>NC_086317.1:164125977-165388977 GCF_036172605.1 Pelobates fuscus | reverse complement strand
ATCAATGTGTGTGTGTGTGTGTGTGTGTGTGTGTGTGTCAGTATGGATCAATGTGTGTGTGTGTGTGTGTGAGTATGGATCAATGTGTGTGTGTGTGTGTGTGTCAGTATGGATCAATGTGTGTGTGTGTGTGTGTGTGTGTGTGTGTCAGTATGGATCAATGTGTGTGTGTGTGTGTCAGTATGGATCAATGTGTGTGTGTGTGTGTGTGTGTCAGTATGGATCAATGTGTGTGTGTGTGTCAGTATGGATCAATGTGTGTGTGTGTGTCAGTATGGATCAATGTGTGTGTGTCAGTATGGATCAATGTGTGTATGCATTAGTGATTGTGTGCCAGTGTCTGTTTATGAGAATATGTCAGTATGTGTGGGCATCAGTGACTACACGCCTGTGTGTGTGTGCATGTGAGTATTCATTAATTAAAAACCCATGTGTCGTTTTTTTATTTATTTAAAATAAATTGGAAAAAAAAAAAAAAAATTATATATATATATATTACTGTCTGTTACCAAAAATCATTTTTCAATAAACTGTACAATAATTGTACATTTGAATATCTACTTGCCATCATTCCGACTGTTTCTGCTTTCAGAGCTAGTTATTACTTACATTATTACAAAAAAACAGTAATAATTGAATGCAGTGACAATAATTTATGATAATAAAGAGTGGACACATAGTCCTACAGATACAACCGGCCCTTTGAGGGTGACCAAACTGCTGATGCGGCCCCCGATGAATTTGAGTTTGACACCCCTGCCTTAAGTGCTAATCCCAGCCTCACCCACTCACCATTTCCTCATCTTCAGCCAACAACAGATCATAGTCACTGAGCGCCACACAGAAAATGATTGCTGTAACTCCTTCAAAGCAGTGAATCCACTTTTTTCTTTCGGACCTCTGTCCTCCCACATCGAACATTCTTGGGGATAAAGAAAACAACATTAATCTTACTATCGCATTTGCAGCCGTGCCAAAACATACGCAGAAGCCACAGTTGAAAGTGCGAGCTTAAGCTCACTGTTAAGGTTTAAAAGACTGGTGTAGTGTCTCACTTAAAGTACAGGTCCTTAAAGGTGAAATGCGTCTCCACAATGCCTGTAGTTTTAACTCGCGTCCGGAGCACATCCTGCTGGGTGGGAATGTAATTAGCCTGAGAGATCCTATCCAAGTCGTTTAGATAACTGTCGAAAAAGAAATGTCAGCATTTGAGACAAGAGCAATATTCAAATTAGGAAAAATCTTGTTCTATTAAAGAAATAACATTTCAAAATTAATCTCCCTATAAGTCCATGCACAAGTACAACTTTTACATTAAAATATATTATAAAATAACTTCTACAGCTTAATAAAAAAGCAACAACAAAAAAGTTCAATATTCTTGAATCCATGTAAAAAAATAAATAAAAAAATAAGACATATGTATGGCAACTGTAAAGAGATCAACTCCAGCAGCATCCACTGCATACTTTGAGTGTATGTGAAGCAGTGATGACCCGGACTGTGAGTACTTTTCATATAGTCCTATAAAGATCATGAATGCTACTGCACATCGGGACTATAAGGAACAAAAATGACAGACTGTCTAAGCTCTACGCCATATCCAGGTTTTTGCCAGTATTATTGCAGTGGCTGCCAATCCTGGTGATTTGCAGCAAATCACAAGAGTTAATGGTTTTTGCATTATTATTAATATTGAAAGGGTAACACTTTCCCACTAGCCAAATGTAAACGGAGCAATGGCATATGTTTTTTCTAACTTCTTTGTTGTGCTAAGCCATCAGCATATCAGTAAAAACTACAAACATGGAGTCAAAAGACAGTTGCTATAAAGCCTCATCCATGCTAGAAATTGTTAGATACAACATAACATGTTTGGGGACAAGAAGGCTACTTCTCTGTCCATTTGTAGTGGTCATGCAGGGGGAGATTTGCAGTGGAAAATGTTTTTTTTTGTAGGCCTGGCTAGTAGTGTAAGACATGGAATACTGATTCAAAATAAATACATTTCTGGTAGTCTAGTACGAAGCACAATGCATGTGTGTTTACAGCACACACAGATCATTTGTGTACTCCTGAATAGCCAGACAAAAATGTCTGTCCCATGATTCAAGAAGCCAAAAAGCAGAGCTGGAGCAATGACTGCAAAAGAGACATTTCTCACAGTGCATCAGTGGTCTGCTCAAAAGGACCCAACCTCACCAATCAACCCACAGTTCAATATGGGGAGCTCAATATGAAATCCACAGTGAAAAGTCAGCCAGGAGAGAGAAAAATATATATTTTTTTGATACATGTGCGCTCTGTGTATTTGACTTTCAGTTTGTTGTATTAAAACATTTTTTATTCCCTTTTGCAAAAAGTGTAAGAGGCAAAACACAGTTTAAAACTAAACCATTGTAAGTGAAGCATGATTCGTGCATAAATAAAAAAAATGTAATGTATAGTATATATATGTATATGTATATGTATATGTATTTTTTTTTTATTTAAAAGCCCAATGTATAACCTAGGTTGCCCATCCCAACAGCAAGATCTCAGCGGCTATAATATGAACCTGGATGTATATTACTTTGATTCCCCTCTCTTTAATGTACTCCGTATTACTCACTAAGAGGCGGAGTCATTGAGCTGGTATTCCCGAGAACGATTGAAGCAAGCCTGCACACCACTGTCTTTCCACAGTCTCCGGATTACACCTGCCAGCTCCGGAGACATCATACCTTCTTCAGCACTGCTTGCCAACACAAACAACTGCCTGGCATCGTCCTATGGAGAGCACAAAAACAACACATTAGTGAAAATCTCCTGCCATTTTATGGGAATTCTAAAATGTTGTCAAAAAAAAAATAGATCTCTCTCGATATATGTCTATATAGAGATATCTAGATCTATCTAGAGATATCTATATCTATATGGCAAAGCACCACCCTAGTAGAAAACCATAATTTGTAGATGGTCCACAGATAACAGAACAAATGAAGACTTACCGCTCTGGTTACATCTCCAAAATCTATCTTCAGCCTCCCCATTGCCCGAATGATGGCGATGATGGACTGGATAGTGTTGCTGTACACAACCACCTTATACTGCTTGCATTCTTCTTCAGAGTATCCATCTTCATGGATAATCCTGAAAGCGGATCAATTAGATTAGTTTAACATTGAAATGCCTTATTATTAGCCTCAGAACTCTGTGATAATAAAACAAATAGTCACACCATACTCTTTAATTAATTAATATATTATATTTGCACTTTTCACTGTTCTATTGTATTAATAATTGTTCACAGGTTGTAAATACTGTTAATTTAGCACTTAAAGGCACAGCACACTTTTTTCCTTTTCCTATACACCATATTCTGTCCAATCAAAATGAAACACAGATGCCATGATCTCCGCAGTTAATCTACAATCGGTTAATGAACACCAGAGTAGGTAAAATACATGTCATGACATCAGGACACATTTTTCTGTTACCCCATGTACCAGTCTTTAAGGCTTCACCAGGTCTAAATAAAAAAACCTTAGGCACAGCCAAAGTTAGCCATTAGAATTATATACAAGGCTATAAAAATCCAACAGTATGAAGAGGTTTTTAAATATGCAGCAGTACTATTACAGTGTGCTCAAAAGGAACAACAGAAGCTTGCTCAGAGAGACTGACAATCACAGCCTTTTCCCATCAAGACAGTGTTTTAAAGCACATTCATGGCTGGTATAGTAAAGATATATTTTTGGTCCTTCGAGTCAGGACTCTAATATTCGTAAATACCACAATAGAAATAATGTAATTCCAAGGCCAAACACATCACGAAGCAGACAGAAATAGGAATCAAATTAAAAAGAAGCATTTAGAAGGTTGCCATGGATCAAATAACTGAATTCTTTGAAGTCTAGTTCAATAACCTTCATGGATCACTACTTATGCAGTTCTAATTATGATTAGTCAGATAATGTCAAAATCTAACCTCTCCAATTAATGGCTGAGCTCAGACACCCCTAGTGAACCTTTCTATTTTTTATGTTGGTTAATTCATTTGAATTTGTTACTGTGCTAGCAGTTTGTTCAGCACTTCAAAGTCAAGTTCAATCACATCCTTCTTCCACGAAGTAATATAAATGCAAAAAGGAGAGGGGGAAGGGAACGAGAGATGGCAAGACTGGGTCTTATTAGGGAATTTAACAAGATCATTCTGAGTAAATGACTTCTGTCAATATCAAGGGCAGACTGACCAAAATTAAAATGTTTCTATCTTAATACTATGTCCATGAATTAGAATATGTTAGGTATTTAAAAGTTATAAAGGAAAGAGATAGAACACACAAAACATTATACTCACTTCATCTGTTTCACAATGGTACTTTTTCCAGATTCCCCCGCACCTAGATAACAAAAAGCACTTTGATTATAAACCTTGCCAAGTATTTAATTATATGAATTTTCTACTTTAGGATTCACAGTAATTATTATTTTACAATAATAGTGAAGTAAAAAATGTTCATTACAGAAGTTTAATGAAGACTGAGTTTGCTAGCAATAAATCATCTTTCAGAAAGGGTTCTTGTGGCAATGTGTGCATCCAAGATCACTCTAGATTATAAGCTCTTTTAGACAGGGCCCTTTCCACTTACTATTCACGTATGTCATACAAATTGTGTTAGAATTACAGGGTTGTCTTGTTTCCTATAGTACAGCACTGTCGAATAGGTTGGTGCTATTTAAATAATTGTAATTTCCATAAGTAGGAACTAATACAATCAGAAAATGCTTTCTATAAGGCCCACATACCAAATATACAAAATGGAAATGTGGCAGCTAACAGTGACTTGAAAGCCCTTCTGTTGTAGGCTTTATTTTGATTATAGCATTACAGTAACAATGAAAACATTGGGGGTACTTCAGTTCTGATTCCAGCATTAATTATTGGATGAAACAGACAGACAACATTTCAAATGGACAAAGAGGGACACTTTAATTTCAGGGGTATGAGTGACAGTGTGGCCAGGGACAGGGCTGTTCTGAGAAATTGTACGGTACTTACTAAACAATTTTGAATCTAAAGTGTAATTTAGGAATAAAACAATGTACCTTTTATATCCAAACACATTTATAGTAGATTAAGTTACACATTACTGTGGAGCTATGGTATACACTCAGGCACACCAACAATATGAATTCATAGAGAAGAGGGACAGATATTTGGGCCCAAATTAGGGACCGTATGTTCGAAATAGGGACATTTGGGAGCTATGCATGATGGGTCAAATAATGTATATACTATATATTGGTGGTTTTGGGGGTTTTTATTTGGTGAGTTTTATTTGGTGAGTTTGGAGAGTATATATACACATAAGCACACACCACGATGAAAACTTTCATTTAATTATGCATTTTTAATTGGGGTGGTTATCTAAAACCAGCTTGCAAATTCTGCAGATATTTTGTCTACAACCTTTGCAAGCAAGCCCCTTCTTCCCCAGCCCATAATCTCTCTGGCTGTCCGACCACAGACTTCTCAGTGAAGCATTAACAAAGCCGTTGCTCTGGGCAATTGCCTGACTATTGAGATTAGCTTTACAGAGCTAAACAACCAGCAAGTAACAGGATAGGTTGCATGTGGGTTACTATCATGACAGTGTTTGCTTTAAATCTTTGGCTCCATTTCCCTCCATGTTATTGTACAGCACATCATTTTGCAGGTTTGGCCATTTTCTTCAATACAGCCACCATTTACAAACCACTATATATAAATGGCTAAGGTCACAGACACATGTCTCTTCCTACCATGCAGTCTAGGTCACAAATTAGCTATCAATGTTTATTAACCATGTGTGACAAACTAAGGTTAATCCTGAATGATGACAATTCCCAAAACATTCCGAGGAAAGGGCACTCCTAAATAAACATGCAATGAATAAAGTGTCTATAAAGTACGCAAACAGTCAAGGAACAGGAACTAATGAAGCCTGTGGGCAGGAAACAAAACTCAGCTTCAATGCATTCACTCTAGCAATTGTAACATCCATTACTAGCAGAAAGCTTTTACTGAGCAATGCATTGTGTAATGAATCAAGCACAGAGATTGGCCAGCAGCAATGTTGGAATGGCTATAGAGAACAGAACTGGTATGAAAATAGTCTACATTTTACACCAGTGTTCTTATGGCACCTAGACTGGGCAAACAATTTGGCAATTTGAAGACACCAGCTTAATTATTGCTAAATTTCTGTAACAGGTCTCACAGCTATAGCTAAGGTGCCCCACAACACCTCATATCTCCTCCAACTGGACACTCAGTGGCAAACTACTTTCTGGCTATAAATCACAGACCTGGGCAACACACTGATGTAAAATAACCTCTCTAAAATACTAGACAAAAGTGGATTTTTTTCCAAATTGTGCAATAACCAAAATAGTGTGTCAATAAATGTCAAACAGAATCAAGCACATGTATATCTTCAAATATAAGTTGCACAAATAAAAGCTTACCTAGAGACCTTCTTTGTGTCAAACTTTTTATTTATTTTTAAATAGCAGTAGCATTGATACTATTTTTCTATGTACTTTCAAGGTCTACCAAAAGACTAAATGTAAAGGTAAATGGGCTCAGCAGCTGTTCATGATCAGCAGGGAACTTGAAACAAACTGACTTTTCTATACCCTTGGGAAAGGGTCAAAACCAGGAAAGCACACTGTAGTTCTGTCTTGATAAATCCCACTAGACAATTGATAGCAAGGGATTTTTCTCTTTATAATGAGAAACACATAATATTACATTGTGTAACCTTATACCTGCACAAAAAGAATGAACTACAGATGTGACACAACAATCTTGTTGCCAAGGATACAACGAATAATATGGTGGAATAAAAAAAAAAGAAAAAAGAAAAATTAGAATAACCATAGGTACGCATGCTTACCTCTTAGCTTTCACATCACATTAAGGCACCAGGTGGTGATAGCCTTCATACTGACCAGTTGCAGTTGGTTCATCCTTCTCCATCAAAGGATTTCAGTTTAAAGCCTATTACATAGTGTTCTAGGTTGAATAAAATAATCCAGTTGCATGCTTCTAGTGCACTAATAAGAAAACCTGTTATTATGCTTGGTCGCCGTGACATTGACCATTATGTATTTTTTTGTACAGCTTTCATATTACCTGTACAGTTGTCTAGTAAATATCCTCGACAATGGCTGTCATTTTCCCGTTATGTCACATTTTATGATTTTCCAACTGCATGACACGCTTGCGTCAGTTCTGTTATCCTATTTCCTGTTTAGTGTGCTTTTCTTACTATAAATACCCATTGTTGCTCACCGTATGTTATGCTTGGGAAAGGCTCCAACAAATGCCGAACTGTTGCTTGTGTAGCTAAAAAGGCTACTTACATACCCCTGGGTTGAAACACATTACTACCATTGCCTTTATTTAAATGGTCCCCCCATTCACGGGTGATCACCAAAACAGATAACCTCTAACAGGCTCATGTGCAAGTTTTAATAGGACAGATATCCCACCCCTTTGACTGTCCCTTTAAATGTTTTCTTGTTGTAAATTCTAGGTTAGCTCTACCAACGTACCTTTCCAGGGTAAAACATACCAGGAAAGGTTAGAGGATCTTAACATATATTCTTTGGTGTTAAGATGAGACCGGTGGGGGGGGGGGGGAGGGGGAGGGGGTATGATAGGAACAGCAAAGGAGGAGAGTAAATTTAAAAACTACCCCAACAAGAGGACAAAGTCTTAAATTAGAGTGGAAAAGGTTTAAATATAATATCAGGAAGTATTACTTTACTGAGAGGGTAGTGGATCCATGGAATAGCCTTTTAGCTGAAGTGGTAGAGGTTACACAGTGAGGGGGTTTTAGCATGCGTGGGATAGGCATAAGGCTATCCTAAATATAAGCTAAGGCCATGGACTAATGAGTGTATTTAGAAAATTGGCCAAACTAGATGAGCCGAATGGTTATTTGTAGTCACATTCTATTTTTCTAAGTCCTGTATTGTATGTACTTGCCACTTTCCACCATATAGTCTTCCATTCTCCATTTTAAATACAATTTGCTCATTTTGCATGTCTACTCTCAATCTTTTACTTCTTTCTGTGCATTGACTCCGTGTTCAAGTATTAAAAAAAAAAAAAAAAAAAAAAATATGTAAACACAACAAATAAGAGATTGACGAAGGGTTATTTGATTCCAATACCAATCAATTGTCAATTGTATATATTTTAAGGTGTGGTATGCAATTTTGTATACTTTTTTTTTTTTTATTTATTTTTGTTGTGCATATTTTTGGTAACATCCAGCATAATACTCTGCTGCGCCCCAACAGCTGCAGCGAAGTTTGATCAACATAAAACATTTGCATGGTTGAAACATACATAACGATGCTTATCGTGCACTTTTTAATTGTTTAAGCGTGTGTGAGGTAGTGTCCCAGGGATGGGTTG
Source organism: Pelobates fuscus (assembly GCF_036172605.1). Classification (NCBI taxonomy): domain Eukaryota; kingdom Metazoa; phylum Chordata; class Amphibia; order Anura; family Pelobatidae; genus Pelobates; species Pelobates fuscus. Next base: position 165,380,522 of record NC_086317.1, on the reverse strand, counting down.
TAGAAGTACGTAGTAGTGTGTGTGTAATTTGTGTTTGTTTGGTTGTTAATTTGGATTGATATTAGGGATGTGTCAGGTCAGGCTGTTCAGTGTGGTGTCGTCCTATTGTCCTATGTAGGGGGATAAACTAGCCCGCCATAGGTGGTACCCCTTACCGTGGGGGTGGCGGGGGGGGGAAGAGCTGGCCGGTGTGGAGCCAGTTGCCTGCTCTGTGGTGCCCGGTTCCCAAGTGTTGTGAGTGAAGGAGTGGTAGGTTCTCCGTGGGTGGTTGTCGTGTGTGTGGTGCGTTAACATGCTGTTGATAACCAATTATAAACGGTTTATAAACAGTTCTGGTAGAACTCTTAGCAGCCTGGACTATAGGCTCTTAGGGTTTCAAGTCCCCGGGTCAGTAGCCGGTTTGGCGGCAGGAACAAATGGTGCGGCTCGGGAGGGGTTACAGCTCTGGATGTTCGCCCGTCTGTCTTCATGTGTGTCGAGGCCTCTAACATCGATGATAGTTTATGTATTGTCCCTTTATGGTTCACCACCAGTAGCCTGGGGGACATCCTTCTGTATTTAACGCCAGCTGATCTTAGCTGGCTTGTGAGGTGCTGCAGAGATCTCCGCCATTGTAAGGTGGACCTCGTGAGGTCCTGATAGAAGGTGAGGCTGGCGCCTTCAAAGATGAGCGGTGTCTTGCCTTGCAGTGCTGACCAGATGGAGATTTTGTCGTGGGAGTGTGAGCATCGCACTATGGTGTCCTGTACCGCCGTCACTGGGGCTCTGCTGGATTTAGGCAGGCGGTAGGTCCCATCCAGGGTGACTCTTTTGGCCTGTGCTGCGGGCAGAATGGTGGCCACCAAGCGTCTCACATAGTGGGGGAGTTCTTCTGGGGTCACCGTGTCCGGTATTCCCCCTTGTCTCCTTGACCTGTCGTCCAGTGTGGCTAGGTGTATGGAGAGCGAGTGTTGCGAGGTTTCTAGGTGTTGGATGGCTTCGTGTACAGTTTTCATACCTTGTTTTAGGTCAGCAATGTCTCCCTCTGTTGTTTTCACTCTATCGTTAACTTTCTGTATATCTGCTTTCATAGCTGTCACGTTAGCAGCCAGCAAGTTTTTGATTTCCCCCACCAGGTTTTGGAAGTCCTGCTGGGTGACTGGGGCTGATCCATCTCCTGCAGCCAGTGTGGTATGCCCAGTGTGAGGCTGGACAGGCTGTGGGGGGGCTCTCTGGAGGTTCCGCGGTCTTACTGTTCCCATACGGCGCCATTTTAGGCAGAGGCTGCCTCTGGAGCATGTGTTCTATGTTCTGCGCCTCTGTAGGAGTATGTGCAGTTGATTTGTGGGGTCTGCGGCCCATCTCGGCTGTAGTTGCGTTCTGCTGTGCCAGCCGCTCTCCGGGCCCACCTGACGGTGTGAAGGCGCCAAATAGAGCCACCAGGTCCAGGTTTTGGGTGGTGGGGTAGGCCCCGGTTTTCCATTTCTTTTTTGGCGTCTTGGCCGCCTGGAAAAACGGCATGTGGTGTGACCGGGTCTCGCCCTCGTTAACAGGTAGGGCACCCGTGTGTGTAGGTGATTTGGGTTTTTTTTTCGACGATGTGTGTCGGATCTGCTGTAACTTGCGTCCGCTCCCGTTCAGGCGCAGGCTCCGCCCTCTTTTGTATACTTTTTTACACGCCACTAATTTGGTGCCCAGCCCTCAGCCGAAATATGCCTCCCTATATCCCCTTGACCACCCTCCCCAACCATTTTAACCAGTGCAACTTATTTTTCCAACATAGTGCCAGTCCGCTGGGCCTTTTTTTTTAAACATGGTGGTGGGCAAGAATTTAACGCTCTTTTCATTTTAATGGGTGTGCGTGTCAGACCTGTTGACTCATGATGACGAGACACTCAACACGAGTGACCGTGACATGATGCTGTAAGGAGGAGAGTACAGCCAATGACAAAGTTGGCAATGGTCGTGGAGCTTAACAATCTGTCAACCTGAAGGTTATACATAAGTAAAAGTCTATACCTTTCTTTATATATAAAACTTTAAAAACAAGCTTAAAAAACAAACTGTAAATGAATTTTTGGGGGAAAAATAACTGGTCTGCTTTAAACTTATCCTCTCTAATTGCGCTCTTAAAAAAATAGATGCCTTAAAAGGTGTTTGGGGTGCCTGGTCATTTGGCCAAACTGTTCTGTCTCTCTCTCATACTTAAAACTAAAACTAGACACGTAGCAATGACACATTTTTATTTCTCTACATCTGCTCTGAATCAGTAACATTCGGAATTGGGATTATTAGATAAACTATTAGGTAGACCTGATCTTGATACACAAAGTAACTTGATTAAAATGGACTTCTAGAAATCGAGATTTTTTTTTTCACGTTCAAACCACCAAGACATTTGCTAAACACGATTCCCTGGAAACAAATGTTTACACAAAGTTTGCATAGCAACACTGTGGTTTCTCGTGTTATCTACCGAGCTGCACTGTGGTACAAACCAGGACATAGTAGTAGGCAAATCCGTGCAAAAAAAGAAAAACAACAACAACAAAAAAGCAGGATACTACATAGCTTTTCTTAAATGAAAACTATAGTCTCAAATAAAACAGTTTATATCGGGACTATAAGTTCCATTCCGTTCTCCTGATCTCTGTCCACCTCAATAATAGGGAGTTTTTTTGTTTTTTTTTTTAAAAGCAGTGCATTGTACAATATTCCATTGAAATTGCCCCTTAAAAGAGGATTTAAAATGTTCACATCTGAAAGTTTATATTTGGAAGCACTACACAGATATTTCAGGGTTTGTACAGTTGTACATTTCTTGACTCATCTCTCCATTTGGACATCCAACAAAGAGGTATATTAAAAGAGTTTTTTTTACAAAATGTATATCTGCTTTAAAGTAAAAGCATTTGCCAAAAATTTCTCCCATCCATTTCTTCCATCCAAAAAAAAAAAAAGTCTAATACTTCCCACCAGCTTCCGCAATCTGTGGTGTGTCATCACAGAGCCAGCCAAACCAAGAGAACATGGCCGCAAGGGGCTTCAATAACTAGGTAAAATGGGTGTATGGAACATAGGCGACAAGGGAATACAGGCATTATGGGATATTGAACTGTGCTTTACGGGCATCAACTTGTGGTGATAATCCACGATACAGTCAACGTCAACAACTGAATAACGGGAAATAAATGTGTATTTAAGTATGATTAGAAGTACACAGTAACTGCCTTTTGCCATGGGTCTTTAATTTAGCTTATTATGGAGATTTCATGTGATTAGAGCCCAGGCTTATTAAAGCTAAATGAGGCCCAGTTCTACATGAGGTCATTATGCATGTGATTAGCTTAGTATGCTACTGTACATATCAAACCTCATCAGGGTTCTCACTGATGGGAACAATGTAATGTTCTGATGCCAACAATTCTTCAATAATAAGCTGTTAATACCTTGAGTGGCACCCACCCCCATACTTGCCTGCTGGCACCAGACAGTGACAGGAGAAAGCCAGATCCAGGCAAGAAGAAGAAAAGATGATTCCCCAGCAGCTGTGCTATTGTTCCAGAACTACAAAACTTCCTTGTTGTGACAAGTCACAGCCCTGATAGCAACCACAGATAGCGAAACTGCGGTCAAATGCCAAGAACAAATCTGTGGGCAGAGAGGACGGAGGCACATATGTTTAATGGGGAAGTAGAGAAGGGTTGAGAAATGAATGCAGAGTGAAGGTGGGGAATGAGCAAGAGGACAAACCGGGCCATGCAAGACTACCAGAAATCCATTTGAAGGAGGTGTGGGCAATGAAAATGCAGATGTGCAGGGTGCAGCTTTAGGATTGTACAGAAAGGAGCAGGTGGAAGTCATGAGATGCAGGCTTTCAGAATCATCTCTCTGGTGCAGCTTTCTTCTGCTCTAATAATCTCAGACATAAAAAAAGGCAAGGGAGCTTTCATGTTCAATGCCTTAGAGAAACAGATGAAATACTTAATGTGAAGGAGCCAAAGTTAGTTATGAGGACCCAGGAGCTCTAGTACACATAATGCACCGTAGTTTGGATATTTTACTAAGGGTTAGCAGTGCCAGAGCTGTCTGCACCGATACCTGCACCTAAGAAATGTATCACGTGGAGGAAACATACAACCAACTTGTGGAAGAGGGGCCTGAAACACACATGGGAATAGATGGTTTAGAAGTGAACTGATTGGGAATAAGGGGGAAATGGACTGATGCAGAAGGTGGAGAAAAATGGAAATTAAATGCATGGATGGGACAGGGAAGAATGTGAGCAAATGTTGGGTTAAAAACACGGTGTGGAGAAGTGGATTGATATTGAATGCTTTTAGAAAGTAGATAAGAGGTGTGGGGGGGGGGGAGAAGAAGAAATTAAATGGAGGGGGTGATGGTGAGAGGTAGTGATTGTAGAACGTAAAATAGTATATAATGAAGGCGCAGATGTAAAAGGAAAGAAAAGGGAATACAATGTTTAGTATGATGCGAGAATCAAAGTAAGAGGATAGAGAAATAGGGAGAAAGAAGAATTGAAATGAGGAACATTACCAAATATATCCCTGCAGATAAATGGACACCTGGTGTCAAAATTCTAAATAAATACATTAAAGAACATGAAGACAGACAGAACTTAATGTCTGCCATAGAAAATAAATAAAATATACATATTTAAATAAATCTTTCCTACTAGAGCCACGCACAATGTATACCAAAGCAGACTTCTTGCCTATTCACAAAAAAATTAAAAAAATACACAGAGCAAACCATGAACGGTTAATGCAGAAAGCATTCAAACATCCCACAGCACTTGAGAAAATTAGGTCTAAAGGAGGCAGCATCAGCAATCCATACTGACAAACACCAGCTATGCAAGTAAGTCTTGGTTGTAGAAACAAACATGGCAGGAGCAGAGCACAAACTGTAAGGCATGTTAAACACAATGAAAGTTAAATGAGGAGACATTTCCAAAATGCCTGGTTACCCTACTCTAGGATTATATCTAGTCACAGAAATCAGCTGCTGGCGATTTCATTATCTGAATAGAACTAACTCTGAAAGAGCTTTTCTAACCTCAATTTAATTTAGAAAGAAGGAAACAGTGAGACTCAGATGCGTGTTTTTATATTATTCTACTGGCAAGAGCTCAGATTTATATATAAAAAAAAAAAAATCATAAATACATAAAGTTCGGTCTTGGATTATGTTACAGTTTCATTTCTGAAAAGATCCATTGTCTTTACAGCAAATCAAAAGGACGGGGCCTGGATATGCTTAAAGGGACACCCCACTGCCCAAACAAGGTACATTTTAAAAAGGAGCTAATTTCTATAGAAATCTGCACATTTACAAAATGGAAAAAAAAAAAAAAAGGCACACACCTCACAGCTTTTTCAGCAAACTTAAGTTGTCCCTTTAAAGGACATCAGCAAGTTCAAGAGCTTTTTAAAAAGGCACAAAGAATAAACACATCAATTAAAAAAAATAACCATTTAAGGCCCATTACAGTTTACATAGCATATTTTAATTTGCACACTAAATGGCAATCTCTAAAAGGGAGAAGACACATTACCACTTCTTCCGTGTTCCATAGGAAACAAGAAGTATTTTCAACCAAAAATAACCAGGTATCATACATGCACACACTAAGCACTTGATTGTGTTCTGTCTAAGGTGTGCAGCCCCTTAAAAACATGGAAAAAGTGGTATTCCCGGTGATGGCTTGTATGTTTGCATTCTGTCGGCTGGACTGTTGCACGTGATACCTAATAACATCAAACATTGACATGCACAGTGTATAAAATTATGTCCAAACGCAGTGACTGACCACTAGTTTCTAGGGAAAAAAACAAAACAAAAACATAAAAGCTGTGTGGATTCATCCAAAGAAGGGAAAACAGCAGAAGAAAGGCAAAACAACAGAAGAAAGGCAACAAGTTCAACACTAACACAGCTCATGCATTAGGGAAACCTTCAGGTACCTCGCAGTCACCAGACCCTAACTCTGGATGTCACATTCAGGGTCAAAGTAAAATATACAAAGACCTAAGAAACTGGCAGATCCACTTTAATTTAAAACAACAGCCTAAAAAGAGACAAAACAGCCACCAACAGAACTTTTAGCTCTTGGCTTTATATCATTCCATGTTCAAGTATCAGAAGAAAGGCAACAAGGCAAGTTTAAAATGTAGCAAAGCATCAGTCACTTCTGAGTTTACCAAACATGGACTAATTAAAGCCTGAGCCAAAGAGTAAAAGCTTTTCTGCCAAGAAAGGGATATATGTCACCTTGGGAGGAAAAATAAATAAAAATGTAAAGAGTCATTTTTACAATTCTACAAAACTGTTACAAAATTAAGGGGCCACTATAGTGCCAAGAAAACACACTTTTTCCTGGCTCTATAGGGTCCTTGGGTACCCCTCTGGGTCTCCCCCTTCTCCCCCCCCCTGCTGGGATGAAGGGGGAGGAAGGGGTTAATCCCTTACCTTTTTTCCAGCGCCAGGCTCCCTCGGCGCTGGGGACTCTCCTGCTTTCCAGACATCGGCTGCATGCGCAGCAAGAGCCGCACGTGCATTCAGCCAGTCTCATAGGAAAGCATTCTCAATGCTTTCCTATGGACGCTGGCATCTTCTCACTGTGAAAATCAGTGAGAAGCGCGAAAGCGCCTCTAGCGGCTGTCATTGAGACAGCCACTAGAGGCTGGATTAACCCATTTGTAAACATAGCAGTTTCTCTGAAACTGCTAGGTTTACAGCAGAAAGGGTTAATCCTAGAGGGACCTGGCACCCAGATCACTTCATTAAGCTGAAGTGGTCTGAGTGCCTATAGTGGTCCTTTGAGATAAAATTATCCTATAAACACTTGGGACAACTTGAATTCGTATTTAAGCTTAAAGGAACACAATAGGGTTATGAATACAAACCTGAATTCCTAACACTATCATGTCCATGTACCTAGTTACTTTCAGACCCCACTGATTCACCTTTTTCAAGGGTAGAGAGTCCCTTGGTGCTGCTGGACTCTTCAAGTTCTGTGACATCATGGAGGAGACAGGGCTTCATTCGGCAATGGTCCAATTGAATGCTCTGGGGACCTAGTGCGCATGTGAAGCAAGACTGCATGCATGCATGCAATGCTTCTCACAGAAAAGCATTGGATCCAATACTTTCCTATGAGTTGCACTTTAACGTGACAGTTTTATTTTATCAGTGCAGCAGAAGCACTTCTATTATGACAGCCACTACAGGTATGTTTAACCATTCAATGTAAACATTGCTATTTCTGCAAAAAAAGCAATGTTTTACCTAGATGACTTTAGTGGTCCTTTATAGAGGCACTGTCATTTCTGAATATTTCATAAAGGTATAATCTTAATGAAATACTCATGCTGACGGTGTTAGAATATCATTGAAATTCCAACGCATTCCAAAAGATAAACAATACACGTTAGGGGCTACTTTGTGTTATGGAAAAGCCTGAGGTTGACAAAAGGCAGAGTTTGACAAGTGACAGATGTCGGATTCAGGAACTCTCTCACTAGTTATCAGATGTGATCTGTGGAGACTCCAGTAATCTTGCAGGACACTCAATTGATCTCAGTGTTGTATCCTCACGAGGGTTGAACACTAACACAGCTCCTGGCAGATTAAGGTCTGCAGGAAGACGACGAGGTAGGCATTAGGGAAACCTTCAGGTAAATGAACCTACTATCCATTGCACCCCGCAGTCACCAGACCCTAACTCTGGATGTCACATTCAGGGTCAAGGCAAAATATACAAAGACCTACAAAACTGGCAGATCCACTTTAATTTAAAACAACTAACAGCCTAAAAAGGGACAAAACAGCCACCAACAGAACTTTTATCTCTTGGCTTCATATCATTCCATGTTAAAGTATCATTTTTGCAAAAAAAAAAAATATACAAAGTTTTGCAGCATATCTGCCTAACACCTGCCATTTTAAAATACTTTATTCTTGCTACTACTGTACGTGGTTTGTGATGTCAGTTACAGAAGACCAGTCTTTTTATCCCTTTGGCAGATCTTCCATGGACCTTAGAGACTTGTGTCAGAGCACAGCAATGACATGGCCACTGGCAGACAATGTGCCTAGTACTAGAAAAGGTACTCGTGAAGAAAATGGCATCGCCTGCAAGGGACAAGTATATCTACCTTCTACTGCACGGTACGCCCATCGCATCCTATGCAGGGATGTCACCTTTCAGGGTCTACAAAATATGTAAAGACCTTCAAACTTGACAGATTTACTTTAAATGCTACCCTTGTGAATTTTTAGTGGCTCTATGTTTTACAATGCTTATATTTCCTAGTATCAACATCCAGTTTTCTTGTTAAAAACAGATATCACTTTTCAGAATTTCATAAAGATATCAGAATGAAGTACTGATCAGGACCATGTTGAAATTCAAACACAATCCAAAGATACTACAAGACAAAGCAGAGACTACTTTGTCTTATGGTAAAGTTTGAGATTGATAAACGGTAGAACTCTGTCATCCACTTTTGTCCAATCCCAGCAGCCATTACAAATGACAGCTGTGGGACCCAGACTGTCTATAGAGGAACCTGCGGTCTCTGGATTCCTCAACAGACCTCAGTGTTGTACGCTCGCTCATGCACTGCTGGCTCCTGGCAACTGAAGCTCCTGAATCCGAAAAGGACAGCAGGACAAAGATGGGAGCAGCCACGAGGGACAGCGTGAGGTAAGTAAAACGTACCTTCAAATCTGGAAGTTTTGTAAAATATGCAAAGAAAGTGCAAGATCTGCTTCAAATTAAAATGAGTAAAGTTACCATTCAGAAATTGGCATCTACATGTCTTTGGAGTCAAAAGGTAAATAGAAATTGCGGAGTCAAATTCTACCAAATGAATGGGATCCACTCTCCCTTGCTCAAGTTTCCCATTAAATTGGGAAGAAAATAATAAAGTATTCAGAGTATACAATGCATGGAACCTTTAATAAAAAATAAAAATCATAATGGTTATTTGTATGATGCTCTGTTTGAAAGTTACATTCCAGTTAACAGACCTGTAAGAATGCATGTAATATGATCTGGATTTTTGCGCTCACGTGACAGAAAACATGAGAATCTTCATCTGTAAAGAAATAGAGAACTGAAAGCATTAGATGGCCACTGCAGACCCCAATAGCACTTCAGCGTGCTTGACAGAGTTCACTTTCTTCTGACAGGACCCAAAGTAAACACTTTTGGTTCAAAAAGGTAAACTCTGCTGTTCAGGAGGGAGTGGCAAAAAGGGTAGGTTATGGAGCAAGACTACTTGTTAATAAAAATAAAAAAAAGAGGGGGGAAATTTTTTTTTTTTTTTTACCAAGCATAGACAATTTTAAAAGGACGGTCTAAGCACCAGAAACACTAAATCTTTGTGTAGTGGGTTTTGGTGCATAAATGCATCCAAGTTTCCTGGAAAACTTAGCAGTTTCTGAGAAATAACAGTGTTTACAGCAGCCATGTGGCTATGAGAGCAGCTTCCTCCGTTCAACCTTCGATTTCAGAAAGGTCTTCACATTCGGCCTATTCACAAAAAGCATGATTATGTCCAATGTGGCTAATTTGTGGATGCCATTGATCCTCAAAGCTACCTTATAAGAAGCATATAATTTGACCAGTGATCATTAGTCTTGATTTCACCACGAGTGGAAAAGGCGTCTTGGTGCTTGGCGAAATTACACTTGGTTAAATAGCTTTTTTTTTTATAAATATGAACTAAAAAAGGAACACAAACATTAAAATTTTTTGATTATATATATATATTTTTTTTTTTTTAACAGTGTGTTCCTTTAATGTAAAAAACTGTCACTACTTAATTTGCCCTCCGCTTGTTCTGTATAGAGGTGGGTATAACACGCACCTCCGGTCCGGTGCTGCTCCTCACTTCTTTGTTCATTCGCCCTCCTTGGGGTCCCTTCATTGCCAACATCTGAACGGAATGACATGAAGTCACTCCGTTCCTATACTCCATAGTCAGTGCAGAGCAGGCTAGGGAGTTACCATACAGCATCTGCTGTGGTTGCTATGGGTGGACAGCAGAGAGACTTTTCTGCTCTGCCTGTCTCTAATTTCCTTGGCACTGATTGTCTGTTATGGAACTGAGAGACGGATGAGAGAGCGGGAAAAAAAACAATTCTCTATAATTTGAGCTTTAAATACACAAAGGAGGTTTCTGCGGTTTCTAAAAAGCTATTGACAGAGCAGGAGATAAGACATTTTAAATAACACTTCCTTTACTGCAAATTTAGTTTAAACATTAGATGACTTTTCAGGAAGTGTTTAAGAAGCCTGTGTAAATCACATACAGGGAGGTGTGCCTACGACTGCATAAACAAAGGTATTTAACAGGCAGGGAATTGAGCAGTGAGACTACAGGGGCATGATATTTAGACCAAACCTGCTTCATTAAGCTAAAGTTGTTTTGTTGACTATAGTGTCCCTTTAACTGTATACAAAATGTGCTCCATAACAGTGGTTTTCAAACCAGACTTGGCCAAGTTATTTGGAAATACAAACAAAAACACAGGACTACTGACAGTTGCTGAAGACTGGTTTGAAAACATTTCATTTAAACAGTAGTATTCCTCTTTAATTTTATCAAAACATTACAATCATAACACAGTAGGTTTATGTACACAAAGAGAATTGAAGGCTGTTTTTACAGTGAGTGGATTGGTCACACCTGCTTGATTATTTACCCAAAACAGGTCAAACTAAAGATGTGTTAAAGAAAATGCACTCTAATAGTCTAAACAACCTATATTTCATATGAATGACCACAAGCAAGCATTCACAACCACAAAAATACATTAATGCTTGCCCAAAATACTAGCTGACCAACACTAGCCAATAGCAAATTAAAATGTATATCAAAAAATTAGAATATCGTGCAAAAGTTCATTTATTTCAGTAATGCAATGTAAAAGGGGAAACTAATATAGGAGGTAGACGCATAACATGTAAAGCAAGATAGTTCAAGCCGTGATTTGTTATAAGTGCGATGATTATGGCTTACAGCTCATGAAAACCCCCAATCCACAATCTCAGTAAATTAGAATATTACATGCAATCAATAAAACAAGGAGTGTACATAGAACAATATCGGACCTCTGAAAAGTATAGCATGCATATGGACTCAGTACTTTGTTTGGGCCCGTTTTGCAGCAATTACTGCTTCAATGCGGCATGGCATTGAAGCCATCAGCCTGTTGCACTGCTGAGGTGTTATAGAAGACCTGGATGCTTCAACAGCGGCCTTCAGCTCTTCTGCATTGTTCGGTCTCATGTCTCATCTTTCTTTTAGCAATGCCCCATAGATTCTCTATGGGGTTCAGGTCAGGCGAATTTGCTGGCAAATCAAGCAGAGTAATCCCATGGTCATTGACCCAGGCTTTGGTGCTTTTGGCAGGTGCCAAGTAGTGCTGGAAAATGAAGCCACCATTCCCCATAAAGCTCGTCTGCGGAATGAAGCATGAAGTGCTCCAAAATCTCCTGGTAGACGGCTGCGTTGACCCTGGACTTAATGAAGCACAGTGGACCAACACCAGCATATGACATGGCTCCCCATATCAACACAGACTGGAATCTTCAAGCATCTTGTAGTGTGTGCCTCCCTTTCTCCAGACTCTGGGTCCTTGGTTTGCAAATGAGATTCAAAAGTTGCTCTCATCAGAAAAGAGGACTTTGGACCACTAAGCAACAGACCAGGTCTATTTTTCTTTAGCCCAGGTAGGACGCTTCTGATGTTGTTTATTGTTCAGGAGCGGCTTGACAAGAGGAATACGACATCTGAAGCCCATGTCCAGGATATGTCTGTGTGTGGTGGCTCTTGATGCACTAACTCCAGCCTCAGTCCACTCCTTGTGAAAGTCCCCAACACATTTGATAGCCTTTTCCTGACAATTCTCTCCAGGCTGCGATCATCCCTGCTGCGTGTACACCTTTTTCTTCCACACTTTGCCCTCCCACATAACCTTCTATTAATGTGCTTTCATACAGCACCTTGGGAACATCCAACTTTCTTCGCAATTACCTTTTGAGGCTTTCCCTTCTTATGGAAGGTGCCAATGATGGTTTTCTGCACAACTGTCAGGTCAGCAGTCTTCCCCATGATTGTGATTCCTACTGAACCAGACTGAGAGACCATTTAAAGGCTCAAACCCTTTGCAGGTGTTATGGCTTACTTAGCTGATTAGAGTGGGACACTGAGCCTAGAATATTGCACCTTTTCACAATATTCTAATTTACTGAGATTGTGGATTTGGGGTTTTCATGAGCTGTAAGCCATAATCATCGCACTTATGACAAATCACGGCTTGAAATATCTTGCTTTGCATGTAATGCGTCTCTCATATTAGTTTCCCCGTTGCATTACTGAAATAAATAAACTTTTGCGCGATATTCTAATTTTTCGAGTATCACCTGTAAGTTATTACAGTTATTACTTTTTTCAATGGTGGTGGGGGGAAGGCACACTGTACCATTAGGATTACAGTTTTGTATTCCTAATGCTATGCTGTTCCTGTAAGTCCTGTACATATACAAATAACGTTGTCAAACTATGGAATCATTATCCAAGTACAATGAAGCGCAAATAAAGCAAGCGCTTATTGTGTATAGTGGAAAAGCTGCACAAATTGAATTACATGTTTCAAGCCAGCTTATACTGAACCCAGTTTAGGACTTCAAATTATATGGTTTAGTGGAGCAGTGTGTTACATTCATTTAATAACAGCTTTAGTGTATAACAAACTTGTCTGCTTCTGGAAGAAAAAAAACTTTAATTTCTTACAGTGCTGTGGTCTTAAAATTATGTCACTGAGGTTTTTTTTAGCCCACTGCCCGTCTCAAATAAATCTAACGTGTGCTTGGTATGTCTTTTTAAAGCAAGGCTGAAAAATAAAAATAAATAGGTAGGTCTCTTTGCACATAACGACTTAAAACTCCAGCAAATTTTAGAGATTTTTTTTTTTTTTTTAAACAGCTTTAATTCTTAAAATACTGCACACCAGGAGTTTCTGGTAAACGTTTTTTCAGCTGTCAGCTTTCTACATAAGAAAGCTTGTAAACTATAGATCCTAGGAATATCAGAAATGACAGACAAATTATGGCGATATCATAGGTCCTTGTGATTACTTCCTGAACCGGAGGGAGCTCAATGGAGAAGCTGAGTATATTTTTATTATTTGTAATTTATAATTTTTGCATATTTGTGATTGTGTTACCTATATAATACATATAAAAATAGGTCAAGTTCAGCCTGTGATATCCTTGTAACTAGAAGATGCTTGATTAAAACCAATTAATTGATAGCATAAAGAATGACAATCAATTTGTGGATGTCAGTAAGCGACCTCTACATGAAACTAAACTAAGAATGCCAAGCATTACCCAATTAAAGGGCTTTCATAAGCGAGAGGAGTGGATCAATTAAACATCTAAAATAATTCAAGCCATTATGGGAGATGTAGTTCTAAACATCTGGAGGGCCTAAGGTTCCCCGCCCCTGCTCTAACACCTGGATATATGACAACACAGGTTATGATACAGAACATAAAATTGTGGAATCAAAACTAACCAGATGTGCTGGTGTAACACCGCTCCACCTTGACTCTCCCTTTTTGTAGGTTAGTCTTTTTATATTGATGTGGGTTTTTGTTTTTTTATTCTTTTTAGCAGTGCACCTTTATCACAATCAAATCAAATCTATCAAATTACTGCATCAAAGAAAGTTCAGTGCAAACAGCAAGATATCCTGCACAGGGAGTCTTAAAGGGGCACTATGAGTAGAACAAAACGCTATAGTGGTTATGATAGCAGGATTCTCACGGTAAGATCGAATCTACAAACCCATATTGGCCACTGCATGAAGAAGTTTATAGTTATTTAAAATCGAGAGAATCTACATTTAGAAAGGTTTACATTAATACTATAGTGTTTGGTATCCCTCCCCTCCCCCCCTTTCCTATGGTGATTTAGAAGATGCTGGACGTACTCAGGAAAAGCGCGAGGATGTTCAGTGCTGTTTCATGGAGTCCGGGAAGTGCCTCTAGTGGCTGTCAGAGAAACTGCAATGTTTGCAAATGCAGGGCTAAAATGACTGGGACACTGCCCCACCACTTCAGTGACCTTTTAAGTCTGCTGTGGTCCAAAGCCTAGCTAATCTGAACAAACATCACACAGGTAATTAAATGCTAGTGTGTATTCAAAAAAAAAAACAAAGTGTTGAAAATCTAAAAGATGCACATTGGAAAGTTTTCAGACCAAGATGGAGTGCAAGGCCTTAGAGGTAAGTCGTACCAAAAAGGGCTAAAAATGGCAATTCTCAAAGAGCGATGGTAAACAAGGAGATGCACTAAAAGGAAATATTAATCTATTTACAATATATTACAACATTGTGTAGTGGAAAAATGTATTACAATTTGTATACACCTCCATCTCATTTATGTTACAGCTCTAACCAAAAGAAAAAAAAAAAAAAAAAAAAAAAGTTTAGAAAGCATTTAAGGTGAAATATGAAAATTGATGATTGACACATGATAGTTTCCAGACCAAAATGTTAAAGGGACACTATAGTCACCAAAACAACTTAAGCTTAATGAAGCAGTTTTGGTGTATAGATTATGTCTCTGAAGTTTCAATGCTCAATTCTCTGCCGTTTAGGAGATAAATCACTTCTGTTTCTGTAGCCCTAACCACACCTCCCCTGGCTGTTAAATCACTTTGTTTATGAACTCTAGTCACAACTCCCTGCATGTAACTTGCACAGCCTTCATAAACACTTCCTGTAAAAAGTCATCCAATGTCAATACTTCCTTTATTGCAAGTTCTGTTTAATTTAGATTTTCTTATCCCCTGCTATGCTAAAAGCTTGATAGTCCCTGCAAGAGACACCTGTATGTGATTAAAGTTAAATTTACAGAGCAAGAGAAAAATTGTTTAAAGGTAAATTATATCTGATTGAAAGTGAAACTTTTTTTTTTCAATGCAGGCTCTGTCAATCAGAGTCAGGGGAGGTGTGAAGAGGGCTGCATAAACAGAAACAAATTGATGTAACTCCTAAAGTGAATTGAGCAGTGAAACCTGAGAGGCATGATCTATACACTAAAATGGCTTTGTTAGGCTCTAGTTGTTTAGGTGACTATAGTGTCCCTTTAAGCTCTCAGAATTAAAGAAACCCTCTCATTCTGTCCAAGAACACAGTTATATCTTCAATAATTAGCAAAATTATCACTGCAGCTGTAAGCCCATTCCGAACGCTAAAGAAGAAAACTATACTTCCAGATCTGTCTGTTCAAACAGAAACAAATCCTCAACTCCTCTGGCAGGCTCATTCAAAGCTTACACTGAAGGAACCTGAGCCTAGGTGGCTCAATCACTTCTGACAGCGCTTTTCACCAACTCATCAGGCTTCATCCAATTTATCAATTCTCTATCTTTTGTGATGAATGGAAGTGCCATCAAGTCCTTAACTGTTTATTCCATGTACCCTGCGCAAATAAGTTAATGCACTATGAAACAGGATGGGAGCCTCCTGACAGGCTGAAACACTTCCTGGTATAGAAAGAGCGTATCATAAATGTGGAAACACTGAAAACAGACTTGTTACAGGAGAGTAACTATATGTAGATGGGTGAATTTCAGCCATCTGTTCCTTTAAATGTAACTATGTACTGCCTAGTATAAGATGATGTGGACCCTGATCATCAAAAAATTATATTTTCATCAAAAATCCCATAAAGACAGAGGGACTGAGGAAATAAGTTGATGTGCTCTGTGGGGTTGTGACCACGTTAAAATTGTTAATGTTGAGGAATATACTGCAATTTTAAATTCATGTGTATCAGCAATTGGTGCAGACCGCATACTTTAACAACTGTAAGATTTTATTTTATGTAGTTTAAAAGTTTATAGATATTGCCTCTACTACCTACCAGCCTTTACCCAGTGCAGGCTTCCATTTAACGTGATCTTGGGTCATAATTGATTGTTTAAAAAGGGACAATATAGTCACCAGAACAACTACAGCTAATTGTATTTGTTCTGGTAAGTCGAATCATTCCCTTAAGCCTTTTTTCTGTAAACAGGCCAGGGATACCTCCACTGGCCACCACTCCGATGGCTACTAGAAGTGCTTCCCACTGACCCACCAATTGCATGTCAACCTGGGTCAGGTATTGGCTGATTTCAACCAAAGATCACTCAAAATGGCAGCAGTGATGGCTATTTAATTTATATAGGCGATATTACCAGAAGAAGAAAAAAAAACAAAAAAACACAACACACAAGTAGAACAAAACTTTTGAATTCCAGGAAGTTAAAAACTGACAGTTTTTCCTATCTAAAATAAAGTAGAAAACCTGCATTAGATAAAATTGTATGTAAAAAGCATATTGAATATGGAATTACATTTATCTTTTAACTGATGCTTCTCTTTAAGCAAGTTCAAATAAAAGCAATATTTTTCACAATGAATGCAAGCAAGACATGCTATGCTTATGGAATGGTTCCTCATATTTTACTTTTGAACGTCACTGTTTAGAGCACAATAAGGCAAAACTTCCTGATATAAGGGTGTGCCTCCGTAACAGGCAGGATCTCACGGAGTCAGGAACCCCCAGCAGCTGCTGATCGAATTAATTACCAAACTTTTTGCATTGCCACAACAGAAAAACAAGACATTTTTAAGCAATTCTTCCTTCCTTTTTCTTACGAGACACTTCCTTTTTTTTTTTTTTTTTTAAACCAAACGTTTAATGTTGCTCCCCCCATTCAAATACAATCGCCTTGTGGTAACAAACAATATATACTCAAAGCATTAAATAAAGAAGAATATATCAAATAGTTGACCATGACACACAATAGTTTGAATAGGGGGGCAACTATAATTTTTAAAACAGAGGTCTGTTATCCATTAATCCGATTCACATTCCCAGTTTAACTCCAACATAATAATTACAGACTTTCTGAGTTTTGTTCTGGCTCAACCCTATCTATACACAAACGACTGCATCTTTAGAAAGAATCCTGCTTTAGTTTACATTATCCCACAATGCCTTGCAGACAGAAACTTGGCACTTAAACAAAGCCAACACTGTAAAGTCAAATGCAAAAGAGTGTAAAATATTTAGATCTTGTTGACGGTGTGATTACTAGCCAATGCAGAATCAAGGATTTAGATTAAGAACGAAGAAGAATGGGAAAGCATTGTAGTAGTAGTAATTCTAAAACAAATGGAAATCTACTTTTTAGGCCACCCCTACTGTGGAAAGTCAGGATGTTTATGCATTCTTGGGGATACTGGTTCACAAATGCGAGTATTCCCACAATTGCCCCAAAAACTAGAATGAGTTAACACCACACACACACACATTACAAGGTTATACCTAAATTATATCACTATCAAACACACCTAGGGCTGCCAGATCCACTAGGTTTACATGGACACACCTACATGATTATGAACAGCACAAAAAACACTGGTCTCTGGTATGTGGTATTCATATCCTACACTTCCTTTTTAGATTTGTGTTTACACTATTCATATACTGCTCCTCTGAATACAGATGTGACGTGTGCCTAGGAAAACAAGGATGTGGAAACCCTATAGACACCACACGCAAAAATAATTCAAAAGTAACGACGTGCTCTACAATCTGACCTTTCATGGGATTGTATCATCAGTTTTTATCACGGTGGACTAACATTTGCCCAAAACATAATTCTGGGAAGGTTGAGCTACTGGAAGTCTCTTCCAAGAGTGTTTGAAAATACAGCACTCCCACTTTTTCTATTAATGTCAATAAAAATGCACAGCCACATTTTTTCCCCAATTGTATAATCGTGAAGGGGATCCAGTGAGGATTGGCGGGTTGGTGTGTGTTATACACTAATATCAAACCACAGAAATGATTGCCAGTTATCTCACCAAATCACAAACGTTTCCAGGACTTAGATATGGGGCAGTGGCTGTCTCACCTATATTTAATATTCTTTCAGAGAATTACTTAAATAGTCTCTTAATAAAAGGGCACACCTATAGATTGAGAACAGAAACTCAAAGTGGAGATAATGGATGAAAGGAAAATCACTCTAAATGTCTAAACAAAACTTGAGACGACAACAATAAAAAGAGAGGTCACTGTACGTACACACTCTCAAGGACGGTGGTAATAGTTCTAGGATAAGTGAAACATGGAAATAAAAGGACGGCATGAGTGAGATTCAGATCTGGAGAAATCTGACAATGCGGGCTGTATATACTAAGGCACAGTTCTAAAACAAACTCTTAAAATGCAGAAAACAATAACATTCCATAACCGCCACAGAATATCTTACAGATGGTCCTCTTTTATATAGCTCTAGTTCTATCCTACTGTAATATAAAGCTAGATACACAAAAAAAAAAACACAACTAGGATTAAAAGATCATCACTGGTCGTTATGTCCTCTGTTGTGGTCAGGGTTGCCAGAGCCACCACATTTTCCTGGATACCAATAATTCCTTCACACTCACAGGCAGCCCATGAAAAATGTTGCACATCCGTATGTAGCATTCAATGTTGCATTAGTGAAATCAATAAACTAAATCGTAATTCAATTTGTGGTTAAATTATTCATGCAACAAGTCAGCATTTTTCAGGCAATGCTCAGCATTAACGACAAAAGGTGTCCAGGTGTGCTGGAAACACACACACACACACACACATTATATATATATATATATATATATATATATATATATATATATATATATCGGATCTGCTAACCTGATTTTAGAATGAACCCCGCTTTCAAGTTGGGAGACAACTTTAAATATTTTCAGATTTTATTAAGGCTGATACACTCTCTACAGGGGAGACCTGTTACACACAGGAACAGGCCTACGAACCAAAGGAAGGGCTGGCCATAAAACATATAAAAAGTAATATATTTTCATACCAGGGGTGACCAGAGGGGAGATCCCTTACTTGCTGTATAACTACAACTCCCAGGTTGCTTAGCCAGCCTAAAATAGTAGTAGTTAAATAACATGAGGGGGCAGGGGTCTTCCCTTTGACCATCCAGTCCCAGACTGATCTGTCCTTTCCCAGGCCCAAACTCTGACCCAGAGCCATAGCCAGCCGGTCATTTTCTCACCCAGCAGTAGGAGCTTCACTTCCTTGGAGGCTTTCTCTCCATCCTCCCGCAGGTTCCGGTCGATCATCTTGCTCCTCTCGACGGCCGCCTTGTCCTCGGCGCTCAGTGTGCAGCCCATGGCGGAGCCGGGACTCGCTCACCCCCCACGCTCCCGGGTTAGCTGCCCGCTCAACAAGTTACCGGCTGGCGGTCCTCCCTTGTCCCCCACTGCTGCCTCGCCCCTGCTCTCTCCACGGCCGAAGCTGCTCAGCGTCACTACCGCTCCTCACTATGTGAGTGTCTGAGTGAGGGGAAGAGGGAGGGTGTGCACAGACACAGAACGAGCGCACACACTAGAGTCACTACAGCCAATAGCGAGCGAGTGGAAAGTGTCGCCGGCCGTGGGGCGGGAAGCAGGCTGTCCGCCATATTGTTGGTTGTTGTTCACTGGCTGAGGATGGTTACCACACTGTACTTCATCCAACTCGTGTTAGAGTCTGCTCAGCATGTGGTGCACACATAGCTGGGGATCTGGGGGGAAAATGGCACAGAACGAGAGGAAATAACATTGTAAAAATACCTACAGCTGTTTTGAAGAGGAAAGGGAGAAACTTCACCTGGTCTCCCTAAAGTTTTACATTTCTCAATTTCCCAGGAGATTTATCTCATTTTTGAGTTTTCAAGTTTTAGGCATATTGCGCTAAAATGCGTAACCCACTGCGTTATTCACTAAATAGTAATTGTGGGGAAATTCAAACTAAATACAAAATGGGTTTATGCGCAACAACTACACATTGTAGCAAATTGATATCTAAATTTTAAGATTTAGACTAAAATACCAAAGGAGTTACGTTCCTGTGAAACTCGCTTCCCTCCTCCGTTAGATGCTCACCCAGTCTCCACTCCTTCCAAAAAATCGTTAAAAACCCACTTCTTCATAAAAGCGTATCAATTAAACTGTTAATAGCTCCCAACTGATTCCTCTTCTGCAACTGTCACTAGTCTAATACTATCCTTACCTTTTTGTGTCATTTTACCCCACTCCCTCTAGCATGTCAGTTTATTGAGCAGGGCCCTCAACCCCTCTGTTCCTGTGTGTGCAACTTGTCTGGTTACAACTACATGTTTGTTCGTCCACCCACTGTAAAGCGCTGCAGAATTTGACGGCGCTCTGTAAATATAATAATAATAATAACATTTTACCATTTGGATCTCATTTTGCTACAATTTTATAGAGTTTTGCAAATAAGCCTCATAAGGGTTTAATGTTCCTGCAAGCTGTCTTTATTAGATTTACAACAGAATGTAATTTGGAGGGAGGGAAAAAAAATCATAACATTTTTTGAAAACAAATCTACGACGTATTTTCACCATTATTCCAGGCCTTCTAAACTAACAGGGAAAGTGAATTTCAAAATGTAACGCTAAAGTAACCTAACTGGGGTGAGTTAGAGAATTGTTCCTATTGACCTATTTTTTGCCGCACATTCATAATTCACTTTGAATTCTTAATTTAGTGAATTATCCTGATAGAGGGAACAAGCAGACAGGTACGTTTTCCACTGGCATAGCCTTTCTCTCTTGTAATTAACCACAAGGATCAAGACTATATGTCAGATTTCAATTACTAAATTAGGAATATTTAGGCCAAAATAGCCAAATGAAAACTATCAGTTTCAGAAATGTATCATTTTATTATTACCAAGTTATTTGGTTAAAAGAACACAATAATTTTAGGAATACAAATTTGTATTCCTAACACTATAGTGCCCCTGTCCCTCTAATGTGTGCTTTTTATTCACCTTTTTTTCAGAGACAAAACACCTACATTGCTGCTCTCCTCTGTGCCTCCCTCAACACAATTGAGGAGACATGTCTTCCTTGTCGTTGGTCCAATCCAATGTTTCTCATAGGAAAGCATTGAATTCCTATCCACAAATATTTCAACTCAGATAAAACTCTTTAGAAACTCTGCATATGTCCCAACTGCCCCTATCCATCTGTACCTCTATTATATCCTAATTTCCCTTCTATTAGGAGCTCCACTTTCTATGTGCATTAGTGTATAATTGAGATTCACAGCAAAACAATAAAACAGTGACGGGTCTTTAAATGACAATAAGTGTGCTTAGAAATCAGTCTCTGCAGCTCTTACACACTTCCTTCTAGCCATACAATTCATCCCAGCAATGGGCACTGTGATGGGCTTAAAATGGCCAGCTGACACACTCAGCCAATCAGTGTTGTCCATTGCTGCTCAATCTAATGCTTCCTCATTAGCCCAAGCAGCATAGAGGGGAGGGACTGCTGAGAGCTGTTGTTTAGCATTAAAACATTAAAAAATGTTGATTAGAAGGATGGATGTGCCATAATTTTTAAATCTAATCATAGGGAAATGCTGATGTTTCACAGCTAACCTAAACAAATAACTGTGTCAGCTCTTTGTCTCTCTTTTCTACAAAGGCCCTATGTGGGTCTGCAGATTCCCAAAAAGTGTTGTTTTTTTTGTTCTGCCCATTGGAGTGGTCTGGGTGCCAACTCCCACTACCCTTAACCCTGCAAGTGTAACTATAATTACCTTGCAGGGTTAACTCCACCTCTAGTGGCTGTCTACTAGACAGCCACTAGAGGGCACTTCCGTGTCTCTACCACAGATTTTCTGTGCTAGAGCGTCGCCGGACATCCTCACGTTGTGTGAGGACCTCAAGCGTTGCTCAATTCCCCATAGCAAAGCATTGAAAAGCATTTTCAATGCTTTCCTATGGGGAGCTCTAATGCACATGCGCAGAATTGGCGCGCATGCGCATTAGGTCTCCCCGGCCAGCGGGTGGGATCAGTCTCGCCCACCGGCCGACGTAATGCAGGAGGAGCGGTGGCGGAGGAAGAAGTAACGACGTGGGACATGTCGCTGCCTCTGGTAAGTGACTGAAGGGGTTTTCACCCCTTCAGCTACCGGGGATTGGGAGGGAAAGGGGACCTGCAGTGCCAGGAAAACGGATTGTTTTCCTGGCACTGGAGTTTCCCTTTAAAGTGATTGAGCATATAATCAAAATTGATCTATTGTTATTGTCCGCAGCGCTTTACAAAACGTTCAAGAGTGATATGTGTAATACATACTTCCAAGTCTATTCACTACACCTTGAATTGTTTGTCTGGGAATTTCAAATTGAAGCATAGCTGACATATTGATTTTTTCCAGTTCGGTTATGCCAGCCTAACATATTCTGAAATTTCTTGGTGAATTATCAATTTTTTCTGTTTCTTGCGAGCAGATTTTTGTGTTTCCACTCCTCGTCGTCCAACACTCCCACAGCTGCTTTTTGAATTGTGCTCATGGTGCTTGTTATAGGTGTTCATGTTTTATTTTAGGAATACAATAAGTATGCAAAGCCAGCAGAAGTGCAAGTGGAATGAGGAAGTAAAACTGGATAGGAATTTGGGGAGTAAAATAAATGCAGAAATCCTTATGTAAAAACCACAGAAGGGAATGTTTAGAAATGGATGTATAGACAAAGGACATTTTGCATAAGCTTTTAAAAATTAATTAGCAGTGTGTTATGCTAATACAGATTTGTAGTTGGGATCAAAATGACTGATGGTTACATGAAAAGAAAACCAAGGGATGTCCTCCTTTGATGAGTTTAAGTAATGGCCATTGTGTCTGTCTTTGTTTGGGTTACACAAGTCAGAGGAAATTACATGTAGCCTGAGGGTATTTAGCCAGGCTGGTGTGCAAATGGAGAACCTGGCCTCTTTGAGGTATTTAGAAAAGTGTGAGCAATAAAATAAAAGGCCATTGGTGTGAAACAGAGCTTTAGACTGTGGTATGTAACCAGCTTTTGACAATTTTTTTTTTTTTTTTTTTACATTTTAGCACTCTAGTCTAAGACACTTTGTATTTAAGTAGGACAGCAGGATGAGCTAAGCATATGGCAAATGCATTCCCACATCAGTACATGAAAAAGTAGCTGATTCAATGCATTTTTTAATCTGCCAGGGGTACAGGAGGAAAACAAAATATAGGGGGAAGAGGAGTGTCTGTATGAATTAAGTAGCTTGCAGGTTTTTTTTGAATGTCATGTTATGTAACTTTAACCAACAAAGTGAATGGAAAATGTTTCTTTTGCACAATATAGTGGTCTTTTCACTAGGCAAGCATCAGCATCATTTGAATGCCAGAGCATCACTAAACATGTACAATAGTGATGTCCCGAACGGTTCGCTGGCGAATAGTTCCTGGCGAACATAGCGTGTTCGCGTTCGCCACGGACGGTGAACATATGCGATGTTCGGTCCGCCCTCTATTCGTCATCATTGAGTAAACTTTGACCATGTACCTCACAGTCAGCAGACACATTCCAGCCAATCAGCAGCAGACCCTCCCTCCCAGACCCTCCCACCTCCTAGACAGCATACAATTTAGATTAATTCTGAAGCTGCATTCATTTTTTTTTGTGTGTTTGTGTTTATTATACATTATCCTCCATAGCCAGTAACCTGTGTTTATTATACATTATCCCCCATAGCCAGTAACCTGTGTTTATTATACATTATCCCCCCATAGCCAGTAACCTGTGTTTATTATACATTATCCCCCCATAGCCAGTAACCTGTGTTTATTATACATTATCCTCCCATAGCCAGTAACCTGTGCTTATTATACATTATCTCCCCCATAGCCAGTAACCTGTGTTTATTATACATTATCCTCCCATAGCCAGTAACCTGTGTTTATTATACATTATCCCTCCCATAGCCAGTAACCTGTGTTTATTATACATTATCCCCACATAGCCAGTAACCTGTGTTTATTATACATTATCCCCCATAGTCATTTATTGTTGGACCCAGGGCCGGCGCGTCCATAAGGCCTTAGGGCGCACGGGCTCTGGGGGCGCAATATTTCAGTGGCCGGCAGGAGGGAAGCTCTCCCTCCTGCCGGCCACCATCTGGACCCTGGCGCGGCAATGCTGTGATGTGATAAGGCGCGGCAAGGGAGCTCTAATCTCACCGGAGCCGGAATATGACGTCATATTCCGGCTCCCGCGGTATCAGCAGACAGCCCGCGAGGGAGCAGAGCGGTGAGATTAGAGCTCCCTCGCCGCGCCTGATCACAGCACTGCCGCACGGCGCCCAGCAGCCCCACTGGACCACAGGGAATGATCCATCATCCACACCAGCTCTCCAGGTAGGGAGGCTGGGTGGAAATTTTTTATTTATTAAAATAATTAGTGAATGTATGTCATGTGTCTGTGTGTGAGTGTCTGTGAGTGACAGTGTGTGTGTGTCTGTGAGTGACAGTGTGTGTGTCTGTGAGTGACAGCGTTTGTCTGTGAGTGACAGCGTGTGTGTCTGTGAGTGACAGCGTGTGTGTCTGTGAGTGACAGCGTGTGTCTGTGTGTGAGTGTCTGTCTGTGAGTGACAGCGTGTGTCTGTGAGTGACAGCGTGTGTGTCTGTGAGTGACAGCGTGTGTCTGTGTGTGAGTGTCTGTCTGTGAGTGAGTGTCTGTCTGTGATTGACAGTATGTGTGTCTGTGAGTGACAAAGTGTGTGTCTGTGAGTGACAGCGTGTGTCTGTGAGTGACAGCGTGTGTCTGTGAGTGACAGAGTCTGTCTGTGAGTGACAGCGTGTGTGTCTGTGAGTGACAGCGTCTGTCTGTGAGTGACAGCGTCTGTCTGTGAGTGACTGAGTGTGTATGAGTGAGTGCGTCTGTGTGTGTCTGTGAGTGATTGTATGAGTGTGTGTGCATGTGAGTGTATGAGTGTGTCTGTCAGTGTATGATGAGAGTGTGTCTGTCAAATCAGTGAGAGTATGTTTGTCATTGAGTCTGTTTGTGACTATCAGTGTGTCTGTCAATGAGTGTCAATAAGTGTGGGTCTGTCAGTGTCAATGAATGAGTGTGTGTCAGATCAATGAGTCTGTGTCTGTCAGTGACGTCTGTGTGTTTGTCATTGAGTGTGTGAATGTCAGTGTGTACAGAGTGTAGCGGAGCGGAGCGTGGTACAGGAGCTTCTGTTTCCTGTACCTGGCCAGACTGACAGGAGGTGCTCACAGAGAGAGCACTCCCTGTCAGTCCGGCCGGGTACAGAAAACTGAAGCTCCTTTAGGGGATCTGCTCCGCTCGGCAATGCAACAATAGAGGTAGGAGGCACACCAGGAAGGGGAGTGTGACCACTAAAGGGGTGTGGGGTGCACCAAAGGACAGGGAGGGAATGGGAGAGAAACACCAAGAGACAGGGAAAAGAGGGGGGAGGAGAGAAGAACACTAAGGGACAGGGAAGGGACCACTAATGGTCGGGGAGGGGAGAGGGGCTGGTTAAGAGGCATATAGTTGAAGATTTTTTTGGGGGGGGAAAGGGAGAGCCGGAAAAATGCATCTTCGCCTATGTACCTAAAAATCCAAGCACCGGCCCTGGTTGGACCTAGGCAGCATGATGTCTTAGGCCGGCCCAGAGAGTGAGTGAGTGAGTGAATAATATAATATATATGTTCAGAAACATATTAGTAATATATGTAAATCGAGTTCATGCAAAGAGGGTGAAAAGGTATTAAAGAAAAACACACTTATTGCATCAAATTTACAAAGCCAAACTTTTAAAAGCTTTCCTCATTTCTTTCTCGGGATGAGGAATATATCGGTTGTAGACTCAGGATTTCCATCTGCCCAATCTTTTAATAATATGCACTGGATTGTCAGTGTTGAAGGAGACCGAAGCTGCCCCTATTCTAAATGAAAGACCCAAGACATGGATACAACCCAATCTTAGTAGTAGTGTTCTTATGTAGAAGATGAATTTAGCCGTAGTCAGAGGGATTCAGTGAGAGTAGTGGTGAAATGTGTGTGGCATGACTGAGTGTGGGTAAGTAAGAGTCAAGTATTTTAACTGGGCACTAGTTCTAGGTGGGATAAAGTGGTATAGCGGATGGATGAGTAGTTTGGTTTGTTTTAGAGGTTTGTAGAGAAAGTATATAGTGATTGTGACGAGAGCAATCTTGCCACATTGCATTGGAGAAGCCTGGTTGCCCGCCTGCTGCCTTTGGACTATGGACCAGACTATAACCCCTTAAGGACCGGACTTTTTTTGCGATGTTGTACATTTGCGACCAGGCATCTTTTTGACACTTATGTGGTGTTTGTCTTTAGCTGTAATTTTCCGCTCTCTCATTTACTGTTCCCATACAAATTATATATTGTTTTTTTCAGGACAAAAGGGGCTTTCTTTACATACCATTATTTATATAATCTCATGTAATTTAATTTAAAAAAAATGAAAAAATATGATGAAAAATTGAAAAAAATACACGTTTTTTGAATTTTATGTGAAAAATCTTTTACTCATCTACAAAAGCGAATGAAAAAAACTGCTAAATAGATTCAAAATGTTGTCCTGAGTTCAAAAATACCCAGTGTTTACATGCTTTTTGCTATTTTTTTGCATGTTATAGGGCTATAAGTACAAGTAGGATATTGCGGTTTCAAAACATACATTTTTAAAATGTATCAATAGTGGGGGGCGTGGCCAACAACCGCATGGAGTAGTCGCAAGCCGTGCGAGCTCCGTGTACCGCCGAGCCTACAGCGACAATTTAAGAGCCTGACAAGCACAAATCTTACCCCCACAAGGGGCATCCACTGCCTTCGCCCTCATGGCACCCTCCAAACAGCTTAAATTGACGGATTCGATCCGTTCCGGTAAAAAAGACCGCCCGCGGCAAAAACAAGATGGCGACGATACAGCCACGCAATCCCCAGACCCGAGCAGCCTCACAGACGAAGACAGCTCGCAGATACCACAAGGAGACGATTTGGTTACCAACCAAAGCCTGCATGCTATGCTGCAAGTCCTAAAGGAATCCCTGAGATCAGATTTTAAACAAATCTCTAAAGAACTAAGGAAGGACATACACGATCTGGGTGAGCGCACCAATCGACTGGAATCCAGGACGGACGACATCTGCTTGGTCCACAATGATATGGTAGACCAACTGCAGAAATTAGAAGAAGAACAGGCCGCACTAAAACTAAAAGTGGCGGATATGGAAGATCGATCCCGCAGGAACAATCTGCGCTTTCGAGGTATCCTGGACTCAATATCCGCGGAGGCCCTCCCGCAGTACCTGCAAACCATGTGCGCCATTCTTGTTCCTCATCTCGAGGCTGCCTCTTGGACGATGGACAGAGTACACAGGCTACCCAGACCAGCCAGACTCTCCGCCGACACGCCACGCGATGTGATCGTGCGCTTCCACTACTACAAGTCTAAGGAAGCATTAATATCCGCGACAAGAAAACTGGATCAATTGCGTGACCCATACCAAAATATCAGCGTGTTTGCCGACTTGTCTGCAGCGACCATGGCGAGAAGGAGGGAGTTTATTAATGTGACCAAGACCCTGCGCAACCACCAAATTTCTTACAGATGGGGTTACCCGACTAAACTTTTGATCTGGCACAAAGGACAATCGGTAGCAATCCTAGAACCAGAAGTGGGAATGGCGAAACTCAAGGAATGGGGCCTGCATCACAACATGGGACACAACTCCCCGCAAAAATCGCTTCCTAAGAAAATGAGAGCAGACTGGACTATGGCGGGCTCGCCTTCCAGACCGACGGCGCAGCATGAGATCTGATAAACGAACACTATTTTGCAGTACCAGAGTGACTCCAAGCACTTAAGTATTAATAGGGCTGTAATGTAATGAGAAATGTTTTTTTTTTTTTTTTTTTTTTTTTTTTAATTCTTTATTTTGGTTGTGCACTGATTGAACAAACAGCCGGTGTGTGCCACAACAGCGACATCCGGCAGAGTAGGTAAACAGTGGTATAACATGTTATGGCATTGGATATACAGGCACATTTTTTATATTATTTGAAAACAGTAGAGCAGGATCACGTTTGATTTTAAGATGGTAGCATATTACACATGTCATGGAGAGACAGATACAGAAGAAACATATGCGGGGAGCATGACTTGTGCATGAGAGCATACATAGAGTGTTAAATGATAGGTCGTTCTGGGTACTAGTACATTAAAGAGTTAGTGGATTGTAAGCATGTATTTAAGCTAAGCGATATATCATATCAGAAAGATTAGATGCTAAACACGCTGGAAAGAAATGATAGTCCACGAGTAGTAGGTAAATCACCCTGGCTGATTCAGAGTTCTTAGGATGAATAATGTTCCCGAGGCCTTGTTTGTGGTCGCAGGTCTGCGCTTATCCGATGCCCGTTCTGCTATGAAGGTGTGACCAGGTGCCGGTGTCCGTCGGTGGTCGGGTAGTGCCGCTCCAGGGGTGTCTTCGTGCTTCTGGTAGGTGACCCATCGGCTGTCTCCCCAGCCAGCCAGGAGTGCCCCCTTTGGATGTCCGACTATGAGTGACCATTAGGGAGGACGCTTGGGAGCTGATCGAAGCGTCTGAGTGCTGGGGGGCCCTGTGGGATCCTCGTCCTGGCCGCTGTGCTCTATGCTGCGTGTAGGGCGGGTATGTGGTCAGCCTCGTCGCGGGAGTACCTCGTTTGGTGGTATGGCCGACAGTCGCTGACTTGGGTGAGTGGTGTTCGGTATGCGCCAGTGCAGCAGCCATTATGGATCCGGGTAGGCCTCCGCCGTTGCCTGTCCGAGGTTTAGTTCGTGGGGAGGGCAGGTAGGAGGTTGCTCGCGGGGCTGTGGTACTTGGCATGCTGGGCCTATGTTCTTCCTGCCCCCTGTATTCGGTTTTGGAGGCCTGGCTGGTTGGTCTGATCTCCCTTATGGAGTAGTTACCTCCGCTGGTCTGGGCACACACGGAATCCGCCATCTTGGGTGGGGCGGTCAGGCGCTCGGGCAGTGTGTCACCATCTTTGGGCCCTGGATGCATAGCCTTTGGGTGAGGACCGGGATCACCCCCACCGGTCCATAGGGGGGGGAACAGGGCCGAATCCGCCCGGGTCTCCGCTTCCATTTCGGCACCATTAGGCAGGATAGAGGGGCAGCGGCCGTCCGTCCCTCTCACCGCCGGCATAGGCCCCCACTCGATCGTCGAGGGCCTCGCTTCCAGGGGACTGTAGCACCAATAGCCAGCCTCTCCCTGGATCCGGTGTCTCTGTGGCTTTGAACACCCGTGCTGGTGGTTTATTATTAGGTCTTTTTTCATGTTTTGGTTATATAATCGAGGATGTGTAGCAGGAGCTAAACTTGTGTGCGACCGTCCAGCTCGGCGGTTCGGCCCCGCCCCCCGAGAAATGTTTTTTGATTGCCAACCGGGTAATATTGAGGCGAGGTAATAACGCCATTTAATCCCCTGATTCAGTTATCAACTGAACACTTGACTCAATGTACAGATTAGGACACGCTCTGATAATAGTGCAGAAATGGCTGCTGGGACTTGTCTGGGCAACCACGATGCTGACCCGACACCCATTTCACTACCGCGCTTATACGCAAAGAGCCTTATTCGTATTCACATCACTAACTAAGCCTATCGATTTAAACTTGGCTTTAAATGATGAACTGTTCTCTGCCCGTTATCTATAAGAACGCCCAGTGATTTTATGTAAGAGTAACCAAAGTAGTTGCATTCTCACTCTGCGCAGTGGTATATCCTTTGCCGCACGCAGTTAACATTGTCAATTGCTAAATACTTTACAATAACTGATTACATGCCATGCGAGTGAGCGCCTGAGTGCTCTGGTGTCCCCAATGGCACTGGGAAACCCTTTGGTCACCACGTCCAGTACACCAATGCTCCGTCCTCTTGAGAGCTTGCTAGGCTACTCAGATGTTAGAGGCTAAATATCGGCGGGGACTCCCACCCCCCACTGCCCAATCTAGAGAGATGACAGTCTCCTACATGTGGCAGACACTGTCCCTGCGCATCAAGCAGGATGATTTTACCCCCTTACCCCCAAGTTCAACCTTATTTCTGCAGTTTGCACTGATATGTTTTATATGTTTTATATGTTATATGTTGTTTTTTGAAGGTATACACGCCCTCAGTCTGCATACACATGAGGCTCACTTGTCCCGAGGTCCCCATGGCCTATCACATACCCGGCACTCGAGAAAACTTGTACAGCGCCAACCAGCATTCCAAGCTCCGAGACGGCACTATGTGCCAAACCATGACACAAACATACCCATACACATTCCCTGTGCAGAACCAGACTGCAACACCCCATTCTGGCCTTGCGCTTCTACAAGGTACGAACTGCGTGAGCAACAATCCCCCCAAGTAATATTATGGCGTTAGCCACATTCAAAATATATTCCCTTAATGTAAAAGGCCTTAACAGCCCACACAAAAGACGCCTGGTTGTCCAAACTATGCACAAATCCAAAGCCGCTATCATTTGTCTCCAGGAAACACACTTATGCTGCCGTAACCCCCCACAAATACGTTCCTCTCAATACCCCCAGGTTTTTCATGCATACTCACCCCACAAATCTAAGGGAGTAGCCATCCTGTTCCACAAGGATTGGGTATTTCAGGAAACAAATAGACACATAGATGCAAACGGTAGACTGCTAGTTCTCACAGGCAACCTTAATGGCATGTTAATCACAATAGCATCGCTCTACGCCCCGAACGAGGCCCAGGTCGCGTTCATTCGCAAATCCTTAAAATTAATAGACAAAATCAGGACAGGCCACATAATTGTTTGCGGTGACTTCAATAGCACCTTAGACCCGACCCTGGACATAAAAAGGGAACAGGACAAATCCCCAACCTCGCACACAGTCTCCACCTGCAGCGAATTAAGTAAAACAATCAATAATAACAACCTTTATGATGCTTGGAGATCCACATACCCGCGAGAGAGAGACTATACTTATTTCTCGCAGGTGCATGGTACATACTCCAGAATTGACTTATGTCTGGTAGATAAGGCCACACTGATGAACATCGAGGATGTGCAAATTGGCCAGAGGACCTGGTCAGATCACGCCCCACTGACAGTCACATTCCGCTCCCTGTACCAAGCCAGAGGCAGAGGGACGTGGCGTCTCAATGAGAGCCTCCTAGACGACCCACAAGTACTCATTAACGTAACTAAAGAAGCTTCTGACTACTTCACACATAACGTGACTGACTCCGTCCCAATTCAAACAGTATGGGTCGCGCACAAGGCAGTCATGAGAGGTTTATTCATTAGGGAAGGCTCAAAACGCAAAAAAAACACTAATGACTCACATAGAGCCCTACTCCAAGAACTGACAAACTTGGAAGCACAAAACAAATCAAATCCCCGCAAAGCCTTAGCTGCACGCATCACCGAGATACAGAGGGAACTGAACGCCCTCGAACTTCTCACTACCGAAAGGTGGATGAGATCACTCAAACTCAGATATTACACGCAGGGTAACAAAGCGGGTAAACTGCTAGCCAACAAACTGAAAGCAAAACAAATACAATCCAAAATCCCGTACATTATATCTCCCACAAAGGGCAAACTCTACAACCCACTAGACATAGTCAATGAGTTAGCGGAATACTATGACAAACTTTACAATCTACACAATGACCGCCAGACACCACAACCGACTCCTACCAATGTAGCTGACTTCCTGGATGGGGTATCCCTTCCACGACTGTCCCCTCAAGCCAGTGCATCACTAGACGCCCCATTCACACATGACGAAATTCATAGGACCATCCTCTCCCTACCCAAACATAAAGCCCCAGGCCCGGACGGACTATCTAATTACTACTACCACAAAATGGAACCGACTCTCACGCCACACCTCACCACCCTATTTAATGCCATCAAAATGTCAGGCACCCTCCCTACGGAAATGCTGGAAGCAAACGTTGTCACCCTTCCCAAACCGGGCAAACCGCCCACATACTGCGAAAACCTACGCCCTATATCGTTACTAAATGCAGACATCAAGCTATACGCAAAACTCTGGGCGATGAGACTAAAAACACATCTCAGAGACTTAGTGTCGATAGAACAAGCGGGATTCGTCCCCGGGAGGCAGGCAGGTGATAACACCAGACACTTTATAAACTTAATAAATTGGGCGAAAACAAGCCAACAAGCAGGGGTAGTTCTGGCGCTCGATGCCGAGAAGGCCTTCGACCGCCTGAACTGGACATACATGGAGGCTACACTGTCCAAAATGGGTCTCTCAACACAAACCCTGCGGGGCATTATGGCTCTGTATCAATCCCCATCAGCAAGAATCTTTAACTCCGGTTTCATTTCAAACAAATTCCAAATAAGCAATGGCACACGCCAAGGCTGCCCGCTTTCCCCGCTCCTGTTTATACTTTGTCTGGAACCACTTATAATGCACATCAAA
Source organism: Pelobates fuscus (assembly GCF_036172605.1). Lineage (NCBI taxonomy): Eukaryota > Metazoa > Chordata > Amphibia > Anura > Pelobatidae > Pelobates > Pelobates fuscus. The sequence continues at coordinate 165,348,100 of NC_086317.1, read as the reverse complement.
AAACATCAGGACATAGCTGGTCTATCCACACCCGCAGGCACCCACAAAATAGCACTGTTTGCGGACGACATCCTCCTTTACCTCACCAAACCTACCTCCTCAATCCCGCACCTGATGGCACTTCTCCTACAATACGGGCAAGCATCATATTATAAAAATAATCTTAAAAAAACTCAAGCACTTCCCATAAATATTACCTCAACAGAGCTACAGTCACTCAAGTTGCACCACCCCTTTGATTGGAGGAAAACCTCCTTAAAGTACCTGGGAATCAATCTCACCAAATCACATAATCAGCTGTCCCAAGAAAACCATATTCCCCTAACCTACAAACTCCAAGCACAATTAGACACTTGGCAAAACCTTGAAATTTCCTGGCTAGGGAGAATCAACACGATTAAAATGATGGCACTGCCACATGTCCTTTACTTATTTCGCACCATACCCATACCTCTAAGTGACAAAATACTCCAAAGATTCCAAAACATGTTTAATGCATACATTTGGAAAAAGAAACCCCCGAGAATAGCCAGGCGACTCACGTGGCTGTCCCCGAACAAGGGCGGTCTAGGATCTCCAAATGTGAAAGCCTACTATAGGGCGGCAGTGCTAGCCCAAGGGTTAGACGTGTTGTCAAGCACCACCCCCCGTATCTGGTCCCCCCTAGAGAATGTATGCATTAGACCATACACGGTGCATTCCATGTTAAGATCGTTCCATGCATGGGATCCACACGAGCGTAAGCCCCTGGCCAGTACGAAGTTTCTAATAGACAGTTGGAGAAAATGGGCCCACAAGCTCACAGGCGTGGACAACATTCTGCACTTTGCCCCAATCCACACAATTTCAGAACTGACAGACGATATCAATGTAAATCATTGGAAGCAAAAAGGTATAAAGTCAATATCCCAACTATTTTCGAAAGAAGGTATCAAGCCATTTCCAGTCCTTCAGGAAGAATTCGAGCTCCCCCATAAGGACGTTTTCACATACCTTAGGACCAAACACCTTCTCCAATCCCTTCACACGCAACATAGTGACGAGTCACAATTGACGGCTTTTGGACTATACTGTATAGGGAAAAAGCCACACCTAAAGCCACTATCTCTATGCTACTCGACACTAAACGATGCAGACCCCCTACATAAACACAAATACATGGAACAATGGGAAGCAGAACTCAATATCAATATACCTACCCCACTATGGTTACAGGCGATCCAGACAACAAAAAGGGTGTCTCGTAGTCTAACTCTTTGGGAAGCATACTACAAGATACTGATGAGGTGGTACTTCGTGCCTACCAGGTTAGCAAACATTTACCCTTCTGTGCCTGACATGTGTTGGAGATGTCAGCTTCATAAGGGAAACATGAGACACATATTCTGGGATTGCCCCTTATTAAAGGGAATATGGCTAGCGATAGCCCAAGCTGTTGAACTGTTAATAGCACGTAAAATGCAGTTTACACCGGAATGTTACCTGCTCCACCTCTCTCCTGAATTACTTGTAGATAACAATAGATGGGTGATCATACACCTGTTAACAGCAACTAAGACAAGCATAGCCAGCCACTGGAAGAGTACACAGGTTCCTTCCCTCCTAGAAATATGGAACAGAATAGACGCTATTGCTGACTATGAAGGGATGGCATACAGGTTGAATGGCCAAACAGAGTTATATACCAAAAGGTGGACAAATTGGCAGGTGCATCGTAAACAAGTGAAAAAGCTCAAAGCCTCACCGTTATAACAGCCACGTCCATACGATTATAAGATAACTGCATTACACCAATTTACTAGACCACACATTACCTCGATAACCACTCTCAAACAACACCGTCATTTAAGCCAGAACACAACTGGGATATTAGCACTCAGGGACCAATTCTTTGTATACCTTCCCCCCCTTCCTCCCGTATTTATCATCCCACCTCCTTGTCTCCCCGTCCCCTGGTGTAGAGGTACATACGTTTCTATCTGAAATATCGCAATAAGCTTGAATAAAGACTAGAGAAATCGCCAACACCTTAGCCAGCGCTAGATTCACCAAGGTTGGCATTTCAGACACTCACCATACCATTGTATGCATAAAATGGTTCTGTATATTGCATAAATCTAAACGTATACATGTTTATTTGATTGTATAAACCCATTGATATGACTGTACATGTAATGCCACCATATTGAAATGTACCGTATACCCTCCCCTTTTTTCTTTCTGTACCCCTTGTTATTTCTTATTTCGGAAAATTTTCAATAAAAAAAAATGTATCAATAGTGACATTGTAACACTATTATCTGTCATAAATTGCTAAATAACACCCCACATGTACATATTTTTTTAAAAGTAGACAACCCAGGGTATTCAATATGGGGTATGTCCAGACTTTTTTAGTAGCCACTTAGTCGCAAACACTGGCCAAAGTTAGCGTTCATATTTGTTTGTGTGTGAAAAAAGTAAAAAACTAAATTGAACGCTAATTTTGGCCAGTGTTTGTGACTAAGTGGTTACTAAAAAAGACTGGACATACCCCATTTGCAATACCTTGGGTTGTCTTCTTTTGCAAATGGTATGCCATCATGGGGGTAATTCTCATTCCTGGGCTACCATACGCTCTCAAAGGCAACGTAACCAACCTGCCCATTTTCAATGTAAAAATATTTGACCCATATATTTGACCCTGTAACTTTCAAAAACGCTATAAAACCTGTACATGGGGGGTCCTGTTCTACTCAGGAGACTTTGCTGAACACAAATATTAGTGTTTCAAAACTGGAAAATGTATCACAACAATTATATCATCAGTAAAAGTGCTGTTTGTGTGTGAAAAATGCAAAAAAAGTCACTTTCACTGACAATATCATCGCTGTGATATGTTTTACTGTTTTGAATCACTAATATTTGTGTTCAGCGAAGTCTCCCGAGTAAAACAGTCCCCCTGCAGGCAGAGACTAGGACACCTATTGTGACCATGTGGTCGCCCTGTTGGGCGATCACATGGTCACAGGGGTCCTAAACCGCCATGGGGAGACTGTCTGGGCTGCAGGCAGTCTCCCCACACCGGGAGCACCGCCGATCGCCGCCGGGGGAATGACGGCGATCGGGTAAGTACATTGGATGGTTAGGACGGTTCAGGACCGTCACCGGTCGGCAACGCAAAAATGCAGATGACGGTCCTGAACCGTCCTCCGTCCTTTATTTTCCCTGCAGAAAGGCTTATTTACAGCCAGAGGAGGTGTGGCTAGGGCTGCATAAAGGTGTGGCTAGGGCTGCATAAACAGAAACAAAAGTGATTTATCTCCTAAACGGCAGAGAATTGAGCAGTAAAACTTCAGGGGCATGATCTATACATTGAACCTGCTTTATTAAGCTAAAGTTGTTTTGGTGACTATAGTGTCTCTTTAATGCAATACCGCCACATTACATTTCTAGTAGAGGAGTTTGCAACAAGAAAGTGGAGGGCACCCCACCCCCTTCTATAGGTAGCCCGGTGGAGCACTATGTTACTGATTTTTCTTTCTATAATATGCAGCCGCCCGATGTAAAATTAAAATAAAAAATTGATATCCTCGTATGCTCTCCACCAGTGAAGGGGCTCCAGACCCCCTTCACTCTCTTTAACTCCAGGGCTTCAAACCCCTTTCCCTCTCCTTAACTCCAGGGCTTCAGACTTCCTTACTTCTCCATAACTCCGGGGCTACAGACCCCTTCACTCTCCTTAACTCCAGGGCTTAAGACCCCCTTCCCTCTCCTTAACTCCGGGGCTTCAGACCCATTTCCCTCTCCTTAACTCCTATGGTGTTGGAGAGTATATTTAAGTGAACACCAGACACTTCCTGATCTGTTGTGAGACATTCGAAGACATTCGAAGACCCATGCCAGACCAGGATTAACCCTAAAACGACCCTATGGGGCTGCTTAGGGACCAGAGGTTAGACAGGGGCCACAGAATCAGGAATTTGCTAGACCCTATTAACCATCTCTATAAGAAGAATTAAGGTGGTCCCCAAACTGATAAATTGCCTAAGACCCCTTTATTTCATTTAGCAAAAAGTGCAGCTTTTGACAGAAATTGATACATTTATGAATAACCTGGTTACACCACTCTGGTAGTAAACCAGACAACAGTTCCTGTTACTTCCTTGTTTGGTTAGCCCAGAGCACCTGACTTACAACAATTCATGCTTTTAATTGGGGTATATCTACTAAACAATGATTTTTATTTATTTTGTGTTTGGTCAGTGAAGGTGTCCCTTTAAGGGTAAAAATGTCTGTATCTGGCTAAATACATTGCAATATTACCTTAAATAGAAGACGTTAATAGTATAAATGAATTAGTTTTTCCTTTTTTAACTTATATATCTTTTTTTTTAATATATCATATTTATTATGTTTTTAAAAGAAGAAACAATACAGTACACAATATGGGAATACAGTTTGATAATACTGTGTAGTAATACAACCCCCACGGAGCACATATTTACACAAAGTATGCGAGTCTGTACGCATATGCAATAATTGCATTCCCTGAATCTGTACATATTATTCTCTCTTGTGCATTGCCTGTTTTTTTAAATGTGCAAGATCTGATTAAAAAAAAAAAAAAAAAATATAGGCATGTTGTCTTAAAAAAGAATACTTTAAGCCATCTCAGGGGTTATAAAAATCAGATGCCATATAATACCATAAAGTGTTATTTCAAAAAAGGAAGAAGAAAAAAGGAAAGAGGAAAACATAAAACAATTAAGGGGGGAGAACATAACACAACATAATTATAACGTGGCACGAAAACTTTGTTTCTAACGTATTATTCTTATTCATGCTATTTTTTGCAACCGAGTACTTATACTGAGTACTTATACATCAAATACACTTGAAATAAATAAATAAATAAAAAAACACACATCCACAGAACACTAAATAGGGTCACATTATTTTTAATTTTTTTTAGCTACAGCCTATGTGTTGGTACACTACCCCTATACTCTTTCCAGTCTTGCCACATTTTTTCATGCATAAACTCTCTGCCTACTATTCTATATGCCATTCTTTCATATTGGCACGTCCTATCCACTCTCTCTAACACCTCCGATATACCTGGAGAAGTAGTTTTTTTCCAATTTTGGGCAATGCTCATTTTAGCTGCCAATAGTGTATATATGACTACTAGGCATGTGCATGGGGAAAATTTTCGGTTCGTTTTGGCGTTCCGGCAATTCGGGACTTCGGCAATTCAGGACTTCGGCACTTTGGTTCGGTACGCTGGAACTTCGGCACTTCAGGACTTCGGCAACTTCGGAATTTCGGCACTTCGGAATTTCGGCATTTCGAAACTTCGGCATTTTGGGACTTCGGCACTTTCGGACTTCACTTGCAGCCGCTTAGTAGATAACTCCCTAATTCCCACAGTATTATGTAGTTATATACCAAAATGCTGAAAGACCTAAATTGGTCTTTCAGCCAAATTTACTAATACAATAGGCCCCCCCCCCCCATTATTTTACTTTAGGTACCACCGCATCAGAACCTTGCTGTAAGCTTCTCAATGGATGAGGCTATGTGATGCATGTTTAGTGAGTTTTATGGTTTGATACCAATTAGACAATGAGTACGTTTTTGACAAATCTCGCTCCCAGAGTAGCATGTATGGCAACTTCTCTTCCCTATTGAGAGTTAAAAGGGCGTTGTAACACACGGATAGAGGTTTGCTAGCCAGATTGGGTCTCAGACAAAATTTACCGAATGGGTCTAGGGATGCCCTATCAGGTTTTGACACCTTATTAGCTAACAGAACATTTTTAATCCTCTGGTAGGTAAAGAATTCTTTGTTTGGAAGAGAATATTTTATTTGCAAACTTGGATAAGTTTAAATCCTGTGTAAGGGTAGTTATAGCGTGTAGCGGGGCAAGGGACATAAGTCTCACACCCCTTAGCAATTTAGGGGCCCACATAGACCAACATTGGACCATCATTTTAGGTAACGGAAGCACATGTTTTCCAATTATAGCACTCGATGAGGTCTGCCAAAGAAGGCCTTCTAGTGAGTAGGGTTTGGCACAGGCCTTTTCCATGTGCAACCACAGTGGTGCTGTAGAACGAAAAAGTACTGCCATGCTCTGGGACAACAGGGAAGCCCGATAATATTTAGCAATATTGGGAATGCTTAAGCCTCCTTGTGCGTACGGAAGCTCTATGAGCCTAAATGCGACCCTTGTTTTTTTTTTTTCCAGATATGCGAGTTGATCATGTTTTGAAATTTTTAAAGTAAATTATTCAACAATGCAATAGGAATAGTGCGAAAGAAATATAAAATATGAGGCAATACCATCATTTTTATTGTGTGTGCACGGCCCAGCCACGACACCCACAGGGCCCCCCATCTGTTCAACTGGGTCTCTAACCTGTGCAATAAAGGAATATGGTTTTCTTTAATCAAGAGAGAGCAAGATTTAGTTAACTTTATGCCCACGTACGTAAGTGAGACTTTACGCCAATCAAACAGGTAAGAGTATGCTAGCTGGGATACAACTGAGCTTGGTAGCCCTAACGGCAACGCCTGTTTTTTTTCCCATTATTTTTTATAATATGATATCATGCTGTACCTTTTCAACAATTTATCTAAATTCAGTAGGTTTTCGTTAAAAATAAGAGCACGTCGTCAGCAAAGAGGGCTATTTTCTGTTCTCCGCTTGGTGTAGGCAACCCACAGATATCCATGTGTCATTTTATATGTCTAACCAAAGGTTTTAACGTCAATATAAAAATCAGTGGGGACAGTGGGCACCCCTGGCAAGTTCCATTTGTAATTTCAAATTTTAGGGATAAAAAAACAGTATTAAAGACCTTCGCTGAGGGTTTTGAGTATAATGCCATAATACTATCCACAAAAGAGGGGGGAAGCTTAATTTCTGAAGGACACTCTTCATATACTCCCAGTTTAAACGGTCAAACGCTTTTTCTGCATCCAAGGCGAGTAAGACCTCGGTGGTTATTGGTATGTGCCCAATCGATAAGATTAATATAATGCCTTGCGTTTCCCCTCTAGTCTACCCGGAACAAACCCAGCCTGCTCCTCAGAAACCAACTCCAGCAAGAACAGCTTTATTCGGGATGCCTGTAATTTGGCATAAAGTTTTATGTCTATGTTAAGAAGCGATATAGGCCTAAGGCTGGCGCACTCTGTAGGGGACTTCCCAGCATGGGCGTAGGAACCCCCACAGATCTGGGGGGATAACATTCTTACTCGCCGGGTATATTCTTATTCAGTAAACTGGGAGTTGTTTATCCTATTGTACAGCGCTACGGAACTTGATGGCGCTATGTAAATAATAAAATAATAATAATAATAATGTTACATTTCAGTGTGTGTGTGTGAAATAATATAATGTGAATCATATCAGTGTATCGCATAGCTCCACAGCTATACAACTGACAGTAATGTGTGAGGTGCAAGTACATCACAGAACTCCTCAGCAATAAAATGCATGGGAACGTGCAGTTTGTGAGCGTATTACAGATCACCTCATCAATACAATGCACAGGAATGTACAGTGTTTGAATATATATCAGCCAACCCAATGCGTGGCAAAACACTGCGCTGCACCAATCAGCATCTCCTCACAGAGATGCGTTGAATCAATGCATTTCTATGAGGAGTGTTCAGCGTGAATGCTAGTGCATACCCCTTCTGTTCATATTACTAACCCCCATACCCCTTCCGGCCATATTACTACCCCCCATACCCCTTCCGGCCATATTACTACCCCCCATACCCCTACCATTCATATTACTAACCCCCATACCCCTACCGTTCATATTACTACCCCCCATACCCCTACCGTTCATATTACTACCTCCCCATACCCCTTCCGTTCATATTACTAATCCCCATACTCCTACCGTTCATATTACTACCCCCCATACCCCTTCCGTTCATATTACTACCCCCATACCTGTTCCATTCATATTACTACCCCCCATACCCCTTCCGTTCATATTACTAACCCCCATACCTGTTCCGTTCATATTACTACCCCCTCCTATTCATATTACTACCCTCCCAACAGCCCCACCCCCTCTAGTCATATTATTAGCCCCCTTACCCCCTTCATTCATATTAGTACCCCCTCCAATTATATTAATACCCCCTCCTAACCCCCTCCATTCATATTTGTACCCCCTCCTACCCCCCTCCATTCATATTAGTACCCCCACCCCCCCTTCTACCCCTATTAGTACCCTTCCACCCCCCTCCATTCCTATTAGTAGCCTCTAACCCCTTCCATTCATTTTTCTACCCACCCCCCTCCCCAAATTATATCTCCCCTCTCTAACCCTTCCATACTAAATACCTGGCAGTGGCAGGGCAGGCAGCTGCTTTTTTTTCAGAGCCGGCGTCTGAGCTTATAATGACGCCGGCTCCACTCTCCTCCTTGCATACTGTTGTCCCCCTCCCTGCCGTTTTACCGCACAGAGCAGGGGAGGGGGACCTCTTCAAGCGGCGCACGGTGTCAGACTGAGCGCCGGGTGGTCACGTGACACCCGGCGCTCCTATGCAGAGCGGGAGGGGGAGGCACTCCACCTCCCAGTGTACACTGCATGCGGTTCCATTATGGAGCCGCACGCAGCCTGTCAGGGGGACGGCAAACATCACTTGTCAGTCTGCATTATCTGTTCCCCCCGGATGATTTCCTGGGGGGGATGCGTCCCCCCGGTTCCTACGCCCGTGCTTCCCAGGTTTGGAAAGAGTAACTATATACGCTTCCAGCATTTTTGGGGGGAACCTGATGTTTTAAACAAATTGAACAGTGAGATATGGTGCAAAAATGGGCTCCAGCTTTATATAGTAATAGTTGGAGAAGCTTAGGAAGAGAATGAATAGCTTTCCTTATTTCGTCCACAGTAAAAGGCTCCTCTAGTTTCTGATACTGGCTCACAAAAATTCTAGCGAGATTGATCTCCTCAAGAAACGTATCTATTTCAGGCCGTGAGGGCTGAGGTGTATTTGGATCTCCAGTTAGGTTGTATAACGTCTCGTAATAGCGTGCTAATTCTCCTACAATATCATGAGGATTGAATAATTTATGGTTGTCCATTGAGACAATATAAGGAATTTTTGTTTGAAGATAATTTGACTTTAGCATTTTGGCCAACACTTTCCCTGCTTTATTGCCATGAATATAAAATTTTGTTTTTAAAGCTCTAATTTATTTCTCTTTATCCGCTAGGGCCATATGGTCTAATTCTTTCCTTATTTGAGCAATTTGACTAGCAAATGATTTAAGGGGCTTAAGTTTATTTTGATCTTCTAGCTGAGTTAAGTCCTGGAGGAGCCACAACTGAGCCGCACACACTTTCTTTTTATGACTAGCCCCTACTTTAATAAAAATACCCCTGATAACCGCCTTCTGCGCCAGCCATAAGGAGGGGACAGCAATATTATCCTTGTCGTTATCATGAAAATACTTGACAAGTATTCGCAATCACTGGAAACAATTTGGAATTATCGATCAATGCTTCATTCAATCTACATGACCACCTACCACGTAACGGATACCTGGATTGGAAAGTGACTATGATTGGCGAACGATCGGAGTAAGTCCTAGGGCCTATGTCAACCACTGTGACATTAGTCAAGGTAGTTTTATCAACAATGCACATGTCTATTCGCGAATAAGTCATATGCACGTAAGAATAAAACGTGTAATCTCTAGCTGATGGATAAAGACAACGCCAGGTATCATATAAATCATGGTTATTGAACAGAGTTCTCAGTCTCTGGCCATTAGAAATGGCCAAGGGGTGTGGTCTCCTCTCGTCCTTCCTAGAAATGTCGGGTCTAGAGAAATATTAAAATCTCCACACACTACAACATGGCCAACACGAAGCTCCATAATATTTTTCAATGCTTTCTTTAAGAATTTGGGCTGTAATTTATTTGGAGCCTACAGGGAAGCCAATGTAATATGGATCCCATTGAAGGAGCCTACTAAAATGAGTAGTCGTCCCATCTCGTCCGTGTATTGTGTGTCCAGTTGAAAGGCCCAATCTGCATGAATTAGGATAGAGGGGTATCTTAGATTTACTAGATGAATATGCATGATACACTTTTGGATCGTAAATTAGGGGAGTCCTGAGAACGAAATTGTGTTTCTTGCAGACATATTACTACGTTCTTAGATTTCCTCATCTCCTGATACACCAACTGTCTTTTATGTGGACTATTACGTCCGTTAACATTCATAGAGAATATTCTAAAGGATGTATCCATGACGTATTATTGCATTATCCAGTGCTGTCCGATTTTTCAGTTAAATGTCCCAGGGAGAGATGTTAAAGGAACACTATAGTCACCTGAACAACTCCAGCTTAATGAGGTTGTTCAGGTGAGAACTATAGCCCCCTGCAGCCTTTCCCTAATGATGAAAAAAGTGCAATGGTCATTTAATGAGTTGACACTCGGAGTAGCCAAGGAATGTGGAGCCGATAAATCGATAATGAGCCGTATTTTATAAGAGAATTTTCCCGGGGCGATGCTTATGGGGTTGGTGCGCCAGCAGGAAAATGGTGGGTGAGAGAAAGGTCCCAGTATGAAGCCCTTGTCTAGCTCCTTTTTGATCAAAGCGTCAGTTTTCAGGAGGTCAAGTATAGCTGACTGTAGGTTGGGACATGCGTGAGTGCAAGTAGGGAGTGCTATTATGCCTGTGTGGAAACCTACGGTTCCAAAAGTACCAAAAAGTCTACTAAGGGGCGTGAAGGGTGTGCCTCGAGATAGTATGCCAGGTTGTTTATATTTACTTCGGTCAGTCATTGCTTAGGATACAGTCGGTTAGGGCACATGGTTTTTGTGTGTGCCCTATAACAAATTGAGCAGACGTGCAGCAGTCTGCACGAGCTAAATCTGCAACTGCCAGAATTGAAATTGTTGCAGATCTGCGCCTTCACTAGATATATTATGGGCCTGCCCAATTTGTCTTTGAGACCTCTGTGTTCCATGGCTGAAAAACCGAAGGGTGCACGGCTGGGGGTGGGGAGACTTGGATCCACTGGACACAAGTTGGTGGAGTGAGACACAGAGGCGCATATGGTTCAGTCCGGCGAAGTGGCGACAGAATAGTTCAGTGTCAAGCCTGATCCAGTTTGTGTGAATGTTAAATTGTGCCAGGGACGTTGCTGCTTTTGCCGAAAAAGATTTATGGTAGTCATAAAATGCGAAACCCCCATACTTGTGTCCCAGATCCACCAGTTTGTTCAGGTATAGGTCCAATTCCTCCCTACGGTGAGGTGAAGTGGAGCAAATGACGTCACGGTACAGTCCAAAGGCGAGCACGAATTCAGGGATAGTGAGTTTGCGATTGAGTCTGGGGTCTCTGGCTTTTAGAACGACTGACAGATCCCTGTAGTTATAAGATTTGTTCTCCATGACATCCTGGGAGGCAATTAGCAGAGAAATAAGATTTACATCCTTGTCCTCCAGAATGTCCTTAGGAATGGTCGGGAGTACTAGCTGCGCGGGGGTGATTATGTGGGTGGAAGTGCCAGGAGTGGGGTCAAAAATTATGATATTTCCGTGTGTAGGAGAGGGGGTGGGGAGCTCGTGGCGGGGGAGGGTATCTGTGTCTCCAATTTCTCTAGTCTGACACTGACAGTATTAATGGAAGTGAGCAGAGCCATCATCATGTTCTTCACTTTGGTGAAGTTATCTGCGTTGGATAGTGGTAGTGCGGTACTGTCAGGGTACCTGTGGTCTCTACCTCCGAAAGAGGTAGAGACTTAGCTGTTCCTCCATCCAGACGGCCTGATGGCACCCTTCCCCACGGTCTATCCGGTCATGCAAGGCCGGCCGCGAGGGAGTGACTGCCTTTTACAGCATCTAGGCAGGAAGTTGTCATCAGGACACTCCTCCGGAACGACCTGTCACTCAATTGCTGCAGGACCAATCAGGAGGCCTCGGAGGCGTGGTTACTGCTCTGAACAGGGTATTTAACAGAGCTTCTTTCATTAGCTCATTGCCCTGTCGTGGTTCTAGCTTGTTCTAGTCACTCAGTGCTTGTGTATTCTATTATCCCTTTTGGTTTTGACCCGGCTTGTTTACCTTACTCTGCTTATCTCTGTTACCCTTGATTCGGCTTGTCTCTCGCTTACCTGTCTTCTGTTACCCTCGACCTCGGCTTGTCTTTGACCATTCTATACTGTACTACTTACGTTAGTCCGGCCATTCTAAGGTCCGGTATACGTATCTGGCTACTGTTTGTACTCTGCGTGTTGGATCCCTGTCCCGATCCTGACATTACGACAGGGACCAATGGATCCTGCAAGTACAAACAGTCAGCTGGCTTCTCCTGATCCTAGGTTTGAAGCCATGGATCACAGAATGGATCAGATGGCGCTTGCGCTACAGGCTCTATTATCTCGTGTCCCGATCCTGACAGGTACATGGCTGGGAAGTGCCAGAACTAGAGGTTTGGAGGCGGAACAGTTCGGCATTACGGGCAGGGGCTGGGAAGGGAATGCCTAAACGTTTCAGCTCTCTTGCGAGTTTTGGGATAGTCCATGAGCGGAGGGAGCCAGGGCTTGCTGTTTCTAGATGATCTGTCGGAGTACTGGGTCCGGGCAGGGTGTGGGGTCTGGCTGGGGTGCCAGGCAAGGAAAGTTCTTCTTCTTCCAGTACTTGTGACATTCTACAATACAAGGATGTTATGGTGAGTCTTGGACAGGGCGTAATTGAGCTATACCAACTGGCTTCTAGCTAATATATATATATATATATATATATATATATATATATATATGTATATATATATATATGTATGTGTGTGTGTGTGTGTGTGTGAAATTACCTGGTCTAATTAGAAGATGAGGCCCTGCTAATGCCAAGTGGCTTTGAGAGGCTCTACCTATGAGTTGGGCTGGGACCACTGGTAGACATGGTGGGGAGTGATTGCCTCTCTGTGGCTTTTAAAAGACACTATGAGAGGGGGCACGATTGGTGTTCCTCTAACTATCCTGTAGGCAATGATGTGATGTGTTATCTACGTACTGGGCTGGGGGGTGATTAAGGATGGGAGCATGCCTCACTGGATTAGTTTAAGTTGTGACTAATTAAGGCCATAGGATACTAATAACGTAGCCAGTTGGATTATCTCTATCCGTGATAGGAGTGGGGGTTGGGTTGGGGTGGGGTGCCGGCTTTAATTGCCCTTGATTCGAGGCAGACTTATCTAGGTCGTATGGAACTGATGTATGTGGAAAAAGGATTAGACTGAACTTTATGGGAGTACCTAAAGAGAATATGGGATGAAATTAACGGACCTGGTCATATACATATAGGGAGTAACAAACAAACAGTAAATGAATGGTAAGGTAAGGCGTGAAAGTGTTACTAAGGACGGGCGACCCTCTGAGACGAGGGTAAAAATGTCCTTGTAACGTGTGATCCACTCAATGTATTGCAATTCTATACCTGGTTCGTGGTATCGGGTGGATCCTGTGGCAGTGAGTATGGAAGAATAGTTTGCAACGTAGATTATCACCTAGTTTGGTATAGATATATAGTCATTAGGTGGCTCAGGAATAATGAGTATACCAAGCATGTATAGATGTGGTAGGTTACTTTAGAATTGATGGACATGATCAACAATAGAGGTAAGTAGTTAAAACATTACAGTTCTCTGTAATGGCACAAGATGAGCAAAAAACAGCTTGAGAACTGAGCGGGGACCAACCGAAGGGCAGGCTATTTCAGCTGCTGCCCGTTCTCAGTATTCTCTTGCAACCCATTTTTTACTCTCCAGTAGTTAAAACAACTTCCTAACTTGAAGCATAACGATTGTGACATATCATGTGAAGGAAATTGACGGACTTGCGTTTCACTGTTCTGAGGGGAAGATATTCGGTTGGCTGATAGGATATAGTGACCGTACTAGGCTGATGGAAATCAGCCCGGACAAAATGGATGACCTAATTATGAGGAAAATAAGTAACTTCTTAGCATGCGTGTGGGTGAGGTAGATAGTGATAAGGGCAACACAACAAGGCTGCGTGACATGACTCTTTATCCGTTTATACATATACAATGTAAACCGTAATAGCCTGGGTGAGATGGGAGTAGTAGTCTTGCCTGGAGAAAAGGACCAAATTATCTTATGCATTGTGAATTAGACCGAACAGTGTAGTATACTTTTTTGCCATTAGAGGGCAGCGTGTGTCAGTGATTTGACCTGTGCTTTCGACTAATTGGTCGGTTGCCGAACAAGAGAACTTTACTGAGAGTGGGAGAAAGTATGCGAACGGACGGATCGTGCGGCAGAGTCATACGAATGGTGACAGGCTGTTTCTCCCATAACACAGCTGTTGCAGTCTGGCTCGTTCGCAGTGGTTTTCTCGTTGGCGGGAGGCGGCGCCTGCCGCGACGCCATTTTCTGGCATGCTTGTTTAGGCGTGGAGCCTGTTTGAGGTAAGCTTGAGGAGGCACTGCCAGCGTTAGTTTCTGAGCCGGGTCGCTTGTAGCGGCTTGTCGCTCACCAATTTTCCTCCAGAAAGCCTAAAAAAGTGTGTTGATTCGCTTTAGAGTCTCTGTTAACTGTGTAGAGCCTCGTGTAAGTGAGGCAGCGTTGTCCGCCATTTTGGAGCCCCCAACTCCCGCCTTGTTTGGTAGGGTCGCAGGCTTGGTCGTGGGGCATGGAGTCAGTGCTTCTCCTCCGGGCGGGGACCGGGATCTCCCCCACCGGTCCATGGGGGGGGGGAGTGTTTCATTGTCGCTTGCAGCTGTTTGCACTCGGCGGGGAAGCGGCCGTCTTCCCTCGCCACCTCCCAAGGTAGGCCCCATGCTGCCGTTCTGGTGTCCGGTCTTCCCGGTCATCGGGTTTGGTCTCACCGGGTTCCAGTAGGTGACCCCCATGTCATGGGCTCCTTTTGTAGGAGAATTGTGGCATTACAGCTTGAGTAATTGGCAGATTTTTGGCTCTTGTGGCAGGAGCTCCTATAGAGCACGTCCAGCCAGCTTGCCAGTCAGGCTCCGCCCCAACATATTACATTTTATGTTTTAAAGATTTTAAAATATTTCCTTTAGCATATTTTTTACTCTTTTTTTTGTCCATTCACATATTTAGTTTAACCTACACTTTAGCACTTCATCAATGGAAATAATACAAGGTTTGAACGGGTATTTGCCCGTTCGGCAGACTCACTGTGGATCTGGAGACCGGAGGAGGAGAAGCGATCCGGAAGTGAAAGACAGGTAGTAGGTCGTAGATGCGAACTGCAGGAGCTGTGGAGCTGGCTGAGCGGTGGCTGGGAGAGTTGATGCCCAGGCCGACTTCCTAAGAGGATGCCGACTTCCTAAGAGGATGCCGGAGGGACCCTGGTGAAGCTGCTCGCACCCTTACTGCTAACTCGCCCTTGCAGAACTTCTTGCGGGAAGTTCCCTTCTTTTGGAACAGCCTGCCTACCCCCATCAGACTCTCCCATAGTCTTCAATTGTTTAAGAAGTCCCTCAAAACACATTTGTTCAAAAATGCTTAGACTCCCAGAGTAGCATATCTATACTTACCCAAGTCTGTCTCTTGCTCTCCGAAAGAGCCACACTCCTCTCTCACCTCCAGTTCTCCTACTTTTCCACCATGTTTGGTGGCTGTCACCCTTGCTGCCCTGTTGTGTTTTTGTACCCCACCTCCTCTAGACTGTAAGCTCGTTTGAGCAGGGCCCGCATCTGCCCATTGTTCCTGTGTAATTGTCTAATTTATTGTAAATGTCCCGCCCTTTCATAATATTGTAAAGCGCTGCGGAATTAGTTGGCAGTTGCACTATATAAATACCAATAATAATAATTAGGTTAGTGCTATGCCATTAGATTTGTTCAGTGGCACTTATTTAATTCATGAATGAAACTACTAGTGGCTGTTATACAACATATCCCATATATTAGATAACTAGCACAGGTTTGTGCGATATGGACACATTATTAACATATTTCTATGACTAATTACATTTTTTTTTAATTCTTTATTTTTACTGTGCAAAAAAGAACAGATAGGCTTGTAACGCCACACCAGCCTTATCAAGCTATGAATTTACTTACAAGTAGACACAATTCCATACCGTACGAACAAGTTGCACTTTTTTTTATTACTAAACAACTAAGCAATATACAGTAAAAACAAAGAAAAGGTTGCGCCAAAAATAGATAAAAGTAGATAAATAACAGAATGCAGTATAAAAATGCAATATAAAATGTAAAGAGTAATAAAAATAAGAATAAAAAATAATAAGTTCCAAAGGGTATCAGGAGATCTGATGAGTAAAGTCACTGATTTCGCTGTGTGGGTGATTTCTCTTGTTGTAGTAATTCACACCGTCTCGTGATATGGAAGACACAAGAAGAGAGGACTGTCAGGGTACCTGAAGCCTCTACCTCTGAGAGAGGTAGAGACTTAGAAGTTTATCCGTCCGGACGGCATGTCTCCTCGGTTCCTCGCGGTTCACCCGGTCTCGCAAACGCCGGCCGCGAGGGAGCTACTTCCTTTTATAGCAGGAGGTCCAGAGGCCGACGTCATGACGCCAACCCGGAACGCCCTGTCACTCAAATCTGTGGAGACGAATCAGGACTCGCCGGAGGCGTGTCTTCTCTCCCTAACCAGCATACTTAACAGTGGCTCTCTCATTTACTCATTGCCCTGTCGTGGTTCTAGTCTGCCTAGTCACACAGTGCTCTGATATTCTCTTGCCTTTTGGTTCTGACCCGGTTTTGGTATTTACTCTCCTGTCTTTCTGTTATCCTTGACCCGGCTTGTCTCTCGCTTACCTGTCTTCTCGTTCCCTCGACCTCGGCTTGTCTCTGACCATTCTATTGTAGTTTTACGTTAAGTCCGGCCATTCTAAGGACCGGTATACGTATCTGCTACTCTTTGTACTCTGCGTGTTGGATCCCTGACCCGATCCTGACATTACGACAGGGCCATGGATCCTGCAGGTACAAATTGTCAGCTTGGTTCTCCTGATCCTAGGTTTGACGCCATGGATCATAGGATGGATCAGATGGCTCTAGCACTACAGGCGCTGCTATCACGTCCTATTAATCCACCGGAGGAGATGCGTAATACGTCTGCTTCTTCTGTGGGTCCAGGACTAGAAGTAGCTAATGTAGGTGCTTCTTCCCGAGTTACCCCACCTGTACGTTATGCTGGTTCTCCTGAGAGGTGTCGGGGGTTTTTGAACCAGATCAGTATCCATTTCGAGCTACAGCCCCGCTCCTACCCTACTGATAGGGCAAAAGTGGGATTTATTATTACCTTACTCATTGAGAAAGCTCTGAGATGGGCTAATCCGTTGTGGGAGAATGATAATCCATTAGTCTATAACTATAATGCCTTTGTAGCTGCTTTTAAAAGAACTTTTGATCCCCCTGGCAGGAGGGTCAATGCAGCCAGATTACTGTTGCGCCTTAGACAAGACAACCAAACACTTGTGGATTACGCACTAGAGTTCAGGTCTTTGGCGGCAGAGGTAAAATGGAATGAACAGGCTTATATAGACGTATTTATAAATGGATTATCCGATGTAATACTTGATGAGGTAGCGACAAGAGAGCTTCCCGAGAACCTGGAAGACTTAATTTCCTTTATCTCTCGTATTGACGAACGTCTAAGGGAGAGGCAGAATACTCGGGATAGAACCGGTAAATCTTCCTTTAGACTAGCACCATCATTTCAAATTTCTGAAACCCAGACTCCACAGGTTTCAGAACCTATGCAGTTAGGCCTTACTCGTCTGTCAGAGGAGGAGAGACAGTACAGGAGAAGGGAGGGACTATGTATGTATTGTGGAGTCAGAGGTCATGTACGTTTGAGCTGTCCCAGTCGTCCGGGAAACGCTCGCACCTAAGTTTCTCTAGAGGACAGACCTTGGGTGTTTCGATTTTGTCCTCTACTCATAACTACAAAGAACATAGACTCCTATTACCGGTCTCTTTAACTTGGGAAAAGGGAACCTTAGAGACTATGGCATTGATAGATTCCGGCGCTGCTGAGAATTTTATCGACCAAAAGTTTCTCACCAAACACGCTATCCCATTCCAGTTAAGAAAGACACCCTTGGCTGTTGAGGCCATTGATGGTAGACCTTTAGTTGAGCCTGTGATCTTCCGGGAGACCACACCTCTTAACTTAACTACTGGTATTCTACACAAGGAGGAAATATCCCTACTACTCATTTCATCTCCTTCTGTTCCCATAGTCCTGGGATACTCCTGGCTTAAGAGACATAACCCCGTTATAGATTGGAGATCAGGGGAAATAGTTTCGTGGGGTCAGGATTGTCAAGAGAATTGTTTAAAGAAAGTGTCACCTCTCTGTAGTGTCAACGCACTTAATAATGCTACCGACTCTACCAAAGTACAGATACCGTCCTTGTATCAAGATTTAAAGGCAGTATTTGACAAAGGAAAGGCTGATACCTTACCGCCACATAGGCCTTTTGATTGCAAAATTAATTTACTTTCTGGTACTATGCCCCCCAGGGGTCATGTATACCCTTTGTCTACGAATGAGAACTTAGTTCTAGAGGAGTATATTCGTGAAAACCTAGACAAGGGCTTCATTAGAAGATCCTCCTCTACTGCTGGGGCTGGATTTTTTTTTGTTAAAAAGAAGGATGGTTCTTTAAGAACCTGCATTGACTACCGAGGTCTTAACAAGATAACCATTAGAAATGTATATCCGATTCCCTTGATCACCGAGCTTTTTGATCGATTAAAAAATTCTAAGATTTTCACTAAGTTAGACCTTAGAGGTGCTTATAATTTGGTGAGAATTCACGACGGAGACGAGTGGAAAACTGCATTCAATACTCGATATGGGCACTATGAGTATACTGTAATGCCTTTTGGTCTCTGCAATGCCCCGGCGGTATTTCAGGACCTTATTAATGAGGTTCTTAGGGAGTTTCAAGATGACTGTGTGATTGTATACCTTGATGATATACTTATACATTCCAGGGATATTGAAACTCACCACGGACAAGTCAGAAGGGTTTTACACAAACTTCTTCAGCATGGCTTGTACTGCAAATTAGAGAAATGCAGCTTTGACCAATCCCAAACTACCTTTCTTGGTTACGTGATTTCTGGAGAGGGGTTTGAAATGGACCCGGAGAAGCTCCAATCCATATTAGATTGGCCTTTACCTAAGGGTCTCAAAGCTATCCAGAGATTTATTGGTTTCTCCAATTACTACAGACGTTTCATTAAGGGATACTCCTCTATCATTGCTCCCATCACCAATATGACCAAACAAGGGGCTGATACTAAGAATTGGTCTACTAAAGCACTTCTGGCTTTTAAGACACTCAAGGAGCTGTTTGCTTCCGCACCAATTTTAGTTCACCCTGATACTACACTACCTTTCCTACTCGAAGTTGACGCTTCTGAGACTGGTATAGGTGCCATCCTGTCCCAAAGGTTGGGTGTAGATAAACCATTACATCCTTGTGGATACTTTTCCAAAAAATTGTCGGGTACTGAAAGCAGATATGACATTGGTGACAGGGAACTACTAGCGGTTATAATGGCCTTAAAGGAGTGGAGACATTTATTGGAGGGTACTTTGCATCCTGTTACTATTTTGACAGATCATAAAAACTTATCCTATATTGGAGAGGCTAAACGACTATCATCTAGACAGGCGCGTTGGTCCATATTCCTCACTCACTTCAACTACGTACTCACATATAGGCCAGGTTCTAAGAATTCTAAAGCCGATGCCTTGTCTCGCCAATATGAACCTGCTGCCGTGTCTGAGCCGGTTTTGTCCTCTATAGTACCCAAGTGTAACATTATCGCTAACACTACTCTCAAAGTCCATTCTCCGCTACTTGATCAGATAAGGAGCTTGCAGCATCTGGCACCTAGACTGACTCCGGCTTCCAAACATTTCGTTCCTCCTGAACTCCAATTGGAGCTCTTACAGTGTCTTCACGAGAGTAAGGTGGCGGGTCATCCGGGTGTTCGCAAGACGTATTCTTTGATTTCCAAGGATTTCTGGTGGCCTTCGTTACGGAAGGATATTAAGGATTTTATCGGAGTTTGTGAGGTCTGTACTAGAACTAAACTACCGCATTCGCTTCCTTGTGGTCTTCTACAACCTCTGGAAATTCCTGACAAACCTTGGTCCTGTGTGGCAATGGACTTTATTGTGGATTTGCCTGTTTCTAAAAGGCACACTGTTATCCTTACCGTAGTCGATAGGTTTACCAAGATGGCACATTTCGTACCTTTGCCTAAACTCCCGACTTCTCCTGAATTGGCGGAGATCTTTGCTAAAGAGATTTTTCGTTTGCATGGGATTCCTTCGGAGATCACTTCTGATAGAGGCTCCCAATTTGTTTCACGTTTTTGGAGATCATTCTGTTCTCAATTAGGCATCAAATTGAATTTTTCGTCCGCCTATCATCCTCAGTCTAACGGAGCTGCCGAGCGTACCAACCAGAAGATTGAGCAATACCTACGTTGTTTTGTTTCCGAACACCAGGACGATTGGGTCGGTTTGATTCCTTGGGCGGAGTTTGCGCACAACAATCTCGTTTGTGACTCTACGCATTCAAGCCCCTTCTTCATGAACTATGGCTTTCATCCATCTATTCTTCCCTCGGTTTCTCCTTCCCAAGGAGTGCCGTCGG
Source organism: Pelobates fuscus (assembly GCF_036172605.1). Taxonomy (NCBI): domain Eukaryota; kingdom Metazoa; phylum Chordata; class Amphibia; order Anura; family Pelobatidae; genus Pelobates; species Pelobates fuscus. The sequence goes on along the minus strand of NC_086317.1, from coordinate 165,327,427 downwards.
TTGATGTCCATGTGGCCAATTTGAGGAAGTTGTGGGATCAGACTCGACAGATTCTTCTACACAATTCTATGCTGGTTAAGAAACATGCTGACAAACGTAGAAGGGCGGCTCCGAATTTTGTCCCAGGTGATAGAGTTTGGTTGAGTACTAGGAATATTCGTCTTAAAGTTCCTTCCATGAAATTCGCTCCTCGTTATATTGGTCCCTACAGGATCTTGACTCGAATTAATCCGGTGGCGTATCGTCTAGCTCTCCCAGCCACTTTACGCATCCCGAACTCCTTTCACGTGTCATTGCTGAAACCTCTAATCTGTAACAGATTCTCCTCCACAATCGCCCCTCCGCGCCCTGTTCAGGTGGAGGGTCAGGAGGAGTATGAGGTTAACTCCATTATTGATTCTCGTGTCTCCCGGGAGAGAGTACAATATTTGGTTAACTGGAAGGGTTATGGTCCTGAGGAGAGGAGTTGGGTACCACAAGAGGATGTTCATGCTCCTCGCCTTCGCAGGGCATTTCACTCACGCTTTCCATCTCGCCCCGGCTCCTTCCGCCCGGTGGGCGTATCTGAGAGGGGGGGTACTGTCAGGGTACCTGAAGCCTCTACCTCTGAGAGAGGTAGAGACTTAGAAGTTTATCCGTCCGGACGGCATGTCTCCTCGGTTCCTCGCGGTTCACCCGGTCTCGCAAACGCCGGCCGCGAGGGAGCTACTTCCTTTTATAGCAGGAGGTCCAGAGGCCGACGTCATGACGCCAACCCGGAACGCCCTGTCACTCAAATCTGTGGAGACGAATCAGGACTCGCCGGAGGCGTGTCTTCTCTCCCTAACCAGCATACTTAACAGTGGCTCTCTCATTTACTCATTGCCCTGTCGTGGTTCTAGTCTGCCTAGTCACACAGTGCTCTGATATTCTCTTGCCTTTTGGTTCTGACCCGGTTTTGGTATTTACTCTCCTGTCTTTCTGTTATCCTTGACCCGGCTTGTCTCTCGCTTACCTGTATTCTCGTTCCCTCGACCTCGGCTTGTCTCTGACCATTCTATTGTAGTTTTACGTTAAGTCCGGCCATTCTAAGGACCGGTATACGTATCTGCTACTCTTTGTACTCTGCGTGTTGGATCCCTGACCCGATCCTGACAAGGACCAATCGTGTAGAGTGTATACAATAGTGTGACAATATTAAGACATATATATTACACTCACATTTGGATGAGCTATAGCCAGCTCAGGGTTTTTAGGCATATAGCGGAATAATCCCCGCTTACAGGATGTGTTGGTGCTTGTCCTCCAGGGGTTTAGTCCAACTCTCAGAAGAAAAAGGAGATAAACAGCAGATAGTGCTCTCTGATAATATATATAAAATAGTAGATAAAATGAGATAAAATATACTCACAAGTAAAGTGCAGGTCACACTGCACGTTAGAAATAGCGTTAGTGGTATAATCCCCACTTCAGGATGTGTAGTATAAAATGCCAGGAAAAAGTTGAAGTAGTCAAAATGAAATAGTGTGTAAAAAATGATAGTGGTACAAATATCTAACCAAAAATCATTTATTATAAATAACACAATATATAAATAACCATAACGCGTTTCACCGCTGGGGCTCTATCAAAATGGTATAACATATAACCTGGCACATAATAAGTATATGTAGGTACACTAGTACTTTAAAAAATGACATCATTGCTCACTTGCGCACACACCACGTGAAGTACCGCTGGGGCCCTGCGCACACCCTGCAGGTTAACAAAGGCGAATCCACGCACACCATTAGGTCCCTGCAGGAAGCAACGATGGCCCTGAGGCACCTAGGCTTACCCCTGGACATGCCTAACTTGTCTAAGCCTCCGACGAGTCTCCAACACCCTCCACGCTGGGCAACTGCTACCGCCCCGGAATTTGTCCCCAGGCGGCCATCGGACTTACCGGCAGATGCGGCCACAACCTGAACTTCAACGAAGACTGAAGGTCCCATAACCCAGGGCTCCGGCCCGTACCCACAGGAACACTAACCCGAACAACTACCTGCATTTCCGAGACTCTTATGTTCCCGGTCCCGAAGGTTCATGTGACTGCCTATGGACGACCACTACCAGGGCAATTACCGCGCTATCATATACTTAGCTCCTCAGGACAGTTGGATATCAGCACCCGGCGCTCCCAAACACGACACCCATCACGCTGAGCCACGGACGGACCTATCTACCTAAGCGAGCGGATGACATCAGGAGACGGCTTGCAGCTCCTTTTATTTTTATTTTTATTTTTACTCTTATTTTTATTATTGTACCAGTGCCCGTCCGGGCGAGAGAGCGGGACTTATTAAGGGCATATGTAGTTTTTTTTATACGCTGCATACCTAGCGATGGATATGCTCCCTTATATTTGTCCTAGCTGTAGAACAGCCTGCCACCACACATCTCACACTACCCCCTTGCCTGGGAAGCCGGAGGCACCTCATGCACTTAACACTGCAGGCCCAATCCTTACACGCCATAACCTGGCTATTGCTTATCCCGCCCTAGGCTAACGCTTCTCACGAGCTTATTGTAAATACCTCTCACTACATTACTAGCCTAGCTGACCGATCCCCGGACGTCATAGCCTAGTTAACGTCAGCTTGCTTATGTCATATAAACACACAAAGCTTCTCATGCACTTGCTCCACTGCCAAAGACCATCCGGCAACACTTACACCTGTCTTACTAACATGCTTGACATGCCATCTACCCTCTTCCTCACTCTCCCAGACAGGGCACAGCAACACTAGCGTTAACAGCACGACTCACTACCCGGGTTCAGACGTTCCCATCCACCTACACTGTACTTGAGCATTGTGATAGCTGCCCTTACTACTATTATTTTACTAATTTTCTTACCCATTACGAATTGTATATATGCTTTCTTTAACTTCTGTGTATAACCATTCAACGTTTATGTATTGACTGTTTACCTCTCAATTTACAAAAAAAAAAGTGCTAGTATTTAATTGCCATACCTGTGAATTGCTGTAATACTTTACGACTTGCAAATGCTATTGTGGCATGGTGAGTTGCTATGTTTATGTTAGCACACAAAAATAAAGAATTTAAAAAAAAAAAAAAAAAAAATGACATCATTACTTGGTAGCCAATCAAAATCATACATTGTACATATAAAAAGTTGAATCTAAAATTGAGGTTAAAATGTATGTGTCCTATTCTTGTAGGGTAGTTTATTAACTAAAACGAGGATGCAGATCTTCAATAATACAAATTATGAAAAAAGACGCGTCACGTGACTCACCTAGCACCTTGGGAAATGTAGTGCGGGAGTCACGTGATCGGCGTCTGAGAATGGATGGTAAGGGAAAGCCTGATGAGGCAGGGCGGCCGTCCTGTTAGTGGGCGGCATGATTGACATGGAGGGCGGATATAACATCAGCACGTGACCCGCGGCCAATAGGAGAATGGTCCGCGGGTCACGTGATTGGCAGATCGTGTGCGAAAGGGCGCATGGGACATGTAGTTAGGTGCGCCCTTTCGTCTATAGATAGCTAATACCTTGTAATGTAAGATTGGAAAAAATTAAAAAATTGGTTGAATACATCATGGATTTAGATTAAAAATGCATAGTAGGAGGCAGAATAACAAATTAATATACCATATACTGACAGGTTAAAACACACCATATATATACACATAAGAAAACTGGATATGATAATACAGATAGAGACCAAATTAATGTATAAACATCTTAAGGTGTGTGAATTCATTTAAAGAAACATATTTAAGAAAACAGATATTAATGAGAATAAAAAATAAAATAAAAATATAAATATATAAACATGTTAAATGGAAAAATAGAGAGAGACACATCTTATATAAGTGTAGGAAAGCTACATCGGGAGTTAATAACAGTGGAAGTTATATATGTTAAAAGGCATAAAATATACATCTTCCTTAAAGGCTCCATCGGGGACGTTCCCCACACGTTCGCGTGCATCTATAGCCCCAACAGGAAACAGCACACATTCATAGCCAAGACACTGAACAAACTGGACAGGTTCAAGGAAGGCCTCGTGGTGCTGGCGGGGGATCTTAATGTCCCTCTTGACCCGCGCATGGACTCCTCTCGGGGAGCCAGTACGGTCCCGGAACACTGCCTTAGATCGATCAGACGTTCCCTGACCAAAGCTGGGTTAGTGGACTGCTGGAGGGCGGCGCACCTGGAGGACAAAGATTTCTCTTACTATTCCCCGATGCACAAACAATACAGCAGGATAGATTACATATTCATGCCCCAGGGTAGCCTGCCCCTTCTCCGGGAGGCCAACATAGGACTCATTCACCAGTCAGACCACGCACCAGTCGCGGTGGAAATAAAATCTCCATTGCTCAAACCCATAGAACGCCAATGGAGGCTCAATGAGTCTCTGCTGGACGACCTAGGGACTTGTACCATAGCCCGACAGACTATCAGGAACTACTTTGAGGAAAATGACACAGTAGACATGTCCCCCCTGACACTGTGGGAAGCCCATAAATGCGTAGTCCGAGGGCACTTCATTTCCGTGTGCACACAGCGCAGAAAAGACAGGGCACGCGAGCTTACTGACCTCACGAAACAGATAGCCGACTTAGAAAACTCACATAAGCACACACTAGACGACAACATACATTTACGGCTCACGGAAGCCCGTAGAGCACTCACGAATCATCTTTCCCAGGGCCTGCTGCACACCATGCGAAAATCCGCCAGGTTCTTTTATGAGCACTCCAACAAAAGCGGCAAACTCCTGGCGAAGATGCTCCAGGAAAAGCGTAGATCCCAACACATACACAAAATCCATACGCCAAATGGGCGAACTACAGGGATGCCTGAGGGCATTCTGGATGCTTTCAGGTCCTATTATGCGGACCTGTACAACCAATCCCAGACCCAACAGGGAGCTGCTGCACAGACCCATTACCGACGAGTAACGGACTATCTAGCTCAACATGTAACACGTAAACTCACACCGGCACTCGCGGAGGAGCTGGACAACCCCCTCACCCTTGAAGAACTAGCGACTGCAATGAAACGTTCGAAACCGCACCGAGCGCCGGGCCCTGACGGCTTCCCCCTGACTTACTTACGGACGTTCCAAGAGGAGCTCTTACCGAGACTTCTGACTAGCCTAAACGCCCTGCGGGAAGGGGGTGCGTTCCCCACGGACACCCTAGCGGCTGTAGTCACGGTGATCCCCAAGGAAGGGAAAGACCCGAGTAATTGTGCCAGCTATAGGCCGATCTCACTGCTTAACGCAGATCTAAAATTGTTCACGAAGGCCCTTTCCCTGAGGATATCCCGTTTACTGCCTGACCTGATCCACCCGGATCAGGTAGGCTTCATTCCCGGCAGGGAAGCACGAGACGACACCATTCGAGCGCTGAACATAATCCATAGCGCACGGGCCGGAAAGCGAGACGTCGTCCTCCTCTCGACGGACGCCGAAAAGGCGTTTGATCGGGTGGACTGGACATACCTGAAGGAAACGCTGCATCACATGGGCTTTGGTCCGTATATGCGCATGTGGATCTCGGCCCTGTACACCACTCCGACTGCCCGGATACGGATAAACGGAGCCCTCACGCGGTCTTTCCCGATACGTAATGGAACGCGACAAGGCTGTCCCCTGTCCCCCCTCCTGTTTGCCCTCACCCTGGAACCCTTCCTGGAGGCGGTCAGACGGGACGGGGGTGTAACAGGGGTTCGCGTGGGCACGGAGGAACATCGGGTAGCGGCATACGCCGACGACATGTTGTTCTTTTTGGAACAACCTCTGGTCTCTGTGCCCAACCTACTAAAGGCTTTTGAAGACTACCGCCAGGTGTCAAACCTGAAACTGAACCTTGACAAGTCGGAGGCGATGCCGATAATGAAGGACGAAGGCGATGCCCACAGACTAGGCAACCAGTTTGCCTTCTCGTGGTGCACGGAGAAGATACGGTACCTCGGTACCTGGCTACCGAAAGACCTTTCACAAACGTACCAACTGAATTTCCTGCCCCTCCTCCGGAACATACAATCAGACCTCCATCGCTGGACGGCTTACTATATCACCTGGTTCGGGAGGATTAACGCGATCAAGATGAACGTGTTACCACGGTTGTTGTATCTCTTTGCCACCCTGCCACTTTTAATCCCACAATCATTCTTCAAATCGCTGGATACAGCTATCCGTGGGTTTATCTGGAATCATAGACCCTCGCGGGTCCGCAAGTCGACGATGGAGAGACCTAAACAATCCGGGGGACTGGGACTGCCCTCGGCGTCCACTTACTATAAAGCCACACACTTGCACAGGCTCACAGACTGGCATGTTGACAAGAGCCCAAAGCGCTGGGTGGCTATGGAGCTACAGCAAACAGGAGGTAAAATCCCCTCGAGACTGTGGTTGGGGGGCGCCACGTTCGCAGAACTGCGGACTGGCAACCCCATGATAGACGCGACGCTCAATGTCTGGTGCAAGGTTCGCTACACCCATCGGCTCACTACATCACCGAACCCGTTGACCCCGATCGCATACAACCCAAACCTAGCAGGGGGACTCCACCCGACGGCACTGCGGAACTTTCGTCAGGCGAACTGGATATACCTAGATCAGTGGTGCTTGAGGGGGCGACTCCGACCCCTCGAGGACCTGTTAGGAGACACACGGCCCACACAATTAGACATATTTCGGTACCACCAGGTGCAATCGTATGTCACCAGCTTAGCTGGAAAAGACCACCTTCATAGGCAACTGACGGATTTTGAAAAAATATGTACGAAAAGAGGTCACATAGACCATGGGGTGTCGCGCTTGTGCGAATCTCTGGGAGAGGCCCAAGACTCCTACCCACTGGGATACAAGAGCAAGTGGGAAAGAGAGACAGGTACACAACTCTCGGACCAGGAATGGGACAAAATAGTCCGCTTAACCCACAAGTGCTCGATCAGCTCAAAGATCCAAGAGACTGGATATAAGCTATTATCGCATTGGTATCGGACTCCGGACACCCTTAGGCACTTCGGTGGAGCTGGTGCGGGTGACTGCTGGAGGTGCGGCACGGCCCTGGGAACGAATCTGCACATATGGTGGTCTTGCCCACGCATAGTAACATACTGGCAGATGATAAACACGAAAATTAGAGAAGTCACAGGCGATCCCATCCCTTTACAACCCATGACAATGCTTCTACATCACACTCCCATACCCACGCAGAAATATAAACACTCCCTCACCATACATCTGTTGAATGCAGCGAAAGCATTGATTCCCCTACATTGGAAACGCACAACGACACCCTCGTTTAGACAATGGGTGGACAAGGTGGAGAGCGTCTATGATATGGAGATACTGACAGCCTCTCTGCAGGGACGCTCAGATAAGTGCGCATTGCAATGGTACCCCTGGCGACTTTACATCTCCAGAGGAATCGCGTAAAATTCCCGGGACAGGCAGAGAGCCCAGAGTGGCTACCCGAACTGCGCAGACTGGTCGGATTATACCCAGCGCAGAGGAGATAAGGTAGCTAAATAGCCGGAGGAGACCTCACCCGGGCTCCGGAACCCCCCCCCCCTCTTTTCTCTCCCTCGTACCGGCCCTGCTCACCCCCTCCCCCTCTTCCCCCCCACCAATCCCCAACTTGACGGACCTTTCACATTACTAGACGCCAGAGGATTCTGGCCCCCCAACTGACTAGACTTTACTCTGACGGACAGGTAACTTTATTCGCAATTAGGTGTTCAAAACCGAAACCGGACCACACGACATAATACGGAACATAACCTCTTTGAGGGGACTTAGGAGTCAAGGGAAGTAAGCCAGACGGATATAGACATGACAGTAGGCCACCGCCTAGACACAAACCCATGGACAGCTATGGCCCACCAGACACGACCGATACCCCTGAAAAGACACACCACCGAGCAGGGAAACACATGGGGCTGCTCAATCCATAAGTAAGACGCCCAAGGGACACACTGTTCCAATAATTACACACAGCAACGGAATCCGGTCCCGCTTGGACTACCCGTGCACACAAAGGGCACTCATACCCTGACACGACGTAGGTTCTGGGGTAGTAAGGAGTTATCCCCGAAATGGAGACACTAGATATCTGTTGATAATAAGTGGGGATCTGGGAATGGGTACTGCCGACCACAGAGACGCCCAACTAAATCCAAGCAAACCCAGGGGGAAGCAAGCGAGTGTTTTTGCCAAAGCCAATTTTGTTACCTAAGCTTCCCAGAAATCTGCATCTTATTTCTGCACCTCAAAAGTTTAACTGTTATTATGTTGCAAAAGGATCAATCTACATTTCCGTGTGACTTATGTGAAATTGCTGTTTTTGTTACCGGTGTAAACCTTACCAATAAAATATGATTGACATAAAAGGCATAAAATAAACATTAAAAGGCATAAATTAAACATATTTTGACTTTTGTATTTATGATGTACATCTATATTATAACAATGTGGTCAGGTTGGGGGTATTCTAGACCAGGGGTAGGCAACCTACGGCACTAGTGCCATGCACGGCACTCAAGGTGTCTTTCCACGGCACTCAAGGCTGCTAGAGCCAAGCAGGCTCTGGCCTATCAGGAGTCCCAGGAAACTTCAGATATCTGCTAATATGAAAAGGACAATCCTCAATTAATGAATTGCAGCACATAGAGTAAGTGAACTCAGGTCCCTTCCTCCCAGCACTTGTGAATAGAAATCCACACTGTGGTAGAGCAGCCCACAGCGGATATTGCAGCTCCTGCCCTTCACCTGTACCTGGCCAGCCTGGTCTCCACTGGAACCTAGGGAAGCCACCCACACTGCTAGATATACACAGACCTGCACAATAACCCTCCCCTCATATAAAAAATAATACGAACAGCCCACACACAAACATACACACAATCCGCACAAACGTAACCCGCTAACAATCCACATACATGCACACAACCCCACATGCAGCCTCTCACATGCAATAGCCCACACATACACACACTACCAAACACACAATGTGACACATCCATCCACACACACAATTCCACAAGCAGCCCCAATACACAGCTCACATTCATATGTATCATACACGATACCACAAACTACTCCTGAACATATACAATATAATAGCTCATATCCGCACAAATACAAATCTACAAAGCAATTACAGTATAAATAACAAAAGCAAAATACTGCAGCATACAGACCTCAATTTTAAAAAATAGGACCGGCACGCTACGGGACATCACAATCCTATATCGGCACAGTGCTGCTAAAAGGTTGCCTACCCCTGTTCTAGACTATAATGCCGTAGGTAACAACTATGAATAGGATAGCCCCAACCTGACAGCGATAACGTAAAAGTGATAAAATGACATTTATAAAAGACCAATCAATAGTTATAATAAATTAAATAAATCAAAATCAACGTTTAAACCTTGAGGGGTTAGAGTTTGTAGATTGAACACCCATTCCATTTCTAATCTTCCTAATACATTTTTTATATTGCCACCTCTCCAGGGTAATTTACATTTTTTTATTCCTATACATTTAAGAAATTTAGGATCCCGATTATGTTTGACAAAATGCTTAGACACAGAATGGTTGGGATATCCGTTTTTTATATTTCGGCAATGTTCTGCTAATCTGGTTTTAAGACATCTAGTGGTCATGCCCACATATTGTAGGCCACAGGGGCACTCAAATAAATAGATAACGTTGGTAGTGTTACATCCAATAAACCGACCAATCTTTTTTTTTTTTTTTTTTAATTCTTTATTTTTCAGCGCATAATGTGAAAAATTACACAAACATGTGTTGTAACGGATATAGTAAAGTAAAGTATCGACATTGCAAACATGGTACAACAAGACAACAGCAAGAAACATTATGCACATTTTTTGCTTTAAGAGGGCTGTTGGGTTGTAGCGGTATGTGGTCATGTGTAAGTGAGTGTGAGTTCATCACTGTTTAGGTGCCGTCCCCACCAACGTTGCCTGATTTGTGGTACCTGGTAGTGGATGTCGTGTCTAGGGGCTTGAGGTTCGGAATTCGTCGATGTCCTCTGTTTGGAGGAGGTTCTAGGATAAGCTCCCTGTGAGTCGTTAGACTATTTGTGTGTGTCTACGGTATTCCCTAGTAGGTATACGTTGCGTGGTGGCTCGCTAGGTCTGGACTATTTGCGTGTGGTCTAGTTGCATGGCTCAGGTCCCATCTCAGAAAGTGACTGCTATGGTGCGTCTATGGGCGTCGATTACGTGTTGTATGGTCTGTCAGTCATATATAGCTATGTCTTGGGTAAGGTGGGTCGCTGACCGAGTGGTGTCGTAGAGGTCATGTGTAGGCCCCTTTGTGCATAGTTCCCCTGTGACCTTGGGGATGGGGGGGGGAGGGGAAGGAGGGTGGTAATTGAGCTCCGGAGTGCGTGTGCTCTTGTAACGGTTGTGGGTAGGACAGTTTAACTAATGTAATGGAGCAAACTGTAAATCTGGAAAAGTCTCAGTGTCCATCAATCGGGGTTGATGGGATATGTTCTTGAGTCAGGTCTTGGCTTCGTGTGGTCCTCTGGGTTCAGTTACTGCTCTGATTCCTGTTGGCCTCCTCTCGAGGCTTGAGGTTGCGTTCACGTCTTGTTTCTTTAGCCCCAATGTTGCTAGTAGCGCCGGTCCCTCTGCCGGATCCGAGACTTTGTAGTGTTTTCCCTCCTTAGTTACCCACAGGGTCTTCGGTGTCGCCCACCTGTAGGTGATGCCTGCTTCTTGAAGGGTAGCCAATTGGTTTCAGCGTTTTACGCCAAAGGAGTGTTTCCCTGCTTAGGTCCTGAAATAAAGAGAGTTGACAAGTCTTGAATGTGTAGGGGGTCTTCCCTTGAAATGCCGCCATTATTCCCAGTTTATCAGTCATGGTGCAGCAGCGCAAAATAAGGTCTTGTGATGCTGACTCTGGAGCCCGGGGTGACTTTGCTATCCTGTGTATGCCATCTAACATAAATTGTCTGGCCCCTTTGGATGGTAGGACCGTTGCCACTAGGCGCCTGATGAAATGGGGCAGCTCTTCTAGTGGTATATTCTCTGGGGCCCCCGTATTTTCAAGTTTTTCCTCCTGCCTCTGTCGTCCAAAATATTAAGTTGTCTGGCCATCGAGGTTTGTGTTGCTTTTAGGCTCAGCACTGTGTCCCCCAGTGTTTGGAGGTCCTGTTTCAGGTCTGCCAGGCCTGATTCTGTGGCTTGTGTGCGTGCTGTTACTGACTGCACCTCTGTGATGAGTACAGCGAGGTCATCTTCCCACATTTGTTTTAGGTTTTTCTGCAGGCCGGCTAGCATTTGATGATGCCTTACAAGGCTGAAACGATCGTCTGGGGTTGCTGTGTCTCTCGTGCAGAGGGAGCTTGCTGGCATTTCGGATCTGGACTGCCCGTATGGGTGGGACCAGTCTGATATGTTTCAGAGAAGTTCTCTCTGTAATGGCACAAGATGAGCAAAAAACAGCTTGAGAACTGAGCGGTGACCGACCGAAGGGCAGGCTATTTCAGTTGCTGCCCGTTCTCAGTATTCTCTTGCGACCCATTTTTTACTCTCCACAAGTTTAAGGGATAATCCAGACGTGGACCCCTTGCTCACGGTGCCTAGGGAGATATCAGCTATGCCTCACTGATGATGCCTTACAAGGCTGAAACGATCGTCTGGGGTTGCTGTGTCTCTCGTGCAGAGGGAGCTTGCTGGCATTTCGGATCTGGACTGCCCGTATGGGTGGGACCAGTCTGATATGTTTCAGAGAAGTTCTCTCTGTAATGGCACAAGATGAGCAAAAAACAGCTTGAGAACTGAGCGGTGACCGACCGAAGGGCAGGCTATTTCAGTTGCTGCCCGTTCTCAGTATTCTCTTGCGACCCATTTTTTACTCTCCACAAGTTTAAGGGATAATCCAGACGTGGACCCCTTGCTCACGGTGTCTAGGGAGATATCAGCTATGCCTCACTGATGAAGCTTTACAAGGCTGAAACGATCGTCTGGGGTTGCTGTGTCTCTCGTGCAGAGGGAGCTTGCTGGCATTTCGGATCTGGACTGCCCGTATGGGTGGGACCAGTCTGATATGTTTCAGAGAAGTTCTCTCTGTAATGGCACAAGATGAGCAAAAAACAGCTTGAGAACTGAGCGGTGACCGACCAAAGGGCAGGCTATTTCAGTTGCTGCCCGTTCTCAGTATTCTCTTGCGACCCATTTTTTACTCTCCACAAGTTTAAGGGATAATCCAGACGTGGACCCCTTGCTCACGGTGCCTAGGGAGATATCAGCTATGCCTCACTGATGATGCCTTACAAGGCTGAAACGATCGTCTGGGGTTGCTGTGTCTCTCGTGCAGAGGGAGCTTGCTGGCATTTCGGATCTGGACTGCCCGTATGGGTGGGACCAGTCTGATATGTTTCAGAGAAGTTCTCTCTGTAATGGCACAAGATGAGCAAAAAACAGCTTGAGAACTGAGCGGTGACCGACCGAAGGGCAGGCTATTTCAGTTGCTGCCCGTTCTCAGTATTCTCTTGCGACCCATTTTTTACTCTCCACAAGTTTAAGGGATAATCCAGACGTGGACCCCTTGCTCACGGTGCCTAGGGAGATATCAGCTATGCCTCACTGATGATGCCTTACAAGGCTGAAACGATCGTCTGGGGTTGCTGTGTCTCTCGTGCAGAGGGAGCTTGCTGGCATTTCGGATCTGGACTGCCCGTATGGGTGGGACCAGTCTGATATGTTTCAGAGAAGTTCTCTCTGTAATGGCACAAGATGAGCAAAAAACAGCTTGAGAACTGAGCGGTGACCGACCGAAGGGCAGGCTATTTCAGTTGCTGCTCGTTCTCAGTATTCTCTTGCGACCCATTTTTTACTTACCTAGTTAAAGGCACAATATAGGGTCAGGAACACAAACGTGTATTCCTGACCCTTCAGTGCTAAAACCGCCATTTATGTGGCTTGCCCCCCCCTTAACCACTGTTAAAAGGTAAAACACTTACCTTATTTCCAGTGCCGCGCAGGTCCGCTGGCGCTGGCCCCACCCCCGATCCACCTCCTTGCTGACATCATCAGATTTTATGACTTTTAGCCAATCCAAAGGGAAGACATTGGATTGGCTGAAATCAACAAGAAGGTGGGACTGTAGCACTGCCCCAGGAAGAACCTCTAGTAGCCATCTATGTATGTAGGCTTTTAAATGCAGGTGCAAGTTTGTGTGTAGTATTGTTGTTTGAATGAAGTGGTGTGTTTGTATATTATATGCTAGGGATAGGAAAACTTTGGCACTCCAGATGTTGTGGACGACATCTTCCCTGATGCTTTACCAGCATTATGGCTGTAAGAGCACTATGGGAGATATATTACACAACATCTGGAGTGCCGAAGGTTGCTTACCCACAGGGCAGGCGCCACCGTTAGGCAAACTAGGCATTCGCCTAGGGCGCTGGCCTGCTGGGGGTTCCCACCGGGATATTTCCTGGTGGGCTCCCCCTGTCTAGGTCCGCAGCGCTGGGTGAGCAGCTCCTAAACTGCCCGTCCCTAGCGTCGGGCCGATCCTCCAGGCACCAGAAAGTGGGCCAGGAGGTGTCACAGGGGGCCCAGAAGGTGTAAATCTGGCCACCTCAGGTCTCTGCCAACAAATGCCGGTGAACGGAGTAGAGGGGGACAGAGAAGGCAGGCGGCGAGGGAGGCTCTTCTTGCAGCTTCCCACTCCTCTGTTGCGCACCCTCTGTAATGCTGGGAGCCAGAATAAGACGTCATTCCAGCCCCCGGCATACTAAAGAGCACGCTGGAGGAGTGAGGAACTGCCTCACACTGGGCCCCAGGGAGGTAGGGAGGCTGGATGTCTGAGTGTGTGTGTGTCTGTCAGTGAGTGTCTGCCTGTGTGTTTGTTTGTCTGTCAGTGAGTGAGTGTGTGTCTGTCAGTGAGTGTTTGACTGTCAGTGTGTATGTGTGTGCCTGCCTGTGTGCGTGTATGTATGTCAGTGAGTGTCTGTGTGTCTGTCTGTCTGTCAGTGAGTGAGTGTATGTATGCCAGTGAGTATCTGTGTGTGTCTGTGTCTGTGTATCTGTCAGTGAGTGAGTGAGTGTGTGTCTGTCAGTGAGTGAGTGTGTGTCTGTCAGTTAGTGTCTCGGTGTGTGTGTCTGTTTGTCTGTCAGTGAGTGTCTGTCTGTGTGTCTGTCAGTGAATGTCTGTCAGTGAGTGTCTCTCTGTGTATGTCTGTCAGTGATTGAGTGTATGTCTGTCATTGTGTGTGTGTGTGTGTCTGTCAGTGAGTTTCTGTGTGTGAGTGTATGTCTGTCAGTGAGTTTGTGTGTGTGTGTGTCAGTGAGTGAGTGTATGTCTGTCAGTGAGTGTGTGTTTGTGTGTCTACCAGTGTGTGTGTCTGTCAGTAAGTGAGTGTATGTATATCAGTGTGTGTGTGTGTGTGTGTGTCTGTCAGTTAGTGAGTATATGCATGTCAGTGATTGTCTGTGTCAGTGAGTGTGTGTCTGTCAGTTAGTGTCTCTGTGTGTGTGTGTCTGTATGTGTGTCTGTCAGTGAGTGTGTGTGTGTCCAGTGTCTGTGTGTGTGTGTGTGAGTGTCTGTGTGTCTGTCAGTGAGTGAGTGTTTGTCTGGTGTGTGTGTCAGTAAGTGTATGTCTGTGAGAGAGTGTATGTATGTCGGTGAGTGTCTGTCTGTGTGGCTGTCAGTGAATGAGTGAATGTATGTCAGTGAGTGCTTGTGTGTGTCAGTGAGTGAGTGTGTGTCTGTCAGTTAGTGTCTCTGTGTGATTGTCAGTGAGTGTCTGCATGTGTGCGTGTCTGTCAGTGAGTGATTGTATGTATGTCAGTGAGTGTCTGTCTGTGTGTCTGTCAGTGAGTCAGTGAATGTCTGTCAGTGAGTCTCTCGCTGTGTATGTCTGTCAGTGAGTGAGTGTATGTCTGTCAGTGTCTGTGTGTGTATGTCTGTCAGTGAGTTTCTGTGTGTGAGTTTCTGTGTGTGTGTGTGTCTGTGTGTGTCTGTCAGTGAGTGGATGTCTGTCTGTGTGTCTGTCAGTGAGTGAGTGTGTGTCTGTCAGTGTCTCTGTGTGATTGTCAGTGAGTGTCTGCATGTGTACGTGTCTGTCAGTGAGTGAGTGTATGTATGTCAGTGACTGTGTGTGTGTGTGTGTGTGTGTGGGTGTGTCTGTCAGTGAGTGTCTGTCTGTGTGTATGTCAGTGATTCAGTGAATGTCTGTCTGTGTGTCTCTCTGTGTATGTCTGTCAGTGAGTGAGTGTATGTCTGTCAGTGTCTGTGTGTGTGTCTGTCAGTGAGTTTCTGTGTGTAAGTGTATGTCTGTCAGTGAGTTTCTGTGTGTGTGTCAGTGAGTGTATGTATATCAGTGAGTGTCTGTGTGTGTGTGTGTCAGTTAGTGAGTGTATGTATGTCAGTGATTGTCTGTCTGTCTGTGTGTCTGTCAGTGAGTGTATGTCTGTCAGTTAGTGTCTCTGTGTGTGTGTTTGTCAGTGAGTGTCTGTCTGTGTATGCCTGTCAGTAAGTGTGTGTGTGTCTGTCAGTGTCTGTGTGTGAGTGTGTGTATCTGTCAGTGAGTGAGTGTATGTATGTCAATGAGTTTCTGTGTGTGTGTGTCAATGATTGAGTGTATGTCTGTCAGTGAGCGTGTGTGTACCACTGTGTGTCTGTCAGTGAATGAGTGGACCGCAAAATGGATATTTGCCTAGGGCGGCAGAAATCCTTGCGCCAGCCCTGCCTTCCCCTGGTGTTACTTTTGTCATTTAAATGCAGTGATGTGTTTGTATGTAATGTTTGTGATTGATTGCAAGAGTATGTTTGCATGTAGCATTGGTTTTGATTGCTGGGATGTATGCACATATACACATACACTGCCACATACATGTATACAGATAAACATACACATTGACACACACACAGATATACACACTGACATATGCACCCGCTCAGATACAATCTGAAACATACAATGACAAATATATATATATATATATATATATATTTATATATATATACATACTGACACACATACACACACTGACACATAGACACATGCATACATAGCCACCCCCTGTCAGCATACTTTTTGTTTGCAGGAGCGCGATGCTACTGACTGAGGGTGATGGGAGTGTTTGCCTGGAGCTGTCTCTCTCTTTGTTTTTGCCCTTCACTCCTGCTTCCTCCTCCTCTCTGGCTGCCTCCCATGCGGGTTTTCAATGTATCCGGGACAGGCTTTCACTTCCTCCTATCATTGCTATTATTACAGGGGCCTGGTCACACTGTTAAAAGGGCCACTGAGTGGAACCAAGCCCCTGTTCAGCAAAACCAATTGGGTTGCTCTAAGTGCACCATTCCTGCTCCACAATTCCTCAGTGGCCATTTCAGCATTCAAAATGTCAATGAAAACTGGACATGGCAAACTACTTGATTCCATTATTCAGGATTAAACCTGACCCACTGTCTATGCAAATCTGGTTTTCCAGAATGGAGAACATCAGCAAAATGGAGGGGCTTATCGTTAACTAATCCATCCATATATTTACACATACGGTGCACTTTGGGCCAAATGGCAGACTACTGTGAAGTGCAATTCTTAACAACTTATTGACTACGTTCACACTAGCATGTACAATTCAAGAGTGGCTAATGGTTGAGTATGCTTGAAGTGATTTCAAGATGACCCCCTCCCCACTTCCCCTCTTTGATCTGTTTCACCCTTTTTCTTGTGTAAGATAATTGTTCATTAGAAGAGCCCCTGTTCTTGACACTATAATCATATAATTTTTTTATTCACGTTTTCAATATGAAAGCCAGTATGATTTCTAAACTGTGAAGATCTACTCTATGGAACTTTTGTAATTATTGGGACCTTTGTGTCTCATTACGACTGAAATTATTTTTCACTGTGCTTTAGTTTGTGTTTTAATAATAGTTTATTAAGTAGTTGAGACATTTTTACAGAATATAAAATAGGCAACAAAAAACTGTGTACACTGTTATGGAAACAGTGCCATGCTATTTACTATTTCAAGCATATACAAGTAATAATGAACCTTAGACCGGTATCAATCTAAATCTAACCCAGTATTACCTCTGATTGTGTGTCTCGATACAAGTTGAGTGAGATGCGCTTGTGTACACTTGCTAAGGTAAATGTAAACATGATAAAAAATGAACAGTACAAACAAGGATAATTGCATGTCAAACATCCATGAGAGGAACGTGGGACCTATCCCAAGCTCTCACATTGTTGCAAACATGATGCCCCAGTCCACCCTGTTGAACACTTTCTCAGTGTCAGTCGACAGAAGCAGAACCATGGATTCTTCTCCTCACGCTTGATGTATAAGGCTTGTCACTGACCTCAGACAGGGATAAAACCTGTTTAGTCCAAATAGATAATGTCTGGTAGATGAAAGTAAGAGGCACTGTGCTAATACCTTGAATAAAAGCTTAAGGTCTACATTAAGAACTGAGATTGGTTGGTACCTGGAGTTGAGGGTCAAGTCCTTACTCTCCTTCGGAAAGTGTGTGTGATATTCACCGAGGTGGCACGGGCCAATGGGACAGCCCCTTCTAGAATGGAATTAAGGGCATCTAAAAGTAGTGGGCTGACTTCAGGAAAGAAGGTTTTATAGCATAGAAGGGGAAAGCCATCAGGGCCCTGTGATCAACCAGGTTTTGAAGTTTTCAATGCACAGCTCTAAGTTCCTCTATGGTCATCAGTCTTTCCAGGTAATCAAATACAGTGGTGTCTATTGGTTTGAGGTTCGCAGAGCATATTCAATGAGTTACATTTTCCTGGTTTGTCTCCTCTTCAGCACACGGTGTCAGCTGGCGTATATTGTACAGGGTCTGATAGTAGTGAAAGAAGCATTCTGAGATCTTCGATGAAAGGGGTATAACCGTTTGGTTCACATTGTTTCTTTTTTAAGATATAGAGTTGCGTTCAGCGATGGCGCAGCAGTCTTGCCAGAAGTTGTCAACATTTATTGCCATGTTTGGCAATGGGTGGACTAACAAACATGTAATTGTAACCAGACGAGATGGAGGCAAAGGAACCAAGGGATTGAGAGCCCTGGTCAATAAGCTTACATGCTAGAGGGAGTGGTGTGAAGTGACACAAAAGGTAAGGGAAGGGGTAGATAAGTAGGTTGGTAGAATAGTATTCACTGAAGAGTTAATGTTTATTTGTATTTTTTTTCTTTAATGATTTTTGAAGGAGTGGAGACTGGGTGAATGTCTAACAGAGAAGAGAATTCCATAGGAGCAGTGCAGCCCTAGAGAAGTTTTGAAGTTGAGCATCAGAGGGGGGAAGTATGAAAAGTGGATAGACGTAGTTCTTTTAGCAGAGCATAGGGGTCTAGACAGGACATACTTGTGTATTAGGGAGGATAGATAGGTTGGAGCAGCATTATGCAGAGATTTGTAAGCAAGAATGAGCCTCGCCGTCACATTCATTATAGGCAAGTTGCGTGCATGCAAGACCACTGAGAAGCGGATCGAAGTAGTCAAGGCAAAAGAGGATAGGGGCATGGATCAGCACCTTAGATGCGTTCAGCGTTAGGTAGGGGGGGGTGCGCACTATGTTTTTGAAAAGGAAGCAGCAGGAGTCGGCAAGGTGGTGCTGATGGCATAATGTTGAAAGGATCTTTTAATGGACGTGTTAATGATGGCAAGTTGGATGCTCTTCACTAAAAGTCCTCGTATGTTGCAGTGTCCTGTGTCTGCTTATGGCAACTCTCTAGGTCAACAATGTTTTGAGTGAGAAATGTAATGCGTTGTGTGTGTGTTTGAGGAAAGAGTGATAAAGTTCCCATGAACTGTTTTATGTGCGTTCCACTATTTCATTTTGGAAACATCCAGCTTAAAATTAGTAGCAAGAAAATCCTGAACCCAGGTAGGGAGGCTGGGTAGTCACATAAAGGGGTGTGATTATTGCAGTGATAGTGGTTGTGTGTAAGTGAGTGTCAGTGAGTGAGTGTGTGCGTCAGTGAATGTGTATGTGTCAGTGAGTGAGTGTGTCAGTGAGTGAGTGTGTTTAGATGACTAGTCCCCCTCCAATCACATGGGGAAGGGGTTTTTACTCACCTTTTTCTCCCACGATGTACTGATCTTGCCGCAGCTGGCCCTGCCTCCAAGACTGCTATCATTGCTCTTGATGATCTCAGCCAATCCAATGCCTCCCATAGGAAAGCATTGGGAGGCTATTGCACATGTGTGGCAAAATGCCATGCTGCGTCAATAAACATCTCCTCATAGAGATGCATTGATGCAGGGCGTGGAGATGCTATACGTAGGTACTGTGCAGCACTCTCCCAGGATGCACTCCAGAGGCCGTCTGAGTGACTGTTACTAGAAGTGTTGCAAGGCAGCAATGTAAATACTGCCGTTTCTCTGAAAAGGCAGAGCTTACATTAAAAAGTGTGCATGGACAGATTATAGACACGAGAACAACGACTTTAAGCTGTAGTGGTTCTGGTGACTATAGTGTCAGTTTAAGAATTTTATTTTTGACATTGAAAAACCTGGTTCCTAACTTTTTTTTGCTGGCTCCTAGATTCTAAGCAAATTTGTCAAGCCCTGGTGTAGTGTATCTAGTGTTTTTGTGGTGGATGCAGTGTGTCTAGTGGATTCAGTGTCTGTGTAGTGGATGTAGTGGGTGTGTATGGAGTAGTGTCTGTGTAGTGCATGTAATGTTGGATAATTGTTGGGGGGTGAGCCGTTTAAATTAAATTGAGCTAATCCCCCTCTCCCTGCCTCTTACCTGTGGGCTGGAAGGGGGGAGAGTGTGTAGGAAGATGACAGTATAGCGGGGCAGTATGTAGGATGGTGACAGTATGGGGGGGGGGCAGTGTGTAGGAAGGTGACAGTATGGGGCAGTGTGTGGGTGCAGTGTGTAGGAAGGTGACAGTATGAGGGGCAGAATGTGGGGATGACAGTGTGGATGGTCAGACTGAGAGACAACATGCCCTCACTAATACACACTCATTGACATACAGTAATTGTCTTACACTGTTTAACTAACACACACGTTCACTGACAGACACACACTGACACAAACATACTCTCAGAGACACATGCACTGACAGACACACACCTACTGGCAGATACTCACTGACAGTCACACACACACACACTCAATGACAAACACAGACTCTCACTGATGTGACAGACACTCACAGATAAATAGAAAAATCTCAGGCACTCACTGCGATTGTCTCCAGGTAGATTTATTGCAACGTTTCGACCTGTTAAGGTCTTTATCAAGCTTGATAAAGACCTTAACAGGTCGAAACGTTGCAATAAATCTGCCTGGAGACAATCGCAGTGAGTTCCTGAGATTTTTCTATTTATACATATTCCTTGTGGTTTTTTTGTTGACCCATGCTCAGTAGCCCCCTGGGTTGAATTGTTGTGGCTGAGTGCGACTCTACCTTTTTTTCTATTACATTTTTTTCTAGACACTCACAGATAGACTCATACAAATTCACTGACATATACACACACACAAATTAACTAACAGACACACACACATTCTCTCAATAATATTATTATTTTCATTTGTCCACCCAGTCTCCCTACCTTTAGAAGAGCTTGAGTGGATCTGTCCCTGGGGTCCACTGGGGCAGCAGTGAGCACATCAGAGGCGGCGGATGTCATATTCTGACTCCCGGCATCAGTAGACGGCACGCAAGAGAGTAGAGCAGAGTGGTTACAGCTCCCTCGCCGCCACTGATGTGATCACAGTGGGAGATTGAGGAGGGACAGGGCAGCTAGTTTAAACTGCTCTGGCAGTGTCCCTGGGACAATGCTCTGCTGGGGAAAAAATAGGACAGGAAAAAGGGGGAAGGGGGAAAGACAGGCAATCAATACATTCAACATACCTTGCACCAATACAGGGCACAATGGGCCAAAACACAAGAGGAATCTGGGGACCCACACATAGTGTCTGTCTTCCATCCCCAGTGATGGTGACTACCGTCACACAGTGTTGCAGAGGATATGTCACTTATTTGATGAAAGTACTTCCCTGGACTGAAAGGAAGGGCAGACATGACTGCTGCCCAGAAGTAAGGGGGTTGGCACAAAGGTACAACATTGTTACAAGTTGGGGAATAAAAGGAAGAACAGGAGAGGAGACACACCAGTCATCCAGAAGGAGTGTAGGGGACCCTAAATCTTTCTGACACTTTGCTGGAAGCAATGCCTAAAAAAAATAAAGTTGTGCTGTCTGTGAGTGGTAGGAGTTGCAGTCTGAATCTATCATGGCGGCAGCATTATCAGCAGGGTCCCATGAGGATATGGTGGCAATGTTGCAGGCTTACCTGGAGTCCCATGGCTCAGGTGCCTTGGATGAGGTCGTGGCCGGTATCGCAGCAAGATTGGGAGGCGGAGAGGACGGCAGAGGTATCCCCTGCAAACAGTTGGAGGGCCAGGCAGTCGAGGCCTACGATGCGAAGAGCAGCGGCACCCGGCGTGTTGAGAGGCTGGAGGCAGATGGCAGATGGGTGGCGGCGGAGGTTCTCCATGCACCCAGGCAGAGCGGTCGGCCCAGTGGAGACGTTGAGGTGAGGGCCCAAGATGGCGGTGGAATGGTGGGACGCTCTTGAAGTCCGCCTTCGCTTCTGGGATGGGCGGATGTGACGTCACGATCTTGGACTAAGACGGATTACGTCAGTGGAGGCGCGTACGTGACGCAGGCATACCGGGACACAGACATGTCACAGACCCCACCATATTTACATCTCCGGCGAGTCAGACACACCAGAGGAGACCAGGAAGCGGTGGGAACTCTGCCTGAAGTGGGCAGGAGAATGGGTGAGAGTGGAGCCTTCTGGGAAGATCTGGATTTGACCTCAAGAGCAGATGGAGAGGAGGAAGCAGCCCAGCCTGCAGGCCTGGAGTCAGCTGTCCATCTCCCCAGTGGTGAGTTAACCTGCGGTAGCGTTTTGGGTGATATGTAGGGGAGCAAAGGGAATCTAGTTAAGTGCTGGGATTGCTGCGCGCATTTTTAGAAAATTGCTCAGGGGTAGTGGGATAAGTGGGGGTCCAGCGCGCGCTCCGTCTGTTAGCATAGGGAGTGGGTATTGCCCATGTCTGCCTGGCTGTTTTTTGTCTCCCTTTGGGGTGCATGTCACCGCAGAGATGCAGGATAGGATTCTGAAGGGTGAGTATGTGGAATCAGTGGATAGGTCAAGCAGAGGGGATGCTCAGGATGAGGACAAAGTGAAACAGCTCCCCCGCACATTAGGGAACTGGCTGCAGGGATTCAACATTTTTGTGAGCATCTTGGTGCGGCGGTTCCCAGAAAAGGCCCCTGTAACAGCTACCCAGGTTGTTAGAGGAGTGTATGCCGTTGAAGACATCCTTTTCCCCGGCGAGAGGCTGTGCTGCAGTGTATTCCCGATATCCCATCCACTAGATCAGTGTAGAGAGGGAGGCAGAGCTCTTACAAGAGCTAGTGATTTAGCTGGAAGCAGGTTCCCTTCAATAACGAGATGAGGCTATGTATTCAGGGTTAAGCAGAACTGATTTAATGGGCACACAAGCATTTCTTTTATACAACTTTTCCCACAAGGTTACCACCCACGTGGACCTTGTTGGGCACCGAAGACACAAACTTAACAACCAATCATTTACAGTTACACAGTTAAGCACTCCCATTTTTTACAGTAAATTTCTCCCCTCTGCTTGGGAGATAATTGAGTTAATTGCTGTATCAACTCAATTATCTCCAAGCGAAAAATATACTTTTTACTCAGTTTTTATAACATCAAAACTATACATGCAATTTCAATAAAACTTCCATTTACTGAACAAGCATAATTAGCATAACAAACATCTTCAAAAATCATAACAATCCGTTCAGGGGTTCGGGAGAAAGATGGAAGTCCCATCCCTGCCCGGCCGCACACAAGGCTCCTGCCAAAAATAGTTCCATGCATTCAGCTGGTGCAGCCGGTCCCTTTTCTTACAATTAAAATACCGAACAGTTATGCCTTTTATTGTTCTTGCCTTTGCTGGTCGTGTGCCGCCTTGTTCGTGGAATACTTCTACTGAACGGCGACTCATTCGTATCAATCTGTGCAAAGCTAAGTGGTCCTGGAAGTCTCAGCGGTGTTCGGGAGTTTGAGTATCCGAAAATAGTTCCAGACACTTGACAACCAAACACCGCTGGACACGTTCGACAAAACAAGATGGCCGCCGCCACATGTTCGTGCATACGAATCAACGCCCACCCAGGGACCCACTTAGAACGGTCTGTCTGGCACAGAGTCAAGGAGTTAGTTGGGGGGTCTGTGGTTGGGCAGTTTGTTCGTTCATACGAATGGGTTAGCAGTGTCATTCGTTTTCCCATTCATATGTTAAATATAACAATGGTAACAAATCCAGGGTTTACAATGTTTCAAGTCTGTTGGCCAGGCAATAACAGGGGTTCTTTTACAGCCCCCTCTCTGTTTGGTTATCTTTAATTTGGGGGGCATACAAAGTCTGTGGCAGGCAATGTTGGTTTCGCTATGACCAACAGTTCAGACTGTGGGGATATTTATGGGCTAATAATTGTAAACAGAGAGAATTACCCACTAATTTAATTCTCAGATCCCTAATCGTTATCGTTATAAGTGAAATGTATAACCATATACCGGTAATTAAAATCACAAATTGTTATAAAAATATAATTTTATTTTTAACAATTTAAATTAATAATGATGAGTAACATGCATGATAATAATCAATGGAATTTGAGTATAACATGAATATGTAATACAATATGGCAATAATAATTAATATGCAATATAAAAACAATATGCAATACAAAGTGGCAGTTTACTTCCTGGTTAGTACAGCATAGAATCTACAAGCTGTCAAGATAAGATTTATGATGGGCTTCACAGAGGAATGTGAGTTTCACACTGAGCTGCAGTGTAGGGCAATAGAACTTAGCTAGCAGTTAGAAATAACCCTTGCAGTGCTGGCTAGACCTCCTAAGTAGTTAAGATCTACTCTTGTGTAATTTTAATAAATAACATTTAACCAGCCATCAACCATTTCCTTGATTTTATCCAATGAGAAAAATCTACTATGTTATATTAGCTGATATTTTATTAATTTGTCTAAACAGATATTTTATCTCATTTTAGAGCCAATCAATACAGCTGGATAAATGGTCATGATATGCTAACGTGATATTAATCACACAAATACATTAATGGCTATATCAATCCCAGCTGCAGATGGGATGCTATAACCATATATATATATCCTTTAATAATTAAGATTTCTAAATATGAAATCTAATCACGATTTATCCAGTCATATATCATGCTATTAATTTTAATTAATTTAAATTAATTAATTAAATGCCTGTATATTTACCAGTTAAGTAGATATTTTCTCATCAGATATCCTCAGGTAGCTAAGTGTCATGGATCTCTTTCTCTGCATGGAGTGTAAGAGTTTCTTGGTTACCCTGATCGCCCGATTCTGCCTGGATCTCTCTGAATCCCCAGAGTGTCGTAATGTCTCTCTCTTCAATCTTTGAATTTTCCTCTCCCCCGACTCTTCCCTTGTCTTAACTTTTTAAAGGGGAAATTCCTCTAAGTGATAGCCAATCACAAATGTGGGGTGTGGTTGCCTTCTAGGTAACCATTCTCGTATTTGAACTCTAGAGGGCAGTATTGTCCCACTAAACATACCTATCCAGGAAAGAGTTAACTTTTCCTGGTGGCTATTTTTGACGTCATTTACGTTATCTATATGTGGCCTATAACTTATTTTATCTGTCAGATCAAGAGGATTTCTTCAGACTATGCGTCTCCATTTTCTGCTATAATTCCTAAAATTGATAGTTTGTGAACTAAGTTTCACCTTAAACTATAATGGGACGTTGTACAATATCGAAAGTAAAATTTAATTATTTAATCCTCTGTCACCCAGGTCTGGGTTTAGAATTTATTCTTATTTCATTCGCAATTAGACAGTCTGTCCACCCCCATTCTCAATGTCTTATCTATTTGGTTTGTTTATATACACATTCCATTCAGCTTGGGCAAAGCAGTCAGTTTTAGAGAAAGGATAGAAATTGTGTGTCTCTTTTGTTAGCTTGAAGATACAAAATGGAGTCTGGTCTGTTTAGCAATGACTTCAGAATATACACTTTGTATTTCTATCATAGCACAAAATGTCTGCCGATATAAATACCCTGACATAACCCCCCTTTAGTGCAGATCATAGCCAAATAATTTAGCTTATGAGTAGGCACTATGGAAGTCACAAGACATATTGTGCAATCACATCATTTCTGACATAGGCTCATGCGTGGAATGAACATTTTTGTATATATTTGTACCTGTAAGTGTTTTGAACTTTATGCTTAGTACAATCAACCATAATATCATTATTATCATAACACACCCAATAACAATCTTAACATGGATGAACCAGTCAACACGATCAATAAGGTCAGTATCTAACTCAGAGTATTTAAATGTGTCCACAGAAATATTATCTTTCTTGATCGACATTTGGATAGTGTGGTTGGGCTTATGGTCCAGCAAGAACTTTAGATTAGGATCTAGAGGGATATCTAGATTCTGGAAGGGATCCACCATCTCAATAGCACTTTCGAGGACGTCAGTGTACACTGGGTATAGCGTAACGTCACCGATGGTGATACGAGAGTCGTGGGGTATCTTGATCAGTGATACAGGTGCTGGTAAGGCAATTACTTTATTAGTCACCTGGTCCCTGCGAAAAACACTCATGTTTTTAAGACACGTGCTTACCAACCACTTATCTTTTACTAAGATAGCATGCACTAACGCATTACTGTCGGTTTTTGACATAGTCACTTGACATGTTTCAGAGCCATGTTTAAGGTACTCGATCCCACACAAAGCATTGGTAGAATCGTACACAGAAGGTTTTCCATCACATTGGAAATTATTGTCTTTGAATTTTTCACAGTCATTCAAAATGGGTATTGAATACCAATCTGGTATCCACGGTTGAAAAGCCAAAACATCTGGGGTTTGGACTTTTACATGGATATTTTCCTTCCATGTACCAACGTTGTAAATTGTTTTCATTTGAAAAATGTTTTTAGGAGTTACATATGGTATGGCCAATAAAAAGCAAATCTCCATACGTTCCGGATCAATTAAGAGAGGTATAGCACTCCCCATCTCAAAGGCCAGATTTAATTGCATAGGCTCAATTGTTTCTCCATCCACATTGGCAAGCATCGCATGAACAATATCCTTGGATACAAAATACAGAGGTATGCGTCCCCCTGCCAATTCGATCATTCCAGTTTGCACTTCGTCGAGAAAAGCAAGTGTGTGGAACAATATCGGGTCATGCAGAAATAGAAGTTCACGCTTAAATAAGTCATGACTTTGGTGCAACTCAGTGGATTTGGCAATTAACTCCGAATGCAAATTTGTTGTAACAACTGTGTCTTCCACAATAGTTAACACGTCTTGGAGAAGTGTTCTTTGCTGGTTTATCACCTGATGAATATCGTTAATGTGTTGCTTTAGCGCATAGATTTCCATATCCAGCTTTTGGACAGTAATAGAGTTGGCTGCAGACATTCCAGTTGCGACAACTGCACCGACAGTGGCACAAACTAATGCAACAATTATAGCAGTGAGGAACCTTTTGGGTCGGTTGCTCATCGAAATAGAACTGGATACAAATGGTTTCCGGGCTTGCTCCAAGATGTTTCGCACACGGTCCTGTGCTCTTTGGAGGTGCATCTGGTACCAAGTCTGTAACTCAGGAAGCTACATCGATGAAATGTTGTACGCCTTCTCGATGGAAATCTTGGGGTCCAAGCTGACGAACACACGCCGGGTAAGGATCCTCTTCTCTGTTAAGATGAACCCTGGTGTCTCTTGAATCAGGATGCCAGAGGATGGTCCCATCTCTGCGATCGGGTCGGTCCGTAGCTCTTGGCACAGGAGCAGTACGATCCAGAAACACGCCACATCCTTCTTGGACATCTTTCAACAGTCACGGATCAGGAACTCGTTTCAGACTTATCTACTAATGATTCAAGGTTTGTTAAGTATACAAACTTATAACAGTGTGACATCACTTGGCCTAGGACAACACATTATTACGATTCATCAACATATGTATTCTCTTTAATTCTATTTTTATAACTTCATCCCTCACTACATTTATTACTGACTCCTCAGCAAATGTCTATAGCAGTTAAACAAGCTAGTAACCTGCTTAGAAAATGTAGTTATTGGATGGCAAGGAAATGGTTAATGACATGAACGTACATGAGATCATGGCACATCACAACATTTCACATCATACGATACCACGTGAATCAAGCATTCATCCAGGTTAGTCGTTCACCTTCTGCATCCGAATCCACACCTATAATCCTTAATTGAGATTTAGGATGACAAGCACGCAACTGGTTAATGTGAACCCACTTTTCAAAAAAATCACCATCCTTAGGAATTTTTATTTTGTACGCTACTGGGGAAATTTTGTCAATGATGACATATGGCCCTTTCCAAGAAGGTAAGAATTTCTTTTCCTTGACTTGATTTCGCGCAAAATTATACAGATAGACTTGATCTGTTATCTCATATTCCTTTTTCGTGGTTTTTAAATCGTAATAGGTTTTAACCCCTGTTGCTGCTTTCTCTAGATTCTTTTGGGCAAAAGCAAACGCATGTTGTAAATGCTTGCGCAAATCTTCGATATACTGATGTGTAGTGGCAGCATTGATCAAATTATGATCCGAAGTACGATATAGTAAATGCTGTGGTAAAACCATCTTTCTTCCTGTCATCAATTCAAAAGGTGACAATTTGGTAGCAGTGCTAGGTGTAGCTCTAATCGCCATTAAAACTAGGGGCAGTTTAATGTCCCAGTCTTTACCAGACTCCTTAACGTACTTCTTCAGAATATTAACGATAGACTGGTTATATCGCTCTACCCCCCCGCTAGACGCAGCGCGGTATGCAATATGTAGCTTTCGTTTAACACCTAGAATATTCCACATCTTAGCCATTACTTCGCTGGTAAAGTGACTACCTCTGTCTGACTCAATTCTTTGAGGCAGACCGAACCTGGAAAAGACATGGTTAATCAACAAAGTGGCGCACACGGTACTCGTGTTCTCTTTACAAGGCAAACATTCTATCCACTTTGTGTACATACATGTAACGGTTAACATGTATTTGTTACCTCTTGAAGATCTTGTTACAGGACCTATAAAGTCAATTTGGATATCAGACCAGGGTAATGACACCCCCCTCTTCTGAAGTGGTGCACGATGGGTTGGACCATGGGGTTGATATTGCGGACAAATCAAGCATCCCTGACAGTATGTCTTAACATCTCTTAACATGTGTGGCCAATATGCATAATCACGCAATATCTCATATGTGATCTTATCACCACGATGCCCAGATGTAGGTGCATCATGTGCGTGTTGGAGCATTAACCCTCGGTATACAGTTGGGACTACCCATTGTTGAATACCATGTTTAGAAGTTCTGACCAGCAACCCATCCATGATACTAAATTGGACTTTATATCTCATCAAGATTCGTAAATCTTCATTATCTTTGCAATCCTCATCCGTGATGGGATTGGCAGTAGGGTTTTCTATATGTTTATAGAATATGCTTATGACAGGATCATTCTTCTGACTGGTAATCAGGTCCTCACTAGGAGCTTCTTGACTCCATTGCACGACATTTAAGTCGGCATTATCTCTAGCCTGTCGTCTAGTTATGGCTTCAACATGAATTGAACCCATAAGATCATCAATGTTTAGGTTTTCACCATTGATGGCTGCTTGTTTTGCCAGTGAATCGGCTAAGTCATTACCAACCTTGTCAATACCTTCTATTTTAGAATGGCCTTTGGTTTTCTTCCAATATATGGTTAAACCATGTTCCTTAACCAACTCATCAATTTTACAAAACAATTTCCCATGTTTAACAGGTTTGTTATTGCTTTTCAGCATTTGGTTACGTTTCCAGCTAGGCAGATATTCGACGAAACTGTTGCGAACATAGTTGGAATCAGTTATGATAACAAATTCTTTGATACTATATTCTATTGCCATTTGGATGGTCTTATATACTGCACAGAGTTCGGCTATCTGACTGCTTTTAGGACCAATACTGTATCCTATAGATACATTGGGATAATCACCTATCCAGGCGATTCCGATACCTGCAACTAACTTCCGTTCAGCACCAGCAACGTGGTGATATGAACAACCATCAATGTATACCCACGGTAGTGGTCGACAGTATTCCTCGTCATAAACTTTATAAGGGGAAAGCAATTGCTCTTCTAGGAAGTCATCTCCGGTGTCATTATCATCCAGAGATGGAGCAGTACAATCATGTAATTCTGCTAAACCTTGGGCAACTGGGCTTCTCTTATTATGTTTATAACGGACTTCTAACGGCCATCCCTGTAAGGATAGAGTCCATGCAGTAATCCGACTGTTAGAGAGATTACCGTCTCTAATTCTTTCACTCTGCAGATACTGTAGAGGTTGGTGAGCCGTTTCTACAATTATTTTCTCACCTTGGATATAGCTACGAAAATTTTGTAGTGCCCAGACAGTCGACAATAACGCCTTCTCACATGTGTTGAATTTAACTTCAACAGGTGACAAAGTCTTGCTAGCATATGCAATAACTTTGTTTAAACTATCCTGCTTCTGATACAGGACAGCACTTATGCTTAAATCGGTATATCCTGTCTCCAGATAGAAGGGTTTACCCCCCTCTGGGTATGCTAAACAGGGTGCCTGAGTGAGCTTCCTCCTCAGTTCACTTACCGCTAGGTCCTGAGGCTCCCCCCAGTTCCAGGTAGTTTCCTTTTTAAGCAGGTGTAAGAGTGGTTTCGTTATTTCTGCATAGTTATCTATAAACTTACGGGAGTAGTTAGTCATACCAAGGAACGATCTTAATTCCCTGATGTTTGAAGGTGTTTTAGCCTTTAGTACGGCTTCAACCTTCTTCCTCTGGGGATTTAATCCTTCAGAGGTTACCTCATGTCCGAGGAAATTGACATGGGTGCGACACCATTGCGCCTTTGGTAAAGACAGTTTAATTCCTGCCTCTCTTAACTGAGTGAGAACATGTCTAATCTCTATGATATGCTTATCAAAGGAAGTGCTTTTCAGCAAGACATCGTCGACATATGATAACGTTCCTCTCTCGAGTGCGTCAGGCATAGCTTTATGCATGAACACAGCAAATTCATGACCAGAGTTTATGTAACCGAAAGGCATACGGGTCCAGGTATACTGCTGCTTTCCAAATGTGAAGGCCAATTTGTATTGGTCTTCATTATGGACTGGTACAGTCCAATATCCCTGCGCACAGTCAATGGCAGTGAATATTTTGGATCCCTGCATTTATACCAAACATTGGTCTATGTATGGCACTGGCCAACCAGACATATAGACGCGTTTATTTAGCTGTCGTAAGTCAGCGCATAAACGCCATTGTCCATTAGGTTTCAGAATTCCCAAGATCGGATTATTATACGAACTGTGCACTGGACGTATAATACCCCTTTCCTTTAAATTCTGAATGATGTCTTGTAGACCATCGTATGACGCTAATGGGAGTCTATATTGTTTGATAAATACAGGTGGTAAATTTGGATCAGTTTGTATTCTGGCTACGTGGAGGTTAGTTAACCCACAGTCGTAGGAATCTTTGGCAAAAATATCTTGGAATTCCAAAAGGATTTCCTTTAGCTGCTGTCGCTCAGCATCGTTGGAGCAACCGTCAGCTAAAGATATTTGCTCTTCTAGCCTTTCCTGAAATCCTGGAAAGATTTCAGGCTGGCCTATCTCATAAGCTTCTTCAAGCCTAGAAGTTAGGTCAGTTCGGTGTTGACTTACCTTTTCTCTTTGGTCGTGATACTCTTGTGATTCCTGGTCATTGAGCGGATGATCGAAGGTGATTGATGCTTCTTCGATTTTACACAAGCCGTCTTCGACGTTGAAGGGATACACAGATAGGATAGTGAATAATCCTTCTGGGGAGGAATGGAATATCTGATCGACAATTTCGTCCTCAGTTAAGTATTCTTCAGGGATGAGGCCTATAATTTGGTTTTGGAAACCAAATGTATAGTACTCAGCATCCAATGCTAGACCTAATAATGTTCCTTTTGGTAAATTAACACTATTGGATGTAACATTGTTGACCATTATATAGGTGGAATTCTTACCAATACTTACCATTGGTGTATGTGTTACCACCATCCCTAATTGTTGTATCCTGTTGGATAAACAGATTAGGGCATCAGAGTTTTCTAATCTCTGACCCTCCTTGACCTGTAGGGGTAAAAGAAAGTTACTTGTCCCTTGTGGAATGGTTATGTCATCAGGTACTTGGATACTTACCGCATATGGTAGTATTTGTCCTGATTTCAGGGCGTTTTCCTCATGTAGGTATCCACAAGGATTACCTTTTAACCTTGTCCACAAGTTGGAATTAATCAGATCAAGGTGTATGGCAAAGCGATGTATGACATCATTGCCAATGTAAACCTGATAGCGAGGTTCGTCTATCACTAGGAATAAATGTTTAACTGTCTTATTACCGATGGAAATAGATAGTAAACATTTTGCCATCACATTGTGACTCTCTGATTCGCCATCCAGGTTCTGGATCCACCTGTCATGTGGGGAAGCGTACCTGATCATTCTAGGATTAGCGATCTGCTTTAACAGACTTCTGCTAATATAGCTGTTCTCACTCTGTAAGACCAGCTTTGCATTCCTACTTCTTCCTAAGTCATTTATCTGAATAGGAAAGAATAAGTTATTATTAACCCTTTCAATTCTGGCAAGGAATTGAGCATGACCTGCCAGATCTACAGATTCAACATAGTCCCTGTGGAGAGAAATGGTTAAAACATCACCTTCCAGAGAGACATTCTGGATTCTCTCTGGAGCAATTCTTACGGAATGCTCATCTACAGGTGCGATTGAATCATTCACCTGCAGGATAGTCACGTCAGGTGACTGACTATTCCTAAAATGTACCTCTATCGAGTCAGGTCTTTCCTCTATTACATGGCAGTTACGATCAGATTGTACATGTGATTTCTCATAGGTTATAGGAACCTTAGCTTGTGACCATACAATTCCATTCACACAGTCAATAATTGTGTTAAGTCTTCTGAGTATGTCTATACCCAGAATTAGTCGGTTATAGGGGAGATCTACCACTATCACCGGGTGTCTAAAGGTTTTATTACCTATTTTAAACTTTAACCAGGTATTGCCAATAACATGAAGTGCATTTCCTCCAACACTCAACAAAGCATTGGGGAAATTTCTTAGCTTCGGCTTATCCGTTGCTAAGTCCATTACCTGCTGGAAGTAGGTATTGGATAAGATCGTGGCTTGTGAACCAGTATCTATTAACCCTTTGAAAGGCTGGGGTAGCGAATCCTGTATTTCTACAGACATGTAGTACCTTCCTTCATGTTCTTCTAATTCACATAAGAATTTAGAATGTGTCAACATATTACTTGTTTTCCATACATTACCGGTCACCAGAGGCGGCTCTCTAATTAGGCGGTTTAGGCGGCCGCCTAAGGCCTCGCGCTGGCGGGGGCCTCGCGGCCGCCTAAACCGCCTGTTGGCAGAGTGTGTCAGGTCCTCGGTCAGTGACCGAGGACCTGACACCAGGAGGGGGCCCGGCGGCTTGCCGGTATGCCGCCGGGTGCGAGGCCCCTCCTGGCTGCCCGGCCAGCCACCGCAGACACTGGTCTGCAGCTCCGCAGTGTGCAGAGCTGCAGACCATGTGACTCGCGAGAATTGGCCAATCAGAGCGTTGCCGCGGGTTACCACGGCAACGCTCTGAAATCTCGCGAGATTACACAGTCTGCAGCTCTGAGGAGCTGCAGACCGTGAGCAGTGGCCACCGGACCACCAGGGAGCCCACTGGACCACCAGGGAAAGGTAGGCTCTCCCTCCCCATCATCCCCCACCCCCCTCAGGCTCACCCCCACCACCCTCAGCCTCATCCCCACTACCACCATCACCCCCACCACCCTCAGCCTCACCCCCACCACCCCTCCCCACCCTCACCATCACCCCCACCACCCTCAGGCTCACCCCCCACCACCACCATCACCCCCACCACCCTCAGCTTCACCCCCCACCACCATCACCCCCACCACCCTCAGCCTCACCCCCACCACCCCTCCCCACCCTCACCATCACCCCCACCACCCTCAGCCTCACCCCCCACCACCACCATCACCCCCACCACCCTCAGCCTCACCACCATCACCCCCAACCACCCTCAGCCTCACCACCCCCCACCATCACCCCCCACCATCCTCAGCCTCACCCCCACCACCACCATCACCCCCACCACCCTCAGCTTCACCCCCCACCACCATCACCCCCCACCATCCTCAGCCTCACCACCCACCACCACCATCACCCCCCACCACCCTCAGCCTCACCACCCACCACCATCACCCTCAGATTCACCCCCCACCCCCACCACCCTCAGCCTCACCCCCACCACCATCACCCCTCCTCAGCCTCACCCCCACCACCATCACCCCTCCCCACCCTCACCATCACCCCCCACCACCCTCACCATCACCCCCCACCACCCTCAGCCTCACCCCCACCACCATCACCCACCATCACCACCCTCAGCCTCACCACCATCACCCCCCACCACCCTCACATCACCCCTCCCCACCATCACCCCTCCCCACCCTCACTCCCACCACCCTCAGCTTCACCCCCTCCCCACCCTCACTCCCACCACCCTCAGCCACACCCCCACCACCATCACCCACCATCACCACCCTCAGCCTCACCACCATCACCCCCCACCACCCTCAGCTTCACCCCCACCACCATCACCCACCATCACCACCCTCAGCCTCACCACCATCACCCCCCACCACCCACAGCTTCACCCCCACCACCATCACCCCTCCCCACCCTCAGCCTCACCCCCACCACCCTCACCATTACCCCTTCACCCTCAGCCTCACCCCCACCACCCTCAGCCTCACCCCCACCACCCTCAGCCTCACCATCCCCCATAAACCCCCGCCCCCCTCAGCCTCACCTCCCACCACCCTCAGCATCACCCCTCACCACCCTCAGCTTCACCACCCACCACCACCCTCAACATCACCCCCCTCACCCCCCTCAGCCTCACCACCCACCACCCTCAGCATCACCACCCTCAGCATCGCCCCTCACCACCCTCAGCATCGCCCCTCACCACCCTCAGCATCGCCCCTCACCACCCTCAGCATTACCCCCACCACCCTCATCATCACCACCCTCAGCATAACCCTCCGTCACCACCCTCAGCCTCCCCCACTCACATTACCCCCCACTCTCACATTACCCCCCACTCTCACATTACCCCCCACTCTCACATTACCCCCCCACTCTCACATTACCCCCCCCACTCTCACATTACCCCCCCACTCTCACATTAGCCCCCCACTCTCACATTAGCCCCCCACCCCACTCTCACATTAGCCCCCCACTCTCACATTAGCCCCCCACTCTCACATTAGTCCCCCACTCTCACATTAGCCCCCCACTCTCACATTACCCCCTCTCACTCTCGCATTACCCCCTCTCACTCTCGCATTACCCCCTCTCACTCTCGCATTACCCCCTCTCACTCTCGCATTACCCCTCTCACTCTCGCATTACCTCCTCTCACTCTCACATTACTCACTCTCACATTACCATCACCCCCGCTCCCGCTCACATTACCATCACCCCCCTGCTCCCTTTCACCATCACCCCCCGCTCCCTCTCACCATCACACCCCCCGCTCCCTCTCACCATCACACCCCCCGCTCCCTCTCACCATCAGCTACCCCATACACATAGGGTCTCAGACAAAAACGCAAACATGCTCACAGAGACATACATTCGCACACACAAGGATACTCTCTGTCAGACACACTCTCAGGCACATACACAGGTAGACAGTGCATCAATGTGTATATGTGACACTTTTTTGTTAGTGGGGCCTCATGTTTGTGTTTCGCCTAAGGCCTCATAAAGTCTAGAGCCGCCTCTGCCGGTCACAGCAGTAGTTTCTACCTGTACTGAGGAATGCTCAGTCTTACCCACAGGCCCATCCTTTGTAGGAATATCTTGAACTGTCAAGCGGGAACTAGTGGTCGGCATCTCATCAGTTAACCCTTTCAGGGCTGGATCCTGGAAACTAGTGGTTGCTGGGGCTACTTTAGCCTTTGGCTGAAATGAAAAAACAGAGGAACACGTTGCGCCTCCTTCACCCGGAAGTGAAGTGACGGGATTGGCAATAGGTTTCCTAACACAACTATCATCTATTTGACTGTTAGTACCTGGAAAGGAAACAGGGTTAGGCATTACATCTACTGATAACCTATCCTGTTTAGTCACTGTAGCTATATTTGCTGCGGCACTTGTTGTTGCTGTTGCAATTGCACAGGTGTCTCTGCAATTTGAGCTGTCCCTAAAAAAGGATTGATAGCAAAGGCTTTGTTAATCTTTGTTATTTGCTCCATTAATTTGCCCATCTGATCTGTCAATTGACCAACCTGACGACGCAAATTATTTCCCCCATTGCCGTTTTGTCTTTGCCCATTAGAATTTGGCTGGGATGGCTGAGACTGTTGGGAGTTATTGGGAGCAGATTGGTTGTTTCTGTTTCCATATCTCCTATTTCCCTGAGGATTCCTTCTCCATTGGGAATTGCCTTGGTTCTTATTAACCCAGGGGCGTTTATTCCCATTGGAATTGGATTTTTCAGAGTTATTGTCAGAGGAGTTTGCAGAATTGCTTCTGGCGTTTTCCTGTTTCTGAGGTTTTGGTGTTTTCAAAACCTCAGAATAGGTCCTCTTTTTCTGTTGGGTTTCTAAACCTAACTGAATTTTAGTCTCTGACACCATTTTATCACCAGGTTTCTTAACCTTTGGCTGATTTTCGTCATGTGCATGGTGTATGGTATACAATTTCATGCACTGACTGACTAGCCATTCTAATGGTAGTTTACAATCATAATCTCTTGCTAGATTCATTTGTATACTTACCGGCATGGAATGAAAATACAGATCGTTGAAATCTGTGCTTTCATACCTGGGCTTTCTTTGGGCCACGGAGTATGCATTTTTAAGAATTACTAAAAATTCTCTGGGGCTTTGATCTGGACGGCACTTTAAGTTATAAAGCGCCTTCTTTGCAGAAGCAACGGTTTTATACTTACCATATTCCATGATTATTTCATATTTCATTTTGGACCAGGACATTAACTGCATAGCTTGAAGACTTTCAAGATGAACACGGCACATTGAATCAAAGGTCCATGTAATGAACCATTTCTTTTGAATGTCATCAT
The DNA here is from genome assembly GCF_036172605.1 of Pelobates fuscus. Classification (NCBI taxonomy): domain Eukaryota; kingdom Metazoa; phylum Chordata; class Amphibia; order Anura; family Pelobatidae; genus Pelobates; species Pelobates fuscus. Next base: position 165,291,009 of record NC_086317.1, on the reverse strand, counting down.
ACATGCCCAATGAATTCATTGCTCTATCATAATTTTACAGATGTTCAGATATGTTTCCTGAACCTCTAGAAAATTGTGGGACAGTCTCTCTAAGGAACTTAACAACCTTTCATAAACAGGTGTCGTTGATTTACGATTTCTGTTTCTGTTTGTTTCCCTGCGATGTGGTAAACGTCTATGCGATCTGTCTGCTGAAGAGGAATTAGACCCATACAACAGTGCAGATGGCATATCAGTCACATGGCCTTCAGAGTGGACAGTGCAATCACTTTCACTCCCATCACTCTGAGCTTCTTGTTCACTGTCACAATTCTGATCAGCATCAGAATCCTGCCAGTGCACAGAACCATGTCTGTTTTCATTCCTATCACCTTGAACTGGACTCTCCCTCTCAAGTTTGGCCAAGACAGCTTTTTCAAACTGTTCTGCCCAAGATTGCCAAGGTTGTTTGGCAATGCCAGGAGATGGAGAATTCTGTTTCACAGGTGATATTCCTGAATTACTCTCCTCATTCCTTACAGACTGTTTTATGAAAACCTGGTCTGGTGTGGGAAAATCATGACAAGGAGGGGATTTATAGATAGTCTTTTCTTTCATTTTTGTGCAACTTTTTGGCACAGAATGATGGCTATCAACCTCACTGCCTGATTCCTGGCTTTTCTTTTCATATTTATCCAATTGCATTGTGAGCTGATTTATTTCCTGTGCATATTTATCCATCAAAGCTGTCATTTCTTTTTCATGATCAGCCTGACGAGTTTTATGCTCAGCAAGTAAATCTTGGAGTTTCCCATCTTGAATGCCAAATTGTTCACTGTACGTGTCCAGTTTGGTATTCAATACCTTGTTTTCATCTAACGCCTTAAGAAGTGCTGTCATAAAGAAAGGCCAAGAGTGTATTATGTACCCCATCTTTTTCTCTATGTTCTTTTGTTCAGCAATTACTTTAAGGTTTCTTAGTATGTGTTCATCAGTTAACATCGTGCATTTAGCATCCCATTCAATGCTTTTTAACCAAACATCATAGCTTAAATCATTTTTCATATGTTTATGAATATTGATTAGAGCATTTTTTCTTAAGTCTTCAATTATTTCACAATTATCTGTTACAGATGTATCGCTGCCGCTGGCCATATTTTATACAGTGATTTAATCTCAATACAAAATTCTTTTCTATATTAAGATTAATTGCATGAATTACACAAATATTATTATTGTATATGGAATATAATTTCAACTTAAACGATCTCAGCAGTGTGCCTCCAATTTGTGGGGATATTTATGGGATAATAATTGTAAACAGAGAGAATTACCCACTAATTTAATTCTCAGATCCCTAATCGTTATCGTTATAAGTGAAATGTATAACCATATACCGGTAATTAAAATCACAAATTGTTATAAAAATATAATTTTATTTTTAACAATTTAAATTAATAATGATGAGTAACATGCATGATAATAATCAATGGAATTTGAGTATAACATGAATATGTAATACAATATGGCAATAATAATTAATATGCAATATAAAAACAATATGCAATACAAAGTGGCAGTTTACTTCCTGGTTAGTACAGCATAGAATCTACAAGCTGTCAAGATAAGATTTATGATGGGCTTCACAGAGGAATGTGAGTTTCACACTGAGCTGCAGTGTAGGGCAATAGAACTTAGCTAGCAGTTAGAAATAACCCTTGCAGTGCTGGCTAGACCTCCTAAGTAGTTAAGATCTACTCTTGTGTAATTTTAATAAATAACATTTAACCAGTCATCAACCATTTCCTTGATTTTATCCAATGAGAAAAATCTACTATGTTATATTAGCTGATATTTTATTAATTTGTCTAAACAGATATTTTATCTCGTTTTAGAGCCAATCAATACAGCTGGATAAATGGTCATGATATGCTAACGTGATATTAATCACACAAATACATTAATGGCTATATCAATCCCAGCTGCAGATGGGATGCTATAACCATATATATATATCCTTTAATAATTAAGATTTCTAAATATGAAATCTAATCACGATTTATCCAGTCATATATCATGCTATTAATTTTAATTAATTTAAATTAATTAATTAAATGCCTGTATATTTACCAGTTAAGTAGATATTTTCTCATCAGATATCCTCAGGTAGCTAAGTGTCATGGATCTCTTTCTCTGCATGGAGTGTAAGAGTTTCTTGGTTACTCTGATCGCCCGATTCTGCCTGGATCTCTCTGAATCCCCAGAGTGTCGTAATGTCTCTCTCTTCAATCTTTGAATTTTCCTCTTCCCCGACTCTTCCCTTGTCTTAACTTTTTAAAGGGGAAATTCCTCTAAGTGATAGCCAATCACAAATGTGGGGTGTGGTTGCCTTCTAGGTAACCATTCTCGTATTTGAACTCTAGAGGGCAGTATTGTCCCACTAAACATACCTATCCAGGAAAGAGTTAACTTTTCCTGGTGGCTATTTTTGACGTCATTTACGTTATCTATATGTGGCCTATAACTTATTTTATCTGTCAGATCAAGAGGATTTCTTCAGACTATGCGTCTCCATTTTCTGCTATAATTCCTAAAATTGATAGTTTGTGAACTAAGTTTCACCTTAAACTATAATGGGACGTTGTACAATATCGAAAGTAAAATGTAATTATTTAATCCTCTGTCACCCAGGTCTGGGTTTAGAATTTATTCTTATTTCATTCGCAATTAGACAGTCTGTCCACCCCCATTCTCAATGTCTTATCTATTTGGTTTGTTTATATACACATTCCATTCAGCTTGGGCAAAGCAGTCAGTTTTAGAGAAAGGATAGAAATTGTGTGTCTCTTTTGTTAGCTTGAAGATACAAAATGGAGTCTGGTCTGTTTAGCAATGACTTCAGAATATACACTTTGTATTTCTATCATAGCACAAAATGTCTGCCGATATAAATACCCTGACAAGACAGAAGATGACGGCATGTCCGGGGATGGACTTTAGCATGCAGGATGGTAGCCTATGGCTGCTCCTGATGACGCCCTTTCCTGGACCAGCCAGCGCACATGCTAGTGTGCCGGCAGGGCAGAAGAAAGGAGTATGCTGGTAGGGACGACTGTGACGAACTGGCCTTCTGGCCAGCCTCTTGCCTCATGACTATGGGCCCTGCAATATACCTTGCACAACGAACTTGTGCAAGGTGCAAGGTGAGTTATGTACTTTTGTACTCCAGCCAGAGAGAACGACCGTTAGCCCTGATTCCTGGAACTGCTTTGGGCATAGGACCATGTGCACGGTCGGTCAAAAATAAGACTTCCAGGAAATTCCTGAACCCCTGAACTGATCTGGGTGATTTTTGGATATGTTGGTCACCCGGATGAGGGCAATTAGGGTTTTTTGTGTGTTTCAAGGTAATTTAAGGGTTTGTAAAAAAAAATATATATTTTTTCTGTGCTTGAAGATAATTGGATTAGATTAGTACAGTTCCTGATCCAATTATCTCCCGGGCACAGAGGAGGGATTATCTGATTTTGTATGGGAGTGTCCTGGACCTGAGAGCCAATGTAATTGTGTATATGTTTTTACTGTAGTCTACTCTCAGGTCCAGAGGGGAGTGCCCCTTGCATGGGGACTGTCAAAAGGCCAGTTGTGGCTACCATTAAACTGGGATTCGTTTTACCCCTTCATGAAGTCTTGGCTCATGTTTGGGGGATTGGAGAACTATATTCACTCTGGGGATTGCTATATCACAATACTCCCCTGGGTATAATCACTAGCTCTTATAAGAGCTATTCCTGGTATACTCTCTGGAGTAAGAGAGGTTCGCCCACTGGTCTTGGGTCCAGGGTGGGTGGAGGACGGCGAGATCCCAAACCAATCTGACGCGGGTTGTTGGGTTTACGGTGCTGATGGTGTCTGGTGGAGTGCTGGAAGTACTCGGTGAGCACTAGGGAGCAACATCTGATGGAGGTAACCGGTCAGGGTGCCAGGCGGTCCATTACAATGACATTTATAGAGGCGAGCACGCCGGTGAGCACAGTAAGGCTCGACCGGTACCCCAATAGGTGCGCCGCTGATGTGTTGGTGGGGGGGTTTTCCAAGGGTTTTTGGATACCGTTTGTTTTTCTAAAACTTTTTCGTTTGCGAATAATTTGAAGTCGGTCATAGGGAAAGAGGAGGTTTTCCAAGACAAGTTGGACAAGGAGGTCTGGTTGGGGCATATGGCAAGGCCTTTTGACTCCACACCCCCCCCCCCTTTTCCAACTTGCTGTTTTCCTGTTGGTACTGGTTCCCAAGAAGGAAGCAGGATCCTTCCGGTTTATTCATCACCTTTCCTACCCGGCCGTGGGATCGGTGACTGACGACATTGGGAGGGAGGTCTGGTGGGTGAGAAACGCTTTCTTTGACAACGTTGGAAGGATCTGGATCTGACTCGCAACCTTACCTTTTTGGAGCTTTTTCCGATCGTGGTGTCCTTAGAGCTGTGGGGCGACGACCTGCGGGGGCACGTTGTGGTTTTTCATACGGAGAACATGAGCGTGGTCCATGTGATAAATCGTTCATCGATGGCCTCTCCACCCATGTTGGCGTTGCTTTGGCGCTTGGTGTTGCTGAGCCTACAGTTTAATGTTTGGGTTAAGGCGAGTCGTTCCAGGTGTGTTAAATGTGGTGGCTGACTCTCTTTCTCAGTTTCAGTGGGACCGGTTTCAGGAGGCAGCACCAGAAGTAGACCGAGTGGGACGGATTTGTCCTGCATCTTTGTGTCCTCGCTTTGGAGGCCTGAGGGAACTGGTGGCCGAGTCTTTGTCTCCAGTGTTGTGATGGCATATCGGTCGGTGTGGTTGCAGTGGCTGTCCTTTGTCAATGGCGAGCGGAGGATTGCTACATAGTCAGGGAGTTTTCAAATGGCGTTGCTGTTCCTGTCTGCATTACAGTCTCAGGGTAAGCCGTGTGCATCTGCGGAACGAGCGATGTAGGCCTTGTCTTTTTTTTTGTTTCGCTTTTTAAGGTGGAGGGATCTCATAAAAGAGTTTCCAGTGTCAAGAGGGTGTTGAAAGGTTGGAGGCATAGGAAAGGTAAGGGTCGTCGGAGACCAATTTCGGTGAATTAACTGTGGCAGCTCTTATCGATCCTTCCGCAGGTGTGTGCATCAGAGTTTGTGGTGTTGTTGTTTCGGGTTGCATTCACCCCGTGTTTTTATTTTTTTAGAGCTTTCCGAGTGGGTGAATTGGTGGCCCCCAACTTGCCGTCGGTGTCTCCCATGTTGATGTCAGATGTTCGGCGGTCCCAGTCATCGTTGGATATTCAGGTGCATTGTTCCAAGACCGACCGTGGGGGTCGGGGAGCGTGAGTAATAACAAATCGCAGATATCTGCAAACAGCCCCACATTAACCATGTCATTCTTTGAAAGGATGTGCCTAAATGAATCTATAACACAGGGACTGATTACACAGATGTATGCCCGCCTCTGCTCAGACAGAAAATTGGGGTAAATCGACGTATGCAGACCAGTGGGAGAGGAACTGGAGAGTATAGAATGACAGGAAATATGGGAAGCTAGTAACACCTCCTCCATATGCATGTTGATGCAGGAACAATCCTTTAAGATGCTGTTGAGATGGTATACAATGCTTGTAAAGGTTACATAGTTACATAGTTACATAGCTGAAAAGAGACTTGCGTCCATCAAGTTCAGCCTTCCTCACATATGCTTTTCCTGTTGATCCAAAAGAAGGCAAAAAACCCAGTCTGAAGCGCTTCCAATTTTGCAACAAACTAGGAAAAAATTCCTTTTTGACCCCAAAATAGCAGTCAGATGTCTCCTTGGATCAAGCAGCTATTATCCCACTAATTAGCACAGCAATATTCTAATTAAAATTGCACAGCATATTCAAGGTGTGGTCTTACCAGCGATTTATAAAGAGGCAAAATTATATTTTCATCTCGAGAATTTATGCCCCTATTTATACATGACAAAACCTTACTGGCCTTAGCAACGGCCAGGTTTACTAAATGCAGAAGGTACCGACTGATGTACTGGAGGGGTTGTGGTTTTAGAAGCACCTATCTCCACATGTGGTGGGAATGCCCCTGTAACGGACCGTTTCACTTACAAGAGGATAAAACCCAGTTTAGGCGATAATCCCCTTTCCAGATGCACAGACAGCTACTGCAAACACCATTCTCCCGACTGGAACCACACGAACACTGGAACAGCTGAACAAGAAAAGCAGACATCGGCTTACACTCTTGGCAGTCAGCATACAATCCCATTCCCCCAAAGACCGAGACGACACATCGCTTTGAGGGTTAAGCAAGAACTCTAGACTGGGACACCCAGTCTGGCTTTTATTTCCAACTCACACATACAGGCCACACCCAGGGGGAGGCATAAAAGAACCAATGACATAGATGTTACCTCCCACACATCCCCTCCCCTTAGTGTGACACATAATCCCATTATGCATACAGTGTAAAATATACTTTTACACAACTTTCATAACTTTAAAACCATACATCACATTCACATAAAAATACATATCCACAATCAATCCATTCAGGGGAACAACATATTAAAAAATGGCATGAATCCGAACAGGGGTTTAAAAGTTACTAAAAGTATCTTTTGGGCCCTGGCTTGCAGCATGGCACAATCTGGCTCAAACAGAAGTAAAACATCCCCCACAATGCATCCCGGCTTCCTCCCTTCTGCCCTGGAGATAATTGGAGAAGTAATCCAATTATCTAGGACTAGAGTCAGACTCCATTAACCACATGGTTGCAAAAAGACAGTAAAAGACATAAACTTACATACTGATACATTTAACACATAAAACACACATTTCTACATATCCCCAGTTTAACTGAACACATAAATACCTACATAATATTTAAGACAGTATTACTGTGATATGTTACAAAGTCTTAAAGGGACATTAGTCCCAAAAGTCCCAATATGTCCATCGCTGATTTTAAAGGGCCAGTAGCAGCAATATAAATTATTACATGCCCAAATATAGTGTTTATAGAGCAATATGTCCATGGGCCGTAGTCGCAGGGCAGGAGGCTAGCAGCCAGGCCTCTCCAGTTCACAGTGGCGAAGCTGGTTTCACCACATTTCTCCCCTTTGCCAATTAGACTAACAGGGTACCTGACTTTCTGCCGGTCAGTGCCCTGGTTAGTCCAGCAACCCACCCACGAAACAGAAATAACAGAGCAGCCCACCCACACTAACCGGTTACTACATCTGGGTGAGGAAAGATTTTGTCCAAGTTCTGGTGTTTCACCACTGCTGGGTGGGAGACGGGTAGGCTGCCTTGGTGGGTTGCTGAGGGGGCAGAGACCAGCGGTACTCTGTCCTGTTGCCAGCACTACCACGGGAGTAGTCTGGTGGGCGCCTGGTTGCTGGAGACTAGCTGTCTCCCCTTTAGGTGCACAGCTCGACTGCCGGAGGGGGAGACCGACTGTCTCCCCTTTGGATCCATCACACTGAGGCTGGGGAACAGGCCCTATCCCTTGTGCTGTAAGTGCAGAGACTACGGTCCCATCTGCACAGTTGTGGGGCTTAACATCTCCCCTTGGTGGGTTAGGTTGCCGTGGGAGAGAGGGTGTAACAAGTTCCTCTCTCTGGATGGCAAACTGCCGCTGGGGAGAAAGGATGGCACCTTCTGCTCCCTGGGGTACACACTGCCGCTGGGGAGGAAGGACGACACCATCAGCTCCCTGGGGTACACACTGCCGCTGGGGAGGAAGGATTGCACCTTCTGCTCCCTGAGGTACACACTGCCGCTGGGGAGGGAGGACGCTGCTCTCCTCTCCCTTCACCTCACACTGCCTTCCTGGCACATCACTTTGTTGCTGGGGGGCAGGAACAACAACCTCTGCCCCCTGTAACTCAGCCTGCCGCTGGGGAGGATGGACGACACCATCAGCTCCCGGAGACACACACTGCCGCTGGGGAGGAAGGACTGCACCTTCTGCTCCCTGGGGTACACACTGCCGCTGGGGAGGAAGGATTGCACCTTCTGCTCCCTGAGGTACACACTGCCGCTGGGGAGGGAGGACGCTGCTCTCCTCTCCCTTCACCTCACACTGCCTTCCTGGCACATCACTTTGTTGCTGGGGGGCAGGAACAACAACCTCTGCCCCCTGTAACTCAGCCTGCCGCTGGGGAGGATGGACGACACCATCAGCTCCCACACACTGCCGCTGGGGAGGGAGGACGCTGCTCTCCTCTCCCTTTACTTCACACTGCCTTCCTGGCATATCACTTTTCTGCTGGGGGGCAGGAACAACAACCTCTGCCCCCTGTAACTCAGCCTGCCACTGGGGAGGAAGGACGACACCTTCATCTCCCTGGGACACACACTGCCGCTGGGGAGGAAGGACGACACCTTTAGCTCCCTGGTACTTACTCTGCCGCTGGGGAGGATGGACGACACCATCAGCTCCCTGGGTGACACACTGCCGCTGGGGATCTGGGCCGACTGCCCAGCATCCCTGTAGGGCCGGTAGAGAGACCTCGGTCCCATCTCCACCTGCCTGTTGTGGTTCCTCACAGGACCAATCTATGAGGACCCCTACTTCGGGTTCTTCCTGCCACCTCGGGGGGGGGGGCGGCTAACCTCCTCGGATGCAGCCTCTACTCTGCTGCTGTACCACTCTTCCTGCTCATCATACTCTTCGTCCATCTTTGAGTTTTGCTCAGCCATGACCTGGTTCCAGATCCCCTGGAATGTGTCCATGGATATATAACCCCCATACTGGGCCACTTGCTGCCTCACCTTGGCCATAAAATCATCTTCAGCGTCAGAGCCTTCCATACGTGTCTGCTCCAAGTCGCTGGATACCTCTGCTGCCAGGGGCGCTGCACAAATGCTAACGTTGCCCTCAATTTGTAACTCCAAGGAATTGGTGTTCTGTAGCTATCCTTCTGGCTGTGGGAACAATCCCGCAGCTTGTTGGTTCCTCTGCGTCGTTCGCAGCATGAGGTACGCCTGTACATCGTTGTAGACCCGGTCTGCCATCCGCTCCGCTCGGGCTGGTGAGAATAGAGCCATCCTGCTCCTATATTCCCTGGCAAACTCGGATTCCTCCTTCTCCCTCGGAGGTGCTGCAGCAGCTGCGACTCTGTCTCCTTCCATTTTCCTGATTTCCTTTGTAGATAGGGTCGCTGTACGGATACTAGCGTTGCCCTCAATTTGTAATCCAGAAATGGTGTTGTCTGTAGCTGTCCCTCTGGTTGTAGGAACGATCCCGCCGCTTGCCACCAATTGTAACGGACCGTTTCACTTACAAGAGGATAAAACCCAGTTTAGGCGATAATCCCCTTTCCAGATGCACAGACAGCTACTGCAAACACCATTCTCCCGACTGGAACCACACGAACACTGGAACAGCTGAACAAGAAAAGCAGACATCGGCTTACACTCTTGGCAGTCAGCATACAATCCCATTCCCCCAAAGACCGAGACGACACATCGCTTTGAGGGTTAAGCAAGAACTCTAGACTGGGACACCCAGTCTGGCTTTTATTTCCAACTCACACATACAGGCCACACCCAGGGGGAGGCATAAAAGAACCAATGACATAGATGTTACCTCCCACACATCCCCTCCCCTTAGTGTGACACATAATCCCATTATGCATACAGTGTAAAATATACTTTTACACAACTTTCATAACTTTAAAACCATACATCACATTCACATAAAAATACATATCCACAATCAATCCATTCAGGGGAACAACATATTAAAAAATGGCATGAATCCGACCAGGGGTTTAAAAGTTACTAAAAGTATCTTTTGGGCCCTGGCTTGCAGCATGGCACAATCTGGCTCAAACAGAAGTAAAACATCCCCCACAATGCATCCCGGCTTCCTCCCTTCTGCCCTGGAGATAATTGGAGAAGTAATCCAATTATCTAGGACTAGAGTCAGACTCCATTAACCACATGGTTGCAAAAAGACAGTAAAAGACATAAACTTACATACTGATACATTTAACACATAAAACACACATTTCTACATATCCCCAGTTTAACTGAACACATAAATACCTACATAATATTTAAGACAGTATTACTGTAATATGTTACAAAGTCTTAAAGGGACATTAGTCCCAAAAGTCCCAATATGTCCATCGCTGATTTTAAAGGGCCAGTAGCAGCAATATAAATTATTACATGCCCAAATATAGTGTTTATAGAGCAATATGTCCATGGGCCGTAGTCGCAGGGCAGGAGGCTAGCAGCCAGGCCTCTCCAGTTCACAGTGGCGAAGCTGGTTTCGCCACAGCCCCAAAATAAACATTTTCTGGGATTCGATTAGGGATGTACTGAGGCAGGTATTCTAATGAGCACCAGATCTGGATCCCTGGGTGTACCTATTGAACAGTTCAGTGGAAGGTTGGTCCAAATACTAAAAAAGTTATTACATAAAATTACACTGGCAGCCTGTAGAGCAGCGGCGCAATATTGGCTTAAAGTGGATACTCCTCCTGGTCCAGACGTTATTAGCAAAATAAAGGAAACCCGCCTCATGGACAACCTAAAGGCTAGAGTATGGGGATCAACTAGGAGGTTTGAAAAAATTTGGGGTCTATGGGAAAACTGTCCGCTAGTGCATTGATACTGAACGGCAACAGATGGACTGCATATTCAATACGGTAGTGCCACCACCGACAGTGGGTTAGCTGCTTTGAAAGAAAGACTGGACACTCTCCTCCCCGTTCTCCGCCCTTTGGCAATTCGCCTGTGACCCCTATACACGAAAGCGAAACGGCCCGACTGTGGTACTTTTTACTGCAGGAAGACAGACTTTATTTCCATTATACACGCGACCCATCTGTCCTTCTCTTTCTTACCTCTTCTCTCTTCTTTGCCTTTACTTTCTTCTCTCATAACAAATGGAAGCATTTATAATGGAAACATTTGGCATTTTTTTTCTTTTCTTGAGATCCATGGAGAGGCACAATACGGAGAGATCTATATAATTGTTAACCAGTATGCTTCTAGAATTTTAATTTAAAATTAATGTAAAACAAAAACCGTGATGTAACCGGACTCTGGGAGCCCTCGGGCCCAGTAGGTTGGTTACATGCATTGTATGTATGTTTGTTTAATATTGTGCTCGAAGAACAAGATATATGATGTATATTTCGTAAACCTTGATTTACTTGTAACCACCAACTATGATATGTCACACAAAAATTAAGAATTTTTTTTAAAAAGGGACCCTTCATCTGCCATACTCCAAGGTCAAAAACACCAAAAAGAAAATTTGTCAGGTGCTCTCTCGCCCTCTTCAATAGTGATGTCCCGAACGGTTCGCTTGCGAATACTTCCTGGTGAACATAGCATGTTCGCGTTCGCCACCGCGGGCGAACACATGCGATGTTCGGTCCGCCCTCTATTCTTTATCATTGAGTAAACTTTGACCCTGTACCTCACAGTCAGCAGACACATTCCAGCCAATCAGCAGCACACCCTCCCTAGCAGACCCTCCCACCTACTGGACAGCATCCATTTTAGATTCATTCGGAAGCTGCAACCATTTTATTTATTTTTTTCAATTTATTATTTTTTTTTATTTTTTTCAGTGCATATAAATGTTACAAGCAGATACTCCCCCCAGACAATCTGTATTACTGCAGATACTCCCCCCAGACACTCTGTATTACTGCAGATACTCCCCCCCAGACACTCTGTATTACTGCAGATACTCCCCCCAGACACTCTGTATTACTGCAGATACTCCCCCCAGACACTCTGTGTTACTGCAGATACTCCCTCCAGTCACTCTGTGTTACTGCAGATACTCCCTCCAGACACCCTGTGTTACTGCAGATACTCCCTCCAGACACTCTGGGGGGACCTACTGTCCTCCCCCCGCCCCCACCCCTGCGTGGTGGGTGGGGGCCATAAATCACAATGGGGGAAGGACCTACCGTCCTCCCCCCGCCCCCACCCCTGCGCGGTGGGTGGCGGCCATAAAAATAATGAGGCGGGGGACCTACTGTCCTCCCCCCCCGGCCCCTACCCCTGCGCGGTGGGTGGGGGCCATAAAAATAATGAGGGGGGACCTACTGTCCTCCCCCCCGGCCCCACCCCTGTGCGGTGGGTGGGGGCCATAAATCACAATGGGGGAGGATCTACTGTCCTCCCCCCACCCCCACCCCTGCGTGGTGGGTGGGGGCCATAAAAATAATGAGGGGGGACCTACTGTCCTCCCCCCAAGCCCCCACCCCTGCGTGGTGGGTGGGGGCCATAAATCACAATGGGGACGACCTTCTGTCCTCCCCCCGCCCCTGCGTGGTGGGTGGGGGCCATAAAAAAAATGAGGGGGGGGACCTACTGTCCTCCCCCCGGCCCCCACCCCTGCGTGGTGGGTGGGGGCCATAAAAATAATGAGGGGGACCTACTGTCCTCCCCCCGGCCCCCACCCCTGTGCGGTGGGTGGGGGGCCATAAAAATAATGAGGACGTCAAATGGTAAGTTGAATTTTTCTTTACAGGTTAGTTATTTTATTCCCCTTCACTATTTTTTAGGGTGAGGGGGGTAGGTAGGGGGTAACTTTTTGGGGGGTCGGGGGGTGGGTGACTAGGGGCTTGGGGAACCCTAGTCACCTTTGATTGGGGGGATTTTTATTTAGGGCCCCCACCCACCACTCAGGGGTGGGGGCTGGGGGTGGGCAGTAGGTCCCTCCTTATTGTTTTTTTTTAGGGCTCAGGGGTGGGGGCCAGGACAGTAGGTCCTCCCCCATTGTGACTTATGGCCCCCACCCACTGCGCAGGGGTGGGGGCCGGGGGGAGGACAGTAGGTCCCCCCTCATTATTTTTATGGCCCCCACCCACCACGCAGGGGTGGGGGCGAGGGGAGGACAGTAGGTCCCCCCCCCCCGTGTGTATCAGGGTCCCTGAGGACAGGTGTCAATCCATATCTGCCAAGTGACCATATGTAGGGGGAACAGTCCCTATTCTGCTCTGTGTCAGTGTGTATCAGGGATCCTTAGGATAGGTGTCAATCCATATCTGCCAAGTGACCCTATGTAGGGGGAACAGTCCCTATTCTGCTCTGTGTCAGTGTGTATCAGGGATCCTTAGGATAGGTGTCAATCCATATCTGCCAAGTGACCCTATGTAGGGGGAACAGTCCCTATTCTGCTCTGTGTCAGTGTGTATCAGGGTCTCTGCGGACAGGTGTCAATCCATATGTCAAGGTGTCAATATGTCATATGTCAGGTGTCAATCCATATCCATTGTGATTTAGGAATGTTAGGTGATTTATGCCCTTTATGGATTAAACCCAGACTCTGCATCAACTGTGTAATTTTCCATGGGAGTTTTGCCATGGATCCCCCTCCGGCATGCCACAGTCCAGGTGTTAGTCCCCTTGAAACAATTTTTCCATCACTATTGTGGCCAGAAAGAGTCCCTGTGGGTTTTAAAATTCGCCTGCCCATTGAAGTCTATGGCGGTTCGCCCGGTTCGCGAACATTTGCGGAAGTTCGCGTTCGCCGTTCGCGAACCTAAAATGTTAGGTTCGCGACATCACTACTCTTCAAGTCGCCAGGACGTTTAGACTATTATCAGCCTCAATTCAGGTCACTTTCCCAAGACCTCTTCACTAACGTGCTCTTCAATGTATCAAAGCTGGGAATCTAAGTTTGGTACTCTCCTATTGCGGTTGACTGCGCAGCCAAGGAGGAACTCCTTTGAACGGTCGGGCAATCTTCTGTACTACTCCGGACTTCATGGTCGAATCAGCTGTGGCGTGCATAGCAGTCCTATCTCCACAGGTGGGAAATATTTTTCGATTGAGAAGTCATTTTATACTCACAGCCTCAAACATATGGTGGGCTCATTTGCTCTGCACAGCCTCCTGTTAACTTTGGCCAATTGTTCTATCCAGTTACAAATGGACAACATATTTGCAGTCCGCTATATAAATAACCTGGAACACAGCAAATTGATGGTTATGGCAGACCTTGCAAAGGAAATCTGGCAAATCTGCCTGGGTTGTCATCTATCAGTACGAGCGGAGCATATCATGGGTATCACCAATATAGACATCTCAGACTTCTGGCTTGGTTCCTCTCAAGTTATGTTCATTCTTTTGTATTAGGGAGTACAAATCCTGGAATTCAGGTTTGCGGGATCCTACACGACCTGACTTATTTTTTACTTTACAGAATCCTCATTGCCCAGTGTGTATGGCCACCCTGACCCTAGGATGAGATGAATCATGACATTAGCTTCCATCAATAAGTCAGTGCTTGGAGCACAGTGGTGCGATGTCTTCTAAAGCTGTCTCCTTGGGTTGCTGACTATAAAGCTGCTGATTAGTCTAGCGAATCTACTTAAAGGGAGTATTATTTTCATCCATCTCCACATTTTACTTCTACTGTTATTTCACTGCTTAATATGAGCCTCTGTGTCTTCTAATACAATTATCAGATTTTACTATTAACATGGCGTAATGTCATGATTTTATTAAAGAAATTGAGACAAATATTAGCTCACCATAGTTTGATGCCTTCCCCCCACCCCGGTTTATTAGTATTACACTTTGTATTACAATGAGTTTATTTATTTTGACGCCATATTCAGTGGGTCTGAAAATGTCATGCCAGTAATGCTCATGAATACTGTGACTTTCGGTGTCTTGTGAGTGTTTAAAGGACCACTATAGGCACCCAGACCACTTCAGCTTAATGAAGTGGTCTGGGTGCCAGGTCCAGCTAGGGTTAACCCTTTTTTCTATAAACATAGCAGTTTCAAAGAAACTGCTATGTTTATAATAGGGTTAATCCAGCCTCTAATGGTTGTCTCATTGACAGCCGCTAGAGGCGTTTCCACGCAGACGCCAGCGTCCATAGGAAAGCATTGAGAATGCTTTCCTATGGACTGGCTGAATGCGCGCACGGCTCCTGCCGCGCATGCGCATTCAGCCGGTGACGTCCCTATGTAGGAGGAGAGTTCCCCGCCCGGCACTGGAGAAAGAGGTAAGTTCCTCTCCATCCAGCCCGGCGGGAGGGGGGCCATGAGGGTGAGGGCACCCTCAGGGCACTATAGTGCCAGGAAAACGAGTATGTTTTCCTGGCACTATAGTGGTCCTTTAATTTAACCACACATTTTTCTTTTGTTTCAGCTTGAGGTGTTCCTGCTCTGCATGAACTTGTTTTACCTTAGTTGAATGTTGACCTGGTTTCCCATATCTCTCTGGTTGAAGTTCCTTCTCTTAATCACCGGGGATTGTTTTTCTTATGTTATGTCTGCAAGTTTGTTTGGTGTTATATTCTTTAGTGGCATCATAATGAAAGAGTTATGGCTTAGGGTCACATGGAAGTGGATATGTGCTGTAGAATGTTCGAATTTGCTACTATAATGGTATGATTAACCCTTGCTAGGGTTATTGTTATTTTGTTTCCTATTAATTATAAACAATTCTATCGTTGCTGCTGAGGAAATAAAAGAAAGAGATAAACATGATAGTTTCATGTGTCTTCAATAGAATTATGATCTTGTGTTAATAGTAAAATCTGATAATTGTATTGTTTACCTTCTTTGTTAATTCATTGTAGATGCCAGACTAGGTATAGCAAGGAAGTTATTCACTAAGTCCTTTCTCCCAAACCCAGCCTAAAAATGACAGTTATCTAAGATTTATCATTTGATGATCTCTGCAAAAATGTAAGAATAATCCCCATGATCACCTTGCGTTGAGAGCCTGAGCAGATACCCCACTGAATTCAGCTCAGATGTCCAGGTCTAATTTCTTTATTAGCTGCCAGCAGTATCATTTACAGTGATACCGGAGAAACTGACGGAAGCCAAGCACAGAGAGATGGACAAAGGTTTCTTCAGGAAGGAAGAGATTCTTTATTGGATCACCGATCGGGACTCAGAGGGACTAACGTCACCAAAATACAGCAAGTTCTGAGCCCCGGACAATAGTGCAGGCTCCTTATATAGGCACATAACTCCTCCCATATTAAGCTCCACCCGCACATTCTCTTGACCAATCAATACAAATAAGAATTAACTTCCTGCTTGACCGCATGGCCTGTCCAGCACAATGGAGGAGGGGAATACTATATCCTGTATTCTTGCACATGCTCCGTACACTACTGATCGTATCTTGCCTCGTGCAACCAACTGATCGATACGTCAGCATATGCACGTACACATGCCACGTGGTAATCTCGGCCTACTAAATTTATTTTTACCGAGATTCCACCACATTCCCCCCTTTGATGCCTCTTGATATTTCACAATTACTTGAGGCATCACTTAACCTTGGTTTGCATACACCGCAAGTTACCATGAACCAGACCAGACTTAACTTATGATGTGAATCTTCAACACTCATCTTCCTGCATTGGTTCTCCCTGATCTAGAGCCTTATATTTATAAATTGCCATTATCTGTGCAGCAGCCTTCCTCTCTGCTATATTTTCTATCAGACTTTGCACAGACCTAACTACTAAGGGTATAAGACACGGCAGGAGTAGACACAACATTAAAATCAGTAGGACTCCACCTACCACTGCCTTAAGCCCTCCAAACCACTCATACCAGCTACCAAACCAACTACTTGGATTATACCCTTTCCATACCTGAGTAGGCACATGCGCTAGTTTAACCATATGGCTAGTAAGCTCAGCTATTGCTTGCCCTTCGTCATCTATTTGAAGACAGCAATTGCTCAGGTTAAACTTCCCACATACACCTCCCTCTACTGCCAAAAGGTAATCCAAGGCTAATCTATTTTGGTATACTGCTGTCCTCATCCTGGTATTATGCTTCGCTAGAAGATTGAGCGCTTGTGATGTCTCGTTAGTAATGATCTCAACCACCGCCTGTAATCTTATAATACGGTTGAGCATATAAATAGGGGTTCTATAACCAAAGGTACCATCTTCTGCCCACGTGGCTGGCCCATAATAATCTATAATACGCTGGGGAGGCCATTCATTATCTTCCCAGGCGCCTATCTCTATGGGTCCCCTTTTCTTCCTATGATTCACATCATACACTTTAACACCTAAAGTCTCACCTGTTTCAATAGGTAACAAGAAGAAGGATGGTTTGAGCATACCCAACACACATGCCCCTTCCCAGTCCTGTGGCAACTCCGAATAGGCTTTCTTACCACAGATCCAGTACAAATTTGCTGGGGCTCTCCAGGTAGATGTGATGGATAGATCAAACCACACATCCTTTAAATTGGCGTATCTAGCAAACGGGTTAGATGGTTCTGAGACATTTGAAGCCGACCACCAAGTTGTATTCTTTGTATCATCATCATAAGCTTTTTGCCCTAGACAAGTTAATTCTCCTACAGAAGTATTATACATCATTCCTTTCCTTGCTATGCAAACATAACCTATGATGGAGGTCTTTAATCTCCACTCAGATTTACCTCTAACACTCATATGATAATCGGCTTGTGTAGATATTAATTGGTCAACTGCCTCAGAACCAGACATTACCTCCTTTGCTTCCCAAGGCCATTGGTCTCCCATGTTAGTACCTCCACACACATAGCAGTTGGTAACATTAAGACTACCGGCAATACTTTCAGCTAAATCGATGAACAGGTTTTTAGCATTATGGGGGATCTTATTATCTATGCTCATCTCTTCATAAAAGGAATGGTATACTTGATGAGTCTGGGAGGATACCGTATCAGTCTCTATCCCTATAAACAATACTGTCCCAGGATCTAAACCCGTCCCATATATTTGAAACCCAAATAAATTACCATACTTGTCTAAGAATTTGTCGGGGTTGTTTATAAGTATATGGACTGGATTGCATTCCATAGACTTACAATATGGGCTGGTAGGCAACTTAGTCACTATCATGTCCTTGTCTACTGTCTGTCCCCAAGTTGCCCACCCCACACAAGACCAATATGGGTAAAAGTTATAATCTCTATTTGGGCATCTAGGACTCACATATTTATTTTTACTACTGGGACAAATATATTTATCGTTAGACCCATACGTCCTCTCCCATCTAAGATCCCCACATACATTCCACGGCTTTCTACAACTTGATATCGCCTTACATGCATCAAATAGCAGAACACCCGAAGAATATACGGATTCTAATACTGTCTTGTTAATTAGGGTCCCCTGAGGATCTCCATTCCTGAGAGTCAACCAAATTGTACGAGGTTGATATTCCGGACTGAAGCACTCAGGTTCTCCTACTCCTAAATGGCACACTATATTCTATATTAAGGTATCTACATCTTGATACATCTCCTTTACACTCGTATTGTGAATGCCAAATTAGGGTTTGGGAAATATGGTTACCTGTTCTTGTAGTCTTAATGCATACCTCACAGCTAGGAGTGTCGGTACCTCTACCTTCCTGAATATAAAAATACACATAAGTAAACATTATCAAAAACACATCTTTCGCCGTCATCCTCAGTCTTCGTCCGTGCGAAGACACCTCAGCTTCCAGGATGTAAGGGCTGCAGGGAATGGAGTTCTGCTCGTCTTCACAGGAGTCCCTTCGAGACTTTCCTGGCTTATACACTATACGTCGGTGAGCGGACAGGCTTTATTATGGCCGTCTAAACACTCACTTCACCAAATCTCTGTAACAATAAAATTTTGTAATCCACAAAGTTCCTCGTTACTCCAACTGAGTCGTGCGTTTTAACCGGATCTTGCAGGGATTCTCTGGATCTGCTGTAACTTGCCAAGAATCGACTGCTGCTGGTTTAACCCTGGAGTGATGTATCCACGGAGTCACTTCGGCTACTTTTATCGCTGTAGGGGTAGACAAAAGAACAACATAAGGACCTCTCCACTTGGGCCCTAACGGTACATTATTCCACTCTTTAATCCACACTTGGTCTCCTGGGTGGTAACTATGAACTGGGGGATAAATATTCACAGGTAATCTATCTTGTACCCATTTCTGTACCTCCTCCATAGTCTTACCCAACTCTACAACCTGCTGCCGGGTAATTCCTTCTCCCAACTGACTCAAATCCCCCCTTAAGTTACCAAGTACGGGAGGTAGTCGCCCATACATGATTTCAAAAGGAGAGAGGCCCATCCTTCTGGTAGGGGTACTGCGGATTCGCAATAGAGCTATGGGTAAGAGAACGTTCCACTTAAGTTGGGTTTCCTGACACATTTTAGCCAACTGATTCTTAATAGTTCTATTCATTCTCTCTACCTTACCAGAACTCTGGGGTCTATATGCAGTATGAAGCCTCCACTTTATACCAAGCATATGAGTCAGTTGCTGTAGGCACTGGTGAACAAAAGCTGGACCATTGTCTGATCCTATAGAGCAGGGTAGTCCATATCGGGGTATTATTTCTCGTAGCAGGAATCTCACAACTTCTCCTGCTTTCTCTGTACGAGTAGGACATGCTTCTACCCAGCCTGAATAGGTGCACACAATTACCAGCAGGTAACGATGTCCACCCGATTTAGGCATCACTGTAAAGTCAATTTGTAAATCGGACATGGGGAGTCCCCCCATAAACTGGACTCCTGGTGGCTTTACTGGTCCTTGCCTTGCATTATTTTTAGCACACGTTACACATCTTCGTACAATGGCCTGAGTCAAGTTGGACAATCTTGGTATGTAGAAATATTTTCTGAGAGATTCTTCTGTGCTGTCTCTCCCAGAATGTGTCCCGTTGTGATAATTTTGGACAATTTCTACCGCTAGAGATTCTGGAATGACTATTCTTCCATCTTCTAACTGATACCATTTGTTCTCCAAATACTTTCCAGCATAGGCGTGCGCAGCCTATTGCATTAGGGTGTGCACCCTAAAGCACAAGCCGCATATATATATATATGTATGTATGTATGTATGTATGTATGTATGTATGTATGTATGTGTATATATATATATATATATATATATACATACACACACACACACACACACACACTGCTGTGTGTGAGCTGTGTGAGTGTGCTGTTAGTGTGATGTGTATGTGAGGGTGCTGGTAGTGTACTATGTGGGTGAGGGTGTTTGTGTGTGCGTGCTTGTGAGGGTGCTGTGAATGTACTGTGTGTCAGGGTGCTGTGAATGTACTGTGTGTCAGGGTGCTGTTTGTGTGTGTGCACTTGTGAGGGTGCTGTGAATGTACTGTGTGTCAGGGTGCTGTTTGTGTGTGTGCACTTGTGAGGGTGCTGTAAATGTACTGTGTGTGAGGGTGCTGTTTGTGTGTGAGGGTACTGGTAGTGTGCTGTGTGAGTGTGAGGGTGCGGTTTGTGTAATGTGTGTGAGGGTGCTGTGTGTGTGTGTGTGTGTGCTGTATGTCTGTGGGTGCTGTATGTCTGTGGGTGCTGTATGTCTGTGGGTGCTGTATGTCTGTGGGTGCTGTATGTCTGTGGGTGCTGTATGTCTGTGGGTGCTGTGTGTCTGTGGGTGCTGTGTGTCTGTGGGTGCTGTGTGTCTGTGGGTGCTGTATGTGTGTGTGTAGGTGCTGTGTATGTCTGTGGGTGCTGTATGTCTGTGGGTGCTGTATGTCTGTGGGTGCTGTGTATGTGTGTGGGTGCTTTATGTGTGTTGGTGCTTTATGTGTGTTGGTGCTGTGTATGTGTGTGGGTGCTGTATGTGTGTCAGTGCTGTATGTGTGTTGGTGCTGTGTATGTCTGTGCGTGCTGTGTATGTCTGTGGGTGCTCTGTATGTCTGTGGGTGCTCTGTATGTGTTTAGGTGCTGTGTATATGTGTAGGTGCTATGTATGTCTATGGGTGCTGTGTATTTGTGTGGGTGCTGTATGTGTGTTGGTGCTGTGTATGTGTGTGTGTGGGTGATTGTGGGGGGTGGAGGTGGGGGTACATTACTTAATATCCCCCCTCCCTTCTTACTTTATGTAGGGAGGGGGGATCCTTCCTTGCTACATTCCCTGGTGGTCCAGTGGAGGTGGGGGCAGATCAGTTATCCCCCCTCCCTTCTTACCTTATGCCTGGGAGGGGGGATCCTGCTGCTGCCATCCTTCCCTGGTGGTCCAGTGGAGAGTGAACTCTTTTGGCCTGCAGGGCTAGAGTTCACTCACGCGAGATCTGAGCGTTGCCGCGGCAACGCTCAGATCTCGCGAGAGGAACCCGGCGGAGCTGCTGGCAATAGCTCCGCCGGTCCTCTCCTGCCTCCCTCCCTGCATGTGGGTCGGTGGGGAGGGAGGCTGAGAGCAGAGCCGGCGCTCAAATAGCGCCGGCTCTGCACGGACCGACAGGGGGGATCCTGAGATCTCCCCTGCCGGTATCACTCCATAGGCGTGCCGCGGGGATTAGGGTGTGCCCAGGCACACCCGGCACACCCCGTGCGCACGCCTATGCTTTCCAGGTTCAGTCTTTAACCACTCCTCTTCTTGAGCTGTATAAACTGGAGTCCATTGAGACAGTGGAGTTGGTATAAGAGCAGCTATATGCCCCACATACTCCTGTCTTCCTGATTCAGCGGCACGCTTAGCTGTACTGTCTGCCATCCGATTTCCTTTAGTTACATCACCATCTCCTCTCAGATGCGCTCGACAATGTATAATACTGACTTCTTTCGGCTCCCACACTGCTTCCAATAGTTGTAGGATTTCAGCTGCATATTTGATTTCTTTGCCTTCTGAATTCAATAGTCCTCTTTCTTTATACAAAGCTCCGTGGGCATGAGTGGTTAAAAACGCATACTTGGAGTCCGTGTAGATGTTCACTCTTAAACCTTCAGCCAATTGTAACGCTCGTGTCAGTGCTATCAATTCTGCCTTTTGTGCTGATGTTCCTTTCGCCAGTGGCCGAGCTTCTATCACCTTGTCTATTGTTGTTACTGCATATCCTGCATAGCGGATCCCTTCTTTCACATAACTACTGCCGTCGGTATAATATTGAACATCGGGGTTCTGGATGGGAAAATCACGAAGATCTGGTCTACTTGAAAATACTTCATCCATTACTTCCAAACAATCATGTTGACTTTCAGTAGGTTGTGGCAAAAGGGTAGCTGGATTTAAGGTGTTTACAGTCTCTAAATGCACTCTTGGGTTTTCACACAACATTGCTTGATACTTGGTCATACGGCTGTTACTAAACCAATGATTTCCTTTGTAATCCAACAACGTCTGTACTGCATGTGGGACTCGTACATAAAGTTCTTGACCCAGAGTGAGTTTATCGGCTTCAGCTACTAGCAGGGCGGCTGCAGCTACGGCTCTTAGACAAGGTGGAAGTCCGCTGGCCACTGCATCCAGTTGCTTAGACATGTAGGCAACAGGTCTTTGCCATGATCCTAAGTATTGTGTCAATACTCCCACAGCCATTCTTCTTTGCTCATGTACATACAGGTAGAATGGTCGTGTGTGATCAGGTAGACCAAATGCTGGGGCACTCATCAAAGCCTTCTTCACATCTTCAAATGCCGTTTGCTGTTCTTGAGTCCATAAGAAGGGGTCGTGCTCTGTACCTATTGTTCTATTCTTGGGTATCGGTATTTGGCACACAGCTTCTTTTCTCTCTGGCCCCATAATTCTTTGACCTTCAGAGATATGGAATCCCAGATATTTGACAGTTGGCAAACACAACTGAGCCTTCTTTCTAGACACCTTGTATCCTGCCTTCCAGAGAATGTGTAGTAGATCGTGCGTTGCTTGCTGACATATTTCCTTTGTTAGGACCCGCTTAGGGGGGTCTGCCTTGACGTTGGCAGGCGGGCATTCCCTCCAATGGCCATTGGAGCAACTAAATGACCTCCATTTGTCTAAATATACATAGGGATTAAGGAGAAAGCGCAGGTAACGTTTTTCTTTTCTTTGGTTTTTACTATATATTGGGGCTGATGTGTGTTGTAGTCCTTGCTGCTTAAGCGCAGGACTTCTCTTTTTGTATTTGTATTTACTTTGTATCACACAGCCTGGTTACAATGCTGCTACCCATCCCATGTGTTCCCTATTAAGGGTTAATAAGTAAAGGTGTGTATATAAAAAATACCCCTTTCTGTCTCATTAGAAATATCTTTGCCAGAAGCTCAAGGAAGCAGGCTGAAGGGTCAGTGTTAGGACCGCTTAGGGGGGTCTGCCTTGACGTTGGCAGGCGGGCATTCCCTCCAATGGCCATTGGAGCAACTAAATGACCTCCATTTGTCTAAATATACATAGGGATTAAGGAGAAAGCGCAGGTAACGTTTTTCTTTTCTTTGGTTTTTACTATATATTGGGGCTGATGTGTGTTGTAGTCCTTGCTGCTTAAGCGCAGGACTTCTCTTTTTGTATTTGTATTTACTTTGTATCACACAGCCTGGTTACAATGCTGCTACCCATCCCATGTGTTCCCTATTAAGGGTTAATAAGTAAAGGTGTGTATATAAAAAATACCCCTTTCTGTCTCATTAGAGATATCTTTGCCAGAAGCTCAAGGAAGCAGGCTGAAGGGTCAGTGTTAGGACCCGCTTAGGGGGGTCTGCCTTGACGTTGGCAGGCGGGCATTCCCTCCAATGGCCATTGGAGCAACTAAATGACCTCCATTTGTCTAAATATACATAGGGATTAAGGAGAAAGCGCAGGTAACGTTTTTCTTTTCTTTGGTTTTTACTATATATTGGGGCTGATGTGTGTTGTAGTCCTTGCTGCTTAAGCGCAGGACTTCTCTTTTTGTATTTGTATTTACTTTGTATCACACAGCCTGGTTACAATGCTGCTACCCATCCCATGTGTTCCCTATTAAGGGTTAATAAGTAAAGGTGTGTATTTAAAAAATACCCCTTTCTGTCTCATTAGAGATATCTTTGCCAGAAGCTCAAGGAAGCAGGCTGAAGGGTCAGTGTTAGGACCCGCTTAGGGGGGTCTGCCTTGACGTTGGCAGGCGGGCATTCCCTCCAATGGCCATTGGAGCAACTAAATGACCTCCATTTGTCTAAATATACATAGGGATTAAGGAGAAAGCGCAGGTAACGTTTTTCTTTTCTTTGATATTTCCTTTGTAACTGCTGCTATCAACAAGTCATCTACATACTGTAACAATACACACTCTCCTGGGATGGACTCGAAATCCAGTAGATCTTGACTTAGAGCTGAACCAAATAGGGTAGGTGAATTTTTAAACCCTTGGGGCAGTCTTGTCCAGGTCATTTGGCGTTTTGAGCCCGTTACAGCGTTCTCCCATTGGAAAGCGAAAATACATTGACTTTCTGCGGCAATTCGGAGGCAAAAGAAGGCATCTTTGAGGTCTAAGACTGTAAAATAAGTAGCCCCGCCCGGAATTAAAGCAAGCAGGTTATATGGATTGGGTACAACTGGATGTATACTAACAACCGCATCATTGACTGCTCTCAAGTCCTGCACAGGTCGATACTCATCTGTACCGGGCTTTTGAACAGGCAGCAATGGGGTGTTCCAGGGGGAAGTACAGAATTTTAGGATACCATACCGTATGAACTTATCCAGATAAGATTGTATGTTCTTCTTAGCCTTCTGCGGGATGTGATATTGTCTTAGGCTCACTGGATAAACCCCAAGTTTTAGTTCAATTTTAATAGGTGGAATATTGCGGGCCAGTCCTGGTGGGTTGTTCTCTGCCCAAACTCCTGGTATGTTGAATAAAGACTCATCACTCCTAGGGTTTTGGCTAGTCAACGCTGTATAAAGTCGCCACTCTTCTTCCTTTGGTACGGATAATGTCATAATACCTGAAGGTCCATTAAACTTTAAGGATGTTGTTCCATTTGGTAGGAAAGTAATCTGCGCTTGTAATTTAGATAGCATATCACGTCCCAGCAATTGGACTGGACATTCAGGCATATAAAGGAATTGATGTTTTACTACGTGGCCTCCCAATGTACAGAGTCGACTTTTAAGAACCGGTTTTTCAGCACTTCTTCCAGTTGCTCCTATTACAGTAATAGTCCTTCCAGATGGAGGAGCAACTAGATTAGTCACCACCGAATGTTCAGCACCAGTGTCGATCATGAACGCACTCCTTTTTCCCCCTATTGATACATCGACCATAGGCTCCGCTCAACCAAGGGGGATGGAGCCCGGTCGGTATCAATAGTCCTCCATGACCGTGTCAGCCAATCCTACAAAGTCCCTACCTTCTCTATCGCGGGACCTTTGCGCTGCTGGAAAATACCTGTCTTCCCTAACACTTCCTCTGTTCCCATTGCTCCCTCTATTACCATTACTCCCTCCGGGGCCTCCTCTACCTCTCGCTCTGCCTCTAAAGTTTCCATAACCTGCCCTGGGTTGGTCTCTCTCGTACTGCTCTCTTTGTGGACACTCGTTCCTCCAATGCCCTTCTTCCTTGCAATACGCGCACTGATTCCTACTCAAAGGCTCCCTATTCCATCTACTATCGCCTCTATCTGGGCCCCGTCTATCTACGCCTGCGATCGCTACCGCTAGCATATCAGCCTTTTTACGCATCTTGCGCTCTTCCTCTTTCTTACTTTCTGTTTCCCTATTCATATATACTTTATTCGCTACCTCCATTAGTTGGGTGATGGACATTCCTGCAAACCCTTCTAACTTCTGTAGCTTGCGCTTAATATCTCCGTAAGCTTGGCTGACAAAGGCGGAGTTCACCATTCGGGAATTATCTGCGTCTTCCGGATTAAAGGGGGTATACAAGCGGTATGCCTCCAATAATCGGTCATAAAAGACACTGGGCGCTTCATCACTTTTCTGAATCACCTCAACTGTCTTCGACATATTAATGGCTTTCTTTCCTCCGGCTTTCATGCCAGCAATTATAGCGTCTCTATAGGCTCTGAGTTGAACCATATCAGCACCATTTACATTCCAGTCGGGATCGGTGTTAGGATAATGTGTTGCGGCCCATGCTGCTGGATTGGCTTGATTCAAAGCACGGGCTCTATCCTCTAGCGCTTTAATGGCCGCTTGATTAATTCTTGTCCTTTCCTCATTGTTAAACAAAGTCATTAATAACTGCTGGCAATCAGCCCATGTTGGGTTATGTGTCTGAACTATCGAGGTGAACAGATCAGTCATAGCTTGTGGTTTCTCAGTATACGAGGAATTGTGGGTCTTTCAGTTTAAGAGATCGGTTGTCGTGAACGGGACATATACGAAGACTGGGTCAGCATGTGCCATTTGACCTGCGGCA
The DNA here is from genome assembly GCF_036172605.1 of Pelobates fuscus. Taxonomy (NCBI): domain Eukaryota; kingdom Metazoa; phylum Chordata; class Amphibia; order Anura; family Pelobatidae; genus Pelobates; species Pelobates fuscus. The sequence goes on along the minus strand of NC_086317.1, from coordinate 165,264,930 downwards.
TCGATATAGGCTGACCCGGGATTCAGACGAAGAGGCATCTGATAATGTTTTAATTGTTGGGTACCGGTCAGTTGTCGGGTTTGTATGGGGCTACGTGGAGGGGCGTCAGTTATGGGTTCCAGTCGGGGAGAAATAGGGTATGAGGATGTGGGAGCTTGGTTTTGGGAAAAGGTAGTAAATAAAACACTTCGAGCCGAGCTAGAAGAAGCTTGACCGGAAGTCTGAAGTGGCGCCAAATCAGGATATTCAGATCTAATGGGGGTTGGCTCTGATTCCGGAAGGGGAGATTTAGTACGAGAGGGGGTGGATTCTGTGCTGGAGGAGGAAGCGGAAGTGGATGAGGGCAATGAGGGAAGGGTTGCAGGACTTCCTGCATTTGCGTCACTTCCTCTTAAAGGAAAGTAAGGGGGCGGCAAAGGGATCTCGGACTCAGGGGGCGTGTCCAAAATGGGCCTAACACCAGTCCTAGTGGACAAACAAGTCCTAGCCACCATGAGGCGACATTGCTCCTCGTGGCATGTCTGGATCCATTTTGGCGAGTCATTTACGGCCTGTCTCCAACAATCAATATAAGGAAACTGTCCGTAAAGTTCAGGCCTACCCGATACAGCCACGTGTAAGCGCTGTACCAGAGTTGGATCCAAACTGCCACGTGGCGGCCATGCCGCAACCAAAGTAGGCCACTCCCTAGTACACAAAGTGACCAAACGTACAGGAGACATTTTAACCCCAAAATCACAGGTTTTAAATCCCTTTTTAAAATTCTTCACCATACAACCTAAGGGATCCGGAATCGTTGACTGCGACGCGCCCATACTTATCAATGGAACGTCGTTGACAACGAATACTATGCACGCGCACTATTCAACAGTCACACCCGTTTCCTCTGGCAACAGCACCACGTGGTACGGTTACCAAGTGAAACGTACACAAGAACACAATAAACACTCAGGGAATTCCCGTACACACACAGCTGTTACACCAGTCACTAGATAATCAATATTATGCCCTTTGGCGAAACTATACAATCACCCACGCTATAATTCTCTATATACGAATTACCCGTCTATAACACACCCCAGTAACATCGTCTTTTACAAATAGCGGTTACAGTACGGTTAGCATAGGTCAAAGCACAAGTTAAGGTCACAATACAATTATTAGTGGTTATGGTGTTAAACATGCAATGGACGACAATGATTAGTACTTATATACAGTGTCAGTAAATATACAGGGTTATGGTACCGTGCACTATAATACAGCAACACACTATTAACACTCTCGCTAGACGGCTGAGCTCGCGCTATCTAACAAGATATACACTTTACTAAACAATCTTTAACACATTTACAATTCCCAACTAAACTATTGGCCAGTACCTTGAATGGACTACCTAAAACTATGTACACCCGTTTTGGTTAGCCACACTGCCCAAGCACCACATATAGCGAGCTAGAGGACCGAATTTACACAGGCGCCTCTTAGTCGATTACTATCAAAAGTCTAGTGGGTTCCAAATTTACACGCCTTCCCACTTAGCCAAGATAGGTTGAGAGCTAGCGAACCGAATTTACACAGGCGCCGCTTAGTCTCCCGGTCCCTCCGACCTAGCGAACGTAATATACACCCTAGAACGCTAGTCTAGACAAGACACCGGTGTCCGGCTAGGGCTATTTACACAGGACCCCGCCTGACTAAGCAAATCAAACGGTCTGACTAAAGAGCGTTCGATTGAGCGGTGCGCCTTCGCTCCTTCCCTCCGACAGGGGGGCAGATTCCATACACAAATAACCCCTTATGGGCCTACCGCACAATCGGTATACCCCTAGTGGGTCTGCCGTCTAAAACAGCAGTTGTCTTACCTCCTCGTTCCTGAACCTGAGTTCACACTCATCGACGGGGACACCCCAGCACTTCTTACGTAGAGGCCGATGATCTCCTGGACAACAGACCAGTGGCGCCGAGACGAAGGGAGGTCCACGCAGAAGTTCAGGGGTGCAGCCGTAGAGAACGTGGGCAAAGATAGACCGTCTCACGCCTCTGCCTCTCAGCTACCGTTGAACGATGAGCTTCCCGGCCAATGCACCAAATGATACCGGAGAAACTGACGGAAGCCAAGCACAGAGAGATGGACACAGGTTTCTTCAGGAAGGAAGAGATTCTTTATTGGATCACCGATCGGGACTCAGAGGGACTAACGTCACCAAAATACAGCAAGTTCTGAGCCCCGGACAATAGTGCAGGCTCCTTATATAGGCACATAACTCCTCCCATATTAAGCTCCACCCGCACATTCTCTTGACCAATCAATACAAATAAGAATTAACTTCCTGCTTGACCGCATGGCCTGTCCAGCACAATGGAGGAGGGGAATACTATATCCTGTATTCTTGCACATGCTCCGTACACTACTGATCGTATCTTGCCTCGTGCAACCAACTGATCGATACGTCAGCATATGCACGTACACATGCCACGTGGTAATCTCGGCCTACTAAATTTATTTTTACCGAGATTCCACCACAACAGGACCTGAAATAGCTTAAATTAAGTTCCACATTTGCACTTTTAATCCACAATGATTACAGCCAGATTGGGGAACCGATATGAAGTAAACAAAAACTTGAGTTTCCAAATCAGCACTCTATGAAACTCAATGAAATCAACAATAAAATCTCACTGGAATTTACCCAAACCCTATGTTTTTCCATTAGCGTTGAGCTCTGTAGGGTCACACATTTTGTGGGATACTTCCAAAGTTCACTACTGAGTATAATAGCATAAACACATGTGACATTCCACATGGAGTCAGTGGTCATTTACTATTTTTGCATATTGTTTTTATTCAGTTTTCCAAGAAAGAACAAAACTAAACATTTGAAGACACAAGTGAATGGAAAATATTTAAATAGGCATGAAAATATCAAAAGGAAGTTTGTGTGTCTTGTGACAATTTCAACATCAGGAGAATAAGGAAATGTTATCTTGGAGATGATCGAAAAGAGAAGGGGAAACAAAGATCAAAATGAAACAGCATTGAAGAAGAAAGTTAGAGTTAGTGGTTTAGCAGAGGATTAAGGGTTTTTTAAAGGAAGGTATGAAAATGTGCAAAATACAAGTAATGAATACAAAAAGCAAGGTGGCATCCAGTTGATCTACAACAGCATGCAAAATTGGAAATGGTTACATATCACGTGATATGTAAGGTCAATGGGGAGAACCATTGGCCTATGCTTTCAGAATTTGAGCACATACAGGGCAATCCATATGAAACCAACCAATGAAAATGTCATTGTGCCATTGTGATTTATGGCCCCCACCCACCGCGCAGGGGTGGGGGCCAGGGGGAGGACAGTATGTCCCCCCCTCATTATTTTTATAGCCCCCACCCACCACGCAGGGGTGGGGGCGGGGGGAGGACAGTAGGTCCCCCCCCAGTGTGTATCAGGGTCCCTGAGGACAGGTGTCAATCCATATCTGCCAAGTGACTCTATGTAGGGGGAACAGTCCCTATTCTGCTCTGTGTCAGTGTGTATCAGGGATCCTTAGGATAGGTGTCAATCCATATCTGCCAAGTGACCCTATGTAGGGGGAACAGTCCCTATTCTGCTCTGTGTCAGTGTGTATCAGGGATCCTTAGGATAGGTGTCAATCCATATCTGCCAAGTGACCCTTTGTAGGGGGAACAGTCCCTATTCTGCTCTGTGTCAGTGTGTATCAGGGATCCTTAGGATAGGTGTCAATCCATATCTGCCAAGTGACCCTATGTAGGGGGAACAGTCCCTATTCTGCTCTGTGTCAGTGTGTATCAGGGTCTCTGCGGACAGGTGTCAATCCATATGTCAAGGTGTCAATATGTCATATGTCAGGTGTCAATCCATATCCATTGTGATTTAGGAATGTTAGGTGATTTATGCCCTTTATGGATTAAACCCAGACTCTGCATCAACTGTGTAATTTTCCATGGGAGTTTTGCCATGGATCCCCCTCCGGCATGCCACAGTCCAGGTGTTAGTCCCCTTGAAACAACTTTTCCATCACTATTGTGGCCAGAAAGAGTCCCTGTGGGTTTCAAAATTCGCCTGCCCATTGAAGTCTATGGCGGTTCGCGAACATTTGCGGAAGTTCGCCTTCGCCGTTCGCGAACCGAAAATTTTATGTTCGCGACATCACTACTTATAGGACCACTCCATACCCCAAAAGCTTGCTGAAGTGCTGTATGGGTGAGGATTCGCCTGATTTAATCCCAGTTTATAAAAGTGCTGATTTCTATGAAAATGTGAATGAAACAGCCAGGGAGGTTTGCTGCCTACTTCGGTTAGCTCTCCTCAACTGTACATGCGCGTGCACTTGTGCACCAATTCAGAGGCTTCTCAATGAAAAGTCTCTGATTGGATATTTCAATGTGAAGATACTGAAAGTCTCTTCCGGGGAAAGGGGAGGGACTTGCTAAAGCTACAGTTCATAAGATCTGCAAATTCATGCATGTATTCACCTGAGTATATCTACTAAACAGTGTTTTTTTCCCCTTGTGGGCAGTGGAGTGCTCATTTAAAGTATTACAACATAATCTAGAAAATGTACTAATTTCTGCATCACTTGCACATATAGTAACATTAATTAAGTGCTTTTATCTCTTAAATTAACTTGAAGATAGAGTGGGGCATTCTTCACTCTGCGTAGATCACAAAAGCGCTTTCATTTGTGATGTGATATGCAACACAAAAAATGTTTAAACTTTTCTGGAATATAAAAAGTTCTGTAAATGTATGCCTCCCAACCTCCCCCAATTCAGTGGGACAGTCCCGATTTTGCAATCCTGTCCATTTGTCCTTTCTTAGTCCCCTGGTGTCCCGCTTTTACTACACACTCACGATATGATTAGGGCAGTAGGACTCTGCAGAGTGCACTGAAACTGTGCATGTCCTGCCCTCAGTGGGCTGACCTAAATGATGCACTCACATGACTAAATACAAAATGATATAGAGATAGGCGCTCACTATCAATAAGTGTAGCAGCAATTCGTCAACAAAGAGTTCCCTCACCCTTGTGAAATATAAACCAAAATAAAGAAAAGAGATGGACGGCGCTAAAAAATTATGATAATAATATACATACGAAGAAAGGACCGACTTCTATTTTGTATATCTTAAAAAGAAAACAAGAGACAAATAATGGTGCAAAACAGTAAATAAATATAAATAGTGATGGATAAGAGTCAATGGAACACTCACACTTTATAGAGCTATATAAGCTCTATATTTGTAGGCCTGGGCGGTATAATCCCCGTCTATGGATATAACAATGGAGGTCAGCAGAGCTTATTTTCAAGTAGATGTGACCATGTAAAAAGAGTAACAGAAAAAATGTAAATGGTATGGTATGTATATAAAAATACATTTTAAAAAGAATAATATTCTACTTACATAGCCTAGAGCAAGAACCAGCTCTAGTATGAAGAACTTTAGGTGGAACAATTCCCACCTGAGGATGTATGAGGAGAAGGAACTGGGTATAGGTAAGTACTCCAAAGACTTGGTACCTCCCCTTTGTACTAGAAAGTACCCATAGGCGTGCACAGCCTATTGCATTAGGGTGTGCACCCTAAAGCACAAACACACGCCGCGTGTATATATATATATATATATATATATATATATACACACACACAAACATACATACACTGCTGTGTGTGTGTGCGCTCTGTGTGAGGGTGGTTTGAGGGTGTTGTCTGTGTAAGGGTTCTGTGTGTGTGTGTGTGTGTAAGGGTGCTGTGTGTGAGGGTGCTGTTAGTGTGATGTGTGTGTGAGGGTGCTGTTTGTGTGCGTTTGTTAGGGTCCTGTTTGTGTGCTGTGTGTGAGAGGGTGCTGTGTGTGTGTGGGTGCTGTGTGTGTGTGGGTGCTGTGTGTGTGTGGGTGCTGTATTTGTGTGGGGGTGATGTGTGGGTGCTGTATGTGTGTGGGTGCTGTGTATGTGTGTGGGTGCTGTGTATGTGGGTGCTGTATGTGTGTAGGTGCTGTGTGAGGGTGCTGTGTATGTGTGTGCGTGTGTGTGTGGGTGCTGTATGTGTGAAGGTGCTGTGTGTGTGTGTTGTATGTGTGAAGGTGCTGTATGTGTGTAGGTGCTGTGTGCTGTATGTGTGTAGGTGCTGTGTGTGTGTAGGTGCTGTGTGTGTGTGTGTAGTGATGTGTGTGTGTGTAGGTATGTGTGTGTAGGTGCTGTGTATGTCTGTGGGTGCTGTATGTGTGTAGGTGCTGTGTGTGTGTGTGTAGTGATGTGTGTGTAGGTATGTGTGTGTGTAGGTGCTGTGTATGTCTGTTGGTGCTGAATGTGTGTTGGTGCTGTGTATGTGTGTGGGTGATTGTGGGGGATGGAGGTGGGGGTACATTACTTAATATCCCCCCTTCCTTCTTACCTTATGCAGGGAGGGGGTATTCTTGTTCCTACTGCCATCCATTCCCTGGTGGTCCAGTGGTGAGAGTGAACTCTAGTCTGTGGGGCTAGAGTTCACTCTCGCGAGATCTGAGCGTTGCATAGTGTGGATAATTGTATGGTTTGAATAATAGTTACTTTGATAAGTGTATAGTCTTTGGTGGGTTTTTGATTTAATTTTGTGTGTGCGACGTCGTAATATTGTTGAGTGTGTGAGGATCCTGTGCGTGTATGTTTGGCCTAGTAACTGTGTTACGTGGTGCTGTTGCCAGGGAAAAGGGTGTGACTGCTGGAAGTGTGTTTGTTGTGTTTCTCTGAATTCAACGCTCCGTTGCTAAGTATGGGTGCGTCTGATTCAAAGAGCGTTGATCCCTTATCATGTATGTTAAACAATTTTGCTAAGGGATATAATGTTTGTGATTTTGGGGTAAAATTATCCCCAAAGCGTCTGACTACATTGTGTAGCAGAGAATGGCCTATTTTGGTGACCGCATGGCCTCCACGTGGTAGTCTTGATCCAAATCTAGTGCAGCGTGTACATGTGGCTGTATCTAGTAGGCCTGAATTTTACAGTCCATTTCCGTACATTGATTGTTGGAAACAGGTTGTGGAAGGATTGCCCAGATGGATTAAAGTATGCCACGAGAAGCAATGTCGCCTCATCGTGGCCAGGACTCGGTGGGCGTATCTAAAATGGGCGGAGTTGCGGCCCTGTTGGACAGCCATCAGGGCCGCAACTCCGCCCATTTTAGATACGCCCACCGAGTCTGAGCTTCCTCTACAACCCCTTACTCCTCCTCCAAGGCTAGAGGAGGTGTTGCCAGTGTTGCCACTCCCCCTACCCTAGTGTTTCCTCTCACTCATTCATCCAGCTCAGAGCCTAGCCCACTTGCCTTAAGCCCTCCTCTTCCGGTACCTGCCTCCATTAGTCCTGCATATCCGGATTTTACGTAATTTCTGGTTCCTGGTCAGGCTCCTCCCAGCCCGACCCGGAATATTCTGTTAACTGACCTTTCATTTAGTAAAAATCAGTTGTCCCCATCTCCTTGTCTCACTACCCCTAGACCGGAATTTAATACTAAACAACCTCACCGAAGCCCTGTATTAACCCGACAGATGACTCGTACCCTCCAACCCCGACATTACCAAATGCCTCTCCGACTTACACCGGGCCCAACACACGTTGACGATAATGGTCAATTGCAACATGCAGACCCTGTATTTGTTTATGTTCCCTTCACTAGAACTGATTTATTTAATTGGAAGACACATAACTCTTCATATACCGATAAGCCTCAAGCAATGACAGATTTGTTTGCCTCAAGCATACAAACCCACAATCCTACTTGGGCTGATTGCCAGCAATTACTATTGACTTTATTTAACAATGAGGAAAGGACTCTGATTAATCAAGCGGCTATTAAAGCGCTTGAGGAAGCGGCCCGTGTTCAGAACTAGGCCAATCCGGATCCAAACTGGAATATTAATGGCGCTGATATGCCCCATTTAAGAGCTTATAGAGAAGCCATTATTGCTGGCATGAAGGCAGGAGGGAAAAAGGCAATCAATATGTCAAAGACGGCTGAGGTGTTGCAGAAGATTGATGAGTCACCTAGTGCCTTTTATGAAAGATTACTGGAGGCATACAGATTGTATACGCCTTTTAATCCAGAGGCTCCTGAGAATTCCCGAATGGTTAACTCAGCCTTTGTCAGCCAGGCCCAAGGTGATATTAAGAGGAAATTACAGAAGTTAGAGGGATTTGTAGGGATGTCTATATCACAGTTGATGGAGATTGCAAATAAAGTATACATGAATAGAGAAACAGAGACAAAGAGGGAAGAAGAACGTAAAATGAGGAAGAAGGCAGATATGCTAGCAGTAGCTATTGCAAATGTAGAGAGACAGGGAAGAGAGGTGAATAGAGGAGACGAGAATAGGCTGAGTGAGGGACCTTTAAGTAGGAATCAGTGTGCATACTGTAGAGAGGAAGGACATTGGAGGAATGAATGCCCACAGAGAGAGCATTATGAAAATGATCGACAAGAAGAGAGAAGAGTGCGGGGAGGTTATGGTGGTAACTATAGAGGAAGAGGAAGTTTTGGAGGAAATAGTGGGAATAATAGAGGAAGTGTTCAAGGGGACAGATATTATCCACCCACGCAGAGACCTAGAGAAAGAGAAGATAGAGATTTTGTGAGTCTGGCTGAAGCTGTTATGGAGGACTGTTGATACCGACCGGGCTCCATCCCCCTTGGTCGTGCGGAGCCTATGGTCGATGTAGCAATAGGGGGAAAGAGGAGTTCTTTTATGATAGACACTGGTGCTGATCATTCCGTGGTGACTAAATTAGTTGCTCCTCCTTCAGGAAGAACTATAACGGTAATAGGAGCAACTGGGAAGAGCGCTGCTAGACCGATTCTTAAGAGTCGCACTTGCATTCTGGGAGGCCATTTGGTGAAGCACCAATTCCTATATATGAAGGAGTGTCCAGTTCAACTTCTGGGACGAGATCTATTATCAAAGCTTCAAGCTCAGATAACTTTTCTACCTAATGGATCAACGTCTCTGAGGTTTTATAAATCACCTGGCATAATAGCGGTATTGTTGCCAAAAGAAGAAAAATGGCGTTTCTATTCTGTAATGACAAATGCGAACCCAAAGAGTGATGGATCTGTATTTGACATTCCAGGAGTGTGGGCAGAAAATAATCCTCCAGGACTTGCTCGTAACATCCCACTGATACATACTGAGTTAAAGCTCGGGGTGTATCCTGTTAGCCTTTGTATGTTGTTCTTTTATCTACCCCAACAGCTGTAAAGGTGGCAGAGGTGACCAGGGCCGGACTGGGGATACAAAGCAATCCTGGAAAAAAATGTATGCCAGCCCCATAAGTTATTGTACCATGTAGAATGTGAGAGTGTGTGTAACTGGAGCAGGATAGTGGAGTGCAGGGAAATGTTGGTGTGTGAATGCAGATAAGAAGGGGTTGAATTGCCAGCCAGGTGTGAAATGTTACGAGCCACCTCAAATGCTTGTGCACAGTATTTGTTTTTTTTAAATGGTTATATTTTTATTTTTTTATTCGGGTATAAACACACACAACTTCAGTTTGTATGTAGGGGTATATTTGTATGCAGTTTGTGTGGAAACAGGTGCACATATATGGAGCAGGTCAATGTGTTTGAATGTAGGGACATGTATGTGGAGAGTCAGTGTGTGAATGCAGGGATGTGTCTGGATGTTTGATGTGCTTAAAGGTGCGTAGGTGTGTAGTAGGTCAAGGTGTTTTTGTGAATGCATGGGTGTTTGTGTATGGTTTGCACTGTCTGGGTGAATGAAGTGGTGGATTTGTATCCCTTATTGTCTGTAGTCCATTCCCATCTCCAATAGCTAGTAGCCCATTACTGCCCCATAGCTTGTAGTCCATTTTCTCCCCTATTTCTCATAGGTAGAAGCCCAGTCTCTGCTCTCTGTAGTTAGTTGCCCATCCCCCCATAGTTAATAGCCTATGTTTCTCCTCTCCCCCATAGATAATACCCAAACCCCCCTATAGTAGAAACACTCACTTAATCTCTCCCATTGATAGTACTACATTCTCCTCTTGGCCTTGATTTTTCTCCTCACCCCATTCTCCCCCCCCATAGATAACACTCAAGTCCCATTCCCCCCTAGAGAGTACCCCAATCCTCCCCCATAGATAGTACCTCAATTCCCCTCCTAAGAGATTGTTGCGGTCACCGGCCCGCCGAGCCTCACGGCCATGCCTGACCGGCACGGCCACGTCGACAACACGAGCTTACCTGCTTGTCGGCGAGCCGGGAACCGCTCCTTCCGTTCTTCCGGGCATCACGCCCGAATCAAACATGGCGCCGACCACGTGGTCGCGCCTAAGAGTAGCTCCGCCCCCGAAAATTATACCAACGTGTGCGTGACGTCACGACGTCAACGCACACGCACGTTTTGGGGTCAGAGGTCGCCCTCTGACCAATCATAGCCTAGAGAGGGGTATTTAAACCCCTAGCTTTCCCCATTACTTTGCCATGTCGTGGTTTCAGTTTCCTGGTTTCCTGAAAGTGCTAATTCTGTGTTTCTGATTTCCTGGTATCCTGATCCTTGGCGTTTCCCTGGTTATTCTGATCTCTGGTTTCCCTGACTTGGCTTGTTTAATCGGTATTGAGTATTTTCTGGCTTCCTTGACCTCGGCTTTCCCTTTGACCATTCTCTGTCTCTAGCGTATTAGTCCGGCCATTCTAAGGTCCGGTTTACGCTCTATCCTGTTATTTTCCTTTTCTTACTTATGTATATGTTTACATAGTTTCTGCGTGCTGGACCACATTACTAGTCGTGACATTACGACATGGCCATGGATCCTGCAGAACTATGCAAGCATATGATCGCATGTGAGAGTAGGGTGGAGGATATGGACCACAGGTTAGACCAATTTGCCCAGGCATTTCAGACCTTGCTCCAGAGGACTGCCTATTTAGAGGTCCCTCCGGTACCACCTGTGGTTCCGCCACCTGTAGTGGTTCCCGTACCACATAAACCACCGTCCATAACCTTGTCACCGCCCCCTCGCTATGGAGGTGATTCTAAGGAATTCAGAGGTTTTTTAAACCAAATAGAATACCACTTTGAGGCCTCCCCAGGTTCATTCCCAACAGATAGATCAAAAATAGGCTATCTGATGAACCAATTAACTGGAAAAGCCTTGACCTGGGCTAACCCCTTATGGGAAAGTGGTGACGCAGTAGCCCGTGATTACAATACTTTTCTTACGGCCTTTAAGGCTACGTTTGAACCTAAAGGCAGGGAGAGGAACGCTGCCAAAGCCCTTATGAGAATCAAGCAAGGCAGTCGTTCTGTAGCCGATTATGCAATAGAGTTCAGGACATTAGCGTCTGAGGTTGATTGGACCAATAGTGGTCTGGTGGCTGCTTTCTCTGAAGGTCTAGCTGAGAGTATACAAGATGAGACTGCAGCTAGAGACCTTCCGGTTAATCTTAATGAGTTTATTGCCTACATGATAGACATTGATAACCGGCTCAGAGAGAGAGAGAAAAACAAACAACTTAACAGACGTTCTAATTTGTCCATAACTCCTCGTTTCTCTAACCCAGTGGTGAGTAGCCAAACGCCTCTTCCAGAACCTGATCCCATGCAATTGGGTAGCGCTAAACTCACTGAGGCAGAGAGACAACACAGACGTAACGAGGGGTTATGTATGTATTGTGGCAAGAAGGGACATCTAAGATCGTCATGCCCGGTTCGGCTGGAAAACTTGCACACCTAAGGCACGTACGGGGACCGACCTTAGGTGTGATGTATATGTCCCCTAAATCGACTAAGAACCGTTTCCTTGTCAAAGTAACCTTATCTTTCAAGAACACTACTGTTCAGTGTGAGGCTATGATTGACTCTGGGGCAGCGGAGAATTTCCTAGACAAGGAATTCTCTGCAAAACATCTCCTGCCCCTAAGACATAAAGAGAAACCGATAGCAGTCGAGGCCATTGATGGAAGGCCTCTTACCCAGCCTTTCATCACACACGAAACTCTGCCAATCACTGTTTCAGTGGGTATTCTCCACTCTGAAGAAATGACCTTTCAAATCATATCTTCACCTACAGTTCCGATAATACTCGGTTTCCCTTGGCTCCTGAAACACAATCCACGTTTGGATTGGATTAAAGGAGAGATTGTGAGTTGGGGTGAGAGATGCAAAGGTGTTTGCTTTAAGCAAATCCCACAACCTATTGGTACCATTAATGTTCCTGTTGCACCTCCCTTGACCACACAAATTCCACCGCAGTATATGGATTTGAAAGAGGTATTTAACAAGGTCCAGTCAGAAGGGTTACCTCCTCATAGACCTTATGACTGTACCATAAACTTATTACCAGGGACTATGCCTCCCAAGGGAGGAGTCTATGCCTTGTCCCCCCAGGAAAATCTTTGTTTGGAGGAATATATTAAAGATGCTCTCAGAAAGGGTCATATCCGTAGGTCCTCCTCACCAGCCGGGGCTGGATTCTTCTTTGTCTCTAAAAAAGAAGGAGACCTACGCCCTTGTATTGATTATAGGGGTTTGAATAGGATTACCATAAAAAATGCCTACCCTATTCCCCTTATATCAGAGCTGTTTGACAGATTGAGGGGAGCTCGAGTCTTTACCAAGCTCGATCTCCGAAGCGCATACAATCTAGTCAGGATTAAGGACGGTCACGAATGGATGACCGCATTTAACACCAGAATGGGACATTACGAATACCTGGTTATGCCGTTTGGATTATGTAACGCTCCAGCGGTATTCCAGGATTTTATTAACGATGTCCTAAGAGAGTACCTTCACATGTTCGTTCTAGTGTACTTGGACGACATTCTCATCTATTCCCCAGACCTAGAGACACATCACGAACATGTGAGAATTGTACTAAAAACCCTGTTACAGAACGGCCTTTACTGTAAACTGGAAAAATGCCAGTTTGACCAAACGGAGATACAATTCCTTGGATACGTTATATCTCCGTCTGGTTTCCAGATGGATCCCCGTAAACTGGAGGCAGTCTTACAGTGGCCATTACCCAAGGGCCTTAAAGCCACTCAACGCTTTATAGGTTTTGCGAATTATTACCGCAAATTCATAAAGGGTTTTTCCTCCGTGATTTCCCCTATAACCAATTTAACCAAAAAAGGAGCAAATTGTACATCTTGGCCCAAAGAAGCAAGAGAGGCATTTGAACAGTTAAAATCTTTATTTTCCTCAGCACCTGTCCTGACCCATCCTGATCCAACCAAACCATTTATCCTAGAGGTGGATGCATCAGAGACAGGAGTTGGAGCCATTCTGTCTCAAAGAGAAAGTCCTGATACACCTTTACATCCTTGTGGATTTTACTCTCGCAAACTCACACCTGCAGAGAAGAATTATGACATAGGGAATAGGGAACTTTTGGCCATTGTACTTGCCCTTAAGGAATGGAGGCATATCTTGGAAGGTTCCAAAGAGCCACTTTTGATCTTTACTGATCATAAGAATTTGGCTTATATTGGGGACGCTAAGAGACTGTCCTCTCGTCAGGCTAGATGGTCATTGTTCCTCTCCCGATTCAATTTCATAATTACGTACAGGCCTGGTACTAAAAACACCAAGGCAGATGCACTTTCTAGGCAGTTTGAGACAGATGAAGCTCCAGAACAGGTGATATATCCTATTATACCTCCTGAATGCCTCATTGCCACTACAGTTACCGAAGTGTCTTCTCCACTCTTCTGTGCCATAATAGCAGATCAAACTCAGGCACCTGTGGGAAAACCTCCGGACAAACTGTATGTGTCACCTCAGTTTAGAAAGAAGGTACTAGATTTGTTCCATGACAACCTCACAGCAGGCCATCCTGGAGTTCACAAAACCCTCTCTGCCATCTCCCGGAGGTTTTGGTGGCCTGCTCTTAGAAACGATATCAAAGAATATGTTGGGGCATGTCAAATATGTGCCGTTTCTAAAGTTCCTCCTGGACTCTTACAACCACTGCCCATACCCAGTGCTCCTTGGACCCACTTAGCCATGGATTTCATTGTGGATCTACCCAGTTCAAACGGGTTTAATACAGTCCTTATGGTTATCGATAGGTTCACAAAGATGGCACATTTTGTCCCCCTTAAAAAATTACCATCTGCTCAAGATCTAGTTCAAATATTCTTGAGAGAGATCTTTCGGTTGCACGGTGTACCTAAAAGCATAGTATCTGACAGAGGTACCCAGTTTGTTTCTAGGTTTTGGCGTTCCTTTTGTAAGCAATTAGGCATTGAACTCTCCTTTTCGTCGGCATATCACCCTCAAACTAATGGAGCAGCAGAGAGGGCGAATCAGTCTCTAGAAGCCTATTTACGTTGCTTTATAAATGCCAATCAGTCTAACTGGTGTGAGCTCTTACCCATGGCTGAGTTCGCCAGGAACAACGCCACTCATGAATCTTCTAATCATAGTCCATTCTTTGTAAATCAGGATTATCACCCCGCTGTTTTTCCTTCTGAATTCTCAGACTCGGAAATTCCTGCCTTGAACACCCGTTTGGAATCAATTCATGATACCTGGGATTCCATCCATTCAGCTCTGCAGAAAGCTTCATTACGAGCAAAGGCCCAAGCTGACAAAAAACGGGGCTCTAATCCTGTATATCTTCCAGGTGACAGGGTGTGGCTCTCCACAAAACATATCAAGCTTAAGGTCCCGTCCATGAAATTTGCCCCTCGGTACATAGGTCCCTTTCGAGTTACCCAACGTATTAATCCAGTGACCTATTCTTTGGCACTTCCGGCTCATATGAGAATTGCAAATACTTTCCATGTGTCTCTGCTCAAGCCCCTTACTTGCAATCGCTACACCAGGTTATCCACTCCTCCTCCGCCCTTGGTAGTGGGTGATCAAGAAAAATACGAAGTCCGTTCTTTCATGGACTCCAAATTATCCAGAGGTGTCTTGTCATATCTCGTTGACTGGAAGGGTTATGGTCCCGAGGAACGTTGTTGGGTTCCTGCTGACCGGGTCCATGCGCCCCGTCTTATCCGGTCATTTCACAACCGCTTTCCTCTTAAGCCGGGTCCTTCCCGCCCGGTGCGCGGTCTTCGAGTGGGGGGTACTACTGTTGCGGTCACCGGCCCGCCGAGCCTCACGGCCGTGCCTGACCGGCACGGCCACGTCGACAACACGAGCTTACCTGCTCGTCAGCGAGCCGGGAACCGCTCCTTCCGTTCTTCCGGGCATCACGCCCGAATCAAACATGGCGCCGACCACGTGGTCGCGCCTAAGAGTAGCTCCGCCCCCGAAAATTATACCAATGTGTGCGTGACGTCACGACGTCAACGCAAACGCACGTTTTGGGGTCAGAGGTCGCCCTCTGACCAATCATAGCCTAGAGAGGGATATTTAAACCCCTAGCTTTCCCCATTACTTTGCCATGTCGTGGTTTCAGTTTCCTGGTTTCCTGAAAGTGCTAATTCTGTGTTTCTGATTTCCTGGTATCCTGATCCTTGGCGTTTCCCTGGTTATTCTGATCTCTGGTTTCCCTGACTTGGCTTGTTTAATCGGTATTGAGTATTTTCTGGCTTCCTTGACCTCGGCTTTCCCTTTGACCATTCTCTGTCTCTAGCGTATTAGTCCGGCCATTCTAAGGTCCGGTTTACGCTCTATCCTGTTATTTTCCTTTTCTTACTTATGTATATGTTTACATAGTTTCTGCGTGCTGCACCACATTACTAGTCGTGACAGAGATAGTACCCCAATCTCTCTCCCTATATATACAGTACCCCAATCTCTCTCCCTATATATACAGTACCCCAATCCCTCTCCCTATATACAGTACCCCAATCTTTCTCCCTATATACAGTACCCCAATCCCTCTCCCTATATACAGTACCCCAATCCCTCTCCCTATATATACACAGTACCCCAATCTCTCTCCCTATATATACACAGTACCCCAATCTCTCTCCCTATATATACACACAGTACCCCAATCTTTCTCCCTATATACAGTACCCCAATCTCTCTCCCTATATATACAGTACCCCAATCCCTCTCCCCATATACAGTACCCCAATCCCTCTCCCCATATACAGTACCCCAATCTTTCTCCCTATATACAGTACCCCAATCCCTCTCCCTATATACAGTACCCCAATCCCTCTCCCTATATATACAGTACCCCAATCTCTCTCCCTATATATATATATACACACAGTACCCCAATCTTTCTCCCTATATACAGTACCCCAATCCCTCTCCCTATATATACAGTACCCCAATCCCTCTCCCCATATACAGTACCCCAATCCCTCTCCCCATATACAGTACCCCAATCCCTCTCCCCATATACAGTACTCCAATCCCTCTCCCCATATACAGTACTCCAATCCCTCTCCCCATATACAGTACTCCAATCCCTCTCCCCATATACAGTACTCCAATCCCTCTCCCTATATATACACAGTACCACAATCTCTCTCCCCATATACAGTACCCCAATCTCTCTCCCCATATACAGTACCCCAATCCCTCTCCCCATATACAGTACCCCAATCCCTCTCCCCATATACAGTACCCCAATCTTTCTCCCCATAAACAGTACCCCAATCCCTCTCCCTATATATACAGTACCCCAATCTCTCTCCCTATATATACAGTACCCCAATCTCTCTCCCTATATGTATAGTACCCCAAACCCTCTCCCCAACCCTCCTATCATCGTTGGTACCCCAATCCCCCTATAATAGATTAAACCCTACCCCAATCTCCTCTAAACCCACTCCTTTAGAGAGTTACAGATTCTAATGATTTCCCCCACTCCAGCCCTGTCCCAGTCATTGATAATGAGGACCTTACCTGTACCTCATGTAGAACTTCATGAAATCAGCGTGCTGCCTGTACTGCTTATCATAGCAGCTCCACACGGCTAGTGCTGCCCTTTCACTTGTGACGTCACTTCCCCTGGAACGAGCCGCACAGAGCTGCTCTGATCAGTACAACAGGCAGCACGAGTGCAAGTCCGTGCGGCTGCGTTCCAGGGGCTCTGCACATAGCGCCTCTGTCATGTTTTATTACAGGCAAGACCAATTTTTCAATGAGCAGTGTCGGTCACTCATGGTGCATTGTGCGGCCGCACTGCTCTCCCCACACAATCCTAAGGCTGGCCGTGACTGCATGCCGGCCCCAGGTGCCGCGGCCCACCGGGAAATTTCCCGGTATCCCGGCGGGCCAGTCCGGCCCTGGAGGTGACTCCGTGGATTCATCACTCCAGGGTTAAACCAGCGGCAGATTCCTGGCAAGCTAGTCCAGATCGTGAAAATCCTTGTAAGATCCACTTGAAGCGGGTGACTCAGTTGGAGTGAGTGCAAAGTATTGGGACATCGTGGTTGAAAGTAACATCCGAGATCAGCAAGTAGGTGTTTTGACGGCCATAATAAAGCCTGACCACCTACCTACGTTTCATAGCCAGAGTGTCTCGAAGGGACCTCTGTGAAGGAAAGTGAGGATCAGAAGAACGCCAATCCTTGCAGCCCTCACAATCGGGAGGCTGAGGTGCCATCACACGGTCGAAGAAAAATGAGGATTTCAAGAATAAGTGTTTTATTATGTGTCTTAGTATTTTTATGATTTTTCAGGAGGGTAAAGGTAAGGATATTTCAGGCTGTGTTAGTTGTATTAAGACTACGAGAATAAGTAATCAGATATCCCAGACCCTAATTTGGCACTCACACTATGAATATAAAGAATCTGTGTCTAGGTGTAGATACTTAGATACTGATTATAGTGTGTGTGTCAACCGATATCAGGTGAGGCCAAGTGTTTTGATCCCCAATTCCAACCCCGTACAATTTGGTTGGTAATTCGGAATGGTAACTCTCAGGGGACCTTGATAAATAGGACGGTGATAAATACCATACATTCCACGGGTATTCTATTTTTTGATGCATGTAAGGCGATTTCGGCTAGTGGAAAACCTTGGAATGTATGTGGTAATCTAAAGTGGGAACGAACTTATGGGTTCAATGACAAATATTTATGTCCCAGTAAAAGATCTACTGATCCTGATTGCCCAAATAGAGATTTAAATTTTTGTCCCTATTTGTCTTGTGTAGGGTGGGCGACCTGGAGAAAAACAGTGGATCAAGATATGATTATCGAAAGGTTGCCTACCACACCATATTGTAAAACTATGAAGTGTAACCCTGTGCATACTACCAATTCTAATCCACAGCACTTCATTGATAAGTTCGGGAATCTCTTTGGGTTTAAAAATACATGGTACAGGTTGAAATGGAGACAGTAGCAACCCAGACTCATCAGGTTTTTCATTCCTTCTATGAGGAGATGAGTATTGAGGATAAAATTCCCCATAATGTTAAGAATCTATTTATTAATTTGGCTGAGAGTATTGCAGGTAGTCTTAATATAACTAACTGCTTTGTATGTGGAGGTACTAATATGGGAGACCAGTGGCCATGGGAGGCAAAGGAAATATGGTACCCTGGTTCTGAGACAGATGAACAACAGATACTTTCTCAGTCTGATCATCAAGTAAGTACTAGAGGTAAATCAGAATGGCGGTTAAAAACCTCTATTATAGGTCATGTTTGGGTAGCTAGGAAAGGGACAATGTATAACACGTCTGTAGGTGAGTTAACATGTTTGGGACAGAAGGCCTACAATGCCGATACTAAAGATACTACTTGGTGGTCAGCTTCAAATGTCTCGGAACCTACTAATCCGTTTGCCAATTACACTAATTTGAAAGAGTTGTGGTTTGACTTATCTGCTACATCTAATTGGAGAGCCCCATCGAATTTGTACTGGATTTGTGGTAAGAAAGCATATTCAGAGTTGCCACAAGACTGGGAAGGGGCATGTGTACTAGGTATGCTCAAACCATCCTTCTTGTTGCTAATCGAAACAGGAGAGACCTTGGGAGTTAAGGTTTATGATGTGAATCATAAAAAGAAGCAAGCATCTTTGAATATAGGTAGCTGGGAAGATGATGAGTGGCCTCCCCAACGTATCATTAATTATTATGGACCGGCTACTTGGGCGGAAGATGGTACTTATGGTTATAGAACCCCAATATATATGCTCAACCGTATTATAAGATTAGAGGCGGTGGTTGAGATTATCACCAATGAGACAGCACAAGCGCTCAATCTCCTAGCTAAACATAATATTCAAATGAGATCAGCCATCTATCAAAATAGATTAGCTTTGGACTACCTATTAGCAGTAGAAGGAGGTGTATGTGGGAAGTTTAATCTAAGTAACTGTCGTCTGCACATAGATGACGAAGGGCAGGCAGTGGCTGAACTTACAAGCCACATGGTTAAACTTGCGCATGTACCAACTCAGATCTGGAATGGGTATAACCCAAGTAGTTGGTTTGGAAGTTGGTATGAGCAGTTTGGAGGGATTAAGGCACTAGTAGGAAGAGTAATATTTATTATATTCTTATGTCTCTTTCTGCCCTGCCTAATTTCATTGGTGGTCAGGTCTATACGTAGTATCATGGAGAGTACTATAGAAAGAAAACCAGCTACCCATGTAATGGCTGTCTGGAAGTATGAATCCCTAGCCCAAAGAGAACATATTCATGATGAGGAATGCTGAAGGAGTTTGTGATGATGCTAAGATGCTTACTAGGTCTGTACTGGTTCATGGTTACTTGAGTGGTGTTGGCAAATTATGATTAGTGATGCATCTGGAATAATGTTATATCAGAAGCATCAAATGGGGGAATGTGATGGGAATCCAGCATGGTCAAAATTTAGTAGGCTGAAATCTCCACATGGCATATGCTAATTAGTATCTGGTTACAAACAGTTGGATGAGTCATCAGTATACTGAGCATGTGTGGAAGTGGATAGTAAAATCCTTTGTCTTCAACAAGCCATGTGGTCTGCCATATAAGGAGATCCTGAATATCCTGTGTGCTGATTGGTCTGAGGAATATAGGAGGGGTTATACTGTATGGGAGGGGATATGCGGTTAACAAAAGTCCTGTACACAATGCTTTCTACCTCTCAGATATTTTTGGAACAGGAGTTCATCTGAGACCCGATCGGTATGTGAATAAAGGCCTTTTACTTTCTGAAGACCTGTGTCCGTATTTCTACGTGTGGCTTCTGCGGTTTGTTCCTGTTACTTCCCCTGTAACAAACTAACAGATCCTGTTATATGTCACTGCCAAACAACACCCCGATATGTGTTCAGCAACATCTCCTGAGTACAGTGATACCACCCATGCATAGGATTGTCGGGTTGTTTGGGGGCTAGAAGGCCACATTTGGCAGGTGCGCATATCCATTTTCCAACTTGGAATTTTGACATGTAGTCAACCTGCGCCCATGTCCTATTTGGGACATTTTTGAAGCCGGACAATGTATTTTAGACCCATCAAACCATATATTTTTTTTAAAGTAGACAGCCAAGGGTATTTTAAATGGTGGCATTTTAACACTTGTCATGTACTGAATTTACCACCAGCCTTTGTCAAACATTTGGGTAGTAGTTTTTTTTTTTGTTTTTTTTCCACACACATGTACTTTAGGCATTAATTAACAGATCCTGTCATGTGTCACTGCCAAACAACACCCCAATATGTGTTCAGCAACATTTCCTGAGTACAGTGATACCACCCATGTATAGGCTTATCAGGTTGTTTGGGGGATAAAATGTCACATTTGGCAGCTGCGCAAATCCTTTTTCCAACTTGGAATTTTGACATGTAGTCAACCTGCGCCCATGTCCTATTTGGGAATTTTTTTTAAACCGGCCGGTGTATTTTATCCCATCAAACCATATATTTTTGAAAAGTAGACAACCCAGGGTATTCTAAATGGTGCTATTTTAACCCTTTTCATGCACTGAATTTACCACCAGCCTTTGTCAAACTTTTGGGTAGCTTTTCTTTCACACACATTGTACTTTAGGCACGAATTAACAGATCCTGTTATGTATCACTGCCAAACAACACCACAATATCTGTTCAGCAACATCTCCTGAGTACAGTGATACCACCCATAATTATTGGGTTTTTATAAAGTAGACATGCCAGGGTATTGTATATGGGGTGTTTTAACATCCTTCCCCCAATAATTGTGCTAAAAAAAATTTCTGAGAACGTGCATGGTGGTATTTTTTTAATTCTGCTTTTTAATTTTAGCCAGTTGGTTATATGTTTTTGCCAAATAACACCCCAGTTTGTTTTCTGCAAAGTCCCCTGAGTGCACCAATGCCCCCATGCATTGGTTTTCCACAATTTTACAGTAACACATTTTGGACTTGCCCACTTTGGCTGAATATAGTTTGCTTGCTTTGCTAGGCACATGTTGAGTGTGGTGCATTTTTACATCCCCCAAGTTGAATTTATGGTTTAAAGTATACATTTTTATGAAGTAGACATCCAAGGTTACTTCTTTATAATCCCCATGAGCATTGTAAAAGCCCAGAATTTTTTAAGTTCAGGGACATCTGTTGGATGCCAAGCATGCTCCCTGACTGCATAGCTACCTGGATTGGTATCAGTAAATTGGGCAGCATATAAATTAGTCTGGGAAACAATCTCCTCCCAGATGGAATTCCCTAAAAATAGCTCCCTATATTTCATAGGGGAGAAGTTCTCCACATTGACATTAATGCCACTAAAAGGGGGGGTGTTGGGCTCAGCTAACTGTGGAGGTACGCAGTGTGAGTTCCAATCACAAGTTAAAATAAAATTAAGTTAATAAATTAAAATATAAATATATAATAAGTGCGTTGCTGCGGATTGAAGCCTTGACACTGTAAATTCCTGAGCTAACGAGACAGTTACGCATAGTCTGCACCTGGTGAAGGGTGCAGACCAGATTCCCAGCACACTGGAACACCAAAGATCAACATTCCCCCCTCACTACAAGGAAAGGGGGAATGAATATTTGTTTTAAAATCATTATTAGTTTAATAAATCCCCTTTAAAAACATTACACCCCAAACATGGATGAAGGTTTATGACCGGGGAGGATGGGTGGGGGGGGAGGGGCGCTATGAAGATTTTTCGCACAGGGCGCCTAATGGCCTAAGGCTGGCCCTGTGTCCATTTAAAGTATTGCTTATAGTTGAAATAACCTTTAAATTAGTATTCGATTTTGCCAACCAGCACGTTGACACCTCTTTCATTAACTGATCTGTATATTACTTCAACAATGAATAAAAGTATTAATTTAAAATATGTTAAAATATTTCTTTTTTTTCTGGTCCTTTAAGACGGAATGTTGTCCAGAAAATTTTCTGGCTAATGTGTTTGGTTCCACGAAGATGAAAGGGTTGATTTACTTCCAGACTATGTTATTCTACTTCCAGGACAGCAGTACTGACAGGAGTGCTTTACAGCCAGGCTGCATTATACTATTTCCAGTAAAGAGTGGTGTAATTTACTCCCAAGTGACGTTAGGCCTGTATTCAGACAGAGAGTTGGAGTCATGTAATATCACATACTCCAGTATTTCTATATCAGTTCCCACAGGATAATAAGGAGTAGTGAGACCATGCTATGACAGCCCTTGGAACTGTGCTTTGTATCTTATATTAACAGCGAACAGAGCAACCTAAACTAGTTATGTATCAAAAAAATGTATGCATGGATAATGAGAGGGGAGCAGTTTATCATTATTATTATCATTTAAATTTGTTTTATCATTTAGTTAATTTTTAACCCTTGCCGGTCGTATGTCGGAATGTATCCCACAATATGACTGTTGACCAGAAAAAAACCCAACCACCGCACACAACAGCTTTATTAATAACGTATTGAGAGCATCTTACCTCTGTCAGCTGATGGGGTGTTTCACCAACAGACAGCTCTTTCCAGTATGAACCAAGAGTTCATACTGGATAGAGCCTGCCTGCCCCCGCCATTAGCTCTCAGCAGGATGCGACTCCCCAAGCTGCTTGGGCACCTTCTTCCATTTCTAACTGCACTGGCCAGGACTACCGCAAGCTGTGACAAAACAAAGAGAGACAACAGCACACACAACCTACAAACAAACATACATACTTGCATTTCTAGGGTGAACGGGAGGGAAAGTTAGCTTCACTACGCTTCTGTCAGGAGACTGGTGAGTACCTTCGCCTTTCACTCCTTCTTATTATGTCCCTAAGTTACAACAAAGTATACCTTTAGTTCCATCCCCTTATCCCTGTCATCAGTCATGTCCTCCCTTCCTTATCTTTCCAGGGAGGTTCTTGACTGCTGACCAGAAAAAACAACAACTGCGCTGATCAGGACTAATTGCCACCCCTGGTCGAACCGTTCCCCTCACCCCCGCAGCCAGTGCCTCCTTAATACCAGCCTGTAGACCGGCATGGAAGATATCCAACAATATCAATGAGAGGTGAACCCCGTCCTTGCGCATAAGGTTAGAATTGTCCCCCTCTAACTCCGTGTGCCGGACCACCAAACCCCCGAGGCGATGCACAAATGCACCTACTACGCTAAACTCCTCTAGCATGTGGCAACGCACGCCAACAAGGCCTAGAGACTATGTCAGATCAAATTAATGTTAAATCTGGAAACAACGCCATGCAGCGGGCCAAATCATGTCTAATTGCATGGATGATATCCATGGACCTACTGCGCCCTAAGTTGTTCACACCCGTGGTTACGGGCCTGTCACAAATCTGCGTAGAGCCATACACTCCGGGTAAATTTGTTGCCACATGAGGCCCCTAATGCCCCTTCATCCAACTCTGACTACCTCATAGGGGATCCCCAAATTCCTTCCATAAGTGCGCTCCTCTGCTCGCCGCGCAGGCCAATAATTGAACGAGTGCCCCAAGATCCAGATGTAACGAGGACTTGAACCTACATAGGATCTGAATCGATTTGAGCCCCACCGACCCAGACGCCTGATCGCTGTAGCTGAGTAACCCAACAAACTAGCCTGGGTGGCCACCCCAATGCGAAAAGATCAAGCTGAGTATTCCCAAGCATCCACCCCACACTCCACCAGCGCAGTGCAAAACATCGCTGTGAACTGGTAGCGTGTAAGCGGAGACCCATCTTTGTGAATAAACATGGATACCTCGACCCCTGGCCTCTGACTCAAATATGCTGAACACAAATGCACTGGACAAAACTCCCCACCCGTGGAATCTATGTATGCCCAAGCGAATGAAGACGTCAGCCACCACCTCAGACCAGCGAATATCTGATACCAAAAGCGGCGATACCAGCCCCCAATTATGCAAGACCAATCCTCCCATGCGAAACGCCCCGAAAAAACAAAAAGAAAACAACACTCGAAACAATAATGTCTCGTATCCCGAATAACAAACCACCTCGAGGGCCGACAAAATACGCCACAACAGCTCCACTGACACCGGGCGGTACCCTCCTGAGTCTCCAAGCCCTTATAACCCGTTTCATGCAGAATTCTCAAGATACATCCTGCCATCCCATAAACTGACATTTCGGCCGAGGAACAAGACTTACCCTGCTTGAGCATCTCCTTCAATAGCGTCAAAGTTGCCTCTAGTCGCCCAGACTCAGTCGACACCCTTGAACCTTGCGATACTAGGGCCAGCCAGTGCCACCACACTGCCCGATATGACCTCCATGAAGCTTCCGACAATGAGTCCGCTACCAATCCTCTCAATCCTCCAAAGCGATCTCCCGTAAGGATTCTGGGCATCTCAGACCTACCGGCTCCGCTGTTGGCCACTGAAAACGAGAAAGAGGGTCAGCCACCATGTTCAACACACGTGGCACATGATCGGCTTTTATCCAGATGTTAAACTTTAAACTTAGCAAAACCAAATGGCACAGCAGGGCCAAGACGGGGGGGGGGGGGGGGTGAAAAACACTGGGGGGTGTGAAAAACCATCTTTGGCTTCGAAGGGCCTCGCCCCAGAGCTCCAAAGATACCACAATGGGAAACAGCTCTAGAAAGGTCAAGTTCTGGATCACATCCAAGCCCAGCCAACTCGCCAGCCACGCTTCTGCGCACCATTGGCCCTGAAAATATACACTAAACCCCACCGAATCAGATGCATCTGAGAACAGGTCCAATGCAGCCTCCCGCAGCCTACAGGTGTGTACATGCAGGCGACGTGTGACCCGAATAAAGTCAAACGTTTCCGAATACCCACCATCGACAATGGCAGCTGCCTGCAAAAAGCCCGACCCATGGGAAGGACACGACACGCAAAGGCCAAGTGCCCCAACAGCACCTGCCTTTGCTGCAACTGAACCTTCCTGGCACCAGGAGAAATGACAATTTGTCCGCTGGCAACTGAAAAACCATCCCAACAGTGTCAATTTCAATACCTAAAAAGGACAAGACCATTACCAGACCCACCGTTTTGCTCTCCGCCACTAGAACACCGAAATCCGCCGTAATCGACCGAAATGATCCTTACAAATGTTGGCACTCCAATGAATCTGGCGAACCGTCGAACCGACGAATCCAGATAATGGGTAACCGCCGCCAACCGAACTGTGACCCATTCCGACAAACATCTCAAAGTAATGACAAGAAATAAAACAGCCCATGGGTAAACATGTCATAATAGAAATAACCCTGGAAAAAACAGTCCAACAAGTGAAAACAAGAGGGGTGAACCGGCAACAGACGGAAAGCCGATTCAATGTAGGATTTTGCCAGAAGCGCCCTTGCCCTGGCCCGCCGAACCAGCTACAAAGCCCGGTCAAACGACGCATAGCGAACGCGACACACCTCTTTTCCGATGTGTCATTAATGGAACCACCCGCCAGATAGGACAGGTGCTGGATCAAACTAAGCAAACCCGCCTCCTTCTTAGGAACTAGACTCAGAAGGACGTCCTCCTTACCCCTAATGGAATGGAGGTTGTCAGCAAACTGAGGTGATGAAGACTCAACAAACGGAATCCAGAACCCTAACATAAACCCATCAAACAAGACCTGGGCACATCCTTACCATGTCCAACGGCATCCTCTCCACTAGGAACGTCATTGCGAGTTGAGCACTTTGCAGCGTCCGGCTTGCCCTTTCTGAAGGAGTGCATCGCTGGATGCGCTCCTCCACAATGGGCACATTCGTGACGGAACCTGCAGGAGCTATACCACCTGCACTGGCTCTCATTTAAGAGCCAAAACATGCCTTTCTTGTGACCTGCCGACGTACCGGAGCCTCATCTGACTGGCCTGGGAAAGGGGGACGGTCTACTGGGAGTCATGATTAACAGCCACAAGCTGCCGTCCTGAACCTCGAAATCCATGCCGTGGCACTGCTGGTTATAACGAAACCAGCATTGCCCCTCGTAGACCTTATATGCGCCCCATATTAAATCTAAATACCCAAACAGCGACGACACCCTTTCCAGAAACCGGTGCACCAGGATGCTAGCAAAAACATTAAATCCTTGGAGCCAATTCCCAAATGTTCTCGGGATATGCATACCCTTTCCCGCATCTGGAACTTCTCCCCGCTGTGGTCTGTCCACAGATTCCAGGAACCAGCGAGAGAAGATCCATGTACTCACCTCAGAAAATTCTTTTTTGGACATCCTGAGGCACATGGAGGCCCAAAGGGGCCATACAAGGGCAAAATGCCCCTATGTATTAACTCCTACTTCCCTGCCCGGAAGACTCCTGTTCCCGACTTTTTTTCTCTGAAAAGGCAGTGTTTGCATTAAAATACCTGAAGGCAATTATTATACTCACCAGAACAACTACATTAAGCTGTAGTTCTGGTGACGATAGTGGCCGTATAAAACATGGCTCTGCAATGTAAAGTAAAAAGATGTACACTGCGGACACAGAAGAAATGCAACAAAGGCAAACGTTTTCAAAGTCTGTAGTTAATTCTGAACACACTAAATACATGAGTGCTGTGGATAGAGTAGACCACTACTGTGGATGTTATGCCTTTCTGCGAAAGTCGGTGAAATGGTGGAGGAAAATGTTAAGGTAGTTACAAGAAAACATTTAGAATGGTATTGATTGAGCAGCTCGTTGGGCAAGTTTTAAATGCCATCCTTTAGTGATGTCAGGCCAAAGTGATGTAATATTCCTGCTCCTGGCATCACTGCAGCGCGCGCAAGAGAGCAGGGAAGAGCAGAAAGATTACAGCTCCGTTGCCGTCCACTTCCATTGCACACAGCTGCCTGTCTTGGAAGTGGGCAGCAAGCCAGCTCTTAGGCCCCCATGACAGGTGGAACACAGGGCCCAGTTGAAAGTTGCAAGAGTGTCCGAACAAGAATTTGGGGGCAATGTTTTTTCCCGCCACTCTGGAAATGCCAAAATACCAAAGTATTGCAGTTTGCAATGATACTTTTTTATTGGACTAACATAATATTTCAAAGACAAGCTTTCGAGATATATCTCTCTTCCTCAGGTCTGAAGCAATACAAATCAATCTGATGGAGGAGAACACTTAAAACAACTGATGTTAGAAATGTTGAGGAAGGGGGGAGAGTGGGGTGTCATAAATAGCAGAAGATGTGCCTGAAAGTGATAGGTGCCAGGCCAGTGCAAGGACTTCTGTCTACACAGGCGAAGACTCATTTTGCTGCCCCCCCAAATTTATCCCCCCCTTTGCCCCTCTTACCCATTTTTTTGCCCCCTTTTTCTTTCTTGTTTTCCCTTTTTGTTTATTGTATCGCATTTTTTGTTTTATGTTTTTGTGTCTTCATCCTAATTTTCTTTACCCCTAACACACACACACTAACTCTTACACACACACACACACACTGGCTCTAACACACACACACACACACACACAGACTTACAGTTTCTAATAATTGCTAAACAGACATTCCGCTGCCAGGGGCGTACCTGGAGTATTTGGCACCCGGG
The DNA here is from genome assembly GCF_036172605.1 of Pelobates fuscus. Classification (NCBI taxonomy): domain Eukaryota; kingdom Metazoa; phylum Chordata; class Amphibia; order Anura; family Pelobatidae; genus Pelobates; species Pelobates fuscus. The sequence continues at coordinate 165,237,137 of NC_086317.1, read as the reverse complement.
GCAGATCCTATACACCCCCCCTCTTAAAAATGTACAAAAACACTCGATAATTTTTTTCGTGTCTTTAGCACTGAGGAGTGTTTTTTTTTATGTATTTAGCACCAAACACTGTTTGTGTGTTTGAATGTAAGCATGTTTTTGTATGGAGTATGTGTGTTTGAATGTACCAATGTGTTTGCACGTATTGGCATTTGAATGCAGGAGTGCATTTTTCTGTAGTGTGGTTTTTGAATATGGTGGTGTTTTTTTTTTTGTAGTGTTGACATTTGGATGCAGGGTTGTATTTGTGTGTAGTGTAGGCGAAATGCTGAGATGTATGCACATATACATACATATACACACACTGGCACACATACACTGACACATATGTACACACATGCAGTTACATAGAAACAGTCATATACAGATACAGACAAACACTGACACATACAGATAGACACACAGATAAAAACACACACATACAGACACAGAGAGAGACACACATGCACATACACACATACAGATAGAGACACACACATACAGACACAGTGATACAAAGACACACACTGACACATACAGATACACAGACACACATGTATAAGTGTGTGTCTGTGTGTGTTTGTATAGTGGATAATGATGTGAGGGAAGGGGTGATGGTAAGAGGGAGGGGGGTGGGTGATGGTGTGGGGGGGTGAAGTGAAAGGGAGCTTGGAGGGGTGATTGTGAGAGGGAGGGGTGGTGATTGTTAGAGGGAGGGGTGGTGATTGTTAGAGGGAGGGGGTGATTGTTAGAGGGAGGGGGTGATGAGGAGAGGGAGGGGGTGATGAGGAGAGGGAGGGGGTGATGAGGAGAGGGAGGGTAGTGATGAGGAGAGGGAGGGGGTGATGAGGAGAGGGAGGGAGGGGGGTGATGAGGAGAGGGAGGGGGGTGATGAGGGGGAATGGGTGATGGGGAGAGGAGAGAGAGAGAGAGGGGACTAAAAAATGACCTTAAAGGAACACTATAGTCACCTAAATTACTTTAGCTAAATAAAGCAGTTTTAGTGTATAGATCATTCCCCTGCAATTTCACTGCCCAATTCACTGTCATTTAGGAGTTAATGTCCTGTTTATGCAGCCCTAGCCACACCTCCACTGGCTATGATTGACAGAGCCTGCATGAAAACAAAACTGGTTTCACTTTCAAACAGATGTAATTTACCTTAAATAATTGTATCTCAATCTCTAAATTGAACTTTAATCACATACAGGAGGCTCTTGCAGGGTCTAGCAAGCTATTAACATAGCAGGGGATAAGACAATCTTAATTAAACAGAACTTGCAATAAAGAAAGCCTAAATAGGGCTCTCTTTACAGTAAGTGTTTATGGAAGGCTGTGCAAGTCACATGCAGGGAGGTGTGACTAGGGTTCAAAATCAACAGAATTTAACTCCTAAATGGCAGAGGATTGAGTAGTGAGGCTGCAGGGGCATGTTCTATACACCAAAACTGCTTCATTAAGCGAAAGTTGTTCAGGTGACTATAGTGTCCCTTTAAATCAGAGCTGCAGACCATGGATCTCGCAAGACCCAGTCAGAGTGTTGCCGTGGTAACCCACGGCAACGCTCTGATTGGGCAGTGCTCGCGAGACACATGGTCTGCAGCTCTGCACACTGCAGAGCTGCAGGCCGGTCTCAGCGATGGGCGCAGGAGGGGCATTGCAGTCTGCCCCGGGCACCCCCCTAGTGAGTGGCACCCCGCCCCCTCCTTAGTACGCCACTGTCTGCTGCACTGTAGTAGATTTCCTCCTCTTTCCACAGCAGTTGGCCGCCGGGATATGATGTCACGTATTACAGCGGCCTTTAGCTCAGGAAGAGATTGGCCGCGGTCGCACCTCCCTGCTCCACCCCCCTCCTTCAGTGGCTGCATGTTTTTTCCCCCCATCTCACAGCCATCTGGGTAAATTGCTGCAGAAAGTGATCGGCGGGAGCACGGAGGACGCTTGTGCCGCCTTATGGTAGCGCCGGCCCTGAAAGGTGCATATTGGCTGAGAATAACCAGCCAAAGTAAATAAACAGAGAAGGGTGAATAAGCTAGGTAAAAATAATAAAAAATAAAATAGAAAACAGCAGAGCAGAGCATGCAAGTATATAGCTGCATATATGCATTTATATAAATTGATCCAATAAAGGTAAAGCGAAAATATTGAAAAATAACTATATAATACATTAAGATGTATCTACACAGACACTCAATCAAGAACCACACGAAAAATGGATATTGTACCCCTGTTGGTCATCACTTCACCCAGACTAGTCACTCCATCCAAAATCTCAGGGTTAAAGTTCTTTAACCCCTTAAGGACAGAGATTCAGAAGCTTGACTTACGCTTAATGACACAAGCAATTTTTGCATTTTCTTGCTGTTTGCGTTCAACTGCAATTTGCATCTCTCTCATTTATTGCACCGACACATATTATATACTGTTTTTTAAAGGACAGAAAGGGCTTTAATTTGATATAACATATAAATATATAAATGCTTACTTATTATAAAAAAATACCGAAAAATGCAAAAAAAATGAAAAATATTGTTTTTTTTTACAGTTTTTGCAATCATAATGTGTGCATAATTATAATGCAGGTTAAGGAAAGTAATTAAAAATAAATTCATTTAGTTGTTCTGATTTACAGAATATATAATGTGTCTGGGATTTTAAGTTTTTTTTGGTAGTTACAGGTCACAAAGCACAAGGAATAAAATAAAATTTTAATATGGAGCGATTTTAGAATTTGGTATGTTTGTCTTGTAAGCCTAATAGCCATAAAATAAAACAAAATTGCCACACAAAAGTATATATTTATATAAAGTAGACATCACAGGCTATTTACCTAAGGTTGTTTTGACACTTTCTACGTAGCCATTTTACCGCCAACCTCTGCTAAATATTGGAGTAAAATTGTGTTTTGGGGGGGTTTTCGCACACAAACGTATAACAAAGAACTTCTCATGTGTATTTTGTAAAGTTGTTGTGTGCTATTCCTGTACAAAGTTTTATTATGTGTTCAGTTACTTCTGCTGAGTACAACGGTACCCCCATTGTATGTCTTTGGCACTATTTTGTGAAGCTACAGTGCCATATAGGAGACCTGTCCTTTTCAGTATTCACAGTAGAATTTTGAGAGACGGATATAATGAGCCTATGCTTCCATTTGGGGTATTATAACAGTTTGACTGTTCAAAAACCCCCACAAAGGCCTACTATTTGTAAAAGTAGACACTCCAGGGTATCTCATAAGGTGCATATTGTGCCTTAACATGCCCCCATTTTTTTACCATTACATGCCAAAGTATGTGGTAAAAAATAATTGTGTGCATTTTTTACATACGGATTGCATTTTTGCTGGGCATTTTGTATATTTCATATGTGCCACTAAGTTCAAACCCCCCAAATTATGCTCAGCTAAGTCTTCTGAGTAAAAGGACACCCCCATTGTATGTCTATGGCACTATTTCGTGAAGCTACAGTGCCATACAGGAGACCTGTCCTTTTCAGTATTCACAGTAGAATTTTGAGAGACGGATTTAATGAGCCTATGCTTCCATTTGGGGTATTATAACAGTTTGACTGTTCAAAAAAAAAACCACAAAGGCCTACCATTTGTAAAAGTAGACACTCCAGGGTATATCATAAGGTGCATATTGTGCCTTAGCATGCCCCCATTTATTCACCAATATATGCCAAAGTATGTGGTAAAAAATAATTTTGTGCATTTTTTTACATACGGATTGCATTTTTGCTGGGCATTTTGTATATTTCATATGTGCCACTAAGTTCAAAACCTTCAAATTATGCTCAGCTAAGTCTTCTGAGTAAAAAGACATCCCCAATGAATGTCTTTGGCACTATTTTGTGAAGCTACAGTGGCATATTGGAGACCAAGCCATATCAGTTTTTACAGAACTTTGAATTTTGACGCTGGACCTATGTGCAATTTCCAAGCATCTTCGTAAGTTTTAAATTCAAACTACCCCACAAAGGCCTACCATTTCTTAAAGTAGACACCCCAGGGTATTTCAAAAGGCATATTTTGAACCTTAGCGTGGGATAATTTTTCCGCTAGCTTGTACCAGGTGTAGTGGTAATAAGCGTTTTTTCTGCCTTTTTGACACACAAAGTGAGTTTGCACAGTATATTTTGCAAACCTTATGTGTACCACCACTCTATAATACTTTATATGTTGCTCAGCTATGTCGGCTGAGTACAAAAATACCCCCGTATGTACCTTTGCCAGGTATATGTGGACATCGGAGGGGCACATTTGGGACACAGCCATTCCATTTTTTTTCAAACTTTACATTTTTACGCTGTGCCCATGTCCCATTTTAGAGTATTTTACCAGGCTATATAATCCAAATACTCCATAAAGCCATACCATTTCTTAAAGAAGACATCCCAGGGTATTTCAAAAGGCATATTTTGAAAATTAGTGTGGGATAATTTTTCCGCTAGCTTGTACCAGGTGTAGTGGTAATAAGCGTTTTTTCTGCCTTTTTGACACACAAAGTGAGTTTGCACAGTATATTTTGCAAACCTTATGTGTACCACCACTCTATAATACTTTATATGTTGCTCAGCTATGTCGGCTGAGTACAAAAATACCCCCGTATGTACCTTTGCCAGGTATATGTGGACATCGGAGGGGCACATTTGGGACACAGCCATTCCATTTTTTTCACACTTTACATTTTTACGCTGTGCCCATGTCCCATTTTAGAGTATTTTACCAGGCTATATAATCCAAATACCCCATAAAGCCATACCATTTCTTAAAGAAGACATCCCAGGGTATTTCAAAAGGCATATTTTGAACCTTAGCGTGGGATCATTTTTCCGCTAGCTTGTACCAGGTGTAGTGGTAATGAGCGTTATTAAATGTATTTTTTTACTTTTTAAAACTTTTTTTTACTTTTTAAAACTATTTTTTAAACTTTTGTTTTGCTTATTCATTTTTTTAAAGTTTCCTAAACTTTCGTAAAACTTTTTTTTACAGATTTAACATTTTTCTAAGCTTTTTCTTTTACCGTTAACCCCTAACTAGCAGTAAGCAGCACTAACAGTAAATTCCCCATTTTCCCATAACTCCCACCCACCCCAGCTAGCAAAATATTTAATTATACAATATTTAAATTAGTTAATTAAATTAATTTAACCCCTGAGGGTTAAAAAATAAATAAAAGTTAATCGACAGGGGTTAAAAAAAAATTAGATCACAGTATAATACTGTGATCTGTATTTTGATCACTGTAGGCAGTGATAGACTGGCAGGCAAGGGGTTAATTTTTATTTGGACTGGGTAAAGGGTTTATTTTTTTTTAATTTTTTACTTAAACGTTATTAAAACTTTTTTTTTACTTAATTTTTTAACTTTTTAAAGCTTATTTTAAAACTTTTTTTAACGTTAACCCCTAGTTAGCCTAACACTAAATCCCCCAATTCCCCACTAACTTCCACCCTCCCCAGCTAGCTAAATTTATAATTTTAAAATATTTAAATTAATTAATAAAATAAATTTAACCCCTGAGGGTTAAAAAAAAAAAGAATTAACCCTCAGGGGTTAAAAAAAAAAATCAGATCATATTAAAATGTAATCCCTGCCAATTGATCACTGTAGTCAGTGATCAATTGGCAGGGAAGGGGTTAATTTTTTATTAATATGGGTAAAGGGGGGGTGGGATTTTAATTTAACTTTTTTTTTTTAACACCAGGGGGCAGGATCACTGAAGATCCGTCTCCCTGCACTTCACACTGAACCCGGAAGTGCAGGGAGGCGGAGGTGAGTATAGAGAGCACATGTGCCCGCTCTGGCATGCTGTCAGAGCGGGCACATGTACTCTGACAGCCCGATCCGGTGCTCCCGGTCTGCCTCTAATGCAGAGGCAGACCGGAGCACCATTAACCCCACGATCGCCGCGATTGCGGCGATCTGGGGTTAATTTTACCGCGTGACGGACAAGGTCCGTCACCCGTCGTTAAGGGCATCCCCAGGATGACGGACCTCGTCCGTCACCCGTCGTGAAGGGGTTAAGGGAATTTTAAAGACTCTTATAAACGAAAGACAGAGGCGTCTCTAGACTTTATGAGGCCTTAGGCAAAACGCAAACATGAGGCCCCACTAACAAAAAAGTGTCACATATACACATTGATGCACTGTCTACCTGTGTATGTGCCTGAGAGTGTGTCTGACAGAGAGTATCCTTGTGTGTGTGTGTGAATGTATGTCTCTGTGAGCATGTTTGCGTTTTTGTCTGAGACCCTATGTCAGTGATGGCGAACCTATGGCACGCCGGGCCCTCTCTGTGGGCACGCGGCCATAGCTTTGCCATCACTGCAGAGTAGGCGCCTGCCTGCCCAGAACGGCAGGCGCCTACTCTGCTTCCGTGTCGGCAGGACCGGAAGCAGGGGGGAGGGATCGAGGAAGCAGCTCTCCAGTCCCCCCTAGAGCTGTGTGGAGCGTTGCCGCGCGTTACCATGGCAATGCTCCACACAGCATCGCGCGGGAGGACAGGAGAGCTGCAGGACCTGTCCTCCTGTCCTGCATACCACCACCGGACCACCAGGGATGGCTGTGTTCCCCCCTCCTCTTCACCAAAGGTAACAAGAAGGGAAGGGAAGGGAAGGGGGGATACTGATTTAATAACCTACCCCCCTTACCCCCAGCACCCCTACTCCTTCTACTCCCCCTACTCCCAGCACCCCTACTCCTTCTACTCCCCTTACCCCCAGCACCCCTACTCCTTCTACTCCCCCTACTCCCAGCACCCCTACTCCTTCTACTCCCCCTACCCCCAGCACCCCTACTCCTTCTACTCCCAGCACCCCTACTCCCACTACCCCCAGCACCCCTACTCCTTCTACTCCCACTACCCCCAGCACCCCTACTCCCAGCACCCCTACTCCCACTACCCCCAGCACCCCTACTCCCACTACCCCCAGCACCCCTACTCCTTCTACTCCCCCTACTCCCACTACCCACAGCACCCCTACTCCCAGCACCCCTACTCCCACTACCCCCAGCACCCCTACTCCTTCTACTCCCCCTACTCCCACTACCCACAGCACCCCTACCCCCAGCACCCCTACTCCCAGCACCCCTACCCCCAGCACCCCTACTCCCATTACCCACAGCACCCCTACCCCCAGGACACCTACCCCCTTATCCACAGCACCCCTACTTCCCCTACCCCCAGCACCCCTACTCCCAGCACCCCTACTCCTTCTACTCCCCCTACTCCCACTACCCACAGCACCCCTACTCCCAGCACCCCTACTCCCCCTACCCCCAGCACCCCTACTCCCACTACCCCCAGCACCCCTACTCCCACTACCCACAGCACCCCTACCCCCAGGACACCTACCCCCTTACCCACAGCACCCCTACTCCCAGCACCCCTACTCCCACTACCCACAGCACCCCTACCCCCCTTACCCACAGCACCCCTACCCCCCCTACCCACAGCACCCCTACTCCCCTACCCCCCCTTACCCCCAGCACCCCTACTCCCACTACCCACACCCCTTTACCCACAGCACCCCTACCCACAGCACCCCTATCCCCCTACACACAGCACCCCTATCCACAGCACCCCTACCCCCCTACACATAGGACCCCTACCCACAGCAGCCCTACACACAGCACCCCTACCCCCCCCCCACACACAGCACCCCTACCCCCCACACTCACAGCACCCCTACCCCCCACACTCACAGCACCCCTACCCCCCCACACTCGCAGCACCCCTACCCCCCCACACTCGCAGCACCCCTACCCCCCCCACACTCACAGCACCCCTACCCCCCCACACTCACAGCACCCCTACCCCCCCCCCACACTCACAGCACCCCTACCCCCCCACACTCACAGCACCCCTACCCCCCCACATTCACAGCACCCCTACCCCCCCACACTCACAGCACCCTTTCCCCCCCCACACTCACAGCACCCTTCCCCCCACACTCACAGCACCCTTTTCCCCCCCACACTCACAGCACCCTTTCCCCCCCACACTCACAGCACCCTTCCCCCCCCACACTCACAGCACCCTTTCCCCCCCACACTCACAGCACCCTTTCCCCCCCACACTCACAGCACCCTTTCCCCCCCACACTCACAGCACCCTTTCCCCCCCCACACACAGCACCCTACCCCCCCACACACAGCACCCTACCCCCCCACACACACAGCACCCTACCCCCCCACACAAAGCACCCCACACACTGCGCCCCAACCCCCCACACACAGCACCCCACCTCCCCACACAACATTACACACAGACACATACACTGCACCCCTCAATGCAGGGCTCCTTCCCTGGTGGTCCAGCATTGGTAGTTCAGTGGGGGGAGAGGGGGCTGGCAGAGATCTTACTTACCCGTCCTGCAGCTCCTGTCAGCTCTCTCCTCCTCCGCGCGGTCTGTGCAGCTCCCTCTGTCAGCTCCCAGTGTAAGCCTCGCGAGAGCAGCGGCTCTCGCTAGACTTACACTGGGAGCTGACCGAGCTGCTGAACGGACGGCGCGGAGGAGGAGAGAGCTGACAGGAGCTGCAGGACGGGTAAGTAAGATCTCTGCCAGCCCCCTCTCCCTCAGTCTGTATTATGGCAATGCAAATTGCCATAATACAGACTATGACTCGAGTATAAGCCGAGTTCCGGTTTTTCAGCACAAAAAATGTGCTGAAAAACTCTGCTTATACTCGAGTATATACGGTAGGTCCCCTGTCCACCCTTGCCCCCTTAAATAGTGTTAAAACTCACCTTTATTCCAGCGCCGTGCAATATATATATATATAAATATTATTATTATTATTAAAAATATATAAATAATACGTAAAAACAAATAAATAAAAAAAATGTAAAAATAATAAAACATTTTTGTAAAAATTCTATATATCTATATCAAACTACACTTAGAATGAAATTGTATATATATCTATGTATATATAAATAAATAAAAATAATCCGAAATTATATATATATATATATATATATATATATATATATATATATAACTATATACACTGCTCAAAAAAATAAAGGGAACACAAACAACACAATGTAACTCCAAGTCAATCACACTTCTGTGAAATCAAACTGTCCACTTAGGAAGCAACATTGAATGACATTCAATTTCACATGCTGTTGTGCAAATGGGATAGACAACAGGTGGAAATTATAGGCAATTAGCAAGACACCCCCAAAAAAGGAGTGGTTCTGCAGGTGGTGACCACAGACCACTTTTCAGTTCCTATGCTTCCTGGCTGATGTTTTGGTCACTTTTGAATCCTGGCGGCAGGGCCGCCATCAGGAGGTGACAACCATGATGGTTGTCACGGGCCCGGCAGTCCTGGGGGCCCGGACTGCTTTGGCAGTCCAGGGCCCCACAATTACTTTCTGCACCTATATATAGCGATGATCGCTATATATAGGTGCAGCCGTGGGCCCCCCCGGCTCCCTATACTTGCAGAGGGGGCCCAGCGGACTGCAGCTGTACTTTACAGCATTTCCTCGCTTTAGTGTATTAGCATGTTATATATTCACAAATGGCTCTCAGACATTGTAGTAAAGTAAACTTCTCTTTACTTCAGTACACACACATAATGACATAACACCAAAGAGACTAAACACAATAGAACAAGTGCATAACTTCACTATGCTGCCATCTACTGGAAGGTGGACTGCATAAACCTCAATACATAACACTCCTCCCCCCTAGACCTCAAAGTCTTTGAGATAACTGGGAGGTTTAATATTTCGTCTTGGGCGCCCCAAAACCGTGTTTGGAACTGCTTCACCTGGACCTTCGGTTGTGCCCATCCCTTCTTCCTGTGCTCTGTCAGATGGACCGCACAGAACTGGTTCTTCAATAACAACTCCTGGAGAACTGAGACCTGTATCATCCAGTGGTTCCACATCATTTGGTATCACAGAAAACCCAGTATGACTGGGACCGGCAGCAGGCACAATCTCATCACTCCGTTCCCGAATCTGATCGACATGCCTTCGTAATATTCTACCATCAGGAATTCGTACTTTGTATGACAAAGGTCCTGTGGCCATAAGTACTTTTGCAGGTATCCATTTAGGCCCAGAAACATAGTTCCTGACATAGACATCACTGTCAGGTGCAAATACTCTGACAGTAGAAGCATTATAGTTCTTATTGAATTGCAATTCTTGCTTCTCTTGTAACTCAGTTGTCAAATCAGGATGTAAACGATCCAAACAAGTTTTAAGACGCCGGTTCATAAGGAGCTCTGCTGGACTACTACCGGTGCTTGAGCAAGGTGTCACATGTTGTTGCAGAAGGAAATTTGCAAGTCTACGATTCCAATCTCCTTCAATAATTCTCTTTAATGAGTCTTTGGTAGTCTGAACCATACGCTCAGCTTGACCATTTGATGATGGGTGAAATGGTGCAATAGTAACATGTCGAATAAGATTACTTGCCATGAACATTTTGAATTCTGATGAGGTAAATTGTGTTCCATTATCAGACACAATTGTATCTGGCAACCCATGTGTAGCAAACAACCTCCTTAGAATCTTTATGACTGTGACTGAGGTAGCAGATGTAACTGGAACAACTTCTAACCATTTTGAAAAGGAGTCAACAACTAAAAAAAACATCTGTCCGTGAAAAGGGCCAGCAAAATCTATATGTAAACGGGACCAAGGTGACCTAGTCACTTCCCAAGGATGTACTGAGGCTTTAGGTGGAGCATGACGAGTAGATTGGCATGGTACACAGTTCTTCACCCACTTTTCAATAACTTCATCCATTTTAGGCCACCAAACATAACTTCTGGCTAAAGCTTTCATGCAAACTATTCCAGGATGTCCTTCATGAAGAGCATGCAATACTCGAGCTTGTCCTGCATTTGGAATTACCACTCTGTTTCCCCATAATAGGCACCCTTTATAGGCAGATAGTTCATGTTGGCGCACTACAAATGGTTTGAACTTGTCTTCCACTTTTGATTTTGGCCACCCCCTCCAAACCCAGTTGAGCACACGGGACAGCAAAGGATCCTTGGCAGACATACAAGCAATGTCACTTGCATGTAACGGAGGGTTTGGAATGGATTCCAACATGAGGACCTCAGACATAGGAGGAACAAGGAAGTCAGGAGAAGGCAAAGGTAATCGGCTTAATCCATCAGCATGTGTGATATCCTTGCCAGGACGATACTTGAACTCACAATCATAGGCATTCAGCAAAAGGGACCACCTGAGCATGCGTGGTGAAATTATTTGAGGAGTGGGAGTATTGCTGGTGAACAGACCCAGTAAAGGTTTATGATCTGTTATAATAGTAAACCTCCGCCCATACAAATAGTCATTAAACTTTTTTACACCGGACACAATAGCTAAAGCCTCCTTGTCAATTTGGGCGTAATTCCTCTCTGTAGTAGATAAAGTCCATGAATAAAATGCAATAGGAGCCTCAACCCCATTTCTCAAAGTGTGGCTCAATACAGCCCCTATGCCATACGGAGAAGCATCGCAGGTGAGGTTGAGTGGTTTCTCCAAATCATAGTGTACAAGCAAACTGTCAGAAGACAACAGTTTTTTAGCAGCGCTGAAAGCGGTAGTATGAACGTCAGTCCACTTCCATGGAGCATCTTTATCTAGTAGACGATGCAGAGGTTCAGCAACAGTGGCTTTATCAGGCAGAAAAGAATGGTAAAAATTAAGCAACCCTAGGAAAGCTTGCAGTTCTTGTTTGTTTGTTGGAACCGGAGCTCTATGGATAGCTTCAACCTTAGAATCAGTTGGATGAATGCCCTGTGCGTCAACTCGGTAACCAAGGAAATCCACGCTGCTTACACCAAAAACACACTTTTCTTTTTTAAGTTTTAGACCAGCATCAAGAAAACGTTGTAAAACAAGTTGTAACTGTGCAGCCAATGACTGTATAGAATCTGCTCCAATAAGAACGTCATCAAAATAAGGCACTACACCTGGAAGTCCAGATAAGAGGTCCTCCATTAAATTCTGGAATATGCCAGGAGCAATGGAAACTCCAAACTGCAAACGTCTTGCTCGGAAAGCTCCTTTGTGTGTTATTATCGTTTGTGCATCAGCAGCCTCATCATCCACAGGTAACTGCTGGTAGGCTTGAGCCATATCCAACTTGGCAAATACTTTTCCTTTTGCCAAAGTAGTAAGAATTTGATTAACAGCTGGAATTTGATAGGGATGCTCTTGCAACGCTTTATTTATTGTACATTTGTAGTCAGCACAGATTCTGACATCCCCATTTGGTTTCATGACCGGAACTATGGGTGTACACCACTTTGGGTGTGTTATGGGTTCAAGTATGCCTTGTTCCACAAGACGTGTAATCTCAGCATCTATTTTTGGTCTGAGAGCTAATGCAATTTTGCGAGGCTTCATACGAATTGGGGGTACTTTTGAATCTAATACAAAATAAACAGGAGGGCCTTTAAACATGCCAAGACCTTCTTCAAAGACTGCACTAAATTTATCAATCACATTCTGTAGAATATCTGTGGATACATTATTAACTCCAGTTAATGAAATTCCTAAGGGTTCAAACCACTCTCTACCTAGCAAACTTGCTCTTTGTCCCTTAGTAATTATTAAACGTAAATGTCCTCTGAATTTACCACATTTTACTGGTATAAAACAAACCCCTTTAACATCCACAGCCTGTTTGTTGTAGTCCACGAGATGAATATTGTAACGGATCACCTGGCACCCCGACTGAGTACCTCCGTTAATGGATGCTCCTAGCGCTTCCTGAGGACTCCAAGCACTCTGGCAGACACCATAATCACCGAATCCGAGAAACCTTTAAATTCTCCCAAGCGTATGAATGCTGTAGACCATTGAATAGGAACCATACGAATAGGCTTGTACTCCTAGCAGTCAACTGGAACAGCATACATTAAATCCTTCCCCCAATAATGAGACGACACATCACTTTGAGGGTAAAACAGGAACTCTGGACTGGCTCATCCAGCCTGGCTTTTATTACACTAATCCACATACAGGCCACACCCAGGGGGAGGCATAAAATAACCAATCACATACATGGTTCAGCCCACACATCCCCTCCCCTCAGATAACATTAAACTCAATTATCCGGTACACTTTTTCAGCCAAGTCTGGATGTACCCCAAAACCCGGGGGTACACCTTTAAATCCAGCATCGCTGGATAGCCCTTATTCAGGGGGACAACATATCCAAAATTCAAGTAATTCGGATGAATGGTTCGTGAGATATGGGGTTCCAAAGATTTGACCGACCGCATGGGTAAAGTATCCGAAAACAGTTCCATGCATTTTGGCCCTGCGGTCGGTCACAAACAAGGGAATGAAAACAGGCGAATTGCCTGTGTTATAGAGCCTGGAGAGGGTTTGAATGAATTCCCTTGTTTATGGGGCTCTTTCTACCGAACGGCGGGTCATTCGGTAGTTTCCATACGAATTTCTGGAAGTATGGAGGTCTCAGCGGTGTTTGCCTAGTCAAGTGTCCGATTTTAGTTCCAGACACTCGACGGCAAAACACCGCTGTTCGGTAGTTTAAGATGGCCGCCGCCACGTGTTTGTTTCCTGAATGGCGGCCACCCAGAGGACACAGAACACATTACATGATTGCCAATTACCCGTTTGCAACATTGTTGCAAACGGTAATTGGAGGCACACTCATTCCTGGGTGGTCTGGTTGTTCGGTAGTTTCACTCAATATACTGAATGGAGTGATTCTACCGAACAATCAGAATGCTGCATACAAATCACCCAGGATAAACTTAACACATCTATAAATACATATATAATATTACAGGCAGTACACTTGAATATGCTTCACAGTCTTAAAGGGACAGTAGTCCCAAAAGTCCCAATATGTCCATAGATGCTGTTAAAAGGGCCAGTAGCAGCAATATACAGTACAATATGCCCCAAATAACCCAGGGGCCATAGTCAGTAGGTAGGAGGCTAGCAAACAGGCTTCTCCAGGGCCCAGTGGCGAGGTTGGTTTCGCCACATTTCTCCCCTTTTCCAAACATACTAACAGGGTACCTGACCTCTTGCCGGTCAGTGCCCTTGTTAGTCCAGCAGCCCACCCACAAAACAGAAACAGCAGTACAGTCCACCCACAATGAATGGTTACTACACCTGAGTAATGGAAAAACTTGTCCAGGTCCAGGTGCCTCACCCCGGCTGTGTGGGGGACTGGTAGGCTGTTTTGGTGGGTTGCTGAGTGGGCAGAGACCAGCGGTACTCTGCCCTGGTGCCAGCACTACTACAGGAGTAGTCTGGTTGGAGCCTGGTTGCTGGAGACCGACTGTCTCCCCTTTAGCTGCGCAGCTCTGCTGCTGGAGACCGACTGTCTCCCCTTGAGTTACACCGCTCTGCTGCTGGAGACCGACTGTCTCCCCTTGAGTTACACAGCTCTGCTGCTGGAGACCGACTGTCTCCCCTTTAGTTACACAGCTCTGCTGCTGGAGACAGACTGTCTCCCCTTTGGCTAAACAGCCCTGTTGTGGGGGGGCAGGACCGACCGTCCCTACCCCCTGTGCTGGAAGTGCAGAGACCACGGTCCCATCTGCACAGGTGTGGGGCTTACAGTCTCCACCTGGTACATTAAGCTGCCGCTGGGGAGAGGTGGTAACCAGCTCCTCTCCCATTAGAACACTCTGCCCATTGATGATCCGCCGCTGGGGAGAGGTGGTAACAATCTCCTCTCCCATTAGAACACTCTGCCCATTGATGATCTGCCGCTGGGGAGAGGAGGTAACAATCTCCTCTCCCATGCCTACTTTCAGTCTTTGTGGAGGGAGACCGACTGTCTCTCCTCCCAATTCAGTGTCCTGCTGCTGGGGAACGGAGACTGGGCTCTCTATTCCCAAAAAATCACGCTGCTGCTGGGGGGTAGGACCAACTACCTCTGCCCCCTGCAACTCAGCCTGCCGCTGGGGAGGGAGGACGCTGCTCTCCTCTCCCTGCACTTCACACTGCCTTCCCGGCATATCACTCTGCTGCTGGGGGGTAGGACCAACTACCTCTGTCCCCTGTAACTCAGCCTGCCACTGGGGAATGGAGACTGGGCTCCCAATTCCCTGCAATTCACACTGCCGCTGGGGAATGGAGACTGGGCTCCCAATTCCCAACAAATCACACTGCCGCTGGGGAGGGAGGACGGCCCCTTCAGCTCCCTGTAACTTGGGCGCAGAGACCACGGTCCCATCTGCGCTGGTGAGGGGTTTACTGTCTCCCCTTGGTGGGTTAGGTTGTCGGTGGGGAGAGGGGGTAACAAACTCCTCTCCCTTACACACCTTCAACCGCTGGGGAGAGGGGATAACAGGCTCCTCTCCCTGCACCGTAGACTGCCGCTGGGGAGCAAGAACGGCACTTTCAGCTCCCTGTAACGCACACTGCCGCTGGGGATCTGGGCCGACTGCCCAGCATCCCTGTAGGGCCGGTAGAGAGACCGCAGTCCCATCTCCACCTGCCATCTGTGGGTCTTCCCAGGACCAATCCGTGAGGCCCCGCAACATTTGTGAGTAAGGGCCCGGTGGAGAGACCTTGGTCCCATCTCTACCTGCCTGTTGTGGTTCCTCACAGGACCAGTCTATGAGGACCCCCACTTCGGGTTCCTCCCGCCGCCTCAGGGAAAGACGGCTAACCTCCTCGGATGCAGCCTCTACTCGGCTGCTGTACCGCTCCTGCTGCTGAGCATACTTCCTCTCTTTTGCCAACCGGAATTCTCGGTCCAGCCTTGTGTTTCGCTCAGCCATGACCTGGTTCCAGATCACCCGGCGTGTCTCCATGGGTATATCATCCCCATACTCGGCCACTCGCTGCCTCACCTCGGCCAGCCAATCATCTCCAGAGCCAGAACCTTCCATACTTGTCTGCTCCCAGGGGCGCTGCACGACTGCTAGCGTTGCCCTCAATTTGTAAATCCAAACGTACTGTGTCTCCGAGCTGCTTTACCTCGCACTAGGACGCCATCCCACCGCTGCCACCAATGTAACGGATCACCTGGCACCCCGACTGAGTACCTCCGTTAATGGATGCTCCTAGCGCTTCCTGAGGACTCCAAGCACTCTGGCAGACACCATAATCACCGAATCCGAGAAACCTTTAAATTCTCCCAAGCGTATGAATGCTGTAGACCATTGAATAGGAACCATACGAATAGGCTTGTACTCCTAGCAGTCAACTGGAACAGCATACATTAAATCCTTCCCCCAATAATGAGACGACACATCACTTTGAGGGTAAAACAGGAACTCTGGACTGGCTCATCCAGCCTGGCTTTTATTACACTAATCCACATACAGGCCACACCCAGGGGGAGGCATAAAATAACCAATCACATACATGGTTCAGCCCACACATCCCCTCCCCTCAGATAACATTAAACTCAATTATCCGGTACACTTTTTCAGCCAAGTCTGGATGTACCCCAAAACCCGGGGGTACACCTTTAAATCCAGCATCGCTGGATAGCCCTTATTCAGGGGGACAACATATCCAAAATTCAAGTAATTCGGATGAATGGTTCGTGAGATATGGGGTTCCAAAGATTTGACCGACCGCATGGGTAAAGTATCCGAAAACAGTTCCATGCATTTTGGCCCTGCGGTCGGTCACAAACAAGGGAATGAAAACAGGCGAATTGCCTGTGTTATAGAGCCTGGAGAGGGTTTGAATGAATTCCCTTGTTTATGGGGCTCTTTCTACCGAACGGCGGGTCATTCGGTAGTTTCCATACGAATTTCTGGAAGTATGGAGGTCTCAGCGGTGTTTGCCTAGTCAAGTGTCCGATTTTAGTTCCAGACACTCGACGGCAAAACACCGCTGTTCGGTAGTTTAAGATGGCCGCCGCCACGTGTTTGTTTCCTGAATGGCGGCCACCCAGAGGACACAGAACACATTACATGATTGCCAATTACCCGTTTGCAACATTGTTGCAAACGGTAATTGGAGGCACACTCATTCCTGGGTGGTCTGGTTGTTCGGTAGTTTCACTCAATATACTGAATGGAGTGATTCTACCGAACAATCAGAATGCTGCATACAAATCACCCAGGATAAACTTAACACATCTATAAATACATATATAATATTACAGGCAGTACACTTGAATATGCTTCACAGTCTTAAAGGGACAGTAGTCCCAAAAGTCCCAATATGTCCATAGATGCTGTTAAAAGGGCCAGTAGCAGCAATATACAGTACAATATGCCCCAAATAACCCAGGGGCCATAGTCAGTAGGTAGGAGGCTAGCAAACAGGCTTCTCCAGGGCCCAGTGGCGAGGTTGGTTTCGCCACAAATATCACAAGGTACTATTGAAGGAGAATTATGAGGCCATAACAATGTAAATGTCTCTTCTGAAATCAAAGAATATGCGCACCCAGAATCTACTTCCATTTTGCACGGAACATCTTGAAGCACAATTTCAGTGTAAATCTTCAGTCCTGATGGTGAATTTTCCACTTTATTCACATAGTCATTTGAGTAAACACCTGCAGTCATTTCACTATCTGAAACGGTTTGTGGAGTATTAAAAGAGTGCGCTGTGGTTTGTATTTTATTCACATTCTTATATTTGGTCTGAATTCCACTGGCTTGACTTTGGCAAACTGTCTGTATGTGACCTGTACGTTTACATGTGTGGCAAACTGCATTTCGAAAACGACATGTATTACGCCTGTGTTTTCCACCGCAACTATAACAAGTTCCTTTAAATGGAGCTGTGACATCAGTGTGTGGTGAACAGTGTTTTGATTTAACATCAGTCTTCTTCACTAGATTTACTTCAGGTGAGTTATCTTTGCTGGAGGATTGTATCTCTTTTGAATGGACATATGCAGCCTCATTTGCGAGCGCTTCCTCTTGTGCAATAATAAAAGTTAAATTCTGTCTTGCAAGCAGTCTCCTCTGCAGTGCTTCATCTTGCACCCCACACACAAGCCTGTCCCTTAACAAGGATTCTAAGCTGGTACCAAAATTGCAATTTTCAGACAGCCTGCGCAGTTCTGCAATGTATGCTGCAATGCTTTCACCTGGTTTCTGATTTCTTCTATTGAAATGGAAACGCCTCACTGTTTCAGATGGGGTGGGTGCTAAATGATGTTTTAACAGTGCCAGTATTTCTTCAAATGAGTAGTCTTGTGGTTTAGCAGGAGATATCAGTGAGCGGACAGTATCAAATGTTTTGGACCCAATAACACTCAGTAACACAGCTCTCTTCTGAATAGCATCCACCACCTTATTAGCTTCCAGGAAAAACACTAACCTGTCAGCATATGAGTCCCATGAGGCTGGATTAGCCAGATCAAATTCCTCCATGTGTCCCAGAGAAGCCATGCTGGAAATATTTGTAGATAAAAGAATTCCAAAAAAAGTTTTACTTCCTCACTCAGGCTGATTTCATTTCCTTTATATATATTCTGCAGTGTCCATTTATTGGAATCCCATCCTCGTCGCCAGTTTAGTGTATTAGCATGTTATATATTCACAAATGGCTCTCAGACATTGTAGTAAAGTAAACTTCTCTTTACTTCAGTACACACACATAATGACATAACACCAAAGAGACTAAACACAATAGAACAAGTGCATAACTTCACTATGCTGCCATCTACTGGAAGGTGGACTGCATAAACCTCAATACATAACACTCGCTCTAACTCCCGCGAGACGTGCGGCCGTTAGAGCATTGCCATGGCAACGCTCCGTGCGGCGCGCACACCACATGGCACCGGACCACCAGGGATCAAAGAATCTTCCCCCCTCCCTGAACCAGGTAAGAAACAGGGAGGGGGGGAATAACTTTTATTACATTTACATGCATACACTACTAAACACACACACACTGCATCCACAACACTAACACACACTCTGCATTCACTACACTGACACACACACTGCATCCACTACACTGACACACACACTGCATCCACTACACTGACACACACACTGCATCCACTACACTGTCACACACTCTGCATTCATTGCACTGACACACACACTGCATTCATTGCACTGACACACACACTGCATTCATTACACTAACACACACACTGCATTCATTACACTAACACACACTGCATTCATTGCAGTGTAATGCGGTGGGGACGGGGGGGGGGGGCAGACTTTGTGCTTTGTCAGGGGCCCCAAAATTTCTGGTGGCGGCCCTGCCTGGCGGTGCTTTCACTCTAGTGGTAGCATGAGACGGGGTCTACAACCCACACAAGTGGCTCAGGTAGTGCAGCTCATCCAGGATGGCACATCAATGCGAGCTGTGGCAAGAAGGTTTGCTGTGTCTGTCAGCGTAGTGTCCAGAGGATGGAGGCGCTACCAGGAGACAGGCCAGTACATCAGGAGACGTGGAGGAGGCCAACAACCCAGCAGCAGATCTGTTACCTCCGCCTTTGTGCAAGGAGGAACAGGAGGAGCACTGCCAGAGCCCTGCAAAATGACCTCCAGCAGGCCACAAATGTGCATGTGTCTGCTCAAACGGTCAGAAACAGACTCCATGAGGGCCCGATGTCCACAGGTGGGGGTTGTGCTTACAGCCCAACACCGTGCAGGACGTTTGGCATTTGCCAGAGAACACCAAGACTGGCAAATTCGCCACTGGCGCCCTGTGCTCTTCACAGATGAAAGCAGGTTCACACTGAGCACATGTGACAGACGTGACCGAGTCTGGAGACGCCGTGGAGAACGTTCTGCTGCCTGCAACATCCTCCAGCATGACCGGTTTGGCAGTTGGTCAGTAATGGTGTGGGGTGGCATTTCTTTGGGGGGCCGCACAGCCCTCCATGTGCTCGCCAGAGGCAGCCTGTCTGCCATTAGGTACTGAGATGAGATCCTCGGACCCCTTGTGAGACCATATGCTGGTGCGGTTGGCCCTGGGTTCCTCCTAATGCAAAACAATGCTAGACCTCATGTGGCTGGAGTGTGTCAGCAGTTCCTGCAAGACGAAGGCATTGATGCTATGGACTGGCCCGCCCATTCCCAAGACCTGAATCCAATTGAGCACATCTGGGACATCATGTCTTGCTCCATCCACCAACGTCACGTTGCACCCAGACTGTCTAGGAGTTGGCAGATGCTTTAGTCCAGGTCTGGGAGGAGATCCCTCAGGAGACCATCCGCCACCTCATCAGGAGCATGCACAGGCATTGTAGGGAGGTCATACAGGCACGTGGAGGCCACACACACTACTGAGCCTCATTTTGACTTGTTTTAAGGACATTACATCAAAGTTGGATCAGCCTGTAGTGTGTTTTTCCACTTTAATTTTGAGTGTGACTCCAAATCCAGACCTCCATGGGTTGAAAAATTTGATTTCCATTTTTTTATTTTTGTGTGATTTTGTTGTCAGTACATTCAACTATGTAAAGAACAACGTATTTCAGAAGAATATTTAATTCATTCAGATCTAGGATGTGTTATTTTTGTGTTCCATTTATTTTTTTGAGCAGTGTGTGTGTGTGTGTGTATATATATATATATATATACAACGATTTGTATATATTGATCCTTGTCTGCAGATAGCACGGTCCTCTAGGGTAAACAGGCACAGTCCTTTGGTTTTCATATAATCCAGGCAATTTTATTGGTAAGTCCACACAGCAACACAACTAAAACATAAATATAACAGGTTTCCCCTTTAAACAAAAACCTAGCTCGTCTGAGCACTGACTCACTTCAGGTTCCCTATCTCTCAGGGGTTAAACTAGAACAAACATTATTGGTTTCACCAACCTAGTGTCTTTGTCCGCTCTCAGTACTCTAGTGCTCCAAGCCAGCCTTGACTGCTTCCCTTTCTGCACTCCCAGTGCTCCAAGCCAGCCTTGACTGCTTTCCTTTTGCACTCCCAGTGCTCAGTCTCCTTGACTCTCTCACTAGAGAGAACAGCCGCTCTCCTACCTGCTTCCAGGGAGGAAGCCAGCAATCCCCCTTTACCTGCCTAGCAGGGAGGGGTTTATTCCCACTGCTACAGCTGATTATCTGCAGCTGAGCAGTGGGTTGGAGACAGTTCCAAAAAACTCTGGCCTGGACCTTATTTCTCCCAGTTCTATATAAACTGAGGAGTGGAGCATTGGTCCACCCTGCTCTCCAAATGCTCCACCCAAGGCCGGATTAAGAGCACACTGGGCCTGGTGCTGACAATTATGATGGGCCTAATTACGGAATCTTATCGACCAAAAACATTAAAACAATCATACCTCCCAAGCGTCATGTATCTGATGGAGATGGTGCTGGAGGGAAACTCATAGGATGCAGCTATAAGAAAACACATACCGTATTTATTCGAGTATAACGCGCAAATTTTTTTTACCGATTTTTAATTTAAAATTTGGGGTGCGCGTTATACTCGAATAAATATACCTCCCAGGACCGCCGGGCTAATTACAAGCCCGGCGGTCCTGGGGGGGCGGGCAGCAAGCGTTTACTCACCTCCGTGCAGCTCCTCCAGCTTCCCAGTGTAAATCTCGCGAGACCCGCGGCCAGCTCTGACGCTCTGACGTCGTCAGAGCTGGCCGCGGGTCTCGCGAGATTTACACTGGGAAGCTGGAGGAGCTGCACGGAGGTGAGTAAACGCTTGCTGCCCGCCCCCCCAGGACCGCCGGGCTTGTAATGAGCCCGGCGGTCGGTATTATCGAGCACCCACTCGAATGTTTATTCGAGTATAACAAGCACCCTAATTTTAGATTAAAAATCGGTATAAAATTTTATACCGATTTTTAATCGAAAATTAGGGGTGCGCGTTATACACGTGTGCGCGTTATACTCGAATAAATACGGTACTCTATGCTAATCTCTCTCTAATTTATATCTTTCATCTTTCAATTAAATCCATAACCCTTAACAGCAGTGTCCAGTGAATCAGGCAGTCAATGGGCGGGGTAAAAGGTTGGCCACTGGTGCAAATCACGTGACCAGACCTGCCAAAAGAGGAGAACATGCCCAAAAAGGGGGCATGTCTGTCCAAAGAATTTGAAGGACAGCCTGGCATGAATGCATGTCAGGCTGCCCGCCAATCATGCAGGCTGTCCAACTAAGGGCATACTATGCAAGCAGCACCCTGAGCTTGACATAAATGCTTGTAATGATGCGCTCACTCAATGCTTTCTATGGACTGTCCTCTAGCACTCGCTGGTCCATTTGTCTCCTTACCTTCTTCCTAGCAGGCAGAAGTTCCTGGTATATAGTCTGAGACAGATAAAAGGTGTATGTAGTGAGTGTAGATGAATGGGGACATGCCACAGTGTTAGAGAGACCAACGTCTGCATTACCTAAACTAATTTTATTGTCAGCCAGTCCACACAAGTTTTGTTCCCATACATCCCTCTTAAGCTTCCAAACTTAAAGGGACACTATAGTCACCAGAATAACTACAGCGTATTGTATTTGTTCTGGTTAGTAGAATCATTCCATTCAGGCCTTTTGCAGTAAACACTGTCTTTTCAGAGAAAATAACTCTACTGGCCACTCCTTAGATGGCTGCTAGAGGTGCTTCCTGGGGCAGTACTGCCTAGTGTGCAGCACTGCCATTCAGTGTCTCCACCCTGGGCATGCAGACACTGAACTTTCCTCATAGATATGAATTGATTCAATGTATCTTTATGTGGAGATGCTGATTGGCCAGGGCTATGACTTGTGCTGGCTCTGCCCCTGATCTGCCTAGCTGACAGTCTCAGACAATCCTATGGGGAAGTATTGTAATTTGCTCAGACCACCACTTCTGATGATGTCAGCAGACAGTCAGTTCAGAGGCAGAGCCAGCAGCTGCAGACTTGAATACAAGTTATATTTTATTATACTTAGGGAGGCAAGAAGGGGGCAGGGTGGTGGTTTTAACATAATAGGGTCAGAAATACATGATTGTGTTCCTGACCCTGTAGTGCTACTTTAAGCAAGAGTATGTGAAGAGTAGTTAGGGTTGCCACCTTTCTTGGAAAAAAATACCAGCCTTAATCATTTGTATAATCACAAGGAGTGACATCAGAGACAATTCTGTAAAATAACCAACAAACTACTCACAGTTTGATTCTGCTGTATAGATGGATTGCTCCCAGTGTCTCAGTCTCGCAAGTCACCCAGTGTCTCAGTGTCCCTATGTATCACAGTGTCAGTGTCCCCATGTCACCCAGTCCCCTAGTCTCCCCATTTCCCCCAGTGTCTCAGTGTGTCAGTGTGTCCCCATGTCACTAGGACACTGAGAGACATGGGGACACTGAGACCTGGGGACACTGAGAGGCCCGGGGACACTGGGAGACATGGGGACACAGACATTTAGGGAAACTGGGAGAAATGGGGACACAGACACTAGGGACACAGACACTGGGAGACATGGGGACATTGAAACATTTGGGGACACTAAGACACTAGGGACACAGAGACATGGGAACACAGACACTGGGAGACTAGGGGACACTGGGAGACTAGGGGACACTGCCTGGGAGACAGACACTTGGGGACACTGGGAGACATGGGGACAGTTGTGGACATAGACATGGTGACACTAGGCACACAGAGACATGGGACACAGACACTGGGAGACTTGGGGACACTGAGACACTAGCGACACTGGATGGGGGACACTGGGAGAAACAGCGTCCCCATGTGTCTCAGCATCCCCATGTGTCTCAGTGTCCCCAAGTGTCTCAGTGTTCCTAGGTCTCCCAGTGTCTGTGTCCCCATGTGTCCTAGTGTCTGTGTCCCCATGTGTCTCAGTGTCCCCATATGTTCCCTAGTGTCTCAGTGTCCCCTAGTGTCTCAGTGTCACCATGTGTCCCCTAGTGTCTCAGTGTCACCATGTGTCCCTGCTGCCTTCCCCCCCCCCCATCCCTCACTTATCTGAGCTGTAGAGCTGCTGTCTGTGCTGTGTTGCTGGTCCCCACGGATCAGTGAGTAGTACAGAGAGGCAGGGATATGCATAGACATATAATACCTAGACGCCGCATTGACCGCTACTTCCTATTGGCGCTGATGTGCCGCGGGCCGCCATCTTGGATCGGTCACAGTGTGATCTGCAGCATAGACATATATAGAATATATATGTCTATGATCTGCAGAGCAAGGTCCTCAAAGTAAACATGGTTAGTCTTAAAATCCACCTGGAGGGTGTATAGATCCAGTAGCAGGATGTTTAATCCTGGGATATTAAATAAAATTAACTGACATTTGCTGCTTTAAGACCTCTGTGGTTATTTACGTTATCGACTAAGTTTACTCAATACATTGAAATTATTTGAATTTCCAGATTGAAACTATGCGTTGCATTTGGATTTAGGTTTGCTAAAATTATAAGTATGTGAACTAACCCCACAATCTATCATCTTAATATACATGTTTTAAAGTGGGACTGGATCTTTGCCTGATTTGTAATGTATTTACTTTTCACCTATTTCTAACTAATATGGATTTTGGAACTGTGCAAAATAAAATGTAGATATTTACAACTCTTTATTATTGTGAGCTCTGTCTTTTGCACTTTGAAGTCCGCATGGAGATAGCAGAAAGAGAATAGGAGAACAAACAATCACATCACTATTTAGTAAAGTGAGATTTGTCACTAAGGCAAAGTAAATAAAAAAAAATTAGGGACAGAAGTCCTAATATATAGACATATAATACTACACCGGGTGACCGGCCCAAAATGGCGCCCGCATTTCATGGCCCCCTGAGGTGAATGCGGCGTCTAGGTATTATATGTCTATGGGGATATGCTGTAACTTTCTATCCCTGCCTCTCTCCACACACAGTGACCCCTACTGGCCGGTGCTGGTATTGCAGAGTAATCTCCACTTATTCTGAGAAAAATACCTGCATTTGTATTGCCAGTATTACTGCAATACCGGCACGGCCAGGCAGTCTCAAATACCGGCTGTGCCAGTAAAATACTAGTCAGGTGGCAAACCTAAGAGTAGTGTGTGTGTAAAAAAAAAAAAAATGTAAAAAAAAAACAAAACTTTTTTTTTTTTTTTCAATGGGCCTATTCCATGGGCCTGGGCCTGGAGCTGCAGATCCATCAGCCCCTATGTTAATCCGGCCCTGGCTCCACCCCAGGGGACCATAACTAAACTTAGCTTTGTGTTGCTCACAACACAAACTACACATACTCCCCCTGGGGTTAAATCACGGGCGTAGGATCCGGGGGGACGCATCCACCCCAGGAAATCATCCGGGGACAGATAATGAAAAAATCCCCCCCAGGTCCGCCGGCCCCCCTCATGCTGCAGCCGCCCGAGCGCTCTGCAGAGAGCGTCAGGCGGCTGCAGCTGTGCCCGGGCTGGTGCGTCCATGAGGGCGCACCGCCTGGGCGCAGCATGAGGAGAGGGGCTGACAGGAGGGAAGCACTCAGCGCTCCCTCCTGTTACTCCCTCACTGTAGCGTGTCCGAGCCCTGTATGGTTCGCGGGTACAGGGAGCATCTGTCACCTGTACCCGGCCGGACTAACTGTGTGCACTTCCTTTTAGTCCGGCCAGGTACAGGAAACAAAAGCTCCCTGTACCCGCAGACCATACAGAGCTCGGCCACGCTACAACACAGGCAGGGGAGGGGGGAGGAAAAAATTAGTAGGGGAGGGGGTAGAAGGAAATTGGCAGGAGAGGGGGGAGAAGGAAATTGGCAGGGGAGCGGGGAGGAAGAAATTAGTAGGGGAGGGGGAGAAGGAAATTGGCAGGGGAGGGGGGAGGAAGAAATTAGTAGGGGAGGGGGGTGAAGGAAATTGGCAGGGGAGGGGGGAGGAAGGAATTAGTAGGGGAGGGGGAGAAGGAAATTGGCAGGGGAGGGGGGAGAAGGAATTTGGCAGGGGAGGGGGGAGGAAAAAATAAGTAGCGGAGGGGGAGAAGGAAATTGGCAGGGGAGGGGGGAGAAGGAATTTGGCAGGGGAGGGGGGAGGAAGAAATTAGTAGGGGAGGGGGAGGAAGAAATTAGTAGGGGAGGGGGAGAAGGAAATTGGCAGGGGAGGGGGGAGAAGGAAATTGGTAGGGGAGGGGGGAGGAAAAAATTAGTAGGGGAGGGGGAGAAGGAAATTAACAGGGGAGGGGGGAGACGAAAATTGGCAGGGGAGGGGGAGAAGAAATTGGTAGGGGAGGGGGGAGAAGAAATTGGTAGGGGAGGGGGGAGAAGAAATTGGTAGGGGAGGGGGAGAAGAAATTGGTAGGGGAGGGGGAGAAGAAATTGGTAGGGGAGGGGGTAGAAGAAGTTGGTGGGGGGGAGAAGAAATTGGTAGGGGAGGGGGGAGAAGAAATTGGTAGGGGAGGGGGGAGAAGAAATTGGTAGGGGAGGGGGGAGAAGAAATTGGTAGGGGAGGGGGGAGAAGAAATTGATGGGGGGAGAAAGAAATTGACGGGGGGAGAAAGAAAGAAATTGACAGGGAGGGTGGGGGAGGGAGAGTGACATGCATAACACACACAATCCCACACAATGCACCCCTTATACACAGAAAAACACACAATGCATTACACACACAGACACACACACACTTTACTTTTGACTAGGGCGGCAAAAATCCTTGCACTGGCCCCGGTCTCCTACAACTGCAGAGCAGCGCCTCACGCTTTCAGCCCTGAACCCTGAGCCTAGAGCACTGCTGGTGTCTTCAGTACTGTAAGTACAAGAATATATATTACTTGTTTTATGGGGGTTAGGAGGCTAGGTGGTTGGAGGGGAGACGATTAGGGACGGGTGGATAGAGGGGTTACAAAAATAAAAGAATGAGACAGCGCTTAATTAACTTATAGGCAGCAACCTTAAAAGGGGATCCCTCAAACCCTTTAAAATAAGGCAAGTAAAAACAATAAAAAAGGCTGCGCCACAATAAATAATAAAAAGTCCAATAAAAAGTCCAATAAAAGAGAAAAGATCCGAATCTTTATCCTTACAGATAGTCTTTGGTGGTGAGATTTTCTACTGGTGTGGTGGATCCACTTGATATAAAAGATAAAAAGAGAGAAGGGCAACCAATGGTGCAGTATGTAAAATTCAAAAGTGAATATAAAGGAGTAATAATATAAAGCTCACATTTACCAGAGCTAATATCCAGCTCTGGAGTAAAGCGCATACAGCGGTTTTTATCCCCGCTTATGGGATATAAATGGGTTCCTCTCCGTCACTGGTGTCCAATTCTCGGAATAAAAGAGACAACCAATAGTGCTCACTGTATATTAGTATTGATAAAATAATAAAAGAATGTACTTACAAGGCAAGAGCATGCCAACTGCTCTGTGATGACAGCTTGGGTGGATTGATCCCCACCTAAGGATTTCTTTTAGGGTTTTTATAAAGTAAGTAAATAAAAATAAGTAAAATAATACTAAAAAGCCAGGGTAAAAAGAAAGGTTATGTGTCTTTAAAAAAGTTGGTTGGCACGAATAAATGACCAAAAATACTTTAATATATATAAAAGAACACAAATATTAAATATCCATAACGCGTTTCGTCAAAAAAGACTTTTTCAAATGGATTTTAACCAGGGATATCATACTGATCACATGGAATGCTCACATCTAGACAGGGATATCAGTCTGAGCACATGGAATGCTCACATCTAGCCAGGGATACCATACTGAGCACATGGAATGCTCACATCTAGCCAGGGATACCATACTGAGCACATAGAATGCTCACATCCGGCCAGGGATATCATACTGAGCACATGGAATGCCCACATCTAGCCAGGGATGCCATACTGAGGACATGGAATGCTCACATCTAGCCAGGGATGCCATACTGAGCACATGGAATGCTCACATCTGGATAGGGATGCCATACTGAGCACATGGAATGCTCACATCTAACACTATAGTCACCAGAACCACAACGGCTAAACAAAGTAGTTTTGGTGTTTATAGCATGTCTCTGCAGGCTTTTTAATGTAAGCGCACTGCCTTTTCAGAAAAAGGCAGTATTTACATTACTGCTGAGGAATACCTTATCAGGCGGCCACTAGAGGTGCTTCCTAGTCCAGTGTTGCACAACGCGCAGCACTAGCATTCACGCTGAACACTCCTCATAGAAATGCATTGATTCAACGCATCTCTGTGAGGAGATGCTGATTGGTGCAGCGAAGTGTTTTGCCACGCATTGGGTTGGCTGATATACCGTATTTATCGGCGTATAACACGCACTTTTTCTCCCTGAAAATAGGGAGAAAATCATGGGTGCGTGTTATACACCGATATTCCACATTTACTTACCTGTCTTGAAGCGTGGGCCGGCTTCACAGCGCGCACCGCGGTACTGGAACTTTAATTTCAGGTTCCGGTTTCCGGCGGGACTGAAAGGAAGTGTGTACACTATTGTGTGCACACTTCCTTTCAGTCCCGCCGGAAACCGGAACCTGAAATTTAAGTTCCAGTGCCGGCGGGACTGAAAGGAAGTGTGCACACAATAGTGTGCACACTTCCTTTCAGTCCCGCCGGAAACCGGAACCTGAAATTTAAGTTCCAGTACCGCGGTGCGCGCTGTGAAGCCGGCCCACGCTTCAAGACAGGTAAGTAAATATGGGACAGAGGGAAAGTGCACTAGGGGACACTATGGGAGGGGGGGGACACACTATGGGAGGGGCACTATGGGAGGGGGGACACACTATGGGGGTGGAGAATACTATGGGAGGGGGGGGAGAATACTATGGAAGGGGGGGAACACTATGGGATGAGGGGGGAACACTATGGGAGGGGGGAGAATACTATGGGAGGGGGGAGAATACTATGGGAGGGGGGAGAATACTATGGGAGGGGGGGAACACTATAGGATGAGGGGGGAGAATGCTATGGGAGGGGGGGAGAATACTATGGAGGGGGGGGAGAATACTATGGGAGGGGGGGAGAATACTATGGAAAGGGGGGGGGAAATACTATGGAAAGTGGGGGGAACACTATGGGAGGGGTGGAAATTTCCTGGAATTTCCTTCTGAAAATGAGGTGCGTGTTATACGCCGGCGCGTGTTATACGCCGATAAATACGGTATATTCAAACACTGTACATTCCTGTGCGTTGTATTGATGAGGTGATCTGTAATACGCTCACAAACTGCACGTTCCTGTGAGTTATTTTGCTGTAGAGCTTGTGATCCACTCACACACTGCACTTTCCCATGCATTTTATTGCTGAGGTGTTCTGTGATGTACTTGCACCTCACACATTACTGTCAGTTGTATTGCTGTGGCACTATGTGATACACTGAAATGCTTCACATTATATTATTTCTCACACACACACACACACACACACTTAAAATGTAACATTATTATTATTATTATTTTATTATTTACATAGCGCCATCAAATTCCGTAGCGCTGTACAATGGGATAAACAACTCCCAGTTTACTGAATAAGAATATACCCGGCGAGTAAGAATGCTATCCCCCCAGATTTGTGGAGGTTCCTACGCCCATGGGTTAAATGGCCTCTCTGCCTTCACTTTATCACAATATATATATATATATATATATATAAAACATGGGGGGGTGGTTGCACTCACTTGAACATGCTTAAATGGGGTGCTGCCGGTGCCCATATTATACAAAAAACAATACAGACATAGTAGACATTAGACTGTGAGAGTAGGACCTGCCAAAGATGGGATACATTGATGTTGTGGCAGGATTATGCAATGTATGATCATATAATGTAACTAAATCCCCATTATTTTTTGCCTAGATTAGGTGTTTTTTAAAACAAACCTTTAGAAAAAACTTTTTAAAAAACTAATAAAATCTGTAAACATTGAAGTTGCTGTTTAGTAGATAGGAGAGTGCGCTGAATCTTGTGTATTGTTTATTATATATATATATATATATATATCTATATATATACATAATTACATAAATAATTTAATACATTTACATGTAGACTTCAAATATATAAATATGTATATATATTTAAATTCTACGTGCATATTTATGTAATATTTTTACGTAATTAAGTAATTTTATTGACTGCAATTTGAGGGACCTACCTGACAACCCAGGCCGAAAGTCCAAAGAATTTAATATGCTAGCACTGTATTTAGCCCTGTAACTTTCCATGACACCCTTAAACCTGTACATGGGGGGTACTGTTTTACTCGGGTGACTTCACTGAACACAAATATTAGTATTTCAAAAAAGTAAAACATATCACAGTGATGTACAGGTTTTATAGTGTTTTTGAAATGTTATAGGGTCAAATTTAAGGCTTGATTTTCAGTTTTTTTCACATTGAAATTTGCCAGATTGGCTATGTTGCCTTTGAGAGCATATGGTAGCCCAGGACTGAGATTTACCCACATGATGGCATACCATTTGCAAAAGAACACAACCCAAGGTATTGCAAATGGCATATGTTCAGTCTTTTTTAGTAGCCACTTAGTCACAAACACTGGCCAAAGTTAGCGTTCATAATAGTTTTTTGCATTTTTAACACATAAACAAATATAAATGCTAACTTTGGCCAGTGTTTGTGACTAAGTGGCTACTAAAAAAAACTGAACATACCTCATATTGAGTTTTCCACTTTAAAAAAAAATAAGAATATGTGAGGTGTGATTCAGAGATTTATGACAGATAACAGTGTTACAATGTCACTATTGATACATTTTAAAAAATATATATTTTTTATATATATATATATATATATATATATATATATATTTTAAAACGGCAATTTCCTACTTGTAATTATAGCCCTATAACTTGCAACAACAAAAAAAAAGCTAAGAACACATTACAATTGTGTATTTCTAAACTCAGGTCAAAATTTTGAAACTATTTAGCACTGGTGTTTTTTGGCCGTTGTAGACGCATAACAAGTTTTGGGGGTCAAAGTTAGAAAAAGTGTTTTTTTTTTTTTTTTTCATCATATTTTATAATTTTTTTATAGCAAATTATATGATATGATGAAAATAATGGTATCTTTAGAAAGACCATTTAATGGTGAGAAAAACGGTATATAATATGTGTGGGTACAGTAAATGAATAATTACAGCTAAACACAAACACCGCAGAAATGTAAAAACAGCCCTGGTCCTTAACAATAAGAAAATTGAAAAACGGTCTGGTCACTAAGGGGTTAACATTTCTTTCAGTTAATCAAGTTCAAGCAAAAATATAAACAGATTATTGTTTCAGGTAATCTTGCCATAGTAAAATTAACCTAGATTTCTACTTGGTTGGGAGATGGTATTGTGAGTGTGTGGCTGCCTTTTGTGCTGTGTGTGTAGAGGGTGAATGGGGGGGCTATTAGTGTATGCTGGCTAAATGATGTGTGTGTTGAGATTGCTTGTGGTATTGCTTGTGGTATTGCTAGGTATGAAGCTTGTGACGTGCATGACTGCGGGGACGATGCTTATGAAGTTGATGGGGTATCTGTCTGTGGTATTGCATGGTTTGGGGATGCTGCTTGTGGTATTGCACGTTTTGTGGTTTTAATCTGCTTGTCCATTTCTCATCGATCTCATGTGCAAAATTACAAAATGGGGTTTTGTGAAACATTCTACAAGAACTCTGGATCCATCATAGATCACCCTCCACATACTTAATAAGATGCCAAAGAAATTTGCAAAATGCAGTAGACAGAAGCTGTTTGAATGTTCACCGGGCGCCAATTACCACTCCAAAAGTGTACTGGTACGTAAGATATAATTTTGAATGGAAAGAAATTTTAACACAGTCTTTATGATTATATTTTTATGACTGTATTAAGACAGGACCGGTGACACAGGCAGTATTAAAGGACACCTTATTGACACATATTGTGTTTTTCCTCACTGATTTGCCTTTGTCAACAGTCTAACATTAAAAAGTAAATATATCTAGTGTACTTTGCTCTATTTAGATTTCTGAGCTCTCTTTTAAAATTAAAAAAGGAAAAAAATAAAGCTTTAGTATTTGCCTGTAATCCCGCACCAGGACAGTTTCCTTGCAGCAGGCGTTATGACTTCTTCTAGATCTTCTAGAGCAGGGGTCCTCAAACTCCAGCCTCCCCAGATGTTGCTGAACTACAACTCCCATGATTCTTTGAATTACATAGATAGCCAGAGAATCATGGGAGTTGTAGTTAAGCAACATCTGGGGGGCCGCCGGAGTTTGAGGACCCCTGTTCTAGAGATTAGCATAGCCTTGGGCACATTCAGCAAATATACCAAAAGTGAAAATCATCGTAAATTGAAAAACTTAAGTACGAAGGGCCTATAATGGCTGTCAATCAAAAATGGCAGT
This sequence comes from Pelobates fuscus, assembly GCF_036172605.1. NCBI lineage: Eukaryota > Metazoa > Chordata > Amphibia > Anura > Pelobatidae > Pelobates > Pelobates fuscus. Next base: position 165,204,920 of record NC_086317.1, on the reverse strand, counting down.
ATTTTACGTTGTCTCCCCAAATAACACAGCATTGGTGCACCAAAACTACTTCAATAAGATGTTTTAGGCTTGGTCCTTATAATGTCCCTTTAACTAAATTTGAGCCAGTGCGAAAAACTTGCTTAACTACTAACAACATCAGCTGAGCATTTTATAATAATTTCAATGATGTGCCATTTTAATGTACCGTTTAGCTGGGTGATAATAATTAGATTAGATTAGAAGTACTTAGGAACTACCAATCATGTGACTTTTCTAGTGTATCATTTCTTACATATTATTCCACATTCCCATCGATTATAAATTGTATGCAAATGTCACCTATGTATATATTTATTCATAGAGAATACAAAAAAATAGTTGTCCGTCGTAAATACATAACATCTAGGAACATGGATTGTGACTTTGGCTAAAAACTATTTTTTGTTTTTGTTTTGCTTTCCAATTCAGAAATTCTATTATTACTATTACTATATTGGACGGATATATATATCAACAGCATGATTGACTATAACACCATATTACAAGCACTCTTAAGGACACAGCAGCCTGGTCATTACAGCGAACATGGTTATTCAGTAAAGTGAGAATTTCAGGGATTTCAAATTGAAGACTAAAGTAGCTGAACAGAAAACATAGCTGACTGGAAGAATTTTTTCCGGTTCGGCTATTTTGACCTTAAAGGGACACTCCAGGCATTGGAGTGGTCTGGGTGCCAATTCCCACTACTCTTAACCCTGCAACTGTAATTATTGCAGTTTTTTTTATAAACTGCAATAATTACCTTGCAGGGTTAACTCCACCTCTAGTGGCTGTCTACTAGCCAGCCACTAGAGGGCACTTCCTGCATCATAGCACAGAAAACCTGTGCTAGAGTGTTGCTGGACGTCCTCACGCTGTGTGAGGACCTCCAGCGTCGCTCAATTTCCCATAGGAAAGCATTGAAAAGCATTTTCAATGCTTTCCTATGGGGAGCTCTAATGCGCATGCGCGCATTGCCACCTGCCGACGTAATACAGAGGAGGAGCGGCGGCGGCGGCGGAAGAAGCAGCGGCGAGGGACATCATCGCTGCCTCTGGTAAGTTACTGAAGGGGTTTTCACCCCTTCATCAACCGGGGATTGGGGGGTGGGAGGGAGAGGGGACCTGGCACTGGAGTTTCCCTTTCAATGAGAAATCCACTTTGAATTCCCTGCAATCCTCACTTCAGTGAATAACCCTGTTAGTCTGCATTGTTGCACTTAACCCCTTAAGGACCAAACTTCTGGAATAAAATGGAATCATGACATGTCACACATGTCATGTGTCCATAGCAGAGAAACTGCTATGTTTATAAATTGGTTAAGCCTTCCCCCAAATCCTCTAGTGGCTGTCTCACTGACAGCCGCTAGAGGCGCTTGCGTGATTCTCACTGTGAAAATCACAGTGAGAGCACGCAAGCGTCCATAGGAAAGCATTGTAAATGCTTTCCTATGCGACCGGCTGAATGCGCGCGCAGCTCTTGCCGCGCGTGCGCATTCAGCCGACGGGGCGGAACAGAGGAGGATCGGAGGCAGAGAGCTCCCCGCCCAGCGCTGGAAAAAGGTAAGTTTTACCTCTTTTCCCCTTTCCAGAGCCGGGCGGAGGGGGACCCTGAGGGTGGGGGCACCCTCAGGGCACTATAGTGCCAGGAAAACGAGTATGCTTTCCTGGCACTATAGTGGTCCTTTAAAGGGACACTATAGGCTTCTAGATCACTTTGTCCCTTTGAAGTGGTCTTTATGCAGTTCCCCTGTCTGTTTAGTTTCTGAGAAACTACAATGTTTATATTGCTGGGTTAACTCCACCTCTAGTGGCTGTTTTCCTGATCCATAACAGAGTTTCACTCCATTAAACGACGTTGGACAATATTGTTGAATGGGTAAGGCAGTGGCTGAGTGACAGGCAACAGAGGGTTGTAGTCAATGGAGTATATTCGAAGCTTGGGCTTGTCACCAGTGGGGTACCTCAGGGATCTGTACTTGGACCCATTCTCTTTAATATTTTTATTAGTGATATTGCAGAAGGTCTTGATGGTAAGGTGTGTCTTTTTGCGGATGATACTAAGATATGTAACAGGGTTGATGTTCCAGGAGGGATAAGCCAAATGGCAAATGATTTAGGTAAACTAGAAAAATGGTCAGAGTTGTGGCAACTGACATTTAATGTGGATAAGTGCAAGATAATGCATCTTGGACGTAAAAACCCAAGGGCAGAGTACAGAATATTTGATAGAGTCCTAACCTCAACATCTGAGGAAAGGGATTTAGGGGTGATTATTTCTGAGGACTTAAAGGTAGGCAGACAATGTAATAGAGCAGCAGGAAATGCTAGCAGAATGCTTGGTTGTATAGGGAGAGGTATTAGCAGTAGAAAGAGGGAAGTGCTCATGCCATTGTACAGAACACTGGTGAGACCTCACTTGGAGTACTGTACACAGTACTGGAGACCATATCTTCAGAAGGATATTGATACCTTAGAGAGAGTTCAAAGAAGGGCTACTAAACTGGTTCATCGATTGCAGGATAAAACTTACCAGGAAAGGTTAAAGGATCTTAACATGTATAGCTTGGAGGAAAGACGAGACAGGGGGATATTATAGAAACATTTAAATACATAAAGGGAATCAACACAGTAAAGGAGGAGACTATATTTAAAAGAAGAAAAACTACCACAACCAGAGGACATAGTCTTAAATTAGAGGGACAAAGGTTTAAAAATAATATCAGGAAGTATTACTTTACTGAGAGGGTAGTGGATGCATGGAATAGCCTTCCAGCTGAAGTGGTAGAGGTTAACACAGTAAAGGAGTTTAAGCATGCGTGGGATAGGCATCAGGCTATCCTAACTATAAGATAATGCCAGGGACTAATGAAAGTATTTAGAAAACTGGGCAGACTAGATGGGCCGAATGGTTCTTATCTGCCGTCACATTCTATGTTTCTATGTTTCTATGGACATGCAAAGGGGTTATCTAACATCTTCAAATTCCTCATGAGGGACATCTTCATATTCTTATGGGTAATCTTTAATGTTGAGTGGTAAGCGCTGCATGCTGTGACGTCGTTGGAGGAGCAGACCCAACCAGCACCAAAGGGATCCTCGGTGTAAAAGGTAAAAAAAAAGGTTTTTAACACTTTAATCGGACAACAGTGACCGACACCTCTAAAACTATGAACAGGGTCACTATAGTATAATGAATATAGGGTTGTATTCCTAACGCTACAGGATTAATGTAAGTCTTAGAAACTCTAGAGTTTATTTACTGAGCATGTTTCGCAGTGAAAGCCATAACTGAAACATTTAGGACAAAATTTTGATAAGGTGAAATAGACTTGGCTTTCAATTCACCACAAATCTGGTTCAGTAAACCATTCTGAAAGCAAAGCATGTCAGTATACACCTGACACTGTTCCACGGTTCTGTGTTAAACAACTTTCAAGTAGTTTGACCTGGGGTGCATCTCTGACAGGACAGTTAAGGCTCTATATGGCACTCCAGATGTTTTGGACTACTCCTTCAATAATGCTTTGCCAGTATTACGGGTGTAATAGCAATTTGGGGGATGTGGTCCACAACATCTGGAGTGCCGAAGGTTGCCTGCTCTATCCCTGCTCTATATATTACCTAATTGTTAACACTGTCATTCCTAATCTAGATAGCTAGGGTTATCCTTGTATACAAGGCTTCTTCATATCTTTTGGCTTCATCACAGTGCAAAAAAGTAAACACTATATCCCCCACTCCCTACTGAGTACCAGTTGGGCTAGGCAAATATCATGGTCAAATGCATAATTGACCCTTAAAAACAGTACTATGCTGCTATTAGGTGAACTGCATACATGCCCAGGTATTTCTGTAGTGTAAAATGCAAACACATAGATACATGGATTGGTAATAAATAATTTATTCTCACTCCAGGGTTAAGGTTTACACATAAAAATGTATTTCTCACTTTGCCAAATTGAATGCAGTTTGGGAGGGGAATGGATTTAAGGAAGGATAGGATGATGGTGAAACATATGGAACCAGAAATGGTAAATTTAGCTAAGATATCTAATCAGGCATAGGAGATACAGGTGTGTGGAATCAGGACAATTTTAAACAGAGGAAGAATTATGAAATAGGATTGGTGTCCGCAATTTCCATAATAATAAAAATGAAATACGAGAATGTATACAAATTAAATTGTAGGGTGCACACCTTCTCCCTGATCCTCAGCCTTGAAGTGCTGAGGTTATATGGTTGGGGCACCTCCACATTTACTTTCGCTATCAGATAGAAAATAGTACAGTAGAAACATTGTTCCTTCCATTTAACAAAGGCGTCTATTTAAAAGCACTAAATGAGCTTTAAAAAGAAAATTTAGGGTTTGGTGGTGTGCACTCAAGTGACCCTTATACTGCAGGAGTACCAGCTCCATCTAAACTTGTGTGTGTGTATATGTATATTAATACTTGACATAGTTCTCAATAGTTCAATGAAAAATGTAAGGGTCTAACAATAGTTTCTATTAATAAGAGACAGGCACACAGTTATTTAGCTGCACAAAATAAATAATATTTAGTCCACAACACCATTCTCAAACCAAACCAAATGAGTTGCACACTCTCACATTTACATCAGTAGTCACTTGGTAGCCACACACACAACAAGCTGTCTCGTTACACATACTTCAGTGCATACATATCTAGCCACACATAAACATACACATAACTAGCAGGACTGGTGCAAGAATTTTTGGTTATACAAATGTATGTTTTTGCCTACTCCACCCCCTCCCCCTCCATTCCTCACACTCTTTTCCCACATGATTGTGCGGCTCTAACACAGATATCATGAGTGTGTTGCCCAGTACCCTGGATTTGGGAGCCAGAAAATCTTGATTCTGACACCTTGGCTGGATCTAGCAGCAGAGACAGCTATCACTGCATTTCTGACAGCAGAGACAGCTTAAGGGTTCCATTTGCTTTCATGTCCAGAATCTGACTCAGTGTTCTGACAGTCAAGATGACTTGTCAAAGAGCAAGGAGAGCCCTGTTGTGGTCTCTACCAACAGAGCGTCAAAGACTGCTCTCTCTCTTTCAAATTATTTTTTTTAAATATATATATATGTGTGTGTGTGTGTGTGTGTGCGCGTGCACACAAGTAGTAAAATAAGATACAATTGCAGTAGAGGGGTTATTGAAAACAGTCAAAATGTGACTTAGGTTTTATTTGTCCTACTAGTTTAGGGGAAGGCAGGTTAAGGGGCAAAGATCTGCATTTTTTCACACTTAGAACTAGGAGATTGTCATGAGCAGTGAGAATGAGGTTTTGGGGGTCATTTTTTAGGAGATGGGCCTGTACTGGTGTAATCTTTGTTCACAGCTGTCACATCCCATGGTTGCTCTAGGAACTCTGAGGTTTCCTCTGCAATCTGCCCTGGAATCCGGAAGTCTATTGCTGGAGGCTCACCCTTTGGAGTGATACGGGAAGGTACCCTTGCATCTGGTGGGCAGCCAGTACCCTGCAGAAACTGAAGGAAGTTCTCCTCAATGGAACCCTCCCTGCTGGGCAACCGAAGCTCATCCTCCCCTGTACTTCCCCTTTTGAAAAAACATCCTACCCATCGTCCCAATTCACCACGAATTTGTCGGTTTAGGCAGCCATAGAAAATAGGATTGGAGGCAAAGCAGAGGAAACCCATCCATGTGACTGCCCACTCTACTCGTGATCCAGGGGAAGGAGGAGGGGAACGCAGTGCAGCATACAAGTGGAAGCCAAAATAGGGCAGCCAGCACAGCAGGAACTGCCCTCCTACTGCAGCCAGAACAGCAGCTGCCTTACCCCCACCACTACCTGCCACCCTTTGTTGAGGGGTCCCACGTGTGGCACCTGAACCTGTCACCATAGTTGATCGGCTGCTTAGAGATTCTGATCGTCGGCGCTGAGGTGAGGTGTCCATCCAGTTTGGGAGAGGCCCCTGGTGGAGGGCTGCAACTCGTGCCACCTTGAACATACTGCAGTAGACAACAATAATGATAGTGAGAGGCAGTAGGAAATAGAATGAGGAGTAGAAAAGGAGGAATCCTGCTCGGAAGACACTGTTGCCACCTCCCTGCAGGCTACAGTGTCCTGGGGCCGGTGGGTTGCCCAGCACTGGAATGAGTGAGGTCAGCAAGGCTTTGATCCAGACACCAGCCAGTACCCAGCTGACCAGTCCCATCGTCATCTTGACTTGATACCGCATGGGATGCACAACATAGTAGTATCTCTCAATGTTAATGGCAGAGATGGATAAGATGCCTGTGCTGGTCAAACAAACACTCAGAAAGAGGTAGGCACGGCAGGCCATTTGCCCCAAACCTTGTCCTTCATAAATGGAGGGTCCCCCGCTCCCTGATAACATAGCTAGGGGCATAAGGGTCAGTGCAGCTAGAAGATCCACCATGCACAAGTGGAAGACCAAAACAAACTTCCTGAGGGATGGGGTTTTCATAATAACCCCCATTACTGCCACATTCCCAGCCACAGCTAGCAGGTCCATTAGAAGCATTATGAAGAGAGTCCCATAATGAGGATTGGTAGGAAAAGGGTTCCTTGAAGAGTTGAAAGAAGTGTTCCAATTGTGCGAGGCTAGGGAGGTATCCATGAAGAGAATTCAGGCAAAAGGTCACCATCTCTAGCCTATTCACGGGACCATCACCCATCATACCCCAATGAGTGAGGTAGGCCCTGAGAGAATCACAGGGGAAAGGAAAGAGGCAGGTATTCCTATTGAAGGAATAAAATGGGGTAAAATTAAGAAAAAGGGAATGGAAGAGACAGAAGGGTTAAAATGTGAAATGGGGAGGGGTATTAAGGGGTAGAGAGTACAGGTGAAGGGGATGTTAGAGGTTGAGGTGAGAGAGGGAAGGAAGGGAGAGAAGGGGAATGCGTTCAGCAATGGTCACATTTCGGACAAGTAATTGTCACAAGCAGTTAAGTCCTTTGGGATAAAGTGGCTAGTGGTTCCTCTTTCGAGCAGAGCATTACGCCCTACCTTGCAGAGTATTTTTCCTTCTTGTAATCTGCTGCTCCACCCTGCAGTCAATTATTTCTATGTGAAGAGTATTAATCCCTTCTGCAGAATATTTTTTATTTCTGCAGATCATTACTTCTCACCAAAATATGATGTTCTCTGTAACACAGCGTCTCATGTGTTTGAAGTCGAGCTTCATTCTGTAGATCATCACTTGGCAACACGGCAGCATTATTCTTCCCATCCGTCATTTAACTCTTTTTTTCAACACGCATGTTAGCCTGCAGGTGTCTGTGTATATAAATCTAGGTCGAGTGGGGGGGATTCTGCATCCTTTTACACACTTTATGGCGGAGATGCTGTTTCTTTAAATCCACACAGGCCGCTCAGCGACTCTTAAGATGAACACGACCTGCATGAAGGAGTGTGAAGGGTTAATCGCAGAATCTTAGAGGGGAGGGGGCTTCATAACCAATTAAATCTTAGACATTACAATATCAAGAAATATTTTAATAACATTACATAGAAAGGGTTAATCTAGGCTAAGCATGTATGTTCATATTGTGTACATATATATGTCTATTCAAAAACATATATAGAGTATGTGTACATTATACGTGTGTGTGTGTATATATATATATATTTATATACATACACACACATACACGCACATAAACACATGTGTGTATCTATGTATTGCTCAATCAATTTCATCCATATGCGATAAATAATTATAATTTTAACAAACCAACAAGACATGAGTCATTTACATATCATCCCCAATTCTTGCTTTTCCATAATATTACACATTCAATACCCTCTCCAAACACCTGCATAACCACCACCATTTCTCTTATACACCTGAATGTACTTCTCCCTCCCTCTCCCTTTACATTATCTTCATATTTTACCGATCCTCACAGCATTCACCAACGTTTGACCCCACTGAGTACAAGGATGTGGTCAGAGCCCCCCCTATTATTCCCCATATACCTGTCTGCAGGATTCGGAGCTACATCGAGAAAGCAGGAGACCAGTGTGGCAGCTCAGCCCCTAACCATCTAATGCACAGCACTGCAGTGAGAGAGCTGAAAGGCACAGGGTCCTATACACACTCAGATTCACACGCAGCATCACCATGTGCATGTGACAAAGGCAATCTCCCTAACACGTCTATATCAAGAAAGAATGCAGTGTGTCATTGGCATATTATAAGAGTCCACAATAAGTGACATAGAGAAAGAAAGTTCTCTCTTATATTTTTTTGAGACTTTAAGAAACCAAAAAAGACTTTTTTAAAACCAAATTCACATAAATAGCTAGATGCATAAAGAAACAATGTAATGAATAAAAGTCACAATGTGATTGAGTCTCTAGAAAATATGATACATGCATTAGTATATTTACATCCTATATACAGAAAGAAATAGGATGATGTAGTCAATCCACACGGAATTAGTCTAATTACTGTGAATCGGAAAAATATGTATATATAAAGGCAATCAGTATAGAAGACAGATTGCCTAAAATAAACTTGAATCCATGGTGCCTAGAAATAGAAGATAAAACAGAACATAGTGCTCACGGTGGTCCGAAACAATTTATTATAATGAAGATTAAAAACACTCACAAGTGTAAATAAAATCTTAGCAAAATCGGCTTTAATAGCCTGCAATAGAACCTGGAGTCCTGAAGTCCTGTTACTCCGGTAGGCTGAGGTCCGCATGTAAGAAGCAGCTGATTAGACAAAAGTCATCAGGATTGCTGACTTCACTGAGGAGGATTGGGTGTAGTGGCGATACTTGATGCTGAAATAAAGTAAAAAGAATACTATAGCATTAGTTAAACAAACCTGTATTACTTACGCAATAGTGTCCCAGTCCCTGTCCCTATATCTAAATAGTGCCCCCCCTCCCCCTTTTCCAATATCAATTTTAAACAATTAATTTACAGTGCAGAGACTCCCTTTCCACCTCCTGCAACATCACGTAGACGACATGACCCCTCTCTCTACGATGGTCCAATCCAATGCTCCTCATAGAGGACCTAATGTTCATGTGCGGTGAGTACAGCCACAGATGCAAACTTCCCCATAGGAAAGCATTGAATCATTGCTTTCCTGGGTGGGATTCTGTATCATGTGGCAGAGTTTTACTTGGACTTTACCCTGCATTGTAAACATTGCAGTTCATAAAAAGAAACTTCAATGAAGACAAAGTGGTCTTGGTGAGTATATTGTCCCTTTAAGTTTAATGATGACTTAGTGTTCCTTTTAAAATATGTAATTCCTGTGTTATTGCTTGATGTTATATGGCAGGGATAGGCAACCTTCGGCACTCCAGATGTTGTGGACTACATCCCCCATAATGCTTTTACACCCATAATGCTGACAAAGCATCATGGGAGGTGTAGTTCAAAACATCTGGTGTGCCGAAGGTTGCCTATGCCTGTTATATGGTATAAAGTGTGGCATTGGCACATAACATTGCTTTACAGTGTCTACTATATGTTCTCCTTTCCGCAGGAGGATGGAGTGCCGCAGGAGGATGGATGTCAGGGAGTGCTGTTGGACATAGCGTCATTAAGATGGGCTGTGCCACTATGGGCTGTCTGTCGCCAGCGTTCCCATGTGTATTGACAACAGAAGCCAAATTTTGCAGTATTCACATTAGACACCCAGAACTCTTGTTTCAAGCTTGATAATGAGAAGTGTGTACAGGTTTAGAAATATTCCCCATTATGTCTCATTAGCTTCTATCTGAAAACAGCAAGGTGAATTGTTAGTGTAGGACTCACTTACAAGGTTTTGTCTTGACGTGGCAGGTGAGCTTTCACTTAAGTGGCCATTGGAGTGATACTAAAAAACAGTTATTTAAATGTACATAGGGACTTGGGATAGTGAGCAAGTAACTTTTTTTCTTTGATAATAATACCCCAATGGAGGTGTAAATTTACCTGTGGCAACAGAGGGGTTAATCTCTGTATGTGCAGCATTTCATCACAAGGCGCACATATTGACTCCAGGCACCATGACCACTTTAAATCACTGAAGTGGCCAATGATATTTGGAGTAACCCCTTAAATACAGGAGATCAGATTAAAGGGACTCAATGCAATGTAGTGCTGCAAACTCTAGGTATCCATTGTATAATATGATTTGTGGTCGGGGCAATATTGCCGTAATGGTTAGGTAACATATAAGAGGTAATAACTAGTGTTGTCCCGAACGGTTCGCTCGCGAATAGTCCCTGGCGAACTAAGCTGTTCGCGTTCGTCACGGACGGCGAACATATGCGATGTTCGGTCCGCCCCCTATTCATCATCATTGTGTAAACTTTGACCATGTACCTAACAGTCAGCAGACACATTCCAGCCAATCAGCAGCAGACCCTCCCTCCCAGACCCTCCCACCTTCTAGACAGCATACAATTTAGATTAATTCTGAAGCTGCATTCTTTTTTTTTTTTTTTTGTGTGTTTGTGGTTGATTATACATTATCCTCCATAGCCAGTAACCTGTGTTTATTATACATTATCCCCCTTAGCCAGTAACCTGTGTTTATTATACATTATCCTCCCATAGCCAGTAACCTGTGTTTATTATACATTATCCTTCCATAGCCAGTAACCTGTGTTTATTATACATTATCTCCCCATAGCCAGTAACCTGTGTTTATTATACATTATCCCCCCACAACCAGTAACCTGTGTTTATTATACATTATCCCCCACAACCAGTAACCTGTGTTTATTATACATTATCCCCCCACAACCAGTAACCTGTATTTATTATACATTATCCCCCATAGTCAATAACCTGTGTTTATTATACATTATCCTCCCCATAGCCAGTAACATGTTTATTATACATTATCCCCCCACAACCAGTAACCTGTGTTTATTATACATTATCCCCCCATAGCCAGTAACCTGTGTTTATTATACATTATCCCTCCCATAGCCAGTAACCTGTGTTTATTATACATTATCCCTCCCATAGCCAGAAACCTGTGTTTATTATACATTATCCCCCCATAGCCAGTAACCTGTGTTTATTATACATTATCCTCCCCATAGCCAGTAACCTGTGTTTATTATACATTATCCTCCCATAGCCAGTAACCTTTGTTTATTATACATTATCCCCCCATAGCCAGTAACCTGTGTTTATTATACATTATCCCTCCCATAGCCAGTAACCTGTGTTTATTATACATTATCCTCCCATAGCCAGTAACCTGTGCTTATTATACATTATCTCCCCATAGCCAGTAACCTGTGTTTATTATACATTATCCCCCCACAACCAGTAACCTGTGTTTATTATACATTATCCCCCCACAACCAGTAACCTGTGTTTATTATACATTATCCCCCCACAACCAGTAACCTGTATTTATTATACATTATCCCCCATAGTCAATAACCTGTGTTTATTATACATTATCCTCCCCATAGCCAGTAACCTGTGTTTATTATACATTATCCCCCCACAACCAGTAACCTGTATTTATTATACATTATCCCCCATAGTCAATAACCTGTGTTTATTATACATTATCCTCCCCATAGCCAGTAACCGGTGTTTATTATACATTATCCCCCACAACCAGTAACCTGTGTTTATTATACAGTATCCCCCCATAGCCAGTAACCTGTGTTTATTATACATTATCCTCCCCATAGCCAGTAACCTGTGTTTATTATACATTATCCCTCCCATAGCCAGTAACCTGTGTTTATTATACATTATCACTCCCATAGCCAGTAACCTGTGTTTATTATACATTATCCCTCCCATAGCCAGAAACCTGTGTTTATTATACATTATCCCCCCATAGCCAGTAACCTGTGTTTATTATACATTATTCTCCCCATAGCCAGTAACCTGTGTTTATTATACATTATCCTCCCATAGCCAGTAACCTGTGTTTATTATACATTATCCCCCTTAGCCAGTAACCTGTGTTTATTATACATTATCCTCCCATAGCCAGTAACCTGTGTTTATTATACATTATCCTCCCATAGCCAGTAACCTGTGTTTATTATACATTATCTCCCCATAGCCAGTAACCTGTGTTTATTATACATTATCCCCCCACAAACAGTAACCTGTGTTTATTATACATTATCCCCCCACAACCAGTAACCTGTGTTTATTATACATTATCCCCCCACAACCAGTAACCTGTATTTATTATACATTATCCCCCATAGTCAATAACCTGTGTTTATTATACATTATCCTCCCCATAGCCAGTAACCTGTGTTTATTATACATTATCCCCCCACAACCAGTAACCTGTATTTATTATACATTATCCCCCATAGTCAATAACCTGTGTTTATTATACATTATCCTCCCCATAGCCAGTAACCTGTGTTTATTATACATTATCCCCCACAACCAGTAACCTGTGTTTATTATACAGTATCCCCCCATAGCCAGTAACCTGTGTTTATTATACATTATCCCTCCCATAGCCAGTAACCTGTGTTTATTATACATTATCACTCCCATAGCCAGTAACCTGTGTTTATTATACATTATCCCTCCCATAGCCAGAAACCTGTGTTTATTATACATTATCCCCCCATAGCCAGTAACCTGTGTTTATTATACATTATTCTCCCCATAGCCAGTAACCTGTGTTTATTATACATTATCCTCCCATAGCCAGTAACCTGTGTTTATTATACATTATCCCCCCATAGCCAATAACCTGTGTTTATTATACATTATCCCTCCCATAGCCAGTAACCTGTGTTTATTATACATTATCCTCCCATAGCCAGTAACCTGTGCTTATTATACATTATCCCCTCATAGCCAGTAACCTGTGTTTATTATACATTATCCCCCCATAGCCAGTAACCTGTGCTTCTTATACATTATCCTCCCATAACCAGTAACCTGTGTTTATTATACATTATCCCCCCATAGCCAGTAACCTGTGTTTATTATACATTATCCTCCCATAGCCAGTAACCTGTGTTTATTATACATTATCCTCCCATAGCCAGTAACCTGTGTTTATTATACATTATCCCCCATATTCATTTATCGTTGGACCTAGGCAGCATGATGTCTTAGGCCGGCCCAGAGAGTGAGTGAGTGAATAATATAATATATATGTTCAGAAACATATTAGTAACATATGTAAATCATGTTCATGCAAAGAGGGTGAAAAGGTATTAAAGAAAAACACACTTATTGCATCAAATCTACAAAGCCAAACTTTTAAAAGCTTTCCTCATTTCTTTCTCGGGATGAGGAATATATCGGTTGTAGACTGAGGATTTCCATCTGCCCAATCTTTTAATAATATGCACTGGAGTGTCAGTGTTGAAGGAGACCGAAGCTGCCCCTATTCTACATGAAAGACCCGAGACATGGATACAACCCAATCTTAGGAGTAGTGTTCTGATGTAGAAGATGAATTTAGCCGTAGTCAGAGGGATTCAGTGCAGTGGCGTACATACCAGGGTCGCAGGGGTCGCGGCTGCGACCGGGCCCGGCCCACCAGGGGGCCCGGCCGCTCCTGCGACCCGGTATGTACGCTCTGGGCCAGCCTCTTCTCCTGGGGGGCCCAGGAGCCGGGCCCCCCGAGGCTGGCCCTGCTTACACCCGGCGGGCAGTCAGGCTGGCCGGTGCGCGAGGGAGCACTCTCCCCTGAGTGCTTCCTCTTCAGCTCCCTCGCGCACCGCAATGATACTGGAGCCGAAAGATGACGTCATCTTCCGGCGCCGGTATCAGTACGCGGCGCGCGAGGGAGCTGAAGAGGAAGCACTCAGGGGAGAGTGCTCCCTCGCGCACCAGCCAGCCTGACTGCCCGCCGGGTGACCGGCCCCCCAGGAGCCCAGCAGCACCACTGGACCCCAGGGAATCTCCTCAGCACTCCAAAAGGTAAGGAGGCTGGGGGGATTAAATTAAAAAAAAAAACATGTGTAAGTGAGTGTTAGTGTGAGTGTGTGAGTGTGTGTGAGTGTGTGTGAGTGAGTGTGAGTGTTAATGTGTGTGAGTGAGTGTGAGTGTTAGTGTGTGTGAGTGAGTGTTAGTGTGTGTGAGTGAGTGTGAGTGTTAGAGTGAGTGTGAGTGTTAGTGTGTGAGTGTTAGTGTGTGTGTGAGTATAAGTGTGTGTGAGTGTAAGTGTGTGTGAGTGAGTGTGTGTTAATGTGTGTGAGTGAGTGTGAGTGTTAGTGTGTAAGTGTGAGTGTAAGTGTAAGTGTTAGTGTGTGAGTGTTAGTGTGTGAGTGTTAGTGTGTAAGTATGTGTGTTAGTGTGTGTGTGTGTTAGTGTGTGTGAGTGAGTGCTTGAGTGTTAGTGTGTGTGAGTGAGTGTTAGTGTGAGTGTGTTAGTGTGCGTGTAGGTGTTTGTGTTAGAGAGTGTGTGTGTGTGTCTGCTAGTGAGTGTCAGTAAATGTGTTACTGTGTGTGTCTGTTACTGAGTGTGTTTGTGTGTGTGTGTTAGTGAGTCTGTTTGATGTCTGTTAGTGAGTGTGTGTTTGTCAGTGAGAGTGTATGTTTTGTAAGTGAGTGTGTATGTATGTCTGCCGCTGAGTGTGTCTCTGTCAGTAAATGTGTGTGTCTGTTAGCTAGTGTGTATGCATTTGTTCGTGAGAGAGTGTGTGTGTGTCTTCAGCACTTACCTTTCTCCAGCGCCGGACTCCCATGGCGCTGGGGAAAGGTAAGTGCTGAAGACACACACACACACGCAGAGTAAGCGCGAGGGGGGGGGGGGCCACGGATCAATTTTCGCACCGGGGCCCCATGGGTCTTGTGTACGCCACTGATTCAGTGAGAGTAGTGGTGAAATGTGTGTGGCATGACTGAGTGTGGGTAAGTAAGAGTCAAGTATTTTAACTGGGCACTAGTTCTAGGTGGGATAAAGTGGTATAGCGGATGGATGAGTAGTTTGGTTCATTTTAGAGGTTTGTAGAGAAAGTATATAGTGATCATGAATTTTAGCGATATCCAATATTTTTAAGGTGGTCCCAGTGCCACCACTCATATCTGGTGTCACAATAGCTTTAATTTAAAAAAAATAAAAAAATAAAAAGTTTTTGACTGTAATATAATAGCAGTCAGTTTCCTTCACACGTGTGAGTTTCAGGGCCTGCCAGGGCACAGTGTCACACCAGTGCAACTCATATCTGGTGTAACAGTAGTGTACATTAAAAAAAAACTAGAAATTTGACTGTGAAATAATAGCAGTCAGTTTCCTTCACACGTGTGATTTTCAGGGCCTGCCAGGGCACAGTGTTACACCAGTGCAACTCATATCTGGTGTAACAGTAGTGTACATTTAAAAAAAAATGGCTGGGTGGAGGAAGAGACCTTCAATGACATCAATGAGGCCAAGGAACGGGACATGGCTAGCTTGGTATCCAACCTTGTGCAAATGGGGAGTTTGCGGTTGTGCAAATGGACTGTTTGCGGTTGTTTGCGGTGCGTTAAACGGGGAGTTTGGTCTGTCACTGTAAGCGGGCGTAACCCTTACACTACCTGATCGATACAACATCATACCTGATGTTTTAAAGCACGTTATTCCAAACAATTTAGGAATGTTAGGTGAGTTATGCCCTTTATGGATTAAAACCAGACTCTGCATCAATTATGTAATTTTCCATGGGAGTTTTGCCATGGATCCCCCTCCGGCATGCCACAGTCCAGGTGTTAGTCCCCTTGAAACAACTTTTCCATCACTATTGTGGCCAGAAAGAGTCCCTGTGGGTTTTAAAATTTGCCTGCCTATTGAAGGCTATGGCGGTTCGCCCGTTCGCGAACATTTGTGGAAGTTCGCGTTCGCCATTCGCGAATGGAAAATTTTATACTAATAGCCAATAAAGTTCATAAGTAGTTAGCAACTCTAAGTCAATGAACTCCACCTAGACAGCATTGACATGATTAATGTAGACGTAGTGGCTTCCAGATTAGCAATACGAGAAGAGGACGCTGGACTGGGGGCACCTGGGATACTGAGGTAAGTGTCAAGTGGCTGGACTACTAGCTGTGAGACAGCGGCTATATGCATTGTCAATGTAAGAGCTTTATGGGAGATGCAGTCCACAACATATGGCATTCCAAAGGTTGCCGACCCCCTTATATTATCAAATTAAATGTAACTAATTAAGCTAATTTATATAGGATCCCTCCCTGATTAATTGATTTCATCCTGTTTGTTATATACCCCACATACTGCTGCAATGCTCTTCTCATGTGCTGGTTATCAGTATATAGAAGGGGATCTGATAAATCATGGAGGGAAGTTATGGCCTAATATATGTTGTTAAAATAGCTAAACTATGTCTTATAGCTGAGTTTCAGATTTCAAATTAGCAATTTTGACCTACATTTGCAATTCACTACAGTTCGCTGTTTAGTGAATAATCCCCATGAGTCTTATGTTGAAGGAGCAGAGTCCGAGGGGTGACATACTCTTCATATTTTACAATACTTAAATGATACACATTGTTTCTAATTGGTTATTGTCTGCTAAATATGTCACAGGTGATGTTTTTTTATTAGAATTCAGGTACATAGACGGAATAGAACCAGCTGATTGCCACACATAGCGAGTCTGTGCAGATAAGAATGACTGATTATTAAAAAATTCTCTCAGTATTGCCAGCTTTAAAAATGGCTTAGGTACAGGGGTTCCTCTCTTCTTTTATATGTAATACTGGCTGAATGTGAGATCTCTTCTCATGCGCGTGTGCCTGTGTTTTTATATGTCTGTCACAGTGGTAGACTGAGGGAAATATGTCTCTGTGCATTTGGCACTGATTTATTGACATTAGCCACTTTCCTAGCTGACTGTTCCCTGTTACATGTTTGTGGACTGTGATTGTGCTGAGCATTAAAAGACGTGTATGTATTATGCATACTTGTTTCTTCAGTGTACGCACACATTATGAAAAGACCACCGCGCTTATAAATAAATAATGATAATGACAGTTAATGGGTTCGGTGACTCCCCAGCGAGCCGCATCCCAGAGTCCGTTGCTTCTGGGGAAGCAAAGAACTTCATGAATATTCACAACTGTCACATGACCATGTTGCTATGACACAGCGACCCAAAAATACATCCGTTAAAAAACAGAGCAGCAACAAAGGGCTGTGAGTGACAGGCAGCAGGGCGCAGCGATTTTCGTAGCCAGCCATGACAGACTACAGCAAAGAGACATAGCAGGCACTAACATGTGAGGGAGCGCAACAGGTGGCCAGGGCATAGAATTGGCCAGAGGAAGAAAAAATAAATAGACTGACACAGAGCAGGACACTTAAAGAGAAAGTGGGCAGCGACCACTTCAGTAGCAGGGACTAGACTAATTAAGCCTTAGACAAGATGAATCACTTTTAAAAAAAGCACTCGGGGGGTGATTTACTAAACAGAGAATGGCAGTGAATTGAAAACAAGACTGCAACATTCACGTCAATAGCCGATTTGGAAAAAAAAAACCTGTTTCTGCTGTATTCACAGCTTGGCTATTTCCGTCTGGATCTTGCAGTTCATTTTTTTTTTTTTTATTTGACCATTTTTATTGGTTATAAACTTAGGGTACAAAAAAGGAAAAGGGGGAGGGGGGAAACGTAAAAGCATACTTTCCATTTTGACATTTCCACTGGATTTAACAAGTTCAGTTACTGTATTATATCCAGTTTCAATCGCACCAACAGCAGTCACCTTATAACCAACCTGCAATTTATTGTGCATTCAGGACCAGTGTGAAAGGCACAGATCAGAAGCATATTTACAGCATCATTCTTTAATCAACTAGTTTCCCCTATAACCTGTCCGGTTAACCTATTAATGCGAAACTGTGGTTCAGGTCTCGTGTTGTGTGTCCCTTATGTGTTCTTTTTCTTAGAGTTTTCATTGTTTTTGGAACTTGGTAACCCGTGTTACTTCCGTCGTTAGTTATTTACAGTGGCTATCTCGTTAATGGTACAGGGGGGTGGAATCAAGGAAGAAGAAAGAGGAGAAGGAGTAGGGGGGTGTGGATGGGTGCGAGGTTTGCCAGTCCGGTATCTTGCGGTATGTAATAGCAGGGAACTACAGTAGTTGGTCGTCTTCTGCCACCATCCTATTGTTAGCTTTTCAGTGCCTATCTGTCTTGTGTGGTATGGGTGTCTTAGGTGAGCTATATATGGCCAATCACCATTGCTATGGCTTTTTTTTTTTTTTGTTCCTATGATATTATGTCTAGGCTCCCCAGTGTAGCTGTATAGGTTTCCCACTGATTTTTGACCTTCTGAAAAGTGCAGGGTTCTGTGTTGTTTTCTAGCCATGTGTTCGTATACTAAATTTGTAGATATTTGTCATATCAATGCTTGTTTGGACAGTGCATCTGGAGATTTCCAGGCTCTAGCAAGTAGTGACTGGGCCGCCACCAGAGCATGGAATATAAAGATTTCCTCTCCTTTATGGAATTTTTAAATGTTCAAGAGTAAGAGTCTCAATTCTGGCGTAAGTGTGATATCGTGGTGTGTGGCCCGTGAGATAAGGTTTTGTACCATCGACCAGTATGGTTGGATCTGGCTGCAGCACCACCAAATGTGGAACATTGTGCCTTCTGGCTCTTTACAGCGCCAACAGTGATTAGGCGTTCCAGGGAATATTTTTGCTAACCGATCTGGTACCATATACCATTTATAGAATATTTTTCTCAATAATTCGAGGTGCGACGTGCAGGAGGTTTTCCCTTATTGTGCTGTGAGTGCTTTTAAGCATTGTGCTACATCTAGGTCTGCCTGCTACGCTAGACTAAATCTGTCTACTGATTTTGTGGTTCCCGCGTTGAGGAGAGATCAGCTTCTTTGGCAACGGCGGCGTCAGACTGTCATGATTACTAGAACTGTATCATACCTAGGACTAAAAGGTAACGTCTGGCCGGACTTAACGTACCAGAGAATAGTCAGAATACGTGCTGAGGTCGGGGACACAGAATGACGGTGAGGGAAAGCCAAAAGTCAAGGATACCAGAATACAGGGAGGTCAAAACTAAGCCATAGTCAATAACCAGAAATAAACGCTCAGGATCACACTCTCGGACAACCACTAAGGGAAACCACGACAGGTCAATGAGGGAAGGCAAGAAATGAGTTTAAGTCTCCTTTAAAACCGATTAGCCGTACCCAGCCTATGACCCCAGAACGTGCTTGTGCGTCGTTTGCGTGACGTCACACACACGTTCACGTTGTCAATACCGTGGGCGTATATGGGGCTACGCAGCAGCCGGCATCAAATGGTTTCAGCCAGAGAATACGAAACAGGATTAATTCTACGAAGGATACGAAATGGACCAAGGAATCTGGGAGCAAACTTCATGCTAGGAACTTTAAGTTTGATGTTGCGCGATGATAACCACACCCTCTCACCCATTTGGTAAACAGGGTTGGCACCCCACCATTTTATCAGCATGAAATTTGAAACGATCAGCTGCAGTTTTGAGAGCAGAGTGAACTTTGGTCCAGGTATCACGAATAGAAGCAAGGTGATCATCCAAAGCAGGGATAGCCGTGTCAGAGAAAACAGCCGGCAGAACAGTAGGATAACGACCGTTATTAACAAAGAATGGACTATGACCGGAAGAGTCATGATTAGCATTGTTCCTAGCAAACTCGGCCCAGGGTAGTAATTCAGACCAATTATCTTGAATGCTATTAACAAAACAACGCAAATACAATTCTAATGACTGGTTAGCCCTCTCAGCCGTGCCATTGGTTTGGGGATGGTAAGAGGAAGAAAATGGCATTTTAATGCCCAACTGTTTATTGAAAGCCCTCCAAAACCAAGACACACACTGAGAACCTCTGTCAGATACAATATTGTGAGGAATACCATGTAGTTGGACAATTTCACGTATAAAAATAAGAACCAGGTCTTGAGAGGATGGCAATTTTTTGAGTGGAACAAAATAAGCCATCTTGAAAAAGCAGTCAACCACCATAAGGATGGTGGTATAGCCATTAGAACTAAGAAGTTCCACGATGAAATCCATGGGCAAATGGGACCACGGAATACTAGGTACGGGAAGTAGATGCAACAATCCACATGGAAGCTTATGAGAAACTGCACAAACAGAACATGCCTGTACATATTCATTAACATCTTTCCTGAGAGAATCCCACCAAAATGATCTCATGATCGCGGATATGGATTTATAAATGCCTGGGTGTCCAGCAGTCACGTTGTTGAGGAACACCCGCCTGACATTTTCCTTTTCACCAAATGGAACAAATAATTTATCCAGTGGTTTATTGCATGGCGCCTGAGACTGAGCCTCCATGATAGTGCCAATCAGAGGAGATGACAAGGAAAGGACAGTGAAAGCGATGATACACTCAGGTGAAATAA
The DNA here is from genome assembly GCF_036172605.1 of Pelobates fuscus. Taxonomy (NCBI): domain Eukaryota; kingdom Metazoa; phylum Chordata; class Amphibia; order Anura; family Pelobatidae; genus Pelobates; species Pelobates fuscus. The sequence goes on along the minus strand of NC_086317.1, from coordinate 165,184,538 downwards.
AAGGTGATGTCTCCTCGCCCTGTACTGATTCAGTATCAAACTGTCTGGATAAGGCATCTGCCTTCACATTTTTGGGACCAGGTCTGTAAGTTATCAGAAAGTTAAAGTGAGAAAGGAACAAAGACCATCTAGTTATACCCCCAAAACTGTACTTCTGTCTGATCAAAGATGCATTTTTCCAGTTTACAATAAAGTAGATTTTTAAATAAAGTTTGCAATACTTGTTTGACATGTTTGTAGTGAGTCTGAAGGTCAAGGGAATATATAAGGATATCATCCAGATAGACTAGGACAAATGAATAAATATAGTCTCTGAGTTAATAAAAAAGTCCTGGAACACGGCCGGAGCATTGCACAACCCGAAGGGCATCATAGTACTCATAGTGCACACTTCAAGTGTTAAATGCCGTTTTCCACTCACGATTTTCCTTAAAGGGACACTATAGTCACCCAGGCCACTTCAGCTCAATGAAGTGGTCTGGGTGCCAGGTCCCCCAGGTTTAACCCTTCAGATGTAAACATAGCAGTTTCAGAGAAACTGCTATGTTTACATTGCAGGGTTAATCCAGCCTCTAGTGGCTGTCTTCCTGCTGGATTTCAAGCAAACCAATCAGAGTGCTGTGACAGGTAAATGTAGAGACTTACCTGTCTGTCTCTTCATTTACCTGTCAGAGCACTCTGTTTGGATGGCTTAAACCAACCAACCAGAGTGTTCTGAGCCTAATTGCAGGGCGGGGCAAGGCTTTATAAGCCTTCCCCCGCCCTGCAGAGCTCAGTCTGCGCGGAGCCCTCCATGGGTGAAGATGGATTACTTTATTTGTGCTCTGGTTTTTTTTGTTTTTTCAAAGTGCAAAATATTATGGATTTTTAGTTAGCCTTTTTTGTGGCTGAAAAAATAAGATTTTAGAAGAAAGAAGACATCAAATGGCAAGTTTTATTAATTTTTTTTTTACAGGTATCTAGTTAATGGTCCCCCCTCATTATTTTTAGGGTGAGGGGGGTAGGTAGGGGTTATTTTTAAGGGGGGGCAAGGGCCCCCTAATCACCCCCCTAGTCACCTGGGGGGGTTACATTTTCATTTAGGGCCCCCACCCGCCGCTCCGGGACAATGGACATTTAATATTAATAATTTGTGCGTGTCTGTGAGTGTGTTTGTGTGTCTGAGTGTGTGTGTGTGTGTGTGTTTGTCTGTGAGTGTGTGTATGTGTGTCTGAGTGTGTGTATATGAGTGTATGTGTGTGTGCCTCTACATGTGTCCGTCTGTCTGTCTGTATGTATGGGTCTCTGTGTGTATGTGTGTCTGTATGTATGTGTCTGCATGTGTGGCAGAGGGCAGGGACGTGTGGGGTAGGAGGTAGATGTCTGGGGGGGCCCCAGGGCAATTTTCGCACCGGGGCCCTGTGGTTTATAATTACGCCTCTGCAGTAATTATACCAGGCGAATTAACCTGCCCATGCTTTCAAAGCAACTGTTTTATTTATTTATTTATTAATTTTTTAATTGTAATTGGTCTTTTGTTTTGCTGTTTATTCTCCGTCTTCCTCCCCCTGCATGAATCTAGTGGTAAAAAACATAGGAAGGGAAGAGAGGAGATACGAGAGAATACAATTCACAGCATGATATATCAGCATTGATACCTCTCCTCAGAAAGTATGATGACTGTCATACCGCATCCGAAAGACATTAATTAACCCATTTTGTATGGGTAGTGTCAGCAAGTTAGCAGTGTTTCCTTCGTTGTTATTTCGCCACATTGACCTTCTGCCAGACTCTGACGAGACGCGGTGGTGATGCCACTGGACCACTTGCGGTAAGTTCCTCAGTTGCTAGGTATATGTTCCACTGGGCAAGTAGCTTGTAGCCTTCTTCGGGTGATTTTGCTTTTCTGTCCGGTACATTCTTGTGTATTATGAGGAGAGTCGGGAACCCCCACTTGTAGGGAATTTGAGCAGCTCTGAAGGCTCTTGTGATCGGGCCAAAGGCTATGCCAACGTAGCTGGAGACAGATCCGCAAATAGTTGTGCTCCCGCAAACTTGTCTGTCACCCGGTTGGGATCTCGTGCTGCTTGCATCTTTTCCTTAGCTCCATAGAAGTGAACTCTTACTATGGCATCCCGCAGCACTGCAGCTGGGAGATTTTTTTTTGTTTAGCCATCCGATGTGCCCTGTCTAGCTGGATCTCTTGATCCGATGCCTCAGATAACAAGCTTTGGAAAAGCTCTATAATTTCCTCGGGCTTGTCCTCCAGGTGCGCTGTACACTCTCCAGTAACTTTTGGCTAGCTTCTGGAAATCAGCCTGCAGCGTAGTTTTGAGATCTTCTAATAGTTTTTTAATGTTGTTCTCTGCCGACGGAACTGCAGTGCTTAGAGAGATGGATGTTACGTTGCTATGTCCTGAGGTCGAGGCTTGTCAGAGTGCCGTCCCATTGCCATCTTGTGGTCGCCTGCTCGGCGGAGACAGGGCCGAAACTTGTATGGCAGTGGGTTTCTGCCTCATTTTGCTAGAGTTTGCTTGCATTCACGTTCGTACCCGTGTTATTGTGACGGGTAAGCTTTCCTCTTTTTTTCCCCTTACGCTATTTCTTGCTGCCACCGTTGGTGCTCACCTAATCTGCGACTGGCCCCATTCAAGTCGTAGCCACGCCCCGCCCGTTAGGGTAATTTTAACCGCTGCCAGTCTTCCCAGCCAAGAAAGATATTAATGTCCCCACTAGGCTAAACTCCAGTTCTTTTGGCAGAGTTTCGTAATTGACTTTAAACAAGCCCCTTAAGTTTTTTGTGATTTTGAGACCCAAGAAGGAAATACTGTCCATTCTCCAGTCCATTATGAATTTCTCCTGAAGTATGTCTAGTGTGCCTTTGGGCGTACCAATGGTTTGGGTTTTTGTCACATTAAGATTGTCGTAGGAGGGGGCGGGGCGCACCGCCGAGCTGGACGGTCGCATTCCCGTCCAGCTCCGGCTGAACACACCAATTTAAACACCTAAAACATGGTAATCGACCCAAGAACAAACCGACAGCATGGGTGTTTGGCGACTCAGAGACACCGGATCCAGGGAGAGGCTGGCCCACGGAGCTGCAGTCCCCTGGAGGCGCAGCCCTCGCCCTCGCCGACAGAGTGGGGGCCTAAGCCGGCGGTGAGAGGGGTGGACGGCCGCTGCCCCTCTATCCTGCCTAAAGGTGCCGACTCGGAAGCTGTGACCCGGGTGGACCTGGCCCCGTTCTCCCCCCCATATGGACCGGGGGGGTTATCCCGGTCCTCATCTGTGCACTCAAGGCCTGACGACAAGGCCACTCTGCTCGAGAGCCGGAACGCACCACCCAAGATGGCGGATGCCATGTGGGCCGAGATCGGCGGAGGCGACTGCTCCATGGCAGTGAACGGAGCGACTAATAAAGCCTCCAGGAAAGAGCCCGGGAGGCAGAAGGAGTCCCACCATACCAAGCACCGCAACCCTGCACACGACTACTCACCCGCCAACACCACAGGCACATAACGGAGGAGGCCTAGCCAGACCCAAAATGGCGGCTGCACTGGCTCCCGTTGCACACCACTTATCTATGCCAGCGACTGCCATCCACACAACACCTAACGGCGCCCAAGCACACTCCCTAAGAGACTCACCTCTGGACATCCAGTAAAAGCACTCCTGGCCACTTGGGGAGACAGCCCCTGGGACACTCACAAGGTACGCAGAAACACCCCTGGAGCAGCACCGCCAGAACAGCGACGGACACCCGCACTCGGTCGTACCGACATGGTGGATCGGGCATCGGTTAAGCACAGGCCCGCGACAACTAACTAGGCCTCGGACCTACCAAGTCACAGGCCCCTGGAGCACAAATCGACTTACGAACTCTAGACCAACCAGGGTGACAAGCGTGTTTATACCTCGATCTTTTAAACATAATATACTATTTAACATGTATATAAGCATGCCTTCACTCACATATCTCACTCATGTACCCATACTCAGTCAGATGTGTAATCTTGTATATGTTAGAGGGCTTACAGCGAAAACCTACTCAGCTAGAAACAGATAGAAACAGATACTACTACTATCAGGAAATGCGCATTGTGTAGCGAATACTATATCTGTTATTCACATATGGTCTCAGCTTGTTACTCTAATATAAAATATGAAAATTGCTTAGTCTAACTTGTCTATCTTAAATATAAAATGTGCAATCTTGTTTAAAACAGCCATGAAAATCCATAATGTATATTCTTGTTCGTGCTATCGTGGCACACCATGCATGTTTGTAATTCCCTGCACGCTATAAATAAAGAATTAAAAAAAAAAAAAAAAAGATTGTCGTAGGAGCTGTCTCCATAATCTGTTATTTCTTGTAAAAGGTTAGGCATTGATACCAGTGGTTGGGTCAAGGTTAGTGTATGGAGCTATTGTGTCTGATCCTGGTTGCTAGAGGTTCTAGTGCCATAACATTTAATAGTGGTAATAGGGGGCATCCCTGCCTGGTAATTTGTGATTAAAAACGGGTGGGACAGAAATCCTGCATTGAGCACCTGTTCTGCCTGAGAACTGTATAATGCCTTAACCACTGACATGAATCCCTCCGGGATCCCACATTTTGTCATGACCTCCTCCAAAAAACTTCCAGTGGAGGCGGTGAAAGGCTTTTTTCGCGTCAAGCTTTGCACGATGTCTAAAACTTTACACGTGTTTTCAGCACCTTGTCTACCTGCTACAAAGCCTACTTGGTCTGTGTGAATAATGTGAGGAAGGATTTTGCTAAATTGTGTGGCGAATAGTTTGGCAAACAACTTCGCATCAGTATTTAGAAGCGATATTGGCCTAAAGTTTTGTGGGTGCATTGGTGGTTTGCCCAGTTTAGGCAGTGTTATGATGTGGGCTAGTAAGGAGTCGTGGTGCAGTGACTGCCGAGATTGCTTCTGTAAAAGCTTTCATTAGTTGGGGTGCTAAGACTGAATTAAATCGTTTATAGTATGTGTTGTCCAGACCATCTGGTCCCGGGGCTTTGCCTGTAGGCAAGAGGTTAATTGTCGCCAAGATTTAATCCTCCGTGATTGGCTGTGTGAGGTCCTCTTACTGTTGGGTCGTAAGGGTGGGAAGGTGTACCATGGCTAGATTGGAATTTATGTTTTCCTGTGTAGGCTGGTATGTATTTACATTGCTGTGTAAATTGTATAAATTGGCATAGTATTTGGCAAACTCGTTACATATGTCTTTGGGTATCATAATTTTTTCACCTGTGGGGGACATGATAAACGCTATTTTTTGTTTTGCAATATCCGGGCTAAAAGTGAGTTAGCTTTGTTTCCGTGTGCATATTGGCATGATTTTAGTCTCTGGAGGATGTATCCTGTTTTTTCTAGCGCTTGGCGATGAATTTTGTTAGTGACGTGGGCTATTTGCACTTTCAAATCTTGAGATAGGGCGAATTGGTTCTGTGTTTTGAGACTATATAAGTCTCGCTGCCATTTCGTGAGTTGGGCTTTTGATTGTTTATGTAAGTATGATGCCCGTCGGAGGAAAATCCCTCTAGCTACTGTTTTGTGTGCCGCCCAAATTGTTCTTTGTGATGCCTCTTGAAAATAGTGGTTTAGGGCTACTGCAACCTCCTTTGAAAATTTGGGGTCAGTCAGCAAGGAGGCATTCAGTCTCCATAGGTTGCGTTGCTTAAAATCATATTGGTCCTTGACAGTCAGTGTGACTGGAGCATGGTCGGACCATGAGATTTGCCCTATCTTGCAGTTTATTATCTGATTGAGCATATTCCCCTGTAGTAAAAACTCATCTATGCGCGAGTATGAATTGTGTACAAGGGAAAAGTGTGTATAGGACAGTTTGTCAGTGTGGGATAGCTGCCAGGCATCATAGTAATGGTGTATCGAGAGAAGTTTTTGTATCTGCCTACATTGGCGTTTAGGGAGTTTGTATCGATTACTATATTGTGAAACATTTGTGTCCACTTTCGTGTCTAAAATGTGGTTGAAATCGTCACATACAATAGAGACTCCCTCTTAGATTTTGGTCAGTTTGTGTAATATTTGGTGTAAAAAATTGTGTTGGTTGGTATTGGGCAAGTATATATTCGCAATTGTGTATGTTATGTTATGTTATTTATTAAGCACTTCAGGATGACGTATCTTCCGTTTGCATCAATATCTTTGGATATCAGAGTGAACGCTACATGTTTGGTGATAAGTATAGAGGCGCCTTTAGTGGGTGATGTTGCGTGGAAATGGTATGGGTAGTTGGTCATAGACGGGTGAGTAAAGTCATTGGTTCTATAGTGCATCTCCTGCAGTCAGATTACATCCACATTGATAGGTTTTAATTCCCTGTACAGTTGGTGTCTCTTAACCGGTAGATTTAACCCTCTTACGTTCAAGGTGCAAATTTTCATGGGGGTCTAAACACCAAGTGTTTGACCATCTTGTGGACAGGTGTAAGAGGTAAGTACAGTGGGCTCACTCGTCCCAGCAGCTTCGAGGCGAGTGACCTTCCCCTAAAAGAGGGTAATTTGTGGGCATGCCGTTCTTGCACTCCAAAGATTAGGAGAAGTCGATAGGGTAACCTTATATTATGATGAGATATCATGGAATATAGTACGTCATGTTCAGGGCCGGTGCAAGGACCCTGCAAGGGCAGGCAAAAGAAAAATTTGTAGTCCCCCCCCATGTGACATCACAATGCCCTACCTATATGAACTAACGCCAGTGCTGCACACAGTGTTTGTTTACATTAAAAAGCCTGCAAGCACAGGCTATAGATGCCAGAACCACTTCATTAAGCTGCAGTGGATCTGGGGACTATATAGTCCCTTTAATGTGAGGTAAATTAGAGATTTGTGTCACTAATAATATACTAGATTGCCTACTTACAACCAGATGAGGATGATGATGGGGTGTGGCTGCAGTCTGGCTCCACTGGTCTGGTGTAGAACAGGATCTCTGGAGGCTGTTTGTAACTGTGGTCACAAAAATTTAATGTTCTGGGAAAACAGGAAGCAGCTCCATTTTTAGGGCCCCTTACACAGCTCAAGGTCTGGGCCTGACGGTGAGTATGCCTATAAGGTCCACCTACATGTTCCACCTATGAGTTCGCTCACAGGGAGTGGAGTGTGTAGGCGATATGTTATGCGTTATTGTAGAGGATCTAATGTGTGCGCTTATGGAATGTAGTGTATAGGGAAACCAGTTTGTGTAGGTGATGCAGTGTGTGTGTGTGTAGTGGAAGCAGTGTGTTTTTGTGTAAGGGATAGAAAGCAGTGTGTGTTTGTGTTTAAGGAATGTATTATGTGTTTCTGGTTGTGTGTAAGGGATGCATTGTGTGAACCTGTGTTTGTATGCGTAAGGGATGCAAGGTGTGTTTCTGTGTATATAAGGGATGCAGTGTGTGTGTGTCTGTTAGGGTGCATTGAGTGTGTGTTAGTGATGCATTGTGTTTCTTTGTGTGTAAGGGAAGCATGTTGTTTTTCTGTGTGTGTAGGGATGCATTGTATGTTTCTGTGGATGTATAGGGATGCATTGTGTGTGTGTGTGTGTGTGTGCGCGCGGGTGTAGTGTGAAAGAGAGAGTTTTTGGGGTAGGATAGGGGCTGAGTCCGGCCAGTCACAGAAGCCCTCAACTACTCCCGTGCCCAAAATTTATTTATATATGTGTGTGTGTATATATATATATATATATATATATATATATTATTTATTTATTTTTGTATTCTCTTCCTAGTCTCCTCTAGCCTCGGGGTTGGGTGGGGGGGGCGGAGGCCCCATTTAGGGTTTTGGACCCCGTGGTCTCAGGTGTGGCAATCACATGCTTTCTGGCTGGTAACCAGATACGGGTTACAGGTTCCCCAACCAGTTGGGGTGGCATTTAACAAGGGTAGCTGCTATTATGTGCGACGTACCGCCTGTCACGGCGCAGGGGGTCTGTATTGACACGGTCACGCCTGATCAGTACGACCGCGCTGATACTTCAGATACACATGAGCAGGGCGGTCACGCCGAAAAGGTAAAACTTTACCTACCTGGATCGCGGCGGAGTGCCGCCCGATCCTCCAAGAAGACGGATCTCGGCTGGTGCGGCGTTCTAAGGGACCCCGGCCGCTGTGGACTCGTTCTTATTGTTACAGGGCACACTGCCCACATTAGAGCTGACGGCGGCGTGCGTGTGACGTCACGTTATCGACGCACACGCACGTTTTGCTCAGAGAGCGTGTTTTTGGTATTATACTTATGTTTTTTTACTTTAGCTTATGTTTTTGACTTTCACTACTTCTGGTGTCCTGACCCTTGGCTTGTTTATTCGAATTGACTCATTCTGTATCCATGACCTTGGTTTGTTATTTTGACCATTCTCTTTTAAGTTAAGTCCGGCCATTCTTAGGTTCGGTATACATTGTTTGTGTAAATTTAGTTCTGCGTGTTGGGTCATATAGTAATCGTGACATTTTGACAGGGATATGGACCCTGCAGAATTGTGCGAGAGCACACTGGAAGAAAATGATCACCACATGGATCAATTTGCCACTACCAAAGCATTAGTGCGTATAAAGCAAGGCAATAGGTCTGTTGCAGAGTACGCCATTGAATTTCATACCCTCGCTTCAGAGGTCGACTTGACTAACAGCGGATTAATCACTGCCTTTTCCACAGGTCTATCTGATGCAGTACTTGATGAGACTGCTGCTAAAGAATTAACTGAAAAACTTACATGATGCATATTGATAACTGTCTTAGAGAGAGAGACAGAACCAGAAATAGAACTAGACATTCCAACTTGTCTATTGCCCCCCGTTTCTCCACTCCTATGTTACCTGCTCTGTCTCCCCCTCCTGAATCTGAACCCATGCAATTAGGGGTGATGAGATTTTCTGAGGCTGAAAAACTATATAGGAAAAATGAAGGGCTCTGTTTATATTGTGGAAAAAAGGGTCATTTGAGAATAGCTTGTCCTATTCGGCCGGAAAACTTGCGCACCTTAGAACCGCCCACTTCTGACCGGTGTGATGTATATGTCCCCTGGTATGCCTCAAAATAGGTTTATGCTTTCTGTGTTTGCCCAAAGCAATAAAAATAATTCCTTGTGTTATTTGGTTGATTCTGGTGCAGCGGAGAACTTTATAGACCAACTGTTTGTTACCAACCATGTAGTGCCGCTCAAAGAAAGAACCACACCTTTGGCCATTGAGGCCATAGATGGTAGACCACTGTCCCATTCTTTGATCCCACAGGAAACCTTACCTCTTACCTTAACGGTAGGTGGTTTTACATAAGGAACTTATCCCCTTCCAAGTTATTTCATCTCCTTCTTGTCCCATAATACTTGGTTTTCCGTGGCTTTTCAAGCACAATCCACATATTGATTGGGTTAAGGGTGAGATTCTAGAATGGAGTGGTAAATGTATTAAGTGTATTCAACCCGTTGCTAAGAGCTTGGACATGGTTAATGTACCTACTACTGCTCCTCTTTCTACTGAGGTTCCTTTTCCCTATTTGGAGGTTAAAGAAGTGTTTAACAAAGTACACACTAATGTTTTACCTCCACACAGGTCTTACGATTGCTCCATTGATTTGCTTCCTGGTACTATACCCCCTAAGGGTGGTGTATATACCTTATCCCCTCAAGAAAGCAAAATCATGAAGGAATACATAAACAAGTCCCTGTCTTAAAGTCACATACGTAGATCTTCTTCTCCAGCCGGTGCTGGTTTCTTCGTTGTATCTAAAAAGAGGAAGATCTTCGTCACTGTGTCAACTATAGGGCATTAAATAAGATCACTGTGAAAAATGCCTATCTTATACCGCTCATTTCCAAATTATTTGACAGACTCCAAGGTGCCAAAGTGTTTACCAAACTTGACCTTAGGAGTGCTTATAATTTGGTGAGGATAAAGGAGGGACATGAGTGGAAAATGGCTTTCAAAACTAGAAATAAGAATTACGAGTATTTATTCATGCCTTTTGACTTATGTAATGCCCCAGCCCTATTTCAGGATGTATTAAACAATGTACTTAGAGAATTCATTTATTCATTTGTATTGGTGTATCTCGACGATATACTCACATATTCTTCTGATCTCTCCACTCACCACGTGCATGTAAAACAAGTTTTACAAACACTACTTAAAAATGGATTATACTGTAAACTTGAAAAATACCTATTTGATCAGACAGAGATTCAGTTCCTGGGTTATGTGATTTCTGCTTCTGGTTTCTAAATAGATCCACAAAAACTCGAGGCGATTCTGCAGCATTTTCTAGGCTTAGCCAATTATTATCGTAGGTTAATAAAGGGGTTCTCTACTGTTATAGCCCCCATTACTAACCTTACTCGTAACGGTGTTAACTGTCACATAAGGTCACAGGAAGCTAAAGAAGCATTTGATAATCTCAAAACCTTGTTTGCTTCTGCTCCCATACTAGTGCACCCTGGTACCAGTACACCTTTTATACTAGAGGTAGATGCTTTAGAAACAGTAAAGGTGCTGTTCTGTCTCAGAGGGAAAGAAAGGACACCCCTTTACACCCTTGTACGTTTTTCTCCATTAAACGGTCGCCAGCAGAAAGAAACTATGATATGGGCAACTGAGAACTGTTAGCCATTATCCTAGCCTTCAAAAGAATGGCAACATCTTTTGGAGGGTTCTAAAGATCCACTTTTGATTTTCACTGATCACCAGAATCTGGCTTACATAGGTGAAGCCAAGAGATTGTATTCCAGACAAGCCAGATGGTCTCTCTTCTTTTCACGTTTCAATTTTGTGATTACATACAGACCTGGCACAAGAAACATCAAAGCTGATGCCCTATCTAGGCAATATGATTCAAAGGAAGAACAGGAGCAAGAGATTTCTTCTATTATACCTCCTGACTGCATTATTGCCTCTACTGTTCTTGCGTTGTCCTCGCCTCTCCAGCTCAGGCACAGGCTTAATGTTAAAGGGAGCACTGCCCACATTAGAGATGGCGCCGGCGTGCATGTGACATCACGTTATTGACGCACGTTTTGGGGTCAAAAGCCATGTAATAACCAATCACAGCACTGAGAGGCATATTTAAACCATGTTATGCCTTTTCTCAGTGCCCTGTTGCGTTCTCGGTATTATATTTCTGTTTTTTTACTTTGGCTTATATTTTTGACTTTCCCTACTTCTGGTATCCTGGCCCTTGGCTTGTTTATGCGAATTGTCTCATTCTGTATCCCCGGCCTTGGCTTGTTATTTTGAACATTCTCTTTTACGTTAAGTCCGGCCATTCTAAGGTCCGGTATACGTTGTTTGTGTTAATATAGTTCTGCGTGTTGGGTCACACAATAATCGTGACATTGCCCACACAGGCCTACCCCGCCCTCACTGGGTGTCCCCCAGTTCCATCTCTTTTAAGCGCCCGCCACACCACCCCCAAAGCTTAAGATAACAGGTATGCAAGATACCCCCCCATGAAATTACAAAAAATATAGACAATGCGCTTAGGTATCAGTAGGGAATACTTGCAACTCAGAAGAGATATTCCGTGGCACAGTTCGTTTGCACATCCATATTCTGCTAGTAATTTCTCTCTTTTCACCACTCGAACGAGACGCGGCTCGTTCCCGGTGAACGTTGATGGGAGATCCATATCCCTAGACCCCAGCTCTGCAGGATGCCTTCCTCTGGTGTAGCAACTGCCGTAGTCTTCACTCCTCTGGACACCAACACTTTCACGGGATACCCACACCTGTAGGATAGTTTATGATGTCAAAGTTGTTCAGTGACAGCCTTAAAGCCACTTCTCCGTTTCAGCGTTTACGTTGAGACATTCGCAAATAATGTAAGCCCACCGTAAAGATCTGGCAGCGATTTAAAAAAAAAATGTATTTATTATTTTTTTTTGCAAGAGATCCTGTGCCAGATATGGTGCCAGAGTTTTGAGTAGGCCGTTTAAGTAAGCCACCATGTCTGTGAGCACCACAGTTTCGGTGATACCGCGGATCCGCAGATTATTACAGCAGTCCCTGTCTTCCATGTCCGCTAGCTTGGTGTCATATGCTGCCATCTGAGTTTTGAGCTTTTCCAGCTCTCCCGCCATGCCTTTGTGGGCCTCAGTGAGGTCCGCCATGTTGGATTCAGATCTGGTAACTATTGAGGTCAGAGAGAGAATTGGAGTCTGAAGGCTTCTCCCCCGATGAGCGTCTTTCAGAACGTTCCCTGCGGTGGGGGCTGGATTGTCCTCTTTGTGGAGAGGAGGTGATATCCCTCTTTCGTTCTTTAGGCGGCGATGGGGGTCCCTTTGTTATCCTGAGTCGCATCTCCCTGCTATGACGTTCCAGCTCTCTTCGCAGTCCCTCCACCCCCAGCTCCTGGACATCAAGCACAGAATGTTTCCAATCAATCTGTTGCTGCTGTGATGGAGAGGACGGCTGAAGACCCCAATGCAGACAGTCGGAGGGCCCGGAGGCCACTGACGCGTTTATCCCCCAGTCCTGTAAGAAGAAACGGTACCAGGTGTTGAGATCGGAGGGTTGCTGCCATGGTTTCGGGTGCAAGGGCCCAAGATGGCGCCGGCTTGGAGGTTCGTTCCTGTCATTCTGCCGTCTCTTCCGGTAAGAGCGGAAGTGAACTCATCGCGTCCGACGCATGGACGCAGAAGAATGACGTCGGACACATCGTCGCGGCGGGCGCGAACGTGAAGCGGGCACAGCCGGATGCTGCCACGTCACAGGCCCTGCCTTCCTTTCCTCTCCGGCAGGTCGGAGACCCCAGACCCGTCCTCAGGAGCCCAGTAACTCTGCCGGAAGCTGGCTGGAGCGGCAGGCATCATGGAAGAGATTTCAGAAGCCCTGCAACTCTGCCTGAAACAGGCAGGAGTACCAGACGCCCAGGGAGAGATGCTAGAAGATCCTCAACTCTGCTGGCAGACAGCAGGAGTACAAGGAGAATCAGTGCTGCTCGAGGAGAGTCAGATTCAGATTCTTGGACAGAGGAAGAGGATGAAGCTGTCATACCCACAGTGCAGGAGCCGCCTGTACCACTCTCCACGGGTGAGTGGACTTGCGCGAGCGTCTGGGGTGATTTGCCTGGGGATCAGGTTAGCTCTAGGGAGGTTTTGAGTTTATTGTGCGCAGTATTAGAAAAGATTTCTGGGGGGTCACAGGCGCAGAGCAATAGTGTGCAGGTTGCTAGGAGGGTTCAAGGGGGGTTTAGATCGTGTCTGCCTGGGTGTATCATATCCACCCTAGGAGTCCATATCCCCGCAGAGACGCAGGACAGGATATGTAATGGTGAGTACGTAGACTTCTTGTCATTGGTTCCCCCTGACAGGGAATCTGTTGACAGGCTCCGTAGGGGGGATCTGCAGGAGGCCGACAAGTCTAAGCAGATTCCTCGCATGTTCGGTAACTGACTTCAGGGGTTTAATATTTATTCCAGTATTCTGGTCTGTTGTTTTCCAGAGACGGCTAGCTCTCTATTTGGGTATCTGGATTTAATCTGGGGGGCTTATAAGATTTATGGGAGTCAATGTTAGTTTCGCTACGACCAACAATTTAGGCAAAAAACGGCAGCATGCCGGGATATGGATTTCAGCATGCAGGATAGTAGCCTATGGCTACTTCTGATGACGCCGTGTAGGCCATCACCATCTCCCTTTCCCGGGCCTGCCGGCGTGCATAGTGGCGCGCCGAATGACGTACCTAGAAGCGAGGACTCCAGTGAACGTCACAAGGATGCGGCCGTGGCTCGACCGGTATCCCAATAGACGTGCTGCGGCGGTTCTGTTAGGGGGATTTTTGAAGGGCTTTTGGATCCCATTTGTCTTGTCTGAGTCCTGTTGTTTTGCGGAAAACTTGAAATCAGTCCACGGGATGGAGGATAGGTTACAGGACAAATTAGATAGGGAGATTAAACTGGGGCGGATGGCCGGCCCCTTTGTCTTCCCTCCTTTTCACAAGTGTCGCCGCTGGGTTTAGTCCCCAAAAAAGAACCCGGCTCCTTCCGATTGATCCATCACCTATCCTACCCGGCTGGAGGATCTGTGAACGATGACATCGGAAAGGAGGTGTGTCGAGTTCGATACGCGTCCTTGGATAGGGCTTTGGAACTGGTTCGGGCAGCTGGAGCAGGTTCCCTGCTAGCCAAGTCAGACATTGAGTCTGCTTTTCGGTACACCGGTTCGGTTACCGGTACACCCCGAGTGCTTCCACCTCCTGGGTTGCCACTTTCGTCGTAGTTATTATTACGACATGTGCCTGCCCATGGGGTGCGCGATTTCTTGCTCCTACTTCGAGATGTTTTCATCCTTTCTCGAATGGGTTACTGTTCAGCAATCAGGTTGGAACTCAGTTGCGCACTACTTGGATGACTTCCTGTTTGTGGGCCCTGCAGGCTCCCAAGTATCTGTGGACTTGCTGGATTCCTTTCGGGCTATAGCTAAGGAGTTTGGGGTTCCGGTCACCGAGAATAAGACAGTGGGCCCGGTGACTGTGCCATCGTTTCTTGGTATCGAAATCGATAGTGTTAATATGAGTTTTCGGTTGCCGGAGGATAAGCTCACGGTTCTTCTGGAATTAGAGGACCGGGTCAAAGGAGCTAGGAAGGTTCAATTGCGACAGATGCAGGTCCTTTTGGGTGACCTGACCTTTGCGTGTCGGGTTCTGCCCATGGGACGTGCATTCTGACGTGAACTGTCGTTGGCCACGGTTGGTATTCAGGAACCGCACCATTTCATCAGGGTAAACAACTGCATGCGGGAGGATTTACACGTCTGGAGTTCCTTTCTGGGCACCTACAATGGCCACTCATGTTGGCTACGGGAGGCTGCACCCAATGTATCGTTGGATCTCTTTACGGACGCTTCCGGCTCCGTGGGATTTGGAGCTTTCTTTTCTGGTCAGTGGTGTGCGGAGTCATGGCCTGTGGGCTGGAAAGGTAGGGATATCATGCGCAAACTCATCGTTTTGGAGCTCTTTCAGATTGTGGTATCCTTGGAACTTTGGGGTGGAGATTTGCGAGGTCATGTTGTCGTTTTTCATACTGACAACATGAGCGTGGTTCACGTTATTACGCGGGCTACTTCTGCCTCCCCTCCGGTGTTGGCCTTTCTCCGGCGCTTAGTTCTGTTAAGCTTACGTTTCAATGTATGGGTTAAGGCGTGTCATGTTCCTGGGGTATTGAATGTGGCGGCTGACTCTCTTTCTCGGTTGCAGTGGGACCGGTTTCGAGAGGCGGCACCCGGTGCAGACAGAGTGGGTCGGTCATGTCCTCCATCTTTATGGGACCTGGCTTTGGAGGCCTGAGACGATTGTTGTCAGATTCGCTATCCCAGGGGTCATGGCGGGCCTATCAGGTGGTATGGTCTCGCTGGCTGTCCTTGGCTGACAGGACTAAAGGGGTTTTATCGGAGGAGGGGCGGTTCGAGGCCACTCTGCTTCTCCTAGCCTCTTTGGAGTCTCAAGGTAAGTCCAGTGCGGTGGCGTTGCGTGCTATGTCTGCCTTGTCCTTTTGCTTTCGGCTTCTGGGTTGGAGGGATCTTTCCAAAGAATTCATTATTAACCGAGTATTGAAGGGTTGGAGACTTCGAAAGGGTAAGGATCGTCGGAGGCCGATCTCAGCGGACCTGCTGGAGCTTTTGTTGAAGGACCTCCCGAAGGTATGTGCTTCTGACTTTGAGGTGTTTCTTTTTCGGGTAGCCTTTTCCTTATGTTTTTTTGGGGCATTCAGGGTGGGGGAGCTGGTGGCTCCTAATTTACGGTCGTTCTCTCCTATGTTGTTGTCGGACGTGCATCTGTCGGCCTCAGCCCTGGATCTGCGGGTTCGTCGAAAACCGACCGTGCTGGTCGAGGTGCCTGGGTGCGAATTTGTTGCCGCCAGTGGCCCCTTCTGCCCAGTGCGATTGTTGGAATCGTACTTAGCAGTTCGTCCGGGCCGGGTGGGCTCCTTATTGGTACATGCTGATGGGTCCCCGTTAACTCGGTATCGGTTCTCAGCTAGGCTTAAGGCGGTTTTATTGGCGGTCGGTGTGGACGTTTCAGGATACTCGGCCCACTCCTTTCGGATTGGGGGCGCTACTCTGTCAAGCATGTTAGGATTCTCGGAGGCCTCGATTAAACAGTTGGGCAGGTGGGAGTCGGGTCGCTTCAAGTTATATATGCGGCCGCATCTTTTGTAATTTTCTTTCTCGCAGGTTCCCCTCGTTTTGTATGGATTCTGGGTCACTCCTTTATTTATTGGGCAGCACGCAGAGCTGAGGAAAGGTCCTACGGGAGGAACCTAGGCTTTCCCTTTGAAGTGGCCAGGGTTTGGTGGCGAGGTGTTCGTGGTCTCTCCTGGGGCCAGTTTTTCACAGAATGTGTTCAGTTACGGAGGTTTGTTTCTGGGCCTGTTACTTTAGTGGTTCACGCGGGAGGCAATGATTTGGGTCGGGTCAGGACGATGGATCTCCTCTACATGATAAAACAGGATTTGGCCAGATGCATGGCGCTCTTCCGAGACCTCGCGCTTAATTGGTCCGAAATGGTTCCGTGCCTCTGTTGGCGGGCATTGCCACATGCCCGTGGGATTGAGCGGGCTCGGCGAAAATTGAACATGACGGTTGCCAGGTTTGTTCGAAGTCTCGGGGGCATAGTGGTTCGCCACATGGAGCTGGAAGTGGATAACAGGAATTTGAGTTTTAATTTGGGTCTTCAGTCTGGAGTGGAGTTGGCGCTGGCTGCGGGGGGCGCGATGCCAACAGGAGGGACTGGACAGGGTCGACATCGCGGTGGCGGTGTTCCTGGCCAGCGCATTGGAAATTGAAAGAAATTGATGAGTCAACTTGGGGAGTCGCAGCCTGCCGAGGGCTGATGGCGGTAGGCAGGCTATGAACTCATGGACAAAGAAGTGGTATCTGCCTGTTATGAGAAGTCTCTCAACAGCTGGCAGTTGGATGGAAAGCTGGTCTGTGTCAAAATTTAATAAAGCTGTGGCCGTTGCCCTTACCCATAACTATTGTGTGGTGTTTTTATTTACGGAGGGCAATGGGAGGTGGGGTTTTTCTGGATCAGCAGTCAAGTATCTCCCTGGACTGAAAAGGAAGGGAGGGCATGACTGCAGACCAGCAGTAAGGGGGGGTGGCTATATTGGATACTTTTTTGCAATATTAAATATAAAGCAGTGCAGAGGAGGGGTCATATCAGTTTCTGAGTAAAGTGAGGAGTGAGAACGTACTAATTTCCCACCCACCCTCCCTATAGTGTTTTGACTGTGTATTGCGCTTGTTCTGGTATGTTTCTTGGTTCTGGTTTGTTCTTTCTTCTTGTTGTCACAGCTGCAGCAGTGTTCCTGGCCAGCGCATTGGAAATTGAAAGAAATTGAGTCAACTTGGGGAGTCGCAGCCTGCCGAGGGCTGATGGCGGTAGGCAGGCTATGAACTCATGGACAAAGAAGTGGTATCTGCCTGTTGGGAGAAGTCTCTCAACAGCTGGCAGTTGGATGGAAAACTGGTCTGTGCCAAAATTTAATAAAGCTGTGGCCGTTGCCCTTACCCATAAGTATTGTGTGGTGTTATTATTTACGGAGGGCAACGGGAGGTGGGTTTTTTCTAGATCAGCAGTCAAGTAATTTTTATTGATTTAAATTCCAAATGAAATGTGTAGACACTGTTAATTAAAGGGATACTCAAGTCAGTTAAACAAGTTTAGATTTAATTAAAGCTAATAAGCTGAAATAACACTGGTTATTTTCACTTTTTTCTATTCTGTGTAGTTTTCCTGCAGTGCTGTAAAATGTTTTGCTGTTTTCAGCAGTGTAACCCAGCCTCTTTAGCTCACATTTCAACATGTTCCTGATTCCCAGTCTCCGAAAGAAACATACTTTTTGCAGCCAATGAAAATAGGGGCATCTTATCTAGCTCACAGCACAGATTGAACTGCAGAGATACTGCTACAGCCCATATGTGCTCCTTTCCCTTGCCCCTGTAATGGATGCAGTATTTGTGTAGTGGATGCAGTGGCTGTGCTTGTGTTCTGGATGCAGTGTGTGTAGTGCTAGCAGTGTCTGTGTTTGTGTAGTGGATGCAATGTATGTATGTGCAGTGGAAGCAGTGTGTGTATTTGTGTAGTGGTGTTCTGGATGTAGTGTATGTGTGTTTATAGTGGTGTGTACTAGATGTAGTGTATTTGAGGGCAGTGAGGAGGGATGCAGTTTTTGTAATGTATAATAAAATGTATCCCTCCCCCCACCCCACCCGCGCCTCTTGCCTGTGGTCAGGAACGGGGGACACGAGATCCCCTGGTGGTCCAGTGGCACAGGAAGGTGTCTTGTGAATAAGGGGCCCATAAATCTAATTCTCCATCTCCTGAATGCTGCAGGAGATGGAGAATCATATCTCTGGGCCCCCTCTTCATTGGATAAAGCAGCAGGGGCCAAGAGATCTGTATGTGTGTGTGTGTGTATATATATATACGCACTTGGTGGAGGGAGGAAAGAGAGGAAACAAGACACACTGGGTGCTTTGGGAACTGAGACACATAGGGGGCTGGGGAGAATGAGACACACAAAGGAGTTGGGGAAAATGAGCAGAAGGAGGGGCTTGGGGGAGGAGAGACGTAGAGGGGTTGGGGGAGGAACTGAGACACATGCGTGGCTGGGGGATATTAGATGCATGGAGGGACGGGGAGGACACAAATCTACTTTGGGGAGAAAGAGACAAGGATATGTGGGGAAGAGACACACAAATGAGGCTACGGAGAAAGAGAGGCTGGGAGGGGGGCAATGATCCACAGTGGGCAGGGCCGCCATCAGGACATAACAACCATAACGGTTGTCATGGGCCCGGACTGCTCTAGGAGTCCTGGGCCCCACATTTCCTATGTGGACATATAGATAGCGATCATCGCTATGTATATGTTCACCTCGGGCCCCGGCTATCTGTACAATGTACCTGCCAGCACCATCTTAACTCTCCAGCAGCTCCTGTGCCTGTAACTCTTGCGAGCGTCCGGCAGAGCGCTGTCACGGGTTACCATGGCAACGCTCCGCACGGCAAAAAGACACAGCTCGCGAGAGTTACAGACACAGGAGCTGCTGGACATTTAAGATGGTGCTGGCTAGAACCACAACACAAACACACACTGTATACACCATACACACACTAAAACCACAACACACACACACTGCAAACACCATACACACACACACACACACACACACTGCATTCACCATACACACACTAAAACCACAATACACACACTGCATACACCATGCACACAGGCAGACAGCACATAGACCCCCCCACCCACACACACACACACACAGGGTGACAGTCAAACACACAGACAGAAAGACACACACACACAAACACACAGGCAGACAGTCACACATCGTTACCTCTGTTCATTATGGAGGAGTGTAGGCAGGGCAGCTCCTGCAGACTTGTTGTTGGGACTCCTTCCTGCTTCCCCTGCAGCAGTTACCCGGCACTTTTAGCTCCGCTCCCGCCGTCAGTTTAGCTCAGCCCCTGCTGCACGGTAAGCTCCATGCCTGCCGGAATATATATATTTTTTTAATCCCGGCCGGCAATGTGTGAGCTGTGCCATGGCACCCTGTGCGTCCGCAAAACTCGCACACCCCTAAGGTCGGCCCTGTGTGTGTGCATGTAGAGCAGAGGCGGCTCTCTAATTAGGCGGTTTAGGCGGCCGCCTAAGGCCTCGCGCTGGCGGGGGCCTCGCGTCCGCCTAAACCGCCTGTGGGCAGAGTGTGTCAGGTCCTCGGTCTGTGACCGAGGACCTGACACCAGGAGGGGGCCCGGCGGCTTGCCCGGTATGCCGCCGGGTGCGAGGCCCCTCCTGGCTGCCCGGCCACCATCGCAGACACTGGTCTGCAGCTCCGCAGTGTGCAGAGCTGCAGACCATGTGACTCGCGAGAATTGGCCAATCAGAGCGTTGCCGCGGGTTACCACGGCAACGCTCTGAAATCTCGCAAGATTACACGGTCTGCAGCTCTGCGGAGCTGCAGACCGGAAGCAGTGGCCACCGGACCACCAGGGAGCCCACTGGACCACCAAGGAAAGGTAGGCTCTCCCTCCCCATCACCCCCCACCACGCTCAGGCTCACCCCCAGCTTCACCACCCACCACCATCACCACCCTCAGCTTCACCCCCACCACCACCACCCCCAGCCTCACCCCCCACCACCACCACCCTCAGCCTCACCCCACACCACCACCACCACCCTCAGCCTCACCCCCCACCACCATCACCCCCCACCACCCTCAGCCTCACCCCCCACCATCACCCCCCACCACCCTCAGCCTCACCCCCCACCATCACCCCCACCACCCCAGCCTCACCCCCGACCACCATCACCCCCCTCAGCTTCACCCCCCCACCACCATCACCCCCACCACCCTCAGCCTCACCCCCCACCACCACCACCATCACCCCCCACCACCCTCAGCTTCACCCCTACCACCCTCAGCCTCACCCCTACCACCCTCAGCCCTCCCCACCCTCACCATTACCCCCCACCACCCTCAGCCTCATCCCCCACCACCACCCTCAGCCTCACCACCCACCACCATCACCCCTCCCCACCATCACCCCTCCCCACCATCACCCCCACCACCCTCAGCCTCACCCCCACCCTCACCCCCCACCACCGTCACCATCACCCCCCACCACCATCAGCCTCACCCCCCACCACCATCACCCACCATCACCACCCTCAGCCTCACCCCCCACCACCATCACCCCCACCACCCTCACCCCACCACCACCACCCCCACCACCCTCAGCCTCACCCCACACCACCATCACCCCCACCACCCTCAGCCTCACCCCCCACCACCATCACCCCCCACCACCCTCAGCCTCACCCCCCACCACCATCACCCCCACCACCCTCAGCCTCACCCCCGACCACCATCACCCCCCTCAGCTTCACCCCCCCACCACCATCACCCCCACCACCCTCAGCCTCACCCCCCACCACCACCACCATCACCCCCCACCACCATCACCCCCCACCACCCTCAGCCTCACCCCCCACCACCATCACCCCCCACCACCCTCAGCCTCACCCCCCACCATCACCCCCACCACCCCAGCCTCACCCCCGACCACCATCACCCCCCTCAGCTTCACCCCCCCACCACCATCACCCCCACCACCCTCAGCCTCACCCCCCACCACCACCACCATCACCCCCCACCACCCTCAGCTTCACCCCTACCACCCTCAGCCTCACCCCTACCACCCTCAGCCTCACCCCTACCACCCTCAGCCCTCCCCACCCCACCCTCACCATTACCCCCCACCACCCTCAGCCTCATCCCCCACCACCACCCTCAGCCTCACCACCCACCACCACCCTCAGCCTCACCCCCACCACTCTCAGCCTTACCCACCACCACCCTCACCCCCCACCACCGTCACCATCACCCCCCACCACCATCAGCCTCACCCCCCACCACCATCACCCACCATCACCACCCTCAGCCTCACCCCCCACCACCATCACCCCCACCGCCCTCAGCCTCACCCCACACCACCACCACCACCCCCACCACCCTCAGCCTCACCCCCCACCACCATCACCCCCCACCACCCTCAGCCTCACCCCCCACCACCATCACCCCCCACCACCCTCAGCCTCACCCCCCACCACCATCACCCCCCACCACCCTCAGCCTCACCCCCGACCACCATCACCACCCTCAGCTTCACCCCCCCACCACCATCACCCCCACCACCCTCAGCCTCACCCCCCACCACCACCATCACCCCCCACCACCCTCAGCTTCACCCCTACCACCCTCAGCCTCACCCCCACCCTCACCCCTCCCCACCCCACCCTCACCATTACCCCCCACCACCCTCAGCCTCATCCCCCACCACCACCCTCAGCCTCACCACCCACCACCATCACCCCTCCCCACCATCACCCCTCCCCACCATCACCCCCACCACCCTCAGCCTCACCCCCACCACTCTCAGCCTTACCCACCACCACCCTCACCCCCCACCACCGTCACCATCACCCCCCACCACCATCAGCCTCACCCCCCACCACCACCCACCATCACCACCCTCAGCCTCACCCCCCACCACCCTCAGCCTCACCCCCCACCACCCTCAGCCTCACCCCCCACCACCATCATCCCTCACCACCCTCACCATCACCCCTCCCCACCATCACCCCCACCACCCTCAGCCTCACCCCCACCACTCTCAGCCTTACCCACCACCACCCTCACCCCCCACCACCGTCACCATCACCCCCCACCACCACCCCTCCCCACCATCACCCCCACCACCCTCAGCCTCACCCCCACCACTCTCAGCCTTACCCACCACCACCCTCACCATCACCCCCCACCACCCTCAGCTTCACCCCTCCCCACCCTCAGCTTCACCCCCCACCACCATCACCCCTCACCACCCTCACCATCACCCCTCCCCACCCTCAGCTTCACCCCCCACCACCATCACCATCACCCCTCCCCACCATCACCCCCACCACCCTCAGCCTCACCCTCACCCCCACCACTCTCAGCCTCACCCACCACCACTCTCACCCCCCACCACCGTCACCATCACCCCCCACCACCCTCAGCTTCACCCCTCCCCACCTCACCATTACCCCTTCACCC
Source organism: Pelobates fuscus (assembly GCF_036172605.1). Lineage (NCBI taxonomy): Eukaryota > Metazoa > Chordata > Amphibia > Anura > Pelobatidae > Pelobates > Pelobates fuscus. Next base: position 165,161,944 of record NC_086317.1, on the reverse strand, counting down.
TCAGCATCCTCAGCCTCATATCCCCCATAACCCCCCACCCTCCTCAGCCTCACCCTCCACCACCCTCAGCATCACCCTCCTCAGCCTCACCCCCCACCACCCTCAGCATCACCCCTCACCACCCTCAGCATCACCACCCTCAGCATAACCCTCCGTCACCACCCTCAGCCTCTCCCCACTCACCATCACCCCCTCCTTCTCACATTACCCCCCCACTCTCACATTACCCCCCTCACTCTCACATTACCCCCCCTCACTCTCACATTACCCCCTCTCACTCTCACATTACCCCCTCTCACTCTCACATTACCATCACCCCCGCTCCCTCTCACATTACCATCACCCCCGCTCCCTCTCACGTTACCATCACCCCCGCTCCCTCTCACGTTACCATCACCCCCGCTCCCTCTCACGTTACCATCACCCCCGCTCCCTCTCACGTTACCATCAACCCCCCGCTCCCTCTCACGTTACCATCAACCCCCCGCTCCCTCTCACGTTACCATCAACCCCCCGCTCCCTCTCACGTTACCATCAACCCCCCGCTCCCTCTCACGTTACCATCAACCCCCCGCTCCCTCTCACGTTACCATCAACCCCCCGCTCCCTCTCACGTTACCATCAACCCCCCGCTCCCTCTCACGTTACCATCAACCCCCCGCTCCCTCTCACGTTACCATCAACCCCCCGCTCCCTCTCACGTTACCATCAACCCCCCGCTCCCTCTCACGTTACCATCACCCCCCGCTCCCTCTCACGTTACCATCACCCCCCGCTCCCTCTCACATTACCATCACCCCCCGCTCCCTCTCACATTACCATCACTTCCCGCTCCCTCTCACATTACCATCACCCCCCGCTCCCTCTCACATTACCATCAACCCCCCGCTCCCTTTCACCATCACCCCTCGCTCCCTCTCACCATCACATCCCCCGCTCCCTCTCACCATCAGCTACCCCATACACATAGGGTCTCAGACAAAAACGCAAACATGCTCACAGAGACATACATTCGCACACACAAGGATACTCTGTCAGACACACTCTGAGGCACACACACAGGTAGACAGTGCATCAATGTGTATATGTGACACCTTTTTGTTAGTGGGGCCTCATGTTTGCATTTCGCCTAAGGCCTCATAAAGTCTAGAGCCGCCTCTGATGTAGAGATGAATTTGTAAAAGGCTTTCTTTAACACGGGTCAAATGGGGCAGCAGCATCGGGCCCAGTTAATCCTTGGGGCCCCAAAGTACTACCCCATTTGCCCTCTGTCTGCGATAATTTATTTTAGGATCATGATCCTAAAATAAATTATTTCAGGCAGCCCGCTCAAGCGGTCCATTGGGTGGCCTTTGCACTTAGGGCCACACAATTGCATTGTGTTCTCGTATCCAGCCTTTTGAAATCCCCATTTAGTGTATTGTGTATATATTAGTGTGTCTTACACCCCCTTGTATGTCTCTTACAACCCCCATGTGTATCTCCTCCCCCCCCCCCAGCCCCTTTGTGTGTCTTTCTTTCCCACAGCCCTTTTCTGTGGGTCTCTACCCTCAGCCTGCTTTTTTGTGTGTCCCTCTTCCCATATAGACATAGATATATAGCTACACACACATACAGGCACATAGTCACATAAATATGCAGGCACACAATCAAACAAACACAGTCATACAGGCACACAGTCATACATACAGGTACACAGACACACATATAGATAAAGACACAGTTATACAAACACAGACATACAGAGACATGAAGATGCAGGCATACAGAGACATACAGGCATACAGGCATGCAGAGACATACTTACACAGGCATGTAGGACATATACACAGAACAAGGCATACAGCGACATATGGATACGGTCATACAGAGACATACAGACACAGGCATACAGTGACATACAGACACATTCAGAAACACACGGACACAGTCAAATAGGGACATACAGACACACATACACTTTCATACACAGACAGCCATAGTCATACAGACACAGGTATACAGAGCAGGGGCAGATCCAGAACCTAATCTTGGGTGGGGGGGCTGGTAGTGTGTTTTAGTGGGGTAATAGGGGCTCTAATTGAGGAGTTAGGGGCTGTGGTAGGGGGACAGGGGCTGTAGTTGAGAGTTAGAGGCTGTAATTGAGTAGTTAAGGGCTGTAGTTGAGAGTTAGGGGCTGTAATTGGGGGCTTAGTAAATGTAGTGGGGAATTGGGGCTGTAGTAGGGGGTTAGGGACTGAAGTAGGTTGATGGCTGCAAGTGGGAACAGGGGCTGTAGTGTGGGGGATATGGGCAGCAATTGGGGGAGAGAGGCTGTAGTGGGGGTAAGGACTGTAGTAAGGGAATAGGGGCTGTACTGGAGTTATGGGGTGTAAAAGGGAGTGGAAGGGATGTTAAGTAAGGGAGTTAAGGGGATGTGAAGTAAGGGAGTTAGGGGCTGTAGAAGGGATTATAGGGGCTGTGGTGGGAGCAAAGGGGCAATGTGGTTGGAAACGGGCAGTATGGTGGGAAACAGGGGCAGTAGAGGGGGACACAGGGGCAGTATGGTGTGAGCACAGGCTGTAACGAGGGACACTGAGGCAATAAAGTGGTGTCACAGGAACAGTATGGTGGGGGTAAATGGGAAGTAGAGGGGGGATGGGGGGGACAGGGGCTGTATAGGGGGTAGGGGAAGTAGAGGGGGGAGACAGGGGCAGTAGAGGTGTGTGAAAGGGGGGCAGAGGCAGGGGGCAGGGTCTGTAGAGGGAAATAGAGGAGGCACAGGGGATAAAGAGGGGGGCACAGAAGCAATAGAGGGGGACATGGGCAGTATAGTGGGGACAGGGGCTGCAGAGGGGGGGCATGGGCTGTATAGGGGGCGCATGGGAAATAGAGGGGCTGTAGACAGGGCAGGGGCTGTAGATGGAAATAGAGGTGCTGTAGAGTGGCACATTGGGCAGTAGAGGAGGACAGGGTCAGTATGGTGGGGGCAGGGGCTATAGAGGTGCTGTAGAGGGGCACATGGGGCAGTATGGTGGGGGTAGGGGCTATATAGGGACGTAGAGGGGGCATGGGCAGAATGGTGCGGCAGGGGCTATAGAGGGAAATAGAAGTGCTGGAGAGGGGCACATGGGGCAGTAGAGGGGGGCTGGGGCAGTATGGTGGGGACAGAGGCCATAGAGGGGCAGGGGTAGTATGGTGGGGCAGGGGCTGTAGAGGGGGCAGGAGTAGTATTTTGGGTGAGGGGCTATAAAGGGGGCAGTATGGTGGGGCAGGGGCTATAGAGGGAAATAGAAGTGCTGTAGAGGGGCACATGGGGCAGTAGCACTATGGTGGGGGAAGGGGCTATAGAGGGCTGTAAAGGGTGCAGGGGTGGTATGATGGGGCAGATTGGTGGGGGCAGGGGCAGTATGGTGGGGGCAGGGGCTATAGAGGGGCTGTAAAGGGGGCAGTATGGTGGGGCAGGGGGAGTATGGTGGGGGCAGGGGGAGTATGGTGTATAGTGGGGGCAGTATAGTGTATAGTGGGGGGCAGGGGCAGTAGAGTGTATAGTGGGGGCAGGGGTAGAATGGTGGGGGCAGGGGCAGTGGCAGTAGAGAGGGGCTGCAAAAATAACGATTTGATTTAAAAAAAATAAACAAACATACTAAAAGTTCTTCCCCACCCCCTCCCCTCCCAGAGGCTTACCTTGGGCCAGGGAGGGGAGAACCTTACCCCTGGTGGTCGGCTGGGACGGGCTGCACTGGAGGCTGGAGCTGCAGTCAGGACCGCTGGGGAGTCTGGGAGCAGTAGAAGTCCCGCCCCCTTCTGACATCATCAGAGGAGGACTGCTGACTTCACTGCCCTGCTCCTGCTGTGTGCTGGCTGCAGGGAGAGAGGTGAGTTTAAAAATTTGATTCTCCAGCCACAGGCAGGGGATTTGGTATTTGTGCGCCCCCCTGCTCTGGCACCCTAAGGCGGCTGCTTCTGCCGCCTTATGGACGCGCCGGCCCTGTGTGTATGTTTGTCAGTCTGCATTCATCAGTGTGTGTGGGTCAGCCTGCATGGATCAGTGTTTGTGCGTCAGTCTGCGTGTGTCAGTACATGTGTGTCAGTCTGCTTGAGCAAATGGGGTGGTAAAAATCCTTGCACCAGCCCTGGTGTACCTGTATCTGTGGGCACTGGTACTGGGGCGCAGTGGTGCGCAGTGGTGCTCAGGGGCTGTAGTGGAGGGTATGGGCCATAATTGGGGGGGACTAGGAAATGTAGTGCAGGATAAGAGCTGTAGTAGGGGACTTAGGGACTGAAGTGGATGGCTGCTATTAGGGAAAGGAGCTGCAATTGGGGGATAGGGATTGAAGTGTTGGGTCCGGACTGTAGTCATGGAATATATGTATAGTGTGTAAAAGGGGGGTTACGGACTGTAGTAGGGGATAAGGGCAGAAAGTTAGGAAATAGAGGCTGTAGTGGGAGGGATAGGGGAATCAATATCTCCCACCCTCCATTCCATCCATATCTTCCCCCAATATCTCCCACCCCTCATATCTTCCCCCAATTTCTCCAACCTTCTCATATCTTCCCCCAATTTCTCCAACCTCCTCATATGTTCCCCCAATAACTCCCTGCTGGAGAGAGTTGGGATGTATGCACATATTGTCACACACACACACACACACACACACACACACACCTTTGACACACAGATACACACACACACACACACACACACACACACACCTGAACATACAGATATACATTTACACACACACAATGACACAGATATATACACACATATATACATACACATACACACAGATAAACACCCTTACATTGGCTTTCAGAAATTGCAGCAGGTGTAGCCTATTCTCTCATAGCTGTCAGTATTGCAGCCAGAAATGAGACTTCCAGGCTACTTGTGTTAATTTTTTCAAAGATTTGTGCCTGTCATGACTGCTGACCAAATACCAAAAACCCGTTACCCCCAATAACGACATGACACCTGAGTGTTGGATAAGGGCAATGGCCACAGCTTTATTTAAACTTTAACACAGCCAGCATTTTCCACCTGTCAGCTGTTGGGGTGACTACCCAACAGACAGATACTCCGAGTCCTTATCCAGAGTTCGTACAGCCTGCCTTCCGCCATCAGCCCTAGCAGGCTGCGACTCCCCAAATCCTTTTATCATGCATTACATGTGCTGCAACAAAAAAATAAAGTATATACACTAAAGATATACACGTATACTGTGGGTAGCCCCAGGTGAACTTCACAACCACCTTTGGAAATGTATAGCGAACAAACAGAAGTGGAAACCACCCAGAATACGTATAGATATATAAAGATAAAATTCAAATTGAAAAATGGGACAACCTGATATGGGTCAGCTGTCCTTAGATCGAATCTATGAAAGAATTGAAATAGCTTGCATAGCGTAAAAAAGTATATATAAATGGTTAAATATAAGTGAGATTGGAAATACACTCACAAACAAACGATAATTCAGGCCTTTCACCCTCTCAGGGGTTGTGATGAGTGTAGATATCCTCCAACACGATATATGTAAATGTAAAAAATGCAATATAGTGAAGTATGTATAGAAAGGTACAAAATCACATTTATTCATTGCACTTACAAGATAGCAGTAAAAAAAGGCATCTCTCCATATACATATGGAACTCCTAGGTGGTAGTGTAGTATCCACAGTGGAGGTCCAAAATTGATAGAAGGATTACAGGATTCAAAACAAATAAATAAAAACAATTAAAAGTTCAATAATATCCGGTTATTATCCAACGCGTTTCGTCCTGTCAGGTGTCGGACTTCTTCAGGGATACATGTGCTGGCCAGGAACTCCGCCATAGCTGTGACAAAACAAGAACAGAAACAAACACCACAAGCCAAAACCATCACATAAACATAGGCAAAGGGAGGTCAACTGTTCCAGACTGCTCCTTCTGCACTGGTAAGTACCCTCCCCTCTGCACCCCTTCTTATATCCCCCATCTTAGCAACTATGTATCCATCTATATCCCACCCCTTACTGCAGGGCAGCAGTCATGCCTCCCCTTCCTTGCAGTCCAGGGGATATCTTGACTGCTGACCAAATATCAAAAACCCGTTACCCCCCAATAACGACATGACACCTGAGTGTTGGATAAAGGCAACGGCCACAGCTTTATTTAAACTTTAACACAGCCAGCATTTTCTACCTGTCAGCTGTTGGGGTGACTACCCAACAGACAGATACTCAGAGTCTTTATCCAGAGTTCGTACAGCCTGCCTTCTGCCATCAGCCCTAGCAGGCTGCGACTCCCCAAATTCTTTTATCATGAATTACATGCGCTGGCCAAGAACTCCGCCACCGCGATGCCGGCCCTCCCTCTCCTTTACCGGCATCGCGCCCCCGCAGAAGACCCACATTTGCAAACTATACCCGTTTGAAGACCCACATTGGAAATGTCTAACCCGATTTGATTCAGGTGCACTCCATCTGCCCTCATTAAGTTCCGATTGTCCCCCTCCAGCTCCACATGCCGAACCGTCACACCACCGAGCCGCCGCACAAACCGAGAAATCGTCATATTAAACTTGCGTCTGCTCCGCTCCAGACCCTTGGCATGCGGCAAGGGCTGCCAGCATGGACGGGGAACAATCTCGGACCAAATTAATGTACAGTCGGAGAATAGAGCCAAGTCGTGCTTGACAAATTGCATCACATCCAGCATTCTAACCCTCCCTAGATCATTACCCCTCACATGTATCGAAATTGTGACAGCTCCCGACACGAACCTGCTAAGGGCAACGCACTCCGGGTAGACTTGCCTCCAGGACAGGCCCCGAAAAGCCCTCCAGTGTACCCTCGCTATGTCCGCTGGAATCCCAAGGTTCCTCCCGTAGGAGCAAGACTCCGCCCGCCGAGCTGCCCAATATATAAACGAGTGCCCCAGAATACACACATAACAGAGGGCACACCCTGAAACAAATCATAACAGATGCGGTTGGACATACAGCTGATATCTCCTGGAAGACCATCTAATCGCCTAATTGCTGCACAGCCGAACCTGCAAAACCAAGGACACTAGCATGCGTTGCAGCGCCAATTCTGAAGGAATGAGGTGAGAAACCGGTTGGGTCTTGCCCTTAGGAGACTAAAACTTTCCCCAGTACCAACGCGAATTGAAAACGCGTAAGCAGGGACCCATCTGCATGAACCAATAACAAAACCGCCGTCGCCCAACTCGCTATATACTGCTGGAAGATCTGGACCGGACAAAACTCACCCACAGTACACCCAACCCGGAGCCACACGCCGGTACCGGCCTGATCCGTCTTAGACCTATGAATATGTCCACAAAACTATCCACCCAACGCACGTCCGACAGCAAGAGAGGGGAAACCGACAGGCGAATGGGGGCGACAAGCTCCCCCTCCCGCAACGCGCCAAAGAAACAAAGGGCAAACCCAACTTGAAACAACCGACTCTTGGAGACTGAGCCACAAACCCCATGTAATGCCCCCATCAACTGCCACAACAGGTTCCCCAGAAATCGGCCGACGAGGAGTCGGGATGCCTCTGACTCCTCCAACTGCGTAGAACCCGTTGCAAGCAAAACTCCTTCGTTATGTCCCGCCAACCTAAAAGCAAAACAAAAAAACAGAGCCGACAACGCTCTCTCCTCTGTAGCGCATGATTGACCCTTCTCCAGGAGCCTATTCAGATAAAGTAACGTCACTTCGAACCGGGCCACCTCCGACGACAGCCGGACAGACCCATCCACACCCGACAGCCAACCTACCCATACCAACCTGTAAGCCTTCCACGTAGTGGCAGACAGCGAGTCCGACACCAAGGACATCAAGCCTCCGAAACTAGGTCCCATAAGTATGCCGGGCAGCAAAGACCCTCTTGATCCGCTCTCAGAGCCGACTCACGAAAACGGTCCCACTGAAACCGAGAAAGAGAGTCAGCCACAACATTCAAGACCCCAGGTACGTGCCAAGCCTGCAACTACACATTAAACCGTAAGCTCAACAGCACTAGGTGTCGCAAGATGCCAGAACTGGAGGAGACGCAGACGATGATCGGTTAATCACATGGACCACACTCATATTGTCCGTGGGAAAAACCACCACCCGGTTCCGCAAGTCTTCCCCCCCACAATGCCAAAGCCACCACTATGGGGAACAGCTCCAAAAACTTAAGGTTCCTGTAACGGACCGTTTTGCTCACCAGAGGTTAAAAACAGTTTAGGCGATATTCCCCTTTCCAGATGCACAGACCGCTACTGTAAGCACCAATCTCTTGAACTGCAAACACATGAATTCACCAACTCCCGAACAGGAAATACACGAATACTGGAAACAGCCGAACAGGAAAAGCATACGAACAGCTTACACTCCTGGCAGTCAGCATACAATCCAATTCCCCCCAAGAATAAGACGACACTTCGGTTTGAGGGTTAAGCAGAATCTCCCTGTACTGGCACATACAGTCTCTTTTATTCCCAATCCACAAACATAGTACAGCCCACAGGGTTTTACAGAACAACCAATCATTCCATACAATACACACAGACACTCCCACACAAAATCCTCCCCTCTGCCTGTGATATGATTACTGAACACAATGGGTAATATCATTATCACAGGAAGATGAATATAGTTTTTACACAATATTAATAACTTCTAAAATATACATGCCACAAACATAAAACATATATTTTCATAATCCATAATCAGCATACTCAAAAATCAGGGCAATCGGTTCAGGGGTTAAAAAGTTAGATGGAAGTCCTTTATGACCGACTGTGCGGTCGGTCTATTTCAGGCTGAAAAAATGAACGTGCGTTCGTATCTTCGAACGGGACTTAGTCTCTGCGGCTGCAAAATCATTGTGGGAGAAGGTAAGGCTCAGCGGTGTTCGCGGAACTGTGTAGCCGATTTCAGTTCCATGAATTTGGCTACACATACCGCTGACCGCATTGAATGAACCAAGATGGCCACGTGTGCGTTTTTCGAATGGCGGCCACTTCGACTACTTCGGCACTTCGACGGCATTCGAAGTGCCAATTTAAAAGTACAAATCCTTTCTCTGGGAGTTAAAGGGCCAGCAGCAGCACAACAAAAATCCATTATGCCCAAATCTGTTATTTCAAGGGCCAAACCTCCTAGGGACCATAATCACAGGGCAAGAGGCTGGCAAGCAGTCCTCTCCAGGCCCAAGTGGCGGGGCTGGTACCGCCACAGTTCCGCATCACATCCAGCCCACGCCATTCCAACGGCCAAGCAGCCGCACACCACTTGCTCCGAAAAAAGGACCCAAAACCTACTGAACCCGATATATCCGTAAAGAGGTAGAGTTCGGCATTGGTCACCGCTTCCCGCTACCAGCATGACCGTCTGTTATACTTACCCAGGAAAGCACTCCATACTTGCAGGTCGGCCCGCAGCTTGGCCGTCACCCGAATGTAATGGTGAGCCTCCCTCATACCAACCGCCGCCAAGGACAAGCGCCGACAAAAGGCCCGACCCATAGGCAAAACTCTCCAAGCAAAGGCTAGATGACCCAGCAATACTTGCATAGTGCGCAACTGGACCTTCCGTGACGACTTGACCAAGTCAATTTGCTTCAGCAGCACCATAAGCTTTTCGTCCGGCAAACGAAAAACCATGTCCTCAGTGTCAATCTCGATGCCCAGGAATGACAACTTAGTGGATGGCCCTTCTGTCTTCTGCTCCGCCACCGGCACGCCAAACCACGCGGCCACTGAGCGGAATGCTGACAATAACTAGGCACATCCGTCACCCTCCTGAGGACTTACAAAGAGGAAGTGCGTCACCGAATCCAAACCCGAAAACTGCACCACGACCCATTACAAAAACGAGGAAAACATTTCAAAATAGGAACTCGAAATCGAACAGCCCATGGGAAGGCACATGTCGTAGAAATACGACCCCTGGAATCGACAACCCAGAAGGTGAAAACCGGCAATAACTCGAAAAGCAGATTCAATGTCAGATTTTGCCAGGAGTCCCCCCATCCCCGCTCCCCTAACTAATGACAGGGCCCGGTCAAACGAGGAATAACGCACCCTGCTGAACTCCTTATCGATATCATCATTCACTGAACTCCCAGCCGGGTAGGACAGGTGATGAATCAACCGAAAGGAGCCAGGCTCCTTTTTTGGTACCAACCCCAAGGGCGATACCCGCAAGTTGGGAAACGGGGAAAAGGAAACGGCCCAGCCATGCGCCCCAGCGACTACTGTTTTCCCAATTTAGCACCCAAAACTTCCTCCTTACCCTGAACCGACCGAAGATTTTCCGCCAAAAGCGGCTCCGGCGAGAAGACAAAGGAGATCCAGAATCAGACTAAATCCCTTCCTCCAACACCGCGGTGTTGCGGCATTTAGGGTAGGCCTCGAGCCAAGTACATTGTCACAATGGACAAGTAGATTGCATGCCTCTCAACTGTTTTGCTTTTGACCTCATTAAATGTGTTTGCAATGTGCAGCGGGTACTCGGACCATGCAGGGAGCACTTAAGCAGTGCTTCCTGCATGATCCTGAAGTTTTGGGGATTGCCAGACATGTGGTGAAACTGCCCCTTTTAATGGGTGGACCCTCCTCTTTTTGAAGAAACCATCCATTTCCTGGGTGGCCTGCCAATTGTGGGTGTTATTAGACACACTGTTTGCATTACTGACCATGCCCCCTTAGGATTACACCCACGGATGCTAATTTGAAGAGGAGCAATGTTGGTAAAAGCAGATTTGTCATGGTAATAGCCAGTGGTACAACCCTGTATGCCCTCTAATGTAGGAGGTTCCTGCAGACATCTAACACTGTTCACCACCCCATCTGTCAGCAAAGGGCACCTAATATGATGCAAACCTTGAGCTGGCAGAGTAGGTTCCAATGATAGCAACTCTTCTACTTTCTACTAAACATTATGAGAGTAGTGGTCAACACCAACCAGGGCCGCCATCAGGGGGTAACAACCATGACAGTTGCCACGTCCCGGCCTCGCATTCCGTGTGTGTGTGTGTGTGTGTGTGTGTATGTATATATATATATATATATGAGAGAGAGCGCGATTGTTGCTATATATATATATATATATATATATATATAATGGAAAATTCCTTCATACTTACCGTAATTTTCATTTCCTGATAATTATACATGGCAGCATTTACTCTTGGGTAGCTCCTCCCCTCACAGCAGAAAGGACAGGAAACAGAACTCTGAAACTGGTATATATAGATCCTCCCCCTACCCATCAGGCAGTCTTTGTAACTAGCTTCACCTCCTATAGTATATGGGTGGGACCGTAATGCTGCCATGTATAATTATCAGGAAATGAAAATTACGGTAAGTATGAAGGAATTTTCCATTTTCCTGACCAATTCTACATGGCAGCATTTACTCTTGGGGAATACCCAAGCAATACATAGAGGGAGGGACAGAGTTCAAAAACAGCCAATAGCTATAAAACCATTATTGAGCTGTATAAATCGTAGAAGACTTTACAAAGCCAAACAAGAATCAATAGGAAATTGTCATAAAAATCTGCTCAGACAAGACAAATTTCCCTTAGAGGCTGCAAGGTCAGCAACCTCCTGGCATTCAATACCAGAAATATCCTGAATAGATATAGAGTCAGATAGGAATTAAGGCCATAAAAGCATAAACTAGAGAAGAAAAATGTTACTGATATAAAACCGAATTGATATCATCAAATCAAAACCTCAACAAAGGCATAACTTCCAGTGATCATACTGTAACACGCAGATAAATGTTGGATGAGAACGGAGACCCCATGCTATTAAACATGGGGAGAATAACATTGAGAATCTTACTACTTTCTGGATGTATTTAATAAAGACGATTCACACCGCTTCCTCTTGCCTTGTGAACTACTTACCTGAAGCAACAGGAACAAATCAATACCTGCCTGTCAGAAAGGGGCAGAGCCTAGTAGAGAAATAAGAGTCGGTCATTAAAACACTGCAACAATTACCCGATGTTGCTAAATTCAGATTCACAACCTCACACAGTGGACGAATTGATACAGCAATGATCAGCCACAGGAGATAAACTAATCACATTACTAGGCAAAAGGCAAGAAGAACCATATACAGATTAGTTGAGGAAAATACAGAAATATCGGTATGAACCATAGAATTTGTGGCAACTAATAATCAATAAGGAGGCTAACCATGTCAGTACCTATATTTGTAAAATAGTACAGGTTATGCCAAACAGTTTAATCACATTTACTAGAGACTGTTGTGCAACATAAGTAAGATATACATGGTAATAGAAAATATACACACACATATTAGGCAAGATACTGATGGGAAGGTGGTAACCAGAGGCACATTATACATTGTGGCAACAGACACACAATAAGCAGGGCAGTAGAAGATATTCAATTATCCCTAGGAGAACAACCACATACTTCCTCTTACCTTATCCTCAGACAGTGAAGAAGGACTTATGGCAGAGCCTATGGTGATAATAAGCAGCTTGTTATATCTGCAAGATATCAACCCCAATCCAAACATATAATCCACAGGTTGGTCGCAATTACAGAACCTGTTTAGGGATTTCCACTATTGTTCAGGTAGCAGGTGAATTTTTACCTAAAATAGAAAACCTGGTAGGAAGGACTGGGGACTGGAAAGACCTTAAAATACGTGCAATCCACAGCATCAAAGTTACCTGAGCATGAGCCTAAAATAATACCATTATTGCAGAAAGGAATTTATAATGTTCCCCTTCACAACAGGGGAATTGGTCAGAAGATTCTGATCATTAACACATTAAGAACCAGAAGCATGACACTCCTGACATATACGAAAGGGATTGCCAATCTTTCAGGACCCCAAGGGATAAAAGATAATAAGATTTATGCTTTAAGGAAATGAATTCAGATTTAAAGACTAAAAGGTTATGACCAGGTGAGAGAAAAAAACAATATTAACAGCTTTTAAATCAGGTAATGGCTTCAGCGTTACCTACTTGTGAGATCAATTATTAGCCCAATTTGTACTCTTGCAACTAGTATGATCTACTTAGCTGTGAATTAGTAATCAGCATATATCTAAAGGTAAAACACTGTCACCAATTAAAAAAAACATTCCCTATCTTGGACAGAGAGGAGAGGATACCTGGTTCAGTAACACCTGCACTCTACCTGAAGTGATAAAAATGTGTTAATTGCTTATCCTGAAACACCTGTGGGAGAAGGAATCTAATACAAAGCCAACAGCAGTATGTTCCCTTATTTACTTCATTTAAAAAATTGAAATAGAAAATCCACAGTAGGCAATAATTACTTATCCAGTTACTAGTGCATTAGTATTTGCTAGAACTGGGCAGTGCTACATTTCAGCGCAAAACAGACCTTAGATCATTCGTATATACTAAATCTACCAATGCCGTATATAAATTGGGGTTATATAATAATACCAACCTGCATACAGATTATATGAATCACATACATTGTGAGCGTTACTAACAGCACCTTATGCACAGATATATCAGTTACATATACGGAGTCTGTTTAAACAGAAATCATACATAGCCTACCTCTGCTATATACAGTGACACTATGCCTGTACACATATTAAGATTATATGAATGAGCTAAATTGAGGCTGTGTTCTAACCGAACTTCATGCACATATTACACCAGTCATATATACTGAGGTTGCGACTCACAACCGACATAGAACCAGTATTAGCTTGGATTCATATAGCGGATGTGCCCTTTATCATTCACACATATTGTGCTTCCACTAATACATCAATCACATAGGGAACAGATACACTGAAGCAATGTCTCATATAGAGCATGTAGAGGACATATACTGAGGCTGAGTTTTCACAGCGACTTAGAGCATATAAAGAACACACACTGAGGCAGAGTCTTCAGATCAACTCATACACAGCCAATATAGTGGGTACAAATACTAAGGCTGTGTCCCCACAGCAACTCACACACAGAGCATCTTTATAGTAACTCACACAGAGCCTATAGTGGGTACATATACCTAGGCTGTGCTCGCACAGCAACTAACACATGGAGCAGGCATAGGCAACCCTCGGCACCCCAGCCATCCCGGACCACACCCTCCACGATGCTCTGCCAGCATTATGGGTGTAAGAGCACTATGGGGGATGTAGTCCACAACACCCGGAGCGCCGAAGGCCGCCTACCCCTGACATAGAGCATATAGTGGATACATACACTGATGCCGTGCCTATACTGAGGCTGTGTACACACAGTAACTCATACATAGAGCATATAGTGGATACATATACTTAGGCTGTGTTCTAATAGTAACTCATACATAGAGCATATAGAGGATACATACACTGAGGCCGTGTTCTCATAGTAACTCATACATAGAGCATATAGCGGATACATACACTGAGGCCGTGTTCTCATAGTAACTCATACATAGAGCATATAGTGGATACATACACTGAGGCTGTGTTCTCACAGTAACTCATACATAGAGCATATAGTGGATACATACACTGAGGCTGTGTTCTCATAGTAACTCCTATAGAGAGCATATAGTGGATAAATATACTGAGAGTGTCCTCACAGTAACTCATACATAGAGCATATAGTGGATAAATATACTGAGGCAGTGTCCTCACAGTAACTCATACATAGAGCATATAGTGGATAAATATACTGAGGCAGTGTCCTCACAGTAACTCATACATAGAGCATATAGAGGATACACTGTTCATACATTAGAGCATGTAGTGGAAACATACCGATGCTGTATCACCACCAGTTCATGTACAGATACTGAGGCCCGGTGGTCTCCTGTGCAGCATATTCTTCCAATGTCTGCAAAAGCCTGCTTATTTGTGATAATGCACAGATAACAGCAATCAATGCCACATACCTTGATAGAAACAAGTATGTGTGTGGCCTTGGAGCTAGGTTTTTCAAAACCTGTCATATACATATGTGTACTTCAAACAGACACCCAGGAAGGTTCTCTTACCTTGGATATTCCTCTGACCCCAGGCTGTGGAATTCCAGCAGACTTCGTACAGCCAGGATATCCATTATTAGCACTCTTTTTCATAGCGTCTCATTGCATTATCAGCACTCCTTTGCACAATGCCTCCTTGTATTATCAGCACTCTTTTTGCATTATCAGCACTACTTTGCCCAATGCATACTTGTATCATCAGCACTCTTTTGGGTACATATACCTGCACCAAACAATATAAACTTACCTAAAATGCTCACCACACAAATCTCCTAAATGTGACCTATTTGTTAGAAGGAAGCCTAAAATAAGCAGCTGGGAGGGACTGAAAGAACAGAGACCCAGGTGCCTATACTAGTTTTAATCCAAACTACTAATGCACTCACCTGAACCGTTGCAGGACTGAGTTTCAGCGGAAAAAATGGGGATTTGAACAACTGACAGCCTAAACTGTTTAAACTATAGGCTTCCATCTGTACCCCATATGCCATTCATCATCACCATACAAGGTGGAACACAAATAATAGGTATACCCCGGCAGTCACAACTCTGTTGGGCCTCATGTAAGCAGTGTACCGCTGTCAACCCTTCAGGGAGAGTTATGGGTTAGACTCCTGATTGCTGAAGGAGGTACCCAGGCTGGTAACTCCTACACATGTACCGTTTGCTGGGTCTTCAGGGATAAAGGCTTAGACTCAACTGGGCCTCATATATGCAGTGGACAACTGTCATTACTTCCAAGAGAGATAGGACAGACCCCTGGATGCTGAAGCAAGTACCCAGGCTGGAAACTCTTACCGGTATGCTGTTTGCTGGGCTTCATGTATACAGTAGATCACATACATCCCTTTAGGGGGTACCCAAGCTGGTGTCAGACCTTCCGGCATTCGCTAACCGTGGACTTCCGGGTTCTCGGAGCGCGGCCACTCCCCCTCCTATGACGTGGTCGTTCCCAGGGTTCATAGAGAGTCCGCGTCAACACCACAGTGCTGGATCAACTCGAAAGCTCCCGCGAACTTCAAACTGAATATTTACTTCTACTGTGTATCGGACCCGGACTGTTTAATCATTTACCCTCCTTCTCCTCTCCTACGACCTCGGACTGTTTTTGGATATTCTCTTGCCTGCTGCAACCTCGATTCTCTGTGGAATCTCTATCACCAATTTGGATTATCACTCCTTCATAAGTTAAGTAAACCAGATTGGCTCAAACTTAATATATAACCATCCTAAATCTAAGTGGTTCGCTATCTGCTCCACATCAACTCATAATCTTGTTTCCAACACCTACTTATTAATTATCTGCATCCTAATTTGGAACTTCTCGCTGGTTGTGTTAAATTTACCTTATCCTAAAACAACTTCAAACACCGCTGCTGGTTATAACCTGCCAGGAATTAAAGAGACAGTTCAATTTGATTATCTTTTTTATTTAAAGTAATAAACATTATCAAACTCAGAAATCTGCAGTTGTTTCCATCTTATCAACAATTGAGCGTTACAGATTGATCCAGCCTAATTAATGGATACAGCAGATCTCACTTCTGAAATCACCAGATTAAACCAAAGAGTGGATACTCTCACTCAAGGCATGCAAGATCTACAGATCACCAATGAAAGAATCCTTACTTATGTAAGGGACTTGCAAACCCATACTCCTCACACAGTTACACACTCGGCTAGTGACCCTGCTGTCTCCAACCCCGAAAAATTCTCTGGAGACAGGTCCCAATACCGAGAGTTCATCAATTCTTGCAAGTTGTTGATTGCATTAAAACCCCGATCATATCCCACGGAAAGATCTAAAGTTTGTTCTGTTATTTCATTTTTGAGAGGTGAACCCATGGCCTGGGCTCATTCCTTTCTTGAGAATGATGATCCCATATTGGATTCTCTGGATGAATTCTTTGAAGCCATGTCTCTCCTTTACGAAGACCCAAACAAACAAGCGACTGCAGATTTAACCATTAGAACACTGCAGCAAAGAAACCGGCCTGTTGAAGATTACATTGCTGAATTCAAACGATGGGCACCTGAAACTCAGTGGAATGACATAACTCTACGTAACCAGTTCCGTATTGGGTTATCTGAAGCTGTCAAAGATGAGCTCTCCAGAACTGAACTACCTACTACACTAAATACACTTATTCAACTGTCAATCAGTATCGACAGAAGACTTAGGGAAAGAAAAGCTGAGAAATCACTCACTAGCTCTCTATGGAAAAAACCCTTCACCTCTTCAAAGGCACCGGAGAAACCTATAACTCCCGCTGAACCTATGGAAATAGGGGTTGTGAGAAGTCCTCTTACTCCAGAAGAGAGAACCAGAAGAAGACAACTGAACCTCTGCATGTACTGTGCTTCGCAAGAACATGTGGTCCCAGACTGTCCCCTATTGAAACGTCCAAGAGGCGGTAAGCATGGTTCTACCACGACTGTAATGAGTGTACTTCCTTCTAAACCAACCTCTCATTTCTCCTCTGTCTCTCTCATATTACAGTGGGACAAAGAAAGAATTACGACTAAGGCCATTATTGATTCCGGTGCTAATGGGGTGTTCCTGGACTCATCCTTTGTTACAAAAAATAAAATTCCTTGTGTTCAAAAACGTAATTCCGTCTCTGTCAGAGTTATTGATGGCTCCTTAATCTCCTCGGGGCCCATTCGCCTTGAAACTGTCCCTTTAAGGACTACTACTAATTATGTCCATTCTGAATTTCTTGTTTTTGATGTCATAAATTCTCCTCTTTATCCTATAATATTAGGGATAGACTGGTTACGGACTCACAACCCACTTATTACCTGGGCTCCTTTCTCTCTCACGTTTAACTCTGCATATTGCCAGAGAACATGTCTACAACACATCCCCATTTTGCATGTTACTAGGGAATCCACTATACCTTCCAGCTATTCGGAGTTCGCTGATGTGTTCAGTAAAAAGGAAGCAGAGACACTTCCTCCTCATCGACCCTATGATTGTCCGATTGACCTTGTTCCTGGTGCTCCTATCCCTTTTGGACATATTTATCCCCTCTCTGAATCAGAGCTAAAAACCCTCAAGGAATACCTAGATGAAAACCTCCGGAAGGGGTTCATTAGACCTTCCTGTTCACCAGCCGCTTCCAGCATGTTTTTTGTGAGAAACAAGGACCAGACTATACGCCCCATCATCGATTACAGGTCTTTAAATAAAATAACTATTAAGAATCGTTACCCTCTTCCCCTGATCAATGAGTTGATTGAAAGATTAAGAACAGCTACCATCTACACTAAACTTGACCTTCGTGGGGCATATAACCTTGTTAGAATCAAGGCCAATGATGAATGGAAAACGGCGTTCAGAACCCGATATGGTCTTTACGAATATCTTGTCATGCCCTTCGGGCTATGTAACGCCCCTGCAACCTTTCAGCATTTCATTAACGATATCTTCCGAGATCTCCTAGACGTTTGTGTCATCATTTACTTAGATGATATTCTCATCTACTCCAACAACCTTGAAGAACACAGAAAACACGTGAGATGGGTATTATCCAGATTAAGAACACACAAATTATACGCAAAACCAGAAAAATGTATATTTGAAGTCAATGAAATCACTTTTTTGGGATATGTTATCTCCCCTCATTCAATAAGTATGGATACCTCCAAAATAGATTGCATTGTCAACTGGTCTACTCCTACTAATACTAAAGACTTACAACGTTTTTTGGGATTTGCCAACTTCTATAGGAAGTTCATTAAAAATTACTCCAAGGTTGCTCATCCCCTCAACCTGCTCAATAGCAGTAAACGGTCCTTTGCTTGGAACGAAGAGGCTCAAGCAGCCTTTGATGAATTAAAACGGAGATTCACAAGTGCTCCCATTCTTCAACTACCTAATCCTGCTTTTCTCTACGTCATGGAAACGGATGCTTCTGATACAGCTATCGGGGCTGTCCTCTCTCAACACCAAACGCCTCAAGATCCTCTCCATCCAGTAGCTTTTTTTTCACGATCTTTGTCTCCTGCTGAACGAAATTATCCTGTAGGAGAAAAAGAATTATTAAGTATTAAAGCTGCATTCGAAAACTGGCGTCACATACTTGAAGACACACGCACTCCTGTAATTGTTTATACCGACCACAGGAACCTTGAATATCTTCATTCCAACAAAACACTCTCTGCCAGACAAGTACGCTGGAATCTTTTCTTTTCCCGTTTCAATTTTCAAATCATCTACAGACCTGGATCCAGAAATAAAAAGGCAGATGCCCTGTCCAGAATTCACCAAGATCTTCCTGTAAACGAAACTCAACCTCCTAAAATCATAGGTATTATTTCGTCATTAACTGATGATATTAAACATCTTAAAGAAGAAGATCTTGAACTTCCCAAACAAGACAATCTATCAAAAAAGGACGGGTTGTACTACTTCAAAGACAGGTTATACATTCCTCCCTTGCTTAGGAATAAAATACTCTCCTTGATTCATGATTCCCCTCTGGCTGGTCATCCTGGTACAAGAAAAACACTGGAGCTGTCTAAAAGATATTACTGGTGGCCTCGCCAGGACAGAACCATAGAATCTTATGTCAAAAACTGCCCAACCTGTCTGAGATCAAAATCTGACCATCATCCACCATTCGGTCAATTACTGAGCCTACCTGTTCCAGAAAGACCTTGGCAGTCCATCTCAATGGATTTCTTGGTAGAACTCCCTCCTTCGCAACATCATACCACCATTCTGGTAGTGGTAGACCGTTTCACCAAGATGTCCCATTTTATTCCTTTAAAGAAATTACCCTCTTCATCTGAACTTGCAAAAGTATTCATCAACAACATCGTGAAACTCCATGGTCTTCCTGAAGAAATCATATCAGACAGAGGAACACAGTTCACCTCCAAATTCTGGAATGAGATGTGTTCCTCCCTCAACATTCAACGTAAATTATCTTCAGCCTATCATCCTCAAACCAACGGACAAACAGAGAGAGTTAACCAATGTCTTGAACAATACTTGCGGTGTTATTGCTCTCATTTACAAGATGATTGGATCACGTGGTTACCAATGGCAGAGTTCTCATACAACAACTCGGTACACACTAGTAGCAAAATGACTCCATTCTTCTCAAATTTTGGATTCCATCCTTCTTCATTCCCCGATCAAGGACTTCCTTCTTCTAATCCATACGTCTCCAACCATAACTCGTTCATGTCTGCCCTCTTCCTCAGGTTACGTGATAACCTTAAAAATGCATCATCTGCTCAGAAAAAGTTTTTCGATACTGGTAGACGACCTTCCCCTACTTACAAGGTTGGTGATCTAGTATGGCTCTCTTCAAAAAACATTGTTACCAACCGTCCCTCAAAGAAACTAAGTTCACTCTTCCTTGGCCCTTTTCGTATATTGTCACTCATCAACGAAAACGTGGTTAGATTGAAACTTCCACCTACCATGAAACTGCATCCAGTCTTCCATGTGTCGTTGCTTAAACCACACCACTCCGACCCTTTCATGAGGGATGTTCATACCACTCCTGATCCCATTCTGGTACAAGGTGAAGAGGAATACGAGGTTCAGAGGATTCTCGACTCACGAATCCATCGTGGTTCCTTACAATATCTTGTCCGGTGGAAGGGCTACGGAGTTGACGAAGACTCATGGGTGTCGTCCTCCGCGGTGCATGCTCGTCGACTTATCAACGCGTACCATGCTCGCTACCCATCCAGACCTCGTTGACAGCATCCGGTGGCTGCTTCTTATGAGGGGGGTTCTGTCAGACCTTCCGGCATTCGCTAACCGTGGACTTCCGGGTTCTCGGAGCGCGGCCACTCCCCCTCCTATGACGTGGTCGTTCCCAGGGTTCATAGAGAGTCCGCGTCAACACCACAGTGCTGGATCAACTCGAAAGCTCCCGCGAACTTCAAACTGAATATTTACTTCTACTGTGTATCGGACCCGGACTGTTTAATCATTTACCCTCCTTCTCCTCTCCTACGACCTCGGACTGTTTTTGGATATTCTCTTGCCTGCTGCAACCTCGATTCTCTGTGGAATCTCTATCACCAATTTGGATTATCACTCCTTCATAAGTTAAGTAAACCAGATTGGCTCAAACTTAATATATAACCATCCTAAATCTAAGTGGTTCGCTATCTGCTCCACATCAACTCATAATCTTGTTTCCAACACCTACTTATTAATTATCTGCATCCTAATTTGGAACTTCTCGCTGGTTGTGTTAAATTTACCTTATCCTAAAACAACTTCAAACACCGCTGCTGGTTATAACCTGCCAGGAATTAAAGAGACAGTTCAATTTGATTATCTTTTTTATTTAAAGTAATAAACATTATCAAACTCAGAAATCTGCAGTTGTTTCCATCTTATCAACAATTGAGCGTTACAGCTGGCCTGTTGCTGGTTCTTCAGGGATAAGAGGCTGAACCCTGGCATGCAGTGGACCATTTTCATCCCCTTAAGGGAGAGTTCGGGTCCAACCCCCGGTCACTAAAGGGGGTACCCAGGGTAGCAGCTTTTCATCTTAGTGCGTATTGCTGGGTCTTCAGGGCTTAGAGGCTGAACCCTGGCATGGC
Source organism: Pelobates fuscus (assembly GCF_036172605.1). Taxonomy (NCBI): domain Eukaryota; kingdom Metazoa; phylum Chordata; class Amphibia; order Anura; family Pelobatidae; genus Pelobates; species Pelobates fuscus. The sequence goes on along the minus strand of NC_086317.1, from coordinate 165,140,382 downwards.
TACAAAAATATAGCCTGGTGAGCATAAAAGAAAACCTTGGCCTGCATAAGCAGACTCCTTCCAAACTGCTTGTGAACAGGAAAAAAGACTGCCTGATGGGTAGGGGGAGGATCTATATATACCAGTTTCAGAGTTCTGTTTCCTGTCCTTTCTGCTGTGAGGGGAGGAGCTACCCAAGAGTAAATGCTGCCATGTAGAATTGGTCAGGAAATATATATATATATATCTGCGCAGCAATGGAACATTTTGGGCAGTGTAGCAGTTTGATTGTTCAAATGACCCCACAAAGGCTTACCATTTGTGAAAGTAGACACTCCAGGGTATCTCATATGGTTTATATTGTGCCTTAACCTGCTGCTGTTTTTTTTACAAATTTATGTCAAAGTTTGTGATGGGGGGGAAAAAAAGGGCTAATTCACATACATGTTGCATTTTGCTGAGTATTTTGTACTTTTGATATGTGATACTGTGATAAAATCCCCTAAATTATGTTCTGTTATATCTTCTGAGTGAAACAGTATGCACAATGTATAACAGACACTATTTTGCGAAGTTACAAGTTGCTGTAAAGGAGACGTGATAATTTCATAGATGGTGTTGATGGGTCCGTGTTCCATTTTGGAGCATTGTAGCAGATTGCTAATTCAAACCACCACACAAAGGCCTACCATTCCTTAAGGAAGACACCCCAAGGTATTTCAAAAGGCATATTATGAACCTTAGCATAGGACAATTTTTTGGCTTTTGTACCAAGTGTAGTGGTACTAAGCTTTATTGACACCCACTGTGAAATCTTACGGTATATATTTCAATCCTTATATGTGCTATGGCAGTTCAGCTATGTCATCTGTGTAGAGCAATAACCCCGTGTGTGTACCTTTGCCAGATATATGTGAATGTCCCTTAAGGACAGAGCTTCAGAAGCTTGTCTTTCACTTAATGACAACGGCATTTTTTGCATTTTTTGCTATTTGCGTTCAACTGCAATTTGCATTTTACTAATTTATTGCACCGACACATATTATATACCGTTTTTTAAAGGACAGAAAGGGCTTTAATTTGATGTAACACATGTATATATAAATGCTTATTTATTATAAAAAAAATACAGAAATATGCAAAAAAATGAATTTTTGTGTGTTTTTTTTACAGTTTTTGCAATAATAATGTGTACATAATTAGTGCAGGTTAAGGAAAGTAATTAAAAATAAATTCATTTAGTTGTTCTGAATTACAGAATATATAATGTGTCTGGGATTTTCAGTTTTTTTTGGTAGTTACAGGTCACAAAGCACAAGGAGTAAAATAAACTTTTTATGTGGAGCGATTTTAGAATTTGGTATGTTTGTCTTGTAAGCCTAATAGCCATAAAAGAAAACAAAATTGCCACACAAAAGTATATATTTATATAAAGTAGACACCACAGGCTATTTACCTAAGGTTGTTTTGACACTTTCTACGTAGCCATTTTACCGCCAACCTCTGCTAAATATTGGAGTAAAATTGTGTTTTTTGGGGGTTTTCGCACACAAACTTATAACAAAGAACTTCTCATGTGTATTTTGTAAATTTGGTGTGTGCTATTCCTGTACAAAGTTTTATTATGTGTTCAGTTACTTCTGCTGAGTACAACGGTACCCCCATTGTATGTCTTTGGCACTATTTCGTGAAGCTACAGTGCCATATAGGAGACCTGTCCTTTTCAGTATTCACAGTAGAATTTTGAGAGACGGATTTAATGAGCCTATGCTTCCATTTGGGGTATTATAGTAGTTTGACTGTTCAAAAAAAACCCCACAAAGGCCTACCATTTGTAAAAGTAGACACTCCAGGGTATCTCGTAAGGTGCATATTGTGCCTTAACATGCCCCCATTTTTTTACCATTACATGCCAAAGTATGTGGTAAAAAATAATTTTGTGCATATTTTACATACGGATTGCATTTTTGCTGGGCATTTTGTATATTTCATATGTGCCACTAAGTTCAAACCCCCCAAATTATGCTCAGCTAAGTCTTCTGAGTAAAAGGACACCCCCATTGTATGTCTATGGCACTATTTCGTGAAGCTATAGTGCCATACAGGAGACCTGTCCTTTTCAGTATTCACAGTAGAATTTTGAGAGACGGATTTAATGAGCCTATGCTTCCATTTGGGGTATTATAACAGTTTTACTGTTCAAAACACCCCACAAAGGCCTACCATTTGTAAAAGAAGACACTCCAGGGTATCTCATAAGGTGCATATTGTGCCTTAACATGCCCCCATTTTTTTACCATTACATGCCAAAGTATGTGGTAAAAAATAATTTTGTGCATTTTTTACATACGGATTGCATTTTTGCTGGGCATTTTGTATATTTCATGTGTGCCACTAAGTTCAAACCCCCCAAATTATGCTCAGCTAAGTCTTCTGAGTAAAAGGACACCCCCATTGTATGTCTATGGCACTATTTTGTGAAGCTACAGTGCCATATAGGAGACCAAGCCATATCAGTTTTGACCGAACTTTGAATTTTGACGCCGGGCCTATGTGCAATTTCCAAGCATCTTTGCAGGTTTTAAATTCAAACTACCCCACAAAGGCCTACCATTTCTTAAAGTAGACACCCCAGGGTATTTCAAAAGGCATATTTTGAACCTTATCGTGGGATCATTTTTCCGCTAGCTTGTACCAGGTGTAGTGGTAATAAGCGTTTTTTCTGCCTTTTTGACACACAAAGTGAGTTTGCACAGTATATTTTGCAAACCTTATGTGTACTACCACTGTATAATACTTCATATGTTGCTCAGCTATGTCTGCTGAGTACAAAAATACCCCCGTATGTACCTTTGCCAGGTGTATGTGGACATCGGAGGGGCACATTTGGGACAGAGCCATTCAATTTTTTTTCAAATTTTGAATTTTTACGCTGTGCCCATGTCCCATTTTAGAGTATTTTACCAGGCTATATAATCCAAATACCCCATAAAGCCATACCATTTCTTAAAGAAGACATCCCAGGGTATTTCAAAAGGCATATTTTGAACCTTAGCGTGGGATCATTTTTCCGCTAGCTTGTACCAGGTGTAGTGGTAATAAGCGTTTTTTCTGCCTTTTTGACACACAAAGTGAGTTTGCACAGTATATTTTGCAAACCTTATGTGTACTACCACTGTATAATACTTCATATGTTGCTCAGCTATGTCTGCTGAGTACAAAAATACCCCCGTATGTACCTTTGCCAGGTAGATGTGGACATCGGAGGGGCACATTTGGGACACAGCCATTCCATTTTTTTTCAAACTTTACATTTTTACGCTGTGCCCATGTCCCATTTTAGAGTATTTTACCAGGCTATATAAACCAAATACCCCATAAAGCCATACCATTTCTTAAAGAAGACATCCCAGGGTATTTCAAAAGGCATATTTTGAACCTTAGCGTGGGATCATTTTTCCGCTAGCTTGTACCAGGTGTAGTGGTAATGAGCGTTATTAAATGTATTTTTTTACTTTTTAAAACTTTTTTTACTTTTTAAAACTATTTTTTAAACTTTTGTTTTGATTATTCATTTTTTTAAAGTTTCCTAAACTTTCGTAAAACTTTTTTTTACAGATTTAACATTTTTCTAAGCTTTTTTTTTTACGTTAACCCCTAACTAGCAGTAAGCAGCACTAACAGTAAATTCCCCATTTTCCCATAACTCCCACCCACCCCAGCTAGCAAAATATTTAATTATACAATATTTAAATTAGTTAATTAAATAAATTTACCCCTGAGGGTTAAAAAATAAATAAAAGTTAATCGTCAGGGGTTAAAAAAAAAATTAGAACAGTGTAATACTGTGATCTGTATTTTGATCACTGTAGGCAGTGATCGACTGGCAGGGAAGGGGTTAATTTTTATTTGGACTGGGTAAAGGGTTTATTTTTTTAAATTTTTTACTTAAATGTTATTAAAACTTTTTTTTAACTTAATTTTTTAACTTTTTAAAGCGTATTTTTAAACTTTTTTTAACGTTAACCCCTAGTTAGCGTAATACTAAATCCCCCAATTCCCCACTAACTTCCACCCTCCCCAGCTAGCTAAATTTATAAATTTTAAAATATTTAAATTAATTAATAAAATAAATTGAACCCCTGAGGGTTAAAAAAAAAAAAGAATTAACCCTCAGGGGTTAAAAAAAAAATCAGATCTTAGTAAAATGTAATCCCTGCCAATTGATCACTGTAGTCAGTGATCAATTGGCAGGGAAGGGGTTAATTTTTTATTAAAATGGGTAAAGGGGGGGTAAAGGGGGGTGGGATTTTAATTTTACTATATTTTCTTTCCACCAGGGGGCAGGATCACTGAAGATCCGTCTCCCTGCACTTCACACAGAACCAGGAAGTGCAGGGAGGCGGAGGTGAGTATACACAGCACATGTGCCCGCTCTGGCATGCTGTCAGAGCGGGCACATGTACTCTGACAGCCCGATCCGGTGCTCCCGGTCTGCCTCTAATGCAGAGGCAGACCGGAGCACCATTAACCCCGCGATCGCCGCGATTGCGGCGATCTGGGGTTAATTTTAACGGGTGACGGTCGAGGTCCGTCACTCGTCATTAACGCATTCCCCTGAGTGACGGACCTCGTCCGTCACTCGTCGTTAAGGGGTTAAAGGGGCAAATTTGAGACTGTCAGGGCTTACCTGGGTTGGGAGTCCGGCAGGCAGAGAAGTATGCTCACCCTTGCAAGAAAACACAGGCCAAGGTGGTCAGGCAAGAATTCACCTGACCTGTGAGTCGGTGCACGCGGGCTGTGCAAGGTAAATCCAAATCGCGGTACAGGAACAATAAACCAGGAGAATAGTCGTGGGAAGCCAAGGGTCAGAGGAAGCCAGAAGTCAGGATAATCGGAGTAACAAGCCAGAGGTCAATAATAAACTGGAGAACACAAAACAGCAGAATGATCACCAGAGTCAAGGAACTGACACTGCCTTCTGGGAGAGGCAGTGTTATATACCTGGCTGACGAGACATCAGGCTCAGGTGTAACATGAGTGGCAGAAGTAGTTCCAACGAATGTCCAGCTTCTAGTACTAGATACTAGACAGGGCTAGATACAGGAAACAGTGAAGCGGAGAGATGGCTCAGAGGAAAGACAAAGCACCAGAATTGCCAAGTTCCCAGGTTCGAATCCTGACAGAGACACAACAATTTCAGTTTTTTTCATATAAGCGATTTGACAATTTAACGCTGAATCCATGACCCATTTTGGTGCATTTTAGCAGATTGCTAATTTAAACTACCCCTCAAAGGCCTACCATTTCTTAAAGAAGACACCCAGGGCATTTCAAAAGGCATATTTTAAACCTTAGCATGTGATAATTTTTTATCACTGGATGGTAGTAGTAATAAGCATTATTGGTGGAGTACCAGCTTCCTTTTAGAGGTCTTGGTCTTGTGCCAAATACCTGTGGGAGTAAATGTATGTCAGGTTAACAATCTCCCCTAAGATATCATCCCCCAAGAATAGCTGCTTAAAATCCAGAGAGCTATAGTGAGACGAGTCAGCCTGACTCACAGCAGTGACAGTGAACTCAGGGATGTCAAGTGTGAAATCATTAGGGGTTATCTAGTCATCAGCATCATGAGCAGAGCCAGGGACATCAACGCTTTTTACTGAGGGAACTGCAGTATCTGGCAAAGTGACGTCACCAGCATCACTCTCTGAGGCTGTGTCTGTTGCCTATGAGTGGGCCGTTAAAATTCTATAAGCGTTCCTGGCACTAGATTTCCTATGCATGTTGTACAAGTAAACTACCGTAAATAATGAATCTTTTTTTTTATTTTACTTTTTAAACTTTTTTTTTTTTACTATTCACCTGTAACTAGCCTAACACTAAATTCTCCAAGTTCCAATAAATTTCCACCCACTCCAGCTGACTAAATAACCAATTAAAAAAATATTAAAATAACAAATTAAAATAATATAAAGTTAATAAAATGGGGTGGGGCCTGACAGCGATGGCGGCTGGACGTTTTTTATGAGCTCCTCTAGCATAAACAGATTTACAAAAAGAGAAGTCCTGCGCTTAAGCAGCAAGGACTACAACACACATCAGCCCCAATATATAGTAAAAACCAAAGAAAAGAAAATGTTACTTGCGCTTTCTCCTTAATCCCTATGTATATTTAGACAAATGGAGGTCATTTAGTTGCTCCAATGGCCATTGGAGGGAATGCCCGCCTGCCAACGTCAAGGCAGACCCCCCTAAGCGGGTCCTAACACTGACCCTTCAGCCTGCTTCCTTGAGCTTCTGGCAAAGATATCTCTAATGAGACAGAAAGGGGTATTTTTTATATACACCCCTTTACTTATTAACCCTTAACCCTTTCAGGACCGCTGACGGTTCAGGACCGTCAGCGGTAAAACGTGCGTTTGGACCGCTGACGGTCCTGAACCGTCATAACGGTCTGGGGCTACTTACCTGATCGCCGTCGGTCCCACGGCGGCGATCAGTGCTCCACCCGGTCCAGGGGGGTTGCCTGTCTGCCCGGGCAGTCCCCCCTCGGCAGATCAGGACCCCACGGCCATGTGATCACTCGATCACATGACCGCAATAGGTGTCTGTGTATCTGCCTGCAGGGGGACTGTCTGTGCTGACAGGCAGTCTCCCTGCAAGTGAAAAATCAAAAAAATAAAGTTAAAAAAAAACAGTGTAAAATCAGTGTAAAAAAAAAATAATAATATGTGTATATATATATATGATATATATACATGTATTATATCTATATATAATATATGTATATGTATCATATATATAATGTCATATTAAGTGTATTTTTATATTTATATATACGTATATTAATATAAAAATACACTTATATTTAAATTACACACGAATATATACAATATATATAATTGCTATATATATGGTATATATATATTATTATAAAATACAAATAATATGTTAATAAAAATAAATAACAAAAAATAAAAATAATTTTTAATAATTATAAAAAAATATTTATATATGCAATTTTATTCTAACAGTATTTTGATATATATATATATATATATTTATATCAAAATATACTTAGAATGTAATGATATATATATCTATGTATAAATAAATAAAAACAATACGAAATATACATATGTCCATATACATAATTACATAAATAATTTCATAAATATACACGTAGACGTCAAATATATAAATATGTATATATATTAAAATTCTACATGTGTATTTATGTAATATTTTTACCTAATTAAGTAATTTTAATGATTGCAATTTAAGGGGCCTGCCTGCCAACCAGGCCGAAAGTCCAGATAATTTAATTTGCTAGCACTGTGTTTAACCCTGTAAATTTCTATGACACCCTAAAACCTGTACATGGGGGTACTGTTTTACTCGGGAGACTTCGCTGAACACAAATATTAGTGTTTCAAAACAGTAAAACATATCACAGCGATGATATTGTCAGTGAAAGTGAAGTTTTTTGCATTTTTCACACACAAACAGCACTTTCACTGAGGATATTATTGCTGTGATACATTTTACTGTTCTGATACACTAATATTTGTGTTCAGCGAAGTCTCCTGAGTATAACAGTACCCCACATGTAGAGGTTTTATAGTGTTTGTGAAAGTTACAGGGTCAAATATAAGGCTTGATTTTACTTTTTTTTTAATTGAAATTTGTCGGATTGGTTAGGTTGCCTTTGAGAGCGTATGGTAGCCAAGGAATGAGAATTAGCCCCATGATGGCATACCATTTGCAAAAGAAGACAACCCAAGGTATTGCAAATGGGGTATGTTCAGCCTTTTTTAGTAGCCACTTAGTCACAAACACCGGCCAAAGTTAGCGTTTCTTGCATTTTTAACACACAAACAAATATAAATGCTAACTTTGGCCAGTGTTTGTGACTAAGTGGCTACTAAAAAAAACTGGACATACCCAATTTTGAATACCCTGGGTTGTCTACTTTAAAAAAATATGTACATGTTAGGTGTGTTTCAGGGATTTATGACAGATAACGGTGTTACAATGTCACTATTGATACATTTAAAATATATATATATTGAAACAGCAATTTCCTACTTGTATTTATAGGCCTATAACTTGCAAAAAAAAGCAATAACGCATGTAAACACTGGGTGTTTTTAAATTCGGGACAAAATTTTGAATCTATTTAGCAGTTTTTTTCATTAGCTTTTGTAGATAAGTAAAAGATTTTTCAAGTAAAAGTCCAAAAACATGTTTTTTTTTTTTAATTTTTCACCATATTTTATTATTTTTTTTAAATACAATATTGGACATAATACAAATAATGGTATGTAAAGAAAGCCCCCTTTGTCCTGAAAAAAACAATATATAACTTGTATGGGAACCGTAAATGAGAGAGCGGAAAATTACAGCTAAACACAAACACCACAAAAGTGTTAAAACTGCTCTGGTCCTTAACGTACAAACATCGCAAAAACAGGCCAGTCCTGAAGGGGTTAATAGGGAACACATGGGATGGGTAGCAGCATTGTAACCAGGCTGTGTGATACAAAGTAAATACAAATATAAAAAGAGAAGTCCTGCGCTTAAGCAGCAAGGACTACAACACACATCAGCCCCAATATATAGTAAAAACCAAAGAAAAGAAAATGTTACTTGCGCTTTCTCCTTAATCCCTATGTATATTTAGACAAATGGAGGTCATTTAGTTGCTCCAATGGCCATTGGAGGGAATGCCCGCCTGCCAACGTCAAGGCAGACCCCCCTAAGCGGGTCCTAACACTGACCCTTCAGCCTGCTTCCTTGAGCTTCTGGCAAAGATATCTCTAATGAGACAGAAAGGGGTATTTTTTATATACACCCCTTTACTTATTAACCCTTAATAGGGAACACATGGGATGGGTAGCAGCATTGTAACCAGGCTGTGTGATACAAAGTAAATACAAATACAAAAAGAGAAGTCCTGCGCTTAAGCAGCAAGGACTACAACACACATCAGCCCCAATAAATAGTAAAAACCAAAGAAAAGAAAATGTTACTTGCGCTTTCTCCTTAATCCCTATGTATATTTAGACAAATGGAGGTCATTTAGTTGCTCCAATGGCCATTGGAGGGAATGCCCGCCTGCCAACGTCAAGGCAGACCCCCCTAAGCGGGTCCTAACACTGACCCTTCAGCCTGCTTCCTTGAGCTTCTGGCAAAGATATCTCTAATGAGACAGAAAGGGGTATTTTTTATATACACCCCTTTACTTATTAACCCTTAATAGGGAACACATGGGATGGGTAGCAGCATTGTAACCAGGCTGTGTGATACAAAGTAAATACAAATACAAAAAGAGAAGTCCTGCGCTTAAGCAGCAAGGACTACAACACACATCAGCCCCAATATATAGTAAAAACCAAAGAAAAGAAAATGTTACTTGCGCTTTCTCCTTAATCCCTATGTATATTTAGACAAATGGAGGTCATTTAGTTGCTCCAATGGCCATAAACAGATTTAGTACAGTCGCCAAGGTTCTTCATACCCTATCTTGAGCAGTTTGAGACCCCACAACATCCTGCAAGGCCCCACACAGAATTACGCTCAACCAATACCTGCACAGTCACATTCAGCCACCGCACACCCCCCTATGCTGTATTTCTTAGGGGGAGTAAGCCAGGGCGATAAGGGGGGGGGCTTCTTTGATTCTTGCACTGGGGCCCTGTGATTCTAGTTACATCCCTGATGATGTGTTTGTTGGCTATAGGCTATATCCCATATCCAATCACAGCCCAGTATAGGGTATAAATACATCCTGACTACCCCTCCACTATCCCACCCTTTTTAGTACTCCACCACTGATGACATACAGTTGTAATCAAAATCATTCAACCACTATTGAAAATCCAGTTTATTGTGAAAATGTACAGACTTTCAGCTGTTTGCAATGAAGAAATCAAACAAAAGCTATTGAAATAGCTCAACACAGAAAAGAGGGGAAATTTATGCATAGAAACATTTTTCAATAAAGATTACCTAAATTAAAAAAAAATACATCAAGACAACAAATGCTTCAAGTGGTTTCCCCAAATTCAACTGAAAATGCAACTTATCATGATGTCTCCAGTCTCAAAATTATTCAACCCCCTGAATAGAATCTCTCACAACAGTGCAAATATGCAAAACAGGTGTTGTCTCAAGCACACCTGATGCAACTAATCAATGGCGTCATTAGTTGCACCAGGTGTGCTTGTACTGGAACCCTTGAAATAGTTGAACTGCCTAAGGGGTTGTTGAGTGCTGTGTTTGACTGCATGTTAGAAATATGGCTAAATCAAAAGAATGGTCCACAAAGTTAAGTAAGCAGTAATTACGCTTCACAAGCAAGGAACGGGATACAAAAAGATTGCAAAGGCTCTGAATGTTCCTAGAGATACCTGTAACGGATCACCTGGCACCCCGACTGGGTACCTCCGTTGATGGATGCTCCTAGTGCTCACCAAGGACCATCAGCACCGCACACTTTCTTTTTTTTTTTTTTTACAATCTTTATTTATTCACTTTTTCCAATTTTTCAATTTGTCATGTAAAAGAGGGGTTTACAGAAGGGGGTAAAGGAAGGGATGTTGGACATTTGTTTGCAGTACACAGGAGCAGTAGAAAACCTTCACAGTCATAAAGCATTGCTTATTTTTGCGTGTACAGATCCCGAGTTAGTTGAGTACTGGAGGGTATGCATAGTAGTATTTGCTATTTACATCAGACAGTATTGGTGTGTGTCTTACGGCTTAGCACCGCACATTTTCATGCCCAAAACAGTTCCAGAGAATTAGGCTTTGAAGCAGGTCTATTTCCAATGTTAAATTCAGTTCAAATAGACAAACGGCAAACCGTCAATGTTAAAGTGTCGTTCGAATTGTCGAATGGTGTTCAACTCCAGTCGAAGCATCGAAGTCTGGAGAAGGTAAAGTTCAGCAGTGTTCGTGCCAACGCGTATCCGATTTGAGTTCCATGAACTCAACGACCAAACATCGCTGAATGCGTTCGACTGAATTAAAATTGCCACCGCCACGTGTATGTCAAATGGCGGCCGAAGTGCCATTTCAAAAGTGCAGATCCTTTCCCATAGGATTTAAAGGGGGATAAGCAGTGTATTAAAAGCCCATAAGCCCAAATAGGATTTTTAGATGGCAATATACCCCAGGGGCCATAGTCACAGGGCAAGAGGCTGGCAAGCAGGCTTCTCCAAAAGCCAGTGGCGAAGTGTAGTTCGTCACAATGCCGTTGGAAGCATAGTTTGCAAGTGCAAAGTTGAAGGAACAGTGGCTACAGTACCTGGATGGAGAAGAAAAAGGAAGATATTAATGACTGCAACCAGATTTCGGAGAAGGCAGGTTGTGGAAAACACTTGAGTGACAGCCAAAGAACCGCAGCAAGAATTGGTGGCAACAAGGTTTCAGTGAGCACAGTAAGGCGCGTACTAAATGCAGGTTTCCATGTCTGAACTTCAAAACATACACCACTACTGACCCAAAAGCTACAAGAAAAGTTGGCTCCGATATGCTCAAAATCAAATAAATTAGCCGCAGAAGTTTTTGGATTCTCTTCTGTGGAGCGATGAAACAAAACTGGAACTTTTCGGCCCAATGGATCAGCAGTATGGTGAAAGAAGAATGAAGACTAAGCTCAAAAGAATACTCTGCCTACACTTAAAGGGAAACTCCAGTGCCAGGAAAACAATCCGTTTTCCTGGCACTGAAGGTCCCCTCTCCCTCCCACCCCCCAATCCCCGGTTGCTGTAGGGGTGAAAACCCCTTCAGTGACTTACCAGAGGCAGCGACGATGTCCCACGTCACTGCTTCTTCCTCCGCCGTCGCTCTTCCCTGATTGCGTCGGCCGGTGGGCGAGACTGATCCCGCCCATCGGCCAGGGAGACCTAATGCACATGCGCGGCAATGCCACGTCTGCGCATTAGAGCTCCCCATAGGAAAGCATTGAAAATGCTTTTCAATGCTTTCCTATGGGGAAATGAGCGACGCTGGAGGTCCTCACACAGCGTGAGGATGTCCTGCGACGCTCTAGCACAGGTTTCCTGTGCTAGGGACACGGAAGTGCTCTCTAGTGGCTGTCTAGTAGATAGCCACTAGAGGAGGAGGGTTTTTTTTGTTTGTTTCTTGGCAATCTTTCTTTTATTGAGGCAAGCAGTAATGGGATTACAGAATGAAGAAGGGGGGATAAACAGTGTTTGTACAGATTGGGTACATGCTAACACGGTGTAATATCTCCTGTGAGTGTCGGCCTCCTTTTTTATTCACTAGAGGAGGAGTTAACCCTGCAAGGTAATTATTGCAGTTTATAAAAAACTGCAATAATTACACTTGCAGGGTTAAGAGTAGTGGGAGTTGGCACCCAGACCACTCCAATGGGCAGAAGTGGTCTGGGTGCCTGGACCGTCCTTTTAAGCATGCTGTTGGCTCAGTGATGCTGTGGGACTGCTTTGTGTCCTCTGGCACTGGAAACCTGCAGTGTGTGGAAGGCAAGATGGATTAATTGAAGTATCAGGAAATCCTAGGAAAAATACGTCACAGGAAGCTGAAGTTTGGGCGTCATTGGACCTTCCAACAAGACAATGATCCCAAGCATACTTCAAATTCCACCAAGGCTTGGTTGCAGAAGAAGTCCTTGAAAATTCTACAGTGGCCATCATAGTCACCTGACATAAACCCCATAGAAAATCTCTGGTGAGATTTGAAAAGGCAGTTGCAAACCCAAGAATATTACTGAACTGGAGGCCATTGCTCATGAAAAATGGGATAATATTCCTCAGGAATGTTGCCAGAAGCTGGTGTCTTGCTATGCATCTCATAACAGCAAAAGGGTGCTCTAATAAGCATTAAAGAATAAAGATGCTTGCCGTGAAGGGGTTAAATAAATGAGACTGGAGAAGTAATTATAAGTTGCATATTCAGTTAAATTTGTGGAAAACAATTGTAGCATATGTTGTGTTGAGCTATTTCAATTGCTTTTGTTTAATTTGTCCATTGCAAATAGCTGAAAGTCTGTACATTTTGGCAATAAACCTGATTTTCAGTGGAGGTTGAATCATTTTAATTACAACTATAAGTGTTTTTTAAATCTTTTTTACAAATATGTATTTAATAGGGATGTGCATGGGCAAAATATTCGGTTCGAGTCGGCATTCTGAAATTCGGGACTTCGGTTCGACATTCCGAAATTCGGGACTTTGGCACTACGGTTTGGTGCGGCACTTCCGAAATTCAGGACTTCGGCACTTTTGGAACTTCGGCACTTCTGGAACTTCAGGCACTTTGGTTCAGTTCGCGACACTTCGGGACTTCAGATGTTTAGTAGATAACTCTCTAATTACCACGGTATTAGGGAGCTATCTACCAAAAGGCTGAAAGACCTAAATAGGTCTTTCAGTCACATTTACTAATACTAAGTAAAGATTACTTAGTATTAGTGAATTCTGCCTCTACTCGCTATACCGCAAGTAGGGGCATGTCTAGTAAACAGTGAGCAGCCACAGGCTTACAAAAAAAAACAACTCAGAAAAACCCGTGTCCCCTCCTCCCAAGCCCCCATCCGTGCCCTGAGCGGCGGGTGGGGGCCGTAAATTAGAATAAGTGGGGTCCCATTGTCCTCTCCCCTGGTCCCCCCACCCATGCCCTGAGCAATGGGTAGGGGCCCTAAATTAGACTAAGGGGGGGACCTATTGTCCTTTGCCCCCACCCCTGAGCGTCAGATGGGGGCCCTAAATTAGAATAAGGGGGGTGTCACGAACGCACCCTACTCCAAGAGTGTGCATGACATAGTTGTGGTGGTGAAAGGGTTAAAGTTCACTATTTGTCTGCACTAGACCAGAAATAATGACAAAATCCCCCTTTAACACCACCCACACTTAAACATAATAATATAACTATTACTATTTTAACACTGCCACCACCAAGACAATTTATAAATGGGGTGCCTTGGTCCCCCAGGTAAATCAATAATAAAACCCACCAAATATTACTTAGTACAATATTTAAGGAATTACAAAAATACTAACTAGTCTCTTCAGGTAATGTGATTCTTAACCAGACAAAGGCAGAACTTAATAAATTAATGTTTATTTTGAGCAAAAAATGGTCACAGTGCATATAAAAATATATGATAAACTAATTATTTACACCAACAGATAAAAACAAAAAGGATAAAATACAGAAGTCCTAATTACTCACTTAGGTTTTTCAACGTACAACTTCTGTCCAGGGGGTCTCTGGCAAGGAAAGATGGTGACTCACTCAAAATTAGATCTTGGCCCCAAGCAAGTACACCACCACCCTTCAGGATCACAGGAGATATACCCTGTGGATTATCACACCTCACCCAGGGGTGGAGCCAAGGCGAACCTATAGAGATACTAAGTGACTACCGCCTTTGTTCCAGAAAACAACACGCCTAATATAAACTTTTGGTTTTATCTCATCTACTGTACTTGCCACAGAAATAATAATTGCCTCTATGAATTTGTTATTGTTTTCCCATTCCATAGACATGTTGCACGCCCCGCCCAAGATCCAATAGGACAGACATCACAACTCCTGCCACACGGTTTAAGTTGTGCAACTCATGTTTAGGCTTAATTAAGAGATTGGGCTTGTCCCATTCCAAATATAATAAAAAGGAGGCTTAATCATTAACCTGTGGGTAAGTATTAATGTTTCACTTGGATAAGATACTGGAACACAAGGATCTTCATGAAACTAATCCCGTTACCATATCAAATGATTGAACTATCCTTTACAAGGTACATGCCAAATGGATGAAGAGACATTCAGACGTTTTCCAAGTGTAGAACCTCACACCTTGCAGAGCCTTAATTACTTCCCGTCCATATAGTACAATCCTTTTCACATAACTATGCCATTCATACTACCCCTTCTGTCATCTGACCTCTGTGGGGGGTTCCAGCTTCAAAAGATGTAACCCCTGTTGACCTCAGCAATAGCATCTCTGTAATTTGTGCCATTTAGTACACAGATTACATTAAAGGACCACTCTAGTGCCAGGAAAGCATACTCGTTTTCCTGGCACTAGAGTGCCCTGAGGGTGCCCCCACCCTCAGGGTCCCCCTCCCGCCCGGCTCTGGAAAGGGGAAAGTGTTTAAAACTTACCTTTTTCCAGCGGTGGGCGGAGAGCTCTCCTCCTCCGATCCTCCTCTTCTCCTCCCCGTCGGCTGAATGCGCACGCGCGGCACGAGCTGTGCGCGCATTCAGCCGGTCACATAGGAAAGCATTCATAATGCTTTCCTATGGACGCTTGCGTGCTCTCACTGTGATTTTCACAGTGAGAATCACGCAAGCGCCTCTAGCGGCTGTCAATGAGACAGCCACTAGAGGAAATAGGGGAAGGCTTAACCCATTCACAAACATAGCAGTTTCTCTGAAACTGCTATGTTTATGAAAAAATGGATTAACCCTAGAAGGACCTGGCACCCAGACCACTTCATTAAGCTGAAGTGGTCTGGGTGCCTAGAGTGGTCCTTTAAAGGATAATATTTCATAGTGTAATAATAAATTATGCACCCTTGCCGTGACAGGGGGGACCTATTGTCCTCTCCCCTGGCCCCCACTCCTGAGCGGCGGGTGGGGGAAATACCAATAAGGGGGGGGGACCTGTTGTCTTCCTCCCCGGCCCCCACTCCTGAGCGGCGGGTGGGGGAAATACCAATAAGGGGGGGGGGACCTGTTGTCTTCCTCCCCGGCCCCCACCCCTGAGCAGCAGGTGGGGGCCCTAAATACCAATATTGGGGGTTCACCTATTGTCCAGCCCCCACCCCTGAGCGGCGGGTGGGGGACCTAAATTAGAATGGGGGGCCTATTGTCCTCCCCCATGGCCCCCACCCCTGAGCGGCGGGTTTGGGCCCTAAAAACCAATAAGGGGGGGCCCTAAATTAGAATAGGGGGGGGCGACCTATTGTCTTCCCCCCCGGCCCCCACCCCTGAGCTGTGGATGGGGGCCCTAAATACCAATAAGGGGGGGGACCTATTGTCCTCCCTCCTGGCCCCCATCCCTGAGCAGCGGGTGGGGGCCCTAAATTAGAATAGGGGGGGAATTATTGTCCTCCTCCATGGCCCCCACCCCTGAGCGGCGGGTTGGGGCCCTAAATTCCAATAAGTTAGGGCCCTAAATTAGAATAAGGGGGGACCTATTGTCCTCCCCCCGGCCCCCACCCCTGAGCGGCGGTTGGGGGCCCTAAATACCAATAAGAGGGGGGACCTATTGTCCTCCCCCCTGGCCCCTCACCCCTGAGTAGCAGGTGGGGGCCCTAAATACCAATATGGGGGGGACCTATTGTCCTCCCTCCCGGCCCCCACCCCTGAGTGGCGGGTGGGGGCTCTAAATTAGAATAAGGGGGGGACCTATTGTCCTCCCCCCTGGCCCCTCACCCCTGAGTGGCGGGTGGGGGCTCTAAATTAGAATAGGGGGGGCGACCTATTGTCTTCCCCCCGGCCCCCACCCCTGAGCTGTGGATGGGGGCCCTAAATACCAATAAGGGGGGGGACCTATTGTCCTCCCTCCCGGCCCCCACCCCTGAGTGTCGGGTGGGGGCTCTAAATTAGAATAAGGGGGGGACCTATTGTCCTCCCCCTGGCCCCTCACCCCTGAGTGGCGGGTGGGGGCTCTAAATTAGAATAGGGGGGGCGACCTATTGTCTTCCCCCCGGCCCCCACCCCTGAGCTGTGGATGGGGGCCCTAAATACCAATAAGGGGGGGACCTATTGTCCTCCCTCCTGGCCCCCATCCCTGAGCGGCGGGTATGGGTCCTAAATTAGAATAGGGGGGGAATTATTGTCCTCCTCCATGGCCCCCACCCCTGAGCGGCGGGTTGGGGCCCTAAATTCCAATAAGTTAGGGCCCTAAATTAGAATAAGGGGGGTACCTATTGTCCTCCCCCCGGCCCCCACCCCTGAGCGGCGGTTGGGGGCCCTAAATACCAATAAGGAGGGGGAGCTATTGTCCTCCCTCCCGGCCCCCACCCCTGAGTGGCGGGTGGGGGCTCTAAATTAGAATAACGGGGGGACTTATTGTCCTCCCCCCTGGCCCCTCACCCCTGAGTAGCGGGTGGGGGCCCTAAATACCAATATGGGGGGGGACCTATTGTCCTCCCTCCCAGCCCCCACCCCTGAGTTGCGGGTGGGGGCTCTAAATTAGAATAAGTGGGGGACCTATTGTCCTCCCCCCTGGCCCCTCACCCCTGAGTGGCGGGTGGGGGCCCTAAATACCAATATGGGGGGGACCTAAATTAGAATAAGGGGGGGACCTATTGTCCTCCCACCCGGCCCCCACCCCTGAGCGGCGGGTGGGGGCCCTTAATAAAAATGTTCCCCCCCCCAGGTGTCTGGGGTCCCCAATCCCCTAGTCACCCCCTCCCCAAAAAAATAATAAGCCCCTACCTACCCCCTCACCCTAAAAATAGTGAGGGGGGAACAATAACTAAGTACCTGTAAAAAAAGAAATAAAAATTACCATTTGATGTCTTCTTTTTTCTAAAATCTTATTTTTTCAGCCCCAAAAAATTTCAAATAAAAAACCAGAGCCCCCCCAAAAAATCAGACGAAAAAAAACCCAGACGCTGAAAAAGTCCATCTTCCCCCATGGAGGGCACTGCGCAGACTGAGCTCCACAGGGTGAGGGAAGGCTTTAAAAGCCTTGCCCCACCCTGCTCTGACAGGTAAATGAAGAGACTGACAGGTAAGTCTCTACATTTACCTGTCACAGCACTCTGATTGGTTGGCCTGGGGGCTCGGGAGGGGGGACACTTTTTTGGGGGGGGATTTTAACATTGGGCAGCCACGGGCTGCTCGCTGTTTACTAGACATGCCCCTACTCGCAGTATAGCAAGTAGGGGCAGAATTTACTAATAGTAAGTAATTTTTACTTAGTATTAGTAAATTTGGCTGAAAGACTCATTCCCATCCATTGACTGACTAAGTAACTTACATTTTATATGAACGTGTTACTTGATTGTTGTAAGTGTTACAAATGCTTACAGCTGAATCCTGGCTATGTGTGTATACTTTTCATTTAAACTGGTATGCAGTAAAACATTCTTAATTTTTCCACTGGGTATATTTGTACTTCGGCAATTCAGCAAATCCGAAATTCTGCACTTCAGCTATTCGGACATTCGGCGCTCCGGGACTTCGACAGTTTGGTTCAGCAAATCCGGCAAACTTCCGAAATTCGGCAATTCAGCCATTCGGAAGTATCCGAATGTTCGAAATGCCGAAAATTCGTCCAAATTGACATTCGGAACGAAACGAATTGCACGTGTCTAGTATTTTCATCTATTTTGTATAGCTTCCAAATGTGCTCACAGTGTCTACAATGCTTCTCTATGACAATTACTTTATGGACAACACTGCCCAACATGAACGAGGAGTTTTATAACAAACAAAAATGCTGAATCAGCTTAGCTCCATGATTTGCAGAAGAGGTAGGATTTGAAGTACTTTGGAAAACAATTTAGAAGATTTAAAATTATTTGCAAGTTATTGATGGATCAAACCTAGTGTTTTTCTGCACCTAACATCTCCTTTATCCCGTTTTTAACAATGGCAATCTCTAATTAGTTTTTTGTTGATAATAACAGTGAGATAATAACGATTATAGTAAAAACGCTGCGAACAACGGGGCTGGCAGATGCTTGGAGAGTACTTCACCCAGAAGACAGGGACTTCTCATTTTACTCACCAGTACACCGCGGCCACAGCCGCTTAGACTATATCCTGATCGCGCAGGAGTACCTACACCTTCTCCAGTCCTGTGACATTCACACGGCGGTTTGGTCAAACCACGCCCCGGTCCTGGCCACGATACGCTCTCCTCTGTTTAAACCCAGCTGTCGGCAATGGAGACTTAATGAACAAGTCCTAGAGGATCCCCTCCTTCAAGCGGAGATAAAAGAGGTCCTCTCTCATTACTTCGCAGACAACCATGCTCAGGATACCTCGCCCCAGATACGATGGGAAGCCCACAAATGCGTTCTGCGTGGCCATTTCATTAAGCTCTGCTCCAGACCCAAACGAGAACAGAACGCTAGCTTAGAAGACCTATACGCCCGAACCTCGCGTCTGGAACAGACGCACAGGTCAGACCCAACGGAGGACAATTACCACCCTCTGCTGGAGGCGAGGAGAGAACTGAAGAGCCTATTATCCAGGAACCTTTCGCACACGCTCCGTAAATCCCGCAGATTCTTTTATGAGCATTCGAATAAATGCGGGCGGCTGCTCGCTAGAATGCTTCAAAGGAAACGACAACTGTCCCAAATAACTGTCCTGCAAAAGGCGAACGCGCCCCCCAT
Organism: Pelobates fuscus; assembly: GCF_036172605.1. NCBI lineage: Eukaryota > Metazoa > Chordata > Amphibia > Anura > Pelobatidae > Pelobates > Pelobates fuscus. Next base: position 165,121,049 of record NC_086317.1, on the reverse strand, counting down.
ACAAAGACCAGACGGCATAATGGCGGAATTCCAGGAGTTTTACGCTAAACTCTACAACCTACCAGGGGACTCTGGGGAAGAGGCGCCTCGACGACGGCTGGACGAGATTCGGGAATATTTGGACCACCACGTGACTCGGAAGCTCACGCAGGCTCAGGCGGAGGACCTCGATGCCCCCATCACTCTTGCAGAGCTCACAGGTGCCCTCAAAGCCGTGAAAATGAACAAAGCCCCGGGACCGGATTCCTTTCCCGTGCGATACATACGAACCTTCGGGCAGATCCTCCTACCGGAGCTGCTGGTGTACCTCAACTCTATCCTGGAGGGAGAGAGGTTCCCGGAGGATACCCTCATGGCAACAGTAGCGATGGTGCCGAAAGAAGGGAAAGACCCAACATCGTGTGCCGGTTACAGGCTTATTTCCCTACTCAATGCGGTCCTTAACCCCTTAAGGACCAAGTTTCTGGAATAAAAGGGAATCATGACATGTCACACATGTCATGTGTCCTTAAGGGGTTAAGCTATTCACGAAGATCCTCGCCTGCAGAGTGGGGGAAGTGGCTCCTGACCTGGTCCACCCAGACCAGACCGGGTTTATCCCGGGGCGGGAGGCGAAGGATAATACAATCAGGGCCCTCAACCTCATACATGTCACCAAGGAAACTGCGCGCGGCGGCCTCCTGCTTTCCACAGATGCCGAGAAGGCTTTTGATAGAGTGGATTGGCAGTTCATGAGAGAGACTCTGCGGGTGATGGGCTTCGGCCCCAACATTCAGACCTGGATAGCCGCACTGTATGCGACCCTGAAGGTCCGCTTGCGGATAAATGGAGCCCTGTCCCCTGTCTTTTCGATTCACAATGGGACGCGGCAAGGATGCCCCCTGTCCCCCCTCCTGTTTGCCCTCACGCTAGAACCGTTTCTGGCGGCGGTCAGATGGGATGGGGGTATCACAGGGTTTGCAGTGGGGGTAGAGAGCATAGGGTGGCTGCGTAGGCAGACGATTACAAACCCGATGGTGACACTGCCAAACCTACTCCGGGCCTTCCGGATCTATGGGGCGCTCTCCAACTTAAAATTGAATGAGGACAAGTCCGAGGCGATGCCGCTCTGTCTCCCTGCAAGCCTGACGACTCAACTGAGGGCGAATTTCCCCTTCAGGTGGTGCCCACAGCGCTTAAAATACCTCGGCATCTGGCTGACGACGGACTTGACCAGGCTGTTACCCGACAACTTCTTGCTCCTGCTGTCGACACTCGGGACAGACATGAAGAGATGGGGCACGACCTGCGTGTCCTGGTTTGGGAGAATAAACGCGGTCAAAATGAACCTGTTGCCGCGTCTCCTGTATCTGTTTCAGACAATTCCCATCGCCCTCCCCAGGGCCTTCTTCAGCTCCCTGAACACGGCCATCAGACAATTTGTGTGGGCTGCGGGTGCAGCTAGACTCAGACACTACCAGCTGATTCGTCCAAAATGTCAAGGCGGAGTGGCCCTCCCTTCGCCCCAAACTTACTACCAAGCGACACACCTCCTCAGAGTGGTGGACTGGCACGTACCCGAGTGGTGGACTGGCACCGATAAGCAATGGATCCACCTGGAACGCGTACAAGCCAAAGAGCGTATACCTTGGGTCACGTGGCTACTGCGGCCAGTACAGACGAGGGACATCCGGAGGCACCCGCTCATAGGGGCAACCCTGCAAGTGTGGTCCACTATTCGCTACAAGCTGGACCTAACGACTAGCCCGTCCCCACTGGTCCTGGTGATTTACAACACTGAGATCGCAGGAGGGCTAGCGCCGAGAGACGTAACTGGACTGGGAAGCCCGGATAAACCATACTTGGGGGATTGGTGCGCTGGGGGACAGCTGAGACCCCTGGAAACCCTGGCCCCCCTGACACCCCTCCCTGGGCTGACCCAATTTCGATACCAACAAGTTCGGCATTACTACCAATCTTTACCGGGCAAACACCTGGTACACAGGCAGTGGTGTATTTTGGATTTGTGCTGCCCTAGGCACGACTAAATTCGGGCACCCCAAAATCTAAATTTGCCCCACCCCAATTCGTGTCATGCCAACTTTTTTGACTGAAAGACACATGCCCTCATTGATACATGCACTGATATACACTCAATGACAGATACACAGTCATTGGCACACACATACAGTCATAAGCACACACTGTTTAACCAACACACACTTTCACTGACAGACACACTCTCAGATACACATAAAATGACATACACAAACTGACACACACTCACAGGCACACACATTCTCACTGAAAGACACACACACTTTCACTCACTCACTCACAGACACACACTGACAGCTAAACTCACTCACTCACTCACAGTAAGGTGGACAGCCCCAGAACACAAGGCAAGCAAGGCATTGGTCTGGGAGCTTGGGGTGGCATTTTTTGGCGCCCCCCCCCCCCCCCCCCCGAAAGTGCCGCCCTTGGCAAATGCCTTGTTTGCCTTGTGGTAAATACATCCCTGTACACAGGGGGTTGACCAGCTTCGAGGCCATTTGCGCGAAGGGGAACCGCATACCGAAGGGAATCTCCACGCTGTATTCTATGCTACTGACTGCAGCTCGGAGCCCCCCGGCGCCATATCAATCTTCCTGGGAACGAGCTACGGGGGTCACTCTCACGGACCCAGACTGGGAGAAGATACACACCCTCGCGCACCAAGGTATGACCAGCGCAAAACTGCAAGAGACGAACTATAAGCTCATGACCTGCTGGTATAGGACGCCCTCCCGACTCTTCCGCATGGGTCTGTCACCAACGGCCAGCTGCTGGAGATGTGAGTCCGAAGACGGCACGGACTTACACATTCTGGTGGTCCTGTCCTCTCATAGCGCCCTTCTGGCAACAGATACACGCGAAACTATGAGAGCTACTAGATTCGGACATTCCGATGCAACCCCTACCGATGCTTCTTCACCACACTACGATGCCTCTGGGGGCCTACAAGAGATCACTGACGAGACACTTCTTGAATGCCGCCAAGAGCTTGATCCCGGCCTGCTGGAAGTCAGCTACCGTCCCCACGGTCTCGGACTGGTTGGAGAAGGTAGAGGAAATATACAGCATGGAGAGCCTCACGGCGTAGCTGAGAGGTACTGGGGAGAAATGCACCAGCCTCTGGGCTCCCTGGATTGAATACATGGCTCGTCGGCCGGTGGGACAGCCGGAGCGGGGGGCCGAATAGACGGGTAGGCGCCGACACACGCGGGGTTGGGACGTGGGGTGTTGGTGGACTCCCCCTTCCCCCCGCCCTGGCCGACACCTTCCCTCTCCCTCCCCACCCCCCTTTTTTTTTCTTTTCTCTCTTCTTCTTCTCTCCCCACCTCCCTCCCTCTCTCCCTTACCGTGCATGACTGACCCTACACCAACGCAGCCCGGACAGATAATAGTCTCTGACATGTTACTGCAGAGTGTGAGGCCCGGACCCCAGGGCTTGTACTTGCACCATCTATGACTGCATTTGGGTCATTAGCCCCAAGCCACACACAGACGCGGGACGTAGACGGGGGAAGAGTTGAGTCCCTCCCCCCCAAAAAAGAGGAAGGGGAAGAAAAGGGGAGGAGGAATGGAGAAAAAGGGGGGAAACAGGGGAAGGAAAAAACACGATACCCCTTCCCTACCTTCCCTCATAAGTATATATAGAACACGTTCTAAAGTTTAGTTTGCGCAGTTGCGCTCGGTTGTTCAGTTAACCACAGAGACGGGGTGGGGATATACAGGTGGGAAAACATGAGTGAGCATTACTATATGTACGGTACTATACTTGGCGTTTGTAAGAGCTATGCTTGTTTATTCCCTGTATACATGTATATTGTGCTTCAATAAAAATTAAGATTGCCAAAAAAAAATAAAAATAATGATTATAGTAAAGTAACAAAGTTGTCAAAAAATTACCATATACATCTTGTCCTTGACATAACGGAAATACCTAATTCTGAAAATACATCACCAGTGCTGGATCTTCAGAAAGTTTACTGTTTATTTAGAACAAAACTGGGTGTAGTAAATAAGGCACACATCAGGATAGAATATGGATATAACATATTTTAATGTCTCACTGTCTTAAATATGAACTTGACATTTACCAGTGTTTTCATTATTGATAATTTTGTTCTCATTAGAGAAGTCCTGAAGGATTTAGTTAGATTCTAAACCATGTTCTCCAAAGAAGCAAAAAATAAAAAACTGTGCTGTGTTCCTTTAAAAAAACAAATTTTTTGAAGAATTTAAGATTAGTTGTCATCTACTTATACTTGCCTGGGCACCAAGGGATGAATAAGTGGATTCAACATCGTATTTTACTTGCTCTTATGTCTATTCTGTAAAATCGTATTAAGTGTGTGCTTCCACAGACAAAAAAGATCACACATCTAGTCTATTCATGCCTGTCTCTATTTTAAAAAATCTTGTTAATATATAAGATCAGCAAGTTGGTCAGCTAGTCTGATAGGCAGCCAGATGCTAATGCTCTCTAGGCTTAGATGTAATTTTTATGAGCATCACCTACCAGTGACTCACATGACATCACGGACATGCCCCAGGGGCATTTCACCAGCCTTGGAAAGCATGGGAGCTTTGTTTTCAGCTGTACTCTGCCATCAAGCTCATATGTTTGGCATACCTGTTTTATTCCTAATACTAATGTTAAAGACAGTTGCCCTAAAGCAGGGTTTGACAAATTGTTTGGAATCTAGGAGCCAGTTAAAAAAACTAAAAAAAACATTTTAAGGTTTTAGTTTTCAACGAGAAAAAAACAACTTTTCTTAAGGGCCAAACATATGGCCTGAACGCCAGAACCACTGCAGCTTAATGTAGTTATTCTGGTGTCTATTATTATTATTATTATGGTAATATTTATATAGCGCCAACAAATTCCGCAGCGCTTTACAGTGGGTGGACGAACAAACATGTAGTTGTAACAATACAAGTTGGATGCACAGGAACACAGAGGTTGAGGGCCCTGCTCAATGAGCTTACATGCTAGAGGGAATGGGGTAAAGTGACACAAAAGGTAAGGATAGTATTAGACTAGTGACAGTTGCAAGAGATGGATCAGTCAGGAGCTATTAACAGTTTAATTGATACGCTTTTATGAAGAAGTGTGTTTTTAATGATTTTTTGAAGGAGTGGAGACTGGGTGAGCATCTAATGGAGGAGGGAAGTGAGTTCCACAAGAACGGTGCAGCCCTCGAGAAGTCTTGAAGGCGAACATCAGAGGTGGGAGTACGGACAGAAGATAGACATAATCTTCAGCAGAGCATAAGGGTCTAGACGAGACATACTTGTGTATTAGAGAGGCTAGATAGGTGGGAGCAGCATTATGTAGAGATTTGAAAGCAAGAACCAGAATTCAAAATTGAGCCCTATATCTTACAGGAAGCCAATGCAGGGACTGACACAGAAGGGTGAGGCGTGGGAGGTGCGGGCGGACGGGAAGATAAGCCTCACCGCTGCATTCATTATGGACTGTAATGGCACAAGTTGGGAGCACGTAAGACCACTGAGAAGCGGATTTCAGGAGTCAAGGCGAGTGTCAGGATCGGGACAGGGATCCAAAACGCAGAGTACAAACAGTAGCCAGATACGTATACCGGACCTTAGAATGGCCGGACTAACGTAAGTAGCACAGTATAGAATGGTCAAAGACAAGCCGAGGTCGAGGGTAACAGAAGACAGGTAAGCGAGAGACAAGCCGAATCAAGGGTAACAGAGATAAGCAGAGTAAGGTAAACAAGCCGGGTCAAAACCAAAAGGGATAATAGAATACACAAGCACTGAGTGACTAGAACAAGCTAGAACCACGACAGGGCAATGAGCTAATGAAAGAAGCTCTGTTAAATACCCTGTTCAGAGCAGTAACCACGCCTCCGAGGCGTCTTGATTGGTCCTGCAGCAATTGACTGACAGGTCGTTCCGGGGGAGTGTCCTGATGACTACTTCCTGCCTAGATGCTGTAAAAGGCTGTCACTCCCTCGCGGCCGGCCTAGCATGACCGGATAGACCGCGGGGAAGGGAGCCATCAGACCGTCTGGATGGGGGAACAGCTAAGTCTCTACCTCTTTCGGAGGTAGAGACCACAGGTACCCTGACAGTACCCCCCCTCTCAGATACGCCCACCGGGCGGAATGAACCGGGACGAGATGGGAAGCGAGAGTGATACGCCCTGCGGAGACGGGGAGCATGAACATCCTCCTGAGGTACCCAACTCCTCTCCTCAGGACCATATCCCTTCCAATCAACCAGATATTGTACTCTCCCCCGGGAGATTCGAGAATCAATAATAGAGTTAACCTCATACTCCTCCTGACCCTCCACCTGAACGGAGCGAGGAGGGGCTATTGTGGAGGAAAATCTGTTACATATGAGTGGTTTCAGCAATGAAACGTGAAACGAGTTCGGGATGCGTAAGATATTAGGAAGAGCTAAACGATACGCAACTGGATTGATACGGGTCAGCACCCTGTAGGGTCCAATATAACGAGGAGCGAACTTCATGGATGGCACTTTTAAACGGATGTTCCTCGTGCTCAGCCATACCCTATCACCTGGAACAAAGACCGGAGCCGCCCTTCTACGTTTATCAGCGTGTTTCTTAACCAACATAGAGTTGTGCACAAGGATTTGTCGAGTTTGATCCCACAACTTCCTCAAATTGGCAACATGAACATCAACCGACGGCACCCCCTGGGAAGGAGAATCCGAAGGAAGAATAGACGGATGAAAACCATAATTCATGAAGAAGGGGCTTGAATGAGTAGAATCGCAAACGAGATTGTTGTGTGCAAACTCCGCCCAAGGAATCAAACCGACCCAATCGTCCTGGTGTTCTGAAACGAAACAACGTAGATATTGTTCAACTTTTTGGTTAGTGCGTTCAGCAGCTCCATTGGACTGAGGATGATAGGCAGAGGAGAAATTCAATTTGATGCCTAGTTGGGAGCAGAATGATCTCCAAAAACGGGAAACAAATTGGGAGCCTCTGTCAGAGACAATTTGGGAAGGTATCCCATGCAACCGGAAAATCTCCCTGGCGAATATCTCCGCTAATTCGGGCGAAGATGGGAGTTTAGGTAAGGGAATGAAGTGAGCCATTTTAGTAAATCTGTCTACCACAGTGAGGATGACAGTCTGCTTTTTAGAGATAGGCAAATCAACAATGAAGTCCATTGCCAGACAGGACCAAGGCTTTTCAGGAACCTCTAAAGGGTGCAGAAATCCGCATGGAAGCGAATGGGGTAGCTTGGTCTTGGTACAAACTTCACATGCCCCGATGAATTCTTTAATATCCTTGCGTAAGTCAGGCCACCAAAAATCTTTAGAGACCAGCGCATAAGTCTTGCGGATACCAGGATGCCCAGCCACCTTGCTGTTATGGAGACAGCGTAGCACCTCCAGTTGGAGAGCGGCAGGAACGAAGTGTCGATCCCCAGGAGTCTGTTTGGGTGCCAAATGCTGAAACTTCATGATCTCAGAAAGCAATGGAGAGTGAATCCTGAGATTCGTGTTCGCGATGATATTCCCCTTAGGAACTATGGATGACAGAAGTGGTTCAGTTATAGTGTATGGTTCATATTGACGAGACAAAGCATCGGCTTTAGAGTTCTTAGAACCAGGTCTATACGTAAGTACATAATTAAAGTGAGTGAGGAACAACGCCCAGCGAGCCTGCCTGGCGGACAAGCGCTTAGCCTCCCCAATATAAGACAAGTTCTTATGATCCGTTAGGATAGTAACAGGGTGTAGTGTCCCTTCCAGTAAATGTCTCCACTCCTTTAAAGCCTTAATGACCGCTAACAGTTCCCTCTCCCCGATGTCATATCTGCTCTCAGGCCCAGAAAATTTTTTAGAGAAGAAACCACAAGGGTGTAACGGTTTATCCACCCCTAACCTTTGAGACAGAACAGCCCCAACTCCTGTCTCAGAAGCATCGACCTCGAGCAGGAAAGGCAGAGTCGTATCAGGATGAACTAGAATGGGAGCTGAGGCAAAAAGTTCCTTGAGAGTCTTAAAAGCACAAAGAGCTTCCTCAGACCAGAACTTAGTATCAGCCCCTTGTTTCGTCATATTGGTAATAGGCGCAATGATAGAGGAGTAACCCTTAATGAAGCGCCTATAGTAGTTGGAAAAACCAATAAACCTTTGGATAGCCTTGAGTCCTTTGGGCAAAGGCCAGTCTAAAATAGATTGGAGTTTACCAGGATCCATTTTAAAACCTTCCCCAGAAATCACGTACCCAAGAAAGTCTACCTGAGACTGATCAAAACTGCACTTCTCCAATTTGCAGTATAGACCATGTTGCAGAAGTTTGTGTAACACCTTTCTGACCTGTCTATGGTGAGTCTCAATCTCCTTAGAGTGTATTAGTATGTCGTCCAGGTAAACAATAACACAATCATGCTGAAACTCCCTAAGTACCTCATTAATCAACTCTTGAAATACTGCAGGAGCATTGCATAGTCCAAATGGCATAACAGTGTACTCGTAATGGCCATACCGGGTATTGAATGCCGTCATCCACTCGTGACCTTGCTGGATTCTTACCAAATTATAAGCCCCTCTGAGATCTAACTTGGTGAAGATTTTGGAGCCCTTAAGACGATCAAATAACTCGGTAATCAGTGGGATGGGATAGGCATTTCTGACAGTTATTTTATTTAAGCCTCGGTAATCGATACAAGGTCTCAGCGTGCCATCTTTCTTTTTAATGAAAAAGAACCCCGCCCCGGCCGGAGAAGAAGACCTCCTGATGAATCCCTTTTCTAAATTCTCCTGAATATACTCCTCTAGAACCGAGTTCTCCTGAACAGACAAAGGATATACATGGCCCCTGGGAGGCATAGTCCCGGGTAGAAGCTTAATTTTACAGTCAAATGACCTGTGTGGCGGCAAAGAATCGGCATTCTTCTTGTCAAACACTGCCCTTAAGTCTAGGTAAAGGTCTGGTATTTGTCTTTCTGTGGACTGAGTAGGATTCTCCTGTATGTTAATATTAGCTAATGGAGAAACCTTGCACAAACACCGATCCTGGCAGCCCTGACCCCACGAGAGTATCTCCCCTAACTCCCAATCAATAATAGGGTTATGTTCCCTCAACCATGGGTACCCCAGAACTATGGGAACGGAAGGAGATGAAATGAGCAGAAGAGATAAATTCTCCACGTGTAGGATGCCAACATTTAACTCAATGGGTATGGTTTCACGAAAGATAACAGGGTCTAGTAGTGGTCTACCATCTATGGCCTCAACGGCCAAGGGTGTCTCCCTTAGCTGGGATGGGAACTTGTTTTTACTGGCAAAGGCTTGGTCGATAAAATTCTCAGCAGCACCGGAATCTATCAAAGCCATAGCCCTTACTACTTCCCTCCCGCACGTTAAGGACACTGGTAGCAGAAGCCTGTGATCTTTATACTTAGGATTAGAGGACAAAATAGAAACACCCAAGGCCTGTCCTCTAGAGAGACTTAGGTGCGAGCGTTTCCCGGGCGGTTAGAACAGTTTGAGAGTAAATGACCCTTAGCTCCACAATACATACACAAACCCTCTCTTCTCCTGTACTGTCTTTCCTCCTCAGAGAGGCGGGTATACCCTATCTGCATAGGTTCAGGAAGCAAAGATACCGTGGAGTCAGGACTTGGAAAAGCGGGGGCTAACCTAATAGAAGGTCTCCGGTTCTTCTCTCGAGTGTTCTGTCTCTCTCTTAAACGTTCATCTATACGAGAGATGAACGAAATTAAATCCTCTAAATTCTCAGGGAGTTCTCTGGTAGCAACCTCATCAAGGATTACTTCAGATAAGCCATTCAAAAATACATCCATATACGCCTGCTCATTCCACTTGACCTCTGACGCCAGAGACCTGAACTCTAGTGCATAATCCACCAGTGTTCGGTTCTCCTGTCTCAGACGCAACAGTAGTCTGGCTGCATTAACCTTTCTACCTGGAGGGTCAAATGTTCTTCTAAAAGCAGCTACAAAGGCGTTATAGTTATAAACCAATGGGTTATCGTTCTCCCATAATGGGTTGGCCCATCTCAGAGCTTTCTCAATAAGTAGGGTGATAATAAATCCTACCTTTGCCCTCTCTGTAGGATAAGAGCGAGGCTGCAATTCAAAATAAATACTAATTTGGTTTAAGAAACCACAACACTTCTCAGGAGCCCCACCATAGCGTACTGGGGGGGTAATGTGAGAAGAAGCACCCACTGTGGCTACCTCTAGACCTGAACCGGCAGGAGAAACAGGGGTATTACGTATCTCCTCTGGTGGGTTATTGGCACGAGATAATAGAGCCTGTAGCGCAAGCGCCATCTGATCCATTCTGTGATCCATGGCTTCAAACCTTGGATCAGGAGAGGCAAGCTGACTGTTTGTACTCGCAGGATCCATTGGCCCTGTCGTAATGTCAGGATCGGGACAGGGATCCAAAACGCAGAGTACAAACCGTAGCCAGATACGTATACCGGACCTTAGAATGGCCGGACTAACGTAAATAGCACAGTATAGAATGGTCAAAGACAAGCCGAGGTCGAGGGTAACAGAAGACAGGTAAGCGAGAGACAAGCCGAATCAAGGGTAACAGAGATAAGCAGAGTAAGGTAAACAAGCCGGGTCAAAACCAAAAGGGATAATAGAATACACAAGCACTGAGTGACTAGAACAAGCTAGAACCACGACAGGGCAATGAGCTAATGAAAGAAGTTCTGTTAAATACCCTGTTCAGAGCAGTAACCACGCCTCCGAGGCGTCTTGATTGGTCCTGCAGCAATTGACTGACAGGTCGTTCCGGGGGAGTGTCCTGATGACTACTTCCTGCCTAGATGCTGTAAAAGGCAGTCACCCCCTCGCGGCCGGCCTAGCATGACCGGATAGACCGCGGGGAAGGGAGCCATCAGACCGTCTGGATGGGGGAACAGCTAAGTCTCTACCTCTTTCGGAGGTAGAGACCACAGGTACCCTGACAGCGAGAAAGGACAGTGGAATGGACCAGCACCTTAGTCGCATGTGGCGTTAAGTAGGGTCGGATGCGCGCAATGTTTTTAGATGGAAACTGCAGGATTTGGCAATAGACTGAACATGAGGCGTGAAGCAGAGGTCGGAGTCAAACAGAACACCTAGGCAGTGAGCCTGCGTGGTGGAGCTGATGGTAGCACCGTAGACTTGGAGGGAGACAGACACAGGAGTAGCAACACTTGAGGGAGGAAAGACCAGAATTTCAGCTTTGGTCAAGTTGAGTTTAAGGAAGTGGGCATCCATCCAGTTAGCAGAGAGGCAGTCAGAGACAGTAGTCAAGAGGGACGGGGAGAGATCAGTAGAGGACTGATAGATTGCGTGTCATCCGCATAGAAATTATATTGGAAGCCAAAGGAATTGATGAGTTTACCAAGGGAGGCAATATAGATAGAGAACAGTAGGGGAACAAGGACTGAACTTTGGGGGACACCAACAAAGAGGAGTTGGGGAGAAGAAGCAGAGCCAGAGAAAAAAAACACTGAAAGAGCACTGGGAGAGGAAGGAGGAGCACCAGGAGAGAGCATTATATTGTAGATCGATATTGCGGAGGATGAGAAGAAGCTGTTATTGATCAACAGTGTCAAAAGCCGCAGAAAGGTCAAGGAGAATAAGGATACAGTAATGACCACGAGATTATGCAGCAAGTAGATCATTGGATACTTTGGTTAGTGCTGTTTCCACAGAGTGCTTAGCGCGGAAACCAGACTGAAGCGGGTCTAGCAGAGAGTTGGACTCGAGGAAGTCTGTCAATCTTGCATACACAACTTTCTAGGATCTGGGATGCAAAAGGCAGTAGCGAGATAGGACGGTAGTTGGACGGGGAGTTAGGGTCAATGTTGGGCTTCTTTAGGATTGGGATTACAGTTGCATGTTTGAAGGGCGCTGGAAATATGCCAGAGGAGAGAGAGAGAGATTGTGAGGTTTAGTGAGAGATATAGAAAGAGAAGAAGACAGAGTACATATGAGATGTGAGGGAATTGGATCTAGAGAGACGAGGTGGTGGCGGGAGGACTGGAGCAGAGCAGAAAACTCTTCCGCTGTAGCATAAACATAAAACAGCAGAGGGAGTGAGGGTATTGTAAGGGGAAGAAGAAAGATGAGAGATCATTTCTCTGATTGTAGAGTCAGTGAAGTGAATTGCAAGTCTGAGGCAGTCAAGTTAGTAGGTGGAGGAGGAACAATAGGGTGAAGAAGAGTGTTAAATGTGTGAAAAAGTCATTTGGGTTTGCCGGAAAGTGTGGTTATTAGGATCTTGAAGTAATTTACTTTTGCAGAGAAAAGAGCAAAGCTGTATGCGCGCAGCATAAATTTATAGTGGTGAAAGTCAGACGCACAGTGAGACTTTCTCCAACAGCATTCAGCAGTTCTGGAGCATTTTTGGATGTATCGAGTCAGCTTGGTGTGCCAAGGTTGTTGTTGGGGGCACTTGCTGCATTTACATGTAGGAGGTGCCATTATGTCTAGTTGAGAGGAGAGGGTGAATTTGTAGAAGGAGGTTGCAGAGCTAGGACAGGTGAGGTTTGAGATAGGTAAAAAGATATTTTGGAGATTAGTGGAGAAAAGCTCTAGGTCAAGACATTGGAGGTTTCTGTGAGATTGATGTTCAGACAGTGGTCTCAATTGGGTTTTAGGTATGCCGATGTCAACAGTCAGCAGATGGTGGTCAGATAGAGGAAAAGGAATATTGGAGAGATTAGAGGCCGTACAGAGATTGGTGAAGGCGAGATCAAGAGTATTTCCCGCTGTATGGGTTGCTAAATTGGACCATTGCGTGAGGCCAAAGGAGGAGGTTACAGAGAGCAGACGAGAAGCATCAATGCAGTTGGAGTTATTGATTGGGATATTGAAATGATCCACAAAGTACTGCCCCTCGAAGAAACACCCCAGCAGGTGATGCCACACCGGGTGCAAGGGTAACAGATGGAATGTCGCCTCGATGTCCACCCTGGCCATCAGCGCCCCCTGCACGGCCTTCTTAACCAACTCAACCACTTGGTCGAATGATGCATAAGAGTCTGAGCACAGTTCCCTGGCAATGTCATCATTCACAGAACCCCTTTCGGGTGCGAAAGATGATGGATGAGGCAGTACTTTCCACTTCCGTCTCAGAAACCACTCCGAACAGAGACAACCGCAGGCCGGGCGGGGGGGCTCCACAAACTGCCCCGCCATCCGACCCAACTGAACCTTCTTGAAAAGCTTTTCCTGAACCACCTCCAGAAATTCCCCCACCGACTTTAAGTTGCAAAAGCTAAAAGCAAACTCCCTGTCCCGAAACAGTATCACAAATCCATGCGTAAAACCTGACCGCAACAATTCCGCATCGCCCACATTACCAGAGAGGCTTAGTCACAGCAGCATCGCATCTACTTTTACCGGCGTGAAAGCACGGCTTTTCCCTTTTTTGAAACATCTGTGCAGGCCGTAGGAGCTACCACATCCCGAACAGTCATGCTTGTACTTGCAGGTAGCGCCCCACTTGCACTGCCCCTCATTAAAGAGCCAGCAAAAGCCCTTTTTATGAGAGGCAGATGCGGGGGACTGCCCCCCCCCCCGCACCGGCCATGTTCTGAAAGGGGGACACCCTCTGAGCCATCATCAGCTTCATCCACAGAGGGAGAGCCATCTGATCCCACCGCATCCCTGGATTAGCTGCCAACCGCTGGCAGAACTGTTTGTCGTATTTACACCACGCCATCCCTCCATACGTATGATAAGCTTCCCAGATCCCATCCAGATAACAGCCAGTTCCCGAACAACTTAGGGATCTTACCATACCTCTTCTGTTTCTCCTCCTCTTCTTTTTCAGGGTCCTTCTTATTCTCCTCCTTGAGGTCAATACAGTTGCAAGAAAAAGTATGTGAACCCTTTGGAATGATATGGATTTCTGCACAAATTGGTCATAAAATGTGATCTGATCATCATCTAAGTCACAATAGACAATCACAGTCTGCTTAAACTAATAACACACAAAGAATGAAATGTTGCCATGTTTTTATTTAACACACTGTGTAAACATTCACAGTGCAGGTGGAAAAAGTATGTGAACCCCTAGACTAATGACATCTCCAAGAGCTAATTGGAGTGAGATGTCAGCCAACTGGAGTCCAATCAATGAGATGAGATTGGAAGTGTTGGTTACAGCTGCCCTGCCCTATAAAAAACACACACCAGTTCTGGGTTTGCTTTTCACAAGAAGCATTGCCTGATGTGAATGATGCCTCACACAAAAGAGCTCTCAGAAGACCTATGATTAAGAATTGTTGACTTGCATAAAGCTGGAAAGGGTTATCAAAGTATCTCCAAAAGTAAGACAAATTGTCTATAAATGGAGAAAGTATGGAAAAAGTATGTGAACCCTTGGATTTAATAACTGCTTGAACCTCCTTTGGCAGCAATAACTTCAACCAAACGTTTCCTGTAGTTGCAGATCAGACGTGCACAGCGGTCAGGAGTAATTCTTGACCATTCCTCTTTACAGAACTGTTTCAGTTCAGCAATATTCTTGGGATGTCTGGTGTGAATCGGTTTATTGAGGTCATGCCACAGCATCTCAATCGGGTTGAGGTCAGGACTCTGATTGGGCCACTTCAGAAGGCGTATTTTCTTCCGTTTAAGCCATTCTGTTGTTGATTTACTTCTATGCTTTGGGTCATTGTCCTGTTGCAACACCCATCTTCTGTTGAGCTTCAGCTGGTAGACAGATGGCCTTAAGTTCTCCTGCAAAATGTCTTGATAAACTTGGGAATTCATTTTTCCTTCGATGATAGCAATCCGTCTAGGCCCTGACGCAGCAAAGCAGCCCCAAACCATGATGTCCCCACCACCATACTTCACAGTTGGGATGAGGTTTTGATGTTGGTGTGCTGTGCCTCTTTTTCGCCACATATAGTGTTGTGTGTTCCTTCCAAACAACTCAACTTTGGTTTCATCTGTCCACAGAATATTTTGCCAGTACTGTTGTGGAACATCCAGGTGCTCTTGTGCAAACTGTAAACGTGCAGCAATATTTTGTTTGGACAGCAGTGGCTTCCTCTGTGGTATCCTCCCATGAAATCCATTCTTGTTTAGTGTTTTACGTATTGTAGTTTCGCTAACAGGGATGTTAGCATTTGCCAGTGACTTTTGTAAGTCTTTAGCTGACACTCTAGGATTCTAATTCACCTCATTGAGCAGTCTGCGCTGTGCTCTTGCAGTCATCTTTACAGGACGGCCACTCCTAGGGAGAGTAGCAGCAGTGCTGAACTTTCTCCATTTATAGACAATTTGTCTTACCGTGGACTGATGAACAGCAAGGCTTTTGGAGATACTTTTATAACCCTTTCCAGCTTTATGCAAGTCAACAATTCTTTATTGTAGGTCTTCTGAGAGCTCTTTTGTGCGAGGCATCATTCACATCAGGCAATGCTTCTTGTGAAAAGCAAACCCAGAACTGGTGTGTGTTTTTTATAGGGCAGGGCAGCTGTAACCAACACCTCCCTGTAGATATTTTCATGTAAACACTACCTTTTCAGAGAAAAGGCAGTGTTTACATTGCTCCCTAGGGACACCTCCAGGGACCCCTCCCCCTCCTAACGATCTCAGCCAAGGAAACAGAGCCAGTGTCGGTGGACCTGCGAGGTGCTGGAATAAGGGTACATTTTAAACCTAATTAAGGGGTGTGGGAGGGAGCAGGCACCCTAAATAGTGTTTTAACACTTTAGGGTCAGGAATACAAATGTGTTTTCCTGACCCTAAAGTGTTAAACACTATAGTGTTCCTTTCATAGGACAATTAAATAGGACAAATAGGCCAATTATCACCCTTGCTCTTTTCCATAGCAATAAAGGACCTCATGAATGCTACCAGGACCTCCCCAGATATTAGGAGCTTCTTGGTCATAATCGACAGTGGTCATCTGTAATTTTGCAAAAATTGCCTATTTGATAGGTTTACGTAAGGTTTCAGCATATTTACTGACACTGTAGCTAATTGTGTCTCTTGTGTAATACCGGAGTATATTTACTAACTATTTGGGTAATTGTGACCCTGGTGTAATGATTGTGTGTATATTTACTATACTGTGGCTAATTGTGATGCTTGCACCTGCTCCTAGCAAAGAGTCACATGGCAGTACTAATAACCAACAATTGCTAGGACACTAATTGTACCTTGTCTACTATTACAATATATATCATTTTGAGGCATTACAACGATCGCAAATGGCTTCACACTGCAGCACAGCTTCCCTCCCCCTAAATATGAACTTGTTGAAAAATATCAACATTGGTTAGCGAATACATGCTGATCTCCATCTTGTGCTTGTTTTATACCACCTTAAATCATCTTTGACATATTCCCATTCAGTGTGATTTGATCCTGAATGTAATGGTTAGCATTTAGCATCTTGCCGATGGCAAGGAATATTTTACTGTTATTCGATTTCTTTTTCTTTTTGATTTTTTTTTCTAGTGTCCTCTGTTGCTATTAATAGATGTCTATATCTCTTTGTAGATAAATCACAGCCCAGAGGTTGCTCCCTGACATTTCCGAACAATAGCTTCGCTCTGCGTCTCTACAATAAGACCTTATCAAGTCTATAGGAGAGAAGATTTATCTGTCAAGTAAAGGATAATTTACTCTGTCACACCAGAATTTCTTTTCTTGTATTCATTTTTACATCACACGTGGAATAAAAATCATTATTCAGACATGCTGGTAAAATACAAGGGTTTAACTGTAATTTTGGAGTCAGTATATGTAAAGTATCAGTCTGGATATCTAGGTGAAAGCATGCAAATAATTAACATTGGAAAGAGAGAGGGCGTATACCGCGCTTATAGTATTACAAATAAAATATACAAAGATACATACATATATTCTTGAGTATTTCAATTAGTCGTGACCTCAAAGGGAAATACAAATAGAAAAATAATAATAGCGCAATACAGCAAATATATTTATAGAGATAAATGATAAGAAACTAAGTACAGTCCACTCACATGAAGTAGAGCTATAACAGAGCTCTACTGTAAAAGCGCTTGGACGGTACAATCCCCGTCTTGGGATTCGTGGTGGTTGCCGCAGATGTATTCAAAGGTGCCAAATATGGAGTTGGTATAAAAAGAAAAAATAGCAGCAATATGGTGAAGTAAGTCCAAGTGGTAGAATAAAATAGTAAAAAGTAATGTACTTACACTTTCTAGAGCATGTAACCTGCTCTAGTGTGAACAGCTTGGGTGGTATGATCCCCACCAAGGATATACAGGATACCAGGAAATGAAGATAATAAAAAAGTAACTTAAAAGTATACTTTAATGTAAACAGACTAGACAATGAATATTAAAATATAGATATAAAATATAATATATAAAATATAGTCCCACTTAACGCGTTTCGCCTGATAGGCTTCTTCAGAAGTGTGGTGTAGAGTTCAAACAGTCCGTTTATATATCTTCTTTGATGATTAGATGAATTCCTGGTGAGATGACTTCCGGGTTTCGGCTTTGTGATGGTGCGCATGCGTCAGACCGGAAATGGCGCGACACCCGTGTCGCACCGGAAGTGATGCGTTGTTGTGATGTAGGCCGGAAATGGCCGCGGCATGTCCATAAGGGAAGGGGGAGCGTGCTGACGTGACACTCGTGGAACGCACGCACACCCAGGGAGTGGTGTGCGTCGCGTTCCAGACGTCACTCCTAAGTCCAATCTTAAAGGGAGTATCGGCTGTAATGACCGGGTAATGGCGTGGCGGCCATATTGGATAAGGGCAATAGTCCATAAATATATGAAAAAAACACATAGATAATACATGATAAATAACACGAGCAATGATTAAAGGGAAAGTTGATATTCTGTTAATGTATAATCAGAATAAAAAACAGAATAAAAGGGCAACTTTACTAAATGGCTAAAAACTCTAAGGTGAATATAGTGACAGTAGCTTTGCAAGCATAATTAGCAGAGTACAGATATTGCAAATAGGTGCACCTAATTGGTGGAGTATACTTTGAGAGAGGGTGGACAAATAATAATTATAGCGCATGGCTTAAATATTGGAGTATGGATAAAAAGGGGTACTTAGTAAAAATCTGATATGAAAAAGAGGGAAGATAAAAATTTAACCATAAGGAATCTATAAAATATGGAGTGACTGACTAAACTTTAAAAATACTTATAAAAAAATATAAAATATTATAAAAAATTAAAAAGGTCGAAGTCCACATTTAACCCCTTGGGGTGTAGGGTATCTAGTTGATATACCCATTGCATTTCTGTTTGTCCAATCTTTCTTATAATATCTCCTCCTCTCCAGTGGTTTTTCACTATTTTAATACCAATAAAAGTAAGGTGCTTAGGATCATTGTTGTGCATGCAGAAGTGTGCTGGTATTGAATGGTTTTGTACACCTTTTTCTATATTTCTGCAATGTTCTGCAATTCTGGTTTTCAGTGGTCTGATCGTTCTGCCCACATATTGAAGGCCACATGAACATTCTAATAGATAAATCACGTTTTTACTGTTGCATGAAATGACATCTTTAATATTATATATTTTATTTGTATTATTTGATTTAAACTCAGTAATGGTTCTTTTAGTAGTTTTTGTTTTCTTACATGCCATGCAGCAATTACATTTATAAAAACCCTTTTTGTCCATAAAATTGTTTATCTTATTGGGACTCTTTTTTGTAAAATTTTTTGTCAAATGCATTTTAAGGTTAGGAGCTCCTCTGAATATTATTTTTGGTTTATCAGGGATTAATTTACCTAAAATTTCGTCTTCCTTCAATAGGTGCCAGTGTTTCATTAAGATTTTCTTTAATTGTCTGTTTTTGTTATTGTAATCTAATACGATTGGTAGGGTAAAATCACAATTGTTCTGATTGGCTGGGGTTTTAACCTTATGTATAAGTTGGTTCCTATTGGTTGTGGTAATTTGGTTAATAGTTGCATCAATGTGGTTACCATTATAGCCTTTTTGTATAAAACTTTTTTTCAATGTATTTGCTTGCTCTAAAAACACAGAATTATCTGAACAATTTCTTTTTAGGCGCATCATTTGGCTTTTGGGTATGTTGTCCAGCCATATTTTATTGTGACAACTTTCAGTGCTTATATAGTTATTAACATTTACATCTTTAAAGTGTGTCTTTGTTTGTATTTGATTATCTTTAATGTATATATTTAGATCTAAATAGGTCACTGCAGTACTACTAAAATCAGCTGTTAAAACTATTCCTTCTTCATTTATGTTTAAAAAAGAGATAAAATCCTTGGCCGAACTCATAGAGCCTTTCCAGATGAAAAAGAGGTCATCTATATAACGAGAGTAGGATACCAGGCTTTCCACCCAGTCATGCCCCCTCCACACGGCTCGGTCCTCCCACTCCGCCATATAGAGGTTGGCATAACTGGGTGCAAACCTGGTACCCATAGCTGTGCCGGTTTTCTGTAGGAAGAAACTATCTTTGAACCAGAAATAATTATATTTTAAAATTAGATCTATGCCTTCAATAATAAAATCAGTATGTTCTTGAGGCATAGAGTCATCTCGTTCTAGAACAGATCTAATTGCTTGGCATCCCTTATTGTGCTGAATGATCGTGTATAGTGACTGGACATCACACGTAATGAGTATATAATCATTGTTCCAGGTAATGGTTTCCAATTTTTTCAAAAGATCTATTGTGTCTTTTAAGTAAGATTTTGTTTTTTTAACGTACGGCTGCAACATTATGTCAATATACTCAGATAGGTTAGAGAGAAGGGATCCTATTCCTGACACAATAGGGCGTCCAGGTGGGTTATTTAAACATTTATGAATTTTTGGTAAAAAGTATATCACTGGGGTTTTGGGGAATAGTATTTTTATATAGTTATACTCCTTCTCGTTTAAAATTCCAATTTCCTTACCTCTATTTAAATAGTCGTAAAATTTTAATTTTATGTCTCCTATTGGGTCACTGTCCAATTTAATGTAAGTATTAGAGTCATTGAGCTGTCTATAAGCTTCTGTTTCGTATTTATCTTTAGATAAGATGACGAGGCCTCCGCCTTTATCGGCTGGCTTGATTACTATTGAAGTATCGTCATATAGTTCTTTTAGTATTTTTATTTCTTTTCTACTCATATTTGGTCTATCTTTTATTTTTCTAGTGTCTAGGATTTTTAAGTCCTTGACTACTTTCTTTTCGAATATATCTAAAGCACTCGATTTGAAATGTGCCGGGTAGAAGGTGGATTTGTTTTTTAATTCACTATCTTTATAAACTTTTGGATTTGTATTCGCTGTATTAGCTGATAGGTTGGTTTTGCTTTTATCAACAAAAAAGCGTTTTAAGGTCGCATTCCTAACGAATTTATTTACGTCAATGTAGGCTAGGAAGGAATTGTATGACTTTGTGGGGGCAAACTTTAAGCCTCGTTTTAAAATGTTTGTTTCTGTTGTGTTAAGAATTTTATCAGATAGATTAAATATACCAGTAGGTGTCTCCTGTGTTTTTTGAACTAGAAGCTCTCTAGTCTTCCTTTTTTGGTGTCTTCTACCTGATCTCCTCCCTCTAAGCATCTTTTGCGATTTTTTATAGGTGAGATATTGAGTTGGTGAGTTTGTCTCTCTCTGTTGGAGGGGATCTCTAAAAAAGATGTCTCATCAAATTGGTCACAAAAAGATAAGACATGATATTTATTGTTCTTAGTTAAGTCTTGTGGTGATGGTGGTTTGTTTTCGTCTAATCTCTTGTAGGTTTTTTTGGGGATTTCCCAAGAGTACTTTCTATTTCTTAATTTATGCTTGGGGGAGTCTGGCACAAATGTGTATCTGTGAGTTTTAGGTCTAACAACAAGGGGTGATTCTTGAGCAACGTGGTGGGTGTGATATTTGTGTTTGGTACGATCTTCGTTTATTTCTAAATCGTGTGAGTTGGAGGATTTGTAGTGGAAACGAGTGTTCGGATAGTGAGTATTCTGTTGATATCTAGTATTAAATTTATCATATCCTTTGTTGTGTCTCTCATATCTTGTGTTGTGCCTTGGGGATCTATCCGGTGATTTGTGACGATTATTGTGAACATATTTCTTTTCGTGAAATTCTTTACTTTGTAACCTTTTGTGTCTAAATTGATGACCTCCTTGTGTATTTGGGTTGTAGTTAGTTCCCCCATTTTTCCATCGGTTTTGGATATTTGGTTTTTTTATATTGTATGTACGAACTTGTTTTTGGGCATAATCGTATTTGTCTCGGTTATATTTTTGAATTTTTATTTTCTTTGTATCGATTTCAATTTTTTCTACAGTTTTTTTTATTTTTTGGGATGCATTATAGTACTCTTCGGTGTCCCCAAAAGGGATAAGTTGCTCCCGCAATGTATTAATTTTTTTATCTATTGTAGATAGCTTCTCGTTCTTAACTTTAATGAGACTTTTCATTAGTCCGAATGTACAATATTCTAGATGGTTATACCATTCTTCCATAAATTTTTCATTTTCAGTATCTGAGGTGGGCATTTTAAACAACCTGAGACCTCTAGGGGTTATTTTCTCCTCTACATATTTAGTTAGTGTTGCAATCTCCCACCTTAATTTCATTTCTTTTGTTAGAGAGAATTCTAATTCTTTTAGTAATTCTGGTAGATTTACTAAAATTCAATAGTAATCAAGCCAGCCGATAAAGGCGGAGGCCTCGTCATCTTATCTAAAGATAAATACGAAACAGAAGCTTATAGACAGCTCAATGACTCTAATACTTACATTAAATTGGACAGTGACCCAATAGGAGACATAAAATTAAAATTTTACGACTATTTAAATAGAGGTAAGGAAATTGGAATTTTAAACGAGAAGGAGTATAACTATATAAAAATACTATTCCCCAAAACCCCAGTGATATACTTTTTACCAAAAATTCATAAATGTTTAAATAACCCACCTGGACGCCCTATTGTGTCAGGAATAGGATCCCTTCTCTCTAACCTATCTGAGTATATTGACATAATGTTGCAGCCGTACGTTAAAAAAACAAAATCTTACTTAAAAGACACAATAGATCTTTTGAAAAAATTGGAAACCATTACCTGGAACAATGATTATATACTCATTACGTGTGATGTCCAGTCACTATACACGATCATTCAGCACAATAAGGGATGCCAAGCAATTAGATCTGTTCTAGAACGAGATGACTCTATGCCTCAAGAACATACTGATTTTATTATTGAAGGCATAGATCTAATTTTAAAATATAATTATTTCTGGTTCAAAGATAGTTTCTTCCTACAGAAAACCGGCACAGCTATGGGTACCAGGTTTGCACCCAGTTATGCCAACCTCTATATGGCGGAGTGGGAGGACCGAGCCGTGTGGAGGGGGCATGACTGGGTGGAAAGCCTGGTATCCTACTCTCGTTATATAGATTACCTCTTTTTCATCTGGAAAGGCTCTATGAGTTCGGCCAAGGATTTTATCTCTTTTTTAAACATAAATGAAGAAGGAATAGTTTTAACAGCTGATTTTAGTAGTACTGCAGTGACCTATTTAGATCTAAATATATACATTAAAGATAATCAAATACAAACAAAGACACACTTTAAAGATGTAAATGTTAAAACCTATATAAGCACTGAAAGTTGTCACAATAAAATATGGCTGGACAACATACCCAAAAGCCAAATGATGCGCCTAAAAAGAAATTGTTCAGATAATTCTGTGTTTTTAGAGCAAGCAAATACATTGAAAAAAAGTTTTATACAAAAAGGCTATAATGGTAACCACATTGATGCAACTATTAACCAAATTACCACAACCAATAGGAACCAACTTATACATAAGGTTAAAACCCCAGCCAATCAGAACAATTGTGATTTTACCCTACCAATCGTATTAGATTACAATAACAAAAACAGACAATTAAAGAAAATCTTAATGAAACACTGGCACCTATTGAAGGAAGACGAAATTTTAGGTAAATTAATCCCTGATAAACCAAAAATAATATTCAGAGGAGCTCCTAACCTTAAAATGCATTTGACAAAAAATTTTACAAAAAAGAGTCCCAATAAGATAAACAATTTTATGGACAAAAAGGGTTTTTATAAATGTAATTGCTGCATGGCATGTAAGAAAACAAAAACTACTAAAAGAACCATTACTGAGTTTAAATCAAATAATACAAATAAAATATATAATATTAAAGATGTCATTTCATGCAACAGTAAAAACGTGATTTATCTATTAGAATGTTCATGTGGCCTTCAATATGTGGGCAGAACGATCAGACCACTGAAAACCAGAATTGCAGAACATTGCAGAAATATAGAAAAAGGTGTACAAAACCATTCAATACCAGCACACTTCTGCATGCACAACAATGATCCTAAGCACCTTACTTTTATTGGTATTAAAATAGTGAAAAACCACTGGAGAGGAGGAGATATTATAAGAAAGATTGGACAAACAGAAATGCAATGGGTATATCAACTAGATACCCTACACCCCAAGGGGTTAAATGTGGACTTCGACCTTTTTAATTTTTTATAATATTTTATATTTTTTTATAAGTATTTTTAAAGTTTAGTCAGTCACTCCATATTTTATAGATTCCTTATGGTTAAATTTTTATCTTCCCTCTTTTTCATATCAGATTTTTACTAAGTACCCCTTTTTATCCATACTCCAATATTTAAGCCATGCGCTATAATTATTATTTGTCCACCCTCTCTCAAAGTATACTCCACCAATTAGGTGCACCTATTTGCAATATCTGTACTCTGCTAATTATGCTTGCAAAGCTACTGTCACTATATTCACCTTAGAGTTTTTAGCCATTTAGTAAAGTTGCCCTTTTATTCTGTTTTTTATTCTGATTATACATTAACAGAATATCAACTTTCCCTTTAATCATTGCTCGTGTTATTTATCATGTATTATCTATGTGTTTTTTTCATATATTTATGGACTATTGCCCTTATCCAATATGGCCGCCACGCCATTACCCGGTCATTACAGCCGATACTCCCTTTAAGATTGGACTTAGGAGTGACGTCTGGAACGCGACGCACACCACTCCCTGGGTGTGCGTGCGTTCCACGAGTGTCACGTCAGCACGCTCCCCCTTCCCTTATGGACATGCCGCGGCCATTTCCGGCCTACATCACAACAACGCATCACTTCCGGTGCGACACGGGTGTCGCGCCATTTCCGGTCTGACGCATGCGCACCATCACAAAGCCGAAACCCGGAAGTCATCTCACCAGGAATTCATCTAATCATCAAAGAAGATATATAAACGGACTGTTTGAACTCTACACCACACTTCTGAAGAAGCCTATCAGGCGAAACGCGTTAAGTGGGACTATATTTTATATATTATATTTTATATCTATATTTTAATATTCATTGTCTAGTCTGTTTACATTAAAGTATACTTTTAAGTTACTTTTTTATTATCTTCATTTCCTGGTATCCTGTATATCCTTGGTGGGGATCATACCACCCAAGCTGTTCACACTAGAGCAGGTTACATGCTCTAGAAAGTGTAAGTACATTACTTTTTACTATTTTATTCTACCACTTGGACTTACTTCACCATATTGCTGCTATTTTTTCTTTTTATACCAACTCCATATTTGGCACCTTTGAATACATCTGCGGCAACCACCACGAATCCCAAGACGGGGATTGTACCGTCCAAGCGCTTTTACAGTAGAGCTCTGTTATAGCTCTACTTCATGTGAGTGGACTGTACTTAGTTTCTTATCATTTATCTCTATAAATATATTTGCTGTATTGCGCTATTATTATTTTTCTATTTGTATTTCCCTTTGAGGTCACGACTAATTGAAATACTCAAGAATATATGTATGTATCTTTGTATATTTTATTTGTAATACTATAAGCGCGGTATACGCCCTCTCTCTTTCCACTATTTCACTCACAAGGTTGGGGAATCCTTGTCCTGTATACTGCTGCCTGGTTTCTATAGTGAGCGCCTATTACCCTTTTTCTTTTGTAAATAATTAACATTAATTTTAAGACAAGACGTGTATAATAATCACTTGCCAGTTTCATAAATGGAAAATATGTGTGTATATTTAGATACAGTATATAATTATACATTGCATAAGCCTGCTACAAGGCTATATGTAGATAGATTGATTGATTGATCGGTAGACAGATATATTTCTATATAGCTACATATAGATTGAATCCTTTTATGTGAGTTTTATCCAAGGGGTGTTGAAGGACTTAATATAAACTTGGCATGTTATATTTGGATTGAACTCTTAGTGAAGTCATGCAGGCAAACAGCTGAAATAGTCTCTTTGCGGTTTATTAGCTCCGGTCCAATATCCCTCCCTCTCCTTTAACCCATTAGTTGCTTCTTTCAGTGTCTCTCTCTCTCTCTCTCTCTCTCTCTCTCTCCTTCTCCTTGACTTCCATCCTGCTCCCCCACTCCCCGCCTTCTCCCTTTGAGAGAAGCTGCAATTTGCTGATGACATTTGACAAATTACAATCCTAGACACTGGGCTGTGTGATGATATGCAGCCTCTGTGACAGCCACTGTGCCAGAACCCAGTGTTATGGTACTTTTTGAAAGTAAACCAAAATGTTCACAGTCTATCTGTTCCTGTCCAAATCTGAGATTATTAAATTGCGTATACGCAGAAGTAAGCTCACACTGACACATGGAGTTCAGGTTAAAAGCACTTCAGAAAATTTAATACAATCTGGTTGGAAAACAGTTGTGCAGATCTTTTTAAAAGCAAAATGACATCATCATTGAATATCAGATAATAACTAATAAACATCATTGATTGGATTAAACATTATGTGACTAACTTCGTGTCCACCCACCAATATTATTAATTGGCTCAGGGGTTTGAGTGACCAGCTAGGTGTCCTCCCACCGGGAGGTGGTATTGTTCTGGGCAAGGGTGTGGACAGAAGGCTCAGGCGCCATCTTTCCCAGCATGAGGTTTACTCGGTGGAAAGGGGGGCTTGAGCGTCATTTTACACAGTCAGTGATATCAGGCCTCATGTCCAGGTGCAAGGTCTCTTATGAATAGAACATTTCATTACTACTGTGTTCTCGTGGCCTTCAAACTATACTATCTTACAAGTCCTAAGGAGTAGCCGGCAAGTCTTAAGGAGTAGCCAGCACCTCCTGGTACTTGTCCTTGTAGGAAACACGGTCTTTGTCTACTGTATTAATTGGGTTGGGAAATTCAGTCACGTAAGGTAGTTTTAAAATGAACAAGTTAAGTCATGAGGACAAAATGGAGGATTTGAAGAAGTCAGGTTAGGAGGACAAAATGGAGGATTGTCACAATATAAGGTTAAAATGGAGTTAGTACAATAATTCAATACAAGTACAATAATAATTTTTAATAATTCCACATCAGTCCCCCCTATGAAATGTTAGATTCTAAGAGATAAAACTTTATTATGTTAGTATCAGAAGACGTGTTAACCCAAAGGCACAAAAATGACTGGAGTAACGGTTCTCAAAGTCTTCTTAGTTCTTCAGAGGGACATCATAAATAGACAAGCTTACATTACCATATGGACTTGTGTTATCTGGAATATAGGCACAAGTAGTCATGGTGACAGGTAAACGTTGTTGGTTGCAATAGATATAATACATGCAAATCAAAATATTATTATTATTATTATTAGCAGTGACGGTTGGGAAAATGGACTCAAACTTTCCTTTTACTGCAAAATCATCTGGTACCCCCCTTGGCACACCTATGGCATCAATATATATATATATCAATCAAACTTTCCCTTTAGAGGGGTGCTCCTCTTTATGTTCTGAAGCATGAATGTGGTGTGTCAAGAGTACCTTGTCATGTATTATGTGTATGGACATAATAACCTTGGCTAGGGCGCATTTGCTTATGCATTGTAGTATTAAACCTGTCCCACGCTACATCAGCGTAGGTGGACTCGGATCATTTAGTCAATATTAATATCACCACAAACTCAGGATGGGCAAATAATCCTGAGGGAGCTTGGCGTTTGGATCTTTTTAGCTTCACGAGGTCTCCTTTTGGGGTCCTCGGCTTTCCATCGATGGCAGGTGGTCAGGCATTATTATGGCCATCAAACACCTACTTGCTGGTATCTTTTTATTTAACAAGTCATTTTTTCTTTAGAGTCAAAAGTGTGTCAAAATCAACAAATGTCACTTCTCATGTTGCAGAGAGAGTCTTGAATCTGGAACAATGAATCCACTGAGTGATCTCTGCAACTTTCACAATGCACTACTGGGTATATGGTCTTGGATGTCACATTGATGACCGGCTAGACTTCTGGCCATCCTGACAAAATGTCTATGATAACTAGTGCATATTTGACCCAGTAGCTCTTTGTCATCTGGATTCTTGAAAGGGATATTGAGAGTTAGCTAGGTGCTTAGGAGTATTTTAGAGATCAAAGAGTTCATGAGGGTCTTGGATAGGTATAAAGTTCCATGGGCTCACTGCCCAGTACATGTTTTTGGGTAAACAGAGCTTAAGAGCGTTGGAGTACAGCCCGTCTTCAAGGGTTGCCCCTTTCTGTTTTTCCAGCTTTGTATTTCTTCAGGGTCAGTAGCTGCTTGTCATTCTTTCAGAAGCTTGAGATCTGTAGGTAGGATCTACATGGTGAGTATAGAAGTTTCTTTAGCGGACACCATTCTGTCCACTTCCCTTGGTGCACTTGTGGCTTGGTTGGCAGCTTTTAGTCAGCTGAGTGGTGCTTCTTATCTTCCAGATTGATCCAAAATAATGTGCTGCACCCAGGGCATGTCTTGAGTCAGTGTAGATATTGGCATGTCTTCCTTCAGGCATTTTGTATGCCACTGAGAAGGCTGTCAATTCAGCGTCTTGAGCAGATGTGAGTGAGGAAAGTGAAGGTGCTTGACGTACCTGATCTTCTGTAGCAACAGCAAATCCAGTATGGTACCTTTCCTCTTTATCCGCAAACAGAGTGGAGTCAGGATCTGGTAAAGCTACTGCATGCTCTGTTGAAAGGTGTCTTGTTTCTTCTTTCATCTGTTCAAAGCAACCATGAGGAGCAGTAGAAGAGGTTTCCTCACCTATTTCTGTGTGAGATTGGGGGGTATTTGTCTTTCTATTCACAGTTCTCTTGCTGACCCCCCTCTGTAGAGATCTGTAAATTGAATGTTCATGTTTTGTTCTAATGAGTCAGGTTCCTTTCATGAGATTTCTGGGGACTTAGTGTAGAAAAAACATGAGGGACAGCCACCTCCCTTACAGGTGTCTTACTTCCATGGGAATCTGGGTCAGGACCGCACTATTTCTTTGAGAGTGCCCAAAACAGTTCTTTCATGTCTGAATAATTTTAATTTTTCGTTAGTGTGGTATTCCCCCCTGGGAAGTGGCGGAAGAGTGGCCAGAGCAACTTTTCTTCAAAATATAATGTTGTCAGGTAGAGGCAGAGTCGTCTATGAGTGGAGGAAATTGGTAAGGAATAAGAAGGGAGGAAGCATATAAAGGATACAGATATGGTGGTGGGGAGATGGAAGAATGAGTAGCGGATAGAGTGAGAGGGAAGAAGGTGGAGTAGGAGGAGGAGAAGGAGGAGTAGAGGAGAAGTAGGAGGAGAGAGGAGAAGGTGGAGTGGAAGGAGAAAGTGGAGTAGAGGGAGGAGTAGGAGGAGGAGTAGAGGGGAAGTAGGAGGAGAGAGGAGAAGGTGGAGTAGAGGGAGGAGTAGGAGGAGAAAGTGGAGTAGAGGGAGGAGTAGGAAGAAGAAGGAGGAGTAGAGGGGAAGTAGGAGGAGAGAGGAGAAGGTGGAGTAGAGGGAGGAGTAGGAGGAGGAGAAGAGGAGAAGTAGAAGGAGAGAGGAGAAGGTGGAGTAGAGGAAGGGGTAGGAGGAGAAAGTGGAGTAGAGGGAGGAGTAGGAAGAGGGGGAGGAGTAAGAGCAGGAAGGAGGAGTAGGAGGAGGAGAAGGTGGAGTAGAGGGAGGAGTAGGAGGAGGAGTGGAGGGGAAGTAGGAGGAGAGAGGAGAAGGTGGAGTAGAGGGAGGAGTAGGAGGAGAAAGTGGAGTAGAGGGAGGAGTAGGAAGAAGAAGGAGGAGTAGAGGGGAAGTAGGAGGAGAGAGGAGAAGGTGGAGTAGAGGGAGGAGTAGGAGGAGGAGAAGAGGAGAAGTAGGAGGAGAGAGGAGAAGGTGGAGTAGAGGAAGGGGTAGGAGGAGAAAGTGGAGTAGAGGGAGGAGTAGGAAGAGGGGGAGGAGTAAGAGCAGGAAGGAGGAGTAGGAGGAGGAGAAGGTGGAGTAGAGGGAGGGGCAGTAGGGGAAAGTGGGGGACTGCAGATGAAGGGGAGGGATCGGTGGGAGGAATAAGCGGGGGTGGGCAGGTAAGGGAGCAGACAGGTGATGTAGCAATGGAGGATACATCAGAAATCAAGACTAGGTAGAAATGCAATGGAGGCTGCAAATAGCCCATGTACAACAACTATTAACTGGCCCTATGCTTTCCCTAGAGAAAAATAATAAAAGGCTAACATGCTCATCTTGTCTCCACAAGCCTCGAACGTTTCACTCCCATGGGTGGCCCATGATGGCTTGCCCACCACTTCTCCACACGGGGTCTTGTGCCCGCGGAGACAGACGCTATCCCTGACTCTCGTTCTTAATTTAATAATTTATAATCTAACATCTCAAAATGTAATTTCTACTTATATCACAAATATACATTATCACAATTTTATGTCTCGTAAATGGGATAAAATTTATTCTACTCTTCACTGATAATGTATTTTTAAAACATACAAAATAGACAAATAACATTGCCTTCTGCAAAATAAATGGAAAAGATAATGGAGATTTTGTTAAGCTTATAAATGGCTATACATTAATTCACATTTCTTGTTCTCCAGTTTCTGGCTGTTGATGACAATGTACAATGTAATAGAGCAGCGGAAAATGCTAGTAGAATGCTTGGTTGCATAGGGAGAGGTATTAGCAGTAGGAAGAGGGAAATGCTCATGCCATTGTACAGAACACTGGTGGGACCTCACTTAGAGTACTGGATACAGTACTGGAGACCATATCTTCAGAAGGATATGGATACCTTAGAGAGAGTTCAAAGAAGGGCTACTAAACTGGTTCATGGATTGCAGGGTAAAATTCACCAGGAAAGGTTAAAGGATCTTGACAGGTATAGCTTGGTGAAAAGACGAGACAGGGGAAATATGATAAAAGCATTTTTAAATACATAAAGGGAAACAACACAGTAAAAGTGGAGACTATATTTAAAAGAAGGAAAACTACCATAACAAGAGGACATAGTCTCAAAAATAGAGGGACCAAGGTTTAAAAATAATATCAGGAAGTATTACATTACTAAGAGGGTAGTGGATGCATGGAATAGCCTTCCAACTGGAGTGGTAGAGGTTAACTCAGTAGAAGTGTTTTAAGCATGCGTGGGATAGGCACTTGCTGCTAGTAACAGATCTAGAATTAATATACTATAATGCCCAAAGTCTCAATTCCTACGCATATGCAATAATAAAATATCTGGGCTTACAACAAAAATTATGTTAGTCAGTCTTTAAACTTGGCTTATTCATTTGTTCAAGAAATCTTGGTTTATTAGAACTTTCTTTTAGTAAATGTTCTTTAAGATAACCCTTCTTTCAGCATGTTATCAATCTTTGTACACAAAGCTAAAACACACTTGTTACTTATACGTGAAACGATAGACATATATATTCTATCTACATATTAACCAATACTTGTCACAGACACCTTCCTGACACAGGGAAACTAATAGCAGGATAATCCTAGTAACCGTAACCTTTTTGTTCATAATATATGGGAATTAAGGAAGACAGCATGTCTTTAAGATAGGATGAGCATGACACAATACACGGGCGGAAAATAAATAAATAAATAAAATAAATAAATAAACTCACGGAATGCAAACAATATACCTACAGCCATTAATCACTTTTCCTCTTCACAATCTAGCTTAACAACTTTGCATATTCCCTCTATCCACATTGCATAGCAATGCAACAAATCACACTTGCCTTTACATTTTTAACTCGTCCAAATAATTCTCTATTCCTGCATCAGATTCACTTTCCTAACCTTCGTAATAAACACTGAGCTACATCCCTCCCACCTTATCTTATACAACAGTCTTGGAGAAAATACTTTGTTCCATTGCTAAATCTTATTAGTTTCTGAATAATTTTACTGAACGCAGAACTGAAAAACCAGGAATGTCACCCCTCCCTCTCCCCCCTCGCGTCTCACAGAAGGCAAGGAGAGAGCCAGCATGAAGTTTTTTAACCATGTCAGCGCTGGAAAGACAGTTACGTTACAATTATTGCAAAAGCAAAGGGACACAAAAACACAACATTTAATAATACTCTTCAGTGAAACTCAATACAAAACCCCCACCCTCTACCAGGGTAATGGCTAACACAAAATACAAAAACAATTATTATAATATACATACATTCTTAACCCTTTGTGATCTAGTTCTTCCTCAACCCTACCTTCCTGCTGAATAGCATTGCTACTCTGTACCAGTAAGCTTGCTTTCTTCTCTGTCAGTAATCTACCACATGAAGGCACAGCAACTTTACACACTTTAGCAATCTCTATCTTCAACTAGATCACACGCGCTAGCCAGCCCTTATTGGGCTTTTCTAACCCTGTTCCATTCCCCTCCTATACAGGCGTCCCAGATATAGGGGGAAAAGGTTTTAAACAGTGTCTACAATGGTGGACTGACACTCGAGAGGGGTGGGTCCCCCCCAGTGCGTCTTCCCAAAACGTAGACTAGTCACTAATTGGAGGTGAGAAGTGTGTGACCAATCACTTCTCTCACAATAGAAATAGGAGAGGATAGAATAATAATATAGGAAGTATAGAAAAGGGAAAAGGCAAGGAAAAATCCTTAGAGACAGACACAGGAGTTCATGAGACTCCTAATAAAACAGACAAGACAACAATACAATTGAAATACAGTGCATGCATTACAGTTCAAATGAAATCAACAATAATCCCTTTCCTTCTACATGTGCTTACTCCAAAGTCACCTTTCTCAACCTCGTAGTGTCCCCGCTCGGAGAACGACTTTCATAAGTCTCACTACCAGCGGCCACGGAAAACAACTGACACCGGTCCGAGTTCCGTCAGCCTCCCTCTACTCTGCAGTCCACAAGAATGTGGCCACGTCTATCCTCACTCCCGTAGTGCCCCTATAAAACCCACTTTATAAGTCTCACTACCACGTGATGCGAAAAACAAGCAATGCCTGCCTGAATTCCCCCAGGAAACAAAGTCCCCTGCCACAAGGCTAAGTCTCCTACCACAATTAAATAATCAGTGGACCTTCAGCTCAACTAGAGCCGAAGGGTCCGGGTCAGGACGTCCCCAACTCAACTAGAGCTGGATGGTCCGGGTCAGGACGTCCCCAACTCAACTAGAGCTGGATAGTCCGAACGCGCACAGTGAAGCTAGCTAGGCTATCAAAGTGACACAAAATTGGATCACAGGAAACTATGATTCTACACAGATCCCACAGTTCCACAAACTTCTTTTTCCTTACAGCCACAGCCACGAGGCTCCTAAAAGAAGTAAACAGGCAACAGAAGACCCCCAGGAACACATCCACAGGTCAACCCCCCTTTTTCCTTACAACCACAGCACCGTGGTTCCTAAAAGAGGTAAAACAGGCAACAGAAGACCCCCAGGAACACATCCACAGGTCAACCCCCCTTTTTCCTTACAACCACAGCACCGTGGTTCCTAAAAGAGGTAAAACAGGCAACAGAAGACCCCCAGGAACACATCCACAGGTCAACCCCCCTTTTTCCTTACAACCACAGCACCGTGGTTCCTAAAAGAGGTAAAACAGGCAACAGAAGACCCCCAGGAACGAATCCACAGGTCCACCCCCCTTTATCCCAAAAGGGGTAAAATACAAACAGATAGACAGACACACTGAAGACCCAGGCAAATCCCCTCAGGTCCACCCCCCTTTATCCCAAAAAAGGGGAAAACAAGCAAGACAGAACCCCAGGCAAATCCCCTGCAGGTCCACCCCCCCTTTATCTCAAAATGGGGAAACAGGCAAACAATTCAAACACAATTCAAACACACCCAGGCAACAGATAGACTAAAATGCAGGTAAACAAATGAGTAACGAGACACCGGGCAAGATATTACCTGTCTTTGATGTCCTCCCGGGAAGCAGTCACAGACACGTGGACGGGTCAATCAAAGGGGCCGGAACATACCGGTGGCTCTGCAGAAGTCTCTACCGTGTACTTGGAGGTGATCAGTCTCCCTTCCTACCCCCAGGATTCCCCCGTCCAACAGCATCTTCCTTAGGACGGCTCACCGGCCAGAGGCCATAGCCCGATGCCCCACGTTGGGCGCCAAGTTGTTATGGTACTTTTTGAAAGTAAACCAAAATGTTCACAGTCTATCTGTTCCTGTCCAAATCTGAGATGATTAAATTGCGTATACGCAGAAGTAAGCTCACACTGACACATGGAGTTCAGGTTAAAAGCACTTCAGAAAATTTAATACAATCTGGTTGGAAAACAGTTGTGCAGATCTTTTTAAAAGCAAAATGACATCATCATTGAATATCAGATAATAACTAATAAACATCATTGATTGGATTAAACATTATGTGACTAACTTCGTGTCCACCCACCAATATTATTAATTGGCTCAGGGGTTTGAGTGACCAGCTAGGTGTCCTCCCACCGGGAGGTGGTATTGTTCTGGGCAAGGGTGTGGACAGAAGGCTCAGGCGCCATCTTTCCCAGCATGAGGTTTACTCGGTGGAAAGGGGGGCTTGAGCGTCATTTTACACAGTCAGTGATATCAGGCCTCATGTCCAGGTGCAAGGTCTCTTATGAATAGAACATTTCATTACTACTGTGTTCTCGTGGCCTTCAAACTATACTATCTTACAAGTCCTAAGGAGTAGCCGGCAAGTCTTAAGGAGTAGCCAGCACCTCCTGGTACTTGTCCTTGTAGGAAACACGGTCTTTGTCTACTGTATTAATTGGGTTGGGAAATTCAGTCACGTAAGGTAGTTTTAAAATGAACAAGTTAAGTCATGAGGACAAAATGGAGGATTTGAAGAAGTCAGGTTAGGAGGACAAAATGGAGGATTGTCACAATATAAGGTTAAAATGGAGTTAGTACAATAATTCAATACAAGTACAATAATAATTTTTAATAATTCCACATCACCAGTATTGCCCCCAGCTGTGTGTCTGTCGCTCCCCCATTACATTCTATTCATCTTAACTCTTTGGGTTTCACGGTGGCTTGGAGTACAGTCTCATATGCCTACTGCTCTGTGATTAACAAAGGTTATGGGGTCCAGTTTATAATATAGGGTGGAGGCCAGGATTTGTGTTTAATAGCAGATAGCACTAGTCATCAGGAAGACTGTGTTGCTTTTTAGTGTGTGGCAAATAACAATGTCCTGATATGACGAGTTGATATGAAAAGTGCCACAGTATTCTGTGCTACAAAAGAAATGGACAGTAAGTAACATAACAGATGAGTAAAACATTCAATGTTACATCTTCCAGTTCTGAAAACGAATTCACTACAGATTCATATTACTCCTCTTCAACTGCACCTACATATTTGAAAATGTACTGTTGTACATTCCTGCTTTCTTTCAACCTTTGATGCCTCACAGCCATGTTCAACCTTCTGACCTCACACAATAATTCTGTGTGCTCGTTATAACCCAGTATTTACAGTATGACCCTCTATGTGTAAGGTAGTGCATAAGATCACCTGGGAGTGGGCTACACTACTACTGGTTAAGCATAAAGAAAATATTGTCTGGAAGAAGTACAGACTAAAAAAGGTCAGTGTATGCAAAGAAGGGCACCTGAGACAGAGTTAGCTAAATTAAACAATTTAAAGGAACATGCCAAGCATAAAAAACACTTCAGTGCCCTGGCACACCCCAAATGTAAGTAGTCAATCTGTTTAGTAACCTTTGAAATCTACCTCTGTGTTTGCAGGGTGTAGCCGTAAGTGAGAGCTGAAAGCTCCTACTAGGAGCATCCCTTAGCCAAGCTACCTCACTAGCTGAGAGAGGAGAATGATCA
Source organism: Pelobates fuscus (assembly GCF_036172605.1). NCBI lineage: Eukaryota > Metazoa > Chordata > Amphibia > Anura > Pelobatidae > Pelobates > Pelobates fuscus. Next base: position 165,085,910 of record NC_086317.1, on the reverse strand, counting down.
CTCTCAGCCAATAGGCTAAGTCTTGTAGAAAGGGTTTCACTGCTTACATGGCGGGCAGGGGACACCAGCGCACTTGGTAGTGTTTATGATGTTTGGAGTAGTCCTTTAAAGAATTTTGGCTGTTAGAAGATAGGGATTATTTGGGGGTACCATTAGGACACTGGTATTTAGATTATTTAAATGTCATGGTGTGTGCTTAGATATCAAAGTGTAAGTGGAAATATGTGTTTGTGCGTGTTATTGGTCTGAATGTATGTAGGTGTGTGGGCGTTTCAATATACTTGGATGTCAGTTTTTAAATTTTGGAGTGTTAGTATCATTTTGAATGCAGGTGAAGAAAGAGCGAGAGTGAGTGTGTGTGTGGTTTAGTTACTGTGTTTACTTGTAGGATTCTAAAACTGTGTATGTTGAGGTGTCAGAGTGTGCAGGACAAGGGGTGCTTAAATCATGAAAAGCAAGTAGGGCACCAGGAACCCTAAGGCTATTCATGTTCCAGTACTCTATGGTAACAATGCCCAAATATACATCTCTTTGTCATTCACAAACTTCATTTTTGTGGAGGTCACATGACTTCTAGAGGCTTAAGCTAAATTAAACATTTGAGTTCTCCTGAATATTCTGCTACCTGTCAAGTTCATTATCTTCCATTTTAACTACTGCATTCTTCTGCTTATCAATCTCACTGATACACCTGACTGAAGGGGAATGCACATAAAAAATATGCCCTCTTATCTGTTTAAGATAACTTTTAAATGATGTAACTGCAGCGGTCATATAATATCTCATAATCTGATATATTTTATGAATGTTCCTTTCCTCTTTAGATTGCTAGCAGGTCTATTTAATATGTTTGTTTTCTTTATAATGCATTAAATAGTCTTCCTTTGTCTTACTTAATGTATATATTGCTGCATAATGGTGCGTTATATATTAATCCCCATAATAAATACCATAAAATGGAAGTGTCATCTTTTATTCATAAAGCTCTGATCTCCACAATGCTAAATACATGAACATGAAATGAACGGTATTGCAAGAGCGTTTAACAGAGAGGCCTGATACAGTAGATCAGAGGGTTCTCCTTGGAAAGATGCAATCTAAAGAATCCCATGTCTATGAAAAAGACACAAAGACATAGGCACAAGGCCCATAAATTAGTAGTGCACAAAAAATTAAAACTGCAACACAAACAAACCCAATTCCTCCCCTACCCCGGAACTCCCCTCCACGTCTGCAGCCCTAAATTAGAATGTCCCCTTTTTTTCTTTTATTAAACAGCCTTCACCTAGTGGCTACAAGGGGGGTTGCCGGTGATATGCCCCGCCCACTCCCCCCTAAAAATTAAACAAAATAAAAATGAAAAGATGCTATAGGAAGAATTCCTGGTCCTTCAATATTATATAAGCTCCTGATGGGTTGTGCTGGTATGTGTGATTCGGTCCTTGTTCAATTACTGATTTAAAAAAAAAAATGTTTTGCTGTTCGGCATTTCCCATTTAGAATCCACAGTTTGATATGCACTGGCAGGTATGCTTCTAAATTGTGACCATTTTCCAAGACTTCAATGAAGTATGCGGAATTTCAAGGTTTGCTTTCAGAAGTTTGCTTATTGTTGGGGAATTTTTCAGAGGGGTTTGCACGTTTTATTAACACAAACAAAATCTATGGGTTTATTTACTAAACAGTGAACTGTAGCAAATTTAAAGCCAAATCGAAAAATTGAGGCTAAATATATGTGAGGTTGAAGGTACTCTTCTTCATCTCATTGAAGTGGTCTGGGTGCAGTGTCCCTGTTCCCCTTAGTCCTGCAATGTAAAACATTGCAGTTTAGACAATGTTTAGAAGTCTTAGTACTAAGAATGGCTCTAGTGACTGTCGATTTCCTGAACTTTTATGGAGTCTGCATGAGGACATCCACTGTCAGAGAAAAACTGATAGGAATGCATTGAGGCAATGCTTTCCTTTGGGGAGGGCCTAATGCGCTAGCTGAGCATACACATTAGGTCCCTCCATAGGATGACGTCGGAGGAGGCAAAGCGCGACCCACCGCAGAGTGACATCGGCACTGGAATCGTATAGGTAAAGAATTTTTTAACCCTTTATGTGCTGGGGTGGGGGCAGCAAGAGGGAGCGGGGATGCAGAGGGCTCAATAGTGTGAACACTATAACACTATACTTTTCCTTTAAACAAGTCAGCTATAGGCACAGCTTAGCTATTTTAGGTGAAATTTTCCCTTTTGTATTTCTTTTTTTTTTAGTACAGTTTGGAATTTAGTGAATAGCCTAGCATATTTTGTGAGGATTGGTACAGAGACAATATTTGAGATATGCAGTAGGTGGCAGATGACATTTAAAAGTCATTTTACACAGAGACTATTTGTCTAATTTGTGTTATTTATATTGAACCCAAGTTTTACCTGCATAATTAACCTGAATTTTTTTTACTGCCATCTATATTCCTCTGTGGACCATATGAATAGAGAATGTGTTTGTGTGTGTGTGAGGGAGCACTGTTAATTAAGTTGGACCATTTTGTGTACAATTTCTATAATACTAATTAATGGATTGAGCTCTCGTATGAAATTAAACTTTGAAGCCATTTTGGGATGACTAAGGCCTTGATATAATATTTTTGATAAGCTTTTCAAATTATTTTTTAATTATTTAATACTTTGAAAAATATTTACAATTTTGATATATTGATGTTTTTTCACATGATTTTTTTTTTGTATTGTAATACTTTGAAAAGCACTATTTTAAAAATGTATCCAAAAATACTAAGTCATTTGAAAAACTTATCCAAAAATATTAGAGAAGCCTAAGATTGATATGGCTGTATAAATTGAAATAATTGTCCATTTTTGGGGAGATCGGGAGTTGTGTATGTCTTCAGAAACAGTGGACGAAAAAACAAAAGGTAAGTGACAATATAACCGTTAGATGTGCATGTATTATTATAATATGGTTTATGCCCCACTCTGATCTACACTATTTATAGCATATGTTGATGTGGAAATATTTCCCCTTTTCCTTGTATAGCCCCTTCGTTACTTTTATTTGAAAAATTTAGTAAACAAAAAAACTGAGGCAGATCTCTATATGTTGTATAACTTCATCTCCCATAATTCCCAACATTTCAAATGGACACTTTAATTTTAGGGGTGTAAGTGAGGATGTGGCAATAGGCAGGCTCTTTGAGAAATTCTAGGTGATTTACTAATAACTTATGCAAATAACGCTGTTTTTTTTTTTTAAAGAAATCTTTATTTTTACAGTGGCAAATTGCATGGCAAATTAACAGTGTGAGGCTTTTGCAAAAGCCATGTCATAGTACATTTATCTACAGAACAGAAACAGAACATTAAAAAGTCATTTTGTTAAAGCAGTTTTTTTTAAAAGCCAAAAATATACATTTAGTTACACTTACTATCATGTATACTATAGTTATGATTACCAGCCTCTAGAGGAATTAATCTGCGATAAGCCACTAGTCCACTAGTAGTATGCCTGAAAATTTGCTGAAAATGTAAGCCCAACCCCTGCTTTGAAACCATGCAGGAAGTTTCAATAGATGATATTATTACTAGAACCAGGGAGTGGAAGAATGTAATGCACTGTCCGTATTACATTAGCAGTCCAGAGATTGAAAAAGATTGCTTTAGCAATAGTTTTTTTTATATGTTTAACTTAGAAATGTATGATTTAACTGTATTTACTGTATGTGGTTATTATGCTCAAATGCAGACATTCTTTTTACATTCTGTTGCAATTTTTAGTAAACTGTGCTGCTAGTAATACCTGCAGGGTTCTTGCAAATACCTATAAGCAAAAATTGCATTTTTGATTTTATAACAACATATTAAACTCTGTGTGAAAAATTGCAAGATAAAGGACGTTGCATACTGTCCTTAGATGCTCATTTCCTAAATATTTCTATGTTGGATGAATAAATAAGTGAAAAATAAAAAATAGTTTATTTTTTAATTCTGTCTGCAGTGCAAACTATACACAATATTGCTGTGTTATATGTTTATTATTATATAGTTATGTATCCCTTGCGTCCAATACATGTGCTCGGTAGGGGGTTAAGCATGTAATATGTATTTATATGGCAAAACAAGAGACCCAGAATCTCCAGACAGGTGTTGTATCGACGCAAGGACAGAGGTGGACTGGGACTACCGAGCTTATATTTTTATTACCTTGCGGCCCAACTGACGCAGATAGCAATGTGGCATTCCCCGCCTAATGAAAAAAGATGGGTAGAAATTGAGTCTATGATGGTAGAATCGGATGTACCCCAGTTTACAATGTGGGTTCCAAAGGACAGCAGACCGATAATACGAGTGATGTGTCCGATTCAAATATGGGACAGATGTAGTACCAGGTATGGACTCGCTTCGTCCCCCTCCCCCCTCACTCCAATATTAAGAAACCGAGAATTCACCCCGGAATGGCTCCTAGAGAATTTCGACATATCGGAGGACCGGACTGCAAAAGATCCATCAGTTATTCCTAAACGGAAGGATAATCCAATTTTCTGAACTCCAACAGGGCAATCACTTCACCCCAGCGGATTTCTTTCAATATATTCAAATCCGGGACTTCGCCAGAAAACCACACATAAAAGAAGCAGCCCAGAGGAAGATGACTTTCTATGAGAACATGTGCTTAAACGGCGTGACCCCCAAGGGACTGATTACGCTCCTATATGCTCACCTCAGCACAGAGAATAAAGAATGGGGAAGACTGATGTACACCGACAAATGGGAATCGGACTTAGGGTAGGTATTAGAAGGAATTGAGTGGAAAGAGATATGGGAAGCTAACACTAACGCTTCCATATGTGTTACATTTCAAGAACAATCGTGGAAAGCCACGCTGGTACACCACACCCATACAACTTTATCATATGCACAAAACAGACACTGACGTATGCTGGAGGGGTTGCGGAGCACGCGGTACTTACTTACACATGTGGTGGGAGTGCCCAAAAACCCAGGACTTCTGGAAGTCTGTTGGGGATCTACTGAAACAGACTTTCGATAGGCCCCTGGCTCTGGACCCTTGGGTATACTTGCTTAATAGGTCAGTGGACGGAAGGACCAGGAGGGAGCAGAAATTAATACATAAGATAACTCTATGTGCACGCCGAGCGATTGCAACCGCATGGCTTTCGCCAGAGGACTCAGAATTCCCGGGGGTTGTACCCAGAATAAGGGACTGTAGAATAATGGACGACCTGACAGCAAGGGTAAAAGGGACGGTGGAGAAGTTCCAGAAACTGTGGAAACCATGGGACAACAGCGCATTAGGCTCAAATAGCGACTGACGGGGATTGGTTAGAGAGAAAGGATCCGAAACAACAATAGCGACAACAGAAGCCCCCTACTGAGGGATATGGTATCACCCTTGTGGGACCCTCAGCCCCCCCCCCCTTGTTATCTCTCACCCCCTCCCCCTCTGCCTATTTTCTTCTTCTTACTCATCTCTTTCTGTTACTAATTTTTCATTTCTTTCACTATTCCTCTCTTAGCTTGAGCTGTCTTCACTTTTTCATTGGAGCCACCCCCCTGATTTCGGGGGGGAGGGGGGGGGCAGCATTTTTTTTTATTTTTAATTTTTACCAGACATGATTGAAAGGTTTGAAGGAACAGATAAGCCCTCGGGCTGGTTGAAAAGGATTCCATAGGTCATTGACAAACCTGCTCCATATATCAATAAATTAAAAATACCCTCGATAGGAGGCAAGCCACAAAAGGTCCAGGAATGGACATGTGTTATACCGTTCGGTCTGTATTGTTCAAATTGAGTATTTTTTCACGAACTGTATCTCAGTTGGCTTCTGCGAAAGCCCAACAGTTAATGTATACTTGCTTTGTCTGTCGAGTAAAAAAAAAGAATTAAAAAAAAAAAAAAGCATGTAATATGTAATAGAATTATAACACAGATTGTTATTAGAGATAACCTGGCTATTCTTTATAACTTCCACTGAAATGTTACTACAGTTTCTGTGATTAAATATTTCCTCACGGGCGGCGGGGCCGGACCTCCAAGCTGGACGGTCGCAGGGAAAATCAGCTCCTGCAAACCACCGAAAAATAAGCCTATAACCCAAGCATTTAGGGGAATATAACCACCAACAACCGCGACCCACCATGTGCAGAGGGCACCGGATCCGAGGCGAGGCTTGCTCACAGAGTTTTAGTCCCTCGGAGGAGAGGTCCTCGCTGCTCTAAGCGGGACCTTACCCGGCGGTGAGTGGAGTGGACGGCCGCTGCTCCACTATCCTGTCTAAAGGGGCCCAGCAGGCACACAGAACCTTGGCGGACCCGGCCCTGTATCCCCATCTGGACCGGTGGGGGTAATCCCGGTCCACATCCTGCAGCCACACTTACCCACCAATGCACAACTAAGGCCCGGAGACTTCACGGCCTAAGGCCTGCATACAAGATGGCGGAGGCCATATGCGCGGGAACCGAAAAATGCGCTCCCCCCCACATCTTGCACGGGACAGCCCGCCTGGTATAAGCTGGCTCGACCCATAAAGCCACATGAAACACGCAAGACACGCAGAGCCTCAAAAAGACACTCACCTCCTGAGCCCCCGTGGTCTCTGCTTCCCACAAGCTCGAAGTGCGGGGGGTTGACTGTGCAGATCATGCTGAGCTCATGCAATGACCTCAACAGCTCCCAAGCCAGCTGAAAAATCCACCACAAAGGAGCTCTGCCTAGCCCCTGCGGGGCACCGTCTGAAAGGTGACCGGGACTGCAGCTCTGATATGGTGCCTGTACAACAAGCTATCTACGCGACCCAACAATCACGGAGGCTCAGCGCTGCTGGCATCCGCAGCGCATCTGAACCTCAACCCGACCGCCAGCAGGTCTCAACCCCTCGGCCGGCCCAGGTTCTCCCACGGGCTGGGGGCCAGACAGGTACCGTACCCAGGCTTGGATGGCAGCCTCTTACCCGGGTCCCCCTGGCCTCAAGACAGATCTAAACACAAGGCAACACAACTCTGAGACACTTGCCCTTTATGAACTATCTGTGGGCACTGTAAGATTGCCAACCCCCTGACCAGGCTGAGTGGGTATTGTGAACTGCACACAGGCACTAGGTTTGAGTACCCATTGGATTTAGCAGGCTCACTGCCTCCCGAACTACCCCACCTGTCTCGGGTTAAAAACAACTGCAGAGGGCTTCATACAGTCAGTCTTTGTAATCTGACACCACTATCAAGCTTGTGTTGCCATCTTAAACATACGCTGAATCTACGAAAAATAGTGCTGTTAGCTACAGGGAATGCAGAATTATTAGGCAAATGAGTATTTTGACCACATCATCCTCTTTATGCATGTTGTCTTACTCCAAGCTGTATAGGCTCGAAAGCCTACTACCAATTAAGCATATTAGGTGATGTGCATCTCTGTAATGAGAAGGGGTGTGGTCTAATGACATCAACACCCTATATCAGGTGTGCATAATTATTAGGCAACTTCCTTTCCTTTGGCAAAATGGGTCAAAAGAAGGACTTGACAGGCTCAGAAAAGTCAAAAATAGTGAGATATCTTGCAGAGGGATGCAGCACTCTTAAAATTGCAAAGCTTCTGAAGCGTGATCATCGAACAATCAAGCGTTTCATTCAAAATAGTCAACAGGGTCGCAAGAAGCATGTGGAGAAACCAAGGCGCAAAATAACTGCCCATGAACTGAGAAAAGTCAAGTGTGCAGCTGCCAAGATGCCACTTGCCACCAGTTTGGCCATATTTCAGAGCTGCAACATCACTGGAGTGCCCAAAAGCACAAGGTGTGCAATACTCAGAGACATGGCCAAGGTAAGAAAGGCTGAAAGACGACCACCACTGAACAAGACACACAAGCTGAAACGTCAAGACTGGGCCAAGAAATATCTCAAGACTGATTTTTCTAAGGTTTTATGGACTGATGAAATGAGAGTGAGTCTTGATGGGCCAGATGGATGGATTGGTAAAGGGCAGAGAGCTCCAGTCCGACTCAGACGCCAGCAAGGTGGAGGTGGAGTACTGGTTTGGGCTGGTATCATCAAAGATGAGCTTGTGGGGCCTTTTCGGGTTGAGGATAGAGTCAAGCTCAACTCCCAGTCCTACTGCCAGTTTCTGGAAGACACCTTCAAGCAGTGGTACAGGAAGAAGTCTGCATCCTTCAAGAAAAACATGATTTTCATGCAGGACAATGCTCCATCACACGCGTCCAAGTATTCCACAGCGTGGCTGGCAAGAAAGGGTATAAAATAAGAAAATCTAATGACATGGCCTCCTTGTTCACCTGATCTGAACCCCATTGAGAACCTGTGGTCCATCATCAAATGTGAGATTTACAAGGAGGGAAAACAGTACACCTCTCTGAACAGTGTCTGGGAGGCTGTGGTTGCTGCTGCACAGGGCCGCCATCAGGGGGTGACAACCGTGACGGTTGTCACGGGCCCGGCGGTCCTGGGGGGCCCGGACTGCTTTGGCAGTCCAGGGCCCCACAATTACACTCTGCACATATATATAGCGATCATCGCTATATATGCAGCCGCGGGCCCCCCGGCTCCCTGTATTTGCAGAGGGGGCCCAGCGGACTGCAGGAGCACTTTCCAGCATTTGCCTGTCTCTAACTCCCGCGAGATGTGCGGTCGGTAGAGCGTTGCCATGGGTTACCATGGCAACGCTCCGCGCGACGCGCAAACCACGTCTCGCGGGAGTTAGAGACAGGCAAATGCTGGAAAGTGCTCCTACAGTCCGCTGGGCCCCCTCTGCAAATACAGGGAGCCGGGGGGGCCCCAGAATGCCATCGGACCACCAGGGATCAAAGAATCTTCCCCACTCCCTGAACCAGGTAAGAAACAGGGAGGGGGGAATAACTTTCATTACATTCATACATGCACTACTAAACACACTAACACACACTGAATCCACTACACTAACACACACACTGCATCCACTGCACTAACACACACACTGCATCCACTGCACTAACACACACACTGCATCCACTACACTAACACACACACTGCATCCACTGCACTAACACACACACACTGCATCCACTACACTAACACACACACTGCATCCACTGCACTAACACACACACTGCATCCACTGCACTAACACACACACTGCATCCACTGCACTAACACACACACTGCATCCACTGCACTAACACACACACTGCATCCACTGCACTAACACACACACTGCATCCACTACACTAACACACACACTGCATCCACTGCACTAACACACACACTGCATCCACTGCACTAACACACACACTGCATCCACTGCACTAACACACACACTGCATCCACTGCACTAACACACACACTGCATCCACTACACTAACACACACACTGCATCCACTGCACTAACACACACACTGCATCCACTGCACTAACACACACACTGCATCCACTGCACTAACACACACACTGCATCCACTGCACTAACACACACTGCATCCACTACACTAACACACACACTGCATCCACTGCACTAACACACACACTGCATCCACTGCACTAACACACACACTGCATCCACTACACTAACACACACACTGCATCCACTGCACTAACACACACACTGCATCCACTACACTAACACACACACTGCATCCACTACACTAACACACACACTGCATCCACTGCACTAACACACACTGCATCTACTACACTAACACACACACACTGCATCCACTGCACTAACACACACACTGCATCCACTGCACTAACACACACACTGCATCCACTACACTAACACACACACACACTGCATCCACTGCACTAACACACACACTGCATCCACTGCACTAACACACACACTGCATCCACTACACTAACACACACACACACACACTGCATCCACTGCACTAACACACACACACTGCATCCACTGCACTAACACACACACTGCATCCACTGCACTAACACACACACTGCATCCACTACACTAACATACACACTGCATCCTCAACACTAACATACACACTGCATTCACTACACTAACACACACACTGCATTCACTACACTAACACACACACTGCATCCACTACACTAACACACACTCTGCATTCATTACACTAACACACACTCTGCATCCACAACACTAACACACACACTGCATTCACTACACTAACACACACACTGCATCCACTACACTAACACACACACTGCATCCACTACATTAACACACACACTGCATCCACTACACTGACACACACACTGTATTCACTACACTGACACACACTCTGCATCCACTACACTAACACACACACTGCATTCACTACACTAACACACACACTGCATCTACTAAACACACTGTATTCACTACACTAACACACTGTATTCACTACACTAACACACACACACTGCATCCACTGCACTGACACACACACTAACACACACACACACTGCATCCACTGCACTAACACACACACTGCATCCACTGCACTAACACACACACTGCATTCATTACACTAACACACACTCTGCATCCACAACACTAACACACACACTGCATTCACTACACTAACACACACACTGCATCCACTACACTAACACACACTCTGCATTCATTACACTAACACACACTCTGCATCCACAACACTAACACACACACTGCATTCACTACACTAACACACACACTGCATCCACTACACTAACACACACACTGCATCCACTACATTAACACACACACTGCATCCACTACACTGACACACACACTGTATTCACTACACTGACACACACTCTGCATCCACTACACTAACACACACACTGCATTCACTACACTAACACACACACTGCATCTACTAAACACACTGTATTCACTACACTAACACACTGTATTCACTACACTGACACACACACTGTATTCACTACACTAACACACACGCTGTATTCACTACACTGACACACAAGCTTTATTCACTACACTGACACACGCTTTATTCACTACACTAACACACATGCTTTATTCACTACACTAACACACACACTGCATCCACTACACTAACACACACATACTGTATTCATTACACTGACACACACATACTGTATTCACTACACTGACACACTCTGCATTCACTACACTGACACACACTCTGCATCCACTACACTAACACACACACTGCATCCACTACACTAACACACACACTCTGCATTCACTACACTGACACACACACTCTGCATTCACTACACTGACACACACACTCTGCATTCACTACACTGACACACACACTGAATTTATTACACTAACACACACTCTGCATTCACTACACTGACACACACTCTGCATTCACTACACTGACACACACTCTGCATTAACTATACACACAGCATCCACTACACAAACATCCTGTATTCACAGTACACGCACTACATCCACCACACATTTAAACATTCTGCATTCACTATACAGAGACACTGCGTCTAAAACACACACTACATCCACTAAACACATTGCATCTAGTACACACAAAAACTACATCCACTACACAAACACACTACATCCACTACACACACTGCATCCGCTACACAAACACACACCCTGCATTCACTGCACAAACAGTATCTAATACACACAAACACTACATCCATTACACACATTCTAATTCACTTCCACTATACACACCACATTCAGTCCTGCATCATTGTCTGCGGACTAGGTAAGAGTCCTGTGGGCGGACTCGTGGGCGGGCCTGGGGGGATGGGGCGGGCCGGGGGGATGGGGTGGGGGGGGCCCAGACCTTGTGCTTCGTCAGGGGCCCCAAAATTTCTGGTGGCGGCCCTGCTGCTGCACGCAATGTTGATGGTGAACTGATCAAAACACTGACAGAATCCATGGATGGCGGGCTTTTGAGTGTCCTTGCAAAGAAAGGTGGCTATATTGGTCACTGATTTGTTTTTGTTATGTTTTTGAATGTCAGAAATGTATATTTGTGAATGTTGAGATGTTATATTGGTTTCACTGGTAAAAATAAATAATTGAAATGGGTATATATTTGTTTTTTGTTAAGTTGCCTAATAATTATGCACAGTAATAGTCACCTGCACACACAGATATCCCCCTAAAATAGCTAAAACTAAAAACAAACTAAAAACTACTTCCAAAAATATTCAGCTTTGATATTAATGAGTTTTTTGGGTTCATTGAGAACATGGTTGTTGTTCAATAATAAAATTAATCCTCAAAAATACAACTTGCCTAATAATTCTGCACTCCCTGTATTGACATACAAATGCTTAATATATGTTGTATTACTAGCCAGTACTTTCTTTTGTGGCAACACAGGCCTGTTTTGTAACTCGCAGATACACTGCGAGTCACACTTAGCATCTTAACATAATTTGCAAGCGCATTATAATCGTCTAACTTGCTGATAATAACCACGTCATGTATAACTGCCTCTCTTTAACTCTTGGGCACAATCATTAGACGTGCTAGCATTGCTTGTTTTCCCCCTGAATAGATAAGCATCTATTATTTCATTTTATTTTATTTTATTTAATCTTACTCCGACAATACAGCTGTTTAGTCAAGCTTCCTAAAAATATAGAAAAATGTGCGAATTGTCATGCCACTGTTTAACTACTGTACATCTTGAAATACGCTGTTGTGGCGTCTGTTGATATCCTGTAACCACCTGCACAGCAAAAATAAAGAATAAATAAAAAAAATAAAAAAACAATGTCCTCACTTTGTCCTGCAGGCTTGTTCAATCTTTACAAACAAAATAGTTTCCAAATCTACTTAGAGAATACCTTACCTTAATAATAGACTGACTTTTATGAGAAAGTAGCCCATAAGCTGGAAAAATAGTTAGCTGGCAGTAAACCTCAAAAAGCATCTCGTAGTCAAAGTGCTGGTACTATATATAGTGTCCTTGTCTGGGTTAATCTATGGGTCCATGAGTTGAACAGGATCTCTGGAACTCGAAGGTGTACCTCTTCAGCTGAACTTTTTATCTTTGGACACTTTTAGAAGTGCTAAGCATGCAATTTAGAGACCTAGCCCTGGTTTTTGTAGTGTGAATACAAACACACTCAAAGGTGCGTACCAATCTTGGTATTGTGGAGTTCAAAGTATGGTGCCTGGTTGCTAAAGCGTAGATAACAGCTACCTTAAAAATACTTATACAAAACCTTTAGAAATAAGGTATTTGTCTCTAGACCCCTTCTTGCTATATAAATCTGGGTCATGGTCTGTAGTGAGTCTTCTGTAAGATAACAGGGAAGGGATTTTTTACTTCACTCTACTCCTTCCTCATTTTCCTCCTCTTTTTCTTTTTACTTTCTCCTCTTTCTCTATAACATGTTCTTTTTTGTTTTTAGTACATGCTTATGGTTTTCTAGGTAATTATTGCACATTGTCCACATTTAAACTATTGGTCAATGATAATTTTACTACCCATTTACTGTATTACCTCTTACCAGTTTTGGTGTCACTGTCTCTGTAACGGACACCTTCCCTTGACGGATGCTCCTAGCGTTCCTGAGGACTCCAAGCACTGCAGCAGACTCCACAACCGCCGTAGCTTAACTGGAGTCTCGCCGTCTTCCTTCCACCCTGTATGAACCGCCAGCATCCAGGACCGTGTGGGGAAGACCTCTCCTCAAAGGAGAGCGTAACAGTAGCAAGCTCTCAAAAGAGCTAAGTGATTATAGCTCAAGGGAGTATGCGGCGCATAGCAATCCCCAGTGTGAATATAGCTGTCCCCTCCAATCACGAGACAAGACTACGTGTTGAGGGTTAAGAAGAACTCAGGTTTAATGGCACACACTCTGCTTTTATGCAATTCTCCCCTGGGAGGGAGACGCCCACAGACAATTATACATTACCCAATCACACAATGGTTACATCCCACACATCTCCTCCCCTTAGCCTGAGAGGTAACCCAATTATCCGTACAGTTTAAACATACTTTTTACCCAACTTTCATAACTTTAAAACCATACATCCAATATTAATAAAGTTACATTAACCAGCACATTCCAAATATAAACATACCCAAAATTCATTCGAATCCGTTCAGCCGTTCAGGAGATAGGTATAATTCTTTTTTGTCCGACCGTAAGCACATTTTCATGCCCAAAATAATTCCATGGATTTGGGTTGTGCGGTCGGTCTATTTTACACTGAGAAAATGACTAAGTCTCATTCAAACGAGCGTTCGAATCTTCAAACGGGACTTAGTCTCCAGCCGCGGTGTCGAAGTAACGTAGAAGGTACAGGCCAGCAGTGTTCGTGCAATTGGGTAGCCAAAAACAGTTCCATAGATTTGGCTGCACACACCACTGACCGCGTTCGAATAAGTTAAAATGGCCGCCACGTGTTCGTTTGTCGAATGGCGGCCACTTCGACGACTTCGGCACTTCGACGACTTCGGCACTTCGACGACTTCGGCACTTCGACGACTTCGGCACTTCGACTGCATCCGAAGTGCCAGTTTAAAAGTTGTAACACTGCTCCAAAGTAATTAAAGGGCCAGGAACAGCATTATAAAAATCCATTATGCCCAAATACAGTTCTTCAAGGGCAATACATGCCAGGGCCATAGTCGCAGGGCAGGAGGCTAGCAATCAGTCCTCTCCAATGCCCAGTGGCAAATGGCAGTTTGTCACAGTCTCAGTCTGCATTTGTTTTTCCTTCGGAAAATCACACACAATCTGATGCGTGTATGTGATTTCCATTATATTGTGTTTGATTTGTGCCCCCTAATACCCCGTATTACCCACTAATCAGGGGCCCGATCGGGTGCCGGCCCTTTAAGAGCCAACTAAGCCCCTGTGACATCAGCCAGCAGGGAGGAAGTGACAGCCACTTCCTCCCTGCTTCACAGAGAGCTGCCTGCCCAGGAGGACTGGAGGCAGAAGGCAGTAGCATTAAAGGAACACTATAGTCACCTGAACAACTTTAGCTTAATGAAGCAGTTTTGGTGTATAGAACGTGCCCCTGCAGCCTCACTGCTCAATCCTCTGCCATTTAGGAGTTAAATCCCTTTGTTTATGAACCCTAGTCACACCTCCCTGCATGTGACTTGCACAGCCTTCCATAAACAATTCCTGTAAAGAGAGCCCTATTTAGGCTTTCTTTATTGCAAGTTCTGTTTTTTGTTTTTTTTCAAAATTCTTTATTTTTGTAGTGCAGGTGGTTACAGAATATACACTTGCGCCACAACAGCGTGTATCAATACGGGAACATAAATATATCAAACAGTGGCCTTGAGAAACATGCACATTTTTAAGAATCATTATTTTTCACTTTTGAACGTCATAACATATGAACAGTTGTACATAAGTAAGAAATACGGGGTTAGTTATGATAAAAACAATGATAACAATGACAAGGTACGACATCTTGTTATTTGCTGACCATTCTGACATTTCAATTTAGATATCATGTGCTATACCATCACTTGAGGGCCGAGATTTTTATTTGGGGTCGTGAGTCTAACCTCTTTGTTCAGGCTGTCCGACTACGCATCCCAATGGGGGGTCTCGGTAGGGACGTGAGATCCCCAGCCGGGTAGCGGGCCACACAGTCGGCCTCTCTACTGTTGCGAGTTGTGGTATAGCTTATGAGTCGGTGATGTCAGGGGTTTTGGTGGTGGTCGTTTATAGGGGGATTCGCTGGTGTAGGGGTTGCCTTCGTAGTAATATTTATTGGTTGCGGTTGCGTCGGCAGAGCCAGGCAGTTGGGTATGGTGCAGTAGTCGAGGGGTAGTTGGGTAGGTGGGCGGTGGGAGGGGTGCTTGACGGATGAGGGGAGTGGTGCTGCCTCCTTGGGTCCCAACCAGGACCCCAAGTAGGGTAGGAGGGGAGGGGGGTCTAGTTGGTAGGTGTTGCGTCAGTGGTGGTGGCGTAGTTGCATGAGATCATGGCAGGTTACCATGGAAGAGAGCTGTGTCCTTCTAGCCATGGGTCCCAGATTTTGTGAAATGATTTTGGGGTGTCATGTATTTGTGCTGTGAGCTTATCCATGTGTCAGGAACCAGGAACCAGACAGAGACAGAAGTAGATGCAAACACACCTTTATTAATAAATAACCAATAAATAACAAAAGCAAAAGCCAGGAATCAAGCAGGGGTCAGTCACCAGAGCGGGTAGTCAGACAAGCCAGGATCAGGAGCACGGAGAGCAGCGGAGTCAGGAACAAGGCCGGAGTCAGGAACCAGGAGCAAACAGGAAACACAGGAACAAGGAGACTTCTGGGAGTAACCGTGGCAACAAGCAGAAGCAGCTCATAGTAATTGCAGCTGAAAACTCAATCACTGAAACAGAAAGGGTTGCTGTTTAAAACAGCAAAGAAACCCTGACAGTACCTCCCCCTCAACGACTCCCCCCATCTCTGTTGGTGGGTCCGGGCTTCATGGGGAAGCGGGCGTGATAGGAACGAAGGAGGGATGGTGCATGGACATCAGAGGCTGGAACCCAGGAGCGTTCCTCTGGACCGTATCCTTTCCAGTGCACCAAGTATTGGATCTGTCCTCTGAAGACCCGTGAGTCAATGATGCTGCGTATTTCATATTCCTCATGACTGTCAATCAGAACAGGACGTGGACGTGGCACTGAGGTGGTGTAGCGATTACAAACCAACGGTTTCAAGAGGGAAACATGGAAAACATTTGAGATGCGCATGTTAGCAGGAAGGTCAAGTGCGTAAGCTACAGGGTTAACCCTTCGAAGTATACGAAATGGCCCAACGTATCGGGGTGCCAGTTTTTGTGCGGGAACACGGAGGCGTAGGTTGCGGGAAGACAGCCAGACCCTCTCTCCGACCTGATAGGTAGGTGCAGGAAGGCGTCTGCGGTCGGCCTGGAGTTTGTAGTTCTGCATTGCGCGTTGCAAAGAACTCTGAACCTGCACCCAAGTGGAACGGAGTTCCCTGAGATGTTCCTCCAATGCCGGTATCTCCTGTGGCAAGAACGTATCAGGCAACATGGACGGTTGAAACCCATAGTTTGCCAGGAACGGGGATAGCCGGGAGGAGGCATTAATCGCACTATTGTGGGCAAACTCCGCCCAGGGTAGCAGATCAGACCAGTTGTTCTGGTGGTCAGAAATGTAGCAACGCAGAAACTGTTCCAGTGTTTGGTTAGCTCGTTCCGCTGCACCATTGGATTGCGGGTGGTAGGCCGAGGAGAAGGAAAGCTGAATTCCCATTTGCGTACAAAAAGCTCTCCAAAATCTGGACACGAACTGGCTACCCCTATCTGAGACTGAGACTATCACTTTGGGTAACCCATGCAAACGAAAGATCTCCCGACCAAAAATTGTTGCAAGTTCCTGGGAAGTTGGTAGTTTTTTCAAGGGAATGCAATGCGACATCTTCGAGAATCGGTCAACAACCATGAGAACGACTGTATTGCCACGGGAGACCGGAAGATCTACGATAAAATCCATGGACAAGTGGGTCCAGGGTCGTTCACCATTAGGTATGGTTTGCAGGAGACCCACTGGAGGGCGTCGTGGGGTTTTGTTTTGAGCGCACACAGGACAGGCAGCTACAAAAGCGGTGACATCCGAACGGAGACTAGGCCACCAAAATTGCCGGGATACGGACCAGATTAACTGGTTTTTGCCTGGATGTCCAGCTGCTTTGGGGTCGTGGTATGTACTCAATAGTTTCGTACGGAGGTTAATAGGTACAAAACAACGGCCATTAGGTTTCTCTGGAGGAGCATTACTTTGTGCAGCCAGAATCTCCTCGCCTAGGGGTGAGGTGAGGTTAGTACGGATGGTTGCCAGTATATGGTCCGGAGGAATCACAGGAGTAGGGGTTATCTCCTCTCTAGATGGAGGGGAGAACTGTCGAGACAAGGCATCAGCCCGAATGTTTTTTGTACCGGGCAAGTAAGAAACCACATAATTGAATCTTGATAGGAAGAGAGCCCATCTAGCTTGCCGGGGGGAAAGTCGCTTAGCTTCAGAAAGATATGTTAGATTCTTGTGGTCTGTGAGTATGAGGATTGGCACTGAAGTACCCTCAAGAAGGTGCCTCCATTCTTTGAGAGCTAAAATTATGTCTAGAAGTTCTCTATCACCAATCTGGTAGTTGCATTCCGCCGGGTTCAATTTCCTCGAGAAATACCCGCATGGATGCCTGGAGCTCTCTGGGTTAGGACGTTGAGACAGGAGGGCGCCCACTCCTGTCTCAGACGCATCGACCTCAAGAATGAATGGTAAGGCAGGGTTAGGGTGTGCCAGTATAGGAGCAGCAGCAAAGGCGACTTTGAGAGACTCAAAGGCAGTAATGGCTTCCTGTGACCAATGCTGTGGATCAGCATCTCTCCTGGTCATGTCCGTGAGAGGTTTAACCAAGGAAGAAAAGTTGCGTTTGAACTTCCGATAATAATTGGCGAAGCCCAGAAACCGTTGTATAGAGCGAAGACCCGTAGGTCGAGGCCATTTTAGTACAGCCGAAAGTTTCTCCGGATCCATAGAGAATCCAGTATCTGAGATAACATATCCCAAGAATGTAACCTGTTTGCAGTGAAACTCACATTTCTCCAATTTGCAGAACAGACTATTTTCTCTAAGTCTCTGTAGAACACGAGAAACGTCTGCGTGATGGTTCTCGAGAGATGTGGAATGGATCAGAATATCATCAAGATAAACCACCACACATTGCTGCAGCATATCTCGCAGGACGTCATTTATAAATTCTTGGAAAACCGCCGGAGCATTGCAAAGACCAAAGGGCATTACTAGGTATTCGTAATGGCCGCTCCTGGTGTTAAATGCGGTTTTCCATTCGTGGTCCTCTTTTATCCGGACGAGATTATATGCCCCTCTCAGATCAAGTTTGGTGAAGACCGTTGCTCCCTTGAGGCGGTCAAATAATTCCGTGATTAATGGAATGGGGTAGGCATTCTTAATAGTAATGCGATTGAGACCCCTATAGTCGATACAGGGTCTCAACTCGCCATCTTTTTTCTTTACAAAGAAAAAGCCGGCCCCGGCAGGAGAAGATGACTTCCGAATAAAACCCTTAGACAGTGCATCGGTAACATACTCCTCCATGGCTCGATTCTCTGCTACAGACAGTGGGTAAATCCGGCCCCAGGGAGGATTGGTACCCGGTTGGAGTTCGATACCACAGTCATACGGACGGTGTGGTGGCAGAACGCTGGCTTGACCCTTGTCAAATACATCTTGGAATTCTTGGTACTCAGCGGGTAAGGAAGAGGCAGAACATGCGCCCAAAACTTTGACCGGTTTCTGGAGACAGGACAATGTGCATTGCTGGGACCATGATAATATCTCAGCTTTGCGCCAATCAATTGTGGAGTTATGCTTCTGTAACCAAGGGTATCCCAAAACAACCTGGTAATATGGAGAGGAAATGACCTGGAATTGGGTCGTCTCATGATGTAGAGCCCCTACAGCCAGAGATATGGGCACGGTTTCTTGGGTCACGTGGGTTGGCTGTATTGGTCTGCCATCGATGGCTTCGAAGGCTAGTGGGGAGTTGCGAGACTGTAAGGGTATAGAGTGCTTTGCTGCAAATGCACAATCTATAAACAAGCCTGCGGCCCCAGAATCAAGTAACGCCCGGGTTTCAATGGATGAATCAGGCCAGGAGAGGATAACAGGCACCAAGGGTTTGCGCACACATATCTCTGGGTCTGCAGAAAGACCACCCAAGATCTGCCCCTGACAGTATCTTGGGTGCGGGCCCTTTGCCGGACGAATCGGGCAAAATTTTAACAAGTGACCATGGTGTCCGCAGTATAGGCACAGACCCTCCCTCCTCCTAAAGGCTCTCTCCTCGACCGAGAGGCGTGAGAAGCCTAACTGCTTTGGCTCCACACAGACAGAGGACTCAGGACCAGGAGGCATGGGAGGTGAGGGAGGTGAGGGTGGGCAAGAAAAGCTCGGTGCCAAATTTACAAGAGGCCTCCGCAGGCGCTCCTTGGATGAGGATCTCTCTCGGAGTCTGATGTCAATGAGGGTGACAAATGATATCAGTTCCTCAAGATCTTTAGGTAATTCTCTGGCTGCAATCTCATTTTTAAACACATCGGAGAGACCTTGTGCAAAGGCAGCCACGAGAGTCTCGTTGTTCCAGCCACCCTCTGCTGCCATGGTACGGAATTCACTGGCATACTCGACAATAGTTTTTGTGCCCTGAGAATTAGACATGAGTAGTTCGGCAGTAGGGGTGGAGCGAGCTGGAATATCAAAAACCCTATTGAAGGATGCAACAAATTCAGGGTAATTGTAAATAATAGGCTTCTCTGCCTCCCAGAGAGGTTTTGCCCAAGCTAGGGCCTTTTCAGACAGCAAAGAAATCATGAAGTGAACTTTGTCACTGTCTGTAGGAAATGCCTGGGGCAGGGTTTCAAGGTATCCTTTAACCTGATTTATAAATTCTCTGCACTGTGCTGGGTCGCCCCCAAAATACTGAAGGAGCGGGACAGCCCCAGTCATTTCTCTAGCCGCTACAGGTTTGGAGGCTACAACCGGTGCTAGAACAGGAAGTGAGGCAGAGGCGGCCGCAATCGCAGGCTGGCCGGGTACTGGATCCAGATGGGCATACTGGTCCAAAAGGTGGTTCTGCTGGTCCCACCGGGTAAATAGGTTAGGTATAGGTGTCTTGCCTGTACCATCTGTATTCAAGGCCCTTGTGTAATGTCAGGAACCAGGAACCAGACAGAGACAGAAGTAGATGCAAACACACCTTTATTAATAAATAACCAATAAATAACAAAAGCAAAGTCCAGGAATCAAGCAGGGGTCAGTCACCAGAGCGGGTAGTCAGACAAGCCAGGATCAGGAGCACGGAGAGCAGCGGAGTCAGGAACAAGGCCGGAGTCAGGAACCAGGAGCAAACAGAAAACACAGGAACAAGGAGACTTCTGGGAAACAGGAAACCACGCAAGGGCAAGGAGGTTCTGGGCTTAGCTGCTTAAATAGGCAGAACTGATTAGCAGCAGGGTTGATTACTACTCACAGGTGAGTAACCGTGGCAACAAGCAGAAGCAGCTCATAGTAATTGCAGCTGAAAACTCAATCACTGAAACAGAAAGGGTTGCTGTTTAAAACAGCAAAGAAACCCTGACACCATGTCAATGCTGTCAGTGATTTTAGTGTGTATTTGGAGATGGGTGGGTATATGTTGCGTGGACCAGACTTCAGCGATTGCTCTCCGAGTGGCTAGGGCCACTCTTGCAATGAGTTTGTTTTCGCTACGGGTGAAGGTGTCCAGGGGTTTAGAGAGTAGGAGAGCCCATGGGTCTAGAGGTACAGGTTTGGTGAGTATTCTTGATAGGAGTGTTGTGATTGTTTTCCAGAGGGGGGAGAGTTTGGGGCATGTCCACCAGCAGTGGAGGAAGGTGCCGGTATCACCGCACAGTTTCCAGCAGAGGTTAGTAGGGATTTGTTTCATTGCTTTTAAGCGGCAAGGGGTGAGGTACCATCTGAAAAGCATCATGTAAGCCTGCTCTTTGTGAGTTACGCAGGTGGAGATAGATTTAGTGGATGACCAAACGTCCGTCCAGTCAGTTGAGTCGTCTGAGGGCCCTAAGTCGGTCTCCCATGCTGTGATGTATGGGAGGGCTACCTGAGTGTGGTGTGTAGTTAGTGTCGTGTATAGGGCTGATATTTGGCTTTTCCTAGCTGGTGAGCGGAGGGTGGCTCTTTCGAACTCAGTCAGGGTCGAGGTGGCTGCTATCCGGACTGCGTCTGTTGTGGCGAAGCTTCGGAGTTGGAGGTATCTAAAATAGTCGAATGTGGTTAAGGTTTCGGGGTCGGGGATTTCTGCGTATTGCAGGAGTTTGCCATTGGGGTAAAGGTGGCCAAGTCTGACTATGTCCCTGTCTTCAAAATGAGTGTAGTGTTGCAGTGTGAGACCGGGCGGGAACATTTTGTTGCGGAGGATTGGGGTAAGGGGGGATAGGCCTGTGGATAAGTCGAATTTGTCGCTGAGGTGGTCCCAGAGGTCCAGGGAGTAGGTGATCGTTGGAGATGTGGGGGGTGGTAAAGGTCTATGCTGTTTCGGGAGCCACATGTATTGGGAGGGGTGGTCTTTGCCAAAAATGGAGTGTTTTAAGTCCACCCACCGTTTGTGTGCGGGGGGAAGATGCCAATGTTGGATTTGCGTCAGGTGGGCTGCATGTAGATAGTGTGTGAGGTTGGGAAGGCCTAGTCCTCCATACGGTGTCGGTACATATAAGGTGGCTCTGCGGACTCGGGGTTTCTTCCCGTTCCAAATGAATCTGTCTATAGCTGTAGGATTTGTAGGAGTTTAAGGTCGTTTTTTTTACAGGGGATGGGTAATGCCTGGAAGGCGTAAAGGAACTTAGGTAGGAGATTCATTTTAATCGAGGCTATTCTCCCGAGCCAGGAGATAGCCATCGGTTTCCAGCGTTCAAGATCTGAGAATGCTTTCTGGAATAGGGGGGGTAATTGGCTGAGTAGAGGGCGGTGGTGTCCCTGGTAATTTGGACGCCTAGGTATGTGATTTTCGTTGGGCAGATGCGGAAAGGGAATTTATGTTTTAGAGTGTGGATGGTGGAGTCAGTGAGGTGGAGCGGCATGAGGTCTGATTTTGTGGCGTTTAATTGGTATCCTGAGATTGCTGAGTAGTCTTGGAGGGTGGATAGGAGGGCAGTCAGGGTTGGGATGGGGTTGGTTAGGGTGAGAAGGATGTCGTCAGCGTATGCGGCAACTGTGAATGTTTCGTCTCTGATGTGGAGTCCTGTGATGTGTGGGTTGGTTCGTATGGTCTCTAGGAGGGGTTCAAGGGATATGGCGAATAAGAGGGGGGAGAGGGGACAGCCCTGACGGGTGCCATTCAAAACAGGAAAGGAGGGAGGGGTAATGTTGGGGATCAGGAGTTGTGCGGCTGGTGTGTGATACATTGCTTGTAGGAAGTGTGTGAGTTCTTGTGGGAATCCAAACTTGTGAAGCACTGCAAAGAGGTAAGGCCAGAGAAGGCGATCGAATGCCTTCTCGGCGTCTAGAGAGAGTATTGTTGTCGGGAGGCGTTTGTGGTTAGCGTACCAGATTAGGTCTATTGTTCTTCTCGTGTTGTCTTGTGCTTGTCTTTGTGGAATAAAGCCTGCCTGGTCCGGTTTAATGAGTTTTGGTAAAAGGGGGTTAAGTCTCGTCGTCATAACTTTGGTCAGGAGTTTTAAGTCAACGTTTAGGAGTGAGATGGGGCGGTAATGGCCTGGTTCGTCATGGGCTTTACCGGGCTTGGGCAGGAGGGTAATGTTGGCTTGAGTCATGTCTGGGGGTAGTGGGTCGCCTTTGAGCATCGCGTTAAAGACTTTGCAGAGCCGTGGAGTGAGGATGTCGCTAAATGATTTGTAGTAAATGGCCGTTTGGCCGCCGGGACCGGGGCTTTTATTAGGCTTTAAGGTTTTGATTGCTGCCAATAGTTCTTCTGGGGAGATGTCTGCCGAGATTAGCGTTCTGGCTGAGTCCGTGAGGGAGGGGAAGCTTCCCGAGGAAGGCGTCAGTTAGGGTTTGGGTTAGGTAAGTACAGGGGTCAGGGGTATGGTTGTAGAGGGTTGTGAAGTATTGTTGGAAGATTTTCCCTATCGTGTGTGGGTCGTTGCTCATTGTGCCGTCCGTGGTGCGAATTTGGGAGATTCGTTTCGTTTCGGTTAGGTTTTTGAGGCGTTTTGCTAGCATTGCGTCCGCTTTGTTACCCTTCTCATAATATTTTTGCTTGGTCCTCGTGAGTGCTTTTGTCGTGGCTGAGAGTGATAAGCGTTTGAGTAGGGCCCTAGCTGTTGTGAGCTGCTCGAGGAGAGAGGGGGTTGAGTTTAGTTTATGTAGGGTTTCTAGGCGGCCTATTTCGGCAATGGTTTCTAGCAGCTGTTTGTTGTGTTGTTTTTTGCGGGCTGTTGCTATAGCTATCAGTTTACCTCGGATTACCGGTTTGTGTGCAGCCCAGACAGTGATTGGGGAGGATACGGATGGGTCATTTAGGGTGAAGTATTCTTTGATGTCATTGGCGAGGGACATGGTCGTTTGTTTGTCGTTTAGGAGTTGTGAGTTGAGTTTCCATGTCCATGGGCGCGTCATATTGGGGATTGAGAGGGTTAGGGATATATCGGCATGGTCCGACCAAGTTATGTGGCCAATGGAAGAGTGAGTGATTCTTGTCGTGATGTTTGGGGAAATGAGGAAGTAGTCGATGCGGGAGTATGTGTTGTGAGGATGGGAATAGAATGTGTAGTCAAGGGTTGAGGGGTGTTGGGCTCTCCAGATGTCCAGTAAGTTATGAGTGCTTAAGAATTGGGAGAAAAGGGCGTCGTTGTGTGACGGTCTTGGGTCATCCTGGGATTTGGTGGTGCGGTCCAAGACTGGATGGTGAGTGGCATTGCAGTCGCCGCCTATAATGGTGAATGTTGTGTTAAGTGCTGCTAGGTGGGCCGAGAATGTTTGCCAAAATAGTGAGTCCGGGGTAGTGGGGGCGTATAATGATGTGATGGAGTAGGTGGAAGGGCCGATTTTGCCCGTGAGTGTTAGGAATCTCCCTTGTTTGTCTGGGATGGTGTGGACATCGGTCAGTGGGCAGGATGATTTGAGTATGATGGCCACCCCTTTGGATTTGGCATCCGGCGAGTTGGCGAGGAAGCTGCGGTTGTAGTGTTTGTTCTTGAGTGGGAAGTGTTTGTGAGGGGTAAAGTGGGTTTCTTGAATCATAAGAATGTCTGCTTTTTGGCTGTGGGCCCATCGTAGTAGGGAGTGGCGTTTTTTGGGGTTGTTAAGGCCCTTCGCGTTGATGGAAATACAGTGTAGTTTGAGCGGCATGGCCTGAGGTAGGGTAAACGCTTGCTACGGTGTGTCCTGGGGGGGTACGGGGAGGCGTGGAGGGGGAGCACAGGGGTCCGGGTGGTCCCAAGGAGGCAGCAGAGGTACTTGGTGTATCGGGTAGGGTGGGTTAGGGTGTTAGTGTGCTGGGCTTACTTCTATTGCCAGCGAGGGTAGACTGAGTTGCCGGGGGTCTCTCAGGCCTGTATGGTCGGAGACCGTCGGCACTTATCAAGTCGTGTGTGGGGGGGAAGTGGTCGTCTTTCTGGGAGCGGGCGGCAAACATTGTATAATTTCTTGCGGGCAGTTTCAATTTAACATAGAACCTGAGTAAATATAACTTAGGAGGTAACTGTTGTAAGTCAGGGCGTCTCCAGTCTGGTGTCCTCTCCACGGAACTTGGGGTCCCGAAAGAGGACGTGGGTGTATGCGCTGTCGAAAGGAGAGGGCCAAACCTGTGGGTCACCCTGAAACTATATACATGGGTGTGTGTGTGTTATGCCGCACCCCGGCATGGTGATTGGTTTGTCGGGGTGGTTCGCTAGAGGGCCCAGCGGATCGGGAGTCTTAGGCTAGTGTGGGGACCGGGTCCCCCTTGGTCTAGTCTTGTTGCAGGGTGCTGTCGTATGTGCTAATGGTGGTATAGGAGTCATACATTTATCTGTGTGCACTAGTTGCACTGGTGTCGGGACCGTCGCGGCCCGCAGCCCCCCCCCGTCCTCGGGGAGGGGGGACGGCCGCCAGGGCCCCGAGTCGTTTGACATTTCCCCCCCCTCAGCCCCGCCCAGCGGGAGCTGTTGGTGCTATGAACAGCTGGTTTGCGGCCATTGAGGAGCCACATCCCCCCCAATCCCGGGACCGTCCCGGCCCGCCACCCCCCCCGCCTCGGCGGAGGGGGGGGGAAGGCCGCCAGGGCCCCGGGCTCGCCCCCCTCCCCCACCCCACAGAGCGTCCCCAATACATATGCTGGCAGGCCCGTATACCAGGGGCGATCAGACAGTTCGTCTGCAATATTCAAGGTGCAATCTCCCCCCACCGGGTCCGGCGCCGTCACCGCCCCCCCGCTCCGTAGAGAGGCCGCCGGGGCCCCGAACCGCTTCCCTCCCAATCCCCCCCCCAGCCCCGCGATAGGTAGAATGAGTGACCCCACTATGCTCTTACGGTTTTCCCAGAGTCAATAGAGTTCTTTCAGCTCTGTCTCCATCGAGCCGGTGGCAGGGCGTCGATCTGAGCATCTACCGGTCATGCGGAGCCTCCGCCACGTGCGGCCAGGGGGCGCCGGGTTGTGTGCTTGGGCTTGCTGCGTGTCCTTGGTGGGGGGTCCCAGGGTTTTGAGCAGGCATGGGGGAGCTTGGTCAAGTCCTGAGGCTGTCGAGTATCTCCTTGGGGCCGAGGGGTGGGCAAAGTGCTTGGTGTTGCAATTTGTTCGGTGGTGTCTAAAGTTTGTATCCAGTCCCCGTTGTGGCCTCTGGTCGGGGTGCTTCATACGGTGCGGCTGTTTGCTAGGGCCTGAGGCTGCATTGTGGAGTTGGCTTGTTGCAGAGACTTCGTAGGTGTTGGGGTGCGGCTGCGGAGCTTGCGGTGTTTAAGCGTGGGATTGAGATGGGCGCTGTCGTCTGTCTCGGTCTCTCTGAGGCTGTGGTTCCCATGTGCGCCGTTGGGTCGAAGGTTGCTGTAAAGTTGCGGCTAGTTCTTGGGTGAGGTCTTGGAGGCCTAGTTGTGCGGCGAATTCTCGGGCTTCTGATGGTCTATGAAGCGTGTATGTGTGGTTGTCGTGTCTCACCACTAGTTTGAAAGGATGACCCCAGGAGTAGCCTATTCTCCGCGCTTGCAGCGCTTGGGTCAGTGGTCTTAGTTCCCTGCGTTTACGGAGGGTAGTGGGTGCCAGGTCCTGGTACAGTTGTACTGTATGGCCTTCAATTTGTAGCGGGGTCTCTCTTGTTGCGCGCATAATCGCCTCTTTGATGTGAAAGTAGTGGCATCGGATAATGATGTCTCGAGGCTGCGTGGTGTTTGTGGATAGAGGGCGAAGGGCCCTATGTGCTCTATCGAGGAGGAGATCTGATGGCGGGGCGTCAGGCAGCAGGCTGCTGAAGGCCTCGTGTAACATGGCGGTAAGTGCCTCTGGTGCTGAGGATTCTGGCAGCCCCCTTATGCGGATATTATTGCGCCTTGACCTGTTATTCAGATCTTCCAGCGTATCTTCCAAGTATGCAATTTGTTCTTGTAGGTCTTTGAGGGAGGCTTCGTGAGTGGAAGTGGTGGCGGTTACCTCGTCCATTTTGTTTTCAAGCGCGTGTGTGCGTTTAGTGAGGTCAGTCAGACCTTCTTTGAGTGGGGTTAAGTGTTTGGCAAGTTCTTCGGCCACTAAGGACTTCATGTCAGTCAGCAGGTCTTTTAAGTCTTTCTTAGTGAGGGGTGATGATTCCCTTTTGTGGCTGGCTATGCTTGTATCAGAGTCTGAGGCCTGCTGGCTGTGAGAGCATGGTGTCTCTTTCTCTGACCTTGATTTGAATATCGGAGCCACGGCTGCTCCGGTTTTCGATTTTCTCCCTCCGCCCATTGTGCTGTGATCTGGCGTGGTTCAGGGCTGTAGGAGTCGGTCCAGGGCTTATGTGCTGGTTCTGGTGCCCTTATTGTAGGCTGATGTGCCGTTTGCCGCCTCGGAGCTCACTCAGACTGCGGACGCAAGTTCTGTTTAATTACGATTTTCTTTTCCCCTACTATGTTAATAGCTTGCTAGGACCTGTAAGAGCCTCCTGTATGTGATTAAAGTTCAATTCAGAGATTGAGATACAATTATTTAAGGTAAATTACATCTGTTTGAAAGTGAAACCAGTTTTTTTTTTTTCATGCAGGCTCTGTCAATCATAGCCAGGGGAGGTGTGGCTAGGGCTGCATAAAAAGAAACAAAGTGATTTAACTCCTAAATGACAGTGAATTGAGCAGTGAAATTGCAGGGGAATGATCTATACACTAAAACTGCTTTATTTAGCTAAAATAATTTAGGTGACTATAGTGTTCCTTTAAGGCAACAGGCACTATAGAAGAACAGAGCAGCATGGAGGTACACAAGAGGCTGGAGTGAGCTGCGGCATTCTCACTCCTATAAGCCTCAGCCAGAACTCCAAGCAAGCCACCCTCTTAGACACAAAAGTAAGCTAACTGGAGGGCTGCTGCAAATATATTAAGTATGACGTGTGTGTGTGTCAGATTGTGAGTATGCCAGTATGTGTATGTGTCAGTGTGTATCTGAGTGTGTGTAGCGGAGCTGCAATGCTGAGACTGAATATCTCAGCTGTAATCCTCTAGAGGTGGAAAGGAAGCACTGTTTAGTAGGTATAGCCCATTCCCCCAGTAACTGGACGACACACAGTTCTGGGAGTCAACTGCGGTTTATTTGGTCACACATGGCTTTTATGTTTTAATCCCAAGATCCTCTGTGCCTGAGAGATACAAAGAATCTAAGAATATCCATACAAAAATACAGTACCCCAAAAGTGCCCCAACCATACTCAGGAACCCCACAAAAAGTACATCCCCGGATAGCCCTGATCTGAGTGTATAACATGTTCAAAGATCACTCAGATCAGTTCGGTGGAACGGGAATGCCATAGAGGTAAAATCTTGACCGGCCAGAGATGAGCTGCTAGCCCAAAACAGTTCCTGGAGAAAAGGGGTCCTGGCCGGTCTCTGTTCATGGAGTTCCTGTGCGAACACCAAGCAAGGGAATTTCTTCATTGCAGGATTAGAATGCTCCCCCTGTTCGGTAGTTCATATCTCCCAAACGTTGTTCGTATAGGTGGTCGGGAAATAGAACGGTCAGCGGTCTAGGTTTTACTGGCATTTCTGCAAGTACCTAGCTGAAAAGAGTCCCAGGCACTCCACGACCAAGTACTGCTGCCCACGTTCGGCAGACAAGATGGCCACCATTCTTTTATCGACCACGTGTGTTCGGTTATACGAAATGGCGGCCACCCAGGGGTAGCATTCATTAATTACTTCCCTTGCGGTTTTGCACTGAAGTTGCTGGTGTGAACGTTCTAATGGGGTACAGGGGTGGTCCTCATTCTGTAGACGAATAGATATTGTTTGTATGAAGTACTCCCGAACTGGAAAAGGGTAAAACACAGGAAATGAGGGGAAAACACACAAATAGTTGGCAAGGTCCGCCAGTGTGTGTGTATCTGAATGTATGTGTCAGTGTGTTTATCTGTCAGTGAGTGTATCTGTATGTCAGTGTGTGTATCTGAGTGTATGTGTCAGTACATGTATCTATGTGTCAAGGTATTTGTATGTGTGTCTGTTGTGGGGAGGGCATGTTGGGATGTCTGTTATAGAGAGAGAGTGGGGGGAAACAATAGCAAAGACAGGAGAGAACATTACAAAACAGAGGTGACACATGGAAAAGGGCTACAGTAAGCACAGTTAGTGGAAATCATGGTAAGAGAGGCCAAATTGAAGCGGGAGAGAGAAATACATTTTGTTTGGCTTAGTACCAATTACTGATATCTGGTGTATTGTGTCTTTATCAATTTATGTACTTATGAATGTATTAACGTAGTTATGTATTATTGAAAAATATTTTTGAAATAGCACCTGAAGAATGATGGGTGAACTCTTACATTAGATGAGCTCTTACTAACTCGACCGCCCCAATTATCCCCTCCACACACAACCTACAGCCCCTTACCCCCCAAACACACACTATAGCCTCTATTTCCCACACACTGCAGCACTTATCAGCATGCAGCCCTTATTTACATGCACACACACATTAAACTATGAACAGCCCTATCCATACACACACACGTCTGCATCAGTCTCCCTCCCACATCATACACAAACAAACAAGCAATAGTACAATTAGCCTACCTTCACACCTGCAACACCACAAACAGTATCCACACAAACATAGAACACCACAAGTACCTTCTCTTCCTACTCAACACAAGCAGCTTCTATACACATAGATTCACACACACACAGCCTATAGAGGGGGACCTATACAATATTAGGCAGATGTTTTTAATGTTGTGGCTGATTGGTGTACATACACAGGGTGAGCCTGTCCTGGTTCTCATCCAGCCATCCATCTAGTCACATTCACCATCCAATCATACTCCAAACTAGTCTCGTGGACCCATGCAATCACATACACCAAACTAGTCCCCTTCATCCATCTAATCACATACTCCACACTTTTTGCATACATGTGTATATATTGATGGACAGGGGATTGCATTAAAAAAACTGGCCTTGAAGCAGCAAGGAGACCTGTATACATCTAATTCTAGTATTCCTTACTTACAGAACAAAGAGAGAAATCTAGTGTGATGTGCCCTTTGTTCTACCAGAAGTATGTATTTCCATAGCAGTATATCTACATCTAGCAAGGTTTGGGAAGACTACAATTGGTATGGGAGGTTATACACAAGCTTCTAAAATCAGATGTGGTAATGAGATGGGGAGTAGGGAGGAAAAAATAAATAGGGAGGGCGAGCGGCAAAAAAAAGTTTACTGAATGGGGTAGGTGGTGGGGAGGTCTACAATTAGTATTTTGGTGGTTAGACACAAGCTTTTAAAAGCAGAAGTAGTTATGGTGGTTGCAGTAACCCTTTAAATATAATAAATGCATTTTTCTAGAAATCAACATAGAATTTGCCTGTGTTGTAAAAAACAATGCCAGATTCCTAATACTTCATGCATCTTCACCCTCTCATCCTGTCCCTTTGCAAATAGTCTTCAGCTCCTTCCTTGGGCTTTAAGAACAAACACATTGGCCGTCATCCCTATGAACATCCCCTCAATAATGTAGTTTTATAAGAAATGGATTTAAGAAGAGCTTGGATAACATGTGTTGTACTATCAGTAGATTAAATTCTTTATGAACTGCTCACCTTTTTCCATTTATATTTTACAATGAGTTCTCCATAGTGCTGCCTGGATATCCCATAAACTATGTTGTTCCTCTTCCGTTCTCATTACAGGACAGATCTGATGCTGCCCACAGAGTCAACATAGTCCCAACATCATTGCTGCCATAGTCTTAAACCCACTATGAAACAGAGCAGAAATAAATGTAGAAGGATTTACAACACAATTCTATGCAGGACTTGCAGTCCATGCACTGCAAAGATCCTGTAGTCTGAAACCCCTTGAAAACCATCTAATCTGTATGTAAAATATGAACGCACATCATCTGATTCTTAATAAATATATATGATGATGGAATCTTTCTGGAGGACTATATCAATAATCCACTAATATCTGTCAACCAGACAAAAAAAAAAACCATACAGGAATATCTGATTTTAGATGTCCTTGCATAAGACTATGTTTTGCTTTGTTTCAGTCATTCCATATCAGGGATGCATGGAGGTTGAGACTCTCACTAATTCACCCTCAGTTACGTTGTTTGTGATACTTTGAGTCATCCACCACTGAGTGTGTCCCAGCAATGTTATGAGTCACCATAGTTTTTTTGTTTTTGTTTTTGTTTTAACCAGCTTCTCATTTTTTCTTTTGTTATTGTTTATAGTTTGCATTATGGTTTTACTGCAGGAATCTGTAAGCACATTTTAGTCTTGATTTAAAAAAAAAAAAAAAGAAGAAGAAAATGATGTTAATTAATTAAATGTTTCTGCTTTCTTACCTGCTTTCATTTATTCTCTTCCCCTTTTCTGCTCTCATTTATGGTTTCTGCTTATATCCACATTTTGGGTCAGTCGTCGTCTTGGAACGGTAATTTGTTTTCTGATGCATACATGGACATTTCCTTGCTTTGTCAGTGGTAACCAACCCAATCCCCATGGCACATCAATAGTCCAGGTTTCGTCAGTAACCTCACTAGAATAAACTGGCATAAATCCTGGACTATTGGTGTGCATAGAGGGTTGGATTGCAAACAGTTGTTCCATGTCACAGGCTCTTGGTGCTCATTAGAGTTGAGCGGACATCTGGATGTTCGGGGTCCGGCGGGTTCGGCCGAACTTTGAAAAAAAGTCCGGGTTCAGGATCCAACTTGACCCCGAATTAGACCCCGAACCCCATTGAAGTCAATGGGGACCCAAACTTTTGGGCACAAAAATGCCTCTAACAAAAGTCCTGGAAAGGGCTAGAGGGCTGCAAAAGGAAGTAAAATGGGGGTAAGAGTAGGGCAAGTGCCCTGCAAACAAATGTGGATAGGGAAATCACTTAAAATAACATAAACATTTAAAATACAGCTGAGCCATAAAATAGCACTAGATCGAATCTTTGATTTTAGCTTTGGAAAAACAATAATTTAAAATCTAAAGCATGGCTGTCAGGAGGATCACCAGAATTATCCATTTGAGAGAGGGTTGGAGTGCAGGGTATTCTCTTTTATTGTTCAAACTGAGCTCAACTCCTGATGCATGGAGAAAAGGCCTTCACAAGCCTCTGCTTTTGTGTACATAGTTTATACTAAGTGACCCATAGGTTGAGGAAGCGGTGACCGTGGCGGTGTAGGTGGAAGCGGCGGTGGAGGAGGAGGAGGTAGCCAACACTGTTTTTTTTTTTTTTTTTTTTAAATTGGGGTAGCCCCAAAATATTGGGACAAATAAAAAAAAAAAGAAACATTTGCGGCCTGTGGTGCATTTCTTGCAGTCCTGATGCATGGAGAAATGCTCAACTCCTGATGCATGGAGAAAAGGCCTTCATAGGTTGAAGAGGCGGTGATCGTGGTGGTGTAGGTGAAAGCAGCGGTGGAGGAGGTAGCCAACACTGTTTTTTACATATATATATATATATATAGTATATATATATATATATATA
This sequence comes from Pelobates fuscus, assembly GCF_036172605.1. Lineage (NCBI taxonomy): Eukaryota > Metazoa > Chordata > Amphibia > Anura > Pelobatidae > Pelobates > Pelobates fuscus. The sequence continues at coordinate 165,053,322 of NC_086317.1, read as the reverse complement.
TATATAGAAGGCGTATGCCTGAAGTTGTGGGAGGGATTTTAAGCCTATTTAAACCCAGCAAACCCCTTACTTACCTGTCTTCGACGATTTCGGAAATTCCTCTTCCGGGTAGGGCAGACCTCTGACGTCATTTCCGCCTCGACACGAGTACACGTTCGTCAGCGTTCAGCAAGTTTCCAATCGTGAGTACTTTTCGGCAAACGCAGTTCGGATTTCGCATAGACATTTACTTTCACGCTTCGGGGTAAGTGATTATTTAGAAGAGTTCCTCTTATGAGTTTAGCCAAAAGTTCAACTGCGGTTCTCTGGGCACAGAGCGCGACAGGCATGCTGTGTTGGGGTCACGTTTATAGGATAAGGGGAACAGGAAATTATGCTTGAAATACAAGGACCACAGAATGCAAATGCTACACCTATCGAAATCGTTTTTTTCCAGTTCTCACAAACTCTGCTAGCATTTGTATTTGAATAGGCAATTATTCATGTATATACCGCTATCAGTTCGGCACATATCGTTATTCTCGATCATAAGTGTAATTCACGTTTTGCTTCGATTATTGCATTTATTTCAAATCACTTTTAGTACGTTACTAGAATATAACAGTTCATCCATTAAAACATACAACACGTCAACCACGTTTAGGGGTCCCCTATAACTGTGTCTTCTAGCAGCTACAGCTGTGTTCACGTTTCAGTCTGGTTAGTAAAATTCCTTTCTAAAAAGGACGTGAGTAGATATTTTAGGCTAGGTCTCATTCATTACCGCTGTTCAAGTACCTGGTTTTATGCATTACATGATAGGTACAACAAGCACTCATACATGGTTATTCGTCAAGTTCACTTTTCATTATTTCTTAAAGCTTCATTAACCAGTTAATGTTCAGTCTATTTCATTGTATGCTTGTTTATGATGTTTCCGTCCAAAATAAATAAAACGGCTAGTATATAGGTATACTGCATAAAAATACCAAATGGCTACATGGCCAGGGATTTCACTCGATACGTGTATCCGTTTTTCTCTCTCTCTCGTTATAACCTATTGAAACAATGTTTCACTTCATCGGAAAGTACGGCATTTTTATATTAGTTGTGCGTTTCCTCTCCCTAAGCTGTATCACAGAAACATCAGGTCATTACTATTCGCGCAAAAAAAAAAAAAAATGTTCAGCTAGGTCCCCAGCATTCGTATATTTCAAGTATCACAATCCTAGGTGTCTGGTAATCATTTCATTACGGCAGTTTGGCAAATCATTGTTCATACCGTTCGTTTGAAACTCTGTTACTAAGGTCAGTTCGCAAGTTAAACTACATTCGAAATGTATTTGTTAGTTTCTATTCACATGCTCTATTACCGATGTCTTTGTATGGGCAGATGCTCTGACTGTTATGCACATCTTACATTCATCAGCTCATGCTTGAAGAAACACAGCTTTGCATACTTGACAATTATGCCGCATATTACATTATTAAACCTATTTAAAGATCCTAACATATTCATCGTTGCATTAAGTCCTATCATTGCCTGTTTACCTTGCCTTGTACACCTGCGCAGACAAGCACATATGTTACTAGACAAGTGCATTTAAGTTCAGACTGCAGTTCTGGAGAACAAGCCTCGGCAAAGGCAAGTACGCGTTTTTTAACAGTACTATGAACGAGATCCGCATATTAAAAAAAACAAAAAACAAAAAAACTCGTATTACATTACAAAACAAGGCCACGATATGGCACCACGAGCCCCGAGGGCCATACATACAATCATACACGCATTCTAGTTCATACGTCCCGACCATCTGGACCCCGACATGCTCACAGGGCGCTCCAGTTTCGGTCAAGCTGTACGATCCTAACTCATTACCACCCACGTTTCGTTCCGTGGTATGTCCTCTTTCACTAACTGACCTTCCCTCTTAGTTAGCAACGGCTGGCTGTCAGGTTCCTAGGTGTCCACTAGTTATTATTCCCCCTGGCTTCTTTGCCATAGGTTAGTGGTCCCGCGAGGCCAACACCCATCCTCATACTTGGAGGTACTACGCCCCTCGGGCCAAATCATAGCTAGCCGCCTCACATTGTGGCATAGAGAGGGCCTCATCTGTCACTCCCATTCTATCTTATGTTTAACTTTCACCGAGAGGCCGACACCCCGCCACAACGTTCAGTGGCCACGCTACCCCCTCGCGCCAACGCATAGATAGAGCCTCTCAAGCCGCTTGGCAAATAGCAGGGCCTCACCTGTCACCAACCTAGAGTAATCGTTTCGCCGCATTGCGGCACTAGCTAGTCAGCCAGCACACACACACACACACTCACTCACACTCGCACTCCTAGTAAGCTGGGGGGGGGCGGCATACTACAGACCCATCACGCATAATCACTATGTTTTAGATCCAATAACCAAATCAGGTATCCTAGCGCTTTATTTCCCGCTTTAGTTTCGATTGTGAGTTAAATACTCTTACAGTTATACAAACAGTATGGCAGACCTATCATACAAGGCTAATCCTAAGCTTTCAATACGTCATCACTTACGGGCTAAAGGGTCTGCTAGATACTTAGATATAGCAGTACAAGATACCCAAATATATATATTACCCCAACTTGTCACTCGCTGGTGATCCTATCATACCACATACACTACGTGCCCAGGTCAAGCTAGTAGAAACCGAGACCAGCGGTTCCTCCAACAATTTGTTTCAGGCATTTTGTCTTACATATATTCAGTTAAGTACGTATGTTGGGTCTCACGTTACCTTTTACATTTCGCGTTGTACAGGTTAGGCCTTGTATTGGACCATCGTCAGGTCCGCAAGACACTTACGTACATACAGTGACTGCTTCCAGATTCATGCATTACAGATATACTATTTATTTATTTTTTTTCCATATATAGTCTTTATTTTGCCAACAACATGAACAAACATACATTGCAGACAAGGATGATTATATCACGTTTACATGTCAGTTTGATATCGGCAATGTTGTCATTTATACAATGCATTTTATACAACAAGAACAATGGATACCTGCTCGTTACATACAAAGATTGGTTAATTATTTGCTCTTGAACCAGTGCAGCCTCATCTTTAGGCTCGGACTTTATGCATTTGGAGTTTTGTTGGCAGGATTTGGGGGGAACAGGGACATGTGGAAGGGAAGGGTGAGATGAACTTGGAGTGGGGACTGAAAGTCCCTAGCCTTGCTACCCTGTGCCTACACGGTCTAGTTATCGTTCTCATAAGCTTTCTTACTTTTTCTTTAGGTGCTATGTCATCAGTTTGCCGGGTCCGGTTCGTGGCTGGTAGTACCCGAATCATGGGGCACTCTCTTAGTCATGAGAAATCATGGTTTGAGATTCCAGCTTGCCCAGTCTTTTTCGTATTTATTTCCCTGATCCCAGATCCTACTGGCCATGCGTTCATAGGAGCTTATAGCATTCATTCTCTCTGTGATTGCTACTAGGGTGGGTACCACTTTACTCTTCCAGTTTTGGGCTATTAGAATTTTTGCCACCGTAAGTATGGTTATTAGTACTTTCTTATGGGGGTGTAGTGAAAGCCCGGGTATTATGTGTAATAGGTAATGTTCTGGTTTCAGCTGAATCTGGAGGCCGGTAGTATCTACAATAAGGCCTTGTAACTGTTTCCAGAACGTTCCTAAAGCCTGGCAGTCCCAGAACATGTGTAGCATGGTGCCCGCTTCCCCCTCACAGCGCCAGCAGAGCCCAGAGGAACCCTTATAGATGCGTACCAGTCTGTGTGGTACTAAGTACCATCTCATGGCAATTTTGCAGTATGCCTCCCACAGCGAGAGGCTCTTGGAAGCTTTTTTCGTGTTTGTCAGTGCCTCATACCATTGTTCCAATGGCAGTTGGTAGCCTATCTCTCCCTCCCATTGCCTCATATAGGATCTTTTTTCACCTGTTTGACCCTCTAGGAGGGCGTTGTAGCACATGGATAGGGGTTTCCCTATTTTAGTGGAGAGGACCTGAGTGGGAATCAGTGGCAGATCTTTGGGCATCTCGTTTTTTTTGCCTGTATGGAGTAGCAGGATGTTTTTCATTCTAAGGTAGAGGTACATGTCCCTTTGGGGTAGGGAAAATTTGTGCTGTAGATCCGGGAATGTTTGGATCACGCCCCCCTCCAGTAGGTCTTTTATTTTATTTATGCCCTTGGCCATCCAGCTCGCTGTGGGTAGATCTGGGGAGAAAATGGTCATGGTTTCTAGCGGCGCTTCCCTGAAGAGCAAGTGTGGGTCCACAATCAGGTGGCTCCAAGTCCGCCATGAGCTCAACAGGAAGCGAGAACATTTGGACAGGTACACTCCCTCAGGATCGGTGGGGGCATTGGACCATAACATGCGGGACGTGTTGTGTGGTTGTAGGTGGGCATCTTCCAGTGTGAGCCACAGAGGCCTGTGAGAGGTTTCCTTGAGTCTCAGGATGTGTACACCTTGTGCTAGAGATGTGGCCCTATAGTATGCTTTAATATCCGGAAGGCCCAGGCCCCCTTTGGTAAAGGGGAAGCCTAGGGTGCGCTGGGCTATTCTTGGGGGCTTTCGCTTCCAGACGTGAGCGTTAATAACCGATTGCATTAGTTTGAGCAATTTGGTGGGGAGTGGTATTGGGATGGTGCGAAAGAGGTATAAAATATGAGGCAGAGCCATCATTTTGATTGTATTAACTCGGCCCAGCCAGGAGATCTCTAGATTCTCCCATTTTTCCAGGGTGGCCCGCATTTTGTGTATGACCGGATAGTGGTTTTCTTTAGGTATGGTTTGATGGGATTTTGTCAATTTGATCCCCAGATATGTGAGGGACGTTTTACGCCAGTCAAAGGTGAAATCGGAGGATAGTTGCGTTTGCGTTTGGTGTGGAAGGTTAATCGGCAATGCCTGCGTTTTGGCGGTGTTGTTCTTATAGAAGGAAACCTCCCCGTACTCACTGAGTAGTGCTAACAGTGCTGGGATGGAATTAATGGGATCCGTTATGAACATGAGTATGTCGTCGGCAAACAAAGCCAGCTTCTGTGTCCCACCCGGGGTTGACAAGCCCTGGATTCGTGTGCTATCTTTTATGAGTCTTGTTAGAGGTTCAAGGCATAGAATAAAGATGAGTGGGGATAGCGGGCAGCCTTGGCGTGTGCCATTACGTATGGGGAAGGGCTCTGACAAGAAGCCAGTGCTAAAGACCCTTGCGGACGGACATTGGTAGAGGGCCAGGATACTTGTTAGAAAGGCTTGTGGAAGCCCCATTTTGGCTAGTGTTTGTGTCATAAATCCCCAGTGTAAGCGGTCGAACGCCTTTTCGGCGTCCAACGCCAGCACCAGGCCCTGTTGAGAGGAGTGATTTGCCCAGTCAATAAGATTTAGAAAGTGACGGGTATTGTCCCCCACCTGCCTGCCTGGCACAAACCCCGCCTGTTCAGCGGAGATGAGCGTGGGAAAGAGTGTTTTGATCCTTGTAGCCAGCATTTTGGCGTACAGTTTAGTGTCCGAGTTGAGAAGCGATATTGGTCTCAGGTTGGCACAGTGTGTGGGGGGTTTATTGGGTTTTGGCAGAGTGACAATAAAAGCTTCTAGCATTTCTCGGGGCATTATGCCAGTCTGCTTGATTTCGTTGAATAGCTTTAATAGATGGGGGGCTAATTGGTCCGTGAATTTAATGTAGTAATAATTTGAGAGGCCATCTGGGCCTGGAGATTTGCGCTTGGGGAGCGATTTAATTGCTGCCTTTAGTTCTTCGTCAGTAAAGGGACTGGTTAAATATGCACAAAGGTCTTGGGATATGCAGGGGAGGGCGACTTTGTGCAAAAAGGAGTCTATTCCTGCCTCAGACGGTTGGGGAGTCCCTGGGTCTGAGTAGAGTTGGTAAAGTGATGCATAGTATTCCGCTAATGAGTTCACTATGTCCTGGGGGTTGTAGAGTTTGTCCCCCTGTTTGGAAACTATGTAGGGGATCTTGGTCTGAAGGTACTTTTGTTTCAAGCGGCCAGCTAGAAGCTTGCCAGCTTTGTTTCCCAGCGTGTAGTGAGTTTGTCTCAAATATCTCATATGTTTCTCAGTGGTTTGTAGTTGGAGGTCTCGCAGTCTGGTCCTGAGTGCTTGTAAGCGTTTGTGAGTTTGTTTGGTTGGGTTTGATTTATGGTCAGCCTCAGTGTCAACTATGGTTTGAGTGAGTTCTGTGAGCTCCGTACGCGCCGCTCTCTTGGTATTCGCTCCCAGCCTTATAAATTCCCCCCTCATAACTACTTTGTGGGCTACCCATTGTGTAGCGATGGTGGTTTCGCAGTGTGCGTGATTTGCGAAGTATGCATCCAGTGTAGCGCGTATGCGCTCGAGATGGTGAGGGGCCTCCAGGAGGGTCTCGTTGAGACGCCAGGCTCCCCTCCCTCTCGCCGGGTGTGGTATTTTCATTGTTATCGTCAGGGGGGCATGGTCGGACCATGTGATGGGGCCTATGTGCATGTCAATGGCATGTGGTAGAGTGCTTTTGTCGAATAGGCATAGGTCTATTCTGGAGTATGTCATGTGGACTGGAGAATAAAATGTGTAGTCTCTCGCGCTCGGAAAGAGATTGCGCCATACATCGTAGTAGTTCGAGGAGTGTAGTAGAGTCGCTAGGTGTTGGCCCATAGCCAGTGACGGCTGTTTAGGTGGTCGGTTTTGGGTCCTCTGCGTGTCTACGTGTGGGTCAGGGGTGCAGTTAAAGTCTCCGCATATTATGGTGTGCCCCGATTGGTATTGACCTAATTTGCGGAACGCCTTGGTGAGGAAGTCTTTCTGTGTGTCGTTTGGAGCGTACAGGGAGGCAATCGTCACTTGGAGGCCATTTAGGGAGCCCACCAATATGAGCAGCCTGCCATCTTTGCTGATATATTGTTTGGAAGGTGTAAAAACCCAGTCCCTGTGGAAATAAAGTGAGACCCCTTTTGATTTTGTGCCTGACATGGCGTGATAGGCCTGGGGGAAGTGTTTGACCTTGAAAATTGGTGGCTTGCGTATGCTAAAGTGAGTCTCTTGTAGACAAACAATAGCCGCCTTGGATTTGGTCATTTCCTGAGCTGCCAGCCTACGTTTGTGTGGGCTATTGAGACCCTTAACGTTCATGGAGAGAATTTTTAACGTGTTATCCATTTGGTGCGGGCAATGGCATGCTAAAGTTTGAGAAGCGTATTTGACGTGGTGGTGGCATAGCTCGGCTTAGGGGGGATATGGTAGGGAAGGTATGGAGCAATACAGGGGATAACATCGACAACCATTTCATAACTAAACTAAAGTATTTACACAGCGCCTTCAAAACAATCGGCGCCTTCTCCGGTTGAGGCGCAGGCCAGCACACCGTGCCTAAGCCTACGCTCATCCTTGGGGTGCGCTCGGTGGTAGGAGCGAAGTATGGATGACTTACATGTCAGGTTTGGTTACACAGCCCTTACATGAGTACATTATTATAGTCACATATACATTACATCATATTAGCAGATTAACGTTAGAGCATTAGTGCACTCCCAGGATCCCCTCCCTCCCCCCGCCATCGTTATATTTATCCAGTTTCAACCTATGTCCCGATACTAAGCGGCCATGTACAGTTTCCCCATATTATGTGTGTCAGATAGCATATTGCATAGGTACGTGGGGTAGGGTGGCATCGTCCCCAAATCAGTTTCAACACATGGCTCGATACTAATTTGCCAGATTCAGTTACCCCATAATATGTGTGTCAGATAACATATAGTTACGTGGGTTTGGGTGGCACCGTGTCCCCAAATCAGCTTTCGGTGGAGGAAAGAGTCCCAGGAGCACAGTCTTTTATGGTTTAGTCGGCGATCCCGCCATTCGCCATTCTCCTTGCGGTCTGTTCTGTGGTGCAGTAGCGGCCGCTACCGTCGCTTGTGTTGGGAACAGACCCCATTCTTTTATGAGGTGCATGCCCACCTCCGGTTCATTTACCACGTGATTTTTGCCGTTCCTCCATACGAGTAATTTCGTCGGGTATCCCCATCTGTATGGGATGTTGTGGTTCCGCAGTGTTTTTGTCACCGTGATGAAGTCCCTTCTCCGGGCCATTGTCAAGGCCGACAGGTCCGCATATATATTAATGGAAGTGTATGGTGCCGATAACTTGTCAACATTGCGTGATGCTGTTAGCAGAGCGTTCTTAGAGGTGAAATAATGAAATCTTGCAACCACGTCTCGAGGTGTATCTTGCGTCAGTCTCGGTGGTCGTGGTAGTCGGTGGGCTCGGTCTAGGAGCCACGCTCCTTCTGCTATATCGGGCTGTAATGTTGCGCAGAGCCCTTTGATAAACGTGGGGAGTTCTTCCGTGCCCACGTGTTCTGGTACCCCGCGGAATCTGACATTATTCCTGCGGGACCGGTCTTCTAAGTCAGCTAACTTACGTTTGAGCTGAGTTTGTTCTTCTGCTAGCTGCTGCACAGTGTTTGCCAGCGCATTCTGCTCGGTGTATATATCCTCTGTGCGGGCTTCTAGTTGGTTTGTGCGTTCTCCCAGGTCAGAAATCTCCCTTTTAATCTCGCTGGTCGCCCTTTTGAGGTCGGATTGCAGGGTGACTCTAAAGTCTTGCAGCATAAGATACAGCCTTTTCTCCGTTACCGGAGCGTCAGTGTATGGGCATGGGTCCCCTTCAGGGTCCGGCATGCTTTCAGCAGACTGCGAGCAGGCATGCCCGTCGTCGCCATCTTGTGTAGGCCGCAAGCGGTCTTTTCTGGCGGGGCGGATCTGGTCCGTCAATTTAGTTTGTTTGGCCGGTGCCATCGTAGAGGATGTGTCCACAGGCTTGGCAGTCGCTGGGGGGCTGTGTGTGCTGAGAGTAGTGAGCTGTGAAGTCATCCAAAGCACGGAGCTCTCACTCCATGCGACCGCTCGTGTCGGCAGTTAGCCACGCCCCCCAGATATACTATTTATTACATTGCAACCCATTGGGGGCATTTAGTACGTTGAGTTCTAAATTACCATATGTTGGCTCATACTATCACTTTATTATCACGTCGACGTCAGTTATACAAGCAATGCAGGATAAGCATTAGCAATCTAATAAGTCCGGGTAAACAGAATTCCCACTGGTTTCATATCAAACATCGAGGCATCACTCTGCCTTCATTACGACCAAACGAATACCATTCAAATCCTTAAACAACTAATAGGGACTTGTCTGCATGCTTGACATTCACAGGGTCCTCCATGCACATTCAATTCATTCATCACGCATTTAACGTTGCACTCGTTTCACTTTATTTAAGTTCAAGAAGTCCATCAGGACTTACTTTCGGTCATGCTACATGTTTCGGTTTAAGAAGTAACACCATAAGCATCATATAATACAAACATTTACGATCCCAAGCCTACCAAGTAACTTATAGGGTGCTTACTATTCGAACACATATCATCTTTAAATTCAAACTACAATCAAAGCTCCTTTTCAGGTTCCTCTCTTGTGCCCACATTTCCCTAAGGTGACTCACGGCTTTGCATTCTATTATTCGGTTCGCATCACAACAGTTAGTGTCATTCGGTGCCTGTTACAGTCCTTTTTCGCTGTGGTTCATTGCAGTTAATCACAAGTGTAGGGTTAACGCTCATCCACAAGAGGTTAACACCCTGCTGCGCGTAGTTAGTACAAGTCCACATGGCCCAAATCATAGGTCGGGCCTCTCTCAAACACAGGGCTAATGGCACAGCCTCTTATGGGATAGTCCTTATCTTCGCCTATTAGTTCCCATTGGCTAGCAGCTCTACCACACGAGATATTCAATGGGCATATGAGTTTTGCATAATTAAAACATATTACGTTTCCTCCCTCCTCACAGCATGCTACAAGAAATAGCTCCAGGTACTATCTTTAATTAACACTAACCCTGTCATCTCAAGTCCCCTGCAGTACCCCCCGCCTTAGCCACTTCCAGAGTCCTGAAGTCGGACCTTGCTTAAACGTAACGGTTAAGCTAAAAGAACACACAGTCCAGAAATCCTCTACAGGTCAAAAAAGGTCTAAATCATGCCTTAAGTATGAGTTTTCCGCAGGTAAGATTTGTCTACTAATACTAAGCAAACGTTCTCTACAGCTTACGATATGGGTAAGTATTGTATATGGTTCAAGATAATATGTGCGTTCCAATGTAAATGGTTGCTTGTACAATTTTTGCCACATCTCTCAAACTATTCATGCTATACATTCGCTCCTTGTTAAGTAGTCTTGGCCTCAATCCAATTTCCTTCTCGGGACATTCATTCCGTATTGGGGCCGCCACTGCAGCCTCAAGTTGTCAAGTTCCAACTCATGTTATGGAGAGGATGGGACGCTGGAAATCCTAGGCATGCAACCGGTACATTCCAAATCCAGAGAAGGAAATCAGGCTCGCTTTCTATAATATGTCTAAATGATGTTGTTATGATAAATAAATGTTACATACTTTTTGGCCCTCTTTTGCAGGCCTAACCTCTCGTCGGTTTCGGCACACCTCAACCGACTCTTATTTATAAAAACTACACACACTTTAATGTGCGCCCCTTCCATAATCCCGTACACAAATAGAAGGCGTATGCCTGAAGTTGTGGGAGGGATTTTAAGCCTATTTAAACCCAGCAAACCCCTTACTTACCTGTCTTCGACGATTTCGGAAATTCCCTCCCACCACACCCTCTTTATATATCATTATATCTGGGTGGGCCCTCTTTTGCAGGCCTAACCTCGCGTCGGTTTCGGCACACCTCAACCGACTCTTATTTATAAAAACTACACACACTTTAATGTGCGCCCCTTCCCTAATCCCGTACACAAATATATATATATTTTAATTGGGGTAGCCCCCAAAATATTGGGACATATAAAAAAAGAAACATTTGCGGCCTGCGGTGCATTTCTTGCAGTCCTGATGCATGGAGAAATGCTCAACTCCTGATGCATGGAGAAAAGGCCTTCACAAGCCTCTGCTATTGTGTACATAGTTTATACTAAGTGACCCATGGGTTGAGGAGGCGGTGCCCGTGGCGGTGTAAGTGGAAGCAGCGGTGGAGGAGGAGGAGGTAGCCAACACTGTTATTTATATATATCTATATATTGTGAGCGTAAAAGTGGCATTGTGGTTGATGGAAGATACATCAGGCCTGATTAGCTAAACTGCAACCTGAGAATTTTCAATTAAATGCCCCAGGGAAGATGTTAGTGTTTGCAATCTACATTGCTGAGGTTCTGCAAAACATGGTATGGGTCCCTGGGGCGGAGTATTCGGAGAGTAGGGTGGGCCAATGCTCCAACAGCACTAGTTGCTGTGTAACAAACCACAATTTAGATCTGACTTAAGAGTTACCTAAATTGACACTCACCTGTAGCTAGTCAATTAGTAGACAGGCCTTTAAATGAAGAGGGCAGCCTGCTGCAGAGTGAGGGAGGAAAAGACAGCTAGGAAGAGTGAATGACAACTGTGTTCATTGCAAAGGCATTTCTTTTGTTTGGAAAATTGGTAAGTGGGAAAGCCACCCAATTGCAGATAGCAATTTCCTGTCTAGTAAGAGCTCAAGCAAGAGCAAGGGATTTTGTTTGTTTTTGTTATTATTTAAAGCACCTGTTTTCTTATTGAATAAAAAGCTGACTGTGTCCTGGACTTTATATACCCTAGAAGGCGGTGGTTACTGCAAGATCTGTGACAACCCTACCTGTAAAAGAGGTGGTTTGTTACATAATATATATATATATTATTTATTTATTTTTTTATTTTTTTTTTATAAATTCTTTATTTTGAAAGATTTTTGTTTTATGGGGTGGGGGTACAGAAAAGAAAATTGGGAAATAGTTTGTGGTACAGTGTTTACATAACATACATTTACTGTTATAGCAGTCGCTCACCATAAGTATAAGTGCTAGTCAAACAGTCTTAGTTACAACAGTTGTCCATTGCTGGTATACCCTTATTATTTTCTTAACATTGTTCGAACATTTCCCTGTTGTTATAACATTTTCTTTACAAATTGCGTGATAGGTTTCCGTAATGGTATTAGGGTGGGGGTACAGAAATAAAGGGGATGATTGGGAACATGGTTTTTGGCACAAGGTTACAGTTTGAACTTAAACATCAAGAATCATTTAGTGTAATATCTTGTGACTTAATGGTCTGCTTGGTCGTTTGTGAACGTGCTAGGTCCAAGTGTTTTTGTGGGGGAGCGTGTCCGCTCTGGTGCTCTGGTTGTGGATAGGTTCATGGTGTGTGTTGTCTAGTAGTTACTTGTCTGTTTGTATGATTGATGAGTTGTACTCAATCTTGGTTCCTATTGTTCCCATTTAGGGGTTTAAGGGGAGAGAATGAGAGTGGGGGTGGGCCGAGGGTGTGGGAAGTGGGGTAGAGTAGTCAGAAAGGTTGGATAGTCCTTGTTTTGGGTAAGTGAGCCTAGTGGACTGTGGACTATGTTAGTCGAGTTTGTGGGCTCTCAGTGAGGGTTTCTTCCCTTGTCGGATTCAATGGCTTTGTGTGGGTTATGATGGTCTGTGTCCAACTGGGTGTGTGTCAAGTGATGTGGGTGTAACTCTGTCTCTGGGAGTCCCCAGATGCATAGTCTCGTGTTTTCTCCGTTATGTGGCACTTTTTCTAGAGAGTTAAGGTGGTTGTAGTGAGCTTTTGGGTTGTGTAGTGCAAGTGATCTTGAGTAAGGTAGGTTGGGTGTGGTGTGAGTGTGGTGTGTGCAAGTGAGAAGGTGGGGGGTGTGGGGTGGGGTGAAGGGAGGGGCGATGTGTTGTGGGTTATAGGTAGGGAGGGGGGTCTTATAGTATTCATGGCTGTGCGCCTTGGGTGGGCTCACCCGCCTGGTCTGTCACTCTGTGTTAAGTTGTATGAGTTAGGTGTGAATTCACACAACCACGGGTCCCAGATTTTGTTGACGTATTTAGTGGTGTCATGTATAAGGGCTGTAAGTTTATCCATGTTCATGGCTTCGTTTATTTTTCGAATTATCTGTGTTATTGTTGGGGTGTCTGGGCTTCCCCATGTTTCGGCTATTGCTCTCCTGGTGGCTAGCGCCAATTTGGCTATGAGTTTATTTTGTGCTCTAGGGATGTCCTTGAGGGGTCTGGATAACAGCCAGAGCCAGGGGTCCATCGGGATGGTTGTGTGAAGTGCCTGTGTCGCCTTTTGTGCTATTTTCTGCCATAGTGTGGTTACCTTGGGGCATTCCCACCATGTGTGTAGATATGTACCCCTACTCCCGCATCCCTTCCAGCAAAGGTCAGAGTTTGTTTGTTTCATTTGTTTTAGACGTAGCGGGGTGAGGTACCATCTGAAAAGGGTTTTATAAGCTTGTTCTTTGTGATTGACACATATGGATATCGTTGCAGTGGCTTCCCAAATGTCTGTCCAGTCGCTTTGTTCCCTCGTGGGGCCTAGATTACGTTCCCAGGCTTCCATATACGGCATAGAGCCTTCTCGTGTGTGTCTACTTAGTAGGGAGTATATCTTCGATATTTGTCCCTTTTGGAGTGGGTGGTTTATGCATGTACTTTCTAGTGGCGTGAGCGGGGTGTTGCTTGCTTGTCGTATGTGTGGGGTCTCTATATAGCTACGGATTTGTAGATATCTGAACAAGTCTCTAGTTATGAGGGGGGTTTGTTGGGGGAGGTCTGTAAAGGGGATGATGCTTTGGTTTTTGTAGAAGTGGTGGATGCGTGTCAGGTTATTGTCTTCGAAATGGGCGAAATGGGTTGGTGGCCTGGCGTCTTTTGGGAGCCATATTTGTAGGGAGTGGAAGTCTGATCCAAATGTGATATGTTCCAAATCTACCCACCTTTAACCGCGCCTGGGGTGGCATGGATTTGGATCGTTTGTGTCAGTTGGCTGATTGGTAGTACTGGGTGAGATTGGGGAGTCCTAGTCCTCCCTGTTTGTTTGGGACATACAAAGTTCTGCGAGCTATCCTTGCCCTTTTCCCGGCCCATATGAATTTATCTATCTTAGTTTGCAATTTTTTGAAGTCTGAGGCGTTGATCGGAATTGGGAGTGTTTGAAAAAGGTATAAGAACCGAGGGAGGAGGTTCATTTTGATGGATGTCATTCTGCCTATCCATGAGATTGCCATGTTATTCCACTTTTCAAGGTCTTGTGAGGCGGTTTCGATTAGGGGCGTGAAGTTTAGATTGTAGGTTTGTGTGAGGTCTGTTGGGAGTGTGATGCCCAGGTATTTGATAGCTGTTTGCTGGTAGGTGAATGGGTGCCGCAATTGGAGTGTCTGGAGTGTAGGTTTGTCTACCTGGATTGGAAGGGCTTCTGTTTTCTCAAGATTGAGTTTGTAGCCCGAGACTTCTGCGTATTTCGCTAGTTCTATTGACAAGGGTGGGAGAGAGTGTAGTGGGTCCGTAATTGTGAGGAGAACATCGTCCGCATATGCTGCGATCTTATATGTTTCCTCCCTAATGTTAATTCCCTGTATTTCTTGGTGGTGTCTGAGGGTCTGGAGGAGTGGTTCGAGCGAGAGGGCAAACAGTATTGGGGATAGTGGGCATCCTTGTCTTGTGCCGTTCTTAATGGGAAAGGAGTGGGGTGTGGTAGAGTGCAGGAGGAGGGTGGCTGTGGGGGATGAGTAAATGGATCCTAATGCGTCAATGAAAGGTGTTGGGAAGCCGAATTTCCGTAGTGTTGCAAAAAGGAAGGGCCAGAGTAATCTGTCAAAGGCTTTTTCTGCGTCGAGGGATAAAAGGAGGGTTGGGAGGCGTCTGTGGTTTGCGTACCAGATGAGGTCGAAGGTGCGTCGGGTGTTGTCACTGGCTTGTCTGTGTGGGATAAATTCCACTTGGTCCGGGTGGATGAGGAGGGGGAGCAGGGGGTTCAGTCTCTCGGCCATTACTTTTGTAAATAGTTTTACGTCAACATTTAGTAGGGAAATTGGTCTAAAGTGTCCGGGGTCGAGGTGGGATTTTCCAGGTTTTGGTAGAAGGCATATGTTTGCTCGTAGCATGTCGGAAGGGATGGGGTCTCCTTGCATAAGTGAGTTAAAGAGTTTACTTAGTTGTGGGATAAGTGCTGTCGCAAAGGTCTTATAGTAGAGGCCTGTGAACCCATCCGGGCCTGGGCATTTGTTGGGTTTGAGAGTTTTGAGTGCTTTTGCTATTTCTTCCGATGTGATTTCCGTTGACAGTCTGTGGGCTCCTTCTAGTGTTAGCGAGGGTAGGGTGAGTGAGTCTAGGTATTTGTTGATTTTAGTTGTCAAGAGGGTGGGGTCATGTCTGTGTTGGGGGCTATGGTCATATAGGTCTGTAAAGTATTCTTGGAATATAGTGGCTATTTTATCTGGTGACTCTTGTGGTGTTCCATCTTTTGACTTAATTTTGGTGATATTTTTGCGGGCTGTTCTACTTTTCAGTTTGTGGGCGAGTAGTGTATCTGCTTTATTGGACTTTTCGTAGAAAAGTTGGCGGGTCCATTGGAGGGCTTTGGTGGTATCTGTGGACATAAAATCTTTTATCGCAGTTTGGTGTTGTTGTATTTTGGCCAATAAGTCCGGCGTGGGTTGAATTTTGAAGTCATTTTCTAGTTGGCGGAGTTCTTTTAGATTGCTTTCTAACTTTGCTAAGCGTTGTTTTTTATGGTGAGCGGCTTGACTTATTAGGGTGCCCCTAATCACTGTTTTATGCGCCGCCCATAGGATTCCCGGTGAAGTGACCGAGTGTGTATTTATGGTAAAGTAGTCCGCGATGGCTGTAGACGTGGTGTCTCTGATTGTGGGGCCATGGAGTAGTTTAGGGTTTAGGCGCCAGGATCATTGGCGGGTGGTGAGTGGTGGGGTCAGAGTGAGTGAAATTTCAGCGTGGTCTGACCATGTGATTGACCCTATCGAGGTGTTTGTGATCAGAGGTAGAGTGGATGGGGATGGTGGGAATAAGTCAATGCGTGAGTGGGATCGGTGAGGGTGGGAGTAAAATGTGTAATCCCGCGTATTCGGGTGTTGGATCCTCCATATGTCTACCAGGCGGGTACGTGCAAGGAAGTTTTGAAGTAATTTGTCAGATTGTGTTGTTTGTCCGCGGTTTTGTGGGTGTAGGCCTGTTCTGTGCCTGTCTATTACTGGGGAAGGTGTGGCGTTACAATCACCTCCTATGATGTGGTGGTGTGAGGAGAATAATGCTACGTGTGCTTGTAGAGCCTGCCAGAAAGAGGCTGAGGGGACAGTGGGGGCGTAGATCGAAGTGAATGCAAATTTCTGGGGGCCCATTTTTCCTGCTACTGTTATATACCTCCCTTGGGGATAGGCAATTGTCTTGTCGATTATGAAGGGGCATGCCTTGTGGATTAAGATCGCCACCCCGTTTTGTTTGCTATTCGGCGAGTTTGCCAAAAAGTATCTGTTAAAGTTTCGGTTTAGCAGTGGGAATGTCTTATTTTGCTGGAAGTGAGTTTCCTGTAGGAGGATGATTTGTGCGCGGGTTCTACTCGCCCAGCGCATCGTTTGGTGTCTTTTGAGTGGGTTGTTGAGGCCCTTACAATTGATTGATATGCATGACAATGATGGTGCCATATCTTTTCCTTCCTACCTCTTAGTTTTGTTAGGAGTATAGCATTCCTATTTTATGTGTATGAAGACCAGGCGGGTGGGCTGTGCGAGTCGTGAGGGTGAGGGGGATGAGATGGGCGTTGTGGTGTTGGGGTGTGGTGTTGTGTCTGGTGTGGGTGGGAGTGTTATTCAGCGGTGTGTGAGTATGGTGGGTATGTCTGGTAGTCCTGGTCTTACGGGTTATTTGCCAGGAGTGTTGGGAGCGGAGCGAGTCTCCTTGTCTTGCCAGGGCAATGGGAAGTCAAGGGTGGGGTGTTGGTGCCGGATTTAGAAGTGGTGGGGGTCTGGAAGATCGGTGAATTACGTGCCTTTCTTCCCCCGAGCACGTATGTTTACGGTGAGCTTGTTCGTTTAGTTGTGAAGTGGAAATGAGCAATAGTGTATGGTTATGGTCGTTATCCTATGATTCTAGATGGAGTTTTGTTTGTCTTATTATCTCTGATCGGGTTCACCATGGGTCTATGTGTGCCAGTTGTGTTCCTCATTTGCATAATTTCTCATTTGTGTTGGGTCGGTATTTGTTCCGTCTGTGGTGAGGCTTCCTGGTGGTCCAGGTGCGCCTTTGTTGGGAGCCGTTGTGATCTAGGCCTATCGTAGGGGGGGGGGGGGACAGGATGTATCAGTGGTATTGCAGGGTCTATGTCTCTTTGGGTCACAGGTTTCTGTCTGTGCGGTCTGTGGGGGGGTTGTGAGTTGGGTAGGGGGGACGGGTCTCTACATCAGAGGTGAGTATCCGTTCTTCCTCAGGGAGAATGAGGTTTCTATGGGGGGGAGAGTGATGCAGTTAGGGGTATACTTCTGGGTGTGAGGTGTTTTGGTCGTGGAGGGGACAGTAGTATTGCTTACTTGGCGAGTTTGTATTACGCCTTCATGCGGTATTCCTCTCCTTTAAGGATAGGTGTCGTTTCTAGTGGTGTGTGCGGGAGGTCATGCGGTCCCCCTTCTGCGGTGGGTAGTTGGCCTGTGGGATGTGTGGGTCAGCGCCGATTCCTGTGTTATGGCATTTGTACAAGAGAACAGTTATAACATTTCAACATTTCAACATTACAACATTTCAACATTTCAACATAAAATAATATATAATAATTTGTATTACTTTGTTTTCCCCTGGTCTGTTTGTGTCAAGGTCTCTAGCGTGGTTAGAGGGAATGGTTGTGTCTCGTCTGGTTAGTGCGGGTGGCCTTTATATTCCGTTCTGTTAGGGTGTGTGCTTTCTCCCGGTCCTGTGGTTTGGCCTTTAAGGGTCTTTAGGGCTCAAAGGTAGTTGGGCTGTAGGTATGGGGCAAGTGTTCCCCTGAATGTGTGCCCCCAGTTCCCGGGTATGTTTGGTGGAGGCCCGGTTAGTTTTCGTTCGTTTGTGGTTCTCTAGGGTGAGGTGGTTGCCCTGGGTGAGGCCATGGCGTTGAAAGAAGTCGTCGGGGGAAACAACCCGTATCTGTTTCTCTGTGTGTTGATACTCTCAGTATGCGTCAGGCCTTTTGTCCCCTGTCTTATGTTATCCCAGCTATAGGTCAGGCGTCTCTGAGTCCCCATTAACCCTATATATATATTATTTTTAAATTGGGGTAGCCCCCAAAATATTGGGACATATAAAAAAAGAAAACTCTGTTCCGCAGAGCGACTGACCCGTGCGTGCTGCAGCTGAAACTCCACTATTGCCTGCTGCTGCTTGCACAGTCTCATGAGGCGGTGAGCGGGAAGGCCGAAGTTACACTGCAACGCAGACAGGCGAGCAGCAGCAGGGTGAGAATGCCAAAAGCGCACACAGACGGCCCACACTTTCTGCAGCAGCTCTGATATATCTGGGTAGTTTTTCAGGAATTTCTGCACCACCAAATTCAGCACATGCGCCAGGCAAGGGATGTGCGTCAAACCGGCTAGGTCCAGAGCTGCTACGAGATTTCGCCCATTATCGCACACCACCAGGCCAGGCTCGAGGCTCAGTGGCAACAACCACTCATCGGTCTGTTGTTCCATGCCTGTCCACAGCTCCTGCGCGGTGAGGGTTTTTTCCCCCAAACATATGAGTTTGAAAATAGCCTGCTGTCGTTTCCCCCTGGCTGTGCTGAAGTTGGTGGTGAAGGTATGACGTTGACCAGATGAAGAGGTGGTAGAGGAGGAGGAGGAGGAAGAAGCTGAGTAGGAGGAGGAGGCAACAGCAGGCAAGGCTGTCTACACAAATAAAGATTGTCAAAGTTGTATCCTAGAACTGTGTCCCATCCGGGTCATGAGGAAATCCCTGTCAACAGACCCATGGACTACAGTGCTCTAAAGTGACCTACACAGGACTTGTGTGGAGCCAGAGGCATAACGCCTGGTGGGCGTAACAAGGCCGAATTGACTGCTACGCTCATGGAGGACAACCAGACACGCAGTGAGGCAACGAACCCAAACCAGGGGCTGGAGATGAGGAGGAAGTGCGCAAGAAGGTGTAACGGCGACTGGCATATTACCGAGAGCCACCCTCAGAGGAGATTGTCAGCAGGACCTTTTTGGAGATGCAAGCCTATGTCCTTGCCAATAGGGCGACCTCCATGAACCCTGATGAAGTATGAAGGGAGCAGAGGGCGCCAGGAAGCACAACCACCCTGGCCCACAAGCTACCATACAATGCCTTCAAAGACTTCAAGGAAGCAGAAAAAGGCATTGATTACTTTTTACAAGACTTTGAGCGCCAGTGCCTACTCCAAGACGTGGACCCCAGCGACTGGGTCAACATCCTGGCCAGCAAACTAGTGGGGAAGGCAGCGAATATTTACAGGGCTGTACCAGAAGAGCAGATCAGAGACTATTCCTTTATTACCCAAATCCTCCTGGCCCGGTATGCGGTCACCCCCGAGCAATACTGCCAAAAGTTTAGGGAGACCCGGAAAGGGGAGAAGGACTCCCATGCAGAGTGGGCATGCCGCATCACAAGGGCCACTTAGAACTGGCTCAACTCCCATCAAGCCAAGTTCCCGGAGGAGATTACCCAGCTCGTCATGCAAGAGCACTTTTTCATTGGCTCCCCAACGACAAGGCGACGACGCATTCGTAGGTCATCTATATCAACTTTCGATGCCATTTACTGCGGCTACCATGATGACCGCGGGTAACGGGGAATCAGGGTTCGATTCCGGAGAGGGAGCCTGAGAAACGGCTACCACATGCAAGGAAGGCAGCAGGCGTGCAATTGACCCACTCCCGACGCGAGAAGGTAGTGTTGACAAATAACAATACAGGACTCTTTAGAGGCCCTGTAATTGTAATGAGTACACTTGAAATCCTTTAACTCTGATCAATTGGAGGGCAAGTCTGGTGCAGAGCGAGTGACCCGTGCGTGCTGCAGCTGAAACTCCACTATCGCCTGCTGCTGCTAGCACAGACTCTCCAGCAAGTGCAAGGTGGAGTTCCACCTTGTGGGCACGTCGCATATGAGGCGGTGAGCGGGAAGGCAGCAGGGTGAGAATGCCGAAAGGGCGCACAGCCGCTACAGTGAATGTCACATCCTGTTCCAAGTTGCTGATCAGTCTGGTGATGGCTTCTGGTATCCAGTACTCTTTTTACTGAAGCTGCATCAGGGTCCTGGTATGTGGCCGCACAAACGCTGGTGCTCAACACAAATGCCTGCACCAGACCCTGCTAATCCATTCCACACTGTGACTCCTAACTTCAAGATCAGGCATACTGGGTCCCGGTTGTCCGACTGCCACCCAGACAGCGTCTTGGTCCTGGTCACCGGACTGTGAAACTGCGAATGGCTCGTTAAATCTGTTATGGTTCCTTTTATAGCTCTATCTGTTACTTGGATAACTGTGGGAATTCTAAAGATAATACATGCAGACGAGCGTTAGGGGACAGCCACTCCGCTTTTGCACCCTGCTCCCTCTTATGCTGTGCTGGTGCCTCTGTGCGACCAGCGCCTCTTCCTCCAAAACTGCACACGTCACTCGCATGACCTTGATTCCATGTGGGGTCTAGGACCTCATTATCCTCCACATCATCTTCCACCCACTCCTCAACCCTGCCCTCCTTGCCGGTGTGCACACTGCAGAAAGCCACAGCAGTTGGCACCTGTGTTTTTCCAGCATGTAAAGTCTGCAAAGGACATATGGAAATTGTTTTAGAATTGTATCCAGGCAACAGTTTTCCCTATAAACTGACCTCTCAGTTTGACTTGTGAGGGTATTGCCCCCGAATTACAATATTGTTATATTGGTATTTGATGGTTCTATTTGACTGTCAGATATGAAGTGCACACCCCAAATTTACTTTTTATCACCCAAAACGATTTGAATTTTTCAAAGTGCGCTGAAAGCACAGTATTTGACGGTTCTATTTGACTCTCAGATATGAAGTGCACCGCAGGCCGCAAACGAACTATTTAGCAGCAAAAAAATTTGAATGTTTAAACATGCTATGTCACAGCACTATTTGACGGTTCTATTTGACTCTCAGATATGAAGAGCACACCCCAAATTTACTATTAAGCAGATTAGCACCCAGAAAATAAGAATGTTTCAAACTGCACTGTAACCACACTATTTGATGCTTCTATTTGACTCTCAGATATGAAGAGCACGCCCCAAATTTACTATTTAGCTGTTTAGCACCAAAACAATTAACATTTTTACAAGTGCACTGTAACCGCAGTATTTGATGCTTCTATTTGACTCTCAGATATAAAGAGCACGCTCCAAATTTACTATTTAGCAAGTTAGCACCCAGAAAAAAAGAATGTTTCAAACTGCGCTGTAAGCGCACTATTTGACGCTTCTATTTTACTCTCAGATATGAAGAGCACGCCCCAAATTTACTATTTAGCAGTTTAGCACCAAAACAATAAGAATTTTTACAAGTGCACTGTAACCGCAGTATTTGACGCTTCTATTTGACTCTCAGATATAAAGAGCACGCCCCAAATTTACTACTTAGCAGATTAGCACCCAAAAAATAAGAATGTTTCAAACTGCGCTGTAACCGCAGTATTTGACGCTTCTATTTGACTCTCAGATTAGGCAAATTTACTATTAAGCAGATTAGCACCCAGAAAATAAGAATGTTTACAATTGTGCTGTAACCGCAGTATTTGACGCTTCTATTTGACTCTCAGATATGGAGAGCACGCCCCAAATTTACTATTTAGCAGTTTAGCACCAAAACAATTAGAATTTTTACAAGTGCACTGTAACCGCAGTATTTGACGCTTCTATTTGACTCTCAGATTAGGCAAATTTACTATTAAGCAGATTAGCACCCAGAAAATAAGAGTGTTTACAATTGCGCTGTAACCGCACTATTTGACGCTTCTATTTGACTCTCAGATATGAAGTGCACGCCCCAAATTTACTATTAAGCAGATCAGCACCCAGAAAATAAGAGTGTTTACAATTGCGCTGTAAGCGCACTATTTGACGCTGCTATTTGACTCTCAGATATGAAGAGCACGCCCCATATTTACTATTTAGCAGATCAGCACCCAGAAAATAAGAATGCGTACCGCACTATTTTTTTTTTTACATTTTTTATTTTTGCAGTGCATAAGGTGTTACAGCTTTACACGGGGTACCCCAAAGGCAATCCTCGTGTTGGTCAGACAATAGGTACAATGGGGTATACGTTTGTATGTGCACATTTTTTTTTGTGATGGTTTCGTTCTGACAAAAGGATATACAGCATTATTTAGTCGATTAATTACATAGAGGTGTAAGTTATGCAGGTATGCAATACAAGTCATATACGGTTACTTAAACAGGTAGTTGCGTTACACATGCGTAGGCCCTGTGTTTTGCGTGCTGATGATGTTTGTCCAGGATTGCTCCTAGGTTACTCACCCGGGGAGGCAGGGTGCATGATTTAATTACAGGCAGCGCGTGGGGGCACATGGTAGACAAAATGGCCTGAAACATACCTGTTGTAAGCGCTGTGAGAGTGCAGACTGAATAGTGGTTACTGCAATGGCAATGTGCCTTGAGTGTTGGCATGGTATGTGTTGCAGTGTGTGAGGTGTAAGCAGTATGCCGTGGTCAGAGGTGCAGCATGTACATGTTACATGTGTTAAAGCCAGGCTGCTATCATACTAATTATAGGATTATATCACCCAGTCCGTTCTAGAGTTCGTGTAACGGCACACACGTCAGGAATCACTGACATGGCGTGTCCGATGCTTCATGGGTGGCAGTGTGTATATAATCCGCCAGTGTTGGTTTCGGCCCGTCAGCGCGACCCGGTGTTAGTCTCCTTGTAGGCTGAGGTTCCTCTCCAGATGCGTCGTCCGGGCTTGCTGCTGTTAGGAGTTGAGAGGAGCGGTCTCCCAGATCGGCATTGGGGGTTGTTTTTCTGGCGTGTGGCTCCCAGCGGTTGGCGGCAGAATCATGGGTATGGAGTTGAGTCTCTGCAGGTTGGTGACTCCGCCTCTCCGTTACCGGTAAGCCTCTGCTGCTGCCTGTCTACCGATGGATTGTGGCTCTGACAGGTGAGATGTCGCTTGGCGAGCTGATGGAGGGTGAAGCCGCCGTCTGTTCAGGCTTCCTGAGCCCGTGCTTGTTCGTCGCCCTCGGTGCACGTGGCAGTCGCCATCTTGTGCGGTGCGGTCGGGCCCTCAAGCGTGTCTATGGCGCCTGTGTGTTCCGGCTGCCATGCCTCCGGGTGGGGACCGGGATCACCCCCCCGGTCCATAGGGGGGGGGACCAGGGCCGGATCCGCTCTAATTCGAGCCCCAGGCTGGGCGCTGTGAGGCAGGATAGCGGAGCGTCGGCCGCCCGCTCCACTCACCGCCGAAGAAGGCCGGGGTATCGCAGCCCTCTCCTCCAGGGGACTGTAGCTTAACAAGCCAGCCTCTCCCTGGCTCCAGCAGGCCCTCAGCTTTGGGCAATCTAGTGGTCGGTCGTTCCTTGGGCAAAGTTAGATTTTTCCGGCGTATTTGGTTTTGAAGCAGCAGGAGCTCCTTCTGCTTGCGACCGGCCATCTCGGCGGTCCGGCCCCGCCCCCGTACCGCACTATTTGACGCTTTTATTTGAATCTCAGATATGAAGTGCACCCCACTAATGTGCTTTTTAGCACCCAAAAAAATTTACGTTTTAAAACTGCAATGTGACAGCAGTATTTGACTCTTCTATTTGACTCTCAGATATGAAGTGCACCCCACTAATGTACTATTTAGCACCCAAAAAAATAGACTTTTTAAAACTCCAATGTAACCGCAGTATTTGACGCTTCTATTTGACTCTCAGATATGAAGTGCACCCCACTAATGTACTAGTTTGCAGAATTCTTTCCTAATCTGTCCCTGAAAGCGGCAGCATCCTCTCCCTACACTAATAAGCGCTCATGTGCGTGCGGCGGTACGTGACTCCAGCTTATATATAGAGGCTGGGTCACATGCTGCACTGGCCAATCACAGCCATGCTATTAGTAGGCATGGCTGTGATGGCTTCTATGGGCACACGAGTCAAACGATTGTTGATTGGCTGCCCTGCAGCCTTTCAAAACGCGTCATTAAATCGACGAACACCGGGTTCGGGTCCGGGGTCCAAAAAACTTAATGTTCGGTATGAACCCGAACTTTGCGGTTCGGGTTCACTCAACTCTAGTGCTCATCTTTCCATGTTACACAGTCAAGCTATTGGTAGTCCATGTAACTCCCTCCAAATGATTAACTTACTTCACTTGTTTACCCTGAAATGCTGAAATCATAAGTTGTAACATAACATTCTTTCTAAAATTATACTTGCTTTTTTTGCCAATACTCCTCCTGGTGGCTGTATAAGGCTTTGTTTAAGGGGTTTTTCAAAGACCTCTTATCTGAATTTTTATGCTGCTTACCACAGAACCAACACACAGAGCTTCTGTCTCTGCAGGAGGCTCACAAGGCATCTTCTCTACACTTGAAAATCAGTGATTATCTTTACTTTTCTCACACTTAAGTCATACATTTTGGCTGCACAATTTGCTCAACTTAGCTGTATGTTTCATAGCTCAGAACAGTTACGCTCCGTGAATCTTAAATCAGGTTCCTTGCAATCTTGCATATTTCTCCGAGTAACCCTGTCCCAAGACCTGTTTTCTGAAGCCACCAGTGTTACGTCTTTACTTGCTCACATTTACGAACTGAATGTTCTCATGGACTCTGGCACGGGTGGACATCAAAAAAACCTTGATATTTTTCTACCCCTCTTACTAAATAACAAAGTCATGTATTTTCCTATGTGTTCACAGAAGTAAGTGGAAATAGTGGAAATATTAAAATATTTATTAATATCTGAAATTGACAGATTCTTTTTACTTAATCTAGGAGTATAAGGTGAGCTGGGCCGGTTTCTGCCAGTGAGGCACAAACCGCGTCAATGCTGAGCTTTTCACTCCCTCCAGTATATCCAAGCTACATGCCTATATCGTTTGAATAAAGGTAATGTATCCTTATCTTTGAATCAAAGCATTTTTTTCTTCCATACGGAGGATACCTGGCAATCCAGCTAATGTTAGTGACTAAAACATATCAGGCAATCCTAGCTCTTTAATTGCCCATTTAAATCGTTAGCAGAGGTTCGAGATCGGTGGTTCAGCAATTTTACTGTGGCAGAAAAAACATTTGAGCTTTAAAATATCTAAGCATTGATATAAAATTTTTATAGAGTTTTTGGGAAATAATTGGGAAAAAAATCTATGTGCTTCTCTTTGGACCAGTTCATCATGTGTACTCTCCTGCACAGCATCACTCTAACAAGATAAAGACTAGGAATGAAGGTATATGGCGTGAGCATCATATTTTAAATGGCAGAGGGAACCTTTTTCTGTCAGCAACATACAAGAATGAGGTACAAAGAATTAGTGGCACTGCCCCTTTAATCACAGACCTATCAAACACAATTTAATCCCATGTCCATATCAATCTGCTGGATATTTTTCATTTTATTATGCATAAATTAAGTAATCACTGGGAAATTCACCCAATCAAAAAATAAACTGAAACATTCAGTATACAAATGATGTATTAAAAAGCTTCCAACCAGTGGCGGAACTACTGTGGTCGCAGGGGTCACAGGGGTCGCAGTTTCGACCGGGCCCACCACTCCAGGGGGCCCGGCTGCCCTGGAGACCCCTGCTACTGCGGTACCCGCTGCCTATTTAATGCGGCCCGCGCTGTATAACTGACGGGGCCGCATTGAAGGGGCCTATCGGGTGGCCCATGCTGTTAGGGCCACCCAATCAGGGCCGGCCTTAGGGTTGTGCGAGCTGTGCGGCCGCACAGGGCGCCATGGACCAGAGGGTGCCACTTGGCCGACACAGCTCGCACATAGCTGGTGTCAGTGGAGCTAAAGCAGGTACCAGGGTAGAGGATTAATTATTCTCCACCCGAGTCTATAAAAACAAACAAACCAAAAAACAAGGTGGCGGGGTCGGGACTTAACGCATGGTGGGGTGGGGCTTATCGTGCGGCGGGGCTTATACATACCCGAAGCTGCACAGGAAGAGGGGAGAAGTCCCTGCTTCCCCAACAACCAACTGCATCCACTGGAAAGAGGTAAGTGTGTGTTTGACTGTTTGCCTGTTTGTGTGACTGCCTGCCTGTGTGTGTGTCTGCCTGCCTGCGTGTGTCTGCCTGCCTGTGTGTATCTGTCTTCCTGCCTGTGTGTGTGTCTGCCTGCCTCTGTGTGTGTGTCCTTTATTAATGCGTCACTGTCCCTCCCCCTCCCCCCCCTGCAAAAAGATTATTTCATAAAGATATAATCTTTATGAAATACTCATAATGAATGTGTTGGAATTTAACTGAAAATCCAACCCAGTCAAAAGATTTACTGAGACAAAGTTGGGACTACTTTGCCTCACTATATTTCCTATGCTTGACACTTCTAGATACTGGACGGAGCTAACACCATCTAGAAGTGTCAATCTTCCATCCGTCACCAGTGACGACTGCAGAGATATTAGGTGTGTCTATGGATATTAGTCGTGTCTACGGAGGATCCCGCAATCTTGCAGCACAGTTTTACTCCATTAAGAGAGGAAAAGGGTTCTTCATTTTTCGAAGCAGAAACCTTTGAAGGGGCATGGTACACACTATAACCACTTAAGCATATTATAGTAGCTGTGGTGTCGTGGAAACTATGCATTAAGAACCCTCTTGGCATCACCAGGTTGTGTTATTTGTCCTTCTCAGTTTTCTATAATTTCTGGTATATGATATAAATCTCTGAGATAAACATGTACGGAATATCCCAGATGTTGGATTCTGTTGTTGAAAATACATAATCTCAACATTGAATGTGTGGTATTTTTGAGATGTATCTTGCAATATCAGCTATTGCCTTTCTTTGGTGGAAAAGGCTAGGCTATGACTGTATGCAGGCATTTATGCTGTAAATCCCTCCTTAAACACAATTCATTAATTTAATCTGTTTCAGCTATTTAGATATACCTGTGTTTAAGGGGCACCAAAGATCTCCCTCACAGGCGGGCCGATTCTCCTGTTTTGGGGCCAGGAAAGCCGGCAGGGCTGATGCTCAATATTGTATCACAGTAAACCACTGCAACGCTCTGATACAATCCCCTGGCACCGGCCGGTGGGTGCAGACAGGAACATCTCCCACCGGACCACCAGGGATCAGACTCTACATTCCCTGGCACAAGGTAAGCATCAGGGAGGACAGAAAGATTTTCTTTTAAGCAGCTCCTCAGCTCCTGTCCCCCACACTACAATCCTAGTCCTCCCATTACAGCCCCTGTCCTCCAACTATAGCCCCTATTCCAACTACAGCCACTATTCCCCCATCAAAGCCCCTCTCCTGCCACCCCACCATAGTCCCACACACCACAGCCCCTATCTCCCACACTGCATACCCTACCCACAGCCACTATTTCCCCACTACAGCCCCTCCCACTACCACCACAGTCACTATTCCCCAGAAAAGCACCTGTCCCCCCACTACTGGCCCTGTATCCCCACAACTGCCACTAATCACCCATCACAGCCCCTATCCACTAACCACAGCCCCCATTCCACACACTACAACCCCTGTCTTCTCACTATAGCCCTATTCCCCCCACAATGGCCCCTGTCCACTCATTATGTCCACTATCTCCCCTCCACCTGGACCTACCCCAAAAGCCATTGTCACCCTACCACTGCCCCTACCCCCACAATAGCTGCAATCTCCCCACTATAGCACCTCTACCCATTTTCCCCCAACCACAGCCCCATCTCCCCATTATCAAACACATAACAGCCACAGTCTCCCCCAACATACACAACAGTACCTATCACCCCTAAATGCACACTAAAGCTCCTATTCCCTGCACACATACACTACAGGGATTCCTATACATTTTCTACAATCTCTTTAAATATTATTATTATTATTATTGCCATTTATATAGTGCCAACAGATTCCATAGCGCTTTACATTATTATGAGATGGGGTAGTTAACTATAGGACAATTACAAGAAAATTACAGGAACAATAGGTTGAAGAGCTCAAACGAGCTTACAGTCTATAGGAGGTTGGGTATAAAACACATTAGGACAAGAAATAGCAATCAAATAAGGTGGGAGTGAAGCAGAGCTGGAGGAGAGAGTAAGCGCTGCCCTATAGGAGAGAGCAAGAGACAGGTATGTAAGGTGGAGGTTACTCTGGGAGGCCATAAGCTTTTCTAAAGAGATGGGTTTTAAGGCACTTCTTAAACGATTGAAGACTAAGGGAGAGTCTGATGGGGGTAGGCAGGCTATTCCATAGAATGGGAGCCTTCCACGAGAAGTCCTGCAAGCGTGAGTTGGCCATACGGGTGCGAGCAGCAGACAGGAGAAGGTCACGGGCAGGGCGGAGAGAAGGGGCATACCTATGGATCTGTGAAGAGATATAAGAGGGGCAAGAATTGTTCAGTGCTTTATAGGTATGGGTTAGCACTTTGAATTGACTCCTATAGTATACAGGAAGCCAATGTAAGGAGGGATGAGGTGTGAAAGGACCAACTAGAGACGAAAATTAGTCTGGCGGCAGCATTCATTACAGACTGTAGAGGGGTAATACGCCTTTTGGGAAGACCAATTAGAAGAGGGTTACAATAATCCATGCGGGAAATTATTAGAGCATGGGCAAGCTCCTTGGTAGCATCTTGCGTAAGAAATGGGCGGATGCGGGCTATGTTTTTAAGATGGAATCTACATGATTTGGCAACGTACTGGATGTGATGCTCAAGGGTGAGGCCAGAATTAAGGATGACGCAAAAATATTCTCCCCACACACACACACACTCTGCAGACCTATTTTTCTTCTCAAAACCCTATAGCCTGTATAAAGCCACTTTCCTCAAAAACAAACACACAAAATAGACATATCCTCCAAAATACACACACTATAGACACTATCTCCCTTAACACACACACTAAAGCCCATATCCACAAACAGCCACTATACATACTACACTGCAAACACATACTGCACTGGAAACAGCCCCATGCACTAACATACACCCCTACAAGCAGCCTGCCCCCACAAATGCAACACAACAAGCAGCCATCCCACATATGCAGCCCCACAAACTGCATCTCAACAAACTTAACGCACCCAATAACATAACCCAAACCATATATGTATGTGTATATACACTGCTCAAAAAAATAAAGGGAACACTTAAACAACACAATGTAACTCCAAGTCAATAACATTTCTGTGAAATCAAACTGTCCACTTAGGAAGCAACACTGAGTGACAATCAATTTCACATGCTGTTGTGCAAATGGGATAGACAACAGGTGGAAATTATAGGCAATTAGCAAGACACCCCCACAAAGGAGTGGTTCTGCAGGTGGTGACCACAGACCACTTCTCCGTTCCTATGCTTCCTGGCTGATGTTTTGGTCACTTTTGAATGCTGGCGGTGCTTTCACTCTAGTGGTAGCATGAGACGGAGTCTACAACCCTCACAAGTGGCTCAGGTAGTGCAGCTCATCCAGGATGGCACATCAATGCGAGCTGTGGCAAGAAGGTTTGCTGTGTCTGTCAGCATAGTGTCCAGAGCATGGAGGCGCTACCAGGAGACAGGCCAGTACATCAGGAGACATGGAGGAGGTAGTGGAGGAGGGCAACAACCCAGCAGCAGGGCCGCTACCTCCGCCTTTGTGCAAGGAGAAACAGGAGGAGCACTGCCAGAGCCCTGCAAAATGACCTCCAGCAGGCCACAAATGTGCATGTTTCTGCTCAAACGGTCAGAAACAGACTCCATGAGGGTGGTATAAGGGCCCGATGTCCACAGGTGGGGGTTGTGCTTACAGCCCAACACCGTGCAGGACGTTTGGCATTTGCCAGAGAACACCAAGATTGGCAAATTTGCCACTGGCGCCCTGTGCTCTTCACAGATGAAAGCAGGTTCACACTGAGCACATGTGACAGAGTCTGGAGATGCTGTGGAGAACGTTCTGCTGCCTGCAACATCCTCCAGCATGACCGGTTTGGCAGTGGGTCAGTAATGGTGTGGGGTGGCATTTCTTTGGGGGGCCGCACAGCCCTCCACGTGCTCTCCAGAGGTAGCCTGCCTGCCATTAGGTACCTAGATGAGATCCTCAGACCCCTTGTGAGACCATATGCTGGTGCGGTTGGCCCTGGGTTCCTCCTAATGCAAGACAATGCTAGACCTCATGTGGCTGGAGTGTGTCAGCAGTTCGTGCAAGACGAAGGCATGGATGCTATGGACTGGCCTGTCCGTTCCCCAGACCTGAATCCAATTGAGCACATCTGGGACATCATGTCTCGCTCCATCCACCAACGTCACGTTGCACCACTGTCCAGGAGTTGGCAGATGTTTTAGTCCAGGTCTGGGAGGAGATCCCTAAGGAGACCATCCTCCAACCTCATCAGGAGCATGCACAGGCTTTGTAGGGAAGTCATACAGGAACGTGGAGGCCACAAACACTAGTAAACCTCATTCTGACTTGTTTTAAGGACATTACATCAAAGTTGGATCAGCCTGTAGTGTGTTTTTCCACTTTAATTTTGAGTGTGACTCCAAATCCAGACCTCCATGGGTTGAAAAATTACATTTCCATTTTTTTTTATTTTTGTGTGCACATTCAACTATGTAAAGAACAAAGTATTTCAGAAGAATATTTAATTCATTCAGAACTAGGATGTATTCTATACTATACTATATATATAGTACATTGAAGAAAGTGGCCTTGGGGCAGCAGGGAGGGTAAATCCGTCACCGCTAGCAATATTCAGAGTAATAGTCAGGGTGATTCAAGGTCAAGTGTACTATAAATGCCTACTCGGTCTTCAGAGATACTTACAGATTATTTATTATGTTTCACTATTTTCTTTAAGCTACAATACAAAAAAACAATACACAACACAGCTGTGATCCCTATGGCAGGAAGGTGGGAGGCAGAGTAAACAGGAAGACAAGAGATGGAAGACAGAAGTGAGTTGGGAGAGAAAGAATGGTGGGTTGGAAGGAAGAGGATGAAGAGGGAGTATATGGGGCTAAGGAAAACAAAGAGTGTGATTAGAAGGGAAAAAAAATCAACAGAACGCTGAGATGATTCACTGAAAGCAGGCTTCATGCATGATGTAGAGTTAGCTAATTTATCAAGCTCTTTTAGTTGGGGGGTAGGGGAATAAATCAAAAGGCTCTTCAATTGTATGGGTGAGAGTGTTAGGGTTGAATGATGTTCATTCTATTAGGGGGAAGAAAGCATCAGATCAGAGAGCAGCAATGCAAATCCCACACTAAGAAGGACAGTGTCACTGAGCATCCATCCATGCAGGACAATCTCTATTCTTTTCTGCCACCAACCCCACACATGAATTGACAGTCTCCCCACACTAGACATTCTCTCCTCCTCTGTCTCTTTCCCTCTCTCTAGCTCTCTCTCTCACTCATTTCTCCACCCCTCTCAATTTTCTCCTTTTCACTCTCCCTCTCTCTCCTCCCCCAGCTCTCTGGCACCAATAACAAGAGGAAGATCAGCAGTGGCTGCAGCGGACGGACGGAGTGTTCTGCATGCAGAGGACAGACCTGCACCCAGCCTGCAGCACAGAAACACAGAGAGACCGACATGGTAAGAGAACGAGGTGGAAGGGGGTACAGAACAGTGGGTAATAGACTGGGATATAGGGGGGAGGGGAGAAGACATACTCAAGGACATACCTTGACATACTGCAGGAGAGTGAGAGGTATGGAGAGGTATGGAGTGACACAGGGAACAGAGAGTGCCACACTATGATCAGTGCAAAGGGAGAGGTCCAGCCACTGCTACAGATACATAGTTGAAGAGAGTGCTAATGAGGCAGGCAGGATGTTAAATAAAGAGACAGACAAAAATACACACTAGTTGAGAGGTCCACAAATAGATGAATACATACTCAGAAGGGTGCTTGTGTTGCAGTGTGAATATGACAGTAGCAGATACCAAGGTAGAAATAGAGGGACCGGGTACAGATACAGAATCAGACAGGCACTGGATCCCATTCACCTTCTAGACATACAGAGGCGCATAGAAACACACACCTGCAGCTCTCATCAGCAGCACAATGACATTCATCCTGAGGACCTGCAGCTTATCTGCATCATCCTCATAAACATCCCCCCCATTCAGAGCCAGGACTGAGGGCTGCACTCACCCAGCCAGCACTCATACACATTTACTCATCCCTCAGAACTACTGCCAGGGTAGAGGGAATAGCATGCCAGGTATGTGCATAATGACACAGGGATCTGAGCATGACTACATATGTATGTGTGTTTGTATCACAATAATGTATATTGACATCAGAGATTTAAATAAAAAAATGGAGTGTGTCTAAATAAACATACCCACATATACCCACAATGTACAGATACATGTATACAAAAGCACACACACATTTATAAGAACATACATTCCTATATTTACAATAATAAATACATATACACATATGTACATACTTGTCTACACACATATATACATGCATAGATACACACATATACATATACAAATACACATTCTCAAACAAACATTCTTACAGCCCGAAAGAACAGTCTATTCTTAAATATATGTATTGGGATGTGTCCTGTAGAAAATTATGCACAGTGAAACTGGAGCAGTCATAGATCTTTTAAACAATGAACAGACTGATACTTGCAATATTCAAGTTATATATTATGTTCTGGTCCATGGCAGGATATTATTCAAGACACGTATATGTAGTCATATACATACTCACATAGTCATCAATTTGGATTCCATACAGAGAGAGCTGAATTCCGTGGCCTTTTATGTTTAACATATTAGAGATCTTCTGTAACTTTGGCTTAAAAAAAATATTTGAACCAAAGTATACAGTATATGGTAGGAACATGTTAATCTAAGCCATATTTATTAGCCTGCGCACACTGCGCAGTGCTCATCCAGTGCCACCACGTTTGCATTAAATATACATATTCATGAATTATCTATCATTTTAATGGATAACTGTGTATATTTAATGCATATGATGCCATGGGTAGAACTATTCATGCTGGGCAGAATTCCATGTCTGTTTTTTCATTTGCAATAACAGTTTTGAAACAATTCAGTAGTGTGTCTTATTTGCTTGATAAACATTAGCATAGAGAGAAAATATAGTTTTTTGTTTGTTTTCTTTTAAATCGTGAAAAAAAACACCTTCCTATCTATCCATCTATTAATATATATGTATTCTGAAACTATATAATCGCTGTAATTAGAGTACCGAGACATATTTGTGGTTATGCAACATACAGAGAGACAGCTGTGTGTGTAAACAGTGAGACAGAGCTGTCTGTAAACTAACGGTTGGTAATTCTGACTGCATACACAATACTGTGTATGGAATAGAGACAAGTGAATGTGTGCAAGTTTAAAATGTATTTTAAGTTTGACTCTTGGCACACAAAATGCTTTGTAGATATAGTTAAAGAGTGGGAATGTTTGTAAATTCAAACATAGATGTGTGGAAGTAAGTAATGTCAGAAATGGACCTAACATAGGAGTGTGTCAAAAAGACATGACAAAATATGTATTCTAGAGGAGCCAGGAAGATTGACAACAACAAAAAAACATCTTGCTAATCTATCACTTTACTAAAATAAATACCTTCCAAACGCCTTACTGTTTTTTAGTTAATAAAAATCCATATACCGGTAGTTACATTTTTTTTTAGAAAATAGGAAAAGAAGCAAAACATGCTTGTGTCCCATACATTAACTGGGAGGCACTGAATATATATTTGTGCGTATCTTGGTTGAGCAACATCTTGGTGATTAAGCAACATTTTATAAGACGTTAATTAATGACACGGATCCATGTTATTCAGTAAATAAAGCGATTTGGTAAAGATTCTACCATATTCTACCCTTTCTGCACAACTACCACAGTTGGAGACTTTTATTGGTTCTTTTATATTGGCCCACATTTTTAATTTGCTTGTCAGTATCAATCCGGTTATCAATCCGATTTAGTGCTTAACCCCTTAAGGACACATGACATGTGTGACATGTCATGATTCCCTTTTATTCCAGAAGTTTGGTCCTTAAGGGGTTAAACTACTCGTTAATAAAGTAATTGATGAAAGTGGGAAGCGTACAGCTTTAAGAGGCTCACAAGGCAGGAAATGCATTTTATTATTGCACAGTGCTGTACATATACGTTTCACATAGCCGTGTATGTGCCATGGATCCCAAAGAGCACAGATGGAACTTTAACTCCTTTTTTACCTTAGCTTCGGTGCTCCGGAATGAAGAATTCGGGAGAGCTATTTTCCAATGTTCCAAATTATTTATAACTTAAGCAGCCACTATCACACTTGTACAGTTAATGGAAATCTAAATGTGGCACTGTAAAAAAGAAGTAGGTGAACATGTGCTCTGCTGTTGGCTATGTTATAGCAATAGAAATTTGCTACTATCAGTTGTGCAGATTGTATCTTTCTATTTTTGTTTTCATTGGACTTAAAGGACCACTATAGTTTTCCTGGCACTATAGTGCCCTGAGGGTGCCCCCAGCCTCAGGGTCCCACTCCCGTGGCGCTGAAGGGGGAGGAAGGGGTTAATCCCTTACCTTTTTTTCAGCGCCGGGCTCCCTCGGCGCTGGGACTCTCCTCCCTCTTCTGACGTCCCTGGCTGAATGCGCATGCACGGCAAGAGCCGCGTGCGCATTCAGCCAGTCTCATAGGAAAGCATTATCAATGCTTTCCTATGGACGCTGGCGTCTTCTCACTGTGAAAATCACAGTGAGAAGCGCGGAAGCGCCTCTAGCGGCTGTCCATGAGACAGACACTAGAGGCTGGATTAACCCTATTATAAACACAGCAGTTTCTCTGAAACTGCTATGTTTACAGCAAAAAGGGATAAACCTAGCTGGACCTGGCACCCAGACCACTTCATTAAGCTGAAGTGGTCTGGGTGCCTATAGTGGTCCTTTAACTTTCAGTTGGTATCCACCAAATGATCCTGTAACTATTAGGAAGTCCTATTTTTGTGGTCCTTCTGAGGAAGCAATAATACAACTATTTATTGTATTGGATGCTTTCCCCTGAAGTAATGAATCAATGTTTCGCTCAATATAAAAGGATTTTAAAACATGGGGTGGTTTAATGTTGTATTTAAAGATAAGGTATTTTTATATATATATATATAAATATTACTTTGTGTAGTAGGCACGGATCTACTGTAGAACAGGCAAACAGAACGTGTATATAATAGACATCCCTTCTAACAGTGCTCTTTCTTATTTATTTTTCAGGAGAGTATTTTAGTGGATGCCATGGTTTCTTCTGCCCTTTTACGTGAGAGATCTAACAGCACTGGGCTCTGCTTGTACTTGGTTTGATCCAGAGGAGTCCCTTTGGGAAAGGATCCAAAAGGTTTTTACTGTACTAAAACATGGGCTGATACTTTTATTGTGGTTGACATTCAAAGGTCCGAATTCCCATCTTTGATAGGACTCCATACCGAGGGAAGAGACTATGTGCAGGGTGTCTATTTTCACCTGGGTTTTGCAGGTACAATGTCCTAAAAGTGGTCTGGCGGTGCCTATATTCCCACTCTCACTATGACGATTCGGTGTGCCCTCTGGTTGCAACAATTGTGGGTCTTTAGACTTTTCCTGCTGTGGGTGGCAGTGACAAGATTAGGAGCATCTCCACTTAACTGTCAGAGTAACTGTGTTTGTGCCAGTGACATTATCAGCTGTGCTAAGAAGGAATTGACAATTGTGCCTAGTGGTCTTCCCAGCTACACTGCAATGTTGGACTTAAGTCACAATAACATACATCGCCTGCGGGCAGAGTGGACTCCATTACCTCTAAAGAGGTTACACACACTGCTGCTTTCCCACAATTCTATTACCTCTGTATCTGCTGATGCTTTCTCCTTAACCCCCAACCTACGTCACCTAGATTTGTCCAACAACAAGCTGCATTCACTGGAGGAGAATGTTTTCAGCGCCTTAGAACAGCTGGAGGTGCTTCTTCTCTTCAAGAATGCAATTACAAATATTGATCGTAGTGCTTTTGATGAAGTGAGCCTCTTGCAGAAACTCTACCTGAGCCAAAACCGCTTGACACGTTTTCCTTTGGAGTTGGTAAGGGACGGGGAGAAATTGCCAGAGTTAGCACTCCTTGACATCTCATACAATGAGATCAAGAACCTACCATCGTCACAGCTCCGTGCATTACCTGCCCGGATAAGCAATGGGCTGTACTTACATGGTAATCCTCTGACTTGTGACTGTGAACTTTATGGACTGTTTTGGAATTGGCATGTCCGAAAACTTTCTTCTGCGATAGATTTCCGAGATGAGTTGAAATGCAGACTTATCGCTCAAAACAAGGTTAACTTAATCAGTCTTTTCGCTCTTAATAGTAGTGAGGGGCTCAACTGCAGCGTGGTGCGAGAGGCTGGTATGGAGGCGTATCTAGGGCAGACAGTTATTCTGAACTGTGACACCAAACAAAGAGGTATGACCCAGGTGTGGGTTACTCCTGGTAATGAGTCAGTAGAGACTGAACCTGGTGAGCGTTCAAGTAACCGCAGTAGTGTATCAGTTCTAAGCAATGGTAGTCTGCAGATACAACCTATCCGTTTGGAAGACACAGGGACATACACATGCTACGCACATAGCAAGTTGCTGAATGAGACTTTGTACGTGACACTTAATGTGTTTAACTTCACACAGCATGTGCACCAGGAGACCCTAAACACAGCATATACCACGCTGGTGGGATGTGTGGCTAGTGTCATCCTTGTACTGATATATCTTTATCTTACACCATGTCGCTGTTGGTGCAGACCAGGAGATAGAGGGCAAGGAGAAGACAGAGAGAGCATCCGCTCCTCAGTGCTTAGTGCCACTCCCAACCATGAAACCACTAGTGACAAGGCAGCTCTTAGTAGACATGTGGCCTTTCTAGAACCTCCTGGAGATCTGCGAGGCCAAAATGGCAAGCTGAAGCCTAATGGTTCACAGGAAGTACCTGGGATAAAGGGCTCAGCATTTCAGCCATCCTCACCTCACCGGAAGCTCTCAGACCCAGGATCCATAAGTTCAGTATTCTCCGACACTCCTATCGTAGTGTAAGCAACAAAAACTCACAGCAGAGGAATTAGTCTGAAATGTGCTCATTACAGTGGTTTAACTCTCTCACCACCGTGAGTTCCCCAGACTCGCAGCATGTGCATGTCGGATTGAAGCTCAAGAAGCTAATTAGAGAATGGGACATACAGCAAATAAAGAGTAAAGACAAAGTAGACGTAAAATGCAATTGGAAACAGTGGGAGTGAGCAAGAGATAATGCAGCATCCAAACTGTGAGATGGGAATAAGCTTAAAGGCTGAGTGTGGGAAATAACTGGAGAGGACGTTTGAAAGGTCAGAGATAATGCAATCATATCATTATCAATCACATTTACATTAGCTTTGCTGCAAATGTGATATAATTCAACACTAAGTGTCTCTTGTGGACCTAAGTGCATAGCAGAATCCAACATTTATTGATGGCAACACCTCTTAACACGAGATGCCCCATCTTTCCCATCCATGCCTTTTAATTGATTTTAAAAAGCATGTGTCAGCATCTTGCAGTTATGTCTAATGTACTTTAATCCCCATATGCTCAAATTACGGTGAAATAATTACATCCAATAACACAAGCTGGCCAAGGTAGACAACAACATACTACTGTTTTTTTCCTCTTCATTTATCCTCTTATGGTTCCCATTTCCCATCCTGTTAGTCTGCAGACAATGGTGCACTACAGACACCTTATATTAACATCCGTGACTGCCACGTCCCCTCCAGCATTAGCTCTGATCTCTCCTCTTACATTGAATATAATCAGATCCCTTTTCAAGGCAAGCTATGGCCAGATTAAAACAGACCTGCCACTCGAGATGTGCCAGCCTATATAACTCTCAAAGCACAATTTTTCCATCTTCAGGGTTTCCACTATGGGAAACCACAGAAAACAATGGTTACATTTCAGACTGCCAGATATAACATAAAGTAGTTTTTTAGTCTAAAACATCTCTGTAGATTGTGTTTTGCTGTAGGCGGTAGCAAATTAGATCTTTGATGTCTATACGTCCACACATATATGCGTATATGAGCCTTACACAGTTAGAACTGGAATGCCACGCAAGTTGACAAGAAACCTTGTTGGGTGGGTTGGTCAAGTCATTGTTGGAAGAAACGGATAGGGAATGAGAAGAAGAGAATAGAGAAAACTGTGAAATTGTGTAAAAAGGGTTTGAATAAGCCATCTCAT
Organism: Pelobates fuscus; assembly: GCF_036172605.1. Classification (NCBI taxonomy): domain Eukaryota; kingdom Metazoa; phylum Chordata; class Amphibia; order Anura; family Pelobatidae; genus Pelobates; species Pelobates fuscus. The sequence goes on along the minus strand of NC_086317.1, from coordinate 165,015,044 downwards.
AGAAACCTGTATTAGTAATAACTATATTTAAAGATACGCTCAATTGCACAACTTGTTTAGATCTTTGTGATAATATAGAAATGTCCAGACTCATGATGGAAGCTTTGTTCCAAAAGGTGGTATAACTTGTATTTCACCTTGCTTTAGGTTTTACATATCATTTTATGATTGGAGACAGGCCATGAAACCTTTCCCTTGTTTTCCTTCCTTCTATTGTACCCGCTGCCAATCCCCGTTTCGTTACTCTTGTCTTATGTCTTCTCTTATGTGCAGCTGAGCTCTGCTCCCTGTAAAGGCTATACATACAAAACATATAAATATATAAATATAGATATTATTTTATTTATTGAAACCTGGCTGCATCGTTACGATAGTCTGGATTACGGAAATAAAGATTTCAGTTCAAGATTTTCTTTTTCCTCTCTGGACTTTTTTGTGTTTCCATAAATGTCCTCAAGGAGGCACACAGGCATGCCATAGCGAACAATTAATAGCAAAAGTTACAGTTTAAATGTCTCTCCAGCCTGCAGAGTGTTGAATTAATGGATTGGGCAACTGGCAATGTTGGCTTATTGTATCTGATCTAACAATTCTAAAATTGTATGCGATCTAACAATTCTAAAATGACTGCACAGAACACTTTATGATTCTAGTACATCTGAAAGTTACGTATCTAATGGGGATCTGGGTGGTTTGTTTTGTTTGTTTTTTCGGTAGGTACATTTACTTTTCTTTGCTAGTCAGTAATATCTTTTAGCAGAACAATACAGTAGTTCTTCATAAATAAATTGCAGACCACTGAAAATCCCATTCTTCTATTTAAAGTGCATTTATCGAAATAGGGAAAATGATACACTAGACTAGACAGCTTTCCAGACCAGATAGTTTGGGATTAGCTACTGCCTGCAACAAACCGGAGAAATAAAGAGCTAACTATTTCAATAGCAAATTAAGTCCATGCAGAGAACAGTAGATTTTTTTTTTTTTTTTTTTAAATAAGCTTTTGAAACTGCTTACAGTATTTCTTATTAGAATTGTTAGATTTGGCCTTGGAGGGGATAGCTCGATCACTGATATTTTAGTCATGCCTGATAAAAGGCATACTCCATGTTATGTACTGTTCAGGTGTACCAGAAAATAGAGACATCCGGAGATGCCACAAATCAATGAAGAGAATTTCCTTAACTCAAGATTTCTCTCCAGATTGCAAAATACTAACTGAGCTGAAATTGCAGTACAGGTATTCATAAAAGGAAATTAAATGGGCTACTACAACAACAAAAAAACAGTGCTTTTGGTCAGTGTCATTTTTACTCTTCTGGTACCTTCCCCCCTTCAAAAGTAAAAAACAGAAGTTCTCCCATCTTCATCCACCTGTGTTACTTGCTCTTGGTGGAGGGATGTCAGAGAAGACAGGCTGAGCGTAGGACTTCGGCAGCAGGGTAGAGGGCCATGCCGCCATTGGTTGTCTGCCACCAACATTGACATTAGCCATTCTGGACCTCTTGTTCTGGGCTGTCTAATGATGCTGCCAGAGGCTAGATCTCCATATGTGCATCATTTCATAATGAAATGCTGCACATACAGACTTAAAGCACCATGACCTCGTCAGATCAGTAAAGTGGTCATGGTAGTTGGAGTAACCTTTTAAATGCATATTCACAGAGATTCCAGAAATATACAAAGTTGGTTTGGAGAAATGTGGTGTCTGAATTTGTATAGTTCCAGTCTTTGTAAGTCTGAGTGCAGATTTTTAGGATTTCACCAGCTACTCACTGAAGTGCTAAATGATTTAGCCTACTGGCTATTTATGTGGGGAAAAAAAACCTCAGTACTGATTTCCCAAAAGGAAGCCTCTTGTCTCATTATGTGGGTGAGAGAGTTTAAAGGTGCAGAATATACTCTCCCCTTCATCACAGCTGATGAGCTGTGTATTTAGAGTTTATTAATTGTGCATTTTTCAGCAGCCAGTAGAAGATATGTTTGCAATTTTTAACGAGATCTGGTAATTATAAAAAATATTTATTTTATAGCTATTTTTATTGTGATTTTGGAAACCATTACGTCACGTGTAGTTTAAAGGAAAATCTGCCTTGCGGCTTCTAGCAGCAGCCTTTTTATCTTACTCCTGTTCATGTGATGGGTAAAAAAACACAATTGTTGTATGTATTTTTCCTAAACTTGACAAAACGTGACAAAAAGGCGTAACTACTAGTGGATTTGTCTATGGAGGTTCCCGTATGCATGAGCAAGAGTACAGCGCTGATGTTGGCTCCTGGCAGAAGAAGTGCCAAGAACTGAAGAGAAACCCACAGAAGAAAATGATGGCAGTCGCAAGGGACATCTTCAGGTAATTAAAACTCACCTTTCCCCATACCCCCGGTCACCACCCTGCAAGCAATAAAATATGCAAAAAACCCAGAAGGTGGCAGAGCTGCTTTAAAGCTTGCAGGTCCCTTGGTAATTTTCCAAAATTGAAAAACTCCAGTGAACATGGCCATTTTAGACATTTTAAACCTAAACAAAATAAAATAAATTTGACCTGTGGTGTCCCCAATGTTGCATTAACCCGCAGAGTTGACACCATCTTTTCCAGAATATAAGACATCTAGGGCTTATTTTCGGGGGATGCTTGCAATATAAGCCCTACCCTGAAAATAAGACCTAGTCGCTTGTTCGCTAATCTATGTTCGCATGTTCACAGGATTCCATGCCCTAGTAAGTTAACCCATGTTTCTCGGGATTCCATACCCAAGTGAACTGGTCCATGTTCAAGGGAATTCCCCCGAACGTAGACCTGCTTTCTTGCACATGCTTGCTACCGTTTTTCCCCGAAATAAGACATCCCACGAAAATATGCCCTAGTGCGTTTTTCGGGGCAAAAATTCATTCAACACCCAGTTTTATTTTGGGGGAAAGATGGTAGTGAGGCAACCTAGACGTAAGAAATAAGCTGTTTAATACAATGTTAGTGCTTTTTGTACGTGAAAATAAATAACTTGAGGATATACTTAAGGTAATAGATCTGCATTCTTATTTTGGGCATAATTGCTTTGGAAGATGGGATTGCTATAATGAAGATTTATTTATAGAAGAAAATGTTTTCTTATCCCAGAATGCTCAGTAACATTTTATTTTATTTTGCGATTCTACACTATGAGAGTATACTTTTACTTTAAAGGATTTTCATGCTGAGACTGAAAGAATGTTTGCAACTAAAAATGCTGACAGTCATTTGTGGAATGAATATGCTAGGCAAGTGCAAGTGTAATCACTTATTTATTAAAGTTTCTTACAAGTCTATTCACTAAACACAGGATTTCGCATGGATGGACAAAATCCAGTGAAAATGACCAAATTCTGGTTGGCGCAAGCGAATCTCTAGCAATTGCTCAGATGCATTTAGTGTCCAGAATAAAATCAATGCGGATTAGGAATTTTCACAAGGCACCACTTTGACTATAATTCAGAACCAAATGCTTTCTGCATGATACACATTTGCAAATTATTATTTTTGCAGTGACAGCGCAAACAGCAACTGGCAAATAATTTAAAAACCCTCAGCAGTGTGGGGTTAATTATGTAGCAGCTGCCCAGCCCTTCCTAGCCAGTCACTACATTTAAAAAAAGTTTCAAAAATATGTTTAAATAAATTAAAGGACCACTATAGTCGCCCAAACCACTTCAGCTCAATAAAGTGGTCAGGGTGCAAGGTCCCCCAGTTTTTAACCCTTCAGAGAAACTGCTATGTTTACATTGCAGGATTAATCAAGCCTCTAGTGGCTGTCTTCCTGACAGCCGCTAGAGACGCTGATTGCGAAATTCGCATCCAACGTGCATAATGTCCATAGGAAATTATTGAGAAATGCTTTCCTATGGACGTTTCTAATGCGCGCGCGGCTCTGGCCGTGCATGCGCATTCGGCTACACTCGGGAGCTGACGTCGGAGGGGGAGGAGAGGTCACCAACGCCGAGGGAGCCCGGCGCTGGATTAAAGTAAGTAGCTGAAGGGGGAGTGGTCCCTGACGGTGGGGGGGGAGAGTGGTCCCTGAGGGTGGGGGGGACCTAAAGGTTGTATAGTGTTTGTAGTGATCCTTTAAAAAAAACTTTATGCAGGTCAATACTTTATGCAGGCCCCACATTACCATAAAGGAGGTTTAAAACCATGTGGCAGGTGGAGGCATATCTACTAATCAATTTACTAACGTACAAGCTAACCCAGTCGTGCCCAAACTTTTTAGGTTCAAGGCGCCCTTAATATTTCAATATTTTTCCAAGGCTCCCCAAGTCAAAAATTTCTAGGTTGTATACATGAACAGTGCTGCGGCATATACTGGGCCACTGTTCAGCAGAAATGTTTCCCTGTCAGGGGTGGATCCAGAACCTAATCTCGGCAGGGGCACTGGTAGATTATTTAAAGAAACAATCGAGGCACAATAACCACTACAGCACGCTTTAGTGGCTATGGTGCCAGGAGTGCTGTGGTGCCCTCCCAAGGTAAGTAGTGAAACAGTTTAAGAACAGTATGACAACTTAGCTGGGGTCTGCCAGGATAGGGGCTGTTTTAGGGGTAGGGGCGGTGGTGTGTGTGTGTGTGAGGGGTGCAATGTGTTCACGTGGTTGCATTGTGTTTGTGAAGGACGTGGTGTGTGTATGTGTGAGGGTTGCATTGTATCTGTGTTTGAAGGGGGCAGTGTGTATGGGGAGGAGGATGTGTGTGTGGGGGGGTACGGTGCATGTGTATTGGGGCAGTGTGTGTGAGGGGTACAGTGTGTGTGTATGGGAGCAGTGTGTGTGAGGGGTACAGTGTGTGTGTATGGGGGACAGTGTGTATATATGGGGGGCAGGTCCACCCTTATAATAAAGTAGATCCCATGGTCATTAGGATGTCCCCCTTTTTCTTTTATTAAATAGCACACACCCATATGCCATGGGTGGGGAAAGGGATTGACGTGGATGGGGCCTTTCTAGCAGTCGCAAGTTTTAAATGCCCCCAGCGGTTGCATGGCACGTATATTCATAGGGAGTTGTAAAGGAATACTGCAGTCACTATAACAACTTCATCTTTTTGACACTATTAAAAAAAACTTCGGTCCTACATCCTCCCTTCCCAACCCACAAAACCCTTTGTTTCAATAATTTGAAGGCTTGGAAGCGCTGCTTCAAGCCACAACTCTAAGCTCTATGGGTATGAAACCCAGGACTGTTATTTCCTGGCTCTCATACCATAATGTCACATACGCATATACAGTGCCATCATGGTCTGCAATAAGAGACTCATTGTATTCAATGGTTTTGTATAGCAAAATCATAGGAGCATCGGAATGGACCATAATCCTGTAGACACACTCCAAGGATGACCTAACTCAAGGAGGGAGCCATGGCGTTGCAACGGTAGATTTGGTGTTGGAGAAAAAAATATATATATATATATTTTTTTTTTTTACACACTAGGGGAAGCTTAAACGAAATAGCCACATCAGGACTGTAGAAATACAGATATTTTATTATATATATATATATATATATATATATATATATATAATTATTGAGCCCCACATGGTTTTTATTTATTTACTTTTAAACTTTTTACATGTGGAGGTTAGCCCTTGCACTGCCGGTAGTTATTTAACTATTTGCAAGCAAATAGTTAAGATTTTTTTTCTTTTCTTTTCTTAAATCCTTACCTGGAGTTGAAACTTCAGTACTTGGATTTGAAGCATTCAGGTCTGGATTTCATCCATCCTTCAGTCCAGTTGAAATCCAGACCTAACTCAGGCACTTAAGGGGGCCTGAACATGCACAATGTCTGGATTTTGCAATCCGAATGGCCTTGTATGCAGCCGAAAGGTTTTGCTTCATTCGGGTTTTAGTTAATTACCCCATTAGTCATACCTTCCTAATGGAATCATTCTTAATTCTTGTCCTATTGCTGCATATAAATACTACATAGTTCCCTGAGCAATTTATTTTTTTAAATACAAACCCAACAGCATGAAGAAATTATAGCTTTCCAGTAAACAATATATACAACACTACATTCATGGGGTGAAGGAGGAGAACATTTTGATGTTAAGTACAATGTTTACAGAAATTAAAACGTTTGATTTATGTTACCAAAAATGTTATAGTTCTCATGTAATATGAGATCTAATAATGCAGATAACGTAGACCCAAATCATTGCCATGGCATTAGCATAATAACCCATTCTTCATTGTATGATTAGTTAAACGCATTCTTTACATCGTAGCTAAGGGATCCTAAGTTGAGTTCCCATGCTATGTTCAGCGAATCTTCAATGGTTGGAACAATATATAATGTGATTTTATATTCATCAGGCTTCAGTAGACTGCACACAAGACATTGTTTGCAGTAACAACATTGCCTTCTCTAGCACAATGGGGACCATTTTAATACTGGATAGTGAAGGCAATTTGTATTGTGTTTTTTTGTTTAATAATTGTGGTTTTTTTTTATCGTCACCAAATAGCTGTCCTCTTTATTAATTACTTTAAAGGACCACTATAGGCACCCAGACCACTTCAGCTTAATGAAGTGGTCTGGGTGCCAGGTCCCTATAGGATTAACCCTTTCTGCTGTAAACATAGCAGTTTCAGAGAAACTGATATGCTTACAAATGGGTTAATCCAGCCTCTAGTGGCTGTCTCATTGACAGCCGCTAGAGGCGCTTCCGCGCTTCTCACTGTGATTTTCACAGTGAGAAGACGCCAGCGTCCATAGGAAAGCATTGAGAATGCTTTCCTATGAGGCTGGCTGAATGAGCGCGCATGCGCATTCAGCTAATGACTGGAAAGGAGGAGGAGAGTCCCCGGCGCTGGAAAAGAGGTAAGGGATTAACCCCTAGAGCCCGGCGGGAGGGGGGCCCAAGGACCCTATAGAGCCAGAAAAATGAGTATGTTTTCCTGGCATTATAGTGATCCTTTAAAGTACTACACATGTTTTTATTGCGGTGCCTTCCTCAAGGGGACATGTAGTTGCACTAAACTAATGTGCATATATCCAGTGAAGTGTTCTTAAATTTAAATTAGTGAGGCAGGGCTTAAATATGTACTATCCATAATCATTTTTATTGGCTCACCTGTCATTTCTAGGTTACCCCTACAACTGTGTACACAGTGCTCACCTGCTCTGAATCAGAGAATAAATTGAATGTGTAAGTAAATTTCTGTAACACGTGACTAAACGTGCAATAATAAGAACAGCTGGATGTTAAATGTATTCAGTGCAGCTAAATGTCTAAGGTTAACAAAAGCTGTTTTGTTTTGTTAGGAGTGCTGTAAGGAAAGCAGGTGCAGAGCACATTAACTACAGGGATGGTTCTTCACCAATACCGACTTAATATTTAAAGGGACGCTTTCTGTCATATAAAATGGATGCTGCCTTCACGATCAATGCAATGTGATATCAAAGGGCAAACTCAGTTCTTCCACACAAGTCGTGACAAACAAAACTGTGTAACAAATTTTCCACTTGCTATCCCCTTTCCATCCCCAGTGCCCACTTCCAAAATGGGGATTTTGGATCAAGGTGCCACCGGAGGGGTTGAGGCTGACACACAGTTTTTTCTGTGATGTCATTACGACCACCCCTCTACCGGAGCCAAGACCTTCCCCTAAGCACATATAGGAAGTTACATCACGATGTACTGGCGGGGGCGGCGTGCGGTCTGTTGTGCCGGAGAAGCAGGTGGTTTAGAGTGACACCACTGACCACCAATGAAGTTCATTCAAAAGAACCCTCATACATGCGGCGCTCTCTTCCGGTGGTGGAGGGCAGATTTGACGAACGGCATTACCCGTGACGTCACTTTCGCCAACCACGAACCGAATTATATGTCCTGCAGTCTAATACCTCTGAACCACCAATGGGTGTTCACCAATTAGACATTTAAGGGTAGCAAATGTAATTATCAAAAAGGGGTTTCCCAATCACAGGTGTTTCTAGGACATATAAGAAATTGAAGAAAACCTGAACTTATGACTGGTTAATTACACATCATGTAATCCTAAAAAGGGGAGGGCACATACAATTTACTGAACATTTAAAAAGCAGAAGATTCCTGAAGCTACACTACAGCTGACTGAGGAAGCTTACAGACAAGTGAAACGCGTTTTGGCTGAGTTTGGACTTTTAAACTGCATTTGTTTTATATTTTGTATACCTGGTATATTTTGTTTCTATTTCAAACTTTATTGGGGAGTGCCATCCCAAGAAATTGGCACACTGCTGATCACCCTTAGAGCCAGGAACTTAAGGCTCTTAACAAAGTGAGCATAATACTTATCATAAGTACAATAATTGCTATTTTGCACAGTACTACACATCTGGTCTATTTCTTCCTTTTTTGTGTCTTTGGAGGAACATCATTGAGGAAGTGGTGTGTTGCTGCCCAAAGAGCAAAAAGGTTTATTTTACAAAGCCAATATAGGCTCCAGTCCATGTGAGTGGTTCTAGTTAGTCACTCTTATCACCCATTACTGTTAAAGACCATCTGCACTATATATTTCCTTTTTTTTTCTCTTTATATGTGTCCCCAAGTACATATCCCCAAGTGTGTTATTGTATTAATGGGGTAAGTGAACCCCTCCACTATTTTATATTTATATAGTACTCCACCAGTTGGTGTATATTTTATACCATATCTTTTCCAACACAAGTTTCCATCTCAGCTATTGTGATGCAAAGTTTGAGATTTTCACTGTCAAAAATGACAATGTCTTAGATTTATTAAATAGCCCTGTATGGTGTATTCACTAAACTCTGAACTGCCCACCAGCCTTAGATCCTAAAATGCATTTCTGGTAGTCTCAGTGCTTGATTGTAGGTTAGTTTTTTTATTCAAAAAATAAAATAAAAAATAAGGCGGGTACTTGGGGAGTCCTGTACCAGCAACCAAAGAAAAACAGTGTTTTTACAAAATATTTGGGTATACCTTTAATATCTGAATGCCAAAATGTAGGCAAAAATTGGGTAATAAAAAAATAAATAAAAACCAGCTCAGTTAAAGTCACATCAGACTTTAGACTGATTTTTGCAATTTGGATTTTATAAATTAAAGTTTATTGAATAAACCTGTTTATGGCTATGGACCATCCTTTGGCGTTGCTGGATGGAGGCAAGCTATAGGGGTTAAAGCACTGAATATGGGCCTGTTTAGCCGCAGATATCTTCCAGGGCAGATTCTGCGCCTCAGTGTGGAGCCAAATTGTTTGCAAGCTAAAAACACATGCCTTTTCCTGCATATGTCTCTAGCAATGTATTTCCAGCAGCGGTAAATACAAGTGTGAAGAAGATATTGGGACAAAGTACGTGGCTGTAGAGGTAGAGGAAAAATTACTTTGGGGGATGTTGGGGATATCCTGAAATGACAAGTGTAACTGTTTATCAGATGATAAAGTCCATGTCTGGCATACACCTCCAGGGTATGTAATCATCACTGAAATTTTCTTTCTACTGAAGCTCTAGGTATTTTTGCAGCCTAGCAATGCCCCTGGCAACTTTGGAAAGCGGAGACAGTAAAGGACTTATGTACATTTGCCACAAAGTTCAAAACATAGAATGCCATAGAATGTAATAGCTTCCGCTATAGAATCATGCAATGCGATGCGTTTAACATATAGCTTCAGCTATAAGGAATAGGATGAAGGGAGCGGATTGGCTGCTCGTTGTATATAATGTTAAATTAAATAAGTTTCATGTTTGCAGCCTTATCAGGGATAAGTAAATGCAATACCATAACAAGATCCCTAGTGGGTAGAATGTAACATATCATTTTAAAGCTGCTGACCCATTAAAAACAAGCAAAAAAATAAATTAAATAGAAATAAGGCAACCTAAAGACGAAAGACAGTTATTATGCTTGATTAATTGACGTAAAGTTTTTAAGGGGTTCATTACAGGTCCACTTTAGGCCTATGCATCGAAAGTACTTTTACAGACTTTTGCAACTGCAGCAAACACTGTTAATGAATCATATGTTAAATATTACTTTTAAGCTCTTGCAGGATTTCATTCCCGAATGACCACATTTGATTGACAACCGTGATCTAGTGTTTTGGCTCGAGACGACTAATGAAATAAAGTACACACAATGGGATATCATGCTCGGATAGGCAGACGTTTCACAAAGACAAGTTTATTGTCAAGATAACACAGAATCACTCACAAAGACATGATAAATAAGAACCATGACAGATCTAAATAAATATCAAATATCCATGTAACAGACAATGATTACAGTAACGTTATAATCCCTCAACTTGTACAGTTAAACAGGGCTGCCACATATTGCACATAAATATATGTGCGCTTTGGTGCCACGACATATACAGTGTGCATTAATATACTGTATAAATACTCATGTTCCAATCATTTACTCAACAAATGCACACACTGCTGATAAATAAGGGAGTGCCTTGAATGCAATAGACAATGTAAAGTGACTTTAGGGACATTCATTTAATATCAATTAATATTTTATTTTATTGCTTTCAACAATAACTTTGTTTTTGCTGAATTATTTTCAGCAATTAATAATTTTTTATGAATTATTAGTTTTTTTATTTTATCATCTTTCATACCATAAATCATGATAAATGCTGATGAATGTATAGCAATTTTACAAGACACTTTATTTAGAGAATCTCCCAAACAGCGTCTCCAGAAGCCAAATGTTATGGCTTCTTAAAGAAAAAGTATTATAAATGTATATCATTATTATTTAAAATAACGCTTACATGTACTACATCCTCTGTGTGCATTATTTTGTAATGCATACGTATTTTACTGCATTTTCTGGCTTATCAGGCCAAACACCCTGCAGGTAATCATGAGCTAGAAAGCCAGGAAATTCGGGGAGAGCTATTACCGTATATATCCATTACAATATAATGTACATGAAGGTCATACATGTGCTCTAATATTTTCAGTTATATTAACAAAGAATTGGTAAAAAAAAAAAAAAAAAAAAGGAAGGGAGGGAGGGGGGGGGGGATTAGGGGCACATCCAGATTTCTCAGCAGTGGTGCTGCAGTAAAGAATTTATACAAAATATAGATTAAGGAAGACATTTAAATTTATCGCCCATGTTAAATCTAGTGTAGGACCCACTGATACGGTTGTGCTGTGGCGTAGTGGTGGGCTTAACACAATATGGCCATATTTGATTGCTGGGGTAAGTGATTTAAAGTAGCCTTGTAAAATTAAAAACCTTTTTATGAGCGGTATTCCTTGATATGTATTTTATCAGTGCTATAAAATTAATTTCCATACATAAATTTGTAGAATCACGCTTGATCAGTAATGCTCAATATTGTAAAATAGGCCCCCAATTTTTTTTCCTTGCTTTTAATAATTGCAAGTCCATATAAAATGATTGAAAAAATGAATAAAATACATTTGTGCAGTTAGCGTTGTGCCAAGGCATGATTTGCTTTTTCAAATCTGAATTCATAAGTGCTTAAAGAACAACTCTGTTCAAGAAGGAAGTCAATTTCAATCCACCATGAAAAATATATACACATCACAAAAACGCACTAGCTCTGTAACATTTCACAGTGACACAGATAAATATTAGGCTTGATTTTCTTTCATCTGTGTTGGATGCTTATCCCTGAGGAAACTATGTCTAGTAAGAAATCCATCCATGGCCTAGGCTGGAAGTAAATGGATAATGCTGGTGTTTAACATTTCAAGGTAAATGTAGGGTGATGATACAGCCATCCTTTGAGGGATCCAGTCATCCTTGGCCAGATGGCAGGACTTGACTGCATAAAATAAACAAACCACACACAAATAAAAAAATCAATAAAACCGTAAGAAACTTTCAGAAGGAAATGGGAACTGTATGTAGGATACCATAAGGTAACCTACACATTTCACCCAAAACATAGAAAGGAGCACAAAAATAAGCAGAGGTTGATGAAATTGGTGCAGTTATATGCACACTGCCCTGAATGTCCTCATTTTTAGTGGTTTAAAATGTATCTGTTAGCTTGTTTAAGTTTTAATTCCACAGTTCAAAAAGTGCAAGACTGCAATATGTTCATGTATGCACCATAAGTGTACATGCAGACATAAAAATGTAAAGTGATAAAGTTCTTAAAAACAATTACATTCTGCTCAGTGCCAGCATGTAGATGTTCTTCTTCTGGGCAGCTCTTGGTAAAATTGCATTCTGTCACATCTGTCCTTTCCTTTTTGGCAGGTAAATATCTATTACCTGGTTCATAATGATCAGAGCAGGGTAAAGAGGAACGCAAAGGCAGACATACCACACAGGTCCCTTAACTTGTGCCTGAAACCAGTCTGAACACAAGCCAAATAGGACAGTACCAGTAGATAATAGATACACTATTAGGCCACATGTGGCATGGTATAGTTTAAGGCGAGATACTGCAGTGACACGGACCAGGCGGGGACACAACAATGCAAAGCCCCAGAAAGCCTGGCAGGATGTGGCAGCAATTGTGATAATGCCCAAAATGCTGTGCCAAGAGGTAAAGTGTGGTTGCTCACTACGGTTCTTGCTCCAGATAATGAAAGTCAGGCCAACACTTGCATACACAAACACAAATAATTGTGCCAACCAATGTAGTCGGGTCTTGGACGTTCGGGAGAGGGGGCAGAAAGGAGAAGTATCAGGAGACAACAGTAGTACGCCTTCAGTCATACACAGGCAAAACTGTAAACAGAAATGAGATTTCTAAAGATTAATACATGCAAATCTGTAGGGGTACAAAAAAACAATGAAATGATGGTTTGAAAATTAATAGAGTGTAAGGACAGAAAGACAATTAAGAGTTTAGAATTTGGAGATAGGAGTGAAAAATTAGGTAAAGGGTGCAAAAGAGAGGGTAGATCAGAGTGAAAAAAATGTAAGCATATGTTCTCTAATTAAACTAGATTGAATACTCACTGCGGTGGCCATGAAGACAGGATGCCATGAGAAGAGACCTGCACAGTAAAAACAATATTAAATACAGGGTTTCTGCTTAAGAAATATCTGAGGCAATGCATATACCGGTTTTATTTATATGTGCATAATACAGGGGCTGTGTACCTCACAATTTGTTCATCTCACATTGAGTCTGCATACGTGAATAGTACCAGGTTAATTTCAAAGGTAATTATAGCTGGATCATAGTCAGACAATTATCAGCTCAAATATTAACCCAAGTCAATTTTACAGCACCTCTTCCAGACTCAATAAGAAGTCGGAAATGTCCCTTGCCTCCTGATAATTTGATATATTAAGTTATATGTTAAGTATATGGCAACTGTCAAGAAATTACATTTTGAATCACCAGTGAAATCAACAGGGATTCAAGCTGGCCAAAAGCAGCAGGGTCATTGTGCGGGCACAAAAACATGAACTCTGTAGGCACCATTAACCTTCAGTGAATTGAATTGGTTATGGTGTCCCAATGACAATATATGCTCCATCTCCCACCACACCAAGCAGTGTGGGAGTGATTGTCTGCAAGCCCTTGTATATATATATTTATCATAGCCTGGTACCCCTGGCATGGCACAAGATGGAAACACAGCTCTGCTTCTGATATATTGTCATAGGGGTCCACCGGTCCAGGCTCCTGGAGACTGAAGATCTCGGCTAAATAGTGAGTAACTACTTAACTTTGATGCATCGCCCACAGACTCCAGGCACCATAACCACTCCAATCAGCTGGAGTGGGTAAGGTGCCTATGGTGTCCCTTTATGTAAAACATTTTCACAAAAACATTGCTAAGACCTGGAATTTAACAAATTAAACCCTCGATCTAAGTGTCTCAGGTTGTCTTAAAATAAAAATGTGCCACTGAGCTACGCTGAAAGCATAAGATGTGCATATTGTTCACCAGAACAATATAAATAGGAGAAATGTTAGGTACCCTCAAAACAAAAACCTTTTGGGTCAACATTGTCCTTCTATATGTTCATGGGGAAACTTGTGTTACTGTGTAGGGTACCTCATTTTACTGAACACTTATTTACATTTTTTTTTTATTTTTTTTTTAAATGTGCTTTTAAAATGTAAAGGAAATAGGAGAACAACAAAACTAGGAGAATAACAAAAAAAAAGACAAGTTGATTAGAAAAGCTGTTATTGTGCAAATACTTGTGAATCTGATTTACAGCTATTTTAATCTGCTGTCAGTGAATACACTAATAGTAATAATATGGATTTCAATATATGAAATATGGAGTGCTAAAAATTGTAACTATAAACACTAACTTCTAGAACTTTTAAGGGCACAGGTACTATGAGCCTTTGGGTGCTTTCCCAAGGTTTTCTGTCACACAGAATCTTTTGGTAAAAAATCAGGGCTTTCTCTGGCAACAAAAGTTTGGCCCTTTAGCAGAGGATTGAATAATATATTAGTTGTATTTTCTGTCCAAGATAAACTTTGGCTAACCTGAATCCGCTGCTCATAGCCTATGATGAGAAGAAAAGGTTGTCACAGCAGAAGTGTGGTCTAACTTCTGTCTTAAAGGAACACTTGAAATGTTGGTATGTTCCATTTTTATTTTATTTAGGGCTCTCCGTTGTTTCTCCAAAAAAATAAAAATGACTTGCCTTTAATCTAGCAGTGAGCATCTGTGCTCCTCATGGTGAAGCATTGGGACACAGGGATGCATGGATGGCAATTGCTGCAATCTACCTGCAATGTTTCTTGTATAGAAGCATTGAAGCCAGTGAAGACCTCGTTTTTGCTTGGAGTGCTCAGCACTTAAGAGAGTTGTACCCAAGGAGTTTTTATAAATGTGTATGTCACTAATTGATATTAAACATATTTAAGCTTGCATGATTGCTGTGTTATGTTGTTGGTGCAACCAACCTATTCCTGTAGTCTCTCATTTGGATCCTCTTGGTTGAAAAGACCCCCTGGTGCTGTATGACAGGTTAATTTTATGGAGATTTTTTACATAACAATTAGTGTTGATTATGTTAACGTGTTCCTTTAAAGGAACATTCCTACATCATAACCACTACAATGTGCTATAGTAGTTAATGTTGCCAGGCATGACCGGGTCCCCCAGTGTAGGTGGTCAAATTTCTAAGAACCACTTATCTGGGTCCTGCCAAGTGCCATCCCCCTTCTTCATTGAGTGGTGGAAGCGCTCTGCTCTGGGATTGCCTGGTTGTACAATTCTCAACCAATGAGCTGGTCCTGCATGGCAGGGCTTTGCTCAGGAGAGTTAACTGAATCTCCATGCAGGAGCATCTGGCTCTCACAGTAGAAGGCGGCCAGCATCTGGTGGACTCCATGCAAGTTGTAAAACCATTTAAAAAAAATGGTTTCAATTCTTACATTGGTGGGCACCAGTGCACTTCTGTCATTGTCACAATAACACTGTTGTGACTATGGTGTTTGGAGTGTTCCTTTAATAGAAGTAGTGATAGTATTTGTAACGGCCACCCTGAGTTAAGAGGGGTGTATGCCGTTGGAGACGTCCTCTTCCCTTGAGAGGACCTGTGCTGCAGATTCTCCAGATGTCCTCTCAGCCGAACCAGTAGTTGAAGGTGTAGTAGAGCTCTTACAAGAGCTAGTGAAGCAGGTTCCCTACAAGCAGGAGACAAGGCTAAGTGTTGAGGGTTTAGCAGATCTGAAGCTTTAATGAACCAGGCTGGCCTTTTATACACTTATTCCCAAAAGGTTACCACCCACGTGGACCTAGCTGGGCACAGGAAAAAACTGTGTATAACCAATTCATTCCACAAAATTCCTCCCCTCTGCTTGGGAGATAATTGAGTTAATTACAGTATCAACTCAATTATCTCTAAACGAAAAAATTAAAATGTTTTACCCATTTTCAGAAATACCCCAATATCACATCCAAACCCCATATTCTGATCGTCCATCATATTAAAAAATCATGTGAATCGGTTCAGGGGTTCGGGAGTTAGCTGGAAGTCCCATTTCTGCCCAGCCGCACACGAGGCTCCTGCCCAGAATAGTACCATGAATTCAGCTGGTGCGGTCGGTCTCTTTCGTGCATTATAAAATGTCGAACAACAGTTCACATCATTTGTGCGTTTGATGGTCGTGTGCCGCTTCATTCGTATAGAATTTCTACCGAATGCCGCCATCTTCGGATGGATTATCATGAATCTAAGTGGTCCTGGAAGTCTCAGCAGTGTTTGGTAGATCAAATGTCTGAAAATAGTTCCAGACACTCGACGACCAAATCCCGCTGGACGCGTTCGACAAAACAAGATGGCGCCGCCACGTGTTCGTGCATACGAATCGATTGCCACCCAGTGAACCACTTAGAACGTTGGGATGCAGTTTGGCACAGAGTCAAATAAGTCAATTGGCGGCACACAACTGGCTTGGGTGGTCGAACGGTCGGTAAAATGTTTGGTAAACAAACAAATTGACTACAGTTGGTTTGTTTGAATTCGTATCCACAAACCCCTGTCCAGCTACGAGTAATAGACTAAGTAGCTTATCATAGATCTTGCTTCCACTCATCACACAGGAAATAGAACACTGCTCTATAAGCAAAAAGCAGCCATATCACAACAGCTGCCACCAACAGTTTACACACAGCTCAGTTCATTGTTTTGTGAAGTGCGCCATGTGCGGAAATCTGCTGAGGGGAGAGATATCCTTATCTGTGCCACGTGAACATAAAATATAGATAAAACTGAAGAAATGTCTGACTGCCTTTCGGGATGACCCTACATACAGAAAAAAAGGCTTTTTTTGCAGAATGTTTTAAAGGGGAAATATCACTTCTCCCCTTCTATCTCCAGTATTTAACAAATATGTACTTGTGAGCTGTGAAAAATAAAATTAAATGTAGAAATCCACACTTATTGTGGAACTAGGCACGTCCATTTTGGCTCCAAGTTATAAGTTCTGTCTTGAACCCGGGAGACTACATAAAAGTATACAAAGAAATCAGAAATTAAACAATGTTTAATTTCTGTCTGTGCATTTGCAATGGGTCCCCTGGCTTTGACTGAACTAAAAAGGAAAGTGATGCAATTTGCTAAACGTTTAATATACATTTTCAAGAGAACACAGCATTACGTGAAAAAAAGGTTAACGTGAGTAATAAGTCATAAAGCTCGGTACATTAAACTCTCCTTTTCTCTGCAGACCTTCAAAAATCCATAAAAACACATTAACTCCTCATCCCCTATTTCCTTACTCTGCTTTTTCCCACCTAACAGCCCCCAGCCATCACTCAGGTACACACTGATCACTTAATTATCTTTATGTATATCTCCTTCATCCTTTTAGAATGTAAACTCGTTTTGGCAGAGCCCTCTTAACCTTCTGCTCCGGTATGTAAATCATGTTCTATTTTGTTTAGTATTTATTTAATTTACCTATTGCAGGGATAGGCAACCTTCGGCACTGCAGATGTTTTGGACTGCACCTCCCATGATACTTTGCCAGCATTATGGCTGTTAGAGCATTGTGGGAGATGTGGTCCACAGCATCTGGAGTGCCAAAGGTTTCCTACCCCGATCTATTGTAAGATCCTGTGGAATACGTTAGCGCTATATAAATAATTGTAATTTTTAATCTTTATTCAACAGTGTTATTTCAAGACAAATGACAGATGCCCTTTAAGAGGTAAGGCTGGAGGGGACAAGGACAATGCACCAATACAACTTAAGAATGTGAAACAGTTTTGGTGCTTAGACTGACCCTTTAAAGTGGCACGGTCATTGCCGAATCCCATGTTTTTTTAACCCCCCTCCCGACTCCACTACATCTAATTGTCCCCCTAGTCATCCCCAAATGCCCCTATGCCCCTCATATTACTTATTTTTTAATCTTTATTTTCTGCCCGGACCCAGGTTCTCGGCACCGCCATCTTTGTGTGGATATATGAAGTCGTCATCTGCCCACACTAGATAGCGCTATGAAATTCCTGCGCATGCCCAGTTAAAAATGTGGGCATGCGAACGGGAATTTCATCAATTCATGAATTCATCAGAAAGACTAAAAAATGAATAGAAATTTCAAACGAATGAACGAAGACCTCTTCGTAAGTTCGGTTTATTACAAGGAGGGAGCTACCGGCGCACAGCTCCCTCCTTGTAATATGTAAAAATAAAAGCGTCAGGGAGCAATGCCCCCCGCCATTTCCTAAGCCACCCCATGTCCTCCCTCACTCTATACCCATGAGTGGCGTGTGGGGGCCCTAAATGAAAATGGGGGGGACCTATCCTATTGTCCTTTCCCCCCGCCCTCAGACAATAGGTCCCTCCCCCCATTTTCATTTAGGGCCCCCACCCGCCGCTCATGGGAGGGGGCCGGTGGGGGGGACAATAGGTCCCCCTCCCCATTTTCATTTAGGGCCCCCACTCGCCGCTCATGGGTGGGGACCGGAGGAGGACGCTAGGTCCCCCCTTTAGTTTAATAGCCTGAATTGTGTCCTAACAGGAATGAACAAACTTTTCTCATTCTGTTAGGACAAAATTCGGTAGTTTCACCGGCGTTCTGTCTAAATGACAGGACGTTTGGGAATACTGACAAGAAGCATAGCGAGATCATGGAGGAAAGGTAAAAATTGTGGGAAAATGTATTTGAAACAGAGCACACTTTGCTCCTCCGCTGGTCAGAGATGGTCAAGCGTAGGACACCTCCATATGACAAAATAGTCCTTATTTTGTCTCATGTTTTAAAGAAAACTAGAGCAGACAGGAAGAAATGAAGATCAGATCCTGACAGAGTGAGAGAAGAGGAATCTATTGGGGAAAGGTAAGTTCCGTATGACAGTGCCGCTTTAAGATGTTCACGAAAGAGTGTAAAAACTGTCAAGAGTAATGTCAGCATGCTGTATCTAAAAAAGGAAACACTAATTTGTGAATGACAGCTGTATTTGTTTAGTTATTGAAATGGAAGATCATCAGAGGCCAGCAAGCAAAATGTGTTTCCTTGTTTATTTGAGTGATACTACAGCTAGTACAAGTTGTAACTTAAATAAAGCCATTTACCCATCTCCTGTTTATGTATACCTTGTAAAATGATGTTAAAACTACATGCATTGCATGTCAACATTTAAATGAACTCTGTCATAAATCTTTATTTTGATTTTTTTAAAAGATACAAATAATATAAGAAATTGATAGGATCTAATTCATGGAGAATTACATTCAGACCACATATTTATAAAAAAAAAAAATTGGGTAACACAGTTCTAACTCATAAATGATCTCTTCTGTACAACTCAGGGAAATATAATTTAGTCTGTAACTCACTGTTTTCAAACACCCCACATTACATATACAGATTCCTTTCAGACATAAATGCTGGAGATGTTTATAGGGGGTTGGCGACCTGCTTTCCATACTCTGTCCATTTTGAACTGAGCTTTACGGAATGAAACATTGTTTATTGGATGACAGATCTCTTTCTGATACAGCTGCACCTCCTAGCCCACAAAATCTCTGTAATTCTATGGTTAGTCAATGCATCCAAACAAATAATTTCATAGAAAAAGGTTATGCAGCCTTCATTGACGGTCTGGGTGGAAGCAGTAGGCAATATCCGTCAACTAGAGGCACTAATTCTTGTCCGCCCCTGAGTTCCCAGACTACACAATGTCAGCATATACCACATGTCACTAATGGGAAATGGAAAGATCTTTGGGTATAGAGTGCAATCAGTACCCATCCACTCCTATTATCACTGACAGATGGGTTTTCCCTCTAGGGTATGGGTTCCCAACTTTAGGTAATCCCTAAATCCTGGACTGTTAGGGGGTACTTGAGGACTGGGTTCTGAACACCATCCCATTCCTTTCTACTACTTCACAATGTTCCACTCACCAGGCATCTCCCTCCCCTCTCCCACACACACATTTACCTCTCTTATCTCAGAGAGAAATTTAATTTGTCCTTCTCTATCCCTCTTTAACTCACCTTTTATCCTTTTTTCATCCTTGCTTCTACTTGTGCACTACTTGTCCATGAATGTCTCAGATACGTCTGAATACAGATTACAGAAAACCGTTACAGATCACCTACTCTCCCTAAATTAAACAGATTATCTGTTATTTATACAACGATGAAGCTTTTGCTTTTATTAAAGAATTCTGAATTTAAAGGTACACTCCAGGCGCATAAAGCACTTTAGCTGGCTCCTCTTTTTTCATTTTACAAAAGGTGCACATTTCAATAGAAATTCACATTCTTTTAAATTAACCCTGTTACAGCCTCACCTGTAACAGGGTTATTTCCTGGCAGGCAACTGCTTATAGAAGCCGCCTTGCAAATACCTCTCATTGAGCTGCATTGGGAAATCTGTGGTTGGAAAGCCACAGAAAGTCTGGGAGGGGTTAGTAAGGAATGGCATGCAAACACTTAAGACAAGAGATCTGCAGACTTTCGCAAGCTCTTTTTTTATATATACCCCCAGTGAGAAAATGCTGAATTAAATGAATTAATGTTTTTGTTGAGGGGTATATCTACTAAACAGCGATTTTTAAATTTGGGCAGTGGAGTGTCCCTTTTACCAATGTCCCTTGACATTGTCATTGTACTATTTTATTGTTCTTTTTCTCTCTTATCTCAATAACACATAATTAAACACTCCAGAGTTATATATAAATGCTGCAGTGTTGTATTGCCTTTTTTGTTGTATTGCCACTGGGCACCTGTAGAATATTGCATATTCAATGTTTCTATTGATGTTTTATGGATGTCTGGATTGACATAAGTAACAGATGGTATCAATAAGTCACAAGGTTTTCTTATATGAGAATTCTGGAATGTGGATTGGGGGTCTTGTCCTTATATGGCTAGATTTATACTCTGACGTCAGTATGGGCACATCTATATAGTAACTGAACAAAGGGACACAAGGTCTCTCTCTCTCGGCTATCCTTCCTGTATAGCTATGTAACGATGTAACTCTCCCTTCAGGAGTCCAGCAATTACCATCTGCTGTTGAACATCCATGATCATTTAACATCCCTTGTTGTTTTATTATGTATCAGCAAATAAAAATAAACCGTAAGTCAGATTGCGTATTAGTACTTTTAATTAATATAGACGTATATTAATTGTGCGAGCCTTTAACCCAAGAAATATACATAAAATAATTATTCCAATCGACTGGAAAAAGACACAGAAGAAATGGAAATTATTACAGCACCCTTCCCTCCAGACATAAGGATTAACTTACCTCCAATCCAGTGGCGAGATCTTGGAGGAGGTAGAAGGGATCTTTAGGAAAGTATATATATTTTTCCCCCCCAAGACAATTTTTATTGGGAATGCACAGTACACAATATTCGATAGGCATGAAATTGACAGTAAGAGAATCATGGATAGAATAACGACAGCGTAAAAAGTATGTCTTTTAATATGTCATGACATGGATTTGACCTAGTATGTATGTGACTAGCAGCAGGCCAGCTTTAACTGATGGAAATTTTGATGGAGTTCCAAAAGACATTACATGATATTCACACCCATTTCAATCACTAACCAATGAGTGCAATTAGGTGGTTTAATAAAATCTACTTGTCATTATTACAAAATTAACTCATTTCTAACTGAGTCATGTCCACAGTCATGGTTGATACTCACTAGTCCCAGGCCGGGAAAGTATCACCATAAAGATGGTGAACCCGATAGCCATAACATGTGCCAGGAAACTGCTAAATCGTCGCAGACAAACGTAAAGCCAGAATTCTCCAACTTGTGGCGATTCAGCCCCCAGGCGGGAGTGCTTCATTAGAAATTCAGGCATCACCCTACAAAACAAATGATATGCATTTATAAGGTTTACAGCAAATGCCGGTTTGATAAAATAAAATAAACAATTACATGTATATGGAGTGTGCTGAACCTTCTAATGTTAAAAGGGCACTTCAAGCTCAGTATATTGGAAATGGTATAAAGAGCCTGTTGGCACTATTCCCAGGGTTTATGTTAATAATTTGAAAACCACCCGGGCTCTCCTGGTGCATACAGTCTGGTCCCTCTGATGTGACTTGCCAAATGTGGAAGTTGTATCAGATTAGACACAACAGAGACACTGGGCATAAGGGACCAGGAGTCTGTGAAATGTTCTGAAAACAATCTCTTACAATCTACGGTGGCACCCACAGATTCCTTGCATCATAACAACTACAATGGCAAATATGGGTTATGCTACTTAGAGTTACCCTAGAAGTTCATACCCTAAAATCAGTGAGGGCTGGCAGTATACCAAGCAACAGAGCTAGGCTAGATCACTTGTTTTAGCGCAAATTATATTTAAAATCATGCCAAATGACCAGCTCTAGCTGTAGTTGCAACGGTCTCCTTATCATAAAGTACTTCTGCCAATTAACCCTGGTAATGTAGCATTAACTCGCAGTATCAGCAGTACTTGGGCTGAGCCTCTGCCGGCACAGACCTCATCACTGTACTGTTCTAAATACATCAAACTAAATTATGGTAAATGGGAACATTTGCAACAAAACAGAAGCTATTTAAAACTCTTCTTTGCAATTTTTTGGTTTAAATGTTACAATTCAGTTCTTAAATCACAAAACTTTACCTGTTAATACATAAAACACTCATAAATATCCCACTATGAATCTGGGTAACATAGAAACATAGAATGTGACGGCAGATAAGAACCATTCGGCCCATCTAGTCTGCTCAATTTTCTAAATACTTTCATTAGTCCCTGGCCTTATCTTATAGTTAGGATAGCCTTATGCCTATCCCACGCATGCTTAAATTCCTTCACTGTGTTAACCTCTACCACTTCAGCTGGAAGGCTATTCCATGCATTCACTACCCTCTCAGTAAAGTAATACTTCCTGATATTCTTTTTAAACCTTTGTCCCTCTAATTTAAGACTATGTCCTCTAGTTGTGGTAGTTTTTCTTCTTTTAAATATAGTCTCCTCCTTAACTGAGTTGATTACCTTTATGTATTTAAATGTTTCTATCATATCCCCCCCTGTCTCGTCTTTCCTCCAAGCTATACATGTTAAGATCCTTTAACCTTTCCTGGTAAGTTTTATCCTGCAATCCATGAACCAGTTTAGTAGCCCTTCTCTGAACTCTCTCTACGGTATCAATATCCTTCTGAAGATACGGTCTCCAGTACTGAGTACAATACTCCAAGTGAGGTCTCACCAGTGTTCTGTACAATGGCATGAGCACTTCCCTCTTTCTACTAATACCTCTCCCTATACAACCAAGCATTTCCTGCTGCTCTATTACATTGTCTGCCTACCCTTAAGTCATCAGAAATAATCACCCCTAAATCTCTTTCCTCAGATGTTGAGGTTAGGACTCTATCAAATATTCTGTACTCTGCACTTGGGTTTTTACGTCCAAGATGCATTATCTTGCACTTATCCACATTAAATGTCAGTTGCCACAACTCTGACCATTTTTCTAGTTTACCATTTGGATTATCCCTCCTGGAACATCAACCCTGTTACATATCTTAGTATCATCAGCAAAAAGACATACCTTACCATCAAGACCATCTGCAATATCACTAATAAAAATATTAAAGAGAATGGGTCCAAGTACAGATCCCTGAGGTACCCCACTGGTGACAAGCCCAAGCTTCGAATATACTCCATTGACTACAACCCTCTGTTGCCTGTCACTCAGCCACTGCCTTACCCATTCAACAATATTGGAATCCAAACTTAAAGATTGCAGTTTATTGATAAGCCTTCTATGTGCAACAGTGTCAAAAGCCTTACTGAAATCTAGGTAAGCAATGTCTACTGCACCACCCTGATTTATAATTTTAGTTACCCAATCAAAAAAAAAAATAAGATTAGTTTGGCATGATCTCCCTGAAGTAAACCCATGTTGTCTCTGATCTTGAAATCCATGTGTTTTTAGATGTTCAACAATCCTATCCTTTAACATGGTTTCCATCACTTTCCCCACTACTGAGGTAAGGCTTACTGGCCTATAGTTGCCCGACTCCTCCCTATTACCTTTCTTGTGAATGGGCACAACATTCGCTAACTTCCAATCTTCTGGGACTACTCCTGTTAACAATGATTGGTTGAATAAATCTGTTAATGGTTTTGCTAGTACACCACTAAGCTCTTTTAATAGCTTTGGGTGTATCCCATCAGGTCCCATTGACTTATTTGTCTTTACTTTTAACAGTTGAAATAGAACCTCTTCCTCTGTAAACTCACGTGTCATAAATGACTCATTTATCCTTTTTCTTAACTGAGGTCCCTTTCCTTCATTTTCATCTGTAAATACCGAACAAAAATATTCATTGAGGCAGTCAGCTAGACCTTTATCCTCTTCTACATACCTTCCTTCTTTTGTTTTTAATTTAACTAATCCTTGTTTTACTTTTCTTTTATCATTTATGTATCTAAAAAAAAGTTTTGTCCCCCTTTTTTACTGACTGTGCTATTTTCTCTTCTGTGTGTGATTTGGAAGCTCGTATAACTTGTTTAGCCTCTTTTTGCCTAATCTTGTAGATCATTCTGTCTTCCTCACTCTGGGTTTTTTTATAATTACTAAATGCTAACTTTTTGTTTTTTACTCATAAATATCAAACTATGAAAGAGAGTATGATAGCTCAGTGGGCTGTGTAGTATTTAAAGGTTGCAACTTTATTAAGTCATTCTAAGGTTACTTAAAAAAAAAAAAAAAAAAAAAAAAAATATATATATATATATATATATATATACACACACACACACACACACTTGAGATAAACTCTTATTCACACAATTTGCTTAACATTTGGATATATATATAATGCCAAGAAAGTATTTCAATCAAATCGAATTAACCCAAATTTTGGAAGCCCAATTTTCTGCTACAGTTTCAGCCTTTATAAAATACACCTTATGGTAACACCTAAGAATGATTAAATGACAGGCAAATATCATATCCCACTAAACACGAACATATTTCTTTATCCATCAGCTGATATTCAAAGCATGTATCAGTCCTTGCTTAGCAAGCTATATTCAAATAGAGAAAAAAAAAACAAATGTTCCTTTCAACCAGACGGGTTTATAAAAATATATTTTCCAAAAATAAATATCGGTTGGCTACATAATTATTCCATAAACAATCACATATATATGGATACAGGATTATTCACTAAACTATGATATGTTTAAATTCTAAGTAAATTTCAAATTTAAAGGAACACACTGGCCACCATAACCACTATAGCTCAATGAAGTTGTTATGATGCCTGTAGTATGCGGTTTTAACACGGAAGTAAGGTCCATGGGTGCATGGCTTCTGTCTCTCTTTTGATGGATTGGTAATGCAGAAACATTAGTTTGAGAAGCAACTGAGACAGGTTGAAAGAGCCAGCTGATGCCCATCATGAGTAAAGGTTAAAAATGTACGTATGTTTGCGAGGGGTGGCCAGTGATAAGATAAGAGATAAGAAGAGCATAAAACCAGTGGGAGCCAATGGGTGCATGGGACAGCAATTCTGTATAATAAAAGATTGTAAAACATGACCTGTGGACTCCAGACGCCATAACCACTTCACTGAGATCAAGTGGATATGGTGTCTGGTGTGTTCCTTTAACCCCTTAAGGACACATGACGTGTGTGACATGTCATGATTCCCTTTTATTCCAGAAGTTTGGTCCTTAAGGGGTTAAAGCTAAAATAGCCATACTGAAAACAAGGTTCGAGTTTGAGAATTTTTCTCAAGTTAAAGTTCAGCTTTGCGGTCACCATTTCATTTATTAGAAAGAGGTTTTAAAGCACGCATTGCCAAATTCAGGTGAAAGGAGTCAATTGACAATATCCTACAACTCTGCTTTTTGTCAGAGGCTGGTTATTTTAATTCACCACAATTCGCTGTTTAGTGAATAAATCCCTAAATGTTTGCCTAAATTTAGGAAACTGGTTTTAGGTATAAAGTGAATAAACGCTGAAATGTTTATTCACTAAACCATGAATTGTTACAATTTGATCAGAGAAGCCGAGGTTAAGTCACAAAATAGCTGAAATTGAAATATCCTCTACTTCATCTATTTTTTAACCCCTTAAGGACACATGATATGTGTGACATGTCATGATTCCCTTTTATTCCAGAAGTTTGGTCCTTAAGGGGTTAAACTCAGCTGTTTGGCGTAAAATGTCACAATCTTGCAAGTCCCTGGTAATCAACAACCTTGATAAACACACAAGATTTGAGACCTCATCTTACTGGCTATAGAATTTTATACTGCATATAATCGTCAAAATATCAGTCAGCCACATACATCATTTTCTTCTGAGTAGCTTTGAAGTATGCTCCTTTTTTAATGTCATTTTAGACATTTAAAATAAAATCTGCACTCAAGATCTGAAGGCATTTTCCAAGCACATTATACTAAAGCCTGACTAAATTTATTCTAGCTGCACTTGTCCCGGAATTCATCTGAAGGTGACCTTGAGTGCAGAACGCATTTTGCATTGTGTCATTCTGTCTCTTGGATGCTGCAATACAATGTTATGAGCCATGGCAGAATACCCGCATAGAGCCATGTGGGATGTGTACAATTTTGATTTACCCTGAAGCTAACACAGCAGGAATGCATTTTCCTATACCCTATTCCTTTTATTTCCAATAATAATGTGCCTTTAAATAGGTCAGCTTGATTCCCCAGGTCACTAGGAAGCATCCACGAATATACATTTTGCATAAGCATCTAGAGATCACTGGTGGTTAGTGATGTTTTTTTAAATACATTTCCCATGACATTAACCAACACGTATGTACCATTCATCTTTTCTGGTCCATTAACCCTCCTCATCTGTGCTCAATGCTCAAACATTCCACCCAGGCCTGCTAGATTAGCCATGTTTTCCTGAATAGTGATAATGGTCACCACATGGAAAATGCTGTTCTGCAGAATAGAAATGCTGCAGGATGGAAATCAAACAACAAAACAATGCCTTTCATTTTCAGGATTATTCACTAAAGTGAGAATTCAGATTGAATTTTCAAGTTTAAGGTCAAAATGAAAATATTTTCTAATTCAGCTATGCTTTCAGTTAGGCTACTATGGTATTACATTTGAAATTCACTTTGATATTCCCATTTTAGTAAATAAGTATCTCTTCTTGATTGAATTCCTTCTAGCGGGTTATGAATTGTACAAACTTCAGGCAGGGCCGGACTGGCCCACCGGGATACCGGGAAATTTCCCGATAGGCCGGCATACCAGGGGAGGGGGCTAATGGGACACATGGGGGCTAGGAGAAATGGCTAGTGGGACACATGGGGGCTAGGAGGGGGCCTATTGGGATACAGGGGGCTGGGAGGGGGCCTATTGAGACACATTGAGGGCTGGGAGGGGGCTAATGGAACACAGAGGGCTGGGAGGGAGGGCTAATGGGACACCTGGGGGTGCTACTGAGAGACATGGGAGGGCTAATTAGACACATACAGGGCTGGGAGGGGGCATAGGGACTTGTGAAGGGCTGTGAGGGGGCATAAGAACGGAGGGCTGGGAGGGTGGGCTAGTGAGACACATGCGCAATAGCCCCCCAACGCTTTCCTATGGGAATTGAATTGGCATTGACTGAAATGTATCCAGTTGTAAGCCAAAGAGTACACTCTTATTACTTAATAAAAAAAACAAGATAATGTTTTTTACTGCTGTGCAATAGCGTACATTTACAATTTCAGTCCAAATGACCAAACTTTCCTAAATATATCAAGAAAATGGACTGAAACATTGATTACATGCAAATGCATGTCTGCTTACAATAAATCCGCCCTTTTGTTTATTTGAAGCCCTATGAGTGATTTATTTCATGTTTGAGTGATAGTTTTCAGTTTTTTTCTCCTACTTCCATATCTGCGCACTATGCACTATGAAGAAACAAATTAAAACCAATGTGGCTTGTGATGTAATTCCAGTAAAATACAAGTTTAGCAGGCTAAGATTGCCACAAGGCATATGTATGTATATGTGTTTGTAGTATCAGTTAGTTAATAACACGTAGCTAAGATACTGTCATCACTGTACTGACCAGGTGCAGGAATGTAAGAACTGGAATTACGCGTCCCTCTCCTTTGTATCAGATGAGCCACGTGGTTAGACCGGATGGATGAGTTTAGACTCTATTCATTAAATAGGTTAAGGGTATGTGTGGGTGTAGTTAATTGTGGGAGGAGCTACAGTGCTATATAAGGAATGTACTCTATGTATTCAGTACTCAGACTTTGCTGTATTTTGGTGACGCTAGTCCCTCTGAGTCCCGATCGGTGATCCAATAAAGAATCTCTTCCTTCCTGAAGAAACCTGTGTCCATCTCTCTGTGCTTGGCTTCCGTCAGTTTCTCCGGTATCATTTGGTGCATTGGCCGGGAAGCTCATCGTTCAACGGTAGCTGAGAGGCAGAGGCGTGAGACGGTCTATCTTTGCCCACGTTCTCTACGGCTGCACCCCTGAACTTCTGCGTGGACCTCCCTTCGTCTCGGCGCCACTGGTCTGTTGTCCAGGAGATCATCGGCCTCTACGTGAGAAGTGCTGGGGTGTCCCCGTCGATGAGTGTGAACTCAGGTTCAGGAACGAGGAGGTAAGATAACTGCTGTTTTAGACGGCAGGACCCGCTAGGGGTATACCGATTGTGCGGTAGGCCCAAAGGGGTTTTTGAATCTGTATCTGCCCCCTCTGTCGGAGGGAAGGAGCGAAGGCGCACCGCTCGATCGAACGCTCTTTAGTCAGACCGTTTGATTTGGTTAGTCAGGCGGGGTCCTGGTGTAAGATAGCCCTAGCCGGACACCGGTGTCTTGTCTAGACTAGCGTTCTAGGGTGTATATTACGTTCGCTAGGTCGGAGGGACCGGGAGACTAAGCGGCGCCTGTGTAAATTCGGTTCGCTAGTTCTCATCCTATCTGGGCTAAGTGGGAAGGCGTGTAAATTTGGAACCCACTAGACTTTTGATAGTACGACTAAGAGGCGCCTGTGTAAATTCGGATCTCTAGCTCGTTGTATAGTGCGACTAAGAGGCGCCTGTGTAAATTTGGTTCTCTAGCTCGCTATGTATATGTGGTGATTGGGCAGTGTGGCTAACCAAAACGGGTGTATATAGTTTTAGGTAGTCCATTCAAGGTACTGGCCAATAGTTTAGTTGGGAATTGTAAATGTGTTAACGATTGTTTTAGTAAAGTGTATATCTTGTTAGATAGCGCGAGCTCAGCCGTCTAGCGAGAGTGTTAATAGTGTGTTGCTGTATTATAGTGCACGGTACCATAACCCTGTATATTTACTGACATTATATAATAAGTACTAATCATTGTCGTCCATTGCATGTTTTAACACCATAACCACTAATAATTGTATTGTGACCTTAACTTGTGCTTTGACCTATGCTAACCGTACTGTAACCGCTATTTGTAAAAGACGATGTTACTGGGGTGTGTTATAGACGGGTAATTCGTATATAGAGAATTATAGCGTGGGTGACTGTGTAGTTACGCCAAAGGGCATAATATTGATTATATAGTGACTGGTGTAGCAGCTGTGTGTGTACGGGAATTCCCTGAGTGTTTATTGTTATTGTGTACGTTTCACTTGGTAACCGTACCACGTGGTGCTGTTGCCAGAGGAAACGGGTGTGACTGTTGAATAGTACGCGTGTATAGTAATCGTTGTCAACGACGTTCCACTGTTAAATATGGGTGCGTCGCAGTCAACGATTCCGGATCCCTTAGGATGTATGGTTAAGAATTTTAAAAAGGGATTCAAAGTTTGTGATTTTGGGGTAAAGATGTCTCCTGTACGTTTGGTCACTTTGTGCACTAGGGAGTGGCCTACTTTGGTTGCGGCATGGCCGCCACGTGGCAGTTTGGATCCAACTCTGGTACAGCGCTTACACGTGGCTGTATCAGGTAGGCCTGAACTTTACGGCCAGTTTCCTTATATTGATTGTTGGAGACAGGCCGTAAATGACTCGCCAAAATGGCTCCGGACATGCCACGAGGAACAGTGTCGCCTCATGGTAGCTAGGACTTGTTCGTCCACTAGGGCTGGTGTTAGGCCCATTTTGGACACGCCCCCTGAGTCCGAGATCCCTTTGCCGCCCCCTTACTTTCCGGTAAGAGGAAGTGACGCAAATACAGGAAGTCCTGTAACCCTTCCCTCACTACCCCCATCCACTTCCGCTTCCTCCTCCAGTACAGGATCCACCCCCCCTCGTACTAAATCTCCCCTTCCGGAACCAGAACCCACCCCCATTAGAAACGAATATCCTGATTTGGCGCCACTTCAGACTTCCGGTCAAGCTTCATCTAGCTCGGCCCGAAGTGTTCTATTCACTACCTTTTCCCAAAACCAACCTCCCACATCCCCATACCCTATCTCTCCCCGACCGGAACCCATGACTGACGCTTCCCTACGTAGCCCCATCCAAACCCGACAGTTGACTGGTGCCCAACAATTAAAGCACTATCAGATGCCTCTTCGCTTAAATCCCGGGTCAGCTTATATCGATGCCGCAGGTCAAATGGCACACGCTGACCCTGTCTTCGTATATGTCCCTTTCACCACTACCGACCTTTTAAACTGGAAGACCCATAATTCCTCGTATACTGAGAAACCACAAGCCATGACTGATCTGTTCACCTCAATAGTACAGACACATAATCCGACATGGGCTGATTGCCAGCAGTTATTAATGACTTTATTTAACAATGAGGAAAGGACAAGAATAAATCAAGCAGCCATTAAAGCATTAGAGGATAGAGCCCGTGCTTTGAACCAAGCTAATCCAGCAGCATGGGCCGCAACACATTATCCCAACACTGATCCCGATTGGAACGTAAATGGTGCTGATATGGTTCAACTCAGAGCCTATAGAGACGCTATAATTGCTGGCATGAAAGCCGGAGGAAAGAAAGCCATTAACATGTCGAAGACAGTTGAGGTGATCCAGAAAAGCGATGAAGCGCCCAGTGTCTTTTATGACCGATTATTGGAGGCGTACCGCTTGTACACCCCCTTTAATCCGGAAGACGCAGACAATTCCCGAATGGTGAACTCCGCCTTTGTCAGCCAAGCTTACGGAGATATTAAGCGCAAGCTACAAAAGTTAGAAGGGTTTGCAGGTATGTCAATCACCCAACTAATGGAGGTAGCTAATAAGGTGTATATGAATAGGGAAACAGAAAGCAAGAAAGAGGAGGAGCGCAAGATGCGTAAAAAGGCTGATATGCTAGCGGTAGCGATCGCAGGCGTAGATAAACGGGGCCCAGATAGAGGCAATAATAGATGGAGTAGGGAGCCTTTGAGTAGGGATCAGTGTGCGTATTGCAAGGAAGAAGGGCATTGGAGGAACGAATGTCCGCAAAGAGAGCAGTACGAGAGAGACCAACCCAGGGCAGGCTACGGAAACTTTAGAGGCAGAGCGAGAGGTAGAGGAGGTCCCGGAGGGAGTAATGGTTATAGAGGGAGTAATGGGAACAGAGGAAGTGTTAGGGAAGACAGGTATATTCCAGCAGCGCAAAGGTCTCGCGATAGAGAAGGTAGGGACTTTGTAGGATTGGCTGACACGGTCATGGAGGACTATTGATACCGACCGGGCTCCATCCCCCTTGGTCGAGCGGAGCCTATGGTCGATGTATCAATAGGGGGGAAAAGGAGTGCGTTCATGATCGACACTGGTGCTGAACATTCAGTGGTGACTAATCTAGTTGCTCCTCCATCTGGAAGGACTATTACTGTGATAGGAGCAACTGGAAGAAGTGCTGAAAGACCGGTTCTTAAAAGTCGACTCTGTACATTGGGAGGCCACGTAGTAAAACACCAATTCCTTTATATGCCTGAATGTCCAGTCCAATTGCTGGGACGTGATATGCTATCCAAATTACAAGCGCAGATTACGTTCCTACCAGATGGAACAACATCTTTAAAGTTTAATGGACCTTCAGGTATTATGACTTTATCCGTACCAAAGGAAGAAGAGTGGCGACTTTATACAGTGTTGACTAGCCAAAACCCTAGGAGTGATGAGACATTGTTTAACATACCAGGAGTTTGGGCAGAGAACAACCCACCAGGACTGGCCCGCAATATTCCACCAATAAAAATTGAACTGAAACATGGGGTTTATCCAGTGAGCCTAAGACAATATCACATTCCGCAGAAGGCTAAGAAGAACATCCAATCCTATCTGGATAAGTTCATACGGTATGGTATCCTAAAATTCTGTACTTCCCCCTGGAACACCCCATTGCTGCCTGTTCAAAAGCCCGGCACAGATGAGTATCGACCTGTGCAGGACTTAAGAGCAGTCAATGATGCGGTTGTTAGTATACATCCAGTTGTACCCAATCCATATAACCTGCTTGCTTTAATTCCGGGCGGGGCTACTTACTTCACAGTTTTAGACCTCAAAGATGCCTTCTTTTGCCTCCGAATTGCCGCAGAAAGTCAATGTATTTTTGCTTTCCAATGGGAGAACGCTGTAACGGGCTCAAAACGCCAAATGACTTGGACAAGACTGCCCCAAGGGTTTAAAAATTCACCTACCCTATTTGGTTCAGCCCTAAGTCAAGATCTATTGGATTTCGAGTCCATCCCAGGAGAGTGTGTATTGTTACAATATGTAGATGACTTGTTGATAGCAGCAGTTACAAAAGAAATCTGTCAGCAAGCAACGCACGATCTACTACACATTCTCTGGAAGGCAGGATACAAGGTGTCTAGAAAGAAGGCTCAGTTGTGTTTGCCAACTGTCAAGTATCTGGGGTTCCATATCTCTGAAGGTCAAAGAATTATGGGGCCAGAGAGAAAAGAGGCTGTCTGCCAAATACCAATACCCAAGAATAGAAGACAAGTGCGAGAATTCTTGGGGGCAGCAGGCTTCTGTAGGATATGGATTCCCAGCTATGCGATACTGGCAAAACCTCTGTACGCAGCTATCAAAGGTACAGAGCACGACCCCTTCCTATGGACCCAAGAACAGCAAACGGCATTTGAAGATGTGAAGAAGGCTTTGATGAGTGCCCCAGCATTAGGTCTACCTGATCACACACGACCATTCTACCTGTATGTACACGAGCAAAGAAGAATGGCTGTGGGAGTATTGACACAGTACTTGGGATCATGGCAAAGACCTGTTGCCTACATGTCTAAACAATTGGATGCAGTGGCCAGCGGACTTCCACCTTGTCTAAGAGCCGTAGCTGCAGCCGCCCTGCTAGTAGCTGAAGCCGATAAACTCACTCTGGGTCAAGAACTTTATGTACGAGTCCCACATGCAGTACAGACGTTGTTGGATTACAAAGGAAATCATTGGTTTAGTAACAGCCGTATGACCAAGTATCAAGCAATGTTGTGTGAAAACCCAAGAGTGCATTTAGAGACTGTAAACACCTTAAATCCAGCTACCCTTTTGCCACAACCTACTGAAAGTCAACATGATTGTTTGGAAGTAATGGATGAAGTATTCTCAAGTAGACCAGATCTTCGTGATTTTTCCATCCAGAACCCCGATGTTCAATATTATACAGACGGCAGTAGTTATGTGAAAGAAGGGATCCGCTATGCAGGATATGCAGTAACAACCATAGACAAGGTGATAGAAGCTCGGCCATTGGCGAAAGGAACATCAGCACAAAAGGCAGAATTAATAGCACTAACACGAGCGTTACAATTGGCTGAAGGTTTAAGAGTAAATATCTATACGGACTCTAAGTATGCGTTTTTAACCACTCATGCCCACGGAGCTTTGTATAAAGAAAGAGGACTACTGAATTCAGAAGGCAAAGAAATCAAGTACGCAGCTGAAATCCTACAACTATTGGAAGCAGTGTGGGAGCCGAAAGAAGTCGGTATCATACATTGTCGAGCGCATCTGAGAGGAGATGGTGATGTAACCAAGGGAAATCGGATGGCAGATAGTGCAGCTAAGCGTGCTGCTGAATCAGGAAGACAGGAGTATGTAGGGCATATAGCTGCTCTTATACCAACTCCACTGTCCCAATGGACTCCAGTTTATACAGCTCAAGAAGAGGAGTGGTTAAAGACTGAACCGGGAAAGTATCTGGAGAACAAGTGGTATCAGCTAGAAGATGGAAGAATAGTTATACCAGCATCGCTAGCGGTAGAAATTGTCCAAAATTATCACAACGGGACACATTCTGGGAGAGACAGTACTGAAGAATCTCTTAGAAAACATTTCTACATACCAAGATTGTCCAACTTGACTCAGGCCATTGTACGCAGATGTGTAACGTGTGCTAAGAATAATGCAAGACAAGGACCAGTAAAGCCACCAGGAGTTCAGTTTATGGGGGGACTCCCCATGTCCGATCTACAAATAGACTTTACAGTGATGCCTAAATCGGGTGGACATCGTTACCTGCTGGTAATTGTGTGCACCTATTCAGGCTGGGTAGAAGCATGTCCTACTCGTACAGAGAAAGCAGGAGAAGTTGTGAGATTCCTGCTACGAGAAATAATACCCCGATATGGACTACCCTGTTCTATAGGATCGGACAATGGTCCAGCTTTTGTTCACCAGTGCCTACAACAACTGACTCATATGCTTGGTATAAAGTGGAGGCTTCATACTGCATATAGACCCCAGAGTTCTGGTAAGGTAGAGAGAATGAATAGAACTATAAAGAACCAGTTGGCTAAAATGTGTCAGGAAACCCAACTTAAGTGGAACGTTCTCTTACCTATAGCCTTATTGCGAATCCGCAGTACCCCTACCAGAAGGATGGGCCTCTCTCCTTTTGAAATCATGTATGGGCGACCACCTCCCGTACTTGGTAACTTAAGGGGGGACTTGAGTCAGTTGGGAGAAGGAATTACCCGGCAGCAGGTTGTAGAGTTGGGTAAGACTATGGAGGAGGTACAGAAATGGGTACAAGATAGATTACCTGTGAATATTTATCCCCCTGTTCATAGTTATCATCCAGGAGATCAAGTGTGGATTAAAGAGTGGAATAATGTACCGTTAGGGCCCAAGTGGAGAGGTCCTTATGTTGTTCTTTTGTCTACCCCTACAGCGATAAAAGTAGCAGAAGTGACTCCGTGGATACATCACTCCAGGGTTAAACCAGCAGCAGTCGATTCTTGGCAAGTTACAGCAGATCCAGAGAATCCCTGCAAGATCCGGTTAAAACGCACTACTCAGTCGGAGTAACGAGGAATTATTGTGGATTACAAATTTTATTGTTACAGGTGTGAGTGAGAAGGCCATAATAAAGCCTGTCCGCTTACCATCACATAGTGTATAAGCCAGGAAAGTCTCGAAGGGACACCTGTGAAGATGAGCAGAACTCCATTCCCTGCAGCCCCTCACATCCTGGAAGCTGAGGCGCCATCGCACGGACGAAGACTGAGGATGACGGCGAAAGATGTGCTTTTGATAGTGTTTATTTATATGTGTTTTTATATTCAGGAAGGTAGAGGTACCGACACTCCTAGCTGTGAGGTATGCATTAAGACTACGAGAACAGGTAACCATATTTCCCAAACCCTAATTTGGCATTCACAATACGAATGTAAAGGAGATGTATCGAGATGTAGATACTTAAATATAGATTATAGTGTGTGCCATTTAGGAGTAGGAGAACCTAAGTGCTTCAGTCCGGAGTATCAGCCTCGTACAATTTGGTTGACTCTCAGGAATGGAGATCCTCAGGGGACCCTAATTAATAAAACGGTGTTAGAATCCGTACATTCTTCGGTGTTCTGCTATTTGATGCGTGTAAAGCGATATCGAGTGGTAGAAAGCCGTGGAATGTATGTGGGGATCTTAGATGGGAGAGGACGTATGGGTCTAACGATAAATATATTTGTCCCAGTAGCAAAAATAAATATGTGAGTCCTAGATGCCCAAATAAAGACTATAACTTTTGTCCATATTGGTCTTGTGTGGGGTGGGCGACTTGGGGACAGACAGTAGACAAAGACATGATTGTTACTAAGTTGCCTACCAATCCATACTGTAAGTCTATGGAATGCAATCCAGTCCATATTCTTATAAATAACCCCGACAAGTTCTTAGATAAATATGGTAATTTATTTGGGTTTCAAATATACGGGACGGGTTTAGACCCTGGGACAATATTATTTATAGGGATAGAGACTGATACGGTATCCTCCCAGACTCATCAAGTATACCATTCCTTTTACGAAGAGATGAGTATAGATAATAAGATCCCCCATAATGCTAAAAACCTGTTCATCGATTTAGCTGAAAGTATTGCCGGTAGTCTTAATGTTACCAACTGCTATGTGTGTGGAGGTACTAACATGGGAGACCAATGGCCTTAGGAAGCAAAGGAGGTAATGTCCGGTTCTGAGGCAGTTCAACAATTAATATCTTCACAAGCCGATTATCAGATGAGTGTTAGAGGTAAATCTGAGTGGAGATTAAAGACCTCCATCATAGGTTATGTTTGCATAGCAAGGAAAGGAATAATGTATAATACTTCTGTAGGAGAATTAACTTGTCTAGGGCAAAAAGCTTATGATGATGATACAAAGAATACAACTTGGTGGTCGGCTTCAAATGTCTCAGAACCATCTAACCCGTTTGCTAGATATGCCAATTTAAAGGACGTGTGGTTTGATCTATCCATCACATCTACCTGGAGAGCCCCAGCAAATTTGTACTGGATCTGTGGTAAGAAAGCCTATTCGGAGCTGCCACAGGACTGGGAAGGGGCATGTGTGTTGGGTATGCTCAAACCATCCTTCTTCTTGTTACCGATTGAAACAGGTGAGACTTTAGGTGTTAAAGTGTATGATGTGAATCATAGGAAGAAAAGGGGACCCATAGAGATAGGCACCTGGGAAGATAATGAATGGCCTCCCCAGCGTATCATAGATTACTATGGGCCAGCCACGTGGGCTGAGGATGGTACCTTTGGTTATAGAACCCCTATTTATATGCTCAACCGTATTATAAGGTTACAGGCGGTGGTTGAGATTATCACTAATGAAACATCACAAGCGCTCAATCTTCTAGCGAAGCATAACACCAGGATGAGGACAGCAGTCTACCAAAATAGATTAGCCTTGGATTACCTTTTGGCAGTAGAGGGAGGTGTATGTGGGAAGTTTAACCTAAGTAATTGCTGTCTTCAAATAGATGACGAAGGGCAAGCAATAGCTGAGCTTACTAGCCATATGGTTAAACTAGCGCATGTGCCTACTCAGGTATGGAAAGGGTATAATCCAAGTAGTTGGTTTGGTAGCTGGTATGAGTGGTTTGGAGGGCTTAAGGCAGTGGTAGGTGGAGTCCTACTGATTTTACTGTTGTGTCTACTCCTACCGTGTCTTATACCCTTAGTAGTTAGGTCTGTGCAAAGCCTGATAGGAAGTATAGCAGAGAGGAAGGCTGCTGCACAGATAATGGCGATATATAAGTATAAGGCTCTAGATCAGGGAGAACCAATGCAAGAAGATGAATGTTGAAGATTCACATCATAAGATAAGTCTGGTCTGGTTCATGGTAACCTGAGGTATATGCAAACCAAGGTTAAGTGATGCCTCAAGTAATTGTGAAATATCAGAGGCATCAAAGGGGGGAATGTGATGTAATTCCAGTAAAATACAAGTTTAGCAGGCTAAGATTGCCACAAGGCATATGTATGTATATGTGTTTGTAGTATCAGTTAGTTAATAACACGTAGCTAAGATACTGTCATCACTGTACTGACCAGGTGCAGGAATGTAAGAACTGGAATTACGCGTCCCTCTCCTTTGTATCAGATGAGCCACGTGGTTAGACCGGATGGATGAGTTTAGACTCTATTCATTAAATAGGTTAAGGGTATGTGTGGGTGTAGTTAATTGTGGGAGGAGCTACAGTGCTATATAAGGAATGTACTCTATGTATTCAGTACTCAGACTTTGCTGTATTTTGGTGACGCTAGTCCCTCTGAGTCCCGATCGGTGATCCAATAAAGAATCTCTTCCTTCCTGAAGAAACCTGTGTCCATCTCTCTGTGCTTGGCTTCCGTCAGTTTCTCCGGTATCAGGCTTAGTAGAGAAGTAAAACAAGAGATTAAAAATAAGAAAAGGGCATTTAAAGCATTTAAATCAGACAAATCAGATGCATCTTATAAAAGATATAAGAAAGCAAATAATGCGTGCAAAAAGGCAATTAAACTTGCTAAACTTCAAAATGAAAAAATGATAGCTAAAGAGAGCAAAACCAACCCCAAAGCATTTTTTAAGTACATAAATTCCAAAAAACCCAAAAATGAAAGTATAGGTACACTTAAAACTGAAACGGGGGTGTTGGTTAATGAAGACCAAGAAAAGGCAGGAATTCTAAATAACTATTTCTCCTCCGTATATATTAAAGAAGAACCCATGGCAATAGATGTGCAAATGATTGCTACTAAAAACTTGCAGAATAATTGTAATTGGTTAACTCAAGACAATGTGCTGCAGCAACTAAAGAAAGTTAATATAAACAAAGCTCCAGGGCCTGACGGTATCCATCCACGTGTACTTAAGGAACTAAGTGTAGAAATAAGTGAACCTCTGTTTTTAATCTTTCAAGATTCTTTTCTTTCAGGAAGTGTTCCGGAGGATTGGAGGAAGGCAGATGTGGTTCCTATATTCAAAAAGGGTTCAAAATCCTTGCCTGGAAATTATAGACCTGTGAGCTTAACTTCTGTGGCTGGTAAAATATTTGAAAGGTTATTAAGGGATAATATTCAAGAATTCCTTGAGAAGAATATGGTTATCAGCAAAAATCAGCACGGTTTTATGAAGCACAGGTCATGTCAAACTAACTTGATTGCTTTCTACGAAGAAGTAAGTAGAAGTATAGATCAGGGTGTTGCAGTGGATGTGATCTATTTGGATTTTGCCAAGGCATTTGATACAGTTCCACACAAAAGATTAGTGTTCAAACTCAAGGAAATCGGTCTCGATGAAAATGCTTGTTCTTGGGTAGAACATTGGCTTAAAAACAGAATACAAAGAGTTGTCGTTAATGGTAAATTTTCAAGCTGGACAGAGGTGGCAAGTGGTGTCCCTCAGGGGTCTGTTCTGGGACCCCTTCTATTTAACATTTTTATAAATGATCTTGAAGACAGCATTGAAAGTCATGTTTCAGTGTTTGCAGATGACACAAAACTTTGTAAAATAATACAATGTGAGCAAGATATTACTTTGCTGCAGAAGGATTTAGATAGACTGGGGGACTGGGCACTCAAATGGCAGATGAAATTTAATGTTGAAAAATGCAAAGTTATGCACTTCGGCGTAAAGAATACACAAGCAACGTATACCCTTAATGGAAGCGAATTAGGGATAACAACACACGAAAAGGACTTGGGAATTGTTATAGACAACAAACTATGCAACAATGTGCAATGTCAATCAGCAGTGGCCAAGGCCAGTAAGGTATTGTCATGCATGAAAAAGGGCATTCATTCTCGGGACGAGAATATCATTTTGCCTCTCTATAAATCACTGGTAAGACCACATATTGAATATGCTGTGCAATTTTGGGCACCTGTTCTAAAGAAGGATATCATGGCACTAGAAAAAGTGCAGAGGCGGGCTACAAAATTAATAAAAGGAATGGAACATATCAGCTATGAAGAAAGGTTAACAAATTTAAACCTATTTAGTTTAGAAAAACGTCGCCTGAGAGGGGATATGATAACATTATACAAATATATTCGGGGCCAATACAAACCATTGTGTGGAAATCTATTCACAAACCGGACTTTACATAGGACACGAGGCCATGCGTTTAGACTGGAAGAAAGAAGATTTCGTCTAAGGCAAAGGAAAGGTTTTTTTACTGTAAGAACAATCAGGATGTGGAATTCTCTGCCTGAAGAAGTGGTTTTATCAGAGTCCATACAGATGTTCAAACAGCTACTAGATGCATACTTGCAAAGACAGAATATTCAAGGATATAATCTTTCAATGTAGGGTAATAACTGCTTGATTCAAGGATAAATCTGACTGCCATTCTGGGGTCAAGAAGGAATTTTTTGTCCTAGCTTGTTGCAAAATTGTGCTTCAAACTGGGTTTTTTTCTTTTTTTTTTTTTTTTTTTTTTTTTTCTTTTCTTTTGGATCAACAGCAAAAAACAGGTGTGAGGAAGGCTGAACTTGATGGACGCAAGTCTCTTTTCAGCTATCTAACTATGTAACTATGTAACTATGTAACTATGATGCATTATGGGGCTGGTATAACATGGAAGCACTTCTCACTTGCTAACTATGAGGCTGAATAAGATGTTTGTGCCCAGGTAAACATGATGGATCTGGCAAACATAGATACAACAACATGTTGTCTTCGCATATATCACTTATGTATGCTCATAGGCAGTAGGTGAAAAGTGGTGCCCTGTGGTATATAGCCATCTTATGCTGCAATAAGGAAGTCCATTAATTAATGATGGGGAAATCCCCCCATGTGAGGAATTGAAAGGTGATGGTTTTAAATAAACTGCCCAAGTACAACATTTAAAAATATACCCCAAAATCAGAACGGTGTTCTTGGCAATTGCTGCCTCTTGAGGTCAGCTGCATTGAGCTAACCAGGAAATAACATTACTTGTTGTCGGCTTGAAAGCCACTCTTTACACATTAAGCTTATCAAGAAGCTAAAGTGCTTTAGAGGTCTGGGGTGACCCTTTAACCGTGCAATGTAAACACTGATGTTCCTATAGAAGGAGAGTAACTCTGCACTCAGACCACTTCACTGAGAGGAAGTGGTCTGGGTGACTTTAGTGGTCCTTTACAACTGAATGGATTTAATGGATGCCCAGATGAATTAAAATCAATGAAAAATCAGGAAGAACAGCTTACATTAGATACCATTCTCTCTATTTCCTTAATACCAAATTGTAGCAAAGTGAATAACAAATTGCAAAATGTAAGGGAAATTAGCAGATCTGGGGGGGAAAAAAGCAGCTCTTTTGCTTCAGTTTTGCATTTTGTATCGGTTAACCGTAATTCATATGCAATGTATTAATTCTTATATGTGTGTACAATGTATGGAATTGAATAAAGCTGAGCAGGTAAGGCACAAAGGAAACGCAGCAAATAAACTAGTCCCAGAAAATGGCCAAATCATCACGGGTGCGCTGTATTAATACACAATTTCTGTAACTTATTAAAATTATTGACCAATTCCAAGATCTAAATTCTTACAGAACTCATACAAACGAGATCCATAAAAGGCATCCAGCATAAACAGGACAAATTCACACGACCACTGTTATCCATGGTTAATGAATACATTCACAAGTGCTATTCACACTAGGGTTCCGTTTCTTGTAGGCTGGCAAAGCATTAGGGATTTGTAGTTCAGCAGCCAATAGAGGACTACATGTGATCTAAGACTACATACACAACAATACTCGACTGGATTTATAAAAAAAAAAAGAAAAGAAAAGAAAATAGAGTACCCGGTATATTTTTGTATTATAAAGCTAAACATTACTTGTGTGCAAAAGATGTTTTTTTATCAATTTCTGTTTCTTGTCTAATAAAATGTATATCTCTAAAATGAAATATAAAGATTCTAGCTAATACAACAATCTTGATATGTAACATTCTGATTTTCCCTATTTGCAGCATGTCTGATTCATACACACCACACATATCCCTAACGAAATTCAATAAATACAGAAACCCCACTAAGATAAATTGATTTCACTCTGTGAGCTTATATATGGCAGATTAAAATGCCAATTTTGGCATCCCTATGTACACTGGTAGCCTGTAGGATACCATTGCATTTGAGTAAATTAGACTGGAAACAAGCTGAGCTTGTATACAGAGCCAAGCCCTACAGGGTCTAATTGTATATGTGAGAATTAAACAACGATCCAAAAGTATCTTGCTGTGCTATATAATGTTTTATAATTAGATCGGCATACATTTGTAGCATTTCTAACAATTAGACATATCTAACACAAACATAAAAATGTTACTTTAGCAGTGACTTAATTGTAAAACTAGCATGGGTATTCTAGGAAAAGACTGAATGGTTCCATTATAAAGACTCTGTAACGGCCTAATTTTACTAAAAGCGGTTATGGTGTCTGGAGTCCCTAGCTGTCTGTCACTTCTGTGCTGCTCAGGTGAGGGAGCATTAGCCAAAGCAGCAATGAGCAGTGGTAATCGTCAGCAGACTATCGAAATGTGGGCGGACAAGGACACTCCTTCATA
Organism: Pelobates fuscus; assembly: GCF_036172605.1. Taxonomy (NCBI): domain Eukaryota; kingdom Metazoa; phylum Chordata; class Amphibia; order Anura; family Pelobatidae; genus Pelobates; species Pelobates fuscus. The sequence goes on along the minus strand of NC_086317.1, from coordinate 164,972,910 downwards.
TATATATATATATATATTTATATAGCGCCAGAATTTGCTGGCGCTATATAAATAATAAAATAATAATAATAAATTATTTAATACTGAAGCTACTGCAACATGGAACACCAGACACAACATGCAAATCAATTATATGAAGTGGTTATAGTGCCTAGAGCAGGCCTTCACAACTTTGCTTTAAATCTAAGAGCCAACTGAAAAAATTAGGAGTCATTTTACACTAACAAAGTTTTATTTTTAACAACAAAAATAATAGATATTACAGGGACACTATAGTCACCAGAACCACTACTGTTTAATGTAGTGGTTCTGGTGTCTATGACATGTCCCTGCAGTCTTTTTCAGAGACAAAGCAGTGTTAACATTGCTGCCTAGTAACACCTCTAGTGGCAGTCACTCAGACAGTAAGTAGAGGTGCTTCCTGGAATCTCCACGCTGTGCATAGAGACCCTGAACATTCCTCATAAAGCTGCATCTCTATGAGGATATGCGGTTTTGCAACACGTGTGCAATTGCCTCCCAATGCTTTCCTATGGGATTGGCTGAGATCATTAAGACTGATAATCTCAGCCATGGAGGCAGAGCCAGAGGTGGCGAGACCGACGTGGCATGGGAAAAAAGGTGAGTAAAAATACCTTTCCCAGGTGATCAGAGGGGGACCTGGTCACCCAAATAGTTTATATTCATTACACTATAGTGTTTCTTTAAATTTACACATAAGACAGACACCCACGGATTTGACACACACACACACTAACTAACACACACTCAAAGACAGACACACATATTCACTCACTCACTGACAGACCGACAAACAGACACACATTCTCTCTCTCTCACACACACACAATTTATTTGTTTTATTTTAATTGATGTCCACCCAACCTTTGGGAGAGCTGGAGTAGATCCTTTACCAGGGGTTTAGTGTGGCTGCTGTTATCTTCTTGTTCTTCCTGCTCTGCTCCCTCAGCACTATTTAGTGATGCTGGGGCTGGAGTGACGTCATATCCCAGCATCACAGCAGGGTGAGCGAGAGAGCAGAGCAGGAAGAGGATAGCTCCCTCGCTATTCAGCTTCATTTGGTACAGCCAACTGCCTCAGGAATGAAAAGACTGTCAAATACTCAGGAGGCAGGACAAAATTCCTTGCCACCATGGCGTTCTGGCATCTGGAATTTTTAAAGCCGTGCCCTAGAGTATAAAACCAAAGGTATCCTGCATTCTGCATCTTTTATAAGCATCCCTATATATCTAGCTTTATTTGTTTAAACTAAAGGGATACTCTGAGCACCAAAACAACTTTAGCTTAATGAAGCAGTTATAGTGCATATATTATTTTCCTACAGCCTCACTGCTTAATTCTCTGCCACTTAGGAGTTAAATCACCTTTGTTTCTATTTATGCAGCCCTAGTGCCCCTAGCTGTGACACAACCTGCATGAAAACATGGTTTCATTTTCAATCAGATCTGACAGCAGTGTGTTTACTTTAGAAGTGTTTATCTCCTGCTCTGTTAATTAAACTTTAATCACAGGCAGGAGGCTAATGCAGGTTCTAGCAGGTGCTTAACAGTAAGAGATAAGAAATTCTACATTACACAGACTGTGCAATAAAGGAAGTTTAAACATTAGATATCTCTTTACAGAAAATGTGTAGGGGGACTGTGTAGGTCATACGCAGGGAGGTGTGAAAAGGGCATAAAAAAAAGTGATTTAATTCCTATATGGTGGGTGACCACTTAGGCTGGAGGGGCAAGATCTATTCACCAACATCATTCTGTTAAACTAAAGTTGTTTTGGTGCTTATAGTGTCCCTTTAACCCCTTAAGGACCAAACTTCTGGAATAAAATGGAATCATGACATGTCACACATGTCATGTGTCCTTAAGGGGTTAAAGATCATCACAAGCATAATAACTTTGCATCATACATACAGGGGTATTTACCGACCTCTGGACTGCAGCAAATTTATATCCAAATGGCAACAGGCTAAGATAGGCAAGCTGACACTATAGCTGAAGAACGTTCCAAAACAGTTATGTTTTCTTAAATTACAATTTTAGCAATTGAGGGTTTAGTCATGTTTTCCTGGGCAAATAAAATTGCATGTCCACTGAGAGCATGTGAAATGCTTTGCCCTGCAGTATGTAAAATGTATATAATGTAAGATTCCTATACAAAAAGAGAAGTCCTGCGCTTAAGCAGCAAGGACTACAACACACATCAGCCCCAATATATAGTAAAAACCAAAGAAAAGAAAAACGTTACCTGCGCTTTCTCCTTAATCCCTATGTATATTTAGACAAATGGAGGTCATTTAGTTGCTCCAATGGCCATTGGAGGGAATGCCCGCCTGCCAACGTCAAGGCAGACCCCCCTAAGCGGGTCCCAACACTGACCCTTCAGCCTGCTTCCTTGAGCTTCTGGCCAGAAGCAGGCTGAAGGGTCAGTGTTAGGACCCGCTTAGGGGGGTCTGCCTTGACGTTGGCAGGCGGGCATTCCCTCCAATGGCCATTGGAGCAACTAAATGACCTCCATTTGTCTAAATATACATAGGGATTAAGGAGAAAGCGCAGGTAACGTCTTTCTTTTCTTTGGTTTTTACTATATATTGGGACTGATGTGTGTTGTAGTCCTTGCTGCTTAAGCGCAGGGCTTCTCTTTTAGTATTTGTATTTACTTTGTATCACACAGCCTGGTTACAATGCTGCTACCCATCCCATGTGTTCCCTATTAAGGGTTAATAAGTATAGGGGTGTATATAAAAAATACCCCTTTCTGTCTCATTAGAGATATCTTTGCCAGAAGCTCAAGGAAGCAGGCTGAAGGGTCAGTGTTAGGACCCGCTTAGGGGGGTCTGCCTTGACGTTGGCAGGCGGGCATTCCCTCCAATGGCCATTGGAGCAACTAAATGACCTCCATTTGTCTAAATATACATAGGGATTAAGGAGAAAGCGCAGGTAACGTTTTTCTTTTCTAATGTAAGATTCCTGCTTGATTTATCACTGATTTACTGCCTGTAACATTTAAATTCTTCAAAACTTACTGTTATTGATCTATGTCAGCAGCATGTAGTGGTTACAGTGCCAGGAGTGCCCTGGCCCCCCAATGAGTCAGTAGTAGCCATTTGAGACTGGTTTGACAACTTACCTGGGGTCCGCCAGGTACATCCTCCTGTGCTTCTGGAAGTTCATTGTGTGGCAGTGCTATCTCAGTGGAGTTAATGACCACAGAGTATGCCAATTGTTAAACTGTTCTCAAAAGGTCTGGTTACACCCCTGGCTGGACCAGGACCATGATACGAGGGACAGGTGACAATTCCCCACTCGAATATCTTACACTACTTAAGAACCCGAACACTTAATAGATCAGAAGGTTGTGATTGATGCATACTGCTGGTTTTATATGTAAGTTATATAAACAAAAAAGTTAATTGTCATAGTTGTATGCAGTACAAGATAAGTTCAACTAACAAATGGAGAAAAGGAGATGTGCAATGGAAAATGTCGATACCTATCTCCTATCTCATGTATTTTATGTACATCAAATACTGTATGTTATATTTATGACAAGACTTTCACACAAAAATAAAGTGGGTTTTTTTTTTTTTTTTTTTAAAAGGTCTGTTTACTTACCCTGTGACACTACTGGCACCATAAACACTACAACAGTTTTTTTTAGGTATTAAAGGAATTTAATACACTATATTAAACACTTTTGTGATCTATAAATGATGTTTTAGATAGCATGTCCATTTTTAAGTAGGGATTAACAGCTAATGAGCTAGACACAGTCAAAAATATGTTGTGTGAATCACAGCTGTCTCTGTGTGTTATAAATATATATTCTCTGCAAAGAACATATGTTGCCTCATACAGAATGAGGAATATACCCATTTTCAACTGAAATACAACTGTCAAATGTTTTTATTACGGTTGACTCATGCTTTTGTTGAAATGTAACAAGGGTATGAATCCATTTGAGGTGTGCTGTGATACACGCATATTTATAATTAAAAAAAAAATGATTCCCTCTAATTACTGTTAGTAAAGAATTATTGGCTCCAGAGTGGCCTTCATCTGCCAAATATAATCTCTCAAGCTGGGCTATGTGACATATCGCTGAGTTAGAGTTTTTTTAATAAGATAAAGGGGATTCGGGACTAATGTCATAGCACAAATAGAGAACCTGATAAAATAAAGGTAAGAAATTAGTTGTACAATATTTTTTAATAAAACAAATGTGTACGGTTTTAATTTTGTAATTTACACTGTATGTATGGCTATCCTGGCACATGCAAATTAATTTAACCCACACAATGCTTACACATGCGGAAGGAATTCTTAAACGATTATCTGCTTGTATGTCATTACTACGAGATTTGTGGGCCTGAAGCATCGTGGGGTTTTGACATTGCCCTGGAATAGTTGCAAAGCAGGTGTGCTTTTTATTTACCTCTGCTGCACAAACTACTTTAATGACATTTACCGGGGTGAGAAAAATTAAAAACTGGCACTATTCCACTGAAATGACAGTAGGTGTCGAAACGTTGCCTGCACTGTTTGATGTCTGAAAAAATACTTCACAAGTACATTCTAACTGTGGAGTTCTAATAGTATATCTTCCAGGGAAGTGACAATTCTGCTTTAATATACCATGTGGTGTGGCACTTAAAATAGAACTGTCACTTTGGAGGGTAAGCATACTCTAATCACGAACAGCTGTTATTTGCAGAGGTATTGTTTTCCTTTCACTCCATTTATATCAAATGTGTGGCTGTGATGAAATCTAAAATGTCCAAATATTCTTTGCATGTTACTAGGTGGTACAGCACTGCTTCCATCCACCCTGATTGTTCTTCAGACATTAAAGTGCTAAAGTGATACTCAGGATACCATAACCACTTCAACTAATTTATGTGGTTATGGTGTTTGGAGTACCCAGATGTCTCACAGTTCCGTGTTAAATCCTTTTTTTATTTGTTTAACACTGAATGTGGGTCCCAGCCCCACTCAGCTGCTTCCTCATTAGTCAAAGCAGTGATGCACAGCAATGATTAGTTGACTGAGGGTGCATACCAACTCACCTGGCATGGGTTAGTTTGGCCAAAGTGGACTATAACTCCTCCTCAGCCATTACTGAGGGCTCTGCGCCAATGAGCTTACAATCATATAATGTTGAAAAAAGGTTTAACACTGAATCGTGGGACATCAGGGGACAATGCAATTAAGTGGTTATGGTGACTAGACTGTGCCTTTTAAAATAAAACACTTGTAAACCAAGCAAAAGCCAACAGGATTTGCAATTCACTCATGCTATGGCTTCCTGTCCTATTGTGTTTTAGAACCACCTCCTATAGACTGTAAGCTCGTTTGAGCAGGGTCTTCTTCAACCTATCGTTCCTGTACGTTTTCTTGTAATTGTCATATTTATAGTTAAATACCCCCTTCTTTTAATATTGTAAAGCGCTACAAAATCTGTTTTCCGCTATATAAATGGCGATAATAATAGCTTCCCTTTCCCATCAAATAAAACACTAAAAATCACCTACAATTTGTGTTATTATATTTCTTTTAAAATTATGTTAAAGGGACACTATAGTCACCAGAACAACTACAGCTTTTTGTATTTTTCTGGTGAGTAGGCAGTCCCTGCAGGCTTTTTAAAGGGACACTATAGTCACCTGAACAACTTTAGCTTAATGAAGCAGTTTTGGCGTATAGAACATGCCCCTGCAGCCTCACTGCTTAATCCTCTGCCATTTAGGAGTAAAATCCCTTTGTTTATGAACCCTAGTCACACCTCCCTGCATGTGACTTGCACAGCCTTCCATAAACACTTCCTGTAAAGAGATCCCTATTTAGGCTTTCTTTATTGCAAGTTCTGTTTAATTAAGTTTTTCTTATCCCCTGCTATGTTAATAGCTTGCTAGACCCTGCAAGAGCCTCCTGTATGTGATTAAAGTTCAAATTAGAGATTGAGATACAATTATTTAAGGTAAATTACATCTGTTTGAAAGTGAAACCAGTTTTTTTTTTCATGCAGGCTCTGTCAATCATAGCCAGGGTAGGTGTGGCTAGGGCTGCATAAACAGAAACAAAGTGATTTAACTCCTAAATGACAGTGAATTGAGCAGTGAAATTGCAGGGGAATGATCTATACACTAAAACTGCTTTATTTAGCTAAAGTAATTTAGGTGACTATAGTGTTCCTTTAATGTAAACAGTCTTTTCAGAGAAAAGGCAGTGTTTGCATTACAGCCTAGGGTCCTCTTTCAGTGGCCACTCCTGAGAAAGCCACTAGAGATGCTTCCTGGGTCAGTGCTGCACTGACGTTCATGCTCTGCATGGGGAAACTGAGCATTCCGCATAGAGATACAGTGATTCAATGAATCTCTAAGAGGAGATGCTGACTGGCCAGGTCGGTGTTTGGCTCCACTCCTGGCTCTTCTCCTTGACGGAGATCATCAGAACTGACAATCTCAGTCAATCCAATGCTTTCCTATGGGCTAAATAGTTAATTTAACACTATAAGGTCAGGAATACACATTTGTGTTCCTGACCCTATAGTGCTCCTTTAAATATTTTAACAAATGACATTACAATTCAACCACATATTGCAAAGAAGGAGAAATAAAAACATCTGGGTAATTTACCAAAGTGTTGTAGACAGATTTTCACTTTTCTGGTGTTTTTTTTTTTTTTCTTTCAGGATCCTTTATCTGCAACACAACAGTTTTGTCAATATTTACATTTTTCTTCTGCCACAAACTTGTTCTGTTTCATTTCTCCCCTTTTCCACCACTCAAAATGTGATGGTCTTTTCTGAAATTTATATTTCTGAAACAATTGGTGGAATTTAGGCCGAGAAAAGCTGACACTTTCTAAAACAATGTAATAAATATTAACGGATTAAAGACAGTTTTCAGAACACTTTGATAAATTGCCCCCAATTATTTCATTTTTCCTCTTCTCTGTATGCTCTCTCTATGCTGACTGCCTGCTGCCAATAACAGAACAACTGTCTGGGAGCAAAAATGGAGGAGCCCACTTGCAGAAGAAAAGAGTAGTTTATTTCTTTGTTTTATTTTACACACCTCACAGACACATACTGGTTAAAGGATCACTATAGTGTCAGGAAAACAAAGCGGTTTTCCTGACACTATAGTGCCCTGAGGGTGCCCCCACCCTCAGGGTCCCCCTCCCGTGGCGCTAAAGGGGTTAAAATCCCTTCAGCAGCTTACCTTATTCCAGCGCCGGGCTCCCTCAGCGCTGGTGACCTCTCCTCCCCCACAGACGTCAGCGGAGCCGTCCGACGTCACAGGATACGAATGCGCATGCGCGGCAATTTCTCAATGCTTTGCTATGGACGCTCTGCACGATGGAGGCATAATATGAGGCTGCTATGAAACTGCTATGTTTGCATCTGAAGGGATAAAACCTGAGGAACCTGGCACCCAGTTCAAGTGGTCTGGGTGACTATAGTGTCCATTTAAATATAGAGGACAAGTAAACATTATATTACAAATCCTGAGAACAGGCAGTTCCAATTTAATGAATAAGAAGTGGTTAGGAAGAACAATCCAAGACCAGATAAATTGATAGGAAAGGGACAGCCCCAACTGTAGCACAGTGGAAAGGACCTGTTATCCCCCATGTGAACAATTAGAAACAAATCACTAGCTCAATGGAGTAAGCTCAATCAATGCAGTTTATTGGGTAACAACGAAACAATAAAAGATTTAATGTTTCAGCCCTGAGGCCATAATCATGCAAAGAAATAACAATGCACAAAACAGTTCTAGTAGCTAAGGTCACAGGAAAAAAAAAGTACACAATCTTTGAAGTCTATGGCTTTATATATCAGGACTAGTGATGTCCCGAACAGTTCGACGGGAACCGTTCGCCGGCGAACATAGCGCAATGTTCGGACCGCCCCCTATTCGTCATGGAGGTGGGAGGGTCTGGGAGGGAGGGTCTGCTGCTGATTGGCTGGAATGTGTCTGCTGACTGTGAGGTACAGGGTCAACGTTTACTCAATGATGACGAATAGGGGGCGGACCAAACATTGCGCATGTTCGCGACCGAACGGTTCCCGGCGAACTGTTTGGGACATCACTAATCAGGACATAATCATCTGTTCCTTAGCAGGTCTTAAAATTAGGTAAATACAGCTTCAGATGAACAACAACATGACATATTACACCGTGTCAGGATTTATTTTGCAAAAATAAAGTCAAAATAGAGAAGCCATACGGGCAAAAACTAAGCACACCCTTACTGCTTTCATAGTAATTAAAAGGCTAAGTAGCAGATAGGTGCTGCTAATCAAATGCACTTGATTAATTATCAGAAAGTGTGACCACCTGTATAAAAGCCAAAAGTTTAGCAGTTTGCTGGTCTGGAGCTTTCAGTTGTGTGTTAAAGGGACTCTCCAGTGCCAGGAAAACTGATCCGTTTTCCTGGCACTGCAGGTCCCCTCTACCTCCCACCTGCCAATCCCCGGTTGCTGAAGGGGTGAAAACCCCTTCAGTGACTTACCAGAGGCAGCGACATGTCCCAAGTCGCTGCTTCTTCCTCCGCCGCAGCTCCTCCTCTTCATTACGTCAGCTGGTGGGCGAGACTGTGCCGCGCATGCGCATTAGAGCTCTCCATAGGAAGGCATTGAAAATGCTTTTCAATGCTTTCCTATGGGGAATTGAGCGATGCTGGAGGCCCTCACACAGCGTGAGGACGTCCAGCGACACTCTAGCACAGGTTTTCTGTGCTACAATCCAGAAAGTGCCCTCTAGTGGCTGTCTAGTAGACAGCCACTAGAGGTGGAGTTAACCCGGCAAGGTAATTATTGCAGTTTATAATAAAAAAAAAAGATAATTACACTAAGTGGGAGTTGGCATCCAGACCACTCCAATGGGCAGAAGTGGTCTGGGTGCCTGGAGTGTCCCTTTAACACAATGCCAAGGAGGGAAGACATCAGCAATGATAACGACGGACGTGGTCCGTCATGCGATAAAATTAACCCCAGATCGCCGCGATCGCGGGATTAATGCTCCTCCAGTCTGCTTTGGTATTCGAGGAAGACCGGGAGCACCCGATCGCGCTGTCCCCGCAGCTGTCAGAGCGAGCATATGTGCTGCACGGACTCCTGATCTGCCTCCCTGTGCTTCCGCGGTCAGTTTGAAGTGCAGGGAGACGGATCAGTGCTGCTGATCTTCTCACTGTTAAACAATAAATAAATAAAAGTTAAATCCCACCCCCCTTTCCCATGCTTTAATAAAATTAACCCCTTCCCTGCCAATGGATCACTGACTACAGTGATCAATTGGCAGAGACTACATTTTACTGTGATCTGATTTTTGTACTCTATATTTAGCTATCTGGAGTAGGTGGAAGTTAGTTTGGAATTTGGTGTCAGGCTAGCTAGGGGTTAATGTTAAAAACTTTTTTTTTTTAATGTTTTAAAATCCCATCCCCCTTTACCTAGTCCTAATAAAATATAACCCCTTCCCTGCCAGTTGATCACTATTAATATTATACTGTGATCTGAATATTTTTTTAACCCCTGAGGGTTATTTTTATTTATTTATTTATTTAATTACTTAATTAAAATATTAAAAAATTATATATTTTGCTAGCTGGGGTGGGTGGGAGTTATGGGAAATTGGGGAATTTACTGTCAGTGCTGCTTACTGCTAGTTAGGGGTTAACAGTAAAAAAAAGTTTATAAAAATTTTAAAAGTGTAAAAAAGTTTTAAGAAAGTTTAAAAGATTGAATAAGTAAAAACAAAAGTGTAAAAACAAGTTAAAAAGTGAAAAAATACATTTAAAAAAATGCTCATTACCACTACAGCCACAACAAACTATAGAAAAAATGATCCGACGCTAAGGTTCAAAATTTGCCTTTTGAATTACCCCGGGGTGTATTCTTTAATAAATAGTATGTGTTTGTGGGGAAGTTTGAATAACCAACCAGCTAAACTACTCCAAAATGGAACATGGACACAGCGTAAAACTTAAAAGTTAGAAAAAAACTGAATGCGTCTCAAATGTGCCCCTTCAACATCCACATATACCTGGCAAAGGTACATATGGGGGTATTGCTGTACTGTGCAAACTCACTTTGTGTGTCAAAAAGGCAGAAAAAAATGCTTATTGCCACTACACTTGGTACAAGCTAGCGTAAAAATTATCCCATGCTAAGGTTCAAAATATGCCTTTTGAAATACCCTGGGATGTCTTCTTTAAGAAATGGTATGCCTTTATGGGCTAGTTGGATTATATAGCCTGCTAAAATGGGACATGGACACCGAATACCGAGGCAGACCGGAGGAGCGTTAACCCCGCGATCGCGGCGATCTGGGGTTAATTTTAGCAATACGGACCCGGTCCATCATCCAGCGTTAAGTGCTTCCCTAGCATGACGGACTGGGTCCGTCATCCGTCATTAAGGGGTTAATGACTGAGAACGTAGTACAAGTAGTGATCAAAACAAAATGTAAACAAAACTTTGAATTTGCGCTATATGTCTGTTCAACCAGAATTCACCTCTTTCATATTAAATGCACACACACTTATTATACATAATTTTGTTCAGGAGAAACAGGGCTTTCATGCCATATCGAATATTTATATATGAAACATAATTTAATATTAATAAAATATATAAAAATGGCATTTTAACTGTGAATAGCATAATACTGTTAGCTGTTACTGCAATAAAATACACATATTTGTATTCAGCGATGTCTCGCAAGTAAACCAGTACCCAAATGTACAGGTTTTATGGTGTTTTGGAGAGTTACAGGGTCAAATATAGCACGTTACATTTTTCAGTTTATACACATTGAAATTTGCCAGACTGGTTATGTTGCCTTTGAGACCAAATGGTAGCCCAGGAATAAGAATTACCTCCATGATGGCATGCCATTTGCAAAGGTAGACAACCCAAGATATTACAAATGGGATATGTCCAGTCTTTTTTAGTAGCCACTTAGTCACAAACACTGGCCACAGCGTTCATATTTGTTTGTGTGTGAAAATTGCAACAAAAAAAACAACGAATTTTAACGCTAATTTTGGCCAGTGTTTGTGACTACTAAGTGGCTACTAAAAAAGATTGGACATACCCCATTTGCAATACCTTGGGTTGCCTACATTTATAGATGGTATGCAATTGTGGGGGTAATTCTCATTCCTGGGCTACCGTATAGTCGCAAAGGCAACCTAACTGAAACGCAAGCCTTATATTTGACTCTGTAACTTTTGAACACACCATAAAACCTGTACATGTTATACTCGGGAGACTCGGGAAACGCCAGTCTTATATTTAACTCTGTAACTTTGGAACACCCCATAAATCCTCCACTGTTATACTCGGGAGACTTCGCTAAAAAGAAATATTAGTGTTTCAAAACCGTAAAATGGATCACAACAATGATATCGACACTAAATGTGCCATTTGTGTGTGAAAAATGCAAAAAAATGCACTTTCACTGACAATATTGTTGTGATACATTTTACTGTTTTGAAACACTAATATTTGTGTTCAGCGAAGTCTCCCGAGTACAACAGTACCCCTCATGTACAGGTTTTATGGTGTCTTGGAAAGTTACAGGGTTAAATATAGTGCCTCCGAACCAAATTCTATGGAATTTCTACCTGGTTTGTCAGGCAGGTCCCTCACACCGTAATTAATAAAATTACTTAATTATGTAAAAATAATACAGAAATATATAAGTAGAATGTAAATATGTGTGTATATATATATATGTATTTTTGTTTATTATTTTTATTTATATATAGGTCGATATATAGAGATCTATACATATATATTTATTAATATAGATATATATATAATTTTGTTCTACGTGTATTTTGTGATCAATATGTATGTATATATATATATATATATACATATATCATCAAAATACAGTTAGAATGAAATTATACATGTATATATAATTTTTATTATTTATACATTTTTTATAATTTATATATATATATATATATATATATATATAAAAATATATCTATATATATATTTATGTAAAAGTAATATCATTCTAAGTGTATTTTAATATTAATATATATATATTAATATTAAAATACGCTTAGAGACATAGTGTATGTGTATGTATGTTTATATGTATATGTATGTACATATACTTAGATCATATATATATATATATATATATATATATATATATATATGATCTAAGTATATATAAATTTACTTTTACAATGTTTTTAAACTTTATTTAACTTTTTTTCTGGCATCAGTGGGACTGCCTGTCATTCCAGGTAGGCCCCCTGCAGGCACTGCTGTGGACGGCTATTCCGTCCATGTGATCACGACCTCATCGCGTTCACATGGCCCGGGAGGGCCGGTGTTCCATCAAAACCCCCTACCCTAGTCACTTCTGGTAAGGGAAATCAGTTGGATCCTGTGCTGTCGTGCTGGCACTCCTGCTACTCCCCCACAGCAAGGTCCAGGAAGGTAAGTGAAGCTAGTTTTACACTTTCATTATAGTTAGTGCGTTCACTAAGCTTAGGCACACGGGACATTTAGGGTTAAGCAAGGGATCAAATTAGGGTTAGTTAAGTTATTTTAACCTCTCTCACACTCTATTCTAACCCTAACCCTTGGGGTAAAGGTTAAAATAAAGTTTGAAAAATCACAATTTATAGATAATGTGAAATATCACTAAATAAAAACAAGTCCCTAAACCTAACCCTAATTTGAACCATAACATGAACCCTAAATGTCCCATGTCCTAAGCTTAGTGAATGCACCAACTATAATGAAAGTGTAAAACTAGCTTTACTTATCTTCCAGGACCTTGCTGTGGAGGAATAGCAGCAGTGCCAGCACGCATGTGCAGCACAGGATCCAGCTGATTTCCCTCACCGGAAGTGACGACGGTAGGAGATTTTTTACAGGTAGGGAAATGTGATGGAACACCGGATCAGAGGGACTCCCTGGGATGCCAGGCAAGTCTCCACATCGCATTGCGGGGGATCGCTAGTGAGCAGGTAAGTGCATAGGACAGCGGGGACGTACTATGTCACCCACCGGCGTTAAGGACCAGGTCCCCAAGGACGGCATAGTATGCCTGCCGTCCTTAAGGGGTTAACCCCTAATGCCGTTAGAACGCACTATGCCACCTTGGATAAAAAGTGGGCTTAAACAATACATTTGGCCAGGGTTTGTGACTAAGTGGCTACTAAAAAACACTGGGCCTACCCCATTCTTATTACCCTGGGTTGTATAATTTTTTCAAATTGTATGCCACGATAGGGGTAATTTTTATTTCTGGGTTGCCATATGGTCTCAAAGCCAACATAGTCCCAGCAAATCAATCTGGCAAATTTAAATGTGTAAAAACTGAAAAAGGGAACATCCTATATTTAACCTTGTAACTTTCCAAAATATAAAACCTGTAAATAGGGGGGGTAGTGTTGTACTTGTGAGACATCATTGAACACAAATATGTGTCATTAATTGCAGTAGAAGGCCTCTTCTCTCTAAAAAGAACATGGCAGCACTCCCTAGGTTTGCAACGTTACATTTGAACAAACCACAAGATGGTGGAGAAGTGATGATTTAGGCTTCTTTTGTCAGGCATGGGCTCCACTGATTGGTTGAGAGCAGTCAGCTGATGCTCTCAGCCAATCAACGACTCCCCATTCACAAAACTGGCTTGCAAAGAAACATCTTTTTAAGCCAGATTAGTGAATGGGGACTCTCAACCAATCAGTGGCGCCCCCTGCTTTGAAAATTCAGAAGCCGGATGCCGCCATGGGAGGAGTTGGCTTTGGAATGTAACTTTAGGTTTAAACCGTTCGAGAACAGTTTAACTCCTTGGGGTAAGAGTGCTTCCAGGGGCCTCCTGGCATCAAAACAACTTAATTTAGATTAAGCAGTTTTGGTGCCTGGAGTGTTTAATTTAACTGTTTTGTATATGTTTATTTCTATGCATGATTAAGGCCTCAAGGCTGATTGTTTCTGTTTTTACCAATTAAACTGTAAAAAAGGATGTATTTTGTTCATCTTAGGTGCCTGGGATTTTACATACAAAGAAAAATAACAATGGGTGAAATTTGACATGACTTTTAAAAAATATTTACTGGCTCAGCTAGTTAGAAAAGTGCCATTTAGCTGAGTAGGTAAACAGCACCTTTTAAAATATACACCTGCTTCCATCTGTATAAATGGAGGTAACAGAATAATAAGACATCTATCATCACGACTAATGAAAGAGAACACCTAGGTAAAGGGTCATTAATCACCACATGCTTGTCAGCGCCCATTAAATAAGGAACGATCATTACAATTGAGACAACTGAACACTTGATATGAGCAATGCAAAGAACATTTTACCTCCATAAATGTCACAAGACGGAAAATCGAGTTAGTGTTAAAGTTTGAATAACAACAAAACACATACTTTGGGTGTAATATACTAAGCTCAAAATTTGAATCTGAATTACAAAATTCAGATAAAAAACAAAAACATTTGAAAACGATATCAAATTAGCTAAAGGCACAATAGGAATTTGTCTGTGTTTGAAGTTATGAACTGGCTCAAAATGTATAGATTTTTTTGTCTTAAATTTTTTTGTTTTTTAAATTTAGATATATTGTGGTGGAATTTCAGTGAATGTAAATTTAGTCCATGTGGCATATGTGTATGTTGTGTCAGTTAGTTAGCTACACGTAGCTGGGATACTGTCATCAATGTACTGAGCATGTGCAGGAATGCAGGAACTGAAATTGCACTTATTTCCTTTGTCTTGGATGAGCCATGTGGTTTGACCAGATGTACAAGTCTATATTCTGCTCATTGATTGGTTAAAGGTATATGTGGGTGTAGCTATTAATAGGAGGAGTTATAGTGCTATATAAGGAATGCACACCATGTGTTGGTCTCTCAGATATTTTTGGAACAGGAGTTCATCTGAGGCCCGATCGGTATGTTAATAAAGACTTCTTACTTCCTGAAGACATGCATCCATCTCTCTGTGTTTGGCTTCTGCTAGTTTACTCGGTAACAATATGAATGGGGGAAAAAATAGCAGTCTCAGAGCGGACTCCCTTTTTGCTCCCCTAAATCCATGTGATAAATAACCACTTGAAACATTTGCGAGTATCAGGACTAAATCAGTTGGGACCCAAACTCATCATTCTAGTGCATGCACGCGCAGAGGTTCTCATACATTACAGAGTTGCTAAAATGCTCACAACAACACACAATGAGACTTGAACAAACACACACAGGCAAGGGAGAAAAAGTTCTCTGGAGTCTACTGTTCCACTCTGAAGTTCAGTGTTGGGAGAGCAGGGCATTTGCACTATGCAGATCAGCAGGCACCAGGATACAACATCACATCGCTGTCCCTGTTGCCTTAGTGTTGCTTTGTGTCAAATGAAGTCATTGTTAGTAAAGTTCCACCATCAAGCCAAACTATAGTGTTGGATGGCTAACAGTTAATGTTCTGCCTGGCACTCAAAGCTGTCAGGGTGGGAGCGGCATAGTGACATTATAAGGGATATTGACATCTGGCAGAAAGGGGCATTAATAACATACGGATGGCAAGTTTCATGTGGAGTAGAGACCAATGACATGGATAAAAGTCAAAATCCACACATGCGTTCACCCTGTACAAGTTATCAAATGAACAAAGAGGGGCATATTAGTTTTAGGAGTATGAGAGGGGTGTGGCCAGGTGCAAGCCGGTCTGCTAATGAATCAAATGAAAATGTAATTTAGAACAAGAGCATTGTGTATTCTATTTACTTAGATTATGGGTAGTCAACTTGGTCCCTACTGCCCACTAGTGGGCGGTTTGGGATTTCAGGTGAGCGTTGGTGGGTTTCTTAAAAAACGCCCTGTGGGCCTCAATGGCCGTGGACCAAAGCCTGCAGTGTAGATCCTTTAATCTCCCCTGTCGGCCCAGGCAGAGTCAGCCTTGCTGTAAGCCCTCTCGGACTGGTGAGGAGATCAAAGATCTCCCTTACCAGCCCGCAGGCACTTAGGTTCCAGCGGAGGGAGGGATGGGCATGGGAGGCTCTGTGTTCCTCCCGCAAGCAGACATGTTAGAGCATTGCCGTGCGTTACCATGGCAATGCTCCAATACAGTGCTGTGCTCGCAGGAGGACAGGAGAGTCAGCCAGCACCTGGAGGAGCTGCAGGCTAAAGTGAATATGCCACCAATGGATCACAAGGGCTTGCAGTATAATGTCCCCCCTCCCTGGTAAAAGGTAAGAAGAAGGGGGGGGGGCGGAGCCTGCACCTGAACCGGAGCGGACGCAAGTCGCGGTAGCTCCGATACAAACGGGAAGAAAAATCCCCAAAACTACCCTTAAATACCCGCACGAACAAGCGACTCACCCGAGAGCACCGAGGACACGAGCCCGACACAACATATGCCGTTCTACCAAGCGGCCAAAGCACCAAAGAAAAAGTGGAAGACCGGGGCCTACCACGCTACCCAGAGCCTGGACTTGGCGGCTCTGTTCGGTGCCTTCACACCACCGGGAGAGCAGGGGCCGGCAAAGCAGGCTACAACAGCCGCCGAGATGGGACGCAGACCCGAAAAATCGCCCCCACACATACCATCAGGGGCACAGAACATCGAGTATATGCTCCAGCGGCAGCCATCTCCTAAAATGGCGCCGCCTGGGAACAACAGAGCCACGGAAACGCCAGAGAGTCCTCCACAGACTGAGACTCATACACAGCCCGTCCAGCTTCACACAGGACCCACCACACTAGCTGCAGGGGATGGGTCAGCTCCAGTCACCCAAAGGGACTTCCAAAACTTGGTGGGAGAAATCAAAAACCTACTGGCAGCTAACATGGCAGCCATCAAGGCAGATATGCAGAAAGTCAATTACAGAGTGAACACAGCAGAGGGGGACATTGCTGACCTCAAACAAAGCATGAACGCTATACAAGAAACCGTCCACCACTTACAAACCATGCAACAAGCACTCTCCATACATCTAGCCACACTGGATGATAGGTCAAGAAGAAATCATCTTAAGATAAGGGGCATACCAGACTCAGTAACCCCAGAAAAACTCCCCCACTATGTAAGGCGCCTGGTGGCCACCATCTTGCCGGCCGCACAGGTCAAAAAAGTCACTCTGGATGGAACATGCCGCCTGCCTAAGTCCAGCAGGGCCCCAGCGACGGCAGTACAAGACACCATAGTGCGATACTCACACTCACAAGACAAAATCGCCATCTGGTCAGCGCTGCAGGGCAAGACGCCGCTCACCTTCGAAGGCGCTAACCTTACCTTCTACCAGGACCTCACAATGTCCACCCTGCAGTGGCAGAGATCCCTACAACCTCTCACAACCATGCTGAGATCAGCAGGTATCAAATACCGTTGGATGTCCCCCAGGCTACTGGTGGTAAACCACAAAGGGACAGCACACAAACTCTCATCGCTGTCAGAAGCCCCAACTTTCCTTACGGCACTGGGACTACCTCCTCACGTAGGGACCGACGACAGACGGGCGAACTCTCACACCTGGAACCCCTCCCGAATAAACCCGTTCGTGCCTGACGCTGGCACGGCCACCCACCCAGGGACCTGAACTCTGGAAAGACTGTATACCCACTTGCAAAGTTGCGAAGTATAATGCCAGAAACTGTTGCAAGTTGCTTATAATTAGCTATATGTAAATTTGTTACCGCACCACACACATGAGAGTCCCCCATGAAGGACCCACCACCCCATGACTAATAGTTCCTGGAAAAGGGGCACTACAGGACAGGTGCTCAGCTCCACACCGGCCAGCTCTCCCCCCCCCCGCCACCCCCTAGGTCAGGGGTGCCACCTAAGGCGGGCCAGTTTACCCACGCTCCACAACCACACAACACACTATCATAGGATAGTTCTATACTGAACAACCCGAACCGACACATCCCTAACACCGATCTAGATTAAATACCAAGCGATCCCACACTACACGCTCGCAGCCACCTCTACAAACCATCCTGCAAACACTACAACACACACGTTCAAAAAATTAAAAAAAACTGTGCAAGACAATTACTGTTATAACTGTTTTAACCATGCTAATGCTGTATGTTGGTCAAACCACGCTGCAGCTGTTGGGGCGCAGCGGTACAAAATGTTGGTTGTTACCTATAACATGCACAACAAAAATAAAGAATTTTAAAAAAAAAAGAAGAAGAAGAAGAAGGGAGGGGGAGACTTTAAGATAAGTTTTTACATCTCACCCACCTACACACAGCATAGACCCTATGCACCCTTAACAGACACTGCCTTCACACACACATACTACCCCACACTGCACCCATCACACACTACTCTTCACACACAAGGTCTTGATAAAGTCTCATACAGAGACAAAACACAGATTTCTGGTCCATCTGTTTGATCACGCCCGGACGCTTGATCCACTCCTACAAGGCAGCCGCAACCTTTTCTGAAGTTACCGTCTCGTGTCTCCAGCTGGTTGTGCTCCCCCATCGAGGCTGAATATCACAAAACACCAAGACAACACAGCCTGGTGTTCGAGTGGACACAGACATGGGCACTCTATGAGTTGGGGTTGAGCTCGCTGGGCATCTGGACCTCTGAAATCCCCATTGACTAACTACATCATTTTTAACACGTGGAAGGGGCCACCAACAGATAAGTACTTTTTTTGTTATATGCAAGCTTGCTGTTTATGTTTTATATATTATCTTATGCTGGGTGATTTTATAGGTTCTGAGATACAATTACTGTAACTATACGCCATTTTTCATATTTATACTTTTCACTGTTAAGTGAATCATTCCCCTTTTTTATAAGGGATTTCCACTTATATCTATTTTTATTATATAGTGTAGAGTTTGTGTCTATGTTTTTTATCCATGGTTTAAATACAATCTCTAACTTTTTTGTTACTTTTATACATTGGGTACACTGTGACTATAGTTGTTACCTACGGCATTATATTCTCACAGGCCTTATGTAGAGCTGGATCGTATTCTCACAGTAATAGGTTGCCCTTTTGGAGTTTGATTGTATTTAGTCTGTGTTCTTATTTATTAAAGCTATATCTGTCTTTTAATTCTTATTCATACCATAATTTTACAACAGAAGCTTCCCCCCCCCCCCCCCCTTTGTTTTTAGAATTCATTTATTCTAAGTCGCTCATCTTATGGTGTTGGGCAGTCCACATCAATTATATCTTGGTCAACCACTTATTTGAATTTACCGTTTTAACTGTATTTACTATACTACTTTGTTATTGCATCATTCATGTGGTCATCTTTTACTGTTCAGTATTTTGTTGGAAAAAAATATAACCACCACTACCAAAACAAACTTGACTCCCAATCACCAGTCTCTCTCAAACATTCACAAACAATTGAAAGAGTTCAGAAAAGGGCTACTAAACTGGTTCATGGATTGCAGGATAAAACGTACAAGGAAAGGATCTTAACATGTATAGCTTGGAGGAAAGACGAGACGGGGGGATATGACAGAAACATTTAAATACATAAAGGGAATCAATACAGTTAAGGAGGAGACTATAATTAAAAGACGAAAAACTACCACAACAAGAGGAAATAGTCTTAAATTAGAGGGGGCAAAGGTTTAAAAATTTCAGGAAGTATCACTTTACTGAGAGGGTAGTGGATGAATGGAATAGCTTTCCAGCTGAAGTGGTAGAGGTGAAGGAGTCAGGGCCGGACTGGGAATTAAAAGCAGCCCTGGAAAAAAATATTTACCAGCCCCATAATGTGTCGCACCAGCATAGTGTGCAGATACAGTTAGAAAAGAGAACTTAAAATTAAAAATTATTACTCCAACGTAAAAAAAAGCACTCATAGGCTTCAAAATAAACAAAAGTGCTGATTTATTTTAAGCAGACGTGCCTTTGCATGTAATCAATTTTTCAGTCCAACTACCTTGACATATTAAGGAAAGCTTGGTAATGGAACTGAAATGGTGAATGTATGTAGGGCAAAACTGTAAAAATTTACGTTGCTCCTCCCTCAGCCCCCAGCATTAGTGACAGGAGTCAGTGGCGTACACATTACCCATGGGGCACCGGTGTGAAAATTGATCCATGGGGCCCCGGTGCGAAAATTGATCCATGGTGGCGGGCACCTGGTCACAGGGGTTGCAGGGCTGAGACCCCTGCGACCGCGGTGTGTACGCCAGTGAATCCAGATGCACACACAATTAAAGGACCACTACAGACACCCAGATCACATCAGCTCAATGAAGTGGTCTGGGTGTCAGGTCCCTCTAGTTTTAACCCTGCAGCTGAAAGCATAGCAGTTTCAGAGAAACTGCTATGTTTCACTGAGTGTTAATCCAGCCTCTAGTGGCTGTCTCACTGACAGCCGCTAGAGGAGCTTCCGCGATTCTAAGACACTGAACGTCCATAGGAAAGCATTGAGTAATGCTTTCCTATGGGCGGTTTGAATGCATGCACGGCTCTTGCCGTGCATGCGCATTCGGAGCTGAGAGGCGGAGGGATCCCCAGCACCAAGGGAGTCCGGCGCTGGAGAAAGGTAAGTGCTGAAGACACACACTCTCATGAACTGACGCATACACACTTGCTAACAGACACACACATTTATTGACAGAGACACACTCAGCGACAGACAAATACACACTCGCTTACAAAACATACACTCCCTGGGGAGGGCTGATGGAGACCCGACGCACTAGGGTCATACCGCTGCTAAGCTGGGAACAGCCCCGATCGGATTATCACAGAAATCTTGGTTATGGTCATCTTGACTTTACATATCCACCTTTATTTCTTCTATTTTTCAGTACTTTTACATTATTTTTTTTTTTTTTTTATCTGCAAGTCACTACGGATTGAAACGCATTGGACCCTGCAGCAATGACTTTAAACCACATTTCTTTTTATCATAGCAGGATCTGCTTGTCTGCATAATACAGTGTTAACCTGCCACATAGTCATACGCTAGACTGTCCGCATATAGTCTTGAATGATTTGCAAGCAGATGGACATTTTTATTACACAGTTAACATCAGATCTTAGTTAATTAAGTTATCTTATCCATTTTCCTCAGTTTATTCTATACAGAACGTTTACTTTAGGCGCTATGCTGATTAACATAGTAATGACGCACTCTTCAGGTATATGCATACAATTATTTAACACACACATTAGCCATATGATACCTGGTAACATAACGCAATGCACATCATTAACGCCTCAGCATAATGCCTCCTCCCGCCAACTCAGGCTAAGTTTTACCACGTTCTGAAGTACTTTATGCTTTGGTCGCATGTTGGCCAAATACCATTCTGCAACTGGGCTACTATACTGTAAAGTGCGGGGTTTCTTGATTTTGCTACATGCCTTAGGTTTTGCCTAAATAGCTGCTGTAATTAAAAGGGTCATCCCTAAACTCTGAAAGTAGCAGGCTTACTTGCCTACGTTCCAATCAGGTACTGATATTGGCAACGTTTTAAGATCTCCTTAGCGGACATGCGTAGCCTGACCGTTATTACTTTATGCTTACAATTGATCATATATGGAAAGCTTTACCAGATGCTTAGTTGGCCACAACTTAACGGCAGAGTAACATATGAGGCCCCATTTTGAACTCAGCCAATGCAGAAAAAACATATGAAAAGTGTACCACATTGTAGGGCTATAACATGCTATGATAAAATTGTACACATATCTATTTATGTTTTTCCATAATGAATGCATTGTTTACGCTTTATCCCCTGCGTGGGAAAACTGCTTATTGTGTTGACCTCAATAAAAACAGATTTAACACAAAACATACACTCTCACTGACAAACACACACTCACCAACAGATATCAAACAGACTCACTAACACACACAAACACACTTAGTAACAGACACACACGGTAACACTCACTAGCAGACACACACTCAGACACTCACTGACACTCACACACACTAACACTCACACACTAACACTAAAACTCACACACACTAACACAAAAACACACACACTAACACAAAAACACACACACTAACACTCACACACTAACACTCACACACATGATTTTTTTTAAATTTAATCCCCCCCAGCCTCCTTACCTTTTGGAGTGCTGAGGGGATTCCCTGGGGTCCAGTGGTGCTGCTGGGCTCCTGGGCGGCCGGTCACTGGGCGGGCTGTCTATCTGGTTGGCCGGCGGGCGAGGGAGCACTCTCCCCTGAGTGCTTCCTCTTCAGCTCCCTCGCGCGCCGCGTAGGGATGCCGGCGCCGGAAGATGACGTCATCTTCCGGCTCCGGTATCAGTGCGACGCGCAAGGGAGCTGAAGAGGAAGCACTCAGGGAAGAGTGCTCCCTCGCGCGCCCGCAGGACCAGCCGTGGGGTGTCAGCAGGGCCAGCCTCGGGGGGCCCTGAGGTGGCCGGCTCCTGGGCCCCCCAGGAGAAGAGGCTGGCCACAGTGGCTACGACCCTGGTATGTAGCCACTGACATGAGTGCCACCCGGTCCGGCGGCTCCAGTGGGGAATGCGGCCGCCGGCCCCCTCAGAGTGTGTGCCACCGGACCGGGCACCCGGTGGCACATACTTGCTCAGTGCAGCCCCCAGGTGCCGCGGCCCACCGGGAAATTTCCCGGTATCCCGGTGGGCCAGTCCGGCCCTGGAAGGAGTTTAAGCATGCATGGGATAGACATAAGGCTATCCTAACTATAAGGTAAGGCCAGGGACTATTGAAAGTATTTAGAAAATTGGGTAGACTAGCTGGGCCAAATGGTTCTTATCTGCCGTCACATTCTATGTTTGTATTGTAGAACAAGAAGAAAAAAAAAAGCTTCTTCGAGTCCTCATAAATAAGTCAATGTACTATTCCCTATCCGTTCAACTCATTAAACTCAATTACTTCATCCCATTATTAACCACCTAGCAGCATCAGACTTGCTTATATATTTTTAAGAATTTTTCATTATGTATAAATGTTTTATGTGTTTTATTGTAGTATCAGTATAAGTTGTAACTGTATAATTACTGTCTGTAAAGAATCCTGGACATGGGTGTTATGCAGGAAATTGTAAAAAAATCTATATTATTTCAAAATGACTGATCTACCATATATGTTCTCCAGTACTCCAATATCTGATAGCATCTTTTCTGTGTGTAGGTGATCATCTTGGAATTTAATTAACATTTTCAGTGTCAATTAGTGACAATATGAAAAGGCTGCAGAGTGGATGCCACATCAACACCCACCCAGAATTTTGGATTTGTAGAGTAGGTCTTGGCTTCCCACTGTGCAAAGTGACACCCAAAGTAAAGCACATTAACATTGCAATGACATTAGCTATCACTGCAGGCAAGGATGAGTTTTTTGCTCAGCAGAAGCTTGTGCAGTTCTCTCTGATGCTATGGCTCACAAGGAAACAAAAACACACGCTCGACAAGTGATGATGGGGTATGTCATTGCAATGTGAATGCACAGCCAAGCAAATGAGAGAGATCTTCCACAGGGAAAGAGCTGCTCCCAATCGAGGACCACTAAAAATTGTATCTCTCAGGAAGAAAACACTAGAAGGTCACGGCTAGACCTGAAAGCATATCTATCTATATCTATATATATGGGAAGGCTGAGGGAGGAGTTACCCAGCCTATAAATACAGACCTCTCATGCCTCTGGACTGAGACTGCCTGGTTCGGTACAGATCCATCTACTTCTGGTTCAAAGGTCATTAACACAAACTGCCTAACCTCCAAATAAACTGGTCTTGGCCTAGTGTGGCCCATGCAAGTATTCATTTTACCTCACGCTAGTAAAAAAACAGCCGCCTCCTTCGAAGCTCATGGGGCACTTTTCCTGTTGCTGTTTGTGCGTTTATTACAACGAAACCGTAAGTTTGTTCATCCAGCCCGCGTTGGGCCACTCTGTCCCTGACATTCAACATGTATTGGCCCTGTTCAGCCTTTCACTAACTAGGGAGTCATTCGCAGTTCAGTCCGTATTCTTCCCTTATTTGGATATGGTCATTTTAACTACTAACGCGGATTTGGCCTATTTTAATCATAAATAGCACCATAGTGATACCTCAATTAGGTTCATGCATTCTGCTTACTGTATTCGGCCCTCATTTGGCCAAATCAATTTCATCATATGCAATTCATTTAGTCACCCTGTTTTAATGTTTAATTATATATTTAGTTTTCATATTTGCAGATTATTATTGTCGGTCCATACGGCTTTGGTTATACTTGTCAGATTTGAGCAGATCAGCATTTGTTACTTATGTTCACCCGGCCTCTTCCAGCCTAAGTACCTATATGTATTCTATATGTCTGCCATCTGGGTATTCAGGCACTCATTGGGCCTACATTGTTTAATAACTATATGGCTAGGTGTTACTACTGACTGTCTAAATTTAGGTCAGGCCCAAACTTGGGCCTATACAAGTGGTTAGCATTTATGGTACTGCCCGTTAGTATTCTTATTTCACTGTCCATCACTACTTTCTGGGCTCCTCACAGGCCTGGTCAACTGTACTGTAACATAATGTTGGTCATAATTGTCTGTTCTATGGTTATATGGACATATTCATGGCCCTCATCTAAATGTTATTTTAAACTTCAAATCAAGACATGCCACAAACTAGGTCCGTCACTTGGGTGTCACCAATAACATACTAAATTGCAATCATTCTACTCAAATATTTTCAACATTAATTGTATCAATATGCACTTATAACTTCTCATTAGGCCCTCATTTGGCCACCCCTGCATCTAGGTGTAGTTATGTTAGGCCCTCATTTGGTCTTCACTATCATAGGAAAGTGAAGGGTGTGCTAAACAGTGTGAAAACAATATGTATACTTATCAATAAAGTAGTAACTGCATACATGTAGAGAATAAAAAATAAAAAAAGAGAGAAAAGAAAAGCACAACTTTTTATGGAAAAAAGGTGAAATTATTAGGTCCCCATGAAAGATGCAGGACATCACACATATACGTTTATATTAGGTCCTCACTTAGCCTTCCACAACATATGCTTCATTTGGATCTTAGTGCCATGTTACTCAAGTGTCTCATTATTATCATCACTAACAGTCCTACCATTCGGGCCTCTCATGGGTCAAGTTGGTTATATACACAGTATGATATGGAGCAGGTCTGCAATTTTCCATCACTGTGTAAAGTGCAACTGTTCCACAGCTCAACAGCCAGTAACCAGCCCACATCATATCACTTCATACACCCACTATTTCTCATTCTGCTCTTAAATGGCTACCCCGCTACTCATGAATCGCAATGAGCTGTTTCGGCCTTCTACTCCTATACCTTGACACACGGAACTCACTAGGCCTTCACTTACATAAGCTTCATACCGTCTCAGGTGGGCTTACAGCTACAATCTAATTTCGGCCTTCCTAAGTACAACACTCTGTGTAAAAATAAATATAAATAAACCAGATCGAATACCAGTTCATCACTCCTGTCCATACGCAATTCACAGTCCATTTCTACAACTTTGGTACAATTAACCTACATTTATTCATGCCTTAATCCTTACTTTACATACACCCTATTATACACTAGACATGTGCAATTTGTTTTGTTACAAATGTAAATTAGGACGAATTTCTGCAATTTGGACAGTCGGATGCTTTGGATTTCTGAAAAGTGGCAAAACAGGAGAGGGAGGGAAAATTTCGGGAATGATAACAGGAATCTAACCCCACCCTAACCCTAACCCTAGATGTGTAAGTGGTTGTGGTGGTTAGGGTAAGAGATAGGGTTAGTATTAGGGTCCGGGAATTGCCGGAATTCCAGAAGCGCTGCACCGAACCAAACCAAATTTTTTTGCCCATGCCCTCACTAACAATGATAAGTTTGATTAGGAAGAGATCCGGCTGACAGCATCACAGAAACTCTACTCTGTTCACATACCTATACCAGGCTGGCACAACATAGCAACCGAGGAGGTGACTCAATCACAATTTTTCATATTCTTCCAAACTCTCCCCACGGTGGCCAAACACCCTACCAAACCCCTACATTCCAGGATTTAACTGCTGGCACAAGCAACACTCTCTGTCAATGTCACCTGTTCATACGCTGGGCTCTGGCCATTTTCAATAAACTCACTTCTGCATATCAAATCATCAAACCATACTCATTCAATTCCATGGCGGCTTTCACAACCTTTAACTAGCTCACAACACTTAAAGTTACTCAAATACAACCATTAAAGGAACACTATAGTCACCTAAATTACTTTAGCTAAATAAAGCAGTTATAGTGTATAGATCATTCTCGCTCAATTCACTGTTATTTAGGAGTTAAATCACTTTGTTTCTGTTTATGCAGCCCTAGCCACACCTCCCCTGGCTATGATTGATAGAGCCTGAATGAAAAAAAAACTGGTTTCACTTTCAAACAGATATAATTTACCTTAAATAATTGTATTTCAATCTCTAAATTGAACTTTAATCACATACAGGAGGCTCTTGCAGGGTCTAGCAAGCTATTAACATAGCAGGGGATAAGAAAATCTTAATTAAACAGAACTTGCAATAAAGAAAGCCTAAATAGGGCTCTCTTTACAGGAAGTGTTTATGGAAGGCTGTGCAAGTCACATGCAGGGAGGTGTGACTAGGGTTCATAAACAAAGGGATTTAACTCGTAAATGGCAGAGGATTGAGCAGTGAGGCTGCAGGGGCATGTTCTATACACCAAAACTGCTTCATTAAGCTAAAGTTGTCATTCTAAAAGAATACGTACTGCTTCTACGACCTCTAGTAATATCCCAGTACACGTCATCTAATGGCTAGGACAGTAGAGTCATCTTCATATGCCATATATATTTCTCAATCTGAGAGGGAATTGAGACATGCATTTAAAGGGAAACTCCAGTGCCAGGAAAACGATCCGTTTTCCTGGCACTGGAGGGTCCCTCTCCCTCCCACCCCACAATCCCCAGTTGCTGAAGGGGTGAAAACCCCTTCAGTGACTTACCAGGGGCAGCGACAGGTCCCACGTCGCTGCTTCCTCCTCCCCCGCCGCTCCTCCTTCTACTTACGTCGGCCGGTGGGCGAGACTGATCTCGCCCGCCAGCCAAGGAGACCTAATGCGCACGCGCGGCAATGCCGCGCATGCGCATTAGCGCACCCCATAGGAAAGCATTGAAAATGAATTTCAATGCTTCCCTATGGGGAATAGAGCGACGCTGGAGGTCCTCACACAGCGTGAGGACATCCAGCGACGCTCTAGCACAGAAAACCTGTGCTATGAAGCAGGAAGTCCCTCTAGTGGCTGTCTAATAGACAGCCACTAGGGGAGGACTTAACCCTGCAAGGTAATTATTGCAGTTTAAAAAAAACTGCAATAATTACACTTGCAGGGTTAAGGGTAGTGGGAGTTGGCACCCAGACCACTCCAATGAGCCGAAGTGGTCTGGGTGCCTGGAGTGTCCCTTTAAGTATTGGTTATGTAATGTCAATACGTATTCAATGTTACACTGTTAAACTTTTTGCCCTCTTTTACAGGCCTACTCGAAAGTCGGTTCCGGCACACCACAACCGACTTACACCATTACTATAACTCGGCTTACTGTATACAACCACAAATGGGAAGGCTGAGCCGTCCCCTTCCTCCCCTTCCTCTGGGTTGAGACTGCCTGAATCAGACCACCCACCACTCCCTTTGTTAAGCCATTCATCTGGGTGGGCTCTCTTTTAAAGGCCTACCCGAACGTCGGTTGGCACACCACAACCGACTTATACCATTACTATAACTTGGCTTATTGTATATGACCACAAATTATATATATATATATATATATATATATATATATTTGTGGTCATATACAATAATATCTATATATATTGGGAGGGAGCAGCTCTTTCTCTGTGGAAGATTACTCTCCTTCACCTGGCTGTGCATTTAAGTTGCAATGACATACCTATATATGCAATGCATATATATATATGCATTAACAAAAACCAGAGGGAGATACAAATAAAGCCAAATTTTGTTTTACAAATATTTTAACATCAGAAAGTTTTCTTAAAACGAATACTGCCTTTTATTATTATTCCTGGAAATAAAAGATTACATGCAATATAGCGTATTTTTATATTATTTTGTAATGTTTACATATAATACCTCTTTACATTCTTTATCCTGGCCTAACGTGGCTACTTATGCACGGGGGTGGGGGAGTCAAAGGTGGAGAGAGTTGTAAGCTGGGAGAATTGTGGAGACAAGAATCCTGTGAGGATAAGAAGCAGGTAGTCCATACTGATACACATACGTTTGCATTAGCACACACAGACATTAAGGCCTTGATGTAATAAGCTTTCCAAATTATTCAATAAAGTTAGAAATGTTTTCAAATGATTTACCTATAGAAATCACCATTAAAGTCTACGGGAATATTTGTAACAATATTGAATCATTTGGAAAGCTTATTGAACTGAAGCCTAAGCACAAACAGATAACTGCATTCACTAACCCTAAAACTTTGTACAAGTACATTCCTGCATGTACACAGTACAAAACATCCACATAATCACAGCAAATTGCAATGCATTGTAATGTATCCTTGCAGTCAACCATACTTAAACTGCATACACATGCATTCACACTGATTCTGCACACAAATACAAATAAGCATCCATAAACATGCTTTCACACAATACACACATACATATTATCATGGGGGTGTGTGTACACATGGGGGGGGAGAGAGAGAGAGATAGATTGTGTATTGTGTATGCAATATTAACCCCTTAAGGACTGGGCTGTTTTTGCGATGTTGTACATTTGCGACCAGGCATCTTTTTACACTTTTGTGGTATTTGTGTTTAGCTGTAATTTTCCGCGCTCTCATTTACGGTTCCCATACAAATTATATATTGTTTTTTTCAGGACAAAATGGGCTTTCTTTACATACCATTATTTATATAATCTCATGTAATTTAATTTAAAAAAAATATGATGAAAAATTGAAAAAAATACATGTTTTTTGACTTTTACTTGAAAAATCTTTTACTCATCTACAAAAGCGAATGAAAAAAACTGCTAAATAGATTCAAAATTTTGTCCTGCGTTTAAAAATACCCAGTGTTTACATGCTTTTTTTTTTGCAAGTTATAGGGGATATAGGTACAAGTAGGATATTGCGGTTTCAAAACATACATTTTTAAAAATTATCAATAGTGACATTGTAACACTATTATCTGTCATAAATCTCTGAACAACACCCCACATGTACATATTTTTTTTTTTTTAAAGTAGACAACCCAGGGTATTCAATTTGGGGTATGTCCAGTCTTTTTTAGTAGCCACTTAGTCGAAAACACTGGCCAAAGTTAGCATTCATATTTGTTTGTGTGTGAAAAAAAGTAAAAAACTAAATTGAACGGTAATTTTGGCCAGTGTTTGTGACTAAGTGGCTACTAAAAAAGACTGTTCATACCCCATTTGCAATACTTTGGGTTGTCTTCTTTTGCAA
Organism: Pelobates fuscus; assembly: GCF_036172605.1. Taxonomy (NCBI): domain Eukaryota; kingdom Metazoa; phylum Chordata; class Amphibia; order Anura; family Pelobatidae; genus Pelobates; species Pelobates fuscus. The sequence continues at coordinate 164,943,425 of NC_086317.1, read as the reverse complement.
ATAGTATGCCATCATGGGGGTAATTCTCATTCTTGGGCTACCATACGCTCTCAAAGGCAACGTAACCAACCTGGCCTTTTTCAATGTAAAAATATTTGACCCATATATTTGACCCTGTAACTTTCAAAAACACTATAAAACCTGTACATGGGGGTTACTGTTATACTCGGGAGACTTTGCTAAACACAAATATTAGTGTTTCAAAACAGGGAAACGTTTCACAACAATATCATCAGTAAAATGCTGTTTGTGTGTGAAAAATGCAAAAAAAAAGTCACTTTCACTGACAATATCATTGCTGTGATATGTTTTACTGTTTTGAATCACTAATATTTGTGTTCAGCGAAGTCTCCCGAGTAAAACAGTACCCCCCATGTACAGGTTTTAGGGTGTTATAGAAAGTTAAAGGGTAAAATATAGTGCTAGCAAATTAAATTCTCTGGACTTTCGGCCTGGGTTGGCAGGCAGGTCCCTCAAATTGCAATCAATAAAATTACTTAATCATGTAAAAAGATTACATAAATACGCACGTAGAATTTAAATATATATGCATATTTATATATTTGAAGTCTTCGTGTATATTTATATAATTATTTATGTAATTTTGTATATGGGCATATGTATATTTCGTATTATTTTTATTTATTTATATATACATAGATATATATATATATATATATATATATATACAATTTCATTCTAAGTGTATTTTGATATATATATATATATATATATATATATATATATACACACACACACATATATATATTACTATCAAAATACAGTTAGAATAAAATTTCATATAGCTATATTTTTATTATTATTTTTACGTTTTTATTTAATTTAAATTACTTATTTGTATTTTATAATATTTATATACAATATATATATATATATATACACATACACACACACACGTGTGTAATTTAATTATATGTGTATTTTTATTTTTATATAAGTACATATTAATATAAAAATACACTTAGTATGACATTATATATATATATGATACATAGACATATTGTGGGAACTGCAGTTCAAGAACAGCTGGAGTGCCCAAGTGTCTATATATCATATATATATATACACATATATAATTATTAATTTTTTTTATTAACTTTAACTTAAATTTTTTTTTTTTACACTAGCAGGGAGACTGCCTGTCAGCACAGGCAGTCCCCCTGCAGGCAGACACATGGACACCTATTGCAACGCTGATCGCTGACGCGGGAACGACGGCGATTGGGTAAGTACATTGGAGTGTTAGGACGGTTTGGGACCGTCACAGGTCGGCAATGCAAAAATGCCCTTGACGGTCCTGAACCGTCCTCGGTCCTGAAGGGTTTAAAGGAACACTATAGTATCAGGAATGCAAACATGTATTCTTGACACTGTAGTTTTGAAACCACCGTTTAGGTCCCAGCTTAAAAATGTGTAAAACCTAGCGCCATGCGGGTCCTTTGCTTTAGTCTCCATGCGCAAAACTTTGCAGCACTGACCCAGGAAGCACATTGAAAAACCTGCAAGGACAGATTATACACACCAGAACAACTACATTACACCTGTAGTTGTTTCTGGTGACTATATTTTCGTAGTATACATTTTGTAGTATACATTTTGGTTTCCATTGGTTGCAATACTATAAACAAAAAGGCTATAATACATTTAATCATTTATTGGTAGTAATAAAGAGAACAGTTGTCTTTTCATTTCTGGCAGCTGCCAAGTAGATTATGACGTTTCTATGACAACCCTTCCTAGCAACAGCATTATCTCCTGCAAGGTTGTGTTAACTTGACTGTCCCGAGCAGCAGATATTATAGTACCCAACTAAGTAGAATATAGAGAGAATCTTATAGTGAAGGTCCTCTAGCTTTCACCACATGAACATTATGGGCATCAACCAGGAAATAAAACAGACATGAATGCAATGTAACTAGACAAGCCTGCTGAATGAAGCACCTTGCTAGCAGTGATGGTATTGTATGGGCTACCTGTCACAACATGGACACTGACACTTGTAATACTATACACACACCCAGTGCCCACTTCCCATACACCTGGCTATGTACCGTGAATATTCCTGGTTCCCTGCCAGAGATATGAGGGATGATATCCGTCTATTGTACAGCAGCTCCCACTTCCTGGTTCCACCATTTCCTGGTTCCAGAAGATCACGTGGAAGCGTGGGATACATCGCCATCTAGCGGCACCAGTACAAAGTGCCATTTGTTAAAGTAGTGCTAAATACAAACCATAAACAAACTGGAGAATATTTTATTTAATAAATAGCACCAGAGACAGTGGAGGTTGAGGCAGATTAGGTGGGATGGCATTTGGCAGGAGGTATTATTGATCAAGAAAGTAATGAGTGAGGTGCTGAAAATATCATGGTGGGGATGGGAAATAGCAAATTGCTATGGGCAAGAGTCGGGACACATGTCAGGTTCAAAGAAGAATGTGGAAGATGGGAAAATATCAAGAGAATTTGCTTAGTCCTCCAGGTGGAGTGTTGATTGTAGATGAAGATTTCTTACAGAAAGGGTAGGTGGCCACTGAAGGTCAGATGTCACTGGCGGTCTTCAGCTTCGCCACGCTCTGCTGATTCCTCCTTGTTTGGGGATGGCTTGTTCCATGCTGTCTCTTTGAACACAAACCACAGATTGGCAGCCCAGATGAAGAAATTCAAAAATCCAAAGAGCTGGCGGAGTGGGGAAAGAAAAGACAAGAGTGAGTAGATTTAATGGTAGACGAATTAGGGTGAAGTAGACAAGCAGCAAATAAATTTTATGTGGGGAGGACAATGAAATGGTTCAGTTGTGTTGATTGACCTACAACTGGTCTTACCACAGATATGTTGGCGAGCCCAAAGTAAGGTGCAGTACCAGTACTGCATGTGGCTTTCTCCAGTTGGCACACTGGCATCGGAGATAGAAGACTTATGGGATGAGTGGCCAGCTTCACATCCATTAGACCCTTTCCCCACGCTGAAGCTGCTACCAACCACAAGAAGGTAAAGACACCTGTCACACAAAGGTCCTACAGGGAGATGGAAACAACATTATAGGTAAGGGATGTCAAACTTGGGCACTCCAGCTGTTCTTGAACTGCAGTTCCCACAATTGTCTGCCACTACCTTTTCTATCAATCAGCTTCACCGATAACCATATGTAGCATGGCAAAACGAGAGTAATTCTGGAGCAGAACTTGTGCTATCATCTGAAACTCTACATGAATTTTAAGGCATATGTTTTAAACTTGGCTCTCAACTCAAGTTTTGCATTGACAAATATGGCACCATACTAACATATTGTGTCCACAGAAATTAACTCTTTCAGTCTACAGCATACCACAATGGGCACTCTTCGGATCTGTGTGTATTGTTCATTGAAGCGCAGATAGATAACCAGAGCGAACATTGAATACAGGAAAGCGAAAACTCCGATAGTAACAAAGAACTCTGCTGGAGCAGAAAAATCGCCATTCAGGTGCATAATCCGTTTTTCTATATCTGCACATCCTGGCATCTCAAAGCGTTGACGATACAGTCTGTGATGAAAGGAGACATACTCATTGTAGCAACAGAGTGTAACTTGCATGGAATGCATATTCTAAGGCATGGGAAGCATTGATTAATACATCTTAAAGGGGGCAATCATTGCAGCTACTAAAGTATAACTCTACCACATGTTTATTTTTTATTTAGAAGTCTATGGATGTGCTTTTTCTTGACTGTATAAGACATAAAAGTGGTTATTAAATATCCTACTATGGCTGCTAAATTCTACATATATTGGCCAAGCTAACTTACATTGTCAACAAAGGAATCTATATATACACGTTTTGTAAAAAAGAAATGGAAATTAATTTGTGAATATAACATACGTATAATATGAGAGTTATTCAAACATCTGACTTTGGTGGAAGTGACATTTCAATGAGCGTGTGAAATGGCCATGATTGTTTTTAAGCATGTCTAGTGGCAGTGGGGAATAATTTTGATGCTTACATGATACATGATACATGATACAATACATGTGTATTATTTGGGTGGAAATGTTATGATGTGTAAGATGTAAGTGAATATTAATTACTATTGACAACTAACCAGGAGCTGACAATCAAAAGGCCATGAACCTTTGAGCAAAATCATTGGTCTTGCAAACAAGACAGTTTAGAATTTAATGGCTTGGTTGGATATTTTTTGAAAAAATTGTGAGTTAGTGTGAATGTATAAGTAAAAAGTAATACATTTTCTGTACCATATTTGACAATCATAGTAATGTGTACATTTTCTTTAAATTGGCAGCATTATAGAATCAATACCAAGGGCTTAAAGGGACACTATAGTCACGAGAACAACTACAGCTTATGGTATTTGTTCTGATGAATAAAATCATTCCCTTCAAGAGAAACGGAATCATTTACATTACAGCCCAGGGATACATCCAGTGGCCACTCCTCAGATGGCTGCTAGAGGTGCTCCCTGGGGCAGTGTTGCACACTGTGCAAAATTACCTTTCAGTGTCTCAACCCTCTGCATGGAGGGACTGAACTTTCCTCATTCAATGCATCTCTATGAGGAGATGCTGATTGGCCAGGGCTGTGTTTGGCTTGTGCTGGCTTTACCCCTGATCTGCCTCCTTGACAACCTTAGCCGACCTCCTATGGGAAAGCATTGTGATTGATCAGATCAACAATTCTGATTATCTTAGCCAAGCAGGCAGATCAGGGGCAGAGCCAGCAGCAGCAGACTGTAATAAAAGTATGATTTTACTATATTTAGGGAGGAAAGGGGAGGCATGGGGGTAGACTGTATTTTTAACACGATAGAGTCAAGAATACCTGTTTGTGTTCCTGACCCTATAGTGTTCCTTTAAAGTATTGTTATGGAAGCATTGTTAAGCAGTTTCAGAAAGAAAGTGTACAGAAGGGAGTTGGATACCAGAGATGAGGTTCTAGTAGACAAAACACTTTGTTACTGTGGGGATATTTCAGTGATTATTACCTGAATGGATATCCAAAAGGCACAGAGATGAGATTTGTTTCGGTTTCTGTTTCCTTACAAGTAACAGTAGCTGCTGTTTCTCCACTGAATGAGCCACAGCTTCCAAAGGCAAAGATTGCAAAAAGCTGAAGGAGAGGAGGAGAAATCATGGAAAGATATGTCAAAGTGTAACACATGTACAGAAGATATACCAAAGGAAATCATACAGTCCTTAGGTTCAACAACAGATTTTTCATTTTTTTACTGCTACCAATTGTCATGTGCTCAGTCAAGGTTTATACATATAGGTAAAATGGTGAGATTTCTACCACTTGTCTGATGTAGCTGTGGCAGCTAGTAAATTTTACCTATTTTTTGTCAGCCTCCCAAACCATAGTCTTTTCTTGCTGTCCTTGAACAGATATTATGTAAGAAAGCAAGCAGCACCTTCAGAGGGTCCTCAAATTTGTGTGGTGGTGAACCAATATGAAAGATAGGAGAACAAAAAAGGAATATAGTGTAGTATTGTCAATAACTGGTGAATAAGGAGAATAGCACTTACAATTTTCTAGAGCTTATGATCAGCTCCAGATATGTGTACCTGGGCGCTATTATTCCCACCTGTGGATATAATACTAGCTTGGTTCTTTGTAGGAGGGTGTTCTAGACCAGAAGATGATGTCCAGCGTTTGCGAGTGTACTCCTCCAATTTACAGTATTATGGTAGCCGAAGTTCACATATCTGGACATGGGAGTCAACAGATGGGCAAGGGGAGGCACCCCCCCCGGATTTTCAGCTTGTGCTGGTATTTTTATTTTCAGATTGAGACTACACCAAAGTAGGTGACGCTGTGTGTGAAGAAAGGCCGGGGTAGGAAACTACATCTTATCCCTGCTTCCCATGAGGGATGGGAGGGCAGCCTACAGATCAGGTAAGTGAGAGATGGGGGGCAGCCTACAGATCAGGTAAGTGAGGGATGGGGGGGAGCAGCCTACAGATCAGGTAAGTGAGGGATGGGGGGCAGCCTACAGATCAGGTAAGTGAGGGATGCAGGAGGGCAGCCTACAAATCGGGTAAGTGAGGGATGGGGGGAGCCTACATATCAGGTAAGTGAGGTAAGGGGGGGCAGCCCACAGATCAGGTAAGTGAGAGATGGGGGGCAGCCTAAAGATCAGGTAAGTGAGAGATGGGGGGGCAGCCTAGAGATCAAGTAAGTGAGAGATGGGGGGCAGCCTACAGATCAGGTAAGTGAGGGATGGGGTGCAGCCTACAGATCAGGTAAGTGAGAGATGGGGGCAGCCTACAGATCAGGTAAGTGAGGGATGGGGTGCAGCCTACAGGTCAGGTAAGTGAGAGATGGGGGGCAGCCTACAGATCAGGTAAGTGAGAGATGGGGGGCAGCCTACAGATCAGGTAAGTGAGGGATGGGGGGGCAGCCTACAGATCATGTAAGTGAGGGATGGGGGGCAGCCTACAGATCGGATAAGTGAGAGATGGGGGGGCAGCCTACAGATCAGGTAAGTTAGAGATATGGGGATCCCCATACAGATCCGCTAAGTGATGGATGGTGGGGGCGGGGAGGCAGCCTATAGATCAGGTAAGTGAGGGATGGGGTGGCAGCCTACAGATCAGGTAAGTGAGGGATGGGGAAGATAGCCTACAGTAAGTGTCAGCAAGGAGCAGGAAGGTAAAGTAAAAGAAAGAACAGAAATGAGCAGGAAGGGACATCAAGGAACAGAAAGGGGCAGCAAGGAGCTGGAAGGAGCACAAAGGTAAAGTAGGAGAAGGAGCACAAAGGAACAGAAATGAACAATAAGGGGCAGCAAGGAGCAGGAAGGGTCAGCAAGAAGCAGGAAATGGAAGCAAAGAGCAGGAAGGAGTAGGAAAGATCAGCAAGGAGCTGGAAATGGCATCAAGGAGCAGGAAGGGACAGAAGGAGCACAAAGGTAAAGTAGGGAAGGAGCAGAAAGGAGAAGGAACCGAAATGAGCAGGAAGGGACATAGAGGAGCAGCAAATGTCAGCAATAAGCTGGAAGGGGCATAAGGAGCACAAACGTAAAGTAGGAGAATGAGCAGGAAGGGTCAGCAAGGAGCAGGAAGGGGCAGCAAGGAGAAGGAAGGGTCTACAAGGAGCAGAAAGAGTCAGCAAGGGGCAGAAAGGGACAGAAGGAGCACAAAGGTAAAGGAGCAGAAAGAATCAGAAGGAGCACAATGGTAAAGTAGGAGAAGGAGCAGAAATGGGCAGCAAGGAGCTGGAAGGGGCAGCAAGGAGCACAAAGGTAAAGTAGGAGAAGGAGCAGAAAGGAATAGAAATGAGAAGGAAGGGTCAGCAAGAAGCAGAAAGGGTCTGCAAGGAGCAGAAAGGGGCAACAGGAGCAGGAAAAGACAGAAGGAGCACAAAGGTGAAGAAGCAGAAAGAATCAGAAGAAGCACAAAGGTAAAGTAGGACAAGGAGCAGAAAGAAACGGGAAGGGACAGCAAGGAGCAGAAAGGGTCAGCGATGGGCTGGAAGGGCCAGAAGAAGCACAAACGTAAAGTAGGATAAGGAGCAGAAATGAGCAGGAAGGGTCAGAAAGAAGCAGGTATGTTCAGTAAGAAGGAGGAATGGACAGCAAGGAGCAGGAATGGTCTGCAAGAAGCAGGAAGGGACAGAAGGAGCACAAAGGTAAAAGAGCAGAAAGAATCAGAAGGAGCACAAAGGTAAAGTAGGAGGAGGAGCAGAAAAGGGTAGCAAGGAGCTTGAAGGGGCAGAAGGAGCACAAAGGTAAAGTAGGAGGAAGAGCAGGAAGGGACAGAAAGGAGCAGAAAGTGACAGCAAGGAGCACAAAGGTAAAGTAGGAGAAGGAGTAGAAAGGGTCTGCAAGGAGCAGAAAGGGATCAGAAAGAGAAAGGAGCTGAAGGGCGCAAAAGAAACAGAAAGGTAAAGGAGCAGGAGCCAAGGAGGAAAGAAGACAGTGTCAGAAGAAAAAGAAGACTGTGTCAAATGAAGGAGAAGTAAGGAGATTGGAGATGGAAGGACAAGTGAAGTAAACCCTCCACTTTATTCTGGACACCACATCATAAGGCTTTGGTACCTGGGCCTAGCAGGGAAACTTTGGACCTTCTCATCTCCCCAGGTAAAAAAAAATATCAGTGTTAATGTGTTCACTTTTATTTACTGAGTGTCCGGAAGCACAGAGTGCCCTGGGTAGGGGTGCCGCTGATTGGCTAGAGCGGTCAGCTGGCACTCTAAGCCAATCAGTAGCTCCCCATTCAGAAAAAAAGTAGAACATTTTTATGAACCAGGAACCAGCGATTGGCTTAGAGCTTCAGCTGACCACTCTAGCCAATCTGCGGCACCCATGTCTGACGTCAATCTGCACTTCCTGACACTCAGAAGCCGAATACCACTGAATACGTGGAAAAATCTGCGGAGGCCCATGTATCAGGAGCTGATCTTAAAATCCAGAAAAATGTAAGTGCTATTATTCTTATTTTTATCCACCCGTTATTGACAATAGTACACTATATTCCTTTTTTGTCTTTCTTTCTTTCATATTGGTTCATCACCAAAGGCGCTGATTCCCATTACCCTTTCCTACACAGGTTTATATATATATCTTGTGTGCCTCCTTAATAGAAACAGTGCTATGGGAACCTAAATCCCATTGTCCCACTTTCCCGCCTATATGTCCCTCTTTTCTCTAGGCTCAGACTGTGCTTTGTTTATTATTGTATCAAAAAAGCTTCTTGGCAAATACATCCACGATTTGTGTTAATGTAATACTGAATTGTTTGGCAAACACAATTTTAGTTATTGATAAATCATTAAAGGTGAACTTATAGTTCTCTAGAAATGTCATAATTAAAATTATGTCCCTCTCTTTTTAACTCTGTCATGTAAACCATTGCTGTTCTGCTGGAACAATATTGCTTACATTGCAGGGTTTAAATGCATCTAGCATCATACTCACAGCCGCTAGAGGAACATCCACAGAGAAAGCCAATCAGATGGCCTCATACAGACCATCTGTTTGGCTCGGTGCAATGTTTTACCGTGCATGTACACTACCCCTAAAGGAAAACATTGGATTGGCTGAGATAATCAATATTAATGGTGTAAGCTGTGGGAGAGCTGCGAAGTGTGGGATAAAAGATAAGTAAAATACCTTTTTAACCCTTGCAGAGGGACGGTTACCTATAGTAGGACTAGGACACTATAGCGTTAGGAATACACATTTATATTCGTAACGCTATAGTGTTCCTTTAATGAAGAGGCAAGATGAAAGAGCTTATTTCGGTGCAAAAGGTAAACACGGCAGTGTGGATATTTATTTTTCATTTTCTTTTTTAGACCTTGCAAACACATATTTGGTAAATATATGGGAGAAGAAAACATAATATGAAAAACTAGAAAGGGACCTCACTTCCATCACACCTTCAGCTATGCCCCATGAGAAAAGTGCCTCTCTGGTTATTTGAAATGTTGGTTTGATTTGTGTGAAAAGTGGATATCTGTCTGCTGTGTCAGTAAAAAGATGTGAACTGTCCAAGTGATGTAGGGACAGCTGTGAAGGGGAATGTACGATTAAAGCAGTTAATTGTGAGTCAAAAAAAAACCTTTGCTCTAACCATTTCAAGTCATGTAGCTATAGATCATGAGATTCATGAATAAACAGCATCTGATGGTAAATAAAAGGTGCCCTTTTAATTATTACATTGTGTTGCTGTTTGCTTTCTATAGTGTTTTGGGGTTTTTTTTTTTTTATTGTGAACAGTTGAGGTACTGGACTTCTCACTATACCTTCATTATAAATGAAAAAATGATTATACAGTAACCATAATATCAACATTAAAACATAGCAAATGGAAAGATGTATACATGGATGAGAAGGCCACTTCTAGTAGCTGTCATTCTTACAGCCACTAGAGGCTCTTCCAATCTTTGGCACATAGTGGTGATTGCTGCGCATGCGCTTTAGTTCTTTCCTATGGGAAAACATTGGATTGGCTGAGAACATCAGTAATAATGAGCTCAATCAGGGGAGGAGTGGTGGCAGTGGCGAGACCAGCACACCAAGGGAAGTAAGGTAAGAAAATAACTTTCTTTTACTTATCAGAGGGGTGAGGGGCAACTAATTGGTTAGGAACACATTCTAAGTGCAGGAATTCACGTGTGTATTCCTAAAATTAGAATGTTCATTTAAGAGCAATTAATAGAATGTATAACAAGTCATTGAGGAACATGAGAAGACCAGGGCCAGTTAAAAATGCATTCCCACTCCAAAATCAGATTACAATTTCACGAAGCATGAAGGTGCCAAGCATTCAATCTTTATATAGCTAAATAATAATAACAAATCATTCAACCAGAAAGGACTCATTTAGCTTTCCCTGCATTTAAAGTATTCACTAGTGCAGGGGTAGTCAACCTATTGGTAGTACTGTGCAAAACAAGATATTGAAATCCCTTGGTGTGCCAGTCCTATTTATTTAAACTGAGGTGTGTAGGTTGCCGTGTTATTTGTGGGTGCTGCAGTTGCTTTGTAACATTGTATTTGTGTGTATGTGGGCCGTTATATTGTATATTTTCATGAGTAGTTTGTGGTGTTGTGTATGATAACTATGAATGTGGGATGTGCATGGGAGCTGCTTGTGAAATTGTGTGTATGGATGATGTCACATTTTGTGTTTGGTGTTGTGTGTATGTGTGTGGCTGCTTGTGGTATTGCATGTGAGAGGCTGCTTGTGGGGTTGTTTGTGTATATGCTGATTGTATTATTTGTATGAAGGGGAGGCTTCTTTTGCAGCTTTGTGTATATCTAGCAGTGTGGGTGGCTTCCCTGGGGGTCAAGCGAGGACTGGGCTGGCCAGGTACAATTTAAGGGCAGGAGCTACAATAACTGCGGGCTGCCCTACTCCGGTGCGGATTCCAGTTCACAAGTGCGGGGAGGAAGTGATCTGAGATAATTTCCTCTAAGTACTGCAATGCGTAAAATGAGGATTGTCCCTCATCGCCTGTAATCACCGCTCAGGTTGCACTAGCAGATATCTGAAGTCCCACTGTGACTCCTGATAGGCCAGAGTGCTGTGCAAAGGCTCCTCGAGTGCCATGCATGGCACATGTGCCATAGGTTGCTGACCCCAGGCCCTAGTGTATTGATGTTATTAATATCATTGGCTTCAAAAAGATGGAAGGTGGATAATGAAAAGGAACCCAGAGGTGCGGGCAGCCATTTGCAAGGTGCATGAAAACCAGCTCAGGTATTGTCCCTTTAAATCAGCGGTTAGAAGATTGGCACCGTTGCCTACCAAGCACAGGTGAGATGGGACACAGGTCTCAAAAACTGCCCCCACACACCCCAAAGTCGCAGTGCGACATCGGCCAAATGCTGCAGGACCCAGGACCCCGGCTCCCAGCAACGCCTCCCCACTGCCCTCAGAGGATGGGAAACCACCAGACAGCCCACCACTCAGTCATCAACACCCCACACTCTGACGGGTAGCAGAGGACAGTAGCCTCAAAGAGTGACATGAAGGCCATGCTGAATGTCAGGCAAATGTGGGAGGCAAACCTGGTAGTGCTAAAAGTAGATGTGCAAGCAGTGTCAGCATGTATGCAGACAACAGCAAACGAAATTCAAGGCCTAAACAAGTACTGGGGGAGAAGTTATAACACCTGCACTCCACACAAGCAGCCATGTCCAGCCATGTCCAGACAACTCAACTTACTAGATGACAGAGGGAGACATAAAAACATCAAAATCAGAGGGGTACAGGAATCAGTGCCACTGGAAGAATTACCACATTTCATCAGGCACCTTGTGACCGCACTACTACCAGCAAGACAAGCCAAAATCTTCCTATTCGACGGAGTTTATAGAATAGCTAATTCCCCACAAGCACCTGACATAGCTCCGCGAGACATCATACTGCGCTGCGGTGCCAATCAATGTCAGACAAATTGGGGCTTCTGGCAGCGCTACAAGTAAAGACACCTTTTGAGTTTGAGGAATGCCGACTCTCCTGTTTTCAGAACTTAAGTAGGGCCACACTACTCTATATGCAAAAATATGCAACCACTCACTAAACCACTCCAAGCAGCAGGCATTGCCTACAGGTAGTTGACTCCTGGAACACTGTGGGTTACCAAAGATAGCAAGCACTGCAAGGCCACGGACCCTACTGAGGGCCCAGCACTTATGGCAGCACTGGGACTATCTACCCTAGCAATGACCTCGACCACTAAGCCAGGCCACCAACCTTGGTGTGCGGAGACAGCAATAGTCAACCCACCCGGAACGCACAAAAGCACCAAGACCTGAATTAACCCTCATGGCCTACGGCCTTTAATACGTTAACTTATCTATCATGTTTAGCAATGTTTGTTATGTTATTTATTTTTAGTTAATTACTATGTTGTAACTACCAAGTAACAGTTCATAAGACGAGCTAGGGACCTATGGGGGTTCCGTCACCCAACTCCGGTGATACCCCTCACCCCCCCCTCCCTGTGGTAAAAGGGCACTACCAGCACGGGAGTTACATAACCACGCTTATCATAGTACGTTAAGTCTCATCTACTGCCACTAGACCTGTGCTCCACGGGCGCAGATAGACCCTCCCACAGCTCTCACCCACCTAGACACATATTCAACATTGATGCTAACCCACCTCACAACAACATATAGTCGTACCACTACTATAAAATAGCCCGAAGCCCACAGTGCACTATCACTACAGGCGTTAGCCACGCAGCTACAGATGGGTGCCAACATTACACAAGGGGCTCCTCTGGGGAAAGCCACATCACAAGCAGCGCAAGACCTGGGTATCACAGGGAGCACCTTACACCAATAGCCTTAAGAGAAAAGACTCCCCTAGCCAGAAATCATAAGGGATGCCACACACCTCTTATGGCTCCATGATAACTGCACTGATCCACACATACAGGTGTATTATACGCCCACAGTTCTATTTGTTCATGTCCTCGTTACAACATGCCAGCCCATTATAACCAAAAAATGTATGCGAATTGTGCCTCAACCATACCGTGTATATGCTGTGAATTGTTTCCAAATCTCGTGTATATGCTGTTGTGGTATTACACGTAGGACTGTTTCTTCATCGCATGAAAAATTAAGATTTATAAAAAAAAAAATTAAAAGATGGAAGGTGATTTTTAGCAAAATCTCCACTTTCTACTTGTGCTAGAGATTCTGCAGATGAACCACTAACCACTAACTTAGTAGTTTATGTGCATTATGCACCACGTAATATCAATTACATGAACTATATAGCAGCTGCACAGTTAGCTAGAGCAGACAGTGGAAGGACAAGGTGTGCCATGTGGTTTGGTGGAATGTAGATTGAAGTAAAGACAATGAATCAATATACAATCATATTCAAGAGGCATTTCATGGAACCAAGACCCCATTTTGTCTACTGCATTAATCCAGTTTCAGGAAAAACTACAATATTTAATATAATCTAAGAAACACCGTTTCATATGTAGGAAACACTCTAGGGTTGACATAATTGGTAGGGCCCGTGATAAAATGCTTTGTTAATGACCTAATATATAGATGACATAACCAGAAGGTGGTGGAATGCTGTGAACGTTATACGACACGCATACATATTGCTAACCTGACACATATAGAATTTGGTGAAGTAAAACAACATATGTATATGGTGGAATAAAATAGGCTACTGGCACAAGATGAGAGCTCAAAGATCCCAGGCATGTGTGGTATGGAGGTTTTGAAAAGGTTATGGACTGGGAGAGATTCCTACACTGCAGTGAAATGTGAGACAGGCTATTTGTGAGGGTCATACAGAGCTTTCCTAGTTGGGGAGTGGGCGGAGGGATGTATACCGCTCTGCTTGCAATGGCATATAATAGAGCTGAACAAGAGCCTAGAAAATAGCAAGGTTAATAATGAACGATCTTCAGGGTATTCAAAACTTTGACAGCTGGCGTGCAAAAATGACATACATTGCAAATAGAAAGCAACCAGAAAGGTGACTGAAGGGAACATATGTTTTTACTTTAGAGCACAAACAGAGATTCAGCTGTGGGAAATGGGCAAAGCGTGCAATACCATCTGCATTTAATGTATAGAGTTATCTCAGGCCAAGGTGAGCCGTAGAGTTACCTACCTAGTATGCTGTGCATAGCATTTAGAGAACTTTCTTCATCTCTCTGTCCATCTACACTTTGTGACATAGTATTGAAGTTGAAAGAGTAGCCATATAAGTCAAGTTATGCTGCTCTACAATAATAGAGTATCATTGTATCTTGTAATACCTTTTTTTATTTGGACTTACAGAACAAGATAGATGTTTTCAGGAGTTCCTCCCTTGATCACATCTAAATCATTTTTGCCGTATAGATTTCAGATATTGCAAAGGTTAATTGCCGTGGTAGGTGACGTACAGAACTAACACAGGATGATTGACGGTAATAATACTTTTTTTTACTGGTAAAATAAATAGCATGGTATACTGAGGAAGACATGGTCGTGTTAGAGTTGAGAAATGCAAACAATATTTTCGTGAAGTTGTACAGATATAGAAAATCAACTATACGTAACAGTAAAGAAACTGTTAATTCCCTGAAATATATTGGAACAGAAGTATGCAGGTACATATAAGGGTATTCCATTCTGTAATGTTTGATTATTTTATACTCTCATAGGACCATTTTGTCACTTTACTCTATAATCCCCATACATGCAAAAACATACCACATACAGCACTCTTACCCATTCCAGTAATTTAATGAATCCCAGTGGCTCCTCCAACCTTCTCCAGCGCAGTCCAGTCAGTGGGTTCTAGTGAAGTGGGGGAAGAGATCAGTACCCCATTGATAGTGAGAAATATAAAACAACCTCCACAGTGTGTGCCCCCTTTTTCTACCTTTATGACCCGGCTTGTGTGTGCCCCTTCTCTGTCCATCGACGTGGGGGACACGGTTGTGGACATGGTCCTAATCCAGGTGTATCCAAGAGTAAGTGGCTGGAATCCAAGGGTATGAGTAAGATGTGTTTAAGAGTCCAAGCAATGAGTTTGTAGATGTTCTTCTTGAGTCTTCAGACAAGTAGTTGCTTCTCTGAGATTAACAAATTCTACGTTGCCTCCTGTAGCTCTATATGTACACCCACACACTTTCCAGTTTATATCTCTCTTTAACTTTGTATGTTTAATTCTTTACTATATCTAAAGATATGTGTTTTCTTGAATACAGTTACTTTAAAATTTGTAACATACACAATTATATATCAGTTTTTATACTGAAACTTTACATAAACCTATGGCCCCTGTCTATATATATATATCGCTTTAGAATTTGGTAAGCATGTGTTCCTTTTTGGATTATATCTAAATAGCCCTGCTTGTAGGCTTTTCTTGTGTCCCTCTGTTCCTATGCCCCCTGGCTTTCTGCCCTCCCTGTCTGTCTGTCCTTTTGCCTCCTCCCTCCTCACACTTCCTTCCTCACCTCCTCACACCCTTTCTTTCTCCCTGTTCACCGATCCAAAATCCTAATTCAGAGTGGGTCAGTGTGAATGCAAATGACACCTGATCCTCATATACACCCTATCCCAAAACAGGGCATGGGCAGTCATCATTCTCAAGGCAAGGAGGGGGTAGGAGTGACACACGCTGATTTTAGGTTTACTATTAGGGCCGCAAAGAGACTGCAGGTACTAATACAAAGTTTTTAAACACAGCTCTCCATATGTATTTTTGGGGTTCATACTAAAATTCAGTATTTCCAACTGGAAAGCAATATATATTATATCAGAGATGTAAAATATAATGTAATCACTATATAATTTGCTTTCAGTGTGCAGATATATGTTTCTGCTCAAAAGAAGCAATATATGTAACATGCAGCTTTATATACAGCAACAATATTTAAGCGCATAGTGTGTAGGTTGTGTAAGCTAACCTCAATATAGCATACAAGGAACATCTACAAAACTAACTCTGGGAAGAATGAAGAACACTTAGCCATCTGAGTGCTAAATGCATGATGACACTTAGTGTAACCAATGGTCCCCTTCATTTGGTATTTGTATTAATGTATCATTTATCATATATGTGCCCATAATTGGAGACATATGGTGTATACCCACCCCTCCTTTCTACATACAAAAACAGTGTCCCTCTTTAGTATATGAAATGCCGGGAGGTATGTCATGTAGTTAAGGGCTGAACTAAGCAGCTGCAGTTTGGGGAGGACAGGAAGCAGAGTATAATCTAATAATAACCTAGAGAAAGCTTTATGTAGAATTACACACGTTAGATTTTATTTTATTTTTTTAAATTTTTAACATTTAGATTCAGAGATAAAGCTCACGCTCCTTCTTCGGGCCCACACCTTACTCAAGTGATAATACAAGAAGCAGCAATCAAATTGTGTAAACTTCAAAAAGAATAGTATGCTCACTCTTAGCTATCAAAATGATCCTTTAAACAAAGAGTGAACATTGAGGAATTCAAAGTTACGGTGTAAACGTAGACTAAAACTGCTGAATTAGAAAAGGTTCTCAAATATGGCTTGCTTACACCTTGCTTTAAATTAAAACTTTGAATTTACACTTTAGAAGGGTTTTCACTAAAACAAAAATGTATAGCAAAGTAAACTCTAAATGGCACAACTGAGGCTAAAATTGCCAAAAATTGACAATATCAGGGTTACTTACGCGAGAATTCAAAGTGGATTTTAAAATTTAAGACCAGAGTAACCAAATTGAAAGCACAGGTGATTTAGAGATTTTTTCCCAGTTTGGCTATTTTGACCTTAAATGAACACCATAGGGTCATGTTTGTGCACTATTTAGCCCCCTGCCCCAATCCGCCTCCTTGGCTGACATTATCAGAACTGATGATCTCAGCCAATCCAATGCTTTCCCATAGGAAAAAATTGGATTGGCTGAGATCGTCAAGGAGGTGGGGCGGGAATCAATGCAGAGAGTGGAGATGCTGAATGTCAGTGCTGCACACTGTGCAGCACTGCCCCAACAAGCACCTCTAGGAGTGGCCACTGAAGGTGATCCTAGGCAGTAATGTAATCACTGCCTTTTCGATGAAAAGGCAGTGTTTACAATAAAAAGCCTGCAGGGATATACTATACTCACCAGAGCAACTACATTAAGCTGTAGTTGTTCTGGTCACTATAGTGCCCCAGTAAATTAGAAATTCTTTTTTTTTTAAATTTTTTTTTTTGTTGTGCATTGAAGGTTACAACATTGCTTGCATGGCCACAGCAGCTCTGACAAGCTCATTATTCGTAAAGTCGTGAACATATTAGTGGCATACGATTAACTGGCACATTTTTTGTTTTAGTAGATGAGACTCATAACACTTAGTTATTGCTAGGCGTTGCATAATATCAGGTATTGAGTATATGGTTACATGCAGATTATTTGCTTAGATTAGTTAGGTACACGCTTAGTTATGAACGTTACAACATCACCCCTTACGCCCCTTAGCTACACATGGATGCAGTAGGTAAGGCCTGAGAGATATTACATTAACCCCTTGCTTCTTATAGCTATACATGGATGCATTTGACACATTAAGACAGGTATTATTTCGCCATATTTACGCTAATGAGAGTAAAGACTATTTAGGTCGTGCTCTAAAAGTCCCTTTGTGTCTGGAAAGTCCCACCTTCCGTGGAGTTAACTTGTTCCATGGTTGTCTGGTGGGCTGCTCATGTTGTGGCGGCTGTGGGTTGGTTAGCTGGTTCTGCCTGGGGGCTGTGCGCCATCCGATTCTCTGGGCCTGGGTCTCGGAGTGTCCATAAGGAGATGTGGTGCAGAGTGGGGACTGATGTGCTCTGCAGGGTGTTCGGGATCTTGCAGTCGTCCTCTGAGGGTGCTGTCCCTTCGAGGGGTAGGCGGCATGCAAGGATGCAGGGGTGTCTGCAGGTGTGCGATTACGGGCTGGGCCTGTGCTTATTATGAGCTGCCGTTGTGGGTGAACAGCTTAAGAGGGCACTGAACAGGACTCCTTACCGCTGGGCCTCCGCCATCTGGGTGTCTGTGGCTGGAGTGCAGGTTTCGCCGGTTATGCCTGTCTTTCGCCGGTTATGCCTGTCATGCCCCCTGTTCCTCCGGTTTATATTAGGTGCGGCGGCCATTTTGTTGCTCCCCATGCGGTCTCAGGTTGGGCTTCCTGCCGATCGGCTGTAGTGGTCGGGCCTCGAGGGTGTGTAGACCGGGATCACCCCCCGGTCCATAGGGGGGGGTACGGGGCCGGTGTCCCCGTGGGTCTGACTCCGAGTGCTGGACGGTGTGCTGCAGGGCGGCGGCCGTCCGCCCCGCTCGCCACCGGGGTAGGCCGCAATGGAGTCATGTCGGCTTTCTCTACCAGGGGACTGAAGCCTATCAGGCCAGCCTCACCCTGGTTCCAGGATACTCCGCCCGGTGGGGGCCGCCGTTGCCGGTCAGTTTGGGGTCGAAAATCTTTAGGTTTGTGTGCGTTTCCATTGTAAGTTGCAGGAGCTGGTCTTGCGTGCGACCAGCCAGCTCGGCGGTCCGGCCCCGCCCCCTGTAAATTAGAAATTCATTGTGAATTCTCACTTTAGTGAATAACCCTTAAAAGCTGAGTTGAACAAATTTTCCAGCTATTTTAGCATTAATATTGCCATCTTGACTTTAATTCACTACAATTAATAACATTATGCATTTACATACTTAAAGGGACACTTCACAAACTGCAATGACAGGATGTAAGCCAGGAGGATGGAACGATTTGTCAGCATGTGTCAATTCGACCACTCCAAAGTTTCAACAGTGGTGCTGTGACACAAAGGACAGAAAATAAGGAAGTGTGGACTGTGCCATAACCTACTTGCACCCTAATTACTATAATAAGCAGTTATGGCACTTTTAGTAACCTCTTACATTGGAAGAAAAATTGCATTTTAATTTGGAAAGAGACAAGTGCGAAATATTTCAAAGATGATGAGAATAAGAGCAAGCCCAGGACTTATGGCTGCTTAGTCTGTGACTGCTATGGCACCAACAGACCTAAATCAAGACACAGTAATCCAGGTGCTTATCAGGGCCAAGATTGTCAAAATCCAGTTTAGTAGTTAAAATAATTTAGGTCGAGGCACTCAGGATTGCTGCAGGAAGGCAGGTTTATTAGAACAAAAAGTGCAACGTTTCGGTCTACTTTCGACCTACTAATAAACTTGCCTTCCTGCAGCAATACTGAGTGCCTGGACCTAATTTATTTTACCTACTAAATCAAGACACAGACACATTTGTATAGTTCAGGGCATTGGCCTCAGCCTTACTGAAAAAATAAATCACTGGTTCAACTTAAATGTTAAACTTAAAGGGACACTATAGGCATCAAAAAACTTTAGCTTAATGAAGCTTTTTTGGTGTATAAATAATGCCTCTGAAGTCTCATTGCTCAATTCTCTGCCATTTAGGAGTTAAATCACTTTTGTTTCTGTCCATGCAGGCCTAGCCACACATTCCATGGCTGTGACTCACACAGCCTCCATGAAAACAAAATGGATTAATTATCAATCCGATGTTAACTTACTTTAGACATTTGTATCTCCTAATCTATAAACTAAACTTTAATTACATACAGGAAGCTCCTGCAAGGTCTAGCAGGCTATGAACAGTGTGGGAGATAAGACATTCTAAATTAAACAGAATTAGGTCTTACTTTACAGGAAGTGTCTAGGGAAGCTGTGCACATTACTTGCATGTAGACGTGACTAGGGCTGCATAAACAAAATAATTTAACTCCTAAATAGCAGAGAATTGAGCAATGAGGTTGCATGAGGTAGGATCTATACATCAAAACTGCTTAAGCATTAAGCTCAAGTTGTTTCGGTAACTATAGTGTCACTTTAACTTGCTTTGAAAGTATTTCTAAACTGGTCTGTAAACTGAACACAGGAGGCTCATGCAGGCTCTATAAGGCTATTAACAGAGTAGGAAGTAAGACGTTCTAGTTAACACAGACTGTGCAATAAAGGAAACTATCTAGGAATATCTATATTTCTTTTCAGAAAGTGTCTAGGAACGCTGTGCAAGTCTCAGCCAGGTGAGGTGTGGCTAGGATTTTACTTCTAAATGGGAAATAATTGAGCAGTGAGACTGCAGGAGCATTATAAATACACAAAAACTGCTTCATTAAGCAAAAGTTGTTTTGGTGCCTATAGTACTGTATACGTTTAGCTTAGTAACCCATGATCTGCTGTAGGCTGGCCTTCAAGTCTCTCCAAAAGTCAATGGCATGGAACTTCAGCCACAGGGAAAGAGGGTGGGGCCTTGAGGAGAGTTTAGCCCTACTACCTTGTGAAAGACGAAAGCCACGTTCTATCCCTCATATTTATACACTTACACACTTAATATTTAAAAATCCTCAACCAGAATACACCCTGATCCCCATTACATCTAATACCTGATAGCAGGTTAGCAGGTTAGCAGTCATGAACCCCTTCTTTATAGATTAGGGTTACAGTCAGGGCCGGTGCAAGGATTTATGCCACCCTAGGCAAAAAAAAAAATTGCCCCCCCCCCATATGCTCTGCCATATGGGCCAACGCCAGTCTTCACAAAGTGTCTTTTATCTGAAAAGACAGTGTGTTTACATTAAAAAGCCTACAGGCACAGGCTATAGACACCAGAACCACTACATTATTCTGTAGTGCTTCTGGTGACTATAGTATCCATTTAATGTGATATTAGTGCCACTAATAATATATTGGATTGCCTACTTACCGCCAGATGAGGACAAGAGGCTGATGATGGGCTCAGTCTGGCTCCACAGGTCTGGTGTAGAAGTGGCGCTCTGGACACTGTTTTTAACAGTGCTCACAACAATTAACGAACAGGAAGCAGCTCCATTTTTAGGGCCCCTTACACAGCTCAAGGTCTGGGCCCCCAGGGCTTGACCGTGAGTATGCCTACAATCCCCACCCATAAATACCTACATGGCCCACCCATAAGGTCTCTCACAGGAAGTGGAGTGTATGTGTGTAGGGGATGTTTTATGTGTTATTGTAGAGGATGCAATGTGTGTGTGTTCTTATAGACTGTAGTGTATAGGGATACCAATTTGTGTAAGGGATGTAGTGTGTTTATAAGGGATGCAGTGTGTGTTTGCGTGTAACGAATGCATTGTATGTTTCTGTGTGTGAGTGTGTGTGTGTAAGGGGTGCAAGGTGTGTTTCTGTGTATGTAATTGAATGCAGTGTGTGTATGTAAGGGGTGCATTGATTGTGTAAGAGATGCATTTTGTTTCTGTGTGTAAGAAAATGAGTGTTTGTGTGAACGTAAGGGATGCATTGTGTGTTTCGGGTGTGTGTGTGTGTAGTGTAAAATAGAGGGTTTGAGGGGTAGGATAGGGACTGAGAGGGGAGCAGCTCTTTATTTTTTTAAAACATTTTCATAGTGCTCTCCCCTCCTGTCAATTATTGATGTCCCCTTCCCTCCTGTCCCTCCGTGTTCTCCCCTTCTGTCCCTTAGTGCTCTCCCTTGGCCCCCTGTCCCTCTGCAGCCCCCCCTTGGTGGTCTTCTCACTCCCACCTCTCCCCCTTAGTGGTCCTCCATCCCTCCCCTTAGTGGTCCTCCCTCTCCCAAACCCCTTAGTAAACCTTCCCCTCCTCCCCCCACCCCCTTAGTGGTAATCCCCCCCCCCAGTGGTAATTAACCTCTCCCCCCCCCCCCCCTTAGTGGTCCTTACCCTCCTCCCCTCTCCTTAGTGGTCCTTACCCCCTTTGGTGGTCCTTCCCCCCCTTAGTGGTCCTCCCTCTCCCAAACCCCTTAGTGGTCCTTACTCCCCCCCTCCCCTAGTGGTCCTTACCCCCTCCCCTCCCCTAGTGGTCCTTACTTCCCCCCTCCCCTAGTGGTCCTTACTCCCCCCCTCCCCTAGTGGTCCTTACCTCCCCTCCCCTCCCCTAATGGTCCTTACCCCCCTCCCCTAATGGTACTTGCTCCCCCCCTCCCCTAATGGTCCTTACTCCCCCCCCTCCCCTAATGGTCCTTACTCCCCCCCCTCCTCCCCTAATGGTCCTTGCTCTCCCCCCCTCCCCTAATGGTCCTTACTCCCCCCCCCTCCCCTAATGGTCCTTACTCCCCCCCTCCCCTCCCCTAATGGTCCTTACTCCCGCCCCTCCCCTAATGGTCCTTGCTCCCCCCCTCCCCTAATGGTCCTTGCTCCCCTCCCTCCCCTAATGGTCCTTGCTCCCCTCCCTCCCCTAATGGTCCTTGCTTCCCCCCCCCCTCCCCTAATGGTTCTTGCTCCCCTAATGGTCCTTACCCTCCTCTTCCTTCCTGCCTATGGTTCGTGGCCGGGCGGCGCGGAACGCGGGACAGGAACTTCTGTTTCCTGTACCCGGCCGCCGGCGGACTGAAGGGAAGTGCACACTGAGTGGTTCCTGTCCCGCGTTCCGCGCCGCCCGGCCACACTACATTGAGAGACCGGCAGGAAGGAGCGCTCTGCGCCTCCCTCCTGCCGGTCACTCAAACCCGGCCCGTCCTCCATACAGCAGTGCTGCGCCGCCTGGGGCTTGCCAAAGCTCTCAGGCGGCGCAGCATGAGGAGCCACAGCGGGGACTCCGGGCACAGGGATCCTGCGCCCCCTGCTAAGGTGCGCCCTAGGCACTGCCTAGGTCGCCTTACAGGTGGCGCCGGCCCTGGTTACAGTCCTGATAGGAAAAGGGCACTGGTGGAGCATATGAATTATATGTAACCTCTCACATGCCAAATATTGGATGAGGGAATAACAGGTGCAACTAAGGTATTGAATGTTGTTTGTGGGGGGGGAGTGATAAGGATTCTGGAGTGGTGGGATAAGGCGCTGTAGTAGGGTGTTAGTGTAGTGGAGTGTTAGTGTACTGTAGTGATGGAGAATGGGTCTGTAGTGGGTGAATAGGGGCTTAAGTAGAGAAAGGGGCTGTATTGGGGGACAAGGACTGAAGGGAAAATAGTAATAGCAACAGGGTTGATGTTCCAGGAGGGATAAGTCAAATGCCAAATGATTTAGAAAAAATAGAAAAATGGTCAGAGCTGTGGCAACTGACATTTAATGTGGATAAGTGCAAGATAATGCATCTTGGATGTAAAAACCAGCTTAATGTAGTGGTTCTGGTGTCTATAGCCTGTCCCTGCAGGGTTTTTAATGTAAACACGGCGGCACTCCAGCACTGGCGTTAGTTAACATGGCAGAAAAATAATTGGAAGGGTTTAGGGGGGCTACTAATATGGATGGGAGGATGGGGGAGGTAGAAAAATTATTGGAAGGGGTTAGGGGAGTACTAATATGAATGGAAGGGGTAGGGTGGGTTCTAATATGCATGGAAGGGGTTAGGGGGTACTAATATCATATTAGTACCCCCCTAACCCCTTCCATGCATATTAGTAATATGCATGGAAGGGGTTAGGGGGGTACTAATATGCATGGAAGGGGTAGGGGGTTAATATGTGTGGAAGGGGTATGTGGGGTTCTTTTGTGCATGGAAGGGGTAGGGGTGGTTCTAATATTCATGGGAAGGGTAGGGGTGGTTCTAATCAGGAGGATCCTGGCGCTGTATCCGGGTAAGTAAAACCCCTTCCCTGTAGTGACCCTTTAATGTTATTATTTAATCATTTATATAGCGACTGCAAATTCCGTAGCGCTGTACAATGGGATAAACAACTCCTAGTTTACGGAATAGGAATATACCCGGCGAGTAAAAATGCTATCCCCCCCAGATTTCTTTGGGTTCCTACGCCCATGGTGTGTGTATATATATATATATATATATATATATATATATATATACATTCATACACACTGTGAGAGAAAATGTGGTTTGGTAGTTGATGGCATATATATATTAGGCCTGATTTACTGAACAGCAGCCTGAGGTTTGAGAGTTAAATGTCCCAGGGAGAGATGCTACGTTTGCAAGATGCATTACTGGGACTCTGCAAACCACGGTATGGGTCCCTGGGGCGGAGCACTTGGAGAGCAGGGTGGGCCAGTGCTCCAATAGCACCAGCTGCTATGTAACAGTCAAACCAGAACTTTTATTTTGCTTAGTAGTATCACTTATGTCTAATTGCACCTCACCTGTATCTGATCAATTAGCTAGCAGGCTTTTAAAAAGAAGGGATCAGCATGCTGCAGAGTGAGGAGGAAAAGCCAGAGGAATGGTGTCTTGAAGTTATAATTTTTTGTAAATTGGCAAGTGGGAAAGCCACCCAATTCCAGGTAGGGATTTGCTGTGTATAGTAAATGCTCAAGCAAGAGCAATGAATTTTGTTTTGTTTATTTTTCACTTTTGAAACACCTGTATATATACCTCACTGAATAAAGCTGGAAAACGGAGCTGGATGTGTCCTGGACTTTCATTACCCTAGAAGGCTGTGGTTACAAGATCTGTGACAAAATCCTACTTGGAAAAGAGGTGGTGTGTTACAACACACACACACAAACATTATAGGGCTGGCATAGATTTGATATATATAGAATTACTAGACATGGGCAATTAGTTTCGGTCCGAATATGAATTCGGACGAATATCGGACAATTCGGGTACTTCCTCCCCCCTGGCCCCCACCCCTGAGTGGCAGGTGGGGGCCCTAAATACTAATAAGGGAGGGGACCTAGTGTCCTCCCCCCTGGCCCCCACACCTGAGCGGCAGGTGGGGGCCCTAAAAAAATGTGTGTGTGTCCCCCAGGTGACTAGGGCTCCCCAAACCCCTAGTCACCCCCTCTCCCCCCAATGAAAATTATCCCCCTACGATGTGCCGAATTGCCGAGGTCCCAAAGTTCCGAAATTACCGAATTTCTGAAGTGTCAAAGTGCCAAAGTTCCGAAGCACAATATTGCCTAAGTACTAATATACTTACCCAGTGAAAGAAGAAGAATGTTACATTGTAAACAATTTTAAATAAAAAGTATACAAACATAGCCAGGATTCAGCTGTAAGCATTTGCAACACTTACAACAATCAAGTAACACACATTCATATAAAATGTAAGTTACTTAGCCAGTCAGTGTAATGACAGGAATAAATAAGTAGATAACTCCCTAATTCCCACAGTATTAAGGACCTATCGACTAAAAGGCTGAAAGACCTGAATTGGTCTTTCAGCCAAAATTACTAATACTAAGTAAAGATTACTTATAACAACAAAATAAAGTATATACACTAAAGATGAACACGTATACTATGGGTAACCCCAGGTGAACTTCACAATCACCTATAGAAATATATAGTGAACAAACAAAAGTGGAAACCACCCAGAATACGTATAGATATATAAAGGCAAAATATAATTAAAAAATGGGACAACCTGATATGAGTCAGCTGTCCTTTGGATCAAAATCTATGAAAGAATTGAAATAGCCTGCATAGCGTAAAAAAGTATATATAAATGTGAATTATAAGTGAGATAAGAACTGCACTCACAAACGAACGATAATTCAGGCCTTTTTACCCTCTCAGGGGTTATGTGATGAGTGTAGATATCCTCCAACACGATATATGTAAATGTAGAAAGTGTAAAAAATGCAATATAGTGAAGTATGTTCAGAAAGGTACAAAATCACATTTATTCATTGCACTTACAAGATGGCAGTTTTAAAAAGGCATCTCTCCATATACATATGGAACTCCTAGTGGAGGTAGTGTAGTGTCCACAGTGGAGGTCCAAAATTGATAGAAGAGTTACAGGATTCAAAGCAAATAAATAAAAACAATTAAAAGTTCAAATAATATCCGGTTAGTATCCAACGCGTTTCGTCCTTTCATAAGTTGGACTTCTTCAGGGATAACCTTGGGTCCATCTCGGATGGTTTTTATACCGTCGTGGGCAATTTTCGGAATCCTATACACGTGTGGAAAGCTTGCGTTCCACTAATGGAACGCACTGATCGGGCGCGAAATCCATAGAGTTTTAACAAAACAGTTCCGGGTTGTGGTGCGCATGCGCGTGAAAACGCGCATGCGTCAACTAGAAAACACCGCTGCCTAGAGGGGACAAAAGACAGAGAACGGCAAAAACGCCTAAGCAAAAAAATCACGTCTGTTTTTTACCTCAAAGTACACAAATTGGTATAATGGTATAGCTATGGTTCCATATTATTTTGCATGTATCTTATTTCCAATGTCACCAATATATATATATATATGGATATTTATAGGAGTTGGTATATATAGCTATTTAGGGAATTTAAGAGAATTGTTTAGGCGAATTTTACTTGATTGGAAATTTGGCTTAATATATGTAGTGCTGTTAAAGGCGCACTCACCCTCATATAAATGCCATTAAAGGCATATTCACCTTTATATAAATAAAATTCACATATTTCTTAAAAGGTACAGAGTAAATGAAATTGAATCTTGGAATAATAAATGTAGATCAAAGATTAGAAACACAAAAACCAAAAAAATTATAAATATAAATATGGTGATATTGGAGTGATATTACATTTGACTCCTATTATAAGAAGATACTTTGAAATTATAAAATTGCATAAAATTATTTACATAAACAATATATAATCAATATATACATTATCGTGGACATCCCCCAAAGAGATCACATGCAGAAAACTTGATTAGATAAGGCCTTGTAAATCAATTTCTTGATTGAGTCCAAGGTTTAAAGTTTTTAAATTAAAAATCCACAGAGCTTCTTTTCTAACTAGCTCCTGTAGCCTGTCTCCACCTCTCCACCCTAATTGGACTGAATCTATTCCAAAAACTTGTAGGGTGTTCCAGGAAAATAAAGGGCATGAATTGCAATGTTTTGGTACACTGTGGTCAATTTTATTTTTGCGTATATTGTTGTAATGTTCTAATATTCGGATATGTAATTTTCTGGATGTGCGGCCCACATATTGGGCCCCACAGCCACATTGTAGTAAATAAATTACAAAGGAAGAAGAACATTGAATATGATTTTTTATTTTGTATGTTTTTTTCGTATATGTACCTGTGAAGTCATGAATTTTCCTTTTTAAATAAGTACATGTAGAACAATGACCACAGCTATAAAACCCTTGTATTTGGACCTTTAGAAAGTTGTTACTGGTGGGGGTAATTGGTAGTAGGCTAGGTGCCAGTTTATTCTTTAGATTATTTGATTTTTTATAAATTACCGTGGGGCGGTCTGGTAATATATCTTTTAAGATCTCGTCTCTTTTTAGAATGTACCAATGTTTTTTGAGGATTTTTTCCACCTGTCTTGCTTGAGAATTATATTGTGTGACAAACGCAAATTCAAATTTGTTGTTCTTGTTAGTATTCTTACTTTTATCTCCCTTTTTATCTTTTTTTATATTACTCCATTTAAATCTGTCTTTTAATTTTTGTTTAACAGTTAAAGGTTCTAGACCTTCCTTATCTTTGTTGATCAAAAATAGTGATCTGTCAGAATTTAGTATTTCAGTTTTAGAGATTTCCATTTTCTGAATGTTATACCCTTTCTCTGCATATCTCTGTTGAATAATTTTGGACTGTTCCAGAAACACATCATCCTCTGTGCAATTCCTTCTAAGCCGGGTGAATTGGCTCTTAGGAATATTGGAGAGCCAGGAAGGATAATGAGTACTGGAACATTCTATTGCTGTATTGCAATCAGTGGGCTTAAAGTATGTCTTGGTTTTTAACTGGTTGTTTTCTACGTACACAGTTAAATCCAAGAAATTAATACTTGAACTACTAGATACTGAAGTGAATTTCAAATTATATTCGTTATTGTTAACTTGTACCAAAAAAGAATTAAGGCCCTCCAGAGGTCCATCCCAGACAATCAAAACATCATCGATGAAGCGCCGCCACAGGACCAAACCACCCCCATCCTGATCCGCCAACTTGATGTGCTGACGTTCCCAATGGGACACATACAAGTTGGCGAAGCTGGGGGCAAATTTAGTACCCATGGCGACGCCGCATCGCTGAAGAAAAAACTGTCCGTTGAACCAGAAAAAGTTCTTGGTGAGTACGAATTGAATACAACTCACCAAAAACTCAATCTGGGAATCTTCTAGAACTTGTTGTGATTTTAGGGTATCTTGAATACAGGAAATCCCCTTAGCATGGGGAATATTAGAGTATAAAGCTGTAATATCTGCTGTGGCTAAAAGATAGGAAGATTTCCAAACTATGGATTGTAGATCCTGTAAAATATGTTTGGTGTCTTTAATAAAAGTATTGTGTAATGAGACATACGGTTGTAAAAATAAATCCACATACTCTGATAAATTACATGTCAAGGAATTAATTCCGCTAATTATAGGGCGGCCAGGGGGGTTTTTTGTATTCTTGTGGATTTTTGGCAAAAAATAAAAAACTGCTACTTTGCAGTTTGGATTATAGATGTATTTAAATTCATCTGAGTTGATGATCTGTTTATCTAAACCTATAGATAACAGTGTATTTAATTCTGCCAAGAATCCAGAAGAAGGGTTTTTGTCTAAAATTTGATATGTGTTAGCATCGTGCAAAATATTATAAGCTTCCTGTAAATAATATGATTTGTTCATAATAACAATCCCCCCTCCCTTGTCTGCTTCTTTTATAACCAAATTGTGGTTTTCCGTGAGTGCAGTCAATGCAGATTTTTCTTTTTTTGTAAGATTCGGCTTAAATTTGCTATCCGCAATTTTATTTAGATCTTCTTGTACCAAGTCATTAAAGACTTCCAAGAATTTCCCTTTAGCTGCCCATGGAAAGAAATTAGATTTGGGTTTTAGAGTAGTGTGGATAATTTTCAACTCCGTATTGGGGGCCTCATTTTCTTTACTAGAATCTATTGGTGTATTTACATTTGGTTCTGGTTCAATCTTATTAATTTCCTTGCTTTTGAAGAATCTTTTTAATGTTAATTTTCTTAGAAATTTCTGGTTATCTAGGTAAAGATTGAAGGGATTACTCCTTGAGGATGGAGCAAAATTTAAGCCCTTCTTGAGTAATGATAAATCTTGTGGTGTGAGGGGTGTATCAGATAAATTAAAAATGCCATCAAGGTGATTTAATTCTGTCTGTAAGAGAGGTGGAGTGGAGGATCCTCCTCCTCCACCTCTAGGTGCGGTCTTTTCTTTGTGGGAGATTTTAAATTTTGAAATCTGTTTTGGGTGTGTATGGAAAATTGAGTTTGATCTAATTTTAGGTCTGGCTCCTTGCCTAAAAAAACTTCCTGATTGTTTTTGGAGTATTTAGAGTAATTGGAGGAATAACTTTTTGATGTATAGGGGGGAGTGTTGTTTTTTTGGTGTGTGGGATTAGGATTCTCATGTAGATTTTTTCTAAATGAAGGCTTAGAATACCCATTAGAGTTGGAATTAGAATGCCGTCTTGTATATAGTCTTTTTGGATTAGGGTCTTGGAATCTAGAGTTTTGTTGGTTTTTTGGGTTTTGATGGTTTTTGTATGGGTATCTTAAAGGTCCATGTTCCTGTTTTAACTTGGGCCAGTTCCTTTGATTCCCCTTTTGGTAATCCTCTTGATCCCTCCTAAACTTAGTTGATTTTGTGTTAGCAATTTTTTCATCAACGGCTTTGATTTTCTCTTTTAAGATTGTATAGTTATTTTCTACTGCTTTAAGTTCTGCATGTGTAGATAACTCATTTTCTATTTTATTGATTTCATCCTCTAAGGATTTTAAAGATCTTTTTTGATAGTTAATTAAGCCTATCATGTATTTTCTCGAACATTCATCATTTGCACTATGCCAGTCTTGCATTAGTAGTTTATCCTCTAAACCAAAGGCTGGCATTTTTTGTATTCTTAAACCACGTGGAATGATGTCATAGGCTAAGTATTGTTCTAATGATGTAATTTCCCACCATTTTCGAGTCTCTTTCTCTAATAGACGTTCCAGCTGAATAAATTTATGGTTTAGGGAACTGTCTATAGATATATTTCGCCCCCTAAATAAGGTATCAATCCTTAGTTTTCTGTCATGTCTCATCTCGTCATAAACATTTTGTGCGGCCATAACAGTAGTGATATACAATCGTGAAGTGACAAATAATATAACAACAAAATAAAGTATATACACTAAAGATGAACACGTATACTATGGGTAACCCCAGGTGAACTTCACAATCACCTATAGAAATATATAGTGAACAAACAAAAGTGGAAACCACCCAGAATACGTATAGATATATAAAGGCAAAATATAATTAAAAAATGGGACAACCTGATATGAGTCAGCTGTCCTTTGGATCAAAATCTATGAAAGAATTGAAATAGCCTGCATAGCGTAAAAAAGTATATATAAATGTGAATTATAAGTGAGATAAGAAATGCACTCACAAACGAACGATAATTCAGGCCTTTTTACCCTCTCAGGGGTTATGTGATGAGTGTAGATATCCTCCAACACGATATATGTAAATGTAGAAAGTGTAAAAAATGCAATATAGTGAAGTATGTTCAGAAAGGTACAAAATCACATTTATTCATTGCACTTACAAGATGGCAGTTTTAAAAAGGCATCTCTCCATATACATATGGAACTCCTAGTGGAGGTAGTGTAGTGTCCACAGTGGAGGTCCAAAATTGATAGAAGAGTTACAGGATTCAAAGCAAATAAATAAAAACAATTAAAAGTTCAAATAATATCCGGTTAGTATCCAACGCGTTTCGTCCTTTCATAAGTTGGACTTCTTCAGGGATAACCTTGGGTCCATCTCGGATGGTTTTTATACCGTCGTGGGCAATTTTCGGAATCCTATACACGTGTGGAAAGCTTGCGTTCCACTAATGGAACGCACTGATCGGGCGCGAAATCCATAGAGTTTTAACAAAACAGTTCCGGGTTGTGGTGCGCATGCGCGTGAAAACGCGCATGCGTCAACTAGAAAACACCGCTGCCTAGAGGGGACAAAAGACAGAGAACGGCAAAAACGCCTAAGCAAAAAAATCACGTCTGTTTTTTACCTCAAAGTACACAAATTGGTATAATGGTATAGCTATGGTTCCATATTATTTTGCATGTATCTTATTTCCAATGTCACCAATATATATATATATATGGATATTTATAGGAGTTGGTATATATAGCTATTTAGGGAATTTAAGAGAATTGTTTAGGCGAATTTTACTTGATTGGAAATTTGGCTTAATATATGTAGTGCTGTTAAAGGCGCACTCACCCTCATATAAATGCCATTAAAGGCATATTCACCTTTATATAAATAAAATTCACATTCACAAGATTACTTAGTATTAGTAAATTATGCCCCTACTCGCTATACCGCGAAAAAAAATAGTGCTCCCCCGGCCCCCACCCCTGAGCGGCAGGTGGGGGCCCTAGATCAGAATAAGGGGGGGGCCTAATGTCCTCCCCCCTGCCCCCCACCCCTGAGCGGCGGTTGGGGGCCCTAATGTAAAATAATGGGGGGGACCTATTGTCCTCCCCCCGGGCCCCCACCCCTGAGCGGCAGGTGGAGGCCCTAAATCAGAATAAGGGGGGGGACCTAATGTCCTCCCCCCTGCCCCCACCCCTGAGCGGCGGGCGGGGGCCCTAATGTAAAATAATGGGGGGGACCTATTGTGAGCGGCAGGTGGGGGCCCTAAATCAGAATAAGGGGGGGACCTAATGTCCTCCCCCCTGGCCCCCACCCCTGAGCGGCAGGTGGGGGCCCTAATGTAAAATAATGGGGGGGACCTATTGTCCTCCCCCCAGGCCCCCACCCCTGAAGCGGTGGGTGGGGGCCCTAAATCAGAATAAGGGGGGGACCTAATGTCCTCCCCCCTGGCCCCCACCCCTGAGCGGTGGGTGGGGGCCCTAAATTATAATAAGGGGGGGCCTAATGTCCTGGCCCCCACCCCTGAGCGGTGGGTGGGGGCCCTAAATACTAATAAGGGGGGGACCTAATGTCCTCCCCCCTGGCCCCCACCCCTGAGCGGTGGGTGGGGGCCCTATAGTAAAATAGGGGGGGGGACCTAATGTCCTCCCCACTGGCCCCCACCCCTGAGCGGCGGGTGGGGGCCCTAAATTGGAATAAGGGGGGGCTAGTGTCCTCCCCCCTGGCCCTACCCCTCAGCGGTGGGTGGGGGCCCTAAATACTAATAAGGGGGGGACCTAAGGTCTTCCCCCCTGGCCCCCACCCCTGAGTGGCAGGTGGGGGCCCTAAATACTAATAAGGGAGGGGACCTAATGTCCTCCCCCCTGGCCCCCACCCCTGAGCGGCGGGTGGGGGCCCTAAATTGGTATAAGGGGGGGACATAGTGTCCTCCCCCCTGGCCCCCACACCTGAGCGGCAGGTGGGGGCCCTAAAAAATGTGTGTGTGTGTCCCAGGTGACTAGGGCTCCCCAAACCCCTAGTCACCCCCTCTCCCCCCAATGACAATTATCCCCCTACCTACCCCCCTCACCCTAAAAACTAATGAGGGTGGACCTTTAACTAAGTACCTGTAAAAAAAACAAAAAACTTACCATTCAATGTTTTCTTTCTTCTAAAATCTTCTTTTTTCAGCCCCCAAAAAGGGCAAATAAAAAAACATAATAACCGACGCAATTATTAAAACAAAAACAAAAAACAAGCGCAAAAAAAAATCCATCTTCACCCGGCAAGGGCTCCGCGCAGACTGAGCTCTGCAGGGCGGGGGAAGACGTATAAAGCCTTGCCCCGCCCTGAAATTAGGCTCAGAGCACTCTGATTGGTGGGTTTAAGCCATCCAATCAGAGTGCTCTGACAGGTAAATGAAGAGACTGACAGGTAAGTCTCTACATTTACCTGTCACAGTACTCTGATTTTACAGGTACATAGTTAAAGGTCCCCCCCCTCATTAGTTTTTAGGGTGAGCGGGGTAGGCAGGGGGATAATTTTTATTGGGGGAGGGGTGACTAGGGGTTTGGGGACCCCTAGTCACCTGGGGGGTGGATGACATTTTTTTTAGGGCCCCCACCCACTGCTCAGGGGTGGGGGCCAGGGGGAAGGACCTTAGGTCCCCCCCTTATTAGTATTTAGGGCCCCCGCCCGCCGCTGAGGGGTGGGGGCAAGGGGGGAGGACATTAGGTCCCCCCCGTATTAGTATTTAGGGCCCCCACCCGCCGCTCAGGGGTGGGGGCCAGGGAGGGAGGACCTTATGTCCCCCCCTTATTAGTATTTAGGTCCCCCCCCCTTTTCTTGTTTGGGGCCCCCACCCACCGCTCAGGGGTGGGGGCCAGGGGGGAGGACATAAGGTTCCCCCCCCCTTATTCTAGTTTAGGGTCCCCACCCACCGTTCTGTGGTGGGGGCCAGGGGGGGAGGACATTAGGTCCCCCCCCCTAATTAGTATTTAGGGCCCCCACCCGCCACTCAGGGGTGGGGGCCGGGGGGGCACTATTTTTTTATTTATTTTTTAAACAGTGAGCAGTCACAGGCTTCTCACTGTTTACTAGACATGCCCCTACTCGCGGTATAGCGAGTAGGGCCAGCATTTACTAATACTAAGTAATTTTTACTTAGTATTAGTAAATATGGCTGAAAGACCAGTTTAGGACTTTCAGCCTTTTGGTAGATAACTCCCTAATACCGTGGGAATTAGGGAGTTATCTACCAAGCGACTGCAAGAGAAGTCCCTCTGACTTCCATCAGCCTGAGCCAGCCACTGGACCCCAGTGAAGTAACCCTCCTGCACCTAAAAGGTGGGAAGCAGGAGGATAACTAAACCATTTTGCATGTGTGTTTATCTGTTTCTGTCTGTATGTATGTATCTGTGTCTCTGTATGTATGTGTGTCTGTCTATGTATGTGTGGGTGTTTGTGTGTGTCGGTTACGTGTGTTTGTATGTGTATCTG
Source organism: Pelobates fuscus (assembly GCF_036172605.1). NCBI lineage: Eukaryota > Metazoa > Chordata > Amphibia > Anura > Pelobatidae > Pelobates > Pelobates fuscus. The sequence goes on along the minus strand of NC_086317.1, from coordinate 164,909,679 downwards.
TCTGTGTATCCGCATGTGTGTCAGTGTATGTCTGTGTATCTGTATTTATGTCAGTGTTTGTATCTGTAGGAGAGTCATTCTGTGTATCTCAATGTGTGTCATTCTGTGTGTCTGTGTATCTGCTTGTGTGTCTGCGCATCTGTATCTGTCTGTGTATCAGCATGTGTCCGTCTATTTATCTGTATGTGTTATATGGCATGTATCTGCATGTACGTCAGTGTTTGTCTGCTTATCTGCATGTGTTTCAGTGTATGTCTGTGTAACTGTCACCGCACCACACACACTGTCACCCCCCTTCACCTTACCACACTCACAATAACTCCCCAATCCTACATAGGAACAATAATCAACAAAACACTAGAGCGTTAAGAATACAATATATTTCGAATGATAGTATGTCAGACCCTATTCAGAAATAGGTCCATCTCTCCGCCCCCAATAATATTATTTTTTTTAAATTAAGTTTTAATTAACTTTTTCTAGTGTCGGGGCATCCTGCCCCAGGGACATCATGGAGGAGGAATGGCCTTCTCTGCCTATGTATAACCCAATGGTCCTCATAGAGGCGCATTGGGACCTAATGCACGGAGATTGAAATGTGTGCATTCACATGTCTCCATAGGAAAGCATGTGAGTTTTACCAGGTCAGTGCAGCGGAAGCACCTCTTTACAGTTTTTAAAAACTACAATATTTAAAGTGCAGGGTAAATAGGACAGGACACTGCCCCCAGTCCAGTTAATTTCAATGAAATGGTCTGGGTGATTACAATATTCCTTTACTGATGATAACCATTCATTGTAATATAAAAAATATCTGACAGATTTGATACGTCTCCTTAGACCAGGGGTAGGCAACCTATGGCACTCGAGGTGTCTTTGCATGGCACTCAAGGCCAAACAGGTTCTGACCAATCAGGAGTTCCAGTGACCAGGCAATATGAAAAGGTGGTGAAGGACAATCCTCAATTTATGCATTGCAGCACTTAGAGGAAGTGATCTCAGATTGACTCTTTCTAGCACTTGTGAATGGGAATCCATACTGGAGTACAGCAGTCTGCAGCTGCTGTTGCAGCTCCTGTCCTTGACCTGAACCTGGCCAGCCAGGCCCCCACTGGACCCCAGCGAAGCCACCTACACAGCTAGACATACACAGAAATGCAGAATAAGCTTACCCTTATTCAAATAATACTAACAGTCCACAAACAAACGATGTCAGCAGGCAGGGGAGACCTAATGCACATGCGCATTAGACCTCCCCTTGGGAAAGCTTTGAATAATGCTTTCAATGCTTTCCTATGGGGATTTCCTCAACGCTGGAGGTTCTCACATAGCGTGATGACTTCCAGTGTCGTTTTAAAACACTTTTCGTGTTCTAAGAACACGGAAGTGTCCTCTAGTGGCTGTCTAGTAGACAGCCACTAGAGTAGGACTTAACCCTGCAAGGTAAATATTTCAGTTTATAAAAACTGCAATAATTACACTTGCAGGGTTAAGGGTAGTGGGAGTTGGCACCCAGACCACTCCAATGGGCAGAAGTAGTCTGGGTGATGGAGTATCCCTTTTAAAAAAAAAATTAGACCAGCATGCTACTGGACATCACAATCCTATTTTGGCACAGTGCTGCTAAAAGGTTGTGTACCCCTGCCTTAGACCATTATATGCTACCATATTTTATTAATGTTGCTGGTATAGCCTCTAATTATTTATTGCCTTCACCCTATCAGATATTCTCTCCTTTCACCATTCACACACAGACCTCGGCCACCTCACTCATTCATTCACTCACTCATTCTTCCCATGACAAGGCAGCTAACGATCAGAACTACATCTCCCGTCATCCTTTGTGTCATTACGTCTATCGTGGCGCCGTCGCTCTTTCCTTATTGGCGAATCGGCGGGCGAGTGTCGCGCATGTGCAGTGCATGCCGGTAGCTGTAGGCCTCGCTTTCCGTACTTGCTGTGTAATTGGCATCCTTGCTTGTGGTGCGATCGTTGTTTATCTTGCTCCTGTTTGCAGTCATGTTCCTAACCCGCTCCGAGTATGACAGGTGAGAGCACAGGGAGTATGGCGGCATCCTGGCGGGGGACCCGGGGCATTAGCACACAGTACAGACTATACAGTCACATTGTATAAGGGCCAGTGCAGGGCTTTCTACCAGGCGGTATACATATTAATAGGGAACCTACAGAGTGCTCTGTGTGTCTCTCTCTATATCTATATATAACACGTGTGATGTATTTGGAATTCGTGTTCAATAATTAGTGTTTGCTTACACACAAAAAAATAGTTTTGTGGGAATAAATGTGGAATTGTGATCAGTTGTGATGGGTTTAAGAAATCGTGTACTGTGAGCATTAATAGGTGACACAATGCGGCTGATATTGCTCTGTGATCAGGAGCACAAAGCGACAGGTATCATGTTGTGGCAATAAGATGGTTTCAATCTGAGGCTCTAGGCATGACTGGGTCCAAATGGTAATGAGACGAGTAGGGTCTAGAATCAGCCATGACAAGGAGCAGAAAGGAACAGCTATGTTATGGCAAGGAGCTGCTTCCATTCTGTGGCACTAGGAAAAGGGCGGGCAAATATTGCAACTAGGCAAGGCGCGTGAGGGGGCAAGTATTGCACCGGGCAAGGCGCGTGAGGGGGCAAGTATTGCGACCGGGCAAGGCGCGTGAGGGGGCCAAGTATTGCGACCGGGCAAGGCGCGTGAGGGGGCCAAGTATTGCGACCGGGCAAGGCGCGTGAGGGGGCCAAGTATTGCGACCGGGCAAGGCGCGTGAGGGGGCCAAGTATTGCGACCGTGCAAGGCGCGTGAGGGGGCCAAGTATTGCGACCGTGCAAGGCGCGTGAGGGGGCCAAGTATTGCGACCGTGCAAGGCGCGTGAGGGGGCCAAGTATTGCGACCGTGCAAGGCGCGTGAGGGGGCCAAGTATTGCGACCGGGCAAGGCGCGTGAGGGGGCCAAGTATTGCGACCGGGCAAGGCGCGTGAGGGGGCCAAGTATTGCGACCGGGCAAGGCGCGTGAGGGGGCCAAGTATTGCGACCGGGCAAGGCGCGTGAGGGGGCCAAGTATTGCGACCGGGCAAGGCGCGTGAGGGGGCCAAGTATTGCGACCGGGCAAGGCGCGTGAGGGGGCCAAGTATTGCGACCGGGCAAGGCGCGTGAGGGGGCCAAGTATTGCGACCGGGCAAGGCGCGTGAGGGGGCCAAGTATTGCGACCGGGCAAGGCGCGTGAGGGGGCCAAGTATTGCGACCGGGCAAGGCGCGTGAGGGGGGGCAAGTATTGCGACCGGGCAAGGCGCGTGAGGGGGGCAAGTATTGCGACCGGGCAAGGCGCGTGAGGGGGGGCAAGTATTGCGACCGGGCAAGGCGCGTGAGGGGGGCAAGTATTGCGACCGGGGAAGGATCTCGTAGAGTTTGGGTAGTCAACCTTCTGCACTCCAGATATTGTGGGCTACATCTTCCCTGATGCTTTCCAGCATTGTGGCTGTGAGAGCTTTATGGGAGATGTAGTCCACAACATCTGGAGTGCTGAAGGTTTCCTACCTCTGGCAATAGGGTCTGGTATAAGCCATGACAAGGAGCACGAATGCTGCTACACACAATGGTTTGAAGTATAAGAGAGCTGGAATTGTTATGTAGTACCAATCATAAGTGGGCTGGTTTCACACTTTGACTAGCAGCACAAGTGGTTGGTATTCAGCTATGAAAAATAGCATAAGTGGGCTGGTAATGGGCCATAACAAGCAACAGCTGGTATCACACCATGACAAGCGGTATAAATGGGCTGGTATCACACCATGACAAGAGGCATAATTCTGCTGCTATTACACCATAGCATGGAACATAAAAGTGTCTGGTATTATGCTGTGACTAGATTCATAATAGTCTGATATGACGTGGCAAAAAAATGTACAGGGGTTGGTGCACACTAGCATGGAGTATAAAAGGGGCATGGTATCATTGTGCTTCATGAAGCACACCAGTATCACAGCATTGTAAGTGGTTCTGTAAAGCACTATGGCAAGGAACAATATGGAATTTGCATCATCTTTTGGCAGGGATCACAATGGTTATACTTTTATCCCATAGCAAGAAGTTTAAGGTCGCTGGTGCATATTTTGGTGTTTGGCATACAAGGTTAAGGAGCAGAGTGTGCGTGTCTTCAGAACTATAGACAAAGTAATGGATCTGCTAATGTCAAACTTGGCTTTTTTTATGTTTTCTTAGGGGTGTCAACACATTCTCTCCAGAGGGCAGACTTTTCCAAGTAGAATATGCAATTGAAGCCATAAAGGTAACAATACTTACGCTTTTACATTTGCCTGTGTTATCTACAGTAAGATATTTTTTTATTTATTTTTTACTCCAGCTCAAAATGAAAGTGAAAGTGCTTATTGTCATTTACAAAATGAAAGTGCATTATTAAAAATGGAGTCTTATATTGAAGCACCTTTCTACATGAAGCTCAGTTAGTGTCAATTTGAATTTCAATTTGCTGGAATATTATATAAATATAAAAAAAATAAAAACAATTTCCAAACATTTTCAGTATTCATGGACACTGGAAACATCAGAAAGTGGATTAATCATATCATCAACATTGTAGTTCACATGGGAACTTTCATCAGGGCAATCATGCAAGAAAAAAAAATATACAACACCATAAATTCTTATTTAATTCTAACTTTAACTAGTGATTGTCAAGCTGCACGTCAGTGGAAGCTGAAAATGAAATTCAAAATTGCATAGTGACGCATTAACAGAAGAATGATCTACCTTTTTGTAGAAAATAATACATGAGCCCAGTACAAAGGTTTCAAGTCCATATGGCAGATGTAGTCAGATTTTAAGAATGCATTCCATTGAGGGCTGATAATCTATTTTAAATAAAATATTTTGCAGATCAATTGAAGACAAAAATAATCACTTATTGTGACTATGTTAAATGTGAATAAAGAGACAATGCATGCTTTTCATTGTGTATATCAAGAGCTTCGGTGGGCAACACCCATGAGAGCAAAGATGGAAGTATTGTATATTTTTTTTGTATTTAAGTGATAGAAAAAAAAATGCTGTTTTTTTTTTTTTTTTTTGGTCTGCATAATGTGTGGCTTAGATCACCTCTACAAGCAATAATTACTTATTTCTCATTTTTATTAAGTAACACAGTATTGACTTACAGGGCTGTGGAATTTAGAAAAAATATCTACTTTTTCAAGGGAGTGGTAACCCAATCAATTTGTCCTGACAAAAATTTATTTAATATACAAAAAAATGGGGACACCTGGCAGGAGCCGTGGACTTTGACTGGGATATTTGTTAAACTCTTAATTTGTATGGACTGGCTCTATATGATGTGTGTGCACGCGCGCTGGTGCTCTGTATAAACACATGCTTGACTTTCTGCAGGAGAGGGGCTATTATTATTATTGCCATTTATATAGCGCCAACAGATTCCGTAGCGCTTTGCAATATTATGAGAGGGGGATTTAACTATAAATAGGACAATTACAAATAAACTTACGGGAACAATAGGTTAAAGAGGACCCTGCTCAATCAAGCTTATGTTCTATAGGAGGTGGGGTGTAAAACACATTAGGACAGGAAGGCTATGAAGCATGGTGTTACAATAAAGCGTCATAACTCAGGTGATCCAGTAGGGGTTTACTCTGCCTTGTGGGGGGGAAGGGGGAAAGGGAACTCAGTCTTGGAGGCCCCACTTCACATCTTGCAGGACATAAAGGATCTGCTGTTAATGTCTTGGTGCCAAATACCACCGGACATGTTCAGAGGTCTTGTGGAGTCCATGCCTCAAAGCATCAGATCTGTTTTGGCAGCACAAAGGGGGCCTAACTGATATTAGGCAACTGGTTGTAATGTTGTGGCTGATCAGTGTATGTATGCATCTGTAGCTTAGGTTCATAAACTTTAAACTGTTTGGAGTGTTTAGTGTAGCTATGTCTGCATGAATTTGGTTAATTGTTTTAGTGTAGGCTGAGGACTAGTTCTTTAAAATATAAGCTGCTTTGAATTGGCAAGCTTTAACCCCTTAAGGACCAAACTTCTGGAATAAAAGGGAATCATGACATGTCAGACATGTCATGTGTCCTTAAGGGGTTAAACTACTTCATAGGGTATTCCAGGCGGGTGGAGTTCAAATGGTTTGACAACTTACTCTGGGTGAGCACCAGGACTCTCCTGGCACCATAACTACTACAGTTACCTCAAAACGCTAGTAGTTCAAAAGCCACTTTAATATACCTGCTATTCTTTGTAATCTGTGTGTTCATTTACTCTGTTCCCAGATTTCTATTGTTTGTTTGTATATTGTTAAAAAAAAAAAAAATATATATATATATATATATATACTCGAGTATAAGTCGAGTTTTTCTGCACATTTTTTTGTGCTGAAAAACCCCAACTCGACTTATATTTGAGTCAATTGCCATAATACAGACTGGGGGCTGGCAGAGAGCTCTTACCTCTCCTGCAGCTCCTGTCAGCTCCCTCCTCCTCCGCACCGGTCCGGTCAGCTCCCAGTGTAAGTCTCGCGAGAGCCACGCTATGACCCCGCGGCTCTCGCGAGACTTACACTGGGACTTGCAGAGGGAGCTGACCAGACCGGCGCGGAGGAGAAGGGAGCTGACAGGAGCTGCAGGAAAGGGAAGTCCCCTCCACTGAACTGCAATGCCACTGGACCACCAGGGAGTGAGAGCCCCCCTCTCTGCCATGTATCAAGCAGGGAGGGGGGACGAAAAGAATATGAATAAAAAATTAAATAATAATATTTTAAAAATAATAGCATAACAAAAATTATGAAAATAATATTATAACAAAAAAAAAATTAAAATAATAATAAAAATGCCCACCCCTCACCAAGGCTCTGCAACACATACACAAACACACACTGCACTCATGTATTTATATATATCATGTATTGTACTGTGTTGCTAGCTATACTATAATCTTGTTTCAGCTTGGCTCGACAGCCATTGGGATCCAGACATCAGAAGGAGTATGCCTTGCAGTCGAGAAAAGGATTACATCTCCACTGATGGAACCCAGCAGCATTGAGAAGATTGTAGAAGTAGATGCTCACATTGGTAAATATTGCAACCCCCAACACACACGCATCTGATGCCAATGAATATGCTACACCACAGATTCAATTACCTTCAGTTAAAGGGTTATTCCTAGCATGATAACCACTACAGTTCTCTGTAGTGTTTATGATGCCAGGTACAATTACTTGATGAGGAGGCAATGGTTTGCGACTAACATGGGTAAGGTACAATGAATGGTGGCTTTTATCCAGTTATCCAGTTTCTGTAGAGTGGATCACAACAGTTCTGTGCCTTCATTAGCTGCGCTCACTAAATGAATGGGTACCTGTGCATAGAATATGCACAGAATTAACTTGAATGCTGCTGGCGCTGTCATACTCCAGTTTTGTACATAGAGGGTCATTGTACCATGACCACTTCAAAACAGTTATGTTGTTTGGAATAACTCTTTAAAATGGACCCGGAGGCATGTCTGCTCTTTTTGGGTACATTTATACATTTGTGGAAGGTGAAAGGTATCTGCTACAGAAATGGATGTGGCATTTTAACAAGTTTATTTTGAAAGCATTTCACTTTATTTAATGAAAGCCAAAATATAAAAGTGAACCTTTTTTTAGTAAAACAAAGTAAGTCGCATTAAGAGTATCTGTTAGTACCATGACCACTGCAGTGTTTTGACGTGGTCCTAGTGTTTGGAGTCTGTATGTGCCTAGTTTCACTTTGAAACGTCATTATCCATCCCAAAACTTGTGTTCTTTGTTAATTAATGTGCATATTGGATGTCTGTCATCAGCATGCATTGCATGGTTGCGACAGACAACTAGTGGTGGCACGTCTCCCCCCCCCCCCACCCCCTCCATGCCACCCAGTCGGTCCTATCTCCAGGACAACCTTCCGATTGCAGTGAGGGTGAGTGACCTCACCAGAGGAGATTCAAGCTGCAGGGTAAACTTTGCCTCAGTGTGGGATGGCAGGTAAGTTTATCTTTGATTTCTTTATATATATCTTATTTTTACTCCAAAACATCCAAAACAGTGCATTATTAAAACACTCTTTATTTTTTATTTTTTTGCAGTAACCATTAAAAGGAGCACTATGGGGTCAGGAACACAAACATGTATTCCTAACCCTATAGGCTTAAAACCACCATCTAGCCACCCTGTCCCCCTCATGCCTCCCTAAAAATAGTAAAATCTTACTTGTATTCAAGCCCGAAGCTGTAACTCTGCATGCTGTTTGCCTCAGAAAAACAAGCTGTCTGCTGATATTATCAGAAGTGGTATCCTGCTTCCCCGTAGGATTAGCTGAGACTGACAGAGGCAGATCAGGAGCAGAGCCAGAACAATTCAAACACAGCCCTGGCCAATCAGCATCTCCTCCTAGAGATTAATTGAATCAATTAATCTCTATTAGGAAAGTTCAGTGTCTGCATGCAGAGGGAGGAGACACTGACTGTTTGGATGCATTTTAGGCAGCCATGACCCAGGAAGGATATCTAACAGCCATCTGAGGAGTGGCCAGTGAAGTTATCACTAGACTGTAATGTAAACACTGCATTTTCTCTGAAAAGACAGTGTTTACAGCAAAAAGCCTGAAGGTAATGATTCTACTCACCAGAACAAATTCAATACGCTGTAGTTCTGGTGACTATAGTGTCTCTTTAATTTGGGGGAATTTTTAGTATCACCTATTTAATTCAAAGTATATATAGAGCTGATTTATGGTCCACTATGTTGTTGTTTTTTCCTGTAGGCTGTGCAATGAGTGGATTAATTGCTGATGCAAAGACCTTAATCGACAAAGCAAGAGTTGAAACACAGGTATCACAGACACTTTAAATGGCACAATACTTATATTCCTCATTTCTAGACCTTTAATATGGAGCGTGGTTTTGGCACAGATGTATATTAAAGGATAATCATGAACTGTAAAAAATGTAGTGGCTGTAAGATCAATATTCGGAATAGAACTTGATAACCATGAAGGCTACAAACATTGTATTTGTTTATTTTAGCAAGAGCAGTGTTAAGTTTGGCAGCAACTTTCAATTTAGTTTTAGTCAGTCTTTTGACTCAAAAGTCGTTTTAGTCGACTAAATCTCCAGTAGATCTGTCTCTATTGCCCCTCTGTGTTCCCAAGTCCCGTTCTGTCTCTTTTGCCCCTTCCCCAGCCCCTCTGTGGCTTCCTCACGCGCCAGTTAATTTTGTCGGCAAATTTCAATTTAGTTTTATTCATAGTCTTTCGACTAAAAAGCCTTTTTAATTTTAGTGATATTATAGTCATCTGAATGATTTTAATCTTGTTTTACTCGACTAAATCTCAAACCTTTTAGTTGACTAAAATATGACTAGAATTCTTAGTCGATAAAATTAACACTGCATCAGAGTTAATATGACAACATACATATATACACAGGGACAGTGAAAACAGCTCCCAGAATCCTGTTAATAGGACTGTACAAATCACTGGACTGTTCACCCATTTGGACAGAATAGGAAAGCTTTCTTTACATCATAACTGTAAATTTGTAGAATTACATTCTCTGCCTAGAGATGTTGCTTTGTCAGACTCGGAATATATACAAAAAAAAAGTCTGGAGGTCACTCTGGAATAATATAGCCGCCATGTGTAGAATATATTAACAGCTTGTTGATCCATCATGAAGTGAAGACAGACTGATTTAAATTACCACCTTCTTTAGGAAAAACTGGAGCAACAGATGTGAGAGAGGCTAAATATTATTTGTGGGGTTCATCCTCCCGAAGTGTAAATGAGTCCTCATGCACTCCCCAACAATGTCCCAAAATAGCCAAACTGGTAGCATCTTGCGCTTACATTTTAAATTCACCTTGTATTCTCACTGTAAAGAATAACCCTGTTATAGAGTGCTGTAGTGTATGTCTAATTGTAGTGACAAAAAGATAATTGTATTGCCACTTCTGTGCTCTGCCTAGAATCACTGGTTTACTTACAATGAAACGATGACTGTGGAGAGTGTTACTCAAGCTGTGTCTAATCTTGCGCTGCAGTTTGGAGAAGAGGATGCAGATCCCGGAGCAATGGTTAGTATCCTAGATTGTACACCTGGCAATCCATTTTCTTTGTTTAGTGTTTACATTTTGTTTTACACCCAATTTATTTTAGACACCGCTCATTCCAGCATGTGCTTCACCTTTTGTTCCAGGTTGCCTAACTTGCATTGCCATAAATTACTTGGTCACACATTGTTCTACCCTACAGAAATTCTTATATAAAACAGTTTCCTCTATTTCTAAAATAATTATAAAATGCCAGCAGGTTCTGCATAATAAACCAGGGCTACAGGCATACTGCCATCTGACAAACTTTACATCAACTTACAAAATGTACCCATAGCTATGTACTGATGGATTCAGGGTAATCCTCTTCATACTAAGAATCCAGTAGGAAGTGGGTTTTTGAATTCCCATATGTTGCAATATTTTTTTATACTATTCTTTGAGGAGCAGGGATGTTATCATTTCTTTACTTGCACTTGATAAATATGCATCTCTGGCACTCCCCTGCAGGATGTTTGAACTAGACATCTCTTGGTTCTCTGCCTGTATTGATAATCCCTCTTAGACCCCCCCCCCCTTTGTCCATGCATAGACTTTACACTTCTTCCTTACTCATTGGAATTTTCCCTGTAATTTGTATGCAAATGCATTGTTCGGTCTGCTTCCTTTATGTTTCAGAGCCGTCCATTTGGTGTGGCACTGCTGTTTGGCGGAGCAGATGAAAAAGGACCACAACTGTGAGTATAAATTAGTGGCCCCGCTATTTTGGTAAGCAGTGTTTATTTATGGTATGGTTTTAATGTGTTTTCTCATCTGCCCCTTCTTTTATCCTAGATACCACATGGATCCATCTGGAACATTTGTACAGTGTGATGCGAGAGCTATTGGCTCTGCTTCTGAAGGAGCTCAGAGCTCTTTACAGGAGGTTTATCACAAGGTGAGAGTATTGTCAAGGATCAGACACAGCACAAGTGAAATTCAGGAAAACCCTGTTTTATTGAAAAGCCTCCCGATAATTTAGAATTAAATGTCTCATAGTATTGTGTTGGTGTAAGTTGTTAATGGCTAGTCTAAAGACACACTGAATTTTGTTTAATTCCAGTCCATGACACTGAAAGAAGCCATTAAATCGGCCCTCACTATATTGAAGCAAGTAATGGAGGAGAAGCTGAATGCCATCAATATTGAGGTATTTATTGAGCACTTATTGTGTGCATTTGTGTAGCATTTTCAAAGTAACTAACAGAGCTTGGTTTTGCTTAATACATTTTTATGCAAACAATCCAGTCTCACTTAATCCCTTAAAGACTAATGAGGGTCTCTGCTGTTATAACAGCAATCTGTGTAAGGAAAATTAAAATTAAATTACTTACTGTCATGCTCTTCTGGGACACAAGTATGATGACACCAGAGTATAGTAAGTGGTCCCTAAGGGGTTGTCTCTGTACATTGGGGGAGCAAATGTACATGTACAAAGTTGGCAGTTAAAATTCTTTCTGCACATTTAATTTTTAATACTGCAAAGTTGGCATTATCCTTTCCTAAAGTAAGTTAAACATTACCCTACATGAGAGGTGCTGTAGAGCCTAGTTTCTCAATTTGTGGTATGTGTACCCCAGGATATACGCGTACTAAAGGCAGGGGTTATGCCAAGAGGTGGCAAGCTTTCATCCTTTTAGGCACCCAGTGGTGACCGGCTGGTTGGGAATGTAGGTGACAAGGGAGCTGTAATCTTCATGATCTTTTAGCACTACTCCCTTGCACACCCTGCGCTGATGGAAGGTTATGATGTCACTCTGACCCTGTCATCACTAAACCGTGAGGGGGGGAGCAGTGCTGGAAGAGCACGAAGATGGTAGCAGCCACACACTAGAGCCCAGGGAAAGGATCTAATCCAGCTCTCCGAAAGGTAGGGAGGTTGGGTGGACTATAATAAAGAATTATAGTTTGTGAGTGGGTGAGATAATTGTGTGTGTGTGTGTGTGTGTGTGTGTGTGTCAAATTTGTAAGAATGTGTCTGTCAGTGTCCTCTTTGTGTAAATGTTTTTGTGTAAGTGTTCTCTGTACATAAATGTGTTTCAGTGTCGTGTGTCAGCATCCTCTGGGTGTAAATATGTGTGTGCTGGTGTCCTCGGGGTGTCTAACTGTTAAAGGGACACTATAGTCACCAGAACTACAGTTTAATGTAGATGTTCTAGAGAGTACAATCATTCCATGCAGGCGTTTTCATGTAAACAGTGCCTTTTCAGTGAAAAGGCAGTGTTTACATTACTGCCTAGACACACTCCTCAGAAGGCCACTAGAGGTGTTGCACCGACGTATAATGTACAGGCACTGGAATTTCCTCATAGAGATGCATTGATCCAATGCATTTCTATGAGAAGATGCTGATTGGCCAAGCCGACATTTTCCCTAGTCAATTTCGGTCGATGCAATGCTTTCCCTATGGTAAAGCATTGGATTGGCTAAATATAATACATACGGATTGTGTCAGCAAGTAGGGTGATCAGAGTGGGGCCGGTGCGGACTTGCGCAGCGCTGGAAATAAGCTAAGTTTCATTATATTTTAAGGGGGTAACAGGGGACAAGCCACTTATAACCTGTTTGTGTTCCTAACCCTATAGTGTTCCATTAAGTGTGTATTATATTTTTTTTATTAATGACTTTTATATGTCAGATTAATAGTTCATACACTCCTCCTTACATACACAATATTCACATTGTTATATTCTTTACTACCTTTAATCAGACCTGTTCTCCAGTATGGGATTAACTTGCATATCAGTGTGTACATGTTTCATTTCGAATTTAAATCAATAGAAATTACTTTCTCGAGGCAGGGGTCCCTATGAAATATTTTTTAGACCTGCAGGGCTACTTCTCCGTAAAAGATTGAGAAACCATGCTTTAGAATGTGTTTCTTAGGTATCACAGTAAATGCCTCTTCAGTTGCAGTAAGCCGTCACTATTCCCATTGATCTTTTCCCATATCCAGACACTCTAACGGAGAGAAAAGAGGCAAAGGCAAAACACCCACACTAATATAGACGTAGATAAAAGAGAAACACGCTGCAAAAATAGATGCCAGCACACACAAAAACATTAACAAGCTGTTTAAAACAGTGAGTGACGGCTTTGCTCCATGGAAAAATATATTCACTTTGAACCGTGAAGTATGAGACTGTATTAATTAGCTTGCCACATCAAAACTGCAATGCTTTTATGTTTGTTTTTTTATTTACTTTTTTTTTTTTAACTTCCTTAACTAGCAAAAAAAAAAATCTTAAATGTGAGAGTAGTGACCATTTTTTCTCTTTACATTTATATTTTATTTTTATTTAATAAAAGTAATTTTTCCTTTATATTTCACATTCCTTTCTTGGTTGAGGAAGTACAGAAATTCTTTCCCTGTCCTTAGAATGCTGGATCTCATTTCTCAGCCTGTTATAAGGAATATGACAGATCCCTTCGTTCGGCTGAGGGGGGGTTCTATCCAGGGAGCTATTCTGGTGGCAGGTGGCTATATTTGGGGCATTGCAGTAGCAGAGATTTTTTGCTGACACTCATCACACTCACAGCAGCTGCTCAACCCATCTCCTCCCCTTCTTCCCTACTGATAATCCTTGTCTTTCTTCCACAGCTAGCTACAATTGAGCCTGGGAAGAAGTTTCACATGTACTGCAAAGAGGAGCTGGAGGAGGTGATAAAGGATATTTGAGCATCTCCATACTTACCGTAGCAGATTGCAACTGGTCCCTGCTGTTCCACATTCATTTTTTTTTTTATATATAAATAATTGTCTGTATATAAATGCAGCTGAGAATCATCAGAAGTAAACTTTCTTATTCCTTCAATTGGTGTTTGTTTCCCCCCCCCCCCCCCCCCCTCAACTTAATAGAATAGTTCAGTATATAATGAGGGTGGTATGTGGAGATTTTATTTACAAAGCAAAGCAATATAGGTCTAAAGTGAATCTGACGGCTACAAAAACTTAGCAATTATTAACAGAGCATAATTGGCCTCCAGATTGTGTTAACATGTTTTAAATTGGCTTTGAAACTTGGGTTTGAGTTTTACTGTATTATGCCGGAGAATAAGCAGAGATGCATATAAATAAAACACACTGGTATACTAGATCCAAATAAATACCACTATAATGCTTATTAAGACCGCGCTCACAATATCTAGATAAGTACTCCTAATAGTGAAAAAACATTACTAGCAAAATATTTCTATACATGCTGAGCAAAAAAGCGCATAAAACATAAAAATAATAAAAAATTAATCCTTTCAATTATTAATGTGACCCCAAATAGTCTGTTGCTGCCTTTGGAGAGAAAAGTCCTAGGAAAATCCTTGTCACTGGAAAGTAAATATACCTAAAAAAGCGCAAAATAGACAAACACTGTGAGGGGTTTCTATGATAAAATACGTTTTATTCTGTGTGCAAAAAACAAATGGCTATAATGTAGATATCATCCGCAATAAAACATTGTAAGAAAATAACCAAATTAAACCGTAAAAATACTAAAGTGCATAAAAACTCTATTTGATCTTCTGAAACTAGCCCCTCTGGGAAGAGCCTGCTCGATTTTAAATACCCAAATAAACAGGAGATCAAGGACCTGATTGGTGACTGTAGGATAAACTGCTACAAATGTGCAGCTTCTTGACGGTCCTGTGTGGTCTGGGAAATATCGGTATGGGAGAGTTTTTGGCTGTAGGTGCCGTTCGAGTTCCACTCTGAAATATTGTGCAGCCGTTTGTGTTGTTACGTCGGCAGGAACCAGCTGTACGGAGTACTGGAGGGGACAGGCTGTCAGCAGATCGGTAGTCTTTTTCTCCTACGCGTTTCGTGTGAATGTACTCACTTCCTCATGGAGCATGAAAAATTACCGATACTAGCAGTGTTCTATTATATACCCTAAGGGTAAAAGTGATTGTCTTAAATATTTTTTCTTTTTAAAATTTAGACAACATAGATATATAAATGTATAAAATCTTTTCAGATTTTGAGATAAGGCTATAACCCTCTTACACTCCATAAGGAAAGTGTTTTAGAAAATATAAAGATTCCAAATAATAAATATTAATAGAAGTAGTGATTCCTATATAGTGAAACAAAACCATAATACAAAATAGCCTATCCATGCTAGGAACATTGTGATACATTGTATACTGTTACGGAAATTAAAAATGCAACATTGTATCAAAACTCTTATTTCTTAGCTGAAGCAACATAAAGTGCAAAACCATCCGTACATATAATTAGGCTAAGGAATAAATTCCTAAAATGAGCTGCCCAAGGAGATTTAGGGAAGTAGGAGGAAAATAGAATCAAGGAAATGTGGAGAGTGAGAATAAAAAAGGAAGATATATCAATAAAATCTAAAAAGTCACTCTTTTTTCCCTCTCAGTTCCCTTTCCTTCTTAAAAAATATATAGTTAAAAAGCTGCTAGGTCAAGATCTTTATTAAGACCACCATTATAGAGGGTACCTAACTTAAAAATCCAATATGATTCCCTCCGTCTGAGGGTTTTTAATCGATCCCCAACTCTCAAAGTTGGTTTAATTGCCTCCATACCTTTTACTATTGGACCTTTTAGTGTTTTCGTACTCCCTCAGGAGGTGAGTACATACGAAACGCGTAGGAGCCTAGAGCGCCCTGCCGATGTAACAACACAAATGGCTGCACTGTATTTCAGAGTGCAACTCGAACAAAACCTACAGCTGAGGGCTCTCCCCTTCCGATATTTCCCAGACCACACAGGACCGTCGAGAAGCTGCACATTTGTAGCAGTTTCTCCTACACCTATCAGGTCCTTGATCTCCTGTTTATTTGGGTATTTAGAACCGAGCATGGAGAGTTGTCATTAAGGGTGCATTTTCAACCTGTAAGTGGTGTCCCTTAGGGTTCTGTTCTAGGACAGCTTCTATTTAACATATTTATAAATAATCTTATAATTGATGGAAGTCATGTTTCACTGTTTGCAGATGACACTAAACTCTGTGAAGTAATACAATGTGAGCAGGATATTACTTGGCTGCACAGGGTTTAAAGGAATACTATAGTATTCAATGCATCTCTATGTGGAGATGCTGATTGGCCAAGGAAGCGTTTGACTACGCCCTTGACAATCTCAACCAGTACAGTGCTTTTCTATGGGAAAGATTTGGAATTAGGTGAGATCATCACTTCTGATGTCAGCCAAAGAGGCAGATTGGGGGGAAGCTAGTGCCAGTGGACCCACGCGGAGCTGGAAATGAGGTAAGATTTTTGTGTGTTTAGGGGGGCTTAATAGTGTTTTTAACACTTTAGGGTCAATAATACATGTTTTTGTTTCTATATAGTGTTCCTTTCAGATTGATTGGGGGGGCTGGGCACTCAAATGAAATTTAATGTAGATATATGCAAAGTTATGCTCTTTGGGGTAAATAATGCACAAGCAACTTATACCCTAAATGGTAGTGAATTAGGGATAACCACACGTGAGAAGGATTTGGAAATTGTTATAGAAAACAGACAAGGAAACCATGTGCAATGTCAATGAGCAGTTGCCAAGGCCAGTAAGGTATTGTAATGTATACATCGGGGCATTCATTCTCATGATAAATATATAACTTTACCTCTCTATAAAGCAATGGTAAGACACCCTTGTACGTACTGTGCAGTTTTGGATACCTGTTTTACAGAAGGATATTATGGCGCTAGAAAAAGTGCAGAGACTGGCTACAATTATTAGGATTTAGGAATTGTTTTAGACATCAAACTATGCAACAATGTGCAATGTCAATCAGCACCTGCTAAGGCCAGTAAGGTATTGTCATTCATAAAAAGCTGCATTCATCCTCTGCATGAAATTATAATTTTGCCTATTTATAAATCGCTGGTAAGACCACACCTTAAATATGATGTGAAATTTGGGGCATCTGTTCTAAAGAAGGATATTATTGCACTAGAAAAAGAGGTGGGCTACAAATTTAATAAAAGGAATGGAGCATTTTAGTTCTGAAGAAAGGTTTAGAAAAGTTGAGAAAAGCAGCCCCTCAGAGGGGATATGATCGCATTATACAAATATATTCGGGTCTAATTCAAACCATTGTCTGGAAATCTATTCATAAACAAGACTATACATGGGAAACAAGCTCATGCATTTAGACTGAAAAAAAGGAGATTGAGTCTAAGGCAAAGGAAAGTGTTTTTTTTTTTTCAGTAAACGCAATAAGGATGTGAAGTTCTCTGCAGAGAACCATCTGAAGGGGTGGTTTTATCAGAGTCTATACAGATCTATAAACAGCAACTGGATGAATAGTTGCAAAAATATTTTCAGGGATATTTTTTTTATTAGTGGGGCAATAGCTTCTTGATCCAAGGAGACATGGCTGCCGTTCTGAGGTCAAGAAGGAACTTCTTCCTAGTTTGTTGCAAAATTGGAAAGCGCTGCAAACTGTGTTTTGTTTTGTTTGGTTGGTTTTTGTTTGCCTTCTTTTGGATCAATGGCAAAACTATTGAGAAAGGTTGCACTTGATGGACGCATGTCTCTATTTAGATATGTAATTATGTAGACTACTGTTATTCTCTACTGTAGGTGAACACTTAAGCATCCTTCAAAAATGTATTACCACCATTAGATACCAATTGTTGAAGGACAAGGAAACACAAATATAATTCTGTTGTTTGTGACAGTAGAACATGTTCTCTGCAAATAACTAAGTTACAAATAGAAATCTACACAATTGGATATTCATCCTGCTTAGATTACAGCTCTGATAAAATAAATCCATGATTAAGGGTACACTGACGACTTAGCACAATACTCAACTGTATGTGACGTACTTGCACACAGCTGCTCAGACTATGTATTTCTTAAAGGGAAATGCATCACTTTACAATTATTTTTTTAAACCTGCAAGCAAACAAATGTATAAACCAAAATAAAACAAGAAAACTTTAAAAAGTATGTAATAAATGTTTATAAACTTAGTCAAATTTAGTCAGAATTATTGGCCAAACCTCTCAGGGGAGTTTTGTCAGTCCCTACCCCTCCCTCTTACGAACCCATTTCAGTTTCAGACCAGTACACAAATGACAAAAACAAGGCATTACTGTGCAGCAGCAGGTGAAAGAAACTGGACGTCGGAGTCTGCTCTGCATGACACTGATCAGACCACGTCTCTTCTCACCCTGTCAGGATTTTGTAAGGTGAAGAAATCCTACAACTAAATCTGTCAGACATGCCCAATGTTCTTATCCAGCATTCCTAGGGATAGGAGCCTGATTGGTTAGATCAGTACCCCTCCCTCCACACCCTTGGAGTGGGTGTGGAAAACATAAGAAAGAAGATGCAGGTAAATATGAAAAAATAATTCACCTTTTTTTCAGCTTGCAGAGTGAGCAACTGTCAAGCATTTGAATTGACACACATCCTTTTAAACTGAATATGACTTTAACATGTTTGAAAGGTGGCCTTTATTTGCAGATACTTTTTTTCCCCTCTACGATCAATCCCATTTCTTTCACAATTGAAGGCTTTTAAATACACGCAGCAATGGAAATATGGAGCTATATATATCATTATTTGATTATTTTATATCCACCAACAGCTCTGGTGAATTTCCATGTAACCACACTGGGCTGTATATTAAGTGTGTCTTGTAAGTGATGCTGCCAGTGAATAATTTTCTTTTCCTGGCTACTATTCATGGCAGCATAAATTATGGGTAGCTTCACCCCCAGCAAGAACAGGACAGGAAACAATGAAGTCAAGAATGAAGACTGCATGTATAAATGGTCCCACCTTCCATAAATCAGTCAGGGATAAAGCACCATGAACAAAGAAAAAATGTATAATATATACAAAAAATATACACTATACAATTTCCTTATTCCTGGCTAATCATGGCAGCATCACTTATGTGTAATACCCAAGCTAAGGCGATAAAAATAGGGTGGGGAAAACAAGTCCAGACACCAGAATAAGATGCTCAAGAATTCAATGTCTATTGTTATGGAACACTGAGAAGAGAACTCCTTTGCAAAAGGAAGTAGTGGAAGAAGCCAGATAGAGTTTGTAGTGGTTAATGACGTTCACTGGAGAGGAATAGATTGCTGCCTTACATATATCATCAGGAGGAACCACTGCCCAGCTAGACCAGAATGTGGATAGTGATCTTGTAAAAAATGAACTTTGACTGTAGCTGGAGATGTCATATTGTTCTGCATATAGGCATCTGTGATAACTGCAGAAATCCAGCTTCTTAGAGTTGAAGATAAAACAGTTTCCCCTTTGTGACTACCAGATGGTGGAAGAATAAACAATTTCTCAGACTTCTGGAAGTCCTTGGTGACAGAGAGGTAACAAATATTACAATCCCTGACCTATAATTTGTGGAGTTTTTCTTCATGAGGAGAAGGAGAAGGGAAAAAATGACCGTAAGACAACTTTCTGTAAGAGATGAAAGTTTGATACCACTTTGGGTAAAAGGTCTTCCATGTGTTTTAAGACCACTCTATCATGGTAAATCAGAGTGTGTGATTCATTACTTGAAAAAGCCTGAAATTCCGATATTTGTTTTGCAGTAGAGATGACTATCAGCAATAGGGCGCTGTAGGTAAGCCTTCGAACAGTAAATTCTTGTAGAGGGGTATAAGGAGGTTCGGTTAGGGTACTTAAAACCAAAGGCAAGTCCCAAGGAGGAGCTGAGTTTCTAGTTGGAGGTTGGATACGCATAGATATTTTGGAGAACATGGATATGAGGTGTTCCAAAGCTCATGAGACATTGCATAGAACCCCAATATCAGATGTGTGGGATCAGAATGGATCACTGAATCTGGAATCAAGAGATCCATCAATGCAGGAAGTTTCCATGGAGGAGCCCGAGACATCTTAAGTAGGGGAGGATACCACGGTCTCCTTGGCCAAATGGGAATGATGGCAATTACCTGTACTTCTTTCATACAAATTTTCTTCAATACCCTGTACAAATGAATATGCACATATTTGACATTAGCCTGTAATTGCATTATCATTTCAGTGTGTTTTCAGTACTGTTGAAGTCAAAACATAAACCACACCTTTCAACATTTCAAATGGACAAAGAGGGACATTTTCATTTAAGGGGTGTGAATAGGGAGAGTGGCTGGAGATTACGCTGTTTTGAGTTACTAATAACTTTAGGTGACATGCTAATAACAATTTATGCAACTAAGATGTAATTTAAAACAAGAGCAATGTATCGTATTTACTAAGACTGGATTTAAACCTGTTAATTGTAATTTAAAGACACGTTACTTTGAGTATTATTGTTACGGATCTCTGTTATACACTCCGACATACCAGCAATACGAAGCTCCTAGAAAAAAAAGAACATTATGATTAAAAAGATGGACAGGAGAATTTAGACCTAAAATAGTGAGTGCCCCTCCTGAATGGGAGGTATGCATAGGCGATCAGTGTGCCCCTAAACTATCAAAAGTGGTGGGTAAGATCAGGTAATAAGGGTAAGGTCTGTTTTCTTCATCCCAGCTAGGAATGTGCTTTGAGAAAAAAGTAAATCTTTATATCTGTGGTTTGAAACATTATGCTATTCACAAAAATTGAAGCCACTTTGGAAGGTGAGCCAAAAGGCCGTGCCATTTGTGTGAACCCATACTCACATACCATCACCATCATCACCATCCATCAAGACCTTCTGCAATATCACTAATAAAAATATTAAAGAGAATGGGATAGAAACATAGAATGTGACGGCAGATAAGAACCATTCGGCCCATCTAGTCTGCCCAGTTTTCTAAATACTTTCATTAGTCCCTGGCCCTATCTTATAGTTAGGATAGCCATATGCCTATCCCACGCATGCTTAAACTCCTTTACTGTGTTAACCTCTACCACTTCAGCTGGAAGGCTATTCCATGCATCCACTACCCTCTCAGTAAAGTAATACTTCCTGATATTATTTTTAAACCTTTGTCCCTCTAATTTAAGACTATGTCCTCTTGTTGTGGTAGTTTTTCTTCTTTTAAATATAGTCTCCTCCTTTACTGTGTTGTGTATTTAAATGTTTCTATCATATCCCCCCTGGCTCGTCTTTCCTCTAAGCTATACATGTTCAGATCCTTTAACCTTTCCTGGTAAGTTTTATCCTGCAATCCATGAACCGGTTTAGTAGCCCTTCTTTGAACTCTCTCATACGACAATATAGTAAGAATATCTGAGTATGTTCCTGTTTGGCATTTCTATGCACATGATCTGGTGCTCGCAAAACATCATTAGGTGATATTGTCATTGTGGGCACACAAAATGTTTTCTTTTTTCATACTTCCATTGTATTGCTCACCCTTGTAAACCCTTTCCTATCATTACTGGAGCTTGACTTCCAAAGAAGTCACAGTCATGCTTTAAAAGGGCACTCTTAAGAACCATCACAACTTGAGCGTGCAGAATTTAATCATCTCTCCTCCACTCTCACCAGCCCTGGTGGTGAGAGCTTAAACTGTGGTTGTAAGCTGTAGGCTTGTGCCAATTGCAATAATCCATTATTAGATTATTTAGCAGGTCAAATCATTCTTTTTGTTTTTATGTAAATCAGTTTTTATTGATGTTTTTATTCATTGTAAAGTTAGAATGGAGAAACAAGCAGTCAAAAGGCAAACCAGGGAGCCTCAAAGCAATTAACTGGACTAAATACAATGTTTTCTGAAATACTGGAAGTCAAACATTCACAACTGATCCAATAATGCAGATAAGGTGATAAGCACATGAAAAAAAGAATAGAAAGAAGATTATTTTATCTAGGCTCCCCTGCCAGCCATCCCTTGTAGTTGGAGATGCAAGTTCCACTCATCTTTTGCATTCTAGGGAGAGTGGTAAACTACATATTATATTAACACTTGCTGGACAAGAACTTACCTGGGATTACCTGAGAAGTCTCCTTACCTGGGATTAGAATGTAATAGTGTCCCTCTCCATAGTTCTAAATAGTTCTCCCCCAATAAAAATTAAGTTTTCCATACTTCATTCCAGAGCCAAGGCTCCCTCTGTGTTGCTGTTCTGTGCTCCACAGCCGATGCCAGAGACGAGGTACTGTCTCCTCGCTGAGGGTACATTTCGACGTTCCTCATAGAGGAGTATTGGTGACCTAATGTGCATATTGTCAGGATTACTAGTTGATCCAGAAATAGTATCACACCTAGGACTAAGGGTGAAGTCTAACCGGACCTTAGAATGGCCGGACTTAACGTAACCAAGAATAGTCAAAATACTAGCCGAGGTCTGGGATACAGAATGAGACACAACGATGAGGGAAAGCCAAAAGTCAAGGATGCCAGAAATCAGGGAAGTCAAAATGAAGCCAAAGTCAAAAGCAAGAATAATACGATCAGGAACACTCTATCGGATAACCAGCAAAGGTAAACTACGACAGGGCACTGATCAAAAGGCAATTTGGATTTAAATAACCCTCCTAAAGCTGTAATTGACTGTATGTGGCCTATGACCCCAAAACGTGCGTGCACGTCTATGACGTGATGTCGCACGCACGTAAGCGTCATCTTTA
The DNA here is from genome assembly GCF_036172605.1 of Pelobates fuscus. Taxonomy (NCBI): domain Eukaryota; kingdom Metazoa; phylum Chordata; class Amphibia; order Anura; family Pelobatidae; genus Pelobates; species Pelobates fuscus. The sequence goes on along the minus strand of NC_086317.1, from coordinate 164,887,013 downwards.
ATGTGGGCAAAGGCTATGTCCCCATTAAAAAAGGGAACCGCACACGCTGGGAACCAGGACGGAAGGAGGTTGGGTAGTGGTCTGCCGTGAGCAAGGTAAGTATTTATTATATCTGTCGGCATGACCGCTGTATTTTTGTGCGGCCACTCTGTAGATACAAATATCCATTTTGATATCTATCCTAGCTGTTCATATAAGGGTTAATTTGAACCAAGAATAAATTCTTCTGTTCTCGGAAATAGGATTCATATAAAATCCTAGTTACGGGAAAAGTACTGATTTCGAAATAACTTGTTAATTGTCCAAGATATCGGTATTTGTAAATATCTGGTTTTAATCAAATATGTAATGCGTTATATGACGAAAGATTATAACTAGAAACAGCTGTTTATAACTTGTGAAAAACATATGCTTATGACCCCCACCGACATGAAAATGGGGTATAAATGCTACTGATGTTTAAACAAACTTTGAATTGGTTATTGAACAAGCCTCTGCTATTCATTTCCAATTTCCAGAGCTCTGAATGAGTTGGCAAATATTCATCATCCACAAAGGGTCCGGGCTGATTTAATCCCCAACACACTCCGACAGAATCCCGCGGCACCGTGACATATATATAGCGAGTACCGTGTGCACATTCAAAATGCCCGATAGGAAAGTATTGAGTCAATGCTTTCCTATAGAGCTGCCACGGAAGCGCTTCTAATGGCTGTCATTATGACAGTCACTTGAGGAGGAGTTAACCACCGAATATTAACATTGTAGTTTCTCAAAACCTGCAATGTTTTACATTGCCATTGTACAGCGCTACGGAATCTGATGGTGATATTTAAATAATAAAATAATAATAATTGCAGAGTTAAAGGGACATGGACACTGACCCCAAATCCACGTCATTGAGATGAAGTGGTCTGGGTGTTTTTATCTGTATGACGCATTGAAAAACGTGATGATCCTTGTAGAATACTGTCTCCCTTTACACTTTAGCTTCATCGCGGGAGACAAATCGAAAGGCTACAGGGACTGGCAAAAGTGAGTAAATCCTTTTTTATACATTTTTTATTTAGAATTGCAGGGGCCCTGAAATTAAATACAGTGGAGAACACTTTAGCGTTAGGAATACAGGTTTGTTTGTTTACACTGATGAAACATGTCAGATTGCTTAGTGAATTGTTTCATTGTTTAAATAATTACTGTTCCAGCAATGACTGAGATGTTTTTAAGATCTATTGCAGGAGAATCTTCTCGTTTACAAAGGACACTATAGTTTCCAGAACAACTATAGCTTAATGTAGTGGTTCTATTGTCTACTGCCTGTCAACGCAACGTTTTGCCACACATGCGCAAAAGCCTCCTTTGATGATCTCAACAGGGGCGGGACCAGCCGTGAGGTGACCCACAAGGCACTGGTAAAAAGTGAGTAAAACCACCCATTTAATGTAGGTAAGGGAAGACGGGGACCTAAACGATGCAGTTTGTAGCCCATGGAGCAGCGCAGCTAAGGGGAGTGGGCCTTGACATTGCCAGGAGACAGGCAGCTAGTTGTCAGTAGTTGGGGGTTGGTTTAAGGTTGGAGTAGGGAGGAGTTACTAGGGGAGTATAAGTAGCGGCCATTTTAGGTCTAACAGCACTTTTAATCCAAAGTTACACTTACCTGTTCGTTGTAGCAGGATTTGTGTGGCTTTGTTTTCTTTGTCTCCTCTACAGGTTGTCAGGAAGATGGAAGATTGGCTGGAAGGAGTCAGGGCTGCTGTGCAGGAGAGGGGTCTCGAGTGGCTGAGGGACCGTCTTGGAGATGCTCTGCCGTCCGGATCTGGAAGCTCCCAGGGTCAGAGGCCGGTGAGGAGGACGAGGCCCCCGCAGAGACTGAGCCCCAGCATGGTTCCAGCTTCCCGGCGTCCGAGGAGCCCCTCCAGAGGTCGTCGGGGCGGCAGTGAGGCTGTTGGCGGGAAGGCCGCAAGTGGAATTGGCCGCGGGCGTCGTCGCGGTGTGGCCGCACGAACCGGCCGTCAGGCGAGGCTGGAGTCGCAGGCCACGGGTTCGGGAACCGAATCGGAGACTGCCGAACGTTCAGGGAGCAAACGTGGAGGTAGGAGTATTAATGTTCGGGCGAAAACTGCCGAACGTTCGGGAGATGAACGTGGAGGTAGGAGATCTGGCTATTGGGCGGAAACTGCCGAACGTTCGGGAGAGGAAGGTGGAGGTGCTAATACTGCCGAACATTCGTTTCCCGGACGGGGAGGTAAGACTACTGCCGAACGTTCGGGAGTTGAGCGTGGAGGTAGCTCTACTGCCGGCCGTTCGGCTGCCGAACGTGGAAGCAGCAAAACTGCCGAACGTTCGGTTCTTGTGTCCTCTTTTGCAGGAATGGAAGGAGAAGTTTCTGATGGTGCCAGGAGTTCGAGGAAGCGGCCATTGCAGGCACGGGACAGCGGACGGAAGAGGAGCGGTACGGCAGGCTTGGCAGCAGGTTCTGGGAGCGCTGAAAGTGCTGTTGGTGGAGCAGGAACTGCGGCTACGCATCGCCCGGGTGAGTCGCCCTCCGACGCTACGGCCCCCTCAGTTGCTAGCCCACGGGTTACCCCAGGGGTGGGTCCCGGTACTGGCATGGTTGGTGACGGCAGGGTGGCAGGTGGTAGACAGGGGACTGCTAGGGCTTGGAAGGGACTGGACGGATTCAGCACTGCGAGACGCCATAGAGGGTCCCCAGGCAGCGGGCGGGAGCGCAGCGCTTCGCCAGGGTCTCCCGTGCGACTAGGCAGGGGGCGTAGACAGATTGGTCGGGAAGTCGGAGACATGTCCGACGGTAGCGCCAGCGAGGGACAGCGCTGGAGGTCGGCGCCCGTCAAGGGGCTAGCGCGCAAGGCTGGAGCGCAAGCGGATAGGAGACACAGGTCTCGGAGCGGCCACCGGAGGGGAAAGGAGGCAGACGGCAGGGCCCCCCGCGGGGAGGTCCACACCCGGGGGCGGCGTAGGCTGCCCCCTGTCGGGAATAAGGGACGGATGCAGCGGGACGATAGTTCCATGAGTGGGAGTTCCTCGGAGGGATTGCGGACTGCGGTGCAGGCTCCTACCCCTCGAGGGCGGACGATTAGAGGGGAGTTGGGTGACTGGTCCCAGGAGGAAGAAGGGCAGGGCAGGGTTTCCACGGCCAGCCTACCCAAGATGTCTTCTTCTCCTTGCAGGTATCGCAGACGGTCACCCGCCAAGGGGGTGCGACCCTACGCAGCGAGGGCTTCCAGACGGTCGCCGGCGGGCGAGGCGGACCGGGCAGCGGGACAGGAGTCGTCAAGGTCGCCCGCGGACCGGGTGAGACCCAGCGCCACAGGCCCACGGCCCGGAGCAGCTGAACGCTTGGGGCAGGACGCACATAGCCGGACAACAACCCCACGGCCTTCGGCGGCAGGGGGTTCGGAAGGTGAGGCACTGTCATTTCAGCAGTCTGGGGAGCTGTTAGCGGGCATTAGACAGTTGATTGATTCCTGGGGTGAGGGAAAAAGGAAGGGGATTGTAGTCAGGTCTGGGCTCTGCAAGGGAAGGTCACCGGGTCTAGTCCAGTGGGGGCTTCTGGGGCCGGGGGCGTAGTAGTCAGTGACGGGGGCGCGACCCCCGCGGCGGAGACTTCCGGTGTTGGGTCCGAGGGGGAGAATTTGCTTGGGGGGGTCCCGGAGGCGGCGAGACAGAACGTCCACGTTTCGTTTGCAGGACCTCTGGGCTGTCACCTCAAGCCTGAGGTGAAGGAGAGGATCTGGAAAGGGGAGTTCGTGGAGCTCTTTTCGCTTCTCCCCTTTGAGGAATACATTGACCTCAAGGAGGAGGATAAAAAGGATGCGAAAAAGGAGGAGGAGGAAAAGAAGCGGCGTTACAGGAAGATTCCCAAAACGTTTGGGAACTGGCTCAGGGCTTTTTGCATCTTGGCCAGCGTGATGGGCGAGAAGGCGGCGGAGCGCTGTTCGCAGCTCTTCTGTTACCTGGACGGGGTTTGGGAAGCATATAGGACGTACGGGGGCCTAGCATGGTGGCGGTACGACGAGCAATTTCGTCAGCGACTGGCCGCTAATCCGGGGATGCGGTGGGACCAGATGGACCTACCGCTCTGGATAAAATTGATGATGGCGCAAAAAGCGTCCCCCTTTCAGTCGGGGGCCGGCACGGGCGCTTCTACCGCCAAGGGGCGGGGGGGCTTCAGGCAGCGGATGTGGAGGTGTGGAGTGACAAGGTGGTGATCAATCTGAGGCGGTCCAAAACGGACACGATGGGGAAGGGGACCTTGGTTACGCTAGGGGAGCTCCCAGGTGGGGGCACGTGCCCGGTCAAGTGCGCCACGGCCTTCCAGGGAGTCCGGGCGACGGCCGGGGGTTCATATTTTAGGCACGAGGATGGTTCTTCACTGTCGAAGTTCCAGTTCCTCAAGGTTCTGCGGAAGGTTTTGGACAAGTTGGGAGTGGACCCAAGACAGTTTGGGACTCATTCCTTCAGGATTGGCGCGGCTACGGAAGCGGCGCGGCTGGGGTTGGGTGATGATTGGGTGAAAAGGATCGGCAGGTGGGAATCCCTGAGGTTCAGGTCTTACGTTAGGCCGGACAAGTTGGTGTGAGGCCTATGGGTGGTTCAGAGGGGTTTGTGATGTTAATATTGTATCGTGGTTGGAATTGTGTTTTCATGTTTTACAGGTTGGACGGCATGGGTGGTTGGCCACTCGTATATATACTGGGCACATCGGAGAGCTGCAGTTCGACATCGGGGTCTACAGCTGGGCTTTCCAAGTTCCGTGGTGCAGCTCCGGTGGTTTGAATACCGGGGTTGGGGTTGGAATGCTATCTGTGGGGAGGTATTTCGTAAAATTTTGTTGGGTCAGGTCCCGGACATTGTGGCGCTGCATGCAGGAGGCAATGACGTGGGGTCATTGCCGCAGAAGGTATTGATCGAAAGTATGAAAAGGGATGTGGACAAGTTGCAGGAATTAGTGCCAGGAGTTATAGTGGTGTGGTCGGAAATGGTTCCGAGGTTTTATTGGCGGCACGCGCGGAACCCCTCCGTGGTGGCGAAAATTAAGGGTAAGGTCAACAAAATCATGGCGGCGTACGTGAAGCGAGTGGGGGGGGTTGTAATTAGGCACAGAGAGTTGGAGGATATGCTGCCAGGCTATTTCAGGCGGGATGGGGTTCACCTCTCAGATGTGGGCTTAGATTTTCTCCTGCTAGGTTTCCAGGAGGGCCTCCAGCGGGCAATCTTTTCCCTGGGGGGGGGGGTCGCTCAGGAGCTCGAGGAGTCGAGCTCTGAGCTGTGGCGGGGGATGGAGAGTAAAGTTGGGGGGAGAAAAGAGTGAGAGGGGGGACAGTTTGGAGTTCAGGGCTAATAGGTAGGCCTTTGGACTGGTTTGGTAGGTTCGAGCTCGTAGGTAGCTCCGAACCAGGGTGTGTAGGGGTGTCTCGGTATGCCCCTACACTGGTGGTGCCCTTTGGTGGCAATGGATGGTGCCCTTGGTGGCAATGGTTGATGCCCTTCGGTGGCAATGGTCATGTTTCAGGTTAAGCTAATATGTTACAATGTTGGGGTATTATGTTATGATGTTACGTTGGGGTGGGTCATTGTCAAGGGGTTAAATTGTAAACTAATGTGGTAAACTGTGCAGGCCAACGTGGGCCTGATGTGGACAATGACCTTTATAATTTATGTTAATAATAAATAAAGCTGTGATATATTTTTGCCAAAACCCAGGTGTCAGTGTCATTTATTATAATTAAGTATGTGGTGGGGGGTTTTGTGCATATGCCGACAAGGACGACTGTGCACATGTCAAGACCTTTAGTGTCAGGAATACATGTTTGTATTACTGACACTATAGTGTTCCTTTAAAGTCAAAATAGCAGAATGGGAAAAATCTCTGTCAGCTATGCCTTCAGTTTGATTACTCTGGCCTTATATCTAAATTCACTTTGAATGCTCACCTTAGTAAATAACCCTGTATGACATAAATTGCGGAGAAAACTAATAGGGTTATTCATTAAAGTGACAACTGACAGGAATTCAAAGTGTATTTCAAATGTAAAGTCAAAATAGCCAAACTGAAAGCATAGAGATTTTTTTTTTAGTTTGACTATTTTGGCCTTACATTTTAAATCCACTTTGAATTACAATTCTCACTTAAGTGAATAATTCTGTGGATTTTCTAAATTGACTTTCGAAGAACCAAGGTGTGACTATAGCTTCATGAAGTTTCAAAATCAGCTATCATGGCTTAAAGATTGCAAACTCTGTCTGTCCTATAACGTATATAAAAGTAATGTTTTGATTTAACTAACTTTACTTATAAAACTAATTATATAATAACAAGATTTAAAACGTTATTGTCATTTAATACAATAAAAGTGAATGAAAAGTGTTTCAAATTTAAAAAGCAGTGATACAGGAGTGCCACCAAGTGGCACTTTTTGGAACTGCCCACCTGAGGATAAAGGAACACTCCAGTCACCGCACAGTATGCTGTAGTGGTTAAGGTGCAGGCTGCTCTGGTACCTTCCCAAAATCTAAGTAGCCAAACCGTCTGCCACTGCAGTGACTGTAATGCCAGCATGTCCCTGATGCCATCCTCCAGATATTTGTCAAACCAATTTTATACAGTTTGACTCAAACCTGTGAATGTTTACATGGTGTGTTCAATAAAAACATGGCAACATTTCATTCTTTGTGTGTTATTAGTTTAAGCAGACTGTGATTGTCTATTGTTGTGACTTAGATGATGATCAGATCACATTTTATGACCAGTTTGTGCAGAAATCCATATCATTCCAAAGGGTTCACATACTTTTTCTTGCAACTGTAAACCAGTAATAAACTTTAAAGGAAGGGAGAGGCAGGTTGTAGGTATCCGAGGGACCTTCCATTTGTGTTATAGTGTGCCAGAATGGTTTGACACATAAATAACTGGTAGCTCAAGAGACATGTCCATACCATAACCACTGCAGTGCACTTTAGTGCTTAGAGTGCACCTTTCATTATTCAATTTAAAGAACTAGTAAAACTACTATGATCACTTCTGCTTTTTGAAGTGATCATAGCGGAGCCTTTAAGGGGAAATCATGTCTCCCTCCTTGTCTGCTCTCCCGCCTTATCCCACCTAGCCTCCCTCCTCCTACTTTCTTTCCCTCCCTGCCTCTCATCTTCCCTTTGCTAGCTCAGAGTGAGCACATGCGCTCTTTTATAGGTTCTTTAACTGACTGGGGTATCTTCTACGGTTGGGCAACCTTCTCTTGAAGAATTGAACAATTTATGGACAAACTCTTGTTGTTTCAACCGGTTTGGAGGAATTAGACAGAGAGACAAAGTTTCTGGTGCAATCTGACAATTTGTCAATTTTTTGTATTTTTTTTTTATCCTTTATTTTTGTCGTGCAGGTGTGTACATAGCAGGTTGAAACGTCACAACAGCGTACACGTTATTTACATGGCAAACAGTGGCATGAGTAGAAGCACGGTTTATATTATAATGCATATACAAGTGTAGTAATGTTTACATATGTCAGGTTAAGTGTTAGTTGGGTACAAATATCTAGTGCAAGTTGGGGCCTACAAGCAGGGCCGGACTGGCCCACCGGGATACCGGGAAATTTCCCGGTGGTCCGCGGCACCTGGGGCTGGGCATGTATGTGCCACCAGGTGGCCGGTCCAGTGGCACACACTCTAAGGGGGCCGGCCGGCGGCCGCATTCCACGCTGGAGCCGCCGAACCGGGTGGCAGCCTCGCCGGTCCGGCGGCACTCCTGTCAGGCTGTCTGTCACTAATGCAGACTCGCTGGGGGCTGATGGAGGAGAGAGGACATGCTCCTCCCTCCTCCATCAGCCCCCAGCGAGTCTGCATTAGTGACAGACAGCCTGACAGGAGTGCTGCCGGACCGGCGAGGCTGCCACCCGGTCCGGCGGCTCTAGCGTGGAATGCGGCTGGCCCCACTCACTCCTCTCAGGTAAATGGGAGGGGAGGGGGGAAATAAAACAGAGGGGCACAGGGAAAGGATGGGGGAAAGGGACAGAGGGGAGAGAGAGAGACACAGAGGGAAAAAAGGGGCAATAGAAAGATGGTGGAGGGAGGAAAAAGAGACAGAGGGGGAGAGAAAGACAGAGGGAAAAAAGGGGCAATAGAAAGATGGTGGAGGGAGGAAAAAGAGACAGAGGGGGAGAGAGAGAGGAAGGGGGAGAGAGAGAGGAAGGGGAGAGAGAGAGAGAGAGAGAGAGAGGAAGGAAGGGGGAGAGAGTGGAAGGGGGAGAGAGAGAGAGAGAGAGGAAGGGGGAGAGAGAGAGACAGAGGGGAAGAGAGATTTGGGGGAGAGAGAGACAGAGGGGAAGAGAGATGTGGGGGAGAGAGAGACAGAGGTGAAGAGAGATGTGGGGGAGAGAGAGAGACAGAGGGGAAGAGATGTGGGAGAGAGCGAGAGAGACACAGGGAAAGGGGGAGAAAGAGACAGAGGGGGAGAGAGAGGAAGGGGGAGAGAGAGAGACAGAAGGGAAGACAGATGTGGGGGAGAGAGAGACACAGGGGAAGAGAGATGTGAGGGAGAGAGAGACACAGGGAAAGGGGGAGAAAGAGACAGAAGGGAAGAGAGATGTGGGGGAGAGAGAGACAGAGGGGAAGAGAGATGTGGAGGAGAGAGAAACTCAGGGAATGGGTGGAGAAAGAGACAGAGGGGAAGAGAGATGTGGGGGGGAGAGAGAGAGGGGGGAAGAGAGATGTGGGGGAGAGAGAAACACAGGGAAAGGGGGGAGAAAGAGACAGAGGGAGAAAGGAGAGAGACACACAAGGGGAGGGGGAGAAAGAGGCAGAGGGGGAAGAGAGAGACTGGGAAGGAGAGGGGAGACTACCTCCCCCACCCCCACACAAGGCTCTCCACTGCCAGCCGATCTCCCTCCCCATTCCACAGGCACCGTGCGGGCAGCCGGCTCCTCTGCGTCCTTCTCGCACGAGCACAGAGCATTGCCGCGGTTACCACGGCAATGCTCCTCCTCTCACGAGAGTGAACTCTAGCCCTGGAGCTATGGGCTAGAGTTCAATCTCACCACTGCTACCACCATGAATTCCTGGTCGTCGCAGTGTTGAGAGTGAACTCTAGCCCCATAGACACACTGCCCCCACACACACACCATACACATTCACACACTGCCCCCATGCACACATTGCCCCCCACAAACATACACAGCCCCACACACACACACACACATTCACAGCCCCCCATACACACATTTCCCCACACACCCTACGCATTCACACACTACACCCCCACACACACACACACACACTGCACCCCTCACACATTGCACCACTGCTCCTATACCCTACTACAGCCCCATATCCCAGCAGACCCCAGGTAAGTTGTCAAACAGTTCTTAAACGGTTTGACTACTTACTCTGTGAGGGGGTCCCGGCACTCCTTGCACCATAACCACTACACAGAGCAGTAGTGGTTATTGTGTATGGATTTTTTCTTTAAATAATCTACAAGTGCCCCTCCCGGGATCAGGCTCTGGATCCGCCACTGATATATGACATGTATATTATTAATGTTTGTATTAGAGATATATATATATATAATTATGCCTATTATATTTACACATATATTAATGTACATTTATATATGCATAATACACAGAGAACTTCATTAATATGTACCATATGTAATGAGCAGATATTGTCCGAGTCTTGTTGCTAGGTACATACTCCAGCACAATAACATATTTAAAGTAAAGAGCGTACCCACAGGACTTCAAAATAAACAAGATAACGTAATTTTTTTACAGTTGTGCCCTACATACATTCACCATTTCAGTCCCATTTCCAAGCTTTTCTTAATATGTCATGGTAGTTGGACTGAAACATTGATTACATGCAAAGGCACGTCTGCTTAAAATAAATCAGCACTTTTGTTTATTTTGAAGCCTGTGAGTGCTTTTTTTTTACGTTGGAGTAATAATTTTTCATTTTAAGTTCTCTTTTCTAACTCTGTATCTGCACACTATGCTGGCGCGATGCATTATGGGGCTGGTAAATATTTTTTTCCACAGGGCTGCTTTTAATTCCCAGTCTGGCCCTGCCTACAAGCCTTCCGACAATACTCAAAGGTTTTTGCTCAGGTTAGTAGGTATGTGCTTGTGAAGGTTTTAAAGTCACGGCTGGGTCGCCGTGGTGCTACCGCTCTATCTGAGCGTTGACCCGGCATTAAATTATATGCGTAGTTAAACGTAACGAGTACAAACTATAACTTGTAAAAACAATGCCAACAATGTCATGATGAGACTGGGCTGCCTTTTTATCTAACTGGATATGAGGATTGTGTGGGTTACAAGGCTATTACTTGCGCTCAATGGTAAATGTGTATGGGCTGTTGGAAGTTATGCCTTGTGCACATGCTAGCTGTGAGTGGGTCATCTGACTAATTGAGAGCAGCCAGGTGAGCACGTGTATACGTTCATGGTAATGCAATTTCTGTTGGTTAGACTATAAAAATTTAAAAAACAATGTAAAAAACAGAAAACACACAAAAAAAAAGTAACCAAGAAAAATAAATAAATTTAAAACGAAACATATGTATAAAAAGTAAAGACAATGTCACCACGTTTGGGCTGAAGTCCGAAGAGTATCGGATTATGCTTGGGAAAAACCCTCCCTGTGTAAATGTGGTAGGTGAGAGTCCCAGTTTAAAGTGTGTTGGACTGAAGTGGGCTTCGTATGCGGGGGGTAACGTCCCAGTGGTTGAGATGAAAAACCTGGCAGTTCATTCAGGTGTCGGCTGCATCCTTGGGTGCTTCGGTCATTCGTCTGGGTGCCCCAATTCGGTGGGTTCTTGGGGTCCTTGGGTCGTTCTGTTGGCCCTTGTAGTGATAATGAGTCCGTGGGGAGATCCATCTGTCCCAGTATCGCTGGTGTTTCTTGCATGTGTCGCGCTGTGAGTGTGGTATTGCCCCTGGTAATCAGCAAGGTGTGGGCAGGGCCCCAGCGGTATTGTATATGGCGAGCTCGCAGGAGGGATGTTAGCTGTTGCAGGGTCCTTCTCCATGCCATGTTGCCCCTGAAAGATCCTCATAGAAGGAGAGAGTCATCTCTTCGAAGAGGTAAGTTGGATGGTTTCTAGTGGCCGCCAGGACTGCGGATCTGTCCTTTAAGGTCTGGTATTGCAGGACTACGTCTCTTGTGGCTGCGGTAGGGGCTTTGGTGGGCTTAGGGATACGGAATATGCCGTCGAGTACTATGGCCTTGGCTATCTTAGGAGTCAGTAGGGCCGTGAGGAGCCGCCGAATGACATGTGGTAGCTCTGTATCAGGTATGTTTTCATTAATGCCCCTAACCTTGAGGAGGTTTAGGTGGCGTTTGTCTTCAAGCTCTGCAAATTTTAGGTAGTTTTGAATAGATTGCTGTTTCAGCTCCTGCACCTCTTTTTGTAGCTTTTGGATTTGGCTGGTGAGGGTGCTTGAGGTGCCTTCCACGGCTCCTAGTCATCCAGTTAGGCCCCGCAGTGTGTCCCTAATCGAGGCAACATCCGCCGAGATTTTATTATGGTGTTCCGCCATAAGTTCTCTGATGGCCTCCATGCTCACTGGGGTGGGGGCCGCGGCTAGAGGTGGGTGTTGCGATCGGGCTGGCGGTGAATTATGCCTTGCCGGGGTGAGGTCCCCTCCGTCTTCATCCGACGTCTCTGCAAAGAAATCAGAGCATCCGCCGTGCAAGGACGCCATATTTGAGCTTGAGGCTCCTCGGGCCTGTCGCCACATCTCGTCGATGTTCATGCCCATTGTGGGCTTTTCGGACTTGAGTTTTTTATGTTTTCTCCCCATGGGGCTTGTGTTGGCGTTGTGGTCACCCTGGGGTAATTTCGACCCTTAAAAGGGGGTTGTTTGTGGGTTATTCCTGTTTGGTAGCTCGGAGCTCAGCCGGCATGCGACCGTTCTCCTCAGTAGCTAGGCGCCGCCTCCCAAGACAATTTGTCAATTTATTACAAAGAGTTCAGTTTTAATAGATCTTTATGAGTGGCACAGAATCAAAATAATGCTAACAATCCATTGGTTAGTAAGTTATTTTTAAACATCCAGACGTATATCACATGTTGTTTTTGCCAGTTTATATAATGTTTAACCCCATAAATGCTGATTACCAAATAAACTCCTAATACTCTTATATGTTTAGAATTTGATCACTACAAATGTATCACACTGCACTATAAGCATACTGCTGTGCGGTATCTTTAGACATATTTCTGTTAATGGTATATGTTAAATATCACTTAATTTACATGTTATTCTCATAGTGTGTTTACGACTCAAACTTAAGTCAAAGTATTAAATGGCACTGTAGTTGAATATAGTGGCAGATGGGTTCAGAAAAAAGGAAATATATGGTTATATGAGGGTTTGTAAAATCACCTAAATCAAAGGGTTATTTCCATCCTGCTTTTAGTTACATAGGCTCAAAAGAGATATGTCCATCAAATTCAGCCTTTCTCTCATCTGTTTTGCTGCTGATACAAAAGAAGGTGCAAAAGCCAGACTGATACGCTTTTCAAAACAAACTAAAAGAAATTCCTTCTTGACCCCAGAATGGCGCTCTGATCTCTCCTTGGACCAAGAAGCTATTAAGACTCAAACTAAAGACTATATACTTGAATATCCTTAGGTTCAAGGAACTTCTGGGAAGTTAAAAACCTTAATTTTTACAAGTTGGGAAACCTCAGGGAGTTTATATACCCATAAACCTCCCAAATTTGCAAAGTCCCACGACTGTGACATTGCCGCTGGAGATCAGGTGGCTGGTGGAGGGGCAGGTAAATGTGAGATTTACTTACCTGAACCTGTCCATCGCGGGTGCTGTCATCTTCCTCCGTCTGCTCCTTTTCAGTTCCTGACCAGGAGCCGACACCACTGCTGTACTCTCACATGCGCAAAATTACAGTGTTGAGGTCCATGGAGGATCTAGTGAGATCGCAGGATCCTCCACAGACAGAGCTAATTCCACTAGTAAAGGATTTATTTGGGATTGACTCTGTAGCTCTACCCCGAGTCTAAGAAAGTCACGTGGAGCAAATATACAGAGGAAAATAAATCTATTCTTTGTCTCTGTATTTCTCTTGACTGGGATGGAATTTCAGTGCAATTCCATCGCATTCAAAATGAGTATTTCATACGGATTCTATCTTCATGAAATACTCTTTTTTTGGAGGGGTTGGGTGACAGTGCTGCTTTAAGAAACATAATATTTCTAAAATGTAAGCAACAAATGTAAATACAGTGTCAAAGAAAATAACAATGCACAAATGGCAAAATGTGTTTCTTAGCCAGTATATTCCTTGACAAAGGTACTTAACAAAAATGTGAGGTATGGAGTAGAGCAGGCAAAAAATATAAATATTTGAGTCAATCTTACTGAGATATACTTATTTAACATCCATTTATTTAAAGGGACCCTACAGGTGATACTCGAAAAATTTGAATATTGTGCAAAATTCTATTTATTTCATTAATGCAACGTAAAAGGGGAAACTAATATATGAGATAGACGGGGTGGGGATGGGGTGGGGATGCACACAGAAGGCTGCTGGGCAAAAGCACACAGGGCTGAAGGGGGGGAGGCACACAGGACTGAGAGGTAGGAGAGGCACCCAGAGGGCTGGGGGAGAGGCATACAAAGGGCTGAGGGGGGCAAAAAGGTCGACAGAAGGGTGGGGGGGACAAAGAGATACACAGAAGGGCTGGAGGGGACAAAGATACACACAGAGGGGCTGGGGACAATAAGAAAGAGATGCACAGAGGGCTGGGCAGACAAAGACACACAGAGGGGCTGGGGGGAAGAGAGAGACACACAGGGGGGCTGGGAGGAAAGAGAAACAAAGGGGCTGAGGGAGGGGGGAAACACAGAGGAGAACAGAGACACACAGAAAAGCTAGGGAATGGGGTAAAAAGAGGTAGGAAAAAGAAAAACAGAGAGGGCCTGTGGGGGATAAAGAGATACAGAGATGGGCTGTGGGGGACAAAGAGACAAACAGAATGACTAGGGAGGACAAAGAGACACACAAACGGGCCGGGGGAGGGGGGAAACAGAGACCCACAAAGGTGCTTTGTGGACAAAGTGACATCGAAATGGGCTGTGGGTGACAAATAGACACACAGAGGGACTGGGGGGACAAAGAGACGAACAGAGGGTCTGGGAGGGGGAGAACAGAAGCCCACAAATGTGCTTGGGGGTGATAGACACACAGAGGACCTGGGTAAGGGGAACAAGAAACACTCAAAGGCAGGGCCGCCTAGGACCCACATTCCCCATGTGTAGCGTGGGGAACTGCCGCCGGTGCAGTTGAACCGGGTTCTGCGCGCTGATGGGGCCCATTGGGTGGCCCATGCACTTAGGGCCCTTATATATACACAATATACACACAGTGCATTCACTACACATGCACTAACACTCATTGTGTCCACTTTAATACACAAACACACACCCTGTATCCACTCTACACTCTTATATGAACAGCGGCCACAAAGATAGAGAACTTACATTTGTGGTTAGTAGCGAGCCAGGGGGGTGGTCGGTATTCGTTAGGTTGCAAATACCAAACTGAGAAAAAGTATTTGGTTTCAGGGAAAACTTGAAAAATTAAATTAGGAGGGAACTGTTCTTAGAAGTTGAGAAATAGTGAGTTCATCACAATATACAAGTTTTATTTTTGCTAGGAATTTTGTAAATATGATGTGTGCCACTATGATCAAACCCCAAAATTATGCTCAGTAAAACAATACTCTCAATGTGAGCATTTGCTATTATGTTAAGTAAGTGCCATATAAGAGATCAGACTGTTTCGGTTTTTACAGTTCGAATTTTGATGGATGGATTATATGGGCCTTAGTCTCATTTTGGGGCATTATAGGTCATTTGGGTTCACTTTGAGCGCTGCATCCAGCTCATCTCTGAGTCTGAAGTCAGTAAAGTATAGTAAATATAGCCCCAGCTGACAGAGAGGAACTCTGGGTATCGATTGATACTTGGCTCTTACTGATGTGAGTAGGGATTTAATATACAGCAGGTATTGTAGCAACAGGTATTTAACCCCTTAAGGACACATGACATGTGTGACTCATCATGATTCCCTTTTATTCCAGAAGTTTGGTCCTTAAGGGGTTAAATCTCCATTGAAAGGATGCACTGCACAGAGCTCATCCAGCAGCGTGGGGCCAGAATTATTTCGGCATGAGTTCTCAAGGGTTTTATTTATTGCAATTGACACGTTAAAACAACATGCTAAATAACACATTAATTAAAGAATTAAAATGATATTCACTTTTGAAACTTGTTTATAACTTCTGTAGTAATGAGACAAGCACCAACACAACTTTAGTTCAGTGAAGTGGTTTTGGCGTGTAGATCATGACCCTGCAGTCTCTATGGTGAATTCTCTGCCTTTTGTTTATGCAGCCCTAGCCACACCTCCCCACCTCCCTTCACAGTTTGTGAAAAAAGGTCTAAATTTTTTGGCTTCCCTTATTGCACAGTGTGCTTAATTTATGATTTCTGCTGCTGGAGCTTACAACATCCTCCTCAGTGTTTGTTTAAGTTTCAATTAAACCAATTACAATCTTAAGAGGTTCAACGTTGTCCTGAAAAAAATAGGCTTTAAAGCCATTATGATCGCATTAACATAGTTTTGGTGCAAGCAGGGTTACAACACTACTCATACCGGTGAATGCCTTTGTCATTTGGACTCATATTTAGTGATGAGCAGTATGCAGTTCTTAAAATCACTGTGGCTGAATGATCATATTGAACCACAGGGATGAACATGGAATCCGAGGAGATTCCAAAATAATCTGTTAAAGAGCCCTGGGGGTCTTAAAAGATGGGGTCTCCAAGCATGCTCCCTGCCAGAAGTGATTAGTGTAGAGCGGTGCCTGCTGCCCAGCACCACCATCACTGTGTGATCAGCAGGGACAGCATGCAGGTGGTGCTGCATGAGGAGATCTTCCACTCATGCTGTGATCACAGTACAGAATATTCTGTAAACTGGGAAATGCCCCTGCTGGGCCAGTAATGGTGTCATAAGAGGGACCTGTAGGATTAGGGTAGGTGTAGTGTTACAGGTAATGTAAGCATAGGGCTAGGTGTAGGGTTGGCATTGCGTTAGTGTTAACTACCAAAAATTTATTGAAATCGTAAACATATAAGGCATTCAATAAACAGGACTGAAAACCTAATCAGTTTTGAATTATTTTTCTTTAGTTGCACATGATGTATAAAAGTAATTCTTAGAAAACTGTAAAAAAAGTTTTTAATTTTTGTTTTCTCCCTTTTTAATATTCTATTCATACTTAATGTGCAACTAATCACACAGTGCAAATGTTTTTGAACTTCTTACCTATGGTTTGCCTCCACTACTAATGTTAGAGAGCTGGAGGTTCTTAAAGAGACACTATAGGCACTCAGAGCACTTCATCTCATTGAAGGGTTGTATGTCCCCTTAATCCTGCAATGTAAAACATTTCAGTTTCACAATGAAATGAAGATTATGACTGCTGCGGGCAAGGGTGCTGATGCTATCCAATCAGTGGATCCATATCCATAAAAAATTGCTTGAAAAACATACAAGCACACAGCCCCTGTCTATGCCAGCCATAATCTTTCATCTTGAAGCATTTCAGCAAACAGAAGGAGAGGAGGCAGAGGTATCCGGCACGGAAGCACAGACTTTGGGGTTAAACCATTCTTTAACAGTTTAACCCCGTAAAGGTGAGCCAGTGCCATGGGCACCATAACAACTTAATTTCAACAAACTTAATGTGCAAATAGCAAAAACTTGACTATTGAGACTTGAAGAGAGAAGATTTTACCTGCATAGCAGTAAAGGTTTCTTTACAGCAGGTTAAAGATGGAGTATTCATTGGTTAAAGAGGTTGTTTTATCATATGCTGTATTCTGTGATGATGGTTTGGAAAAACCAAAGGATATAAATGTAATATGTGTGGGGACAGCTTGTTTTTTCCATGGAGAAATATGACTGCTTCTGTGGACTCAAAGGAACACTCCCACCCCCATAAAAAATTCAACTAGTTGAAGTTGTTATGGGGCAAGTGTGTCCTAGGTACTGTTTTGCCTTCAGAGATTAAAAACATTTTCCAGCAGACTAAACCCGAACCTGGTCTCCTGGTGCTAAATTCTGCTGTGCTCCCTTGACTGCTGCTTGTATGTGCAGTATTTGCCACTGATCAGCTGATGCTCTTGGCCGGTCTGCGGTCACCTTGCTAAATCTTCTCATACTGTGGTACTGAGAGAAAGGAGGTCAGGGGGCAGAGGCATTGAGTGTTGGGGATCACTTTGGAGTGAAACTATTGGTAAATGATTTTAACCTCAGAAGAAACAGTGAGAAGGTGTTTGGCCATTCAGGCTCCCATAAAAACTTATCTGAGCTGAAGTTGTTATAATGGTTGTAGTGTTCCTGTAAGGTGAGATTTTATTTGTGGCACAATTGGAAATTGTTTCAAATTACTGTATATTGTTGTCTTTTTCTGGATCAACAGACACATGTAAAAGGCTGAACGTTTTGCAATCTAGATTGCAATTAGGACACATCTATCCTGCCATTTTACAGCCTCTTCATAGTTACATAGTTGCATAGCTGAAAAGAGACTTGCGTCCATCAAGTTCAGCCTTCCTCACATATGTTTTTGCTGTTGATCCAAAAGAAGGCAAAAAAACCCAGTCTGAAGCACTTCCAATTTTGCAACAAACTAGGAAAAAAATCCTTCTTGACCCCATAATAGCAGTCAGATGTCTCCTTGGATCAAGCAGCTATTACCCCACTAATTAGAAATCATATCCCTATGTTATGTTTTTGCAAGTATGTATCCAATTGCAGTTTAAACATCTGTATAGACTCTGACAAAACCACCTCTTCAGTCAGAGAATTCCATATCCTTATTGCTCTTACTGTAAATAAACCTTTTCTTTGCCTTAGATGAAATCTCCTTTCTTCCAGCCTAAATGTGTGACATTGTGTCCTATGTATAGCCCTGTTTATGAATAGATTTCCAGATAAAGGTTTGTACCGGCCCTGAATATATTTGTATAATGTTATCAGATCCCCTCTGAGGCGCTGTTTTTTACAAACTAAAAGATTTTTTTTACCTTTTTTCATAACTAAATTGCTCCATTCCTTTTATCAATTTTGTAGCTTGTCTCTGCACTCTTTCTAGTGCCATGCTATCCTTCTTTAGAACAGGTGCCCACAATTTCATAGCATATTCAAGGTGTGGTCTTACCAGCGATTTATAAAGAGGCAAAATTATATTTTCATCCCGAGAATTTATGCATGACAAAACATTATTTGCCTTAGCAACTGCAGATTGACATTGGATATTGCTGCCTAATTTGTTGTCTATAACAATTCCCAAATCCTTCTTGTGTGTGGTTATCCCTAGTTCACTACCAGGGTGTAAGTTGCTTGTGCATTCTTGAAGTGAGCAGAAATAACCATTTTTGCCTACTATGTCATTATTTTCTGCATATATTCCACATTAGGCTACGGTCTCACTATTACCACTGCTTATTTCTTTCAGTTAACAGGTGTATCTAATGAACATTTTGTCTTTTTACAGTCCAGTGTATTTTCTTCATCTACTTGGGCACTAGTGCAGCTTATTATGATAGTCATCTGTTTGTGCTCTCATGTTACCTGTCTTGTACTGAATCTGCCTAGTACTTTTGAAAATCTATTTTATATCCCATAGCAGTAGTTATGGTTCTAGTCAGCTGACGCGCTAAGCCTATTACTGCCATCCTAATAATGCCACAATCCATTTCTAATTTGGAAGCGGAACTCAAAACTAGTTTGGCTCAATTTAGAGAATTAGAGAAAATAATATATCAAGATGGGCAACTGAGGGAAAGACTGAAGAATGGAAATTTATTTTGATTCAAGTAGCCCCAAAATAAAATAATAATAATAAAAAAAAATTGCAATATAATCCCTTAGTCATGTGTACTACATAAAGAGAGGTGATACAATAAATAGTCTCAAAACAGGAACAGCAAGTTGGATTTCAGAGCAATGGCTTTTGTTGTATTTTCTGCTGTACCTTGTGTTCTTGTCATGCTGTTGAATGTCTCTAATATTTCAATATAAATTATATTGGAAGAGTACTTCATGTACCATGTGACCATTTTCTTGTCACATGACAAGCATAGGAACACAAGCCTGGTCCTTCGCGCCCAGTGGGCATATCCTCCCGGGGGGGGGGGGGGGTTATGTGGACATTATTTACCTCTGGAGCGTGTGGCACAATGGGGGATACTCACCTCCCTCGATCCTAGTCTATATCCTGCCACGCTGTCCAATCGCTCCGCGACCGCGCAGCCCACTGAGAGGGACTCACCTCCCTTGAACCTAGATGACCTCCTCCTGCCGTGCGGTATGACAAAACTACGTGGCCGCGCGGCAGGAGATATATATATATATATATAGTGGGACCTCGGTTTACGAATTTAATGCGTTCTCCGGGATGTTTCTTATTGCGAAAAATTTGTAAACCGAAACACGGTTTCCCATAGGAATGCATTGAAAAACAATTAATCAGTTTTGGAAGTTGTAACGGACCGTTTCGCTCACAAGGGGATAAAAACCGTCTAGGCGATAATCCCCTTCCAGATAGACAAGCAGCTACTGCAATCACCAATCTCCCGAACTGCAAACTATACGAATTCACCAACTCCCGAACAAGAGACACACGAACACTGGAAGCAGCCGAAAAGGAAAAACCCTATGAACAGCTTACACTCCTGGCAATTGGCATACAATCAAATCCCCCCCCAAGAATGAGACGACACTTCACTTTGAGGGTTAAGCAGGAACTCCTTTACTGGGGCTAACTGCCCGGCTTTTATGCAGGTCTCCCACCTGGTGGACACTCCCCTAGGGGACCAGATGGGAACCTGGGAAACATATTGGACATTGACCAATCACAGACATACACCTTTAAACAATCCCACAATGCATCACAATCCCTCCTCCCTGGCCTGGAGATAATTGGAGAAGTAATCCAATTATCTCCAAGGACAGAGGCAAAACTCCATTACCCACATGGCAGACAAAAAGACAGTAAAAGACACAAAATTACCCACTGACACATTTAGTACACAAAACACATACATGCAACATATCCCCAGATAGCTTAGATCTGAGCACACATTATTACCGAATGGCGCTCAGATCCCATACATATAGTTCAATCGCCATGGAGCCAAAGTCTTTCACATAGTCTTTCGTTACACGAATAGGCTCCATGGCATGGCTATCTGGGGTGAGGCTGTTCATACGGTCAAACCACCGAATGAACAGCCAGTCGGTTCCACTACCGAATGCCGAGGTAAGGAGGCTGGCGGCTCAGCTGTGTTCGCGCAATAAAGAGTCCGTTTTCAGTTCCATAGTTTGAGCGCTGAACACCGCTGGCCGTTCGGGAGTTAAAATGGCCGCTGTCACGTGTTCGGCAAACGAACAAAGGCCACCCCGCGTTCATCAATTAAGCTGCGGTTAACCGCAGCTTCTGGGCGGTCAATTGACGGCACACTCCAGCTCCTAGGTGGTCCCTCGTACGGTAGTTTGTTCGGTAGCTGGAATCTACCGAACACCCTGGCAGAAAGACACGAACAAGCCTTTCTGCAGGGAAAATAAAAGCTTTAACCTGCAGGGCCATAGTCCAAAGGGAGCAGGCAAGCAACCAGGCTCCTCCAGGGCAGAGTGGCGAGGTTGGTTTCGCAACAGAAGTCAGAAAGAAGTCAAAATGAGCTGGCATGGAAACCAACCCACAATGCAGAACACACAATAAAAAGGCATGGAAACGACAAAGCTCATTTCCCTACCTTTCCACAGCTTGAGAAATGCACCAAAAAGTCCCAAAACAACGGCAAACAATTTCCAGAATGGCTCCAAAACTCGATGCAAAAGCCGCTCCAACACCTCCACACTCGACGCCAAGTGCTACCCACAGGCTCCAGCATGCAGAGGGCGGAGGTATAAACCTCCCAGGTGCAATGTATCCTGGGGAAACTTGCTTTGTATTGCGAAATTTTTTTGTAAACAAAGGCATTATTTCCAATGGATTTTCATTTGTAAACCGAAAATTATGTTAACTAAGGCGTTTGTAAACCGAGGTCCCACTGTGTGTGTGTGTGTGTGACGTTAGGCCCACTCTTAAAGCGACCACGGCATCATTAAGATGCTAATCTGTTTTGGATTGCAGTGATGACGTGGACCTATTAGAACATAGGTAAGCCTATTTAAGTATTGTTTTAGCCCCCATTCAATGCCCTATCGTGGTTTCTGTTAGAACCTTGTTTAGTGCTCCTAGTGATTATCTTATGGTTTCCTGTGTTTGACCTCGGCTTCGTTTTTAAATCGTGATTTCTGGTATCCTGACCTCAGCTTTTCTCAGGAATTGAATCTCTCCCTACAAGTGCTCTGGTGTGTTAAAGGCACACTATAAACACAAGATCCAGCGCACGCCCTCATCCACGTAACAGCAACTTGAAAGCTTACAGATTTTAAGTTATTTATTTGTATTTGGGGGGCAGGGGGGCTCTCTAGGGCTCTCTGCGGTACACATTTAAATAGGGCCCTGTGCCAGGGTTTGGTGCAAAACCAGTTAGTTTGCCTAGACTCCCAAATATATTAATATATGAAAACCAGGGAGCTGCTGAACATGCTCCTAAAAGTGTGCTCTATATTCATCCACACCACTTCAGCTCAATGAAGAGGTGTGGGTGCAGTGTCCCTGTTCCATTAACCTTGCAAATGTAAATCATTTTAGTTTTAGAGAAACTGCAATGTTCATATTGCAGTACGAAGGCAGCCACTAGAGACACTTCCGTGAGTTTACAGGACTCTGAGTCTCTTTATATGACGCTGGATGTCCTCACGCTTTGCATCTGCCCTGTAGGAAAGCATTGATTTAAAGGACCACTATAGGCACCCAGACCACTTCAGCTTAATTAAGTGGTCTGGGTGCCAGGTCCACCTAGGATTAACCCTGCCTGCTGTAAACATAGCAGTTTCAGAGAAAGTTTACAAATGGGTTAATCCAGCCTCTAGTGGCTGTCTCATTGACAGCCGCTAGAGGCGCTTCTCACTGTGATTTTCACAGTGAGAAGACGCCAGCATCCATAGGAAAGCATTGAGAATGCTTTCCTATGGACTGGCTGAATGCGTGCGCGGCTCTTGCTGCGCATGTGCATTCAGCCGATGACGACCGAAGTAGGAGGAGAGTCCCTCTCTGACGACCGAAGGAGGAGGAGAGATGTCAGAACAGCCTCCCAGACCTGCTGTTTGGATGTAAACTGCCTCCCACCCTCATAGATCTTTTGCTTGAGGATGCTCCAAAGATTCTCAATAGGATTGAGGTCAGGGGAGGATGGAGGCCACACCATGACATTCTCTCCTTTTATCCCCATAGCAGCCATTGATGCAGAGGTATTCTTTGCAGCATGAGATGGTGCATTGTCATGCATGAAGATGATTTTATTACGGAAAGCATAAATCTTCCTTCTGTACCAGGGAAGAAAGTGGTCAGTCAGAAACTCCACATACTTTGCAGAGTTCATCTTTACACCTTCGAGGACCCTAAAGGGGCTGACCAGCTCTCTTCCCATGATTCTGGCCCAAAACATGACTCCACCACCGCCTTGCTGACGTCGCAGCCTTGTTGGAACAGGGTGGCCGTCCACCAACCATCCACTACTCTATCCATCTGGACCATCCAGGGTTGCACGGCACTCATCAGTAAACAGGTGTTTGAAAATTAGTCTTCATGTATTTTTCTGCCCAATGCAGCCGTTTCTGCTTGTGAGCATTGGTTAGTGGTGGCCGAATAGAAGGTTTATGCACAGTTGCAAGACTCTGGAGGACTCTACACCTTGATGTCCGTGGGACTCCAGAGGCACCAGCAGCTTCAAATATCTGTTTGCTGCTATGTAGTGGTATTTTAGCAGCTGCTCTCTTGATCCGATGCATTGATCTGGCAGAAACCTTCCTCAATGTGCCTTTATCTGCACGAACCCGTCTGTGCTCTGAATCAGCCACAAATCTCTTAATAGTGCGATGATCACGCTTAAGTTTTCGTGAAATAGCTAATGTTTTCATACCTCGTCCAAGGCATTGAACTATTTCACTCTTTTCGGCAGCAGAGAGATCCTTTTTCTTCCCCATATTGCATGAAAATAGTGCTCTGCTTAATAATGTGGAACACCCTCCTTTAGTAGCTTCTCCTTAAATTGGGCTCACCTGGCAGTCTAATTATCACAGGTGTCCGAGATTGTTTTCAGTGATCAAAAGAGCCCTGAGACACGATGCCATCCATGAGTTAAACTGAAAAACAAAATATTTAATCTTTGTGACACTTAAATAGAATTTGCATAATAATTTGGAACAGGGTGTATTTTTGGTATTTATGTAGCGCCAACTTATTCCTCAACACTTTACAATATAATTTTATAAATTGGGTGAAATGTAACAATAAATGAGACAATTGCAGTATGTTACAGTAACAATAGGCTGTGGATGGAATAGGGACCAGCACTGCACACTGTCCCAGTTTATCCATATTTGTAACATTCTAAGATTTAGGTAAACACAGACATGTCATCATCAGCCAATCAAAACCGCGAGTTGATACGGCAGCCAATCAGAAGAGGTTACCGGAGCAGACCACGGCTGTATTAGGCATGCAAGGTGCAACACACAGCCTCGCTAATATTGCGGAGAAATATCTGACCAATCTGACCAATAAGAACCCGGACTGGTGATGATGGATGGGCTTTCCAGCCAATCAGCAGTTCAGAGCGCAGGATCTGTCAGTGTGAGGTGCTGCTTTTCTCCCGAGCTGTCGGAGCGATGTGGCCCTTTGGTGACGTGCGAGCTGGGGGCCCTGGGCTCTATTTAATCCTAGTGATCGGACTATGGCGGGTCATGGCCAGTGCTGGAGCCGTGTGGCCGCAGGGGGCGGCGGGGAGCAGCCGGGAGCGGAGGAGCGCGGGGCTCGTGGAGCGAGCTGCCGTGGAGGAGATGTGCAGTGACCCGGGGCCCTTCCATGACCGGCTGGCCAAGGATACTCACACGGTGCGGGGCCAGGGGCTGTGTATGGGGGTCACAGGAGACCTGGGATTCCAGTTACAGAGAGTGTGACCCCGCTTCATGCTGTCGGTATACTCTGTGTTAGTGCCTGGCACAGTGACCCCGCTTCATGCTGTCGGTATACTCTGTGTTAGTGCCTGGCACAGTGACCCTGCTGCATGCTGTCGGTATACTCTGTGTTAGTGCCTGGCACAGTGACCCTGCTTCATGCTGTCGGTATACTCTGTGTTAGTGCCTGGCACAGTGACCCTGCTTCATGCTGTCGGTATACTCTGTGTTAGTTCCTGGCACAGTGACCCTGCTTCATGCTGTCGGTATACTCTGTGTTAGTGCCTGGCACAGTGACCCTGCTGCATGCTGTCGGTATACTCTGTGTTAGTGCCTGGCACAGTGACCCTGCTGCATGCTGTCGGTATACTCTGTGTTAGTGCCTGGCACAGTGACCCTGCTTCATGCTGTCGGTATACTCTGTGTTAGTGCCTGGCACAGTGACCCTGCTGCATGCTGTCGGCATACTCTGTGTTAGTGCCTGGCACAGTGACCCTGCTGCATGCTGTCGGTATACTCTGTGTTAGTGCCTGGCACAGTGACCCTGCTGCATGCTGTCGGCATACTCTGTGTTAGTGCCTGGCACAGTGACCCTGCTGCATGCTGTCGGTATACTCTGTGTTAGTGCCTGGCACAGTGACCCTGCTTCATGCTGTCGGTATACTCTGTGTTAGTGCCTGGCACAGTGACCCTGCTGCATGCTGTCGGTATACTCTGTGTTAGTGTCTGGCACAGTGACCCTGCTGCATGCCGTCGGTATACTCTGTGTTAGTGCCTGGCACAGTGACCCTGCTGCATGCTGTTGGTATACTCTCTTACAGGGAAACTCACCTTGACGGGGAGCAAACGGAGCCATGGCGGTAGCCCTATGCAATGGGTGTACTGATTGTGGCATAAATTCAAATAATGTGTGTGTGTGTGTGTGTGTGTGTATATATGTATGTGTATATGTATGTATGTATGTATGTATGTGTGTATGTGTATATATATATATATATATATATATATATATATATATATATATATATATATAATTGGTGTGTGGTTTACTGTCTAAGGAGCGAAAAAAACTATTTAAAGAGTTGACTGTCTTCTCCGCATTGCTTTTAAAAAATTATATTTCAACAAGAGCAAAGATTTATATTATAAATTAAAATATATATATATATCTATCCCCTATTTATTTTATTCATTTAATGGTTAGGTCAGGTAGCTTAAATAGTTTTATATTGTATTCTTCTAATACCATCCCCAGTGATAGTGTATCAATTTCTCTAGAAAATGCCATTGTTTTAACATGTGTGCCATGTGTAGGACATATTTGTTATGAATGGCTGTACCCTCTCACAAAGGTCCTTCACCAATCTCATGTGGCATGACTGTCTACTGTTGTTGTTGTTATTGCAATTACTGTACTTTGAAAAGACAGGCCTGGATTAAAGTAGTATTTTGCTTTACCTGCTGCAAACCCTACTAACGTTTTAGTTGTTGATGTGCCATGATTGCCATAACCATGAAGTTAGGCAGATAGATGCCAGTGTATTCTCAGGATAGTGCTCCCCTTTGTCCTATTATTGGCTCACTTTAACTAGGTTACTTTCATAATCTTTGTTGCTGGAACATTTTTATACAGAGTGTTTGTTTGTGTATGTACGTGTGTGTATCCATCTATCTATCATATTACTGGCTTATTGCTGGATTAAATAACTGTATGATCTGTTTCCATTGTACTGGCTTTGTTGGCATGATGCATCCACACATTAGAGCGAAGTTTTGTACAAATAGTAAATACTGTTGCACCTGTCTAGATCTGCAAGGCAACAAAAATTATACAAAGAAAATTGTCAAGGGAAAACCTGATCGTTTCTATTTGATTATGGCAAAGGCTCTGCTCCAAACGCTTGAAGGTTCATAGCTCGGTAGAACCTGCACATCCGGTTTGGCAGGTTAAGTGTAATGATGCTTATTTTAATGAGTGACCGTCCCTGGGGCGCTGTCATATGTGCAGTCTCTGCTTACATAAACAGATTTTCTCGTTCAAAGTTTCAAAAAAAATATTCGTGCCACTCTTAGACCTTTTATGACATTATTTGGCAGAATATGTTTGACAACTACAACCACTAAAAACCAAAATTAAAATTGTTGGGGTAAAGAAATAAGCATATTATGAATATAACGGAGTTGAAGAAATGTTCAAAGTCGAAACAGAGTAATAAAATCAAGGCAATAACCAGTCAATGTTTAGCATTTACACCTTTAGTGCATAAACCTCTGAAGGTTGTAATTCCCGAAAATGTAAATTGTTAACTATATTGCAGAATCCATTGAATTTTTTTTTTTTTTTAAGGGAAACGGTCACTTCCCAATATTTGGTATTATTTTTACTTAGACTTATTTGTTTGCTATTGGGGCTTTATGAAGTGTGAAAGCCTCTCTCACAAATTAGGGGGGGGGGGGTGTTATAGTACTAAAAGTGGAACAATCACCATATAAACCAGAAGACTCACTTAATACATTGTATTGGTGACTCCTCTCCTTTCATATTGCTGAATTATTTTTAAAACAGAACATTAACCCCTTCAGGACGCAGTCTATAGTACATGTTCTGATCAAAACAAAATGTAAACAAAAACTGGTATTTGCGCTATATGTCTGTTCAACCGTAATTCACCTCTTTCATATTAAGTATAAATGTCATAATACAGTTGGCTATAACTGCATAAAAATAAATACATTTGGATTCAGCAAAGTCTCACGAGTACAACAGTACCCCCCATTAACAGTTTTTACGGTGTTTTGGAAAGTAAAAGGGTCAAATATAGCACATTCCATTTTCTAGTTTTTTCAAATTGAAATTCGCCAGGTTGGTTATGTTGCCTTTAAGACCTTGTGGTAGCCCAGGAATGAGATTTACCCCCAAGATGGCATACCATTTGCAAAAGTAGACAACCCAAGGTATTGCAAGTGGGGTTTGTCCAGTCTTTTATAGTAGCCACTTAGTCACAAACACTGGCCAAAGTTAGCGTTCATATTTGTTTTTGTGTGAAAAAGGCAAAAAAACTAATATTTGGCCAGTGTTTGTGGCTACTAAAAATGACTGGACATACCCCATTTGCAATACATTGGGTTGTCTACTTTTTCAAATGGTATGCCATCATGGGGGTAATTCTCATTCCTGGGCTACCATATGGTCTCACATGCAACGTAACCAATCGGGCAAATTTCAATGTGAAAAAAATGAAATGCATGCCTTGTATTTGACTCTCTAACTTTCCAAAACACCATAAAACCTGTACATATGGGGTACTGTTATACTTGGGAGACTTCACTGAACACAAACCTAAGTGTTTCAAAACAGTAAAACATATTACAACAATAATATCGCCAGTAAAAGTGCCGTTCGTGTGGGGAAAAATGCAAAAAAGTAACTTTTACTAAATATGTAATCGTTGTAATACAATTTTATCATTTTGAAGCACTAATATTTGTGTTCAGCAAAGTCTCCCGAGTAAAACAGTACCTCCCATGTACAGGTTTTATGGTGTCTTGGAAAGTTACAGGGTTAAATATAGCGCGTGCAAATTTAATTCTCTGCACTTGCTGCCTGGGTTGTCAGGCACGTCAATCAAATTTTAATTAATTCACATAATTATGTTAAAATATTACTTAAGCATACACGTAGAGAATGTGTGTGTGTGTGTGTGTGTGTGTGTGTGTGTGTTTAAATTCTACGTGTATACTTATGTAGAATATATATATATATATATTGTAATTCTAAGTGTATTTTGTTACCAATATATATGTATTAATAACAGAATACAGTTAGAATGAGATTACATAGGTATGTATATATAACTTATTTAAATTTTTAAAAAAAAATATTATTTATTTATGTACTATTGTAATTATACGTGTATGTATATATGTATGTGTGTGTATGTAACGTCATTCTAAGTGTATTTTAAGATTAATATAATGTACTTATATTAACATTAAAATACATTACGTATCACGTTACATATATATATATATTTTTTATTTTTATTTTAAACTTGTCTAATAATATTTTTTATTATTCTTCACACCAGCAGGGGGATTGTCTGACAGCTCAAACAGTCCACCTGCTGGCAGATCCACAGCCAGCTATAAAGGGCCATGTAATCATTCTTTGAGAGTGATCACATGGCCCCCGGGGGCCTCATTTGCCGGGTGAGGGCTGCCTGGGCTGTCAGGCAGTCCTCCCGAAGAGGATCGCGGGCGAAGGTAAGTAAATCTCACCTCCTGGGGCAGAAAGCAGTTATAGCGTTCTATGCTGCCCCAACGGCTTTAAAGACCATTTAATGCGGGATGGCATAGAACGCGGTAACGGCATTAAGGGGTTAATAACTCTCCCCTAATGTTTATTTTTCTCTTAACCGGTCAAGGCCTGGAAATAACTGGATTGTGATCTAATTTACTAAATCTGTAAGGGCGCACTATAGTCACCAAAACAACTTTAGCCTTAATTAAGCAGTTTTTGGTGTATAGCTGAAGTTTCACTGCTCAATTCACTACCATTTTAGGAATTAAATCACTTGTGTTTTTGTTTATGCAGCTTTAGCCACACCTCCCCTGGCTGTGACTGACACAGCCTGCATAAAAACAAAATGGTTTCATTTTAAATCAGATGCAGCTTACTTTTAAAAGTTTTTATCTCCTTCTCTGTAAATTGACTTTACTCATGCACAGGGTCCCTGCAAAGTATGGCAAGCTTTTAACAGAGCAGTACATAAGCACTTCTAAATGATACAGACTTTGCAATAAATGAAGTGTAAATATTAAATTACGCTTTACAGGAATTGTTTAGGAAGGCTGGGCAAGTCCTGTGCAGGGAGGTGTGATTGTGGTGCATAAACAAAGTGATTTTTAACTCCTAAATGGTAGAGAAATGAGCAGTGAGACTGGACATGATCTATACACCAAAACTGCTTCATTAAAGGACCACTATTGTGCCAGGAAACCCATTCCGCCGGGTTTTGGAGAGAGGAAGGGGTGAAACACTTACCTTTCTCCAGCGCCGGGCGGGGAGCTTTCCTCCTCCTCTCCTCCTTCCTCGGGACATCATCGGCTGAATGCGCATGCGTGGCAGGAGCCGCGCGCGCATTCAGCCGGTCGCATAGGAAAGCATTTACAATGCTTTCCT
The DNA here is from genome assembly GCF_036172605.1 of Pelobates fuscus. NCBI lineage: Eukaryota > Metazoa > Chordata > Amphibia > Anura > Pelobatidae > Pelobates > Pelobates fuscus. The sequence goes on along the minus strand of NC_086317.1, from coordinate 164,857,642 downwards.
ATGGACGCTGGCGTCTTCTCACTGTGATTTTCACAGTGAGAAGCACGCAAGCGCCTCTAGCGGCTGTCAATGAGACAGCCGCTAGAGGCTCTGGAGGCTGGATTAACCCTCAGTATAAACATAGCAGTTTCTCTGAAACTGCTATGTTTATAAAAAAAAGGGGTTAATCCTAGAGGGACCAGGCACCCAGACCACTTCATTAAGCTGAAGTGGTCTGGGTGCCTATAGTGGTCCTTTAAGCTAAAATTGTTTTGGTTACTATAGTGTCCCTTTAATACATTTTAAAAGAAAACCGAGCATCTCATTTGAGGGGGAGGTGGGGGGTCCCATTGCTTTATTCAATGGTACAATTTCTAAAGAGTTTAAAGCTTATTATTGATGCACCTATTTTGTTATTGCTTCTTATTTTAATTAAAGAGTTTGAGTGTTTAAGGGAACACTATAGTCATCCAGACCACTTCATCTCAATGAGGGTTTAAGTCCACCTCTAGCGGCTGTAAGTATGACAGCCGCAAAAGCCGTGGTGCTGGAACAAGGTAAGTAAAAAAGGGTTTTTAACAGAACGTGTGATGGACCTAATACCACTAGGGACAGGAATACTATAACATTGCAGATTTGAATTCCTAAAATGGTGCTCCTTTAACAGAGTTTCAGAGTAAAATGTTTAGAAATAAGTCTGTGAATAACATACTTTTGTTGTTGGTGTCATGACCTGAATAACCCTATGTAATTGAAGTAGGTTACAATCTCTGTTCTTGGTGCAAATATTTGGTGTTTAAAGCAAATCAAGGGCGTCACGGTGTACTGTAATGCTAGGGTGTGGCATGCTCTAAATTTTATTGTACACAGAAGTTAATATTTAATCTCGATGTCTGGGATAAATTATGTTCAACTTCGCCAAGCATCAATACTAACTAAACCGCGTTTTAACATGGTTTGAAAGTTGGTGGTTGCTAAAGTTATAACACACTTTACATTTTATAAGTTCCCTTACTGTTTCATAATGTGTTTTTTTTTTTTTCTTCTAAAATTAGTACTCATTTGACCTGAGTGAAGAACTCACTCTAGTGTGGATTGGAGATGGAACTGGGGTAAGTTTGAGACACTGTCTTGGATGATTTGGATAGAGGACCTGTGATTATGTGGCTCTCTGTTGTGCATTTGTTTACAATGAATGCTTTGTAATATCTTATCACTGTTTGTGACCCCTGATTATTAACATCTGTAGGTGATTCTTGTGCTCACTACATTCCGGATTCCACTGTTTGTCATGACCTACTTACAGTCCAAGCTCTACAGAAGGTGAGTCTACGTTGTATCTAAAAAAGATGTCCTCTTCAATTAGTTAAATTTGGATTACTGGTGCAGGCAGTCAAAATCATTCTTCATTAACAGCTAAAGGTCATTGTTTGTTTATTGTACACATTTCTACTATTAATATTTAGAAGTGTGTGTGGGTTATCACTTTCTTTTTATAATTTTCTTGAAAGGTTTTTTTATATTGTTTTGTGGACCAACATGCCAGAGAGCCAGGCTCAATAGCACTAACAGAATTGTTGTTCTTATTTATGGTCAGTGCTACTCACACAGCTTGATTGGCTAGATTTGTTTATTGAGGCAAGCAACTTTTAGCGGCTCTGTCACTGTCTTCCTGTGCTGGATGTGCTGCCTGTGCTGGATGTGCCGTCCCTGGTTTCTACAGTGTCCCTGTAAAGGTCCCTTTTTTAAGGAACAGAAGGTAGTCTGTTGTGTTGCTTGCTCAGTAGCAGCACAAAAGTACATGCTGCATCCATGAGATTTCTGAAAATGGTCTTCCCAAGGCTTGACAGATTTCTTTAAAATCCAGGATCCAAATGTTATCATCTAAACTAGACTTTTTTTTTATTTTTTATTTTTTTTTATTTTTAATAAATGAAATGTAATAGATTTTATAAATAATTGCTTTAAAGGAACACCATGACAATTGCACGTGTCCGGTTTGCCCCAATGTAGTCAAACCATATAGTAACATTTTTGACTTATTAAATTGGGTCTCCTGGGTGCTGCTCTCTGTCTCCTCTCAGTTAAGCTTAGATCATTGGCTGAGAGCAACCAGGGTTTAGGTCAGGAGAAGTAACAGAAGTTCTCCTGAAGACTGAGAGGAGGCAAGTAGTATCGTCCTGTGGAGCCCCATTGAGAAGTCAGCTACTAAACAGTTTAACTACTTACATTGGTAGAGCACAGGCAGTGGCGTACACATAACCCATGGGGCCTCGGTGCAAAACTGATCCATAATTCCTCCCCCCTGACAGATACACATACATACTGAGACAAAGATGGACAGATGCATACATGCGCACACACAACACATGCATACAAAGACATATACACGCACACGACAGACAGACAGACAGACACACACATACATAAAAACAGGCACACAGAGAGACAGACACATACATACAAAGACTCGTACAGACAGACACATACAAACAAACAAACACACACACATAATATTTAAGTCACCCTCCGGTTTCCTACCTTTTTAGGTGCAGGAGGGTGACTTTCCCTGGAGTCCAGTGGTGGGTCAGGTTGATCGGAGTCAGGGTTATCACCCTGTTTTTCCTCCCGCGCGGGCTCTGTGAGCTGGGAGGAGTGATATGTAGTCACAGGGGGCCTGGTCGCGCTGTTAAAGCGCCCAGCGCTGACTGGGCCCTCTGACAATCCATCTCCATCGGGTAGCGCTGACTGCATGGGTCACCTGATGGGAACTTTAACATATGGCGGGGGCTGCAAATGATGATGGAGGGCACCCGGTCGCAGGGGTCTGCAGGGCGGCCTGACCCCCTAGAGTGAAGGGCCCGGTCGCAGCTGTGACCCCTGCGCCCGCGGTATGTACACCAGTGAGCTCAGGTCACTTCTGGCACCAAAACCAGTACTAGAAAAGAATTCTTGCACCAGGGCCCTCTTTACATTAGTTCATCCACCGGTTGGCATTAGATTTGGCCCTAGATTTAAATTATACAACCTCCATTTCCCATTGTTTGCTATCCTCCTCCGTATCCTTTGCTTCCCCTGTTGCCTCCCTAATGCTATTTAGGTTTAGGGTTTGTATTATGTAGTGTGAAGCTTAGATTTGCCTCTAACCCAGAATTAGACAACCTCGCTACACACACTTAGCTGCCGCTTATAAGGAATCAAGGGATATTAATTGATCTACTTTAAATAATGTTTTTTTTTTAAACTTTTAACTTTTTTAGATTATGCCCTTCAGTCATATGAAACATTGTTTGGCACAGTCTGACCTCAAAGTTCTTGTTTGGCTGGCTGCAAGGTCTTGGTAACATGACTATCTCAAACAGAAAGTAAATTCCAGTATTATCAAAATTCACAGCCAGTCTTAGTAATTCAGCAAAAACATGGGCAATTGTGCATTTATATTTTTTCTTGTGAGTGCTGTAGTGATGTTAGCAGTTTGCCTCAGCATTACTTTGTACACATAATTTGGGGTACTGCCTGTTGACACAAATAGCAAACTGTGGCTACATCTCAATATACAGTTCGGTCCATAAATATTTGGACACTGACATCATTTTCATAGTTAACATAATCAAACAAGTCCTCTTATTTCAGGGGCTTAAATGTAATTGGACAAATTGACACAATGATAAAAATATTTTTGGTTTTTAATACGTTGTCGAGAATCCTTTGCAGGCAATGACTGGTTGAAGGCTGGAATGCATGGACATCACCAAACGCTAACAATTCACCGTGCTTATTTCAGCATCAGGTAAAAAATCTCTTGGGTATCTTTCTAAACCCCTACATACTAATTAACACATGGGTTTTAGAAAAATATTGATTTATTTTTTGCCTGGAGCTGAAAGAAGCAAGGTGAATTGTTCGCGTAAGACTCACCTAGGAGGTTTGCCTTGATGTTGCAGGTGAGCTTACACCTTTTAATGGCCATTGGCGTTATACTTAAAACCTTCAGTTATTTAAATGTGCATAGGGATTTGGGATAGTGGCAAGTAACTATTTCCTTTTGGTTTTTATTGGATAATGTTATTCCTATCCCCTATAGAGTGTCCTTCACTTGGTTGGATGTTGTGAAGGGCGTTTTTCCTTGCCATAGAAAGGATCTTGCGATCAACCACCGTTGTTGTTTTCTGTGGATGTCCAGGCCTTTTTTGTGTTGCAGAGCTCACCAGTGCATTGTTTTTCTCAGAATGTACCAAATTGTTGCTTTTACCACTCCTAATGTTCCTTACTGCTTCTGTGGTGGATTTGTTTTCCCACCTACATTCACCTTTGACCGCATGTTGTGGGTTCACAGCACCAGCTTCCAAATACGAATGCCACACTTGAAATCAACTTCAGACCTTTTACCTGCTTAATTGATGAAGAAATAGCAAAGGAATTGTCCACGTCTGTCCATGAAACCACTTTATAATCTGTTGTCCAATTGCTTTTGGTCCCTTGAAAAAGGGGGGGCTACATGTCAAAGAGCTGTAATTCCTAAACCCCTTCTCCAATTTGGATGTGAAGACCCTCAAATTAAAGCTAAAAAACACTACACTTTAAGCCCATATGAATTATTTAACTGTAGGTTGAATATATTTTGGTAAACATACAAAATAACAAAACTTGAGTCAGTTTTCAAAATTTTTCTGACCCAACTGTAGAAAACACAGACTCGATCAAAGGAATTTGTTTGACTTAACATTAAAATCATGGAGTTGTGTGATTTATTATTATTATTATTATTGTCATTTATATAGCGCAAACAGATTCCGTAGTGCTTAACAATATTATTATAGGGGGGATTTCACTATACATTGGATAATTACAAGAAAACTTACAGAAACGATAGGTTGATGTGGACCCTGCTCAAACAAGCTTACAGTCTATAGGAGGTGGGGTATAAAACACATTAGGATAGGAAATAGCAATCAAATAAGGTGGGAGTGAAGCAGAGCTGGAGGAAAGAGTCAAGTGCTGCCCTTTACGAGAGAGCAAGAGAGGTATGTGAGGTAGAGGTTGGTCTGGGAGGCCCTAATCTTTCCTAAAGAAATTGGTTTTAAGGCACTTCTTAAATGATAGAAGACTAGGGGAGAGTCTGATGGCGGCAGGTAGACTATTTCATAGGAAGGGATCCACCCGCGAGAAGTCCTGCAAGCGTGAGTCATACGGGCGCGGCAGCGGACAGAAGAAGGTCAAAGGCAGAGCAGAGAGACAGAGAAGGAGCATAACTATGGATTTGTGATGAGATAAGATGGGCTAGAATTTTTGATGCTTTATGGGTTAGCAATTTGAATTGACTACTATAGTATACAGGAAGCCAATGTAAGGACTAACAGAGGGGTGAGGGGTGAGAGGACCGACTAGAGAGGAAAATCAGTCTGGCGGCATCATTCATTACAGACTAGCAGGGCAATACAGCTATTGGGAAGACCAACTAGGAGAGAGTTACAATAGTCCATGCGAGAGATTAATAGAACATGGACAAGCTCTTTAGTAGCATGATTTAAAAACAGACCGGATGTGAGCCTCAAAGGTGAGGCCAGAATCAAAAGTAACACCAAGACAACGTGCTTGTAAAGATGGGCTGATATGGATACAACCAATCTGAAGGCAGAGCGAGAGAGGAGGATTAATATTAGGAGGAGGAAAGACAAGATGTTCTGTTTTGGAAAGTTTCAGTTTCAGAAAGCAGGAGGACAGCCAATCAGAGATAGAAGAAAGGCAAGAGGTGACACTTTGCAGGACATCATGGGAGAGATTTAAGCAGCTTATGATTGTTGGTACTAGGATGACCGTTATTAGGGTCTTCTATTGTAAAATAATACATTTTGTGGTTAGAGACGTGTGTGTGCCGCCTCATTAGGCTTGATATTTGTAAGTTATATGCTTTGCTTTGTGTAATTTGCCAAACATTCTCCAAGGTATAAAAAAGCTATACATATCCTTACTATAAAGTCTTTAGGGACGTACTGACGCCCAGCCTCACGAAAATGTACGCAGAATGGATGGAGGGCGGGCACCCTAATTCAGATATGCTCACTGCCGATATAGCACTTATACCTAAACCAGGGAGAGACCCAACTGAAGCCGCCAACTATAGACCCATCTCCCTGATTAACTTTGACGTAAAGATTTTCGCGAAAATATTAGCTACAAGACTTAACCAACTCCTGGGTACGCTGGTCCATCCGGACCAGGTCGGTTTTGTACCAACAAGGCAACTGTACGAAAACACCAGGAGGGGGGCGGACATCATATGGTGGGCGGTGAGGTCTCGGACGCCTTCTCTGATCCTTTCCCTGGACGCGGAGAAGGCGTTCGACAGAGTGCAATGGCACTACCTCTTCGCACTACTTGAACGACTGCAGATGCCAGACGCTTTTATAAGGGGCATCAAGGCCCTATATACCCAACCGAGGGCGCAGACCAAAGTACCTGGTGCGATCCCGACCCCATTTACGCCAACCAACGGCACAAGACAGGGCTGCCCCCTCTCCCCCCTGCTCTTCGTCCTCTCGTTGGAGCCTCTCCTACAGAGGATAAGGGAAGACGAGAACATCTCAGGTATACAGGCAGGAGGCGAAGAGTTCAAAGTCTCCGCATATGCGGATGACGTCCTGGTCACACTAACCAACCCAAATCAATCACTGCCCCGACTGGTGACAATACTAGAAGAATACGGACGCGTCTCAGGCTACAAAATCAACTTAGACAAAACAGTAGCCATGCCAATAGAAATGGACAGAGAAGGGATAGATAACATAAAAAACACCTACCCCCTCAAACTCACATGATCAGATATTAAATACCTTGGGGTCAAACTCACGGCTGACCCGGAGAAGCTATACAGCGCCAATTACACGCCCACCATCCACGCGCTCTGTCGGGACCTAGAAAAATGGCATGAGAGACCCATATCGTGGATTGGTAGACTGCATGCAGTCAAAATGACACTGCTCCCACGTATATTGTTCCTGTTTCAGGCCCTTCCAACTAAAGTTACCAAGCAAGACCTGCAAACACTACAAACACACATAGACAACTTCATCTGGGCACAGAAAAGACATAGGATAGCTCGACAGACCTTGTACAGACCTAAAGCGAGAGGTGGGCTGGGACTCCCGAACCTTTATCATTATTACCTGGCAGCCCAACTGGCCCAGATAATAGCATGGCATACACCGGAGGGAGCACATAGATGGGTAGACCTAGAGACAAAACTAATGAACACTGACCTCCCTCAATTTTGGATATGGGTGCCTAAACAAGACCGACCATCCTTGCATACATCTTGCCCAGCGATCCTTAACTCCATTAGGATCTGGGACTTGACAGCCACCAAATTCGCCCTGAAACATACACCCTCACCGCTGACTCCGTACCTACGGAACAAAGCGTTTGAGCCCGGGCTGAGCGCACGAGACTTCAGGGGGATAGAAAGCACAGGAATGCAAAGATACAAGCACATGTACATCGGGGATTCCTTCAAAACCTTCGAAACCCTACAAACCACAGCACCCCTAACAACCAAGGACGTCTTCCGATACATGCAGTTGCGAGACTTTGCCAAACACCCGAACATAAAGAAAGCAGCTCAGACCCCTATGACATTCTATGAACGGTTGTGCAACGCCGAAACAATCCAAAAAGGGATGATCACAACAATTTATGCACAGCTCAGCGCCCCAGAAAGGGGCCATAGACCCAAATTACATACACCAGTGGGAGGCAGACTTAGGGGGAGCAATAGAGGGAGAGGACTGGGTAGACATATGGGAAGCGACAGCGAAAACATCGATATGTGTGCTACATCAGGAGCAAGCCTATAAGATGCTCATGAGGTGGTACACCACACCTGCTCAGCTCCATAAGATGGGGAAAACAACGACAGACACATGTTGGAAGGGATGCGGCGGCAAGGGCACCTTTATCCACATGTGGTGGGAATGCCCTGAGGTGGCCAAATTCTGGAAAAGAATCCAATCACTGCTACAAGAGGTCCTCACACGACACATAGACCTAGATCCCTGGGCGATCCTCCTATCCAGGCCAACTGACTGCCTTTCTAAAAAAGAACAACAACTTCTGAACAAACTTACACTGGCAGCTAGAAGGGCACTAGCACAATCGTGGCTAAAGCCCACGGTCCCCACTGACAACGACGTGATAGTTAAAATTAAAGACACATACTTAATGGACAAACTAACAGCCCAAATAAGAAATACGGAAAAATCATTCCAAAAAACCTGGCAACCATGGGAAACTTATACCAATGAATAATTCCAGATAATCTAACAATCGCGAGCTGCGGCTTGGCGTGCTTGTACCTGCCGGGCGCCCTGACGAGCATGATACCCCCCCCCCCCTCCTATAACAACCCCCCCCCCTCAACCCGTAACCCCATTCCCTACCCTACCCCACTTCCTATAAGAACGATCACTCAGTACAGCAGCTTGGTTAACATACCAGACTAGCAAAGCAACCTCGACTGGGTGGACACGGACGCAAAGACGTAGGCGGCGAGAGATCACTGTGTAACAGTAACTAGAACTGGGCTAAGAACCACCTCACAAACACAGGGACTCCTCGCCCACCGACTGAAACTCAGACCCGCACAATGTTAACCGGTTCATATGTTGTGAAATTAAGTACTGAAACTCCACGACCTTACCAATATTCATGTTTTTGTTTATGTATAAGTTCAATACTTGGGCTAACAACGCCCGGATAAAAGAAAATCAGCGCCGAGCGGCACACCACTTCAAATATGTATTTGACATCACTATGTACATTCCGTTTAAAGCACTGTATAATATGTCTATAAATGGCCCCTGCGTGGGCCACCCAATGTCTTTTACTGCCGTACCGGATGCTGAAACAAAAATAAAGAAATTAAAAAAAAAAAAAGCTATACATATCAAGTACTAATCAAAAACTGTCAATCAAACAAATCGATAGCAAGCAACCAGACAGGAAACCTCTCTCCACATCCAAAATAATGAGGAAATTGGAACAAAATAATAAACGTAATAATACACAATTTTAATAGATCATTCAACGTGGTTTATAACCAGCAGAAACACAACATTGTCTTGTTCTTCAGTACTATATCAAGCTCAAAGTGTGTGTACATCTACTTTGAACACATTCCTTTGACCTTGTATTGCAGTAGTAGTGCAATAATAGAATGGTAATTCTGTTTTTTATATGTCAAATTGAATGACCTTCTAATTAGATTGTGTTTTGATTACTGCTACAGTTATCCTGAATGTACCAATCTTCTTTTTTTTTTTTTCCCTTTCTTCAGTGATGATTATGGAAAGACTTTTCAGGAAATTACAATACAGCTCAATGACACTTTTGTTCGGACAGAGTTTGGCATGAGTCTTGGGCCAGAGAATTCTGGGAAGGTGAGTGATGGATGGATGTTTGATTTATGAACAGCAGTCTTTTTTTTTCCTTTTTTTTTTTTTTTTTCTCTCAAATGGACTGCATGTCAAAGGTAATACTTGCTTACAGTGACCTTTGTGCTGCTGTTTGTTAGGTGATCCTGGTTGGGGATGTGCCAAGTGGAAGCTCAGGTGGACATATCTTCAGATCATCAGACTTTGCAAATAAGTTTATTGAGACTGATCTGCCTTTCCACCCTCTTCTTCCAGTGTCCTATAACCCAGAAAACTCTGACTGTCTGTTTTTTGTCAGCACGCAAGTAAGTTGCAAAAGATCCAAAACATGTGTCTGTGCATAGCTTATGCTAACAAATTATCATGCCCCAACAAATATCTTCACAGTAAACAAAATGCACGTACAATTAATTACCAAATGCATTTACACTGGGTATGTGTTATGACTAGTAGTTTATGTCCTGCACATTTTTAATGCATACAAACCGACACCGCACTTCAAGGGTGAAATTTAGGGTACATTATTCACAACACCTTCACATCAATGTTAAGGCTCTACTGTGTCTTTCTTAGTGGAGCTGAAACGTTGTTGTAAAGATGGAGTGAATAATGTACCCTGGATATTACCCTTATATTCTATTCTTGTGCAGCTTGGATTTTGGATTACAGTGCATTGAGGAAGTGTGTGTGCCAACCAAAATGTTGTTTGCTGCGGATGTATCTGCATGTTTTTATTGGAGTATGTTTAAATATTTGTCTGACTGTGTTTGTTCAAGTCATCTGTTTTTAAGCTTTAATGGTAAACAAGGAAATACCCTTCAGTCAAATTTCACAGTAAGAATAGAGGGTCAGTCCCCCCTATAGTATATACTCTGTATACAGTATAATGAGATCTCATCCTGCACATACCATTGGCAGGCGTATCTAAATAAACTATAACGAAAAGCACAGTTCATTTTCATAAAACTTAAAACCAAAAGCATGTCATCCCAATTTTGTACAGACACTGTAACACACAGCTTATTATTATTATTATTATTATTATTATTATTATTATTATTGCCATTTATATAGCGCCAACAGATTCCGTAGCGCTTTACAATATTTTGAGAGGGGGGGGATGTAACAATAAATAAGACAATTACAAGAAAACTTACAGGAATAATAGGTTGAAGAGGACCCTGCTCAAATGAGCTTACAGTCTATAGGAGGTGGGGTATTAGAAACATTAGGATAGGAAATATCAAGTAGGAGTGAAGCAGAGCTGGAGAAGAGAGCAAAGCACTATCCCATAGGAGAGCAAGAGACAGGTATGTAAGGGAGAGATTACTCTGGGAGGCCATACGCTTTCCTGAAGAGATGGGATTTAAGGCCCTTCTTAAATGATTGAAGACTAGGGGAGAGTCTGATGGCAGTAGGCAAGTTATTCCATAGGAGAGGAGCCGCCCGTGAGAGGTCCTGCAAGCGTGAGTTGGCCGTACGGGTGCGAGCAGCGGTCAGGAGGTGGTCGCGGGCAAAGGGGAGGGTACAAGGAGGGGCATACCTCTGGATCAGTGAAGAGATATAAGAGGGGCTGGAATTGTTCAGTGCTTTAAATGTATGGGTTAGCACTTTGAATTGACTCCTATAGGATACAGGGAGCCAATGTAAGGACTGGCAGAGGGGCGAGGTGTGAGAGGACCGACTGGATAGGAAAATCAGTCTAGCTGCAGCATTCATTACAGACTGTAGCGGGGCAGTACGGCTTTTGGGGAGACCAATCAGGAGAGGGTTACAGTAATCCATGCGGGAAATTACTAGAGCATGGACAAGCTCCTTGGTAGCATCTTGCGTAAGAAAGGGGCGGATGCGGGCTATGTTTTTGAGTTGGAACCTACAGGACTTGGCAACAAACTGGATGTGAGACTCAAAGGTGAGACCAGAGTCAAGTATGACGCCAAGACAGCACACTTGTAGGGATGGACTCACTTATTAATCTCACCGTTGTATTATTTTGTCTATTCTATACTCTGCTATATTAAAAATGGGTCCTTTTTGCTGCTTGCTATTGATAAATTCCTGTACAGCTGCATTAAATGTGCAATATGCACTCAAAGACTTGCATATCTTCCCACCTGTTTTCAAGCACACCTCTCTTGAAATAATACATGACTATTTCACATTTCTAATTGCCTCTTAAACTCCTACAGTTGCTCATTTCAAGAAGTGGGCAAATCCACTGACACACTTGATCGTACAAAGTCATAATTCCTCATACACCCACTCACCACAGCAGTAAGCATGGCCGTACCAATTACCAAGTGAATGGCATTTTGAATGCCTTATACTTAATGCTGTCTTATCCACCTGCATGTAAGTTATTCCTAGTGTTCATCTTGGTAACGTACTGATGTTTTGAGCTGGGTCCAAGAACATGTAGCAGACAGACATTTTTTTTTGGACATCTATTTATTCTGTTTGTAACTGGATCTGGTGTAAATACTCTGTACTAAATTGCTCCACTTAGCAAAGCTGCACATTATTTTATAATGATTTTTAAATGTTTTATGTATTTTTTTTTTTTTTTTTTTTTTTTTTTTTTTTACCTGCCTGTCTCATTGAGGGGGTGGGCTTTGTATTTGTTTGAGTGCAAACTGGTACCTAAGCAGTCCTCTGCCAGAATTGATCATTGATTAAAGAATAAATCACTGCAGAGCACGTTGTACCAACTGTCATCTCTGGCACAGGCTCTGGGTCCGCAATATGGAAGATTTTCTCCAGTCCTCAGTCTTTTACCTACTTTGCATTCAGAAAGTAATCAGACCCTCATTTTTCACATTTTCTAAAATTAAATAATGCTTGTCAGTGACAAGAGGATATCTGCACACAAACAGCGATAACTGGATGCTTAACTAAAGAAGGGTGTTAACAAATTTGAAATAAATACAGAAACTATGAAATTATGTATATGCATGCAAAATAGAATACCAATGGGTTTTATATAGTCAGCATGTATGCTGAAATTGGAACCCTCTAGATATAAGGTTATAAGGCCAATACAGAAAGGTCGCAATAGTAGAATGAACACCACACTCCCTTGGTCCCCAAGGTGTGACTGGACCTGAGGTAGACCAAACACCACTTTGTAGTTTAGAAAGTAGACAATGGTGTAGTAGGCACTCAAGGAGTAGCCAAAGACGAAAGTTTATTGGAGCAAAGTACAAGCAATATTTCGACCCCCAGAAGAGAGATGGTCTTTTTCAAGCTACCAAATCACTACAAATACAGCATTTAAATAAGGTGTATAATCAACAATAAAGTTTCTAACAAGGTAAGAGATCACATTAACAATTTAATTTGATTAGTATAGATTAACAACAAAAGATACATTCTTTATCCCAGAGTCTGCCCACAGGGCCCGTCCCTGAATCCGCCCACTACCAAGTCCGCCCACAAGGATGTAGTGGTTGCAGTGCGTGTAAAGTGGCCAAAATGTCTTAAGAGTCCCAGAATGATTTACCAGCTGGAGAGCTACAATTTTCCCATTCTTGCAGGGTTATATTTAGCAGTGTTTGTGTGTTTGAATTGTGTGTGCATGTGTGTCAGTGTATACACTACACAAAAATGCATACCTGCATTCAAACACCAGCATACACATACTCCATACAAAAAGTATGCTTAAATTCAAACACACAAACACCGCTCAGTGCTAAATATTACCCGGCAGTCCTTGGAGGCACAGGCGCCTGAACCCCTCAATATGCACACACAAAACTATATATCGTGTGCACCTGAGTGACCTCCGGGCCCATGACAACAGTCACCCCCTGATGGCGGTCCTTTTTTTCACGGTCACCCCTCCTATCCAGAAAAATTAGTCTTTCATGAAGATAGTATCAGGGCCGGCGCGTCCATAAGGCGGCCCAGGCGGCCGCCTTAGGGCGCCCGAGCAGGGGGGCGCAAAAATCCGAATCCCCAGCCATCGGCTAGGGATTCGGATTTGTATAATACCGCAGCCTACCTTGCCCTGCTGAGGCTGCCTGCTTCCCTTACTTCCGGACCGGAGGTGAAGTTTCTGCCGCGCCGCCCACTCCTGATGATGTCAGGAGGAGGGCGCGACTTACACCTCCCCCAGAGTCCCCTGCGGTCCACCGTCGGATGCATCAGGGCCGGGCTCCCTCTGCTGGCTCCAATATGGCGGCGCCCATGACAGAGTGGAGCCCGCCCGCGTTTGGAGCCAAGCCAGCCAGAGAAAACTGTAACAGGAAGGTAGGGGAAGGAAAGGGGAGGGGAGACAGGCAGATAGGCCCAGGCGGTGTTTAGTTTAATATGGTGAGCCGAGTAGGTGGCCTGACTTCCGCACCCTCCCTTCCCCCATATTGTCAAAGTCCTGCAGGCAGGCGGCAGCAGACTTACTTTGGAAGAGCTGCCTCTTCTGCAAGACTGCTCCCCAGAGTGCCTGCAGTCTCCTCAGATCCCCATCACTTTAGAACTGTATGCCAGCACTTGAAGGGGGTAAGATTTAAATTTTTTTATATTTAATTTTTTTTTTTTTTATATTTAATTTTTTTTAATTCTTTATTATTATTTTTTTAAATGCTTTATTTTTATTTTGGTTGTGCATAAAATAACATTGGGCTTGCACAGCTCCAACAGCTGTTACAAGCATTTCTTTGACAGGTATTACAAACATAACATGGTATAGTGAGTACTTTCACAGCATTTATATCTATATTTGCTTTGTTATAGTGATAATGCTCTCTGGTAACTCATGTGACGTTAACGGTAAAGCACAGTGATAATGCTCTCTGGTAACTTGTGTGTTGAATTCTTTATTTTTTATGTGCAGGTGGTTACAGGGTATCGACATCCGCCACAACAGCGTGTTTCCAGATTTGCAATAGTTAGTCAGTGGCATGAAAAGTCGCACATTTTTATATTTGTGTATCAGGCTTGGTTGAACGCTATACTATGCATATTTTTATGTCATGGGTGTTAGTCGATTAAACATCTTTGTATAAACTTATTGCTTTCAGGTAGAGTGGGTCAGTGGCTTAAGTCGGTCACCCCAAGCCTTCAGTAGCAGGAGCCCCTGCGCGTGTATAAGATTGAGTGGTCAAGAAGTCTGCCGCGGCGTGTCTGTGCAGAGCCTGGTGTAGGCGTTTGGTGTCTGTGTGTTTGCGCGGACATGTTTGTTGCGTGAGGATATGATAGTGGTTGTATGTATGGGGGGGCGGCAAAATACTCCTTCGCCTGTGTAGACAAAATTCCTTGCACCGGCCCTGGATAGAATATCTTTTTAAAAAAAATATTTTCTCCACCTGATTTTCTTAGAAAAATAAATAAAATTAATTTATTTCTAAAATATTTTACTAGGAAGGATACATTGAGATTTCTCTCGTTTTCAAGTATGTCCTGGGTCCACAAAACATTGCATTGTTACAATGGGGTACACTATAATCATACAATATACATATATACACACAAATCTAAATTTAACACAGAACAGGTAAGAAATATAGTCAACCATGTTTACAGAAAGCATTCTATATTGAGATTTGTTGCCATTGATCTCTTAAAGGATTTTAGATTGGATGAAGATTTGACTGTGTCCCTGAGGTTATTATTTGTCATTACGGGATATTGATGGTAATGTGGAAACAAAATAACATTAAAAAAATGAGAGGGTCTGAGTACTTTCTGGATGTACTATATGTTTTAAAAATGTATTTATTAAATTAATGTGATTGGTCAGACACAACATGCACTGATTGTTCAAAGTATAGTATTTATGGGGTCTACTGTCTTGTGTATTAGTTTGGTGTGTGTGTGTGTGTGTGTGTGTGTGTGTGTGTGTTTTGTATTTTTTTTTTAATTTATTTTTTTCATTCTTTCTTTCTTAAAAGGACACTCAGGGCAGCAGTCAGCAGTGGTCTTTGACCCGAGCTGCAGGAAGGGAAAGCAGTACTCTTAAAGTGAACCTGTCATCAAATATAGAACTTTAGCTATTTTAAAAAGCTTAAAATTCCCTCTACACATTGTCCTAGAAATTTTGCTAGCAATGTATATGTTTGCTAGCAAATATGTGCAGATTTAGAGAAAAACCTATTTATAATAGTTTTTTCTCCCATCTCTCTCAATTCCTCGGCAGACAATCGATACCGAGGAATTGAGAGACAGGGAGAGCAGAAGAGATCCCTCTGCTCTCCAGTCATAGAAACCACAGTGCATGTGTTGTGGGTGCTATGGTAATTCCCAAGCTGGCGGGGAGTATAGGAACGGAGACACGCTGGTAACGAAGACAGCGTTTTGGCACCTTGGAGGACATTTGCCCTGCTTGAGGGAAGAAGCCGTTTCCCTTTGATAAACTTTGTTTTCTGTAGAGTGTTACCTGATCTTCTGGAAACCTGCACACACTGGCTGTAGGACATTCAGCGAGGTCCTGAAGGGTAAGTTAGGATTTCATTGAGGATAAAGGTTAGAGGCTGCACTGCAGAACAGGGAGTTGGGAAAATCTGGGTTCAATTGAGCATTAAAACGAAGAATCATGCACTTTATGCGGTTTGGTTATCAACCAACTTCCTAAACCCGATGCAAGTTGTACTTCTATTAAGCAAACACTGAAAAAAATCTGCACACATGCCCCTTTCAGAGAAAGAAGACCATTAAAGGTACCTCTAGTATATTTCCCAAATATTGTTAAATGCTGTAATAAAAAAAAAAATTGTGCATTTAAATGTTTCGAATCTGATTGTGATCAATTCACCTAAAACACCAGCGAATTGTGAGAATAGTGAAATAAAAATACTTAACTTTGTTTTACAGCCTCCCAAGGTTACTTCCCAGACAATAACCAATTGATACAAAGGTATATACACACAGGAAAAATTTAGGGATCCTGCTGCTGTATTTAAAATTAAGGACAAAACAGTGCAAATATTGTTTGTAATCTATTTAAGAAACAGTTTCACATTGGACTCAAAGATTTTCGATTAAATAAGCGCCTTATGGGTGCCACCCCAAATATCAAAATAGCTGGCTATCCACCACTAAACTGATAGGAGATATCGGAACGTGGCAAAAACTCTCCAAAGATTTTTATTCAATACAGAATATGATAAAAAAAGCACATGTATAATAAAAAAGGGTGGTCCTACGCATTTCATCCTCATACGAGGACCTCCTCAGCGACCCGTGTAATAAAAAGAATGTGCAGAAATAAAATGCAAAATATGGCCTAATGAACATCTCCCCACAGTCCCCTTAAGACACATGACATGTGTGACATGTCATGATTCCCTTATATTCCAGAAGTTTGGTCCTTAAGGGGTTAAATAGGGATAATCCCCAAAAGGTCATTGGAGATGTCGTGGGTGTTTCCTCCTTTATTCCTCCAGATTGGTGCGGCACTTACTTCTCCAGCTATGTCCGTTCTCTTCATTTCAATCGTGTTGTGATCAGTGTTTTCATTTCTTCGTGACGCACTTCCGTGCGTTCCACCTTTACTTCCGTCAAAATGGTGGTGCATTTCAACCGTGAAACTAAGAAAAAGAAAACGAAAACTCCCCTTAGTGTTCTCTAAGGGGAATTAATCAATGTTATCGAAACAAAAACGTATATTAATCATATGTCCTTATAATTTGATTACATTGAAAAATAACAAAATTCGATAATCGCAATAATTTTTTAACAGTGGAAAAAGGAGAAACACCCACAACATCACCAATTAACTTTTGGGGATTAGCAATATTTAAGGGGACTGTGGGGGTTGGTTCATTAGGCTGTATTTTGTATTTTATTTCTGGTCATTGTTTTTATTACCCTGAGGAGGTCCTCGAACGAGGACAAAACGCGTAGGACCAACCCTTTTTAAATATACATGTGATTTTAAAAATCCTATTCTGTATTGAATAAACATCTTTTGTAGAAAAATCTTTGGAGAGTTTTTGCCACGTTCCAAAACCTCCTTCTACCGGTGTGGTGGATAGCCCCCTATTTTGATTTCGTGGGTGGCACCCATAAGGCCCTTATTTCATCGAAAATCTGTGAGTGCAAATGTGAAACTGTTTCTTAAATAGATTACAAACAATATTTGCACTATGTTTTGTCCTTAATTTCAGGTACAGCTGCAGGATCCCTAAATTATTCCTATGTGTATATACATTTAAATGTTTTAACCTGGAGTGTTCTTTTGAACCAATACTTTATTTTTTTTATTTTTATTTATATATGTGTGTGTGTGTGTGTGTGTGTGTGTATATATATATATTTTAACTGTAAATGTCATCTCCTTTCAAAACAAACCAAATCAATCATGTGCATGTGGATATTATGACAACACCACCGATTGTTTTGAAAGAAACACTTCAAGCACCATAATCACTACAGCGAACTGTAGTGATTATGGTT
The DNA here is from genome assembly GCF_036172605.1 of Pelobates fuscus. Lineage (NCBI taxonomy): Eukaryota > Metazoa > Chordata > Amphibia > Anura > Pelobatidae > Pelobates > Pelobates fuscus. Next base: position 164,839,847 of record NC_086317.1, on the reverse strand, counting down.
CTAGGAGTACTCTGGCGACTGCGACTCCTTCCTCCAATGTAAGTAGTCTAATGGTTTGACTTCTTACTTGTAGTCCGCGCGGTAGTGACTTTCTGTCTCTTTACAGCCAGAATGTCTTTGCTCTGAACTGTTCCTGCATGGCAAGGTTAGATACAGGAGAGCTAATCGAAGCTTTATGTAGGAGCGTTCAGCTCTAAATCCTGGAACAGAAAGCAGCAGGGAGTGGTGCCCAGCAGTAAGAAGCACCAGGGCACTCCTGCACATAACCACTACAACATACTGTAGTAGTTCCTGGGCTCGTAGTGCTCCTTTTAAGCATATTGCCTAATTTTTTTTGATTTTATTAAGAACTTTAGTTAAGTTTTAAAGGTGTTTGCTTTTTCTTTTTTTCTTTTCTTATGTTACAATGTGTATATAACCCAGTTTCTAGTTGGCTCTAATTTCTATGATGTGCTCAATGTCTCAATACCTGTGGTGACTGTGTAAATATTTCAGTTTTCTGTTGGCTGGAAGTGCAAGGGAAGTTACATGCAGGAAACTAGTTCTTGCCTAACAAAGAAAATTTAAGAGATTTAAAGGGACACTCTAGGTACCCAGACCACTTCAGCTCATTGCAATCGTCTGGGTGCTGTGACCTTTTTGCACTTAGTGCTGCAATGTAAAATATTGCAGTTCCAGAGAACCTCAATGTTTACATTGCAGCTCTAAGTCAGCCCTCTGTGGCTGTCTAACAGACAGCCATTAGAGGGCTTCCGTAATCCAAACCGACCTATGGTCGGTTATCTGACGCTGGACGTCCTCAACAACCTCCAGCATCAGATTTTCCGCATAGGAAAGCATTTAATAATGCTTTCCTATGGAGAGGTCTAATGCGCATGGCCATTGCGCATTGGGTCTCCCCCGACTGACGTTGACGGGGGAGGAGCATGGGCGGAGCCTGACGCAGCGCTGAGGGACATCGGCGCTCTATTTAGGTAAGTGGTTAACCCCTTCAGCGCCACGGTAGCGGGGCCTCGAGGGAGGGGAAGTCTAAAAACCCTATAGTGCCAGGAAAACGCGTTTGTTTTCCTAGCACTATAGGATCCCTTTAAATTACTTCATGTCTACTTGAGCATATTTGTAAATGGGCAATCTGTAAACCAGAGCGACCAAAACTCATTCTTGTGGTGCAAGGATTTTAATTTTTTTTTTTTATTCACTCCCTTTTACCCTTGTGAGGATATCTTCTTAACTGTGACTTTTCTAACCATCTACATTCGCCCTTCCTTTTTAATGTATATATTGCTCTTGCTGCTATCCCTTATACTTCTTTTACTGTTATCTCATTACCAGGCTGGCCCAACTGCTCCATCCATAGGATACAGCTTATTTTATGTCCTTATAATGTCCCACTTATGGCTTACTTTAAAGGAATCTAGTGCAGCGCATGGTAGTGTTATGGTGCCAGGGCGCTCCATGATAGGTAGTAGTCAGACAGGATTACCGATACCTGATGATGTCCTGACAGCGTTCCTTAACTGAGAGCACATGGCTAACGCTCTCAGTCAATGAGTGCGGACATGCAAGACACTCCTGAAGGCGTAATGTCTACTACAGCAAGCTGAAGTGTTATGGTGCTTGGCGTGTTCATTTAAGTCGAACTCCATGTTGTCCAATCAACCTTTTTCCCAGTCATGTACACACGATCCATGGGGTCCTGGTGCGAAAATTGATCCGTGACCCCCTCCCACCCGGCTCTTACTCGGCCAGGGCCGCAACACATGGTGGCGGGCACCTGGTGAGAAGACGCTGGATGTCAATAGGAAAGCATTGAGTAATGCTTTCCTATGGGCGGTTTGAATGTACACGCGGCTCTTGCCACGCGTTGGGTGCTGAGAGGCGGATCGGGTCGGAGAGATCCCCAGTGCCAAAGGAGCCCGGAGCTGAAGAAAGGTAAATGCTGAATGGGTTTTAACCACACACACACTCACGAACAGACGCATACACACTAACTGACACACACATTTACTGACAGACATACACTCAGTGACCGACCTACATACACACACACACACTCACTGACACACAAACTAACACACACACTGACACTAGCACACACACAAACTAACACAACTAACAAACACAGCAACACACACAAAAACTAACACACTCACTAGCAGACATTCACAAACTAACATACGACGAACACACACACTGACACACAAAAACTAACACACACACTCACATTTTATTATTTTAATTTAATCCCCCACCCGCCCTACCTTTTGGGAGTGCTGAGGGGATTCCAGATTTCCCTGGGGTCCAGTGGGGCTGCTGGGCGGCCGTTCCTGCAGGCGGCGAGGGAGCACTGATCCTCCTGTTAAGCTCCCTCGCACGCCGAGGCATCACCGTGGTGCACACAAGGGAGCTGGGCAGAGTGCGCTCAGGGGAGAATGCTCCCCCGCCCGCTCGGTGACACCACTGCCAGCCTTGGGGGGTCCTGAGGTGGCCAGCTCCTGGGCCCCCCAGGAGAAGAGGCTGGCAAACTGGTGTACATACCTGGTCGCAGGGCGGCCGACCCCCGTGACCGCGGTATGTACGCCATTGCTTCTTCCCCCACTGAAATCATTTGACTACTTCATTTTCCCTTCTTTGCCAATAACTGTTTCTCAAGTCATATTGTTTGGTTTAAAGCAACATCCTCAATTCTAGAGTGATACAAGTAAGCATTTTAGGTTTTGTGTAGTACTGAGAATGTACTGCACTTGTTTGTTCTTGTTTAGTAAATTGCTACTTTTATTTTTACCTAATTGTTTAGTTTTATTCATTGATAATGGTTACTGTTTGTGTTTAAAACTAACCTACTGTTCCTTATTCCAACTGCTAATATTTGTGTCGAGAGTAATGATCTTTCTACACAAGGTGCCCAAAACAGAACAAGTATTGGAAGATTAAAATGTGAGCGTTATGTAGGTTTTTTTTTTTTTTTGTGTTTGTTTTTTAATTTAAAAAAACAACAACTTTTAACTGTTTTTTTTTGTTTTGTTTTTTAGCATCATTATTATTTTCTGAATGTAGAAACTACTTTTAATTACATTTAGTGCCTACATATGATTTTGAAATTACTTTAAGAGATTGACAAAACTTTAATTTCATCAGGAAATATTACCACGTGTGTGTGTGTGTGTGTGTGTGTTGCAGAGCCTTGGTGGGGGGGTGGGCATTTTTATTATTATTTTTAAATTATTTTAATATTATATTATTATTATTTTATTTTTTTTCTTCCCCCCCCTCCCTGCTTGATACATGGCAGGGAGGGGGGCTCTCACTCCCTGGTGGTCCAGTGGCATTGGCAGTTCAGTGGAGGGGGGCTGGCAGAGAGCGCTTGCCTCTCCTGCAGCTCCTTTCGGCTCCCTTCTCCTCCGCGCCGGTCAGCTCCCTCTGCAAGTCCCAGTGTAAGTCTCGCGGCCGCGCTATGACCCCGCGGCTCTCGCAAGACTTACACTGGGAGCTGACCGGACCGGCGCGGAGGAGAAGGGAGCTGACAGGAGCTGCAGGAGAGGTAAGTAAGAGCTTGCTGCCAGCCCCCCTCCTACACAGCCCCATTGTCTGTATTATGCAATGTAAATTGCCATAATACAGACATTGACTCGAGTATAAGTCGAGTTGGGGTTTTTCAGCACAAAAAATGTGCTGAAAAACTCGACTTATACTAGAGTATATACGGTAGTTGTAAAAAGATAGTTTACATTCCTGGCCCCCCTGTTCGAGGATTAAACAATTACTTTACTCACCTTTTATTACGGTGACGCGTCAGTTATTCATGGCTGGTTCTGCCCTGTTTCACCTCATTGGCTGAGTTCTTCAAAATTGACGATTTCAGCCAATCCTATGCTTTCCCATAGGCAAGAATTGGAAGGCAATTGCCGATGTGCGTTAAAAGGCCACGCTGCTCCAATAAGCATCTCCTCGTGGAGATGCATTGAATCAGTGCATCTCTATGATGAGCGTTCGTCTCCATGTAGAGTGTGGAGATGCTGAACGTCAATGCACTGACCCAGGAAGCCTCTCTAGTGGCTGTCTGAGTAACTGCCACTAGAGGTGTTACTAAGCAGCAATGTAAACATTACCTTTTCTCAGAAAAGGCTGTGTTTACAGTAAAAGCCTGCAGGGACAGGCTATAGACACCAGCACAACTACATTAAGCTGTAGTTGTTCTGGTGACTGTAGCATCCCTTTAATTACTCCAATCCTAACCGACACATTCGCTTAAAAAGCTGTGTTATGGAATAGCAAGTCATTGCTAAGGGAAAGAGAACTCTGGAAAAATTGAATGGTGCTGATGCTTCAATTGAATGCTTTATTATTTTAACATAATTTTGTTTTGTTGTTTTGAGTTCTTTTTGCCTAATTTATAGATGCTGTGCTGCAGGTAAACATGGTATTGTTTATAAAAAAAAAAAAAAATAAAAAAAAACTAATAAAAAAATAAAAATCTAAAATAGACAAGCTGTGAGATTCCGGCCCCTGCTTGGAGACCTGGGCATATAGTGTCTTATCCGCTTTCTCCCCAAGTGTGTGCTAGCTATGTGTGGTGGTGCTCTGTGTTTGCCCACCTTCTGCTTACCATTCCGCACTTGACTATATTACTTAATTTGATTATTACTTAAAATAGCACTGCATACAAAGTACTACTCCTTTTTTTCCTGTGTTATTGTCGTGTTGACTAAGAGATAATTTATGTATTTTTGTTTGGGTTTTTTTCCCCCCCCATTTTCTTTATTATAATCCTTATTCTTTCAGTATGATTTATGGATTTCCAGAAACTTTGGAGAATCATGGAAAAACATACATCAGAATGTGTGTGCTGCCAAATGGTGAGTGATTTACCTGGGTATAAAAACTGATATGTATTGTGAACCGCTATTTGTTTCTTGATAAAATATTAAAAACTAACAAACCTGAATTGCTGCAAATGTAAACCTATTATTATTATTATTTTTTTTATTATTCGTTTTAGAAAAAGTGCAGATTTCAATAGAAATGTCATTTATATAAATAACTTTGTTACATCCCACTGGCTTTCAAACAAACAATCAGTCATGCTACTTCCTGGTAGTTTAGCTTAGCAGGGATAGACTGAAAAGGCAGGCAATTGCTCTGAGCAATATGACTTCTCATTGATCTGCATTGGGAAGTCTATGATAGGACAGTCACAGAAAGTTGGGCTGGGTTAGAAGGGAAGGGTTTGCAAATACAGCAGACAAGAGAACTGCAGGTTTTGCATTTTGTTTTAGATGACATAATTACATTGCTGACATGGGTTGTGTTTTTTTCTGTGTTTTTTTTTGGGGGGGGGAGGTGATAGAGGGTGTCTATTAATTATTATATCTATTAAATCTATTAAGTTTTCTTTTAAATTTTATTTGGGCAGTAGAGTGTCCCTTCAAGTCTTTTCAAACCCGCTTTATAAAATAATTTTTGCCTAATTTCTTCCTTCCTCATGAAATGACCACTTGTTATATTAGACTACTTGTTATATTAACAGGGTTATTTACAAAAGTGAACATTCAAAGTGATATTCAAATTTAAGGCCAGAGTAGCCAGACTGAAAGTATAGCCGACAATATTTTCCAGTTCCGCTATTTTGACCTTAAATTTTAAATTAAACTTGAATTATGACTTTAGTGAATTACCCTTTTATATCTTGTTTTCTTGTGGAACACGAACAGACTGCAGCCTGTTCTGGCAAACGTTCAAACCATCTGCAACTTTCTTTTCCTTGTTTTCATAGGGACTCTGGCAACACCATCATTTTCACAACATCCGTTAATGAATCCTGCTGTAAGTATGGGAGCATTGTTTTAGCTGGGATAGGATCAGTTTACTGCCTGCAGCCTTGAACTCCCAATGTTTCTTACTTTTATAGCATTATCCCCAACACACACTATGAAGAGGACTTCAGACTTTGGCCAGGTATTCAAGGTGCTGATTGACCGTGTCTTCTCATTTGGACTCTGGGGTCGTTTTCTGTTGGCTTCTGTAATGGAGGAGGTGAGAAGAATTGTATAATGACTTTGTTAACCTACCCTCTTACTTTAAATCTGCAGCGTCTCCTCTTGCACTGCAATAATATTGTTGTATTTGACGTCACCATGGATACCTATCTATCCTAAAAGGTGATACTCCTTTCTATCACGGTGCACACATGGCTACCTCACACACAAAGTATAAAAAAAAAAAAAAGGAATAACCATCACAGCTTTTATTAAGAATATAGTTTACGTAATGTTTTTCATGAAGAATTGAAATAATTGTTACTGGGTCTGCTGGAGACTAACAAACTCAAAGTAGAAAGCAGGAAAGCTAACAGTTGAACTACTAATCCCATGAAAATCTTCCAATTGTTTTTCATGTATAATTTAGTTCTGTATGCATTTTTATAATGAATAATAGTTCTATTCTGATACGATAGGAATAGGAAAGGTGGGCAAGTCTAGACTTTAATGTTCTTTTAGATAGCTTTCTTGTTTCTTCTGCCGTTGGATAAATAGTTTAGGTTTCAGAATAGAAGCCATGTATGAATGAAGAGAAAACTCCTTTCAGTCTTAAATCTAACTTTGCCTATGTACATTAAAGAACATGTTCAGGGCTATTCACTTCCTGTTTTCACATCATGCAACCAGGAATAATTTAATATTACATTCGCAAGGTGCATTCTCCATTAACTCCATCCCCTTTCTTTTGGCTTTTCCCTCCTCTTTAGTTGATATTGGTGTTGTGGATATCTTTCGGTTATTGGATTGTACTCCTGCGCATTGGCTGCCTCAAGCAAAGCTGTGATTTGTTGTAGGTTTTCGCACATGGTATTTTGATCTTTGACCGATTTTGTTTTTTGGCATCTTGGCTGAAATGGACCCCTAACTTTTCAATTTCTTAATTGTGGTTATCTGTTTTTACACAGCTTATTCCACAGTTTTGTGAACTAAGCTGTATGCATTGATCGACTAGGCATGCATGAGGTTGCGGCTTGGCTCATCAGTGGAGAGAGATCGAGATGCTTTTTTAGATGTGCAAAATGAGGACGGAATACTATTAATTTTCTGTGTCAGAATGTTTCACTACACCAATCACCACTCTGTATGGCACAGCCAATGAAAGTGCACAGTTTGACGACTGAAACCGTTGGCAACAACAGGTCACCGAAGGGAAATCGATAGTAGGTGGTCAAGGGAAAAGATAATGTAGTTAGGAGGAAAGACACCAGAATTAACCATGGAATTTCCAAATTTATAAGTTTATAACTGATGGGTATGGTTTTTTGTTGTTTTCGTCTCTTTTGTTCTTTCCTACAGTTGTGTTCCTTTTAAATTAGTATTTTCCAATTGTTCATGAATGTGTTTTTAGCCCGTTTGCATTCAATGTCAAGATTTTGTATGTTTTCTCTACTTTCAAACACTATTGCAGGACAAAATCAATAGGAGGATTTATGTTTCCAAAGATAAAGGAGAGAAGTGGAATATGGCGCAGCTTCCATCTGTGACACATGAACAGTTTTATTCTGTACTGGCTGCTAATGATGACCTGATGGTTATACATGTGGATGATGTTGGGGGTAAGATGGCACTGAGATTCAGCATGAGTAATTGAGCATAATGGAGTTTATGTATAAACAGTGCTGTGTTCTGAAAAGGGGACTACAGTATTTAAAGTGAGGCAGTCGCCATGGAAACCATCTCCATCCATTTTCCATGTTTGCACCACTTTTCAAAACAGTCACTGTCATAAATATCCCCTACTGATTTTAAGGGGTACTGGAAATTATGCGGAATTTACACCACGGGATAAACCATTGGGAAAATCAGTTGTACCTTTAGTGGGGATTTTTTTATTTTTCTATATTTAGTTTTTGTGTGTGCTTTGCCTTCATTTACATTTATATTCAAGATTTAGTAAAGTATGCCATAATCCAAATCTGACAGGACAAGGCCAGTCATATAGGCGTAATTAAACAAATATTTATAACAAATCTTGGGTAGTGACTGTTCTTCTTTAACTGTGCATTAAAGGCATCCCCTTGTGCAGTCAAAGTTTTCCCTCTGCCAGCCGTTGGTATGTTCCTTACTTTGCAGTGACGTCTTCAAGGAGGATAGGGCTCTAGGGAGAACTTTGCCTCGGGTGGAATCACATGTTAGTTATTTTTCTTATTTGTTTACAATTGCGAGGCAGGTCAGTACTGAAGCAGAGTGTTAACCAAGTAGTCCTTGGTATTATATGAAAATCAAATGATATCCAAAATTAACTTGTGTAGTAGGGCATATAAAATTATTATGGTATGGCTCTAAATTTCTGTTTCTTACAGATACTGGGTATGGAACTATATACACCTCAGATGAACGTGGTATTGTGTATTCTAAGTCACTAGAGCGACATCTTTATACCACAAGAGGAGGAGAAACAGATTTTACTAATGTAACATCTCTACGTGGAGTCTTTATTGCCAGTGTGCTCTCTGAAGGTGAGTCAATGGGCAAAAAATAGGTTTTAGTGACCGGTATACAGGCTTGGGGATATATGTGCAATGCTATGTATTACTATATAAGAAATCTAGCCATCTAGACACTCACTCCATCTGTAAGTCATTAATTCATGTGTATTTGTATGTTTGTTTTGTGGTATCTTCTCCTCTCCCTCGCTTTTAGATAACACCGTTCATTCAGTAATCAGTTTTGATCAGGGGGGAGAATGGACTTCCCTTCGAAAGCCAGAAAATACAAAGTGTGACTCAACAGCACAGGATCCAGAAAGGGTGAGCCCTTTCTTTTGTTTTACAGCCACTGTGCATTGTTTGTTGTAGTATGACAGGTACACAGGTAAAATACCACATTGGTTTGGAGATAAATAATTATCATTATAATAAAAATGAAAAACACAATTCAAATTTTAAAGGATGTAGGGTCAGAAACGCAGCTGCCTAATTACACCCTATACTTGGACACCCCAATACTGCAGATTTGGTGTAATGCAGTAAAGGAAACAAATTAGCTGGGTTTTCTCATAGTCAACCTTCTAAAATTGGATCTTTCTGCAAGAACATTCCATTTGGCTCTACGGTGATTGATCCACTTAGACGTCTTTGTGCCAAAATTGCTGTTATATGTATGGCCTTATGTGTTTATGATGCTGGCCAATGTAGGTGCACAAATTGAGTATGATCTTTCTTTGTGTCACAGTGCAGTCTGGATTATATGTCCACATGGTCTCTCTGTTGCAGTGCAATCTGAGTAGTATTTTATTTGGCATCTGTGTCTCAGTGCAGTGTAGGTATGCATCGTCAGCACATTTTTGTGTGTAGTGTTTTGTCACACCAGTCTGAGTTATGCATGCAGGTCCGCTGGCTCAGCACCATGTCTATCATACAATTATTATATTCACGATATTATCTGTATGATTTAAATATTCACTAACTGTACAGAGTGCAGTATAGATTATTTTATTGGCATGATACCATCTTGTAATGTGTAAGCCTGACAATATACCTTGGGTATATGCCACTATTTTGACATTTTGTTAAAATGGACTGCAGCCTGGGTAAACCAGCTCTATCTGTATTGTAGTGAAGTCTGCCTGTACACCCAACATGGCCCTTTTCTGCATTTTAATTGGGCATTTTCAGTAAAGTCCAATAATACAGTTTAGCATTAACTCTGTCTGCATCACACACATTCATTATGATTTTACTAAGCAGCATTTTAAATCAGCATTAGTGATGTCGCAAACATAAAGTTCCACATTCTGTAAGAGGAATCATCATTCACATTTACTTCTATACTGTATATAGTGATGTCGCGAACATAAAATTTTCGGTTCGCGAACGCGAACTTCCGCAAATGTTCGGGAACGGGCGAACCGCCATAGACTTCAACAGGCAGGCGAATTTTAAAACCCACAGGGACTCTTTCTGGCCACAATAGTGATGGAAAAGTTGTTTCAAGCGGACTAACACCTGGATTGTGGCATGCCGGAGGGGGATCCATGGCAAAACTCCCATGGAAAATTACATAGTTGATGGTTTTAATCCATAAAGGGCATAAATCACCTAACATTCCTAAATTGTTTGGAATAACGTGCTTTAAAACATCAGGTATGATGTTGTATCGATCAGGTAGTTGGAAGGGTTACGCCCGCTACACAGTGACAGACCAAACTCCCCGTTTAACACACCGCAAACAACCGCAAACAGTCCATTTGCACAACCGCAAACTCCCCATTTGCACAAGGTTGGATACCAAGCTAGCCATGTCCTGTTCCTTGTCCTCACTGATGTCATTGAAGGTCTCTTCCTCCACCCAGCCACGTACCACACCAAGGGTCCCCGAAAGGTGACAACAAGCCCCCTGTATTTTTTTTTTTAAATGTACACTACTGTTACACCAGATATGAGTTGCACTGGTGTGACACTGTGCCCTGGCAGGCCCTGAAACGCACACGTGTGAAGAAAACTGACTGCTATTATTTCACAGTCAAATTTCTAGTTTTTTTTTTTTTTTTTTATATGTAAACTACTGTTACACCAGTGATTGGACCACGTCATGCCTACGCCCCCAAAATGTTCGTTTGTGGGGGTGCTGGAATGACGTGGGCCAATGGGAGCCTTGTAGCAGAGCGGCAGGGGTTAATCCAAGGGCTCTCCGCTGGTACTCAGGATTCATCATACAGAAGGCAGGACACAAAGCATAATTCCCATTCCCAAGGACCACACGACACATAGCCTGGCAGTCAACTGACAATTTTTATTCACGGCTCCAGGAGTCAACTGTCAACTGTCAACTTTTAAATGTTCTGCACTGCAGTAATAGCAAGACATACACAAGGGAAAACCATCACAGTACATATTGGAGACACAAAATATAAAACCAAACCTCCAAATACTCAGGGGACATGGCACTTAGTGGCGATGTCCCGCCACATATCTCCCCCTTGTCCACTCCCGGCAGCCCCAACCTTGACTCACACGGGTCAGCTGGCTGCTGCCCGGAGTGGACACAGTCTTTTAGTTCCATGTCTTCCTCCATTAATTCTATTATATTACATTTACTGCCCCACTCTCCATGTCTTCCTCCCTTAATTCTATTATATTACTGTAACGGACCGTTTCACTCACAAGAGGATAAAAAACGTTTAGACGATAATCCCCTTCCCAGATAGACAAGCAGCTACTGCAAGCACCAATCTCCCGAACAGCAAACTACACGAATCCTCGAACTCCCGAACAAGAGGCACACGAACACTGGAAGCAGCCGAACAGGAAAATCATACAATCCGCTTACACTCCTGGCAATCGGCATACAATCAAATTCCCCCCCGAGAATGAGGGGGGATTCTCCCATGCAAGGGAGGGATTTACAGTACACCAATCACACATGCGTTACCTCCCACATATCTCCTCCCCTCAGCATGACACATAATCCCCTTAGCCATGTCCATTACTTCCCCACTTTCTGGATGTACCTCAAATACCTGGGGTACACTCCTAAATAGCGGATCCCCTGCTAGCCCTGATCTGGGTGAGTAACATACTCAAAGATCACCCAGATCGGACCAGGGGTTTGGGAGTTATGGAGGTTGCAAGATATGACCGAACGCACAGGCAACGGTAGCCGCAAATAGTTCCATAAGGTTTGACCCTGTGGTCGGTCTCTGTTCCTGGGTATAAACGTCTGAAAGTACCGAATGCAAATGGTTCTTGCCTGCCTTTATTGGAGTCCCCTTGTCCGTACGAGTCTTTCTACCGAACGGCGGCTCATTCGGTAGTTTTGGCACGAGCCTATGGAAGTCTGGAGGTCTCAGCGGTGTTTGCTTAGTCGAGTGTCCGATTTTAGTTCCAGACTCTCGACGGCAAAACACCGCTGTTCGGGAGTTTCAAAATGGCTGCCGCCACGTGTTTGTTTGACGAACAAAGGCCACCCAGCATTCGTCAATTAAGCTGCGGTTAACCGCAGCTTCAGGGGGGGTCAATTGGCGGGTGGTCCCGGGTGGTCGTGCATTCGGTAGTTTGTTCGGTAGATTGAATCTACCGAACACCCCGGCAGAAAGGCACGAATACGCCTTTCTGCAGGGAAAATAAAAGCTTTAACATGTAGGGCCATAGTCCAAAGGGAGCAGGCGAGCAACCAGGCTTCTCCAGTGCCCGGTGGCGAGGTTGGTTCCGCCACAATTACATTTACTGCCCCTCTCCAATAGTCCTTGTATTACACTCTATCTCTGTATTACACACAGTATCCCTGTATTACACACAGTATCCCTGTATTACACACAGTATCCCTGTATTACACACTGTATCTCTGTATTACACACTGTATCTCTGTATTACACTCTGTATCTCTGTATTACACTCTGTATCTCTGTCTTACACTCAGTATCTCTGTCTTACACTCAGTATCTCTGTCTTACACTCAGTATCTCTGTCTTACACTCAGTATCTCTGTCTTACACTCAGTATCTCTGTCTTACACTCAGTATCCCTGTCTTACACACAGTATCCCTGTATTACACTCAGTATCTCTGTATTACACACTGTATCTCTATATTACACTCAGGTTACTGGCTATGGGAGGATAATGTATAATAAACACAGGTTACTGGCTATGGGGGGATAATGTATAATAAACACAGGTTACTGGCTATGGGGGATAATGTATAATAAACACAGGTTACTGGCTATGGAAGATAATGTATAATAAACACATAAAAAAAAATGCAGCTTCAGAATTAATCTGAATTGTATGCTGTCTAGGGGGTGGGAGGATCTGGGAGGGAGGGTCTGCTGCTCATTGGCTGGCATGTGTCTGCTGACTGTGAGGTACAGGGTCAAAGTTTACTCAATGATGACGAATAGGGGGCGGACCGAACATCGCATATGTTCGCCGTCCGTGGCGAACGCGAACATGCTATGTTTGCCGGGAACTATTCGCCGGCGAACCATTCGGGACATCACTTATCAGCATATCAAAACTTTTTGGCTTTTAAGTTGCTATAATTTGACATTAGGCCCTTCATATTATGCTTCATAGTACAGTCTCTGTGTAGTACATGCTGTCACATAGAATGTTTATTCAGTATGGTCTCTCTCTGTATCACAGTGCAGTCTGCATATACATGGTCAGTACAGTATATCCCAGAACCTGCTGGTTCCCATGGCTCCATTGTCTGAGCCCAATGCTGTGGGGATAATCATTGCTCACGGTAAGTAAATGATTAATGTTATTTCTGTGCCACATTTTAAGAGGTGTGTCTGCTCTGTGCCATATTCTATTGATCTACAATTGCATGTTCACTTGTATTAACACAGGCAGTGTGGGGGATGCAGTGTCAGTATCTCGTCCCAGTGTATACCTTTCAGATGATGGGGGCTACTCGTGGAGCCTTGTGCTGGATGGTCCACATCATTATGCAATCCTTGACTCGGGGGGGCTCATTGTGGCTGTAGAGCAAAGGGAACTTCCTATCAGCACAATAAAGTAAGTGATGAAATCGAACTGAGCGATTTCCTGGGTGGGTGTTTTCCAGATGTATGGGATGAACCACTGCAGAAAAATACAAAGGGAGATGGAAATACAAAGGGAATTTGTATGTTTGCACCATTCTAAATTGAGGATTGTGATCGTGTGGAGGCCATTACAATGAGCTCTGAGATAAGTAGTTAAAACCATGATGTGACTTTATTGTGTGAGGTGATTGTCTAGATGTGGCTTATATCGTACAGACCACTAACCCCTTAGACACAATCTGGTTCATAAAGACCCAATGCTACTATTGGAAGTCCTACTTAATTTGCATTTGCAGCACTACATAGCCCTGTAGCCAATAAAGTAAAGGGACATTCCATTTTGATATAGGATCGTTAAAGGCTGATTTGTTAGGAAATATTACGTCATTGTTTTTTTTGGTTTTTTTTTTTTAATCAAAGTTTATTGCAGCATATGTTGATGATATACAAGACAGGATTGCAAATCATTGCCACACAACACAATGACAAAGTACATAGCTGATAGATAACTCTACTAGATAACTCTAATAGATACTGCTCTAGTAATTTCCCGCATGGATTACTGTAACTCTCTCCTGATTGGTCTCCCCAAAAGCTGTACTGCCCCGCTACAGTCTGTAATGAATGCTGCAGCTAGACTGATTTTCCTATCCAGTCGGTCCTCTCACACCTCGCCCCTCTGCCAGTCCTTACATTGGCTCCCTGTATCCTATCGGAGTCAATTCAAAGTGCTAACCCATACATTTAAAGCACTGAACAATTCCAGCCCCTCTTATATCTCTTCACTGATCCAGAGGTATGCCCCTCCTCGTACCCTCCGCTCTGCCCGCGACCACCTCCTGACCGCTGCTCGCACCCGCACGGCCAACTCGCGCTTGCAGGACCTCTCACGGGCGGCTCCTCTCCTTTGGAATAACTTGCCTACTACCATCAGACTCTCCCCTAGTCTTCAATCATTTAAGAAGGGCCTTAAAACCCATCTCTTCAGGAAAGCGTATGGCCTCCCAGAGTAATCTCTCCCTTACATACCTGTCTCTTGCTCTCTCCTATGGGATAGTGCTTTGCTCTCTTCTCCAGCTCTGCTTCACTCCTACTTGATATTTCCTATCCTAATGTTTCTAATACCCCACCTCCTATAGACTGTAAGCTCATTTGAGCAGGGTTCTCTTCAACCTATTGTTCCTGTAAGTTTTCTTGTAATTGTCTTATTTATTGTTACATCCCCCCCTCAAAATATTGTAAAGCGCGGGGGCGGGGCCTGGCCGCGGAACGGAGCAGTCGCATGTCGCTGCTGCTCCTGCTTACCACCGTGCACACCGTCGACTACCGACGAACAGAGGCTGTGAACCACGACATAACGACTCCCAAACGACTGGGGCTACTGAGACCTACGTGTAGACACCAAGCAAGGTGATCTCTGCACCGGTCCCGACCCGCACGGGGTTGCGGCCTACGAGCATGGCGGCGGTGAGGGAGACGGCCGCTCTCTCACTGCTGAAGCAAGACACGAGACAAGGTTGGTGCCCTCGTTCCCCCCCCCTATGGACCGGCGGGGGTTATCCCGGTCCCCACCAATGGGACATACGTTGATCCAACAACTGCACCTACCCACTCAAGGCTGGACTTCGGATGTTCTGGGTCCAGCCACATGGCGGGAACCTCGCAAAGCACACTCCTTAAACCACCCAGGGACGCCTTGGAGTTCCTACACCAGCTATGCACACGCCTGTGGAGGGGGCACAATACCAAGGGACTGCCCTACAAACGAGGAATAAGAGAATTGGCGGCCTGGATCCGCCCGGCTACCCGGCGCCACCTGTGGGTGATCCCTCCACGGAAGGCAAAGGCGGCCTCTCAACGGAAACACAGCCTAGGCGAGGCCTTCCCGAACCATGTCGGCAAACACGAGGTGGAGGTAGGACCCAACCCAAGCAAGCTCCTGAATACACCCCGGACTCACCGCCAAACACACCCAACCACCAAAGGGGCCACACGATCTTCTTCCGAGCTGGGGGTTCGTATAGAGGTAACCCTCCCATGCCACCCATACACCCGAGGGGACAGCCGTGCACCGGCAAACCCTCAGGCCCACGACCCTGTTGATGGGGCCCATGGACTTGTGGCGCGAACCCCTACCAAGGCCTCGGGCCGAAGACACAAGGTCCCCAGACACCAATCGCCCGGTCGGAGCGGGCGGAGAGCAGGGAATCGGGAAAACCCGGGCAGAAACGATGCTGAGAACACCGCGCCGGACCACGAGGCGGTCTGCCTCCAGAAACATCCCAAAGGCATCGGGTGAACTGTCTCAACAACCCGCACCCCAGCCACCAGTCTAGACACCGGACAGACTTTGGGTGCTATCTCACTGCTGTAATTGTAAGGCAGTCTAGAGTCACTAACGTTATTATCTGCTTCAGTTTAACCCCTTACCTTGGTTTTGCTAGCTATAAAGCAATTACGATACTGAACTGTCTGGCCCAGCATTTGGACTAACCTGTTCTATGCATGTTTATCGTATAATCTAGAGGCGCATATGATATTATAGAAATACTGATACGGAACCGACTAGAGGTAGCAAGATTGTTATCCCGGCAGGGTCACATCCACCTCAGTCCTTTATTGTTTAGCTTGAATAGCTTGTTTAGCCTGTTTTAATGATAATAATGGAAACCGTCATTTGCCTGCAGTTAGGGTAGCCTTTGTTAATAACCCTTTGTGTGTTCATTTGACCCGCAAATACTACTAGGCCTGTATTACTATGTTGTTCCTATGTCGTTATAAAACAAAGAAATATCTTGTTTAGCTATGACCACCAGACTTGTATATGAAGCCTAACTTTATTACTTTTGCTTCTCAGCCAAGCTTGTACCACTCTGTTTACATGATTGTTCCACACAAAAAAAAAAAACCATGGCAATCTTTCTTTGAGGTGCATTGCACACTATCTTGATATTGTTAACTCGTGTTATCCCACAATGCCTCCTCTTTCTCTTCTGTACCCCATGACGCATTTGCCATAATAAAAGAAAGATTTACAAAAAAAAAAAAAATTGTAAAGCGCTACGGAATCTGTTGGCGCTATATAAATGGCAATAATAATAATAACCGTTATGGGTATTAAGATGTAAGTCGGTGCCAAATAACAAAATCTGCGAACATATAACAAGTAGTGTGGTGACACAACAATATATAAACCAAGATGCGTATATGTATTCTACATATAGCGAATAAACGAAAGAGTGTGTAGTGGTTCAATAAGACAACATTTGGTCGCCCAGCCGAAGCAGGTCAGCTTAGTACAGCGCTTTGAAATTAAGCCTTAGTTGTCATGTTAGGTTAGTTAAAGTTGACATGGGTGCGTATAAGATGCAGAGTGGCTAGGCCCAAGAGTGAACGAATGTTTTAGGAGTGTTATATAATATTACAGCATAATATTGGCCCTGTCAGACATAGGTAACTGATGACAAACAAAGTTTATCAAATGTAGGTACTTAAACTCAAAAAGAAAAGCCAAGATAAAAACATTAGTATTTAAATTAATTTTAAAAAAATTAATTAAACATTAGAACATGATCCGAGCCAAGGTGGGGAAAGAAAAAAAATTACAAAAAATAGTTTTATTGAAAATCTGGTCCAATTCCCTATGGAGATGGGACAGAAAAAGGGGAAAGGCCTATGTGTAGATCCCCTCCAAACATCAATGGACCGATGTCTCTGGGTGCCTTAAACAAGCACACAGCCAGGCGTTGCCAGACGCCAAATAAAAATAAATGAATAGGTAAATGATGGGGGTAAAAAATGGTTTGACATGACTGCTGTCCCTTTTACAGTCCAATGGCTAGTTAAGGTCAACAGTTAAGCAAACAAGGGTATGCAGGCTGTCAGCGACTTGAAAGCGTTGGGTCCCTCAGGGTTCCGATCCTCCGCCCGGCTCCCCCAATCAGTCCTATCCCACTGTCAGAGTATTCTGTAGTACAGTTGGCACTCAGAGGCAGGGTAGTCCACTAGGTCCCCCCACCAAGAGTCCGTGGATCATCTGCCACCTGCACCTTCAGAGTCTCCAAAATGCATGTGTCCCCATATGTCTCACCCATCACCGGTCACACACTTGGTGCAGGCGTGCGTCAACCGCGGTCACCGGTATACCAGAGAGTCGCACAACCCAGCCCCACAGGACTCGCAATGCTGGGGACAAAATCTCTCTAGGTCACCACAATTTCAGTACGCAGGCCACCCAGTGGGCTCTAGCTGTAGGTCTGGGCACAGTGGTCCTATGTTGCAGCCTAGGTCTTCAGGTCAGTATACCCTCTTGCAGCCATTGATAGAAGCAAAAGTGATGTTGCAGTTGTGCTACCCTCAATAATGATCCATAGTACGACCAGGGCTCAGATCCTTGGGGCGGGATAACCCCCACCGGCCAAGGGGGGCAGCGGGGACAGGCCTCAATCTGTCATGTGCTGTGATCAGTGTGGACTCATGATTTGTATTTCCATCTGCCTTGTGGTGTGTATCAGCAGACTGCCTGCTTTCACTGGTGAGTTGCATATCTTCTGGCTCAATAGTACATGTAGACCCAGAGCGCTGGCGTGTATAGGTAGGTGCTGCGGTCTGTACCAAACTGCGATACCCGGAATGCCAGTAACTTCCCTTTCATTGATTAGGCAGTATCTGAGGTTTAGAGGGGCACTGTGGGTGCCCTGTTTACCTATTTTATAGGCCCGGAGCCGAGGGAAATGGCTGCTGCTCAGCTCGGCGGCCCCGCCTCCCATGTCATTGGTTCTTAACCACTTATGGACCACGTTATGTGATTGTCTGTGCAAGTCTTTAACGCCCATTGATGACAGACTGTCATGCCTTTAAAGTACTGGTAACCTCAAATAACTGCTGTACCATGGAGCCCCAGGTATCATTGGATACCTGAAGGACCTCTGTGTCAGTAGGGGTACAATTTGTCTATCCAGACTGACAGATAAGCTATATAAATAGCGCTTAAAGTGAGCACTGCATGTAGACTTCTAAATCACCGCAGTGATTTTGAGTCTGCCGCCACAACGAGAGAGACTCCCCATGGTCTAAAAAAAACCTGGTCACGTCTCTCTGCAGACCTCACTGCTCAATGATCAGTGCTGGGCTTTGACAGCTGCCCGGCACTGGTCACTTTGTGCAGAAGCTGCAGCATGAGAGATCTCCTTCTTGTGCTGCTGTCAAAAAGTACAGCAGAGAAATTCCTCTGGGTTGGGATTAGGGGTAGCACTGTGAGTTGGATTATGGGTAGGATTAGTGGATAGATTAGGATGGGATTGGGACCAAAGGTATACATATGGGATATCATTGCACTCAAGAACAGTAGCAGAATACTAATATTGGGTCTTTACAATAGTGGGAACATATATGTGGTCTGTGAATTCCCCAAAAGAAAACCACACCAATTTAAATGTAATCAGCAGATTTGACTAAGGTTAGTGATAAAATGGTTAAACAAAAAGGGTTAAAATCCTTTGTAAAGGGGAAGAGCCTGACACCTGAGCGGAGTGGATGTGCAGAGCCTGAGCTCCTGTATTTTGGGGTGCTGATCCCTGCCAACTTGCACCAACGCTCACCATAGAGTAGCATCAGAGCCTGGTCCCCAGAGAAACAATCAGAAGCTTCCCATAAGCCTACAGCCTGTCTGTGACTCGATACTCTCCGTGTGGGTGACTGGGGACGGAGAGGGGGAGAGGCGGCCGATCTCCTTGCTTTCAAGATTCCAGTCCGGTTCCACTGAACTTTTTGTGGTATTACACACATCTGTCTATAGAAACTGGTGACCCATGTATTTTAAAATGTAGAGCGCTTTTGTATTTATTTTTTTTTAAAAAGGAACTCTTTACCCTTTTCTTTCTATGTATTTTATTTTTTATTTTATTTTTTTCCCCCTCCCTACTTTAACTTTTCGTTATCCCCCAGATTTTCAACAGATGAAGGACAATGTTGGTTTAATTATACATTTACCAATGACCCTGTTATGTTCACTGGTTTGGCATCTGAGCCAGGTGCTCGTTCCCTAAATGTCACAGTATGGGGTTATCGCCCAAGCTACCTGCAACGTGTCTGGGTGTCTTACACTGTTGACTTTGCCGTTCTCCTTCAGAAAATCTGTAAGTACCCTCTGTAACTTCATGATCGTGGTGCATGTTTAAACAAAATAGAATTTATCATCCGTCTAATAAAAAAACCTATACACCTGAAAAGTCTCAATGTACGCCATGCCAGATACTCTGGGCTATCTACATTCCCATAAATGTGCTCTAATCGGTGTGTGTAAAATACTAGAGAAATAAAAAAGGATGTTGGTTTAAAAGTTCACTCCAAGCTCCATAACCACTACAGGCTGGAGCCCAGGTCAAGTTTTTCTAAATGGGCAATTCTGAAACCTTTGATTGTGGTGTTTGGAGCATTCATTTAATGTCCTTTAGCACCAGATGTTTTTTTTTTGTTTGTTTTTTATATAAATGATTATGTATTTATTATGGAAGTGTGCAACACATTAAGCATTAGAGCATTGTCTTGTCAAGAACACTCTGATAAATACCGTATTATATGTTAATGGACGAATTAAACGTAGAAACTGTTTTACCAGGATTCATTGAGATTGAATTTAAAAGGCACTAATTTTGTCCATCTATCAATTGATATAATGGGTTCTGGTCTTGGTCTTAACATATTTTATAGACCTAAAGCTAAAATTCTTTTTAAAAATAACTGAATAAAATTTCTTCTCACCACCATAATAAAAAAATGTAAAAGGTGTGCATGTGGTGATTAAATCCAAGAAGATGCGTTGATGCCAGGTGGAAATATAGCTTCCCACACTTACAAATTATATTGTCTCTGAAACCTTCCTTACACCCTTACTTACCATTCTTTGCTACCCCACTATATTTCTCCCCACAGGTGTTGAGGATGACTATATTAAGTGGTTGTCACATTCAACTGACCCCGGTGCACCAGCTGATGGTTGTGTTTTAGGATATAAAGAGCATTATCTACGTCTCCGAAAATCTTCTATGTGTCAAAATGGACGGGACTATTTTGTGAACCGAGAAAACACATATTGTACTTGCACGCTTGATGACTACATGTGGTAATAGCACATATACTCATTTTTTATTTCTTCCTGGGAAAGTGTACTCGAAGACCACCTAGTGCCATTTATCTGACTCTGTTCTCTCTTTCCAGTGACTTTGGATATTTCCGTAAGGAGAATGAGTCTGAATGTCAGGAGCAGCCAGAGCTCCGAGGCCATGAGCTAGATCTGTGTTTGTTTGGAGAAGAGGAGAAACTCACAACCAGTGGGTGAGTGAATGTTGATTCTTCTTACTAATCCTTCACAGAAGTAGCATTGCCCTCTGTTTTCATGGAATTTCTGAAAGACATTCTTAATCTTGAGTTGGGATTGAGTGAATATTCCTCAGGAAAGAAGCAGTAGAAGAATACAATCATGTTTTATGTCCTGTTATTCTAATTCTGTTGGGTTCCTATGAGTTTCTACATAGTCCTCGATTTTAATCTGTTTGTGGTTATTTCTGTTGCTGATCCAAGCTATTGAAAAAAGTACACCTTGAGGTTGTGTTTATTTAGTAAGGCAGTGTGTTTGTAGTAATGTTGGATGTATTTATACAGTAAGGCAGTGTGATTGAATGTGGGGGTGTATCTATAAGGTGAGGCAGTGTGTTAGTCGTGGGGTGTAATTATACAGTGAGGCAGTGTGTTTTAAATAGTGAGATGCATACATGTGAGGTAGTGTGCTTAAATAGTGAGATGCATACATGTAGTGAGGTAGTGTGCTGAAATAGTGAGATGCATACATGTAGTGAGGTAGTGTGCTTAAATAGTTAGATGTATTCATGTAGTAGTGAGGCAGTGTGTTTGAATGTGAGGGTGTATATATGCAGTGAGGCAGTTTGTATGAATGGTGAAGTGTATATTTACAGTGAGGCGGTGTGAGAAGTGTTGGTGTATATGTATACAATTTATTTAAAGGGTTGTGTGTGTGTGAAAGCATTGTACACTCCCTACTCTCTGCACCCTTCTTAATTGTGCCTAACTTCCCATCCCCCCTCTGGTTTCTCACATTGTCACCCCTGAAATCCACATATCTACTTTTCCGTCCAACCTCCATAATCTCATGTAATAGCTGGGTTTTCCTCTACCCACTGCTCCTCTGCTGGCTACCTCCTCTGTGAGGGAGAGAGTGGCTGGGATAGACCAGCTTCCAGTCCACAGAGCACAGCTTCTGCAGAGACTGGTGGGCAATCATTGTGACTGTATTATCTGGACCCCGCTACAGGAACAGGATAGGAGAGCTGGGGGGGGCGGGAGGGAGAGGTAAGGTTCCTAATAGGGACCTGTGGTCTCTAGGCCCACTCAATGCTGAATAACCAGTTGTAGAGTTCTGTGAACTTCCCAGCTGGTATATTGCTTCTCAACAGCAGACTCGGGGCCGCCCAAGTACTCAGACCGTCCTTGCAATAAGGTTAATGATATTAATTTGCTAAAATGATTGCACTTCATAGAAGGAAGGGCTATAGAAAAAAAATGAAAAGAAAGTTACCTTCTCATCCCAATGTGCATGCCACAGTTTACACAAGAAACTTTTAATGTGACTGATACTTTCACAATCTCCTTTGGAAAAATATCAGCTACATAAAACCTTGTAGTAGTATCTTTTTCTTTCTAAATTTTTCATGCTTCGATTACTGAGCGCTTAATAGGAGTAGGAGTGTTGGGAGCTGTAGTTCTATGAAAGCTGCTTAATTCTAAGTGGTATTTTCATTTTGGCCATTTTGTATGTATTCTCTGACCCCATTTTTGAGATTCACGTTTTTTTTTCCATCTTTGTCATTTGTATTACAATAAAAATTCCCTAACTAACCATGCCAGTGTACCCGAAGTCTCTTATTATTTTGTAATGTCTGCAGCTACAGAAAGATTCCTGGAGATAAGTGTGCGGGAGGAGTAAATCCAGTGCGAGAGGAAATGGACCTGAGAAAAAAATGCACAAATGGCTTAGAACAAACATCACGGGTACAAAACCATTAAATCCACACTGAACCGAATATTCCTTTTCACTTGCATTCATTTCTAGTTTGGTATATGATACCGTTTCATGTAGTGAAAGGAAGGGAACATGAACAGAATAGAAGGTCCCTTCTGAGCTCTATAACCACAACAGCTTATTACAGTTGTGATGGCGCAAGGAATCTATTTTGTGCAAGTCTACTTTAAAAAAAAAAAAAAAATTTTTTTTTTTTTTAAATGAAGTGACGTGTACAGTGAATGTATTATAGTGCATACCTCCATCTTCCCACAATCCCTTGTACACATTTTCTCATGGGGGACTCGTATCATGTATGCCTGAGTTTCACATATGTATTTTCTAAAGGGATTCTACAGTGTAAGGAATACAACCGCGCATTCCTCACACTGTAATTCCCATGGCCCCATTCCCACCCTCCCCCGGCATTGAAAAGGTTAGAAAACCTTTTAAGCACTTACCTGATTCCAGCACTGGTCTTTCTCAGACATGAAGGGGGGGAGTAGGAGGGGAGGGTTGTTTAGGAAGCTAATGCGCATATGTGCTGGGCGCATTTGGCCCTCCCCATTGCTTCAATGTTTTTCTATGGGGATTTTACAACCACTAGAGGCAGTCTTAGTCCTGCAATGTAATGACTCTGCACCCAGACCACATCAATAAGCTAATGTGGTCTGGATGCCTATAGTGTCCCTTTGACTGAAGGCATTGATTTTACTCATTTCACTTTAGTACTATTTAAACTGGACCCATTACCTTATTACATGATAACAATTTTTCCTTTCTAACCCTAGTATGTGGTTTTGATTAATTTTCTAGATGCGAGTGTGCCAGAGACAAAATATCTGTGCATCTGTTTCCATTGTGCCAGATGTGCATATGACTGCTTAGGCATTCCTGTAACAACCTGGCATAGTAGATCTCTAATTATTATTAATAATACTTACCGTATCTTAATATGTAATGTGACTTCTTACAAGGACATTGTGGAACTGTGAATCACTGTAGGTTGAGAATTGGCCATTTGAAGTCTTACAAGGTTAGTTACTA
Organism: Pelobates fuscus; assembly: GCF_036172605.1. Classification (NCBI taxonomy): domain Eukaryota; kingdom Metazoa; phylum Chordata; class Amphibia; order Anura; family Pelobatidae; genus Pelobates; species Pelobates fuscus. The sequence continues at coordinate 164,816,196 of NC_086317.1, read as the reverse complement.
AAGCGGGATTTAACAATTCTTATTTTAGTGAATAACCCTGATAGATAGATATCATACTTGTTTGTAAGTCTATTCATTTTTGCTGTCTCTTTAGGATGGAGCGTACTCGAGCCGAATCCCTGTCATTCTGTCGGTGGTTATTGTTCTACTAGTTGCTGTTGCTGCTGCTGTCCTGATAATCAAAAAATATATCTGTGGAGGGAGGTGAGAGTGATGGGTTTGTAGGGAGCAGTTAGATCTCTTAACAGTACACATTTTTCAATGACCCATTTGTGTCTTGCAGATCATTGAATCCCATTTTTCTATTCTGCTCATTTCTTTCAATACAGGTTTTTGGTGCATCGATACTCTGTCCTGAGACAGCATGCCGATACACAGGGGGATGAGCCACTTGACACCAGTATTACAGATCCACGACGGGGCGGTCATTTTCATGATGACTCTGATGAGGTGAGAGCGTGTTTAACCTGTTGGAAACCTCAATTTGTAAAGATTGAACAGGTTTCAATCTGTATTTTTTTCTTTTTCTTTAGGATCTTTTAGAGTGATATCTGCTGCACGTTGCTGTGGCCTAAAGGATCATATGAGAGCCAGCTCAAGGCTTGAATAGTTGAATTGATTTATGGACTTCACTTCCAGATGAAGTTCAAGTGAGATCAAGGATGCTGGAGTGTATCAGGAACTCCTTTCTCATCCTGCTCCTGGCAGCAACTCAGTAGCTGGAATGTTGACATAGCTATTTACAGAATTTGGATGGGGATGATATTGATGGTGGCAGCTTGCGTGAAAAGCCTTTACCTATGAGTAATTATCTACCAGCTCCAGGATGTCTCCAGTTTTCTCTGCAAATATTCTTCCTCCCCCCCTCCCCCTTTTTCTTTCATTTTGGTTGTTGCAAGCTTTTTGGGCTGAAATGATTTGGCAGTTAATTAAAACACTGTATATATAGATTATTGCAAAACATTCAATTATGTTTAATGCACTGGTTTAAGGTTTAGGTAGTTTTACATTTCTGTGCATCTTTGTAAAAAAAAAAAAAAATCCCTTTAAACTCAAGCAATAATGGACTTCAATGTGGACTTTTCTCTTTGAATAGGAGCTCCTTCAAAGAAAAATAATTTCCATTTTACCCATGGATCTTTAAAATTGCATTACTATTGTATATACTTTTTTAATTTGTAATATTTGCCTTAGATGCTGAAATTTGACCGTGTTAGACCAGGGGCTGTATTTCCCCCCCCCCCCCCCCCCCCCCCCCCAAAAAAAAAATACAGTATGGGAAAGCATGTTAAAGCACTTAAGTCAGTGGATAAGCCTCTTTACCATAGGGAATATATATATATATATATATATATATATGTATTCTCTATGGAAATTTAGACACTGATAAATTTTGCCTACATTTTATTATCCCTTTTAGGTTCACTCTCCATGTTTTCCGCATCTTAGTAAATCTTTGCCCCTTTCTGTGTATGTATATAGCACTAAAGAGTGGGAGGGCTGTATATAGGTTCGGTGATTTACTTTATATTGGACTTTCTCTGTATATTTGTGCTATAAAACTGTCAGAATAAATAATTTAAGTTTTATTCTGTTGCAATTGTATTTTTTTTGCCTTTAAAATTAGGATTTATATTGCAGCAGGGTATAAAGCGACATGGTGCCATCAATTTTATTCAATAGTATCTCGAATCTTACATTTTTACAACATTTTTAGCAAGTCCGTTTGAGTGCAAGGTACAGTACAGTGGAACAGTACAGCGTTTTAACTGGTTTTCCAGATTATGGTCTGGTTCACATTAAATCTTTCTACATTCAATAATTGTATAGAATATATGGAATTTGCGAGTAGTGGCGCTTAAGAAGAGATTAGTATGTGTAAAGCTGCTACCACCTGAAGTGCCGTCCTCTCACAACCTGGCACTTACAAAATCAGTGTGATAATTATACTAAGTGATATCCAAGACAAAACCCAGTTTAAGGTGGAGCGCTTGAGAAGTAACTTACCCCCCTTGGAAATATAAATGACCTAAGGGGGAAATAGAATACAATAGTGTAGAGTGTTTCAATATAATCAGAGTGAAGGAACTCAATAATGGTTCACTCACGTGGTTCTGAGCCTAAACAGGACAGGCTCAGATCTCTCAGGCAGACGTGTACTTTAGGGAGACACGGACCCTTTAACTGGTGGTTCTTTGGATCCTTTTTCTAAAATGGAACAAATACCAATATCTGGTGTAGTAGGTTAAGGATACCAATGTGTGCAGGTAAGTAAATAGAACTGCTCACCTTATATAGAGCCTAAGACTAAGGCTCTAAGTTTTCCAGCAAATGTGTCTTTAAGAGGACACATACCCTTCTTTAATTGGAACAGGAACTTGAAGTGCAGACTGATCAAAATCTCAGAAGGACTTAATAGTAAAAAATGAATTTATTATATAAAAATATATGGTATATAAAACAAAAAAATGAATAAATAGCAAAAGGTCCAGTCTTGTTAGTTTATCCGAGACGCGTTTCGCCTGGTCGGCTTTTTCAATCGGTGTCTGCCTCTTGGTTTCCTGTCTTCTTTTAAATGTTGCCTGTTGGTTTCATTGGTGGGTAGATATGCGCGCTCTTGTTGTATTACAGCTGCAGGCTTGATTTTTCGTTCCGGTTTCGTCGACCGGAAGTGACGTCATGTTGGTGCCGTCGGCCGGAAGTGACATAACGGCATGAATCTTATTCCCAATTGAGTACATTGGCGCCATTTTGTTTAATGGCAAAGATCTAATAGAAAGGTAGTACTCCCATAGACATATGAAATAAGGGAGTAAGGGCAATAAAAAGTAGACCAATATCAGTGTTATTAGTAGAAACAGAAATATAATCTAGCGATCTTAAAGGTGTAGCATATTATAGGATAGAGATTATACATTTCCTTAGTTAAATAAATTGTACTTATATATATTGAAGTGCACAAAATGCCAGTGGTAATATATTCAAAACTAGAGCAATCATTGTTAGTGGGTGGTATGGATAGCCTTGAAAGATCTAACAAATTCACTCCTATAATACAAGAAAGGAAAATAAACACATATATGGGGGGGGAGGGGGGTATCCAAAACAGAAATTAAAACTCCGTAATATAAGTATAAAAATTATAAAAAGTGACAGAGCTCAAAGTCATTTTTGAGGCCATGAGGTGTCAGTGTATTTAAGTTAAAAATCCACCTCATTTCAGTCTGTCCTAGGCGTTTAATCAAGTCTTCCCCTCTCCAATTTGATACAAGTTTTTGTATACCCATGAATTTCATATTGTTTGGGTTTTTGTTATGTTTTTCCAGGAAATGTAATGATAGACTGTGTTTCTCGAATCCATTCTTTACATTCCTGATGTGTTCTTGTATGCGCACGTTAAGGGGGCGGATAGTGCGTCCCACATAAAATAAACCACAAGGGCATATAATTACCACTTTTTTGGAATAACATGTGATTAATTCCTTTATTTTAAAAGTTTTTTCAGAATTATTGGGATGTCAGAATTATTGGGATGTTTAAAAGTCTGTACATGTCTCTTTCTATTTTGTGTATTTTTACATGCACCACAGGTGCCGCAACCAAAGAAACGCTTTGTTTTATTTAAAAAATGATCGTTTTCCTTGTTTCTTATGTGGTTGTGTACTAGAGTACGGTTTAAACTTGGGACTCCTCTATAAACTATGGTCGGCTTCTCGGGGAGAATAGAGTTTAATACATCATCATTTCTTAGAATGGGTCAGTACTTGTTGACGATTTTCTTGAATTGATTGCTTTTACAGTTGTAATCACATACAAGGACTGGTGGAGGGAGGGGGTAGGGGTGCTGTGGGGGGGTGGGGTAGGGGTGCTGTGGGGGGGGTGGGGGGGTGGTAGGGGTGCTGTGGGGGGGTGGGGGGGGTAGGGGTGCTGTGGGGGGTAGGGGTGCTGTGGGGGGGTGGGGGGGCTGTGGGGGGGTGGGGGGGCTGTGGAGGGGGGGGGTAGGGGTGCTGTGGGGGGGTGGGGTAGGGGTGCTGTGGGGGGTGGGGGGGGGGGTAGGGGTGCTGTGGGGGGGTGGTAGGGGTGCTGTGGGGGGGTGGGGGGGGTAGGGGTGCTGTGGGGGGTGGGGGGTGGGGGGGGTAGGGGTGCTGTGGGGGGTGGGGGGGGGGTAGGGGTGCTGTGGGGGGGGGGGTAGGGGTGCGGTGGGGGGGGTAGGGGAGGGGTGCTGGGTGTAGGGGAGGGGTTCTATGTGTGTGGGGGTAGGGGTACTATGTGTGTGGGGGTAGGGGTGCGGTGGGGGGGGGGTAGGGGTGCTGTGGGGGGGGGTAGGGGAGGGGTACTATGTGTGTGGGGGGAGGGGTACTGTGGGGGGTAGGGGTGCTGTGTGTGGGGGATGGGGTGTGGGTAAACGTTTAAAAAAAAAAGTAGGGGGCGGAGCCAGCAGCGCAACGAAGCGGTCGCATCTCAGCGAGCTCCGATCCCAACTCACATAAACAGACCCATAAATAGCGAATTCTACCCAAGAACCTACCTAATAGCCCGACCACGGGAGTGCAGCAGAACATGGGCAGAAAGTCCAAAAAAACAAAGGCGGATAAAAGCCCTCCCGGACGGGACATTGCCGACATGCTGCGGAACACGCAACAGGCCGCATGGTCCAAGATGGCGCTGGAGGACGATTTTGCCTCATACTCCTCAGAGGACTTTGCATCAGACCTGATGGAGGGAGCGTCCTTCAGACCATCACTAAAACAAAACACGGTGGCCAACTCACCCGGAGACCCGGTCACTGCAAGCCAGCTTAACCCCTTAAGGACCAAACTTCTGGAATAAAAGGGAATCATGACATGTCACACATGTCATGTGTCCTTAAGGGGTTAAAGAAATGCTAGCTGACTTACGCAAAGACCTATCCGCAGACATGGCCTATTACAAAGCAGCCATAGAAGGGGCCCAGTCGAAGATTACCCAACTAGAGGCCTGTGCGAGCACCCAGGACTCCAGGCTAACGGCGGTTGAGCAACAAGTGGCTGACCTAGCAAGGCAGCAACAGGCCACAGCAGACCGCCTGGATACACTGGAGGACCAAAGGCGACGCCACAACCTGAAAATCAGGGGGATACCTGACTCTGTGAGCCTCACTGAAATACCCCACTATATTCGACGACTCCTGAGTGCCCTGCTCCCTCCAAAACAGGCAAAATCCCTGAGGCTCGACGGGATGTTCCGACTACCGAAGCCGACCCGGGCTCCATTGACCGCATCCGCGGACCTTATCGTACGCTTCCAGAGCGTATCGGACAAAGCGGCTCTTCAAGCTACACTGAGGGGCAAAACACCCTTATCGTTTGAGGGTAGCAACCTAACCTTTTTCCAGGACATCACCAGGAGTACGCTTGCCTGGCGAAAATCTCTACAACCATTGTTGCAACTCCTCCGTTCCAGAGAGCTGCCCTACCGCTGGGGGACCCCGCGAGCAGTACTACTCACCCTTAACGAGACCTCACATAAAGCACAGAGCTTTCAAGAATTGGAAGCACTCCTGCAATCTGCGGGTATATTCCAAGCTGCACCCACGAGAGGATCAGGACTGGCCGTGATCAACCCAGCTACCGTACGGGAGTTCACCCCGAGAGCACCTCTGGGACCGACACCGACCAATCCGCCGACTTGAGCCACTCGAGACCATGGACCTTCAAGTGACGCCTCTCACACTCCACCAGCGACACACAAGTTTTCCACTGTTTTAAACCCCCACGCCCGGGACTAGCACGCAGCACGGGTACCGGCTGAAAACGGCAGGACAACCTACCGCAGCTTTGCTATCCAAGCTGCAAATCCCCTACCACGGGAGAACACAGATCCGAACTTGCCGAACTAACCTTGCCGCTCCATGTCATCGAGCCTGGGACGATTTTAATTCCTGTCTCTGACTCTCTTACTATCCTTTGGGCAGGATACGTAATCCTTGTCTTGCCTACGGAACACAGCAGAAGCACCAGGACTTATCCGACATGCAGCTGTTCCTTCTCCTGCAACAACTCGTAATTATGATCTGTGACCAATTGCAGTACACTACTCCACATATGACCCTACATGTAACATAGGTTTACGTAGCGGTAGTTTCATTTTATAGATCAGCACTCACACTCACTTCCACAAATCACTGGCCGTTAGTGCCAGAGGTACACTTGTAGCCACCGACCCCGTATTTCACTGGGACTACTGGTAATAGACAGATTAATACTCAGCCAGCTTTACGCCTCCATACGTACCACAGGTCACACACAGTTTTGGTAGGCCTCTCCCTAACACCGCACAATCGGATGCACTCAGAGGGGTAGCGTACTTGCATGCCTCAAATTTAATAGGTCGCTACTTAAAACCAGTCTATATATCTCACTACTATATAAACTGCACCAGCCTGTACGCCCGGCGTAGCTGAGCGCAGCTGGAACATTTAGTCTACCCAACGCGCAGACGTAACCTGTCTACGCCTATATAAATTCCCACACTCCGATCGCAGTACTCTCTAGCGAATTTAAACCAATATGCAGGGCAGCATTGTCCCTACCTGATAGAGGAAAGTCGAGTAATCCAACATGGGCATACTAAAATGTAAGATAATGTGGTTCACTAAAACCTCCTAAGCATGCTGTTACTCACCTGCAAAACTCATCAAGCGTGCCTATTTTGCTTACATAGTTTGCACCCTAGCCTAACTGCAGCAGAATGTGGACAACCGTGATAACCTACCTACCTTAGCATTGTTAAAAGTTAACCTTATCATTGTTATTTTGTTTAAATGTTTTCACTGTCTAGCCTATCGGATGACTATTAGAATTCTATAAAAATGTGCAAGAGCTCATGCCACTGCTCACTGCTAGATTATCCTCAGACACGCTGCTGTGGCATATGTTATTACTATGTATGTGTGCCTATAATGCCTACACAGTTTACACCCTAGCCTAACAGACTCAAAATGTGGACAACCGAGATAACCTACCTACCCTAGCACGGTTAAGCGTCAGCCTTATCATTTTATTTTATTTAAATGCTTTCACTGTTTAGCCTATCGGGTGACTAATAGACTAAAAAAAAAAAAAGTATATTAAATTATCTCCCCCCCCCCCCCCTTCTTACCTTTAATGAAGGAGGGTGGGGGACACAGTCATCCCTGGTGGTCCGGTGGTGGCAAGTACTGCTTCCGGTTCGGGAGACAGGGGAGGGATCTTTGAAGCAGCTCCCCTGTCCTCCCGCGCGATGCTGTGTGGAGTGTTGCCATGGTAATGCGCGGCAACGCTCCACACAGCTTGCTCGCGGGAGGACAGGGGAGCTGCTTCAAAGATCCCTCCCCTGCCTCCCGAACCGGAAGCAGAGTAGGCGCCTGCTGTTTCGGGCAGGCAGGTGCCTACTCTGCAGTGATGGCAAACCTATGGCCGCGTGCCCACAGAAAGGGCCCGGCGTGCCACCTGTGGCACGCATGCCATAGGTTCGCCATCACTGTTGTAGACCGATATTGCAGAGGATGAGAAGAAGCTGTTGATGATCAACAGTGTCAAAAGCCCCAGACAGGTCAAGGAGAATTAGGATAGAGTAGGGACCACGAGATTTTGCAGCTGTAAATAGTAATTTTAAGGGGGACTTGCATGATGGATAGAAATAAATGTATGTAAAATGACTATTTGTCATATGTACCTGTGCTCATGCCTTACTCAAAATGGCCGCTAGAGCACCCCCTCCCATCAACCAAAACCCTCATGTAACAAGATGGCGTCTCCATCCGGAGCTACACCCAAGATGATGATGACATCAACACCCTGGACGAAGTACATCAAGATTAAACACTTAACCAATTAAAAGTTTACTCTTCATATTTGCACACAATGCATTCCTTTGCCTTTATAAGGGGCTATGCCACCCCTCAAATAAACAATTAGAAGTTTTCATTTATCTGAACTTGTTGTCAGCGTGATTTCTTCAGCGTGCACGCATCTCACCTTGAAATCTGTACAGGGGGCAGATACTCAGGCAGACACTTGATCTGGTCCAAAACAGTAGCTCTATAAATTGTGAGTGGGACATTTTAATTTTCCTTTCTATTTACTTTGTGTAACAATCTACACTATGTTTTTGTTTTTATGTATTTAAGAAACAACATACTCACCACTGTGATCTGATATAAGAGAATACCTAAGGCATATGCACCTGTATTCCTGTCTTCCATTACACAAAATTGTTTGTATGTAATATAGCGCTTCACCTAGACACTGGTTATATAAGTATGTCTGTCTGTTTATGTATGTGTGTGTGTATTTATTTCCTTATGTGTGTGTGCAGTGTGCATAGGAATTCATTAATATTTTTTACAGTCCGGCCTCAAACAGTTAATAAATAAATATATATATAATATATATATATATAGTGTGTGTGTAGACCACCCAGGTGCAGCAATAAATACACAATAAAGGTAATTACTTCCATTATGTATCAGGCTATAACAAGAGGATTCCTCAAAAGTCCTCAAAATGCAAATATAAAATATAAGATACACCTAGAAAATTCATAGGGCAACACTATATAATCAGAATGTGGCCCCTCTGTGTAAATAATGCACTCACAAGATGTCGGAATATTAAGAGCCCATCAAGGTTTCTTTAAATGCTCAGCCACAGGCGTCCTGGGGTACATGTCAAAAGTAAAAAACTGGACATAGTACAGTAATGCTTAAATATAAATAGACACTTTAATTGAATGCACTGACAAAAAGTGAAAGATAAAAATGCTTATCAATTAGTCTCTGTGTCCCTCGGTTTCAGACGGATAGGAGACCAAAGTAAGCAATGATACCAAGCTCAACGCGTTTCGTCTCCTAATGGAGACTTCCTCAGGAGCAAATAAAATACAATAAAATGCAATTTGTAATAACAAAAATAAAACATCACATCATATCAAAGTCCGGAATTCCTTTTGAAGGTCCTCTCATCATTCGTTCCCCCAATCAGGGACGCTGGAGTCATCTGTTCCCAGTTTCCTCATCAGTTCGTTGCCAAATAAGGACTTCCATTTTTTCTGTGGAACGCATATGCGTTCCACCCGCCGGCGGTCCACGATGACGTCATCGGTCCGCGCATGGAACGCACATGCTTTCCACTTAGTTCAAGAGAGAGAATCTCAAAGACAAAAAATGAAAGTGCTAGAGACATCAGGCAGAATCACATCAGACACTCTGTATACACATAATAGATCAAGTATACATCGAATATACATTATTAGAATAAATCCAATATACATTAATGAGCACTACTCACAGAGGAAAAAAGGGACTATGAACTGGTCCCATGTTTAAAAAGTTTGAGGACCCCTGCACTAGAGGTTGGATTAACCCCTTAAGACCGGAGGGCATACTATTACGTCCTTTTTAAAGCGGCTCTAAACGCCGCAGGACGTAATAGTACGCCCTCCGTTTTTTTTTTTACTTACCTGGTCGCCGGCGATCGCGGTTGGGGGGACTCCCAGGGAGCCCCCCGCGGCACCTCCATCCTCTTCAGCCCCCCCGGCCATGTGAGAGTGAGGTCCTTGCGAGGACCTCACAATCACATGGCCGGGATAGCTGGCTGCAGCAATGCCAGCAGGGGGACTAACTGTAATGACAGTTAGTCCCCCTGCTGGCTGGAAATAAAATTAAAATAAAATAAGTGTAAAAATAAAATATATATACTTAGATCATATATATATATGTATTATATATATATGATCTAAGTATATATATATATATATATATATATATATACACACATATACACACACACGTACACTGTCTAGGTGTATTTTAATATTAATATATATATAATTATATATATATTAATATCAAATTACACGTAGACTGATACTGATTAAATATATATATATATATATAATTATTATTATATATATTTATATATAATATAAAAAAAATGTAAATACGTAAAAAAATAAAATAAAAAAAATAATTAAAAATAAAATATTAAAAAATATATAGATGTGTTTTATTTCATTCTAACTGTATTGTGATATTAATATATATATATATATATATTTATATCAAAATACACGTAGAACGAAATATATATCTATATACATAAATATATACCTATATATAAATAAAAATATTTTTAAAAAAATTATATATATATATATATATATACACATATGTATATATATACACATATATTAATTCTACACATATATTTATGTAATAATTTTAGGTATCCTAATTAATTACAATTAGCGGGACCTGCCTGACAACCCATGCCGAAAGTATAGGGAATTTAATTTGCTAGCACTATATTTAACCCTATAACTTTCCAAGACACCATAAAACCTGTACATGGGGGGTACTGTTTTACTCGGGAGACTTCGCTGAACACAAATATTAGTGTTTCAAAACAGTAAAATGTATTACAACGATGATATCGCCAGTAAAAGTGACGTTTTCTGCATTTTTCACGCACAAACAGCACTTACACAGACGATATTATTGCTGCAATACTTTTTACTGTTTTGAAACACAAATAGTTGTGTTCAGCGAAGTCTCCCGAGTACAACAGTACCCCTCATGTACAGGTTTTATGGTGTTTTCAAAAATTACAGCGTCAAATATAAGGCTTGTGTTTCATTTTTTTCACATTAAAATTCGCCAGATTACGTTGCCTTTATGACCCTATGGTAACCCAAGAATGAAAATTACCCCTATAATGGCATACTATTTGCAATAGTAGACAACCCAAGGTATTGCAAATCGGGTATGTCCAGTCTTTTTTAGTAGCCACGTAGTCACAAACACTGGCCAAAATTGCTGTTTTTTGCATTTTTCACACACAAACAAATACTAACGCTAACTTTGGCCAGTGTTTGTGACCAAATGGCTACTAAAAAAGACTGGACATACCCCATTTGCAATACCTTGGGTCGTCTACTATTGCAAATGGTATGCCATTATGGATGTATGTTTATTTCCTGGGCTACTATACAGTCTCAAAGGCAACGTAACCTATCTGGCTTTACACATGAGACTTTGCTGAATACAAATGTGTATTTTATTGCAGTAAAAGCAAACAGTATTATGACATTGACAGTTAAAATGTCATGTAGAACAAAGAAAAAAATTGTATTTTCTCCCATTTTTTTCATATTAAATTATGTTTCATAGTCAAATATTTGATATTAATATAAGTCCTGTTTCCCCTGAATAAAATGATATAATAAGGGGGGTGCATTTAATATGAAAGAGGTGAATTACGGTTGGACAGACATATAGCGCAAATGCCAGGTTTTGTTTCATTCACAACTTGTACATTTGGCTGCGGTCTTAACCCTTTCAGGACCGCTGACGGTTCAGGACCGTCAGCGGTAAAACGTGCGTTTGGACCGCTGACGGTCCTGAACCGTCATAACGGTCTGGGGCTACTTACCTGATCGCCGTTGGTCCCACGGCGGCGATCAGTGCTCCACCCGGTCCAGGGGGGTTGCCTGTCTGCCCGGGCAGTCCCCCCTCGGCAGATCAGGACCCCACGGCCATGTGATCACTCGATCACATGACCGCAATAGGTGTCTGTGTATCTGCCTGCAGGGGGACTGTCTGTGCTGACAGGCAGTCTCCCTGCAAGTGAAAAATCCAAAAAATAAAGTAAAAAAAAAAAAAAGTGTAAAATCAGTGTAAAAAAAAAAAAATAATATGTGTATATATATATATATGATATATATACATGTATTATATCTATATATAATATATGTATATGTATCATATATATAATGTCATATTAAGTGTATTTTTATATTTATATATACGTATATTAATATAAAAATACACTTATATTTAAATTACACACAAATATATACAATATATATATAATTGCTATATATATGGTATATATATATTATTATAAAATACAAATAATATGTTAATAAAAATAAATAACAAAAAATAAAAATAATTTAATAATTATAACAAAATATTTATATATGCAATTTTATTCTAACAGTATTTTGATATATATATATATATATATTTATATCAAAATATACTTAGAATGTAATGATATATATATCTATGTATAAATAAATAAATAAAAACAATACGAAATATACATATGTCCATATACATAATTACATAAATAATTTCATAAATATACACGTAGACGTCAAATATATAAATATGTATATATATTAAAATTGTACATGTGTATTTATGTAATATTTTTACCTAATTAAGTAATTTTAATGATTGCAATTTGAGGGACCTGCCTGCCAACCCAGGCCGAAAGTCCAGATAATTTAATTTGCTAGCACTGTGTTTAACCCTGTAACTTTCTATGACACCCTAAAACCTGTACATGGGGGTACTGTTTTACTCGGGAGACTTCGCTGAACACAAATATTAGTGTTTCAAAACAGTAAAACATATCACAGCGATGATATTGTCAGTGAAAGTGAAGTTTTTTGCATTTTTCACACACAAACAGCACTTTCACTGAGGATATTATTGCTGTGATACATTTTACTGTTCTGATACACTAATATTTGTGTTCAGCGAAGTCTCCTGAGTATAACAGTACCCCACATGTAGAGGTTTTATAGTGTTTGTGAAAGTTACAGGGTCAAATATAAGGCTTGATTTTACTTTTTTTTTTAATTGAAATTTGTCGGATTGGTTAGGTTGCCTTTGAGAGCGTATGGTAGCCAAGGAATGAGAATTAGCCCCATGATGGCATACCATTTGCAAAAGAAGACAACCCAAGGTATTGCAAATGGGGTATGTTCAGCCTTTTTTAGTAGCCACTTAGTCACAAACACCGGCCAAAGTCAGCGTTTCTTGCATTTTTAACACACAAACAAATATAAATGCTAACTTTGGCCAGTGTTTGTGACTAAGTGGCTACTAAAAAAAATGGACATACCCAATTTTGAATACCCTGGGTTGTCTACTTTAAAAAAATATGTACATGTTAGGTGTGTTTCGGGGATTTATGACAGATAACGGTGTTACAAGGTCACTATTGATACATTTAAAATATATATATATTGAAACAGCAATTTCCTACTTGTATTTATAGGCCTATAACTTGCAAAAAAAAGCAATAAAGCATGTAAACACTGGGTGTTTTTAAACTCGGGACAAAATTTTGAATCTATTTAGCAGTTTTTTTCATTAGCTTTTGTAGATAAGTAAAAGATTTTTCAAGTAAAAGTCCAAAAACATGTTTTTTTTTTTAATTTTCCACCATATTTTATTATTTTTTTTAAATACAATATTGGACATAATACAAATAATGGTATGTAAAGAAAGACCCTTTTGTCCTGAAAAAAACAATATATAACTTGTATGGGAACCGTAAATGAGAGAGCGGAAAATTACAGCTAAACACAAACACCACAAAAGTGTTAAAACTGCTCTGGTCCTTAACGTACAAACATCGCAAAAACAGGCCGGTCCTGAAGGGGTTAATCCAGCAATGTAAACATAGCAGTTTCTCAGAAACCACTGTTTACATCTGAAGGGTTAAAACCTGGGGGACCTGGCACCCAGACCACTTCATTGAGCTGAAGTGGCCTGGGTGACTATAGTGTCCCTTTAAGTTGCATACATTGTTATTAGTAAGTCACCTATTTTTCAGAACACCCCCTCCCCCCCTAAAATTAAAGTGTCTATTTGAAACTGTGGAAGGGATGAGATTACACAATGTGCTTCCTACCATTCTGTCCCATGTCTAGCTGGTTACTGTATAGGAACCGTACACTCATGAAGGCATTCTCCCACATGAATATTAAGAAGACCCTATTGTGTGTCCATGGAGGTCAGTGTATGATCAGGTCCCTCTCATCACATTAATTTCCCGCAGAATAGCACTGATGGCGACATTCTCCTGTGTGCGGCCCTGGTGATGTGGGAGCTATGGTGATTCTGTCTGTGCGGTCACTAGGCAGCACTCTCCCGCCCACCACCAGCCTGACCGCGCCTTCCACAAGGAGCGCGCCGAATAGAACTAGAACCTTCCGCGGCGGGAGCGCGCACCAGCACGCACGCACACTCCATAGACACAGTGGGCGGGGCACACGAAGACCCCCTCCCTCTCGTGACGCACGCTCTGTGGTGTGGGCGGGGCTAAGCGCGCAGCCGCTCTGCTTACTATCTCTGGCGCCTTTGTCCTTCCGCCATTTTGAGCAATCAAGGCGCTGATTGGGCTTGGAGCTCCGGTTCTGGAACCAATCAGAGCGGAGAGAAGAACCGAGACCGGGAGAGGAGGTAAGAGGGACCGGTGGGGAGAGCCAATAACACCGCGGGGAGGGAGAAACATGACCTGAACCACGCAGCCAATAACACCAATGGATCGGCCAATAACACAGACAGCCAATCCGAGGGCGATACCGCCAGTAACACACTGCGGGCACCGGACACCGCCGGGCACCGCCACCGGCACACAGCGCGGGCGGCACCGGGAACACACACTGTGACATAATACCGGAGTACAACACCGGGCACACACTGCACCCATCAATCAGCACCTATAGTCCTGTATAATATACACTGCATATTATACTGTATCAATATGTACATACACTGCACCCATATACTGTGTATACACTGCATATTATACTGTATCAATATGTACATACACTGCACCCATATACTGTGTATACACTGCATATTATACTGCGCCCATATACTGTGTATACACTGCATATTATACTGCACCCCTATACTGTGTATACACTGCATATTATACTGCACCCCTATACTGTGTATACACTGCATATTATACTGCACCCCAATACTGTGTATATACTGCATATTATACTGCACCCATATACTATGTATACACTGCATATTATACTGCACCCATATACTATGTATACACTGCATATTATACTGCACCCCTATACTGTGTATACACTGCAAATTTTACTGCACCCCTATACTGTGTATGCACTGCATATTATACTGTATCAATATGTACATATACTGCATACATAGTCCTGTATATACACTGCATATTATACTGTATCAATATGTACATATACTGTATCAATATGTACATACACTGCACCCATATACTGTGTAACACTGCATATTATACTGCACCCATATACTGTGTATACACTGCATATTATACTGCACCCATATACTGTGTATACACTGCAATTATACTGCACCCATATACTGTGTATACACTGCATATTATACTGCACCCATATACTGTGTATACACTGCATATTATACTGCGCCCATATACTGTGTATACACTGCATATTATACTGCGCCCATATACTGTGTATACACTGCATATTATACTGCGCCCGTATACTGTGTATACACTGCATATTATACTGCACCCATATACTGTGTATACACTGCATATTATACTGCACCCCTATACTGTGTATACACTGCATATTATACTGTATCAATATGTACATATACTGCATACATAGTCCTGTATATACACTGCATATTATACAGTATCAATATGTACATACACTGCACCCATATACTGTGTATACACACTGCATATTATACAGTATCAATATGTACATACACTGCACCCATATACTGTGTATACACACTGCATATTATACAGTATCAATATGTACATACACTGCACCCATATACTGTGTATACACACTGCATATTATACTGTATCAATATGTACATACACTGCACCCATATACTGTGTATACACACTGCATATTATACTGCACCCATATACTGTGTATACACTGCATATTATACTGTATCAATATGTACATACACTGCAAAGTATACTGCATACATAGTCCTGTATATACACTGCAAAGTATACTGCATACATAGTCCTGTATATACACTGCAAAGTATACTGCATACATAGTCCTGTATATACACTGCAAATTATACTGCACCCATATACTGTAAATACACTGCATATTATACTTGCATCCATATACTGTATATACACTGCATTCATAGTCCTGTATATACATTGCATATTATACTGTATATACACTGCATTCATAGTACTGTATAAACACTAACCATTATACTGCATCCATAGTCCTGTATATAGACTGCGTATTATACTGCATCCATAGTACTGTATATACCCCATTGTACAGCGCTATGGAATTTACTGCCGCTATATAAATAATATAATAATAACACTGCATCCATAGTACTGTATATACACTGCATCCATATGCTGTATATACACTGTGCCTAACTTACCGCAACCATTGTGCTGTGTATATATAATGCCCAGTGTGCTGTACCCATTTTACTGTTTATATACTGTGACCACCATATTACTTCTACAGTTATGTTTATACTTGGTGCCAGCATACAGTATCCACTGCACCAATAATACTTTGCCTAGTATTGTGTATACACCATGTCCAGCGCCCATTGTCCTGTATACATACTGTGTGTACACTGTGCCCAGGGTAAAACACTCCTTGAACTGTGTATGTGTTGTGTCCACGATTAGGCATCGTCAATGCCTATAGTGCTGTACGTCCCCTGCATTAGCATTCAATAAAACTTGTACCCATTGTAATATACGGGTTATTCGCGAAATGCTCATTTTTTGTGAATTAAACCTGACTGGAAAATTTGAGGCTAAAATAGCTGTTAGGGGTAAAAAAAAAAAAAACATTAGTCAATAGTTGACAAAGCCATGTAAGCCTTTATTTTTACCATGTGGATTTTCATTGTGTGCTGGCTTCAGCATTCTTTGTAACTATAGTATGGTATATACACCCTGCCTGGCATGTAGCATGCATATAGGCCTGGAAACACACACGTTGCACCCAAAGAAACTTAGCAACTTACCTAGCACACTTATACTTTGCATACACTGAACTCTGGGGGAAAAAAAACAAAAACCTGACCCCTATTACTGTATAACGAACTTACTCAATACACTGCACCCATAATGCATTGCATGCACCCCTTTACTGTGCCCCGCATATTGTATGCACTGCACCAGTATTGCTGTTGACATTGTGCCAGCATACAGCACAAATTGGGACACTCACGTAAAATTCATCTGTTGTAGCGTGGTGGTTACCGTATGTTAATTTCTAGGGGGTTGTCTGCGTTTAATGTAATGTGCAATACAATAACAATTCTGTCAAATATCCCTTTACCATATTTTACTCTTTTGTGGACAAATTTGGTTATGAATATATAAACATAGGGGAGTTGCCAATGGCTATGGCGCATGAAGTGTTCTTTTAATTGAACTAATACTTACTGTATATTGATATTTAAAAGGACATATACCCCTGATAACCTTTTATGTGTGACTTTTTTAAAAATAGTTTTGCTTATAGAAATTTCTTTATAACTAGTGCAAGAAATAACACAACATAAATAAATCCTGGATGATTTATTATTCTGGTGTGGATTAAAAGGAGTTTGATTTGTACAAACTGTGCAACTCACATTTTTGCAGAAGTCTAGAAAATTATTGACATTACTAGTTTCCGTTTTCAAACTACACTCTCTTTAATTTACTAAGCCCATGCCTGTTTTGGGACAAATTTGACCATTTAATGTGGAGCATTTTGTTTCTGATCATCTAGCCTTTCCATCAGTGTCTGTCTAATTTAACAGTATTTTTATATATATATATATATTTCTTGTCACATACTTACTGAAATTTGATGGTGAATTTTACTGGGGCTTTTGTGTTGTACAATTTCAAAGTCCCTAGTGTTGTATTTTTCTACATCTCCCAAGTACAGCAATACCCACGTTTATACCTTTACTAGATTTTTCTGAAACTTAAAATATCAGAATAAAGACATGCCCTTATTTTGACTTGCATGTTTTCTTCCTTCCCAGAAACACTATTTGGTAAAGTGACACTGTGTTGCCATTACTCAATAGATTCACACTTTGATGGTATTTGTAACCCTAACTAACTCTTACCCAGCCAATTATATGATAAAGGGAAAACAATAGTGGAAGGAAAACAAAGCTGTTTTCCTAGCACTACAGTGACCTACAGCATTAAAGGGAAACTGTAGTGTTAGGAAAGATGCCTAACCCTCCCGAAGTCCCTCTATTGGCTGTCTGTTAGACAGCCACTAGAGGTGTAGTTAAAGGAACACTATCTATAGTCCTGGGGATCCGAAATTAAGTTTCCCGTGGAACCTTTTGACATAGTGTATCAACATCGTCAAAGTGTGTGTATCTGTGTTTATATGTGTCGTGTGTTTGTATGTGCCAGTGCGCGTACCTCTGTATCTATCTGTGTATGTGTGTATATGTATCAGATGCAAACAGACACAGATACACAGTGACATATATACACACTTGCACCCACAGATACACACAGACACATACACTCTCACTGACAAGAACACATACACTCTCACTGGGTCCAGTGGGGCTGCTGTGTGGGCGGCGAGGGAGCAGTGATCTCCCTGCTCAGCTCCCTCGCACGCCTTGAAGTTATACCGCAGTGACGTCATATTCCGGATCCTGCATCACCGATGAGCGCGCGAGGGAGCTGAGCAGGGAGATCACTGCTCACTGCTCCCTCGCCATTTTATTTTTAGAAATGTTGGAAGCAGTTTTTGTGTGTAGATCATGCCTCTCAGGTTTTGCTGCTCAATTCACTGCCATTAAGAAGTTAAATCACTTTGTTTGTGCAGCCCTTGTCACACCTCCCCTGGCTCTGACTGACACACAAAAACTGGTTTCGATCCAAGGAGAAATCTGATTTCCACTATGGAGTCATGAATATCCTCCCCCGGCATTATTGGAAATGGCTACAATTTAGCAAAAGCATAAAAGAATGTGCATAGCGGTTAAACTAGATGGTCATTTTTGAATATAGATAACTGTAACTAAATGGCAGAGAATTGAGCAGTGACACTGCAGGGACATGATGTATACAGCTAAACGGCTTAATTGAACTAAAGTTGTTTTGTTGCTTAGAGTATCACTTTAACCTAGGCCTCTGGTTTCCATTTTGTAGATTACAATTTGGTGACAAGAATACAGAACAGGATTAACCCTAATGTGACCTTCGGAGGCTGCATAGTGACCGAAGGCTTTACTGTACTAGAATTTGATACTACTGCATTAGTAAACTTTTAAACAGTGAATCGTGGTCAATTGAAAAATGAATCGAACTGTCTTAAGATTTGTGTAGGCTATCTATCCACACAAATACAATGGTGCACTGTACATTGCTAATATACTGTCTCATCGCAGGTACAGTCCAGCTATCTCACTTTTATTGTGATCAAGAAAGATGGAGCAGTACACAACAAGCAGCAATGGTTCTCCAGAGCAGATTGTGGTGCAGGCCGGACAGATTCAGCAGCAGGTGAGCGCGGGTTCCAGGGCAAGGGGATATGCTAAACAGGGTTGGAATGTTGAATGCCAGTCTTTCATATCCTAAATAATACAACCCAATTCTTATCCCTTCTTGTATTTCACTTTGTTTCCTGGAACCCATTTATTATTCATCCTCTTCCTAAAGGATTTCCATAACACTTTTTTTTTTTTTTTGGAATATTTATTCTTACACTTTCAAAATAATTCTCTCTGTCAGTGTAAAGTCATCTGACTCTCTCTTATAGTCAGGCTGTCTCTTCTTGTTCCTTTCCCCTTAGCCGGGTGCGGTCACTGCTGTCCAGTTACAGACAGAGGCTCAGGTGGGAGCAGCCTCAGGACAGCAAGTTCAGACCCTCCAGGTAGTTGTGCCTTTGACAGCCGCATGAGTCGCAATAAAGAAACACTCAATGCAGTCTCTGTGATTGCTACCCCATCATTTATTGGAAATACATCCCTGTGCAGTTTATATGTCTAAGTGCTAATCAGTCTTTGAATGAGCTTGTCAGTAATGCCTGCATTGTGCATGTTGTGTTATGTTATTCATAAAGTATCCAGAGTACATCCTTTTATCTGACACTTGCATGAATTTCTCATATTTGCTTTCCTTGTTTATTTGCTTTATGCTGCATACACTTTTGCTGTTTTCTGGCTGTGCCTGTACAACAAAGGTGCAGGAAAAAATGTGTCTGTGGCCTTCTCTGCCTTTGTGATAACCATTTATCGTTTTCTCCTACACAGGTACAAGGGCAGCCACTCATGGTCCAAGTCAGTGGAGGACAGCTTATCACTTCCACTGGACAGCCGATAATGGTGCAGGCCATGGGAGGCCAGGGACAAACCCTGATGCAGGTGCCAGTATCAGGGTCTCAAGGGCTGCAACAGGTAAAATCTATCACTATTGCTAGTATTGGCAGTTTATTCTCCAGTGCCTGCAACATTATTTATAGTAAAAAAAAAAAAAGTGCTTTTTGATGGTTATGAAGGATAGTTTCCCGGTACTTTCTTAACCTGCTATAATTATGTTGTCTACTGCTAATTTCAGTTGTTTCTTACAGATTCAGCTAGTACAACCAGGGCAGATACAGATCCAGGGAGGTCAAGCGCTTCAGGTACAAACCCAGCAAGGTCAGCCACAGCAAATAATCATTCAACAGCCACAGACAGCAGTAACTGCTGGACAAAGCCAGGTAAGGCACAACCAAGGCGTGTTAAATTAATTTGTTAGAAAGCAGAAGTAATTTTTTGTTTAATAACAGAAAGGTAATAAAATGTTTTGGTGTTAATGGCTTTGTATTCTTTTTTTAGGGCCAGCAGCAGATAGCTGTTCAGGGCCAGCAGGTTGCACAGACAGCAGAAGGGCAGACTATTGTGTATCAGCCTGTAAATGCCGATGGAACCATCCTGCAACAAGGTGAGTACACTTTGAACTGGGCTATAGAATGTTAATCATAATTTTTGTGCATTGGCCTGTATTATATGTTTTCATACTTGGTAAGCAAAAGTATCCTGAGTTAAGTCACATCTTTCTTTGCTTTACCTCTGGTCCTGCCCTCCTACCTTGAATTTATCAGCTTTGTCGGCTTCCCATTCGCTGTCTGCACCGTATGATTTGTGCCAGTCTACATGTCAATGGTGTACAGTACACTGGAGGTTCTCCTGGGATTAATTCTTCGACCCCTCCCTTTGTCCCTTTGTTTCCGGTTTTGTTTTGTTCCCTAAAGTGACAGTCCCTGTTACAGGAATGATCACCATACCTGCAGCCAGTTTGGCCGGAGCCCAGATTGTCCAGGCTGGAACAAATACGAATACCACCAATAGCGGCCAAGGGACCGTCACTGTCACCCTCCCTGTGACTGGAAATGTGATGAATTCAGGAGGCATGGTGATGGTATGTAATTATAATTTTCATTATTTTCATTTATGCAACAAAATTGGTTTGTTTCTTTGCAAGTTTCTATGTATAAGGTATTCAGAATTAACATAAAAATGTGCAGTGGTAATTATTTTTTGATTTCCAACTTTCTCTCATTGAGTGTTTGTGTTCATGCAGATGGTGCCAGGTGCTGGCTCTGTACCTGCTCTGCAAAGGATACCACTGCCAGGAGCTGAAATGCTTGAGGAAGAACCCTTATATGTGAATGCCAAGCAGTATCACCGCATCTTGAAAAGGAGACAAGCACGAGCCAAACTTGAGGCAGAAGGAAAGATTCCTAAAGAGAGGAGAGTGAGTATATGCCGGGCATTGGTAGAAAAAAAAGTTGACATAATTCCACCTGGGGGTGGAAAATGGGGCCAGAGGTGGCGAGGGAGCTGTAATCTAAATGATCTTTCACCACATCACATGCCCTGATGTTAGGACATCACTACGGCACCAATAAATACCAGGCGACGGAGCAGTGCTAGAAGATCACCCAAGCCCCACACTGAATCCCAAGGGTTTGAGGGTCTGTGTAAACTTAAATAAAAAATAATAAAGGACCTCTGGTAATGTGGAACCCATGTGTCTGGTGTGAGATATTTATAATCTTCCTAACACTACTATCTGGCAGGAGTACAGTGGGAACAGAATAAAAAATATATTCTTGAGGACAATACTCTAGACCAGGTGCCCACACATTTTTGTGTCATGAACTTCTTTTCACATGACCAGATCAACGAGATCTACAAACTAAAAAACAAACACCTTTTCTTACCGAAAAATACATTAAATTCCTTATTGGGACTACTCCATGTATCTTCACAGGAGATGCACACACTGATACACACATTGACACACATACAGATACACAAATTGAAACACATGCAGATACTCAGAAACACACACACACAGATATACATGCAGATACCCAGAAACACACGCACTGACACACCTGCAGACACACAGATACGCACACTGACACCCATGCAGATACAAACACACACTGACACAAACATTGACCTGCATACAGATACACAGGTATACACTCATTGATACAACTTTTACTGTTACACTTATTTAACCACCCTCCGGTTTGCTACCTTTTGGGTGCAGGAAAGGGGCTTCCCTGTGGTCCAGTCTTCTGATAGAAGCTGTTGGAAATCAGTCTGGTTTTTGCTGTCCACGCTCCCATTTCTCCTGCGTGGCTCAATCTGTTATTTGCTTCTGATCGCGGTGTTAAAGCATTGCAGGAGCAGTGCACAACTGGTCCCTTGATGCCACACCGGGTGACCCTAAGTGCATTGGCTGTCCAATGGGCCCCCTCCGCATGAGGATCCTAGTGCAGCCACACCGGCAGTAGTTCTGCCGCTGATAACGCTGCCTGTCAGGTGATGCTCTGCTTAGGCAGCTGTGAGGCTATCATGACTAATTGAAGAGCTGGCCTTGATTCACCAGCATTGCCTTAGCAATCGACTGGTAGAGTGTGATCGACTTAAAGGACCACTCTAGTGCCAGGAAAACATACCCGTTTTCCTGGCACTAGAGTGCCCTGAGGGTGCCCCCACCCTCAGGGACCCCCTCCCGCCCGGCTCTGGAAAGGGGAAAGGGGTTAAATCTTACCTTTTTCCAGCGCTGGGCGGAGAGCTCTCCTCCTCCAATCCGCCTCTTCTCCTCCCCGTCGGCTGAATGCGCACGCGCGGCAAGAGCTGCGCGCGCATTCAGCCGGTCACATAGGAAAGCATTCATAATGCTTTCCTATGGACGCTGGCGTGCTCTCACTGTGAAAATCACAGTGAGAAGCACGCAAGCGCCTCTAGCGGCTGTCAATGAGACAGCCACTAGAGGACATAGGGGGAAGGCTTAACCCATTCATAAACATAGCAGTTTCTCTGAAACTGCTATGTTTATGAAAAAATGGGTTAACCCTAGAAGGATCTGGCACCCAGACCACCTCATTAAGCTGAAGTGGTCTGGGTGCCTAGAGTGGTCCTTTAATGGGCACCCCTGCTCTAGACTGTATGCCTTTTGAAGAAGAAAATTACAGTTTAAACAATATATGTACACATAGAAAATGGTTCTGTTCTGAACATTATCCTACACAAAAACTGATCATGAAGGATCTTATAAACATTACTTGTAGTAAGATATCAAAATCATTATTATTTGGCAACTTTCAGTGCAAAAAGGTTCATTTCAGATTGTACATTTACACACACATGTGTCAGGTCCACATATATTTTGTTTGTTGATACAAGTCAAGAGAACAGACATTTTAATAAAATAACTCTGTAGCAGAATACTTTTTTTCTGATTGCTTCTTGTGTTTACTCATTGATGGTTTGAATCTTCTCTTCCAGAAATACTTACATGAGTCACGTCATCGCCATGCTATGGCCAGAAAACGTGGGGATGGTGGACGCTTCTTTTCACCAAAAGAAAAAGAAGGGCACCACATGGAGGTAAACATGATGATGGCTAGAGTGAAGCAAGCATGGAGAAAGCTCCACCCCATCCTCAATGTATGCCTTGGTTTTATATGGATTAGAATATGGTGCTAACATTTTAAGCATGTGTCATGCAGGAGTAATTCACAACTCCTCTTCCTGTTTGTATGGGGGAAAACTTTATCCGTTTTTAATTACATTTTATGTAGAAAAAGTACCATTTAAATATAGACTTCAGTATTACAAAAGAGTAGCATATTCAACAGACCTCACAGTAGCCACAACTTATAATATAAAATGATAAACTTAAACTAACTTTACAGATGTCAGAAAAAACAAAATATTTTATTTTCCAAATACTACCACTCATATGATTTGTGGTTATAACCTCTTATCTGTGACACCCTGCATTTGTATTGTTTAGGACAGGTTTCTGGAATTACATGAACCTAGTATTTCTTGTATGAATTTATATAATTTTAAGTAAATTGGCTTCATACATATTTTGCAACTTACACATCAGAATCTGTATAGAAATATATATTGGCTCTCACTGTTAAACATGGGTTTTGTACAGAGCAGTATAGTATACATCTTAATTTTGTACATTCTGTACATGATGAGTAACCTACATTTTAAGAAATCAAGCAACTCTGAAATACTATGTTACAAGTTAGTAGTCATATGTTCCATTATTAAAACTGCAGGTGATTACTCATACTCATATATCTCCCTTGTGTGTAAATGGACACACACTCTTCCTTGTTAATGTATAAATATACATTGTGTGTATTTGGGCACACACTCTCCCTCGCTAATGCATTCCACTCACTGTCATACACTAGTACACAAACACTTGCACAGGACCTCCAAACATAGACAATCAGCCTCATACATGTTTTTTTCACTAAATTGTGAAGTGTGCAGAATTGACAAGAGAATTGTAGGTCTAATTCCAATAAAGTTCGACTTTGTATAGATTTCCCCTCAACTTTTATTTGTATGTGGCTGTGTTCTATAAAACATTTGATTGACTACAGTGGTATACAGAATTACATTAAAAATGTGTGGGAGAGGGGCGGAGCCGAGCAGAATGGCCAAACACATCCAGATCTCTGAACAATTGCACTGTATAAACCTCTCAGGAGACCCTAAAGCTGGGACAAAAATGGCAGGGGAAACCCCCACAGGCGAGGCTAACATAATTGGACACAAAACTAAGAAACTGAAACCCGAAAAGCCACGGATGGGCTTAAATATTGAGGACATGCTGAGACAGGCACATGGCGCGATGAGGCCTAAGATGGCCGACTACCATGAGACCTACTCTGAAATCTCAGATGACATGTCCCCAGTTTAGGAGGTAGAGGATCTCCCTGCACCTCCATGCCCAGCATTGAAGAACACTGGACAAGACAACTCTCCGGGGACCACTGCAGTGCTAAAACTGCTTATGGCAGACCTCCAGAAGAGTATCCAGATGGATGTAGCATTACTCTGTGCAGATTTGCAAACAAGCATTGCAGATAGCTACGTTGCAGAAAGCAGTCAAGGGGCTCCAACAGCAAAGTGAGCTGAGTGAACGCCGTTTCACTGCCATTGGAGACTGGAGGCTAAAAAAAGTCAAAATAAGGGGCATCTCACAAGAGGTACCGATGGCTGAAACCCCACATTTCCTGAGGCGCTTAATTGTTGCTTTACTTGCCCCAAGACAGGGCATAGCAGTGGGAACCAATGGATTCGTAAGAGTTCCGAAGTCCCCACGTGCCCCAGAGAATGTGCCAAGAGACTTGGTCCTCTAGCTGCAAAGTGGCAAAGACAAGGTAGCGGTGCTGGCGGCTGTCAGAAACCACACGCCATATAAGTTTGAAGACATGTCTCTCACGTTTTTCTCAGACCTGTCAGGGAGGCCCTAGCCTGGCGGAGATCGCTCATTTACCACCCTACTGAGACAGCAGAAGATATTTTACCAGTGGCGACTAAGCCCTAATGATCCAACAGGAGGAGACCAAGCACCTGATCCACAACCTCTCTGAAGCAGCAGCCTTACTGCCCACACTTAACTTGCCTCCAAATGCCCTGACAACACCCGGGATGAGACAGCAGCCCGGACGCAGCACCAGTGGAATCCGGACACTGCAATCCCTTTTACCCTTCGCTGGATGGCTACGGGAAGATATGCAGTGGCCACTACCTGACGATTACATTGGGACTAAAAACCATCACCCAATGCAGCCTTACAATACTCCCTAGAACTCTCTAGCCTTGCAATACTCCCTAGGGTTAACTTAAAGTTTTACGTTATGTAGAGTTTAGATAGATATGTTTTTGCTTTATTCAGCGCACATACAATCAGCCCACATTTAGATCAACTGACAGATTGAGCCAACCTTATCCCCCCTTACCCCACACACACCTCCAGGTGAGAGCTCAGTATTCCTACCTGTATTGCGCTAAAGGCATCACCTATAGGAGTACAACTGCACCCTAGCACAAGTAGCACTTTTGACCTAGCTCTAAGACATACATGATACCCAAACCGTCTACAAGGTCAAGGCCCTGACATGTTAGAGGTACTCAACTAGTACTCAGAGGTACAGAACACAATGAGATCTCGACACCCCACATAGCTAGATACACGATATCTCACCTTACTGATATTACATTAAATATACAATGTGCTGTCTATGAATGCCATAAACCTTCATGATTGTTTTTACTATGCTTGGTATAGCTATCGTGGCATATCAAGCCTGTTTGTTACCACTCGCACAATAAAAAGAATTTAAAAAATAAAAATTTGTGGGACAGTTGCTGATGCTTTTATGTTGCCCTAAAACCTATAGCCCTACCATTTTGTCTCATGTTATTGACATTGGTATTTGTATGTTACAGGCTGTAGAGTTTCATTAAGCACAGCAACAAGATGGAGCCGATTTGTAACGGTATGAATTTCATTAATTGAATAAAACAGGCTTATGCTATTTCGTTTTCATACACTGATCATATTATTTTCTCATCCTCTTAGGATTCATCTCAGGGAAGAGACGTTTACACCAATGATGCCATCACTCTGACATCAGAAAAACACCACCATGATGACAGAGTTTTGTTACATCCTATTGTCTTTCAGCCATTTATCACCTCTAACCAGTGTACAGCTGTCTCTTTATAATCTGCCGTGCACCCAAACATTTCTCACATCTTAGATTTTTGCATGCAAACACAGACTCCCTTCGATAGGAGTCTATCTCCAACACCTTGTGAGTACAAGGTCTGAAATTGCATAGATGTGCTCTTCTTGGAATAGTCTTCCAGCCCAATGTTTTCCTATTCCTATAGGCTAGAGGAAGAGGGCAAGGATGGAAATGTTTTTCAGTATTTAAAGTACTTACTGAGAGAACTTGAAATCTCTCCAGTCATTGAAAGTTTTATGGCTTATACTCCAGTTGTTCTCAGCAAGACAGTGTGTTTTATGTTGTAGCTGAGATTTTACTTGTACATAACCTCTTTGTAGTATGACAGTCCTGCAAAGTCATGTGGCCTGTCGTGAAGGGTATAACTTGTTTCTACATTTTTGCTTTATAATGGGTCTGGGTCTTTTTATAACTGTAATAAAGATGCATTAGTTTTAGGGATTACCTCCTGGGTTGAAGAGTTTAATTTTGGGATAAACATTTATGGAAGAGTGGGGCGAAGGCTAAATACGTGGAAAAATATAGTAAGATAAGTTATAATGTAATAGTATCCTGATAAGGACTTGCAATATGGAATTTAAGGGACACTCTAGACTCCTAAAGAAATTTAGCTTGCTGGAAAGCTTTGTGTGAAGACCATTTATTTCATTTTGCAAAAACTACAGATTTCAATAAAAATTTACACTTTTATAAATTAACCTTGTTTACACCACCCTGGTGGTAAACCCCGTCCTGTTACTTTCTGATTTGGTTAGCTCAGTGGAGCTAAACTCAAGAGGCAGCAATTGCCCAGAGCATCTACTTTGCAAAGATTATGCAAAGATTATGTGGACAGCCACATAAAGTTTAGAAAGTGTTAGAAGGGGAGGACTTGCAAAGACTACAGACAACAGAACTGCCAGTTTTGCAAACTGTTTTAAGGTGTACCGCCAATGAAAAAATACATAATTAAATGCATGCATGTTTTCATTTGGGGTATATCTACTAAACAGTGATTTGTATTTAGGCAGGGAAGTGTCACTTTAATTTTACAAGACCATCAAAATGTTTTATGGGATCGCAAATACGTTTCCACAAAAACTGTATTATGGATAGATCAGAGTGCAAGTCAGTTTGCTAAACTACTTGCAGAAAACACCGTGTTAAACTGCATGCAGGTGTATGTCACATTTCTAGGTGTCTGGGGAATTAGAAGAGGCGTAAAAAATTGTGAATTTGTTACTTGATTTTTTTTGTATATAGGTTTTTTTATATATATATATATAAATATCTAAAAAATTTTCAGAATGTAATTTTTTCCTATTAGCTGTATTTGTAAGTACCGTGTACCTCACCCAGCTAATAAAAAAAGTTTATAACATACTTTTTGTGGTTTTTTTTTTCTTCTTTTGTTCTTTTCCCTGATTTTTACACTTTAAAAAAAAATAAAAAAAATTTTTTATTCATTTTTTTGAGTTGTCCTTTTACACCTTGTAAGGAACTGTAGTATTCCAAAGTTACACTTACTGTGTGCCAGTTGCCACAAAGTGCTCAGAATGACCCTTGAAACTTTTGGCCTTTGTATATTCTGTAATAAATAGGGATCGACCGATTATCGGTTTTACCGATATAATCGGGCGATACTGTATTTTCGGCAATATCGGTATCGGCCAATAGAGATACCGATATTGCCGATAATACCTCCCAGGACCGCCGGGCTCATTTAAAGCCCGGCGGTCCTGGGGGGGCGGGCAGCAAGCCTTTACTCAACTCCCAGCAGATCCTCCAGCTCCCCAGTGTAACTCTCGCGAGACCTGCAGCCGTCCGAGCGTTGCCATGGGTTTCCATGGCAACGCTCCGAGACTTACACTGGGGAGCTGCTAGGAGGTGAGTCAACGCTTGCTGCCGGCCCCCCCACAGCTCAGCCAATGTCACTGGACCACCAGGGATTACCATATCCCCCCTCCCTGGCCAGGTAACAAGCAGGGAGGGGGGACAACAAAAATAAATAATAATTAAATATAAAACAAAAATAATAATTTAATAAAAAATGCCCCCTCACACACACACTCCATTATATACACATACACTTACCAAACACACAGTGTATATAATGGAGTGTGTTTGTGTAGTGTGTTTATATAATGCAGTGTGTGTATATAATGCAGTGTTTGTGTAGTGTGTTTATATAATGCACACTACACAAACACACTGCATTATATACATACTATACAAACACACACTCTGCATTATATAAACACACTACATTCACTATATATACACACGCGCACACACACACTGCATTCATTATATACACACACACTTTACATTTAGTATATACAGCATTCACTTTACACACACCGCATTCACTTTACGCACACTACCACACACTACCACACACTACACAAACACTCTGCTTTCATTATATATACACCACACTAATACACACTGCATCCACTACACACACTAGACAAATACACACTGCATCCTCTACACAAACACACTCCATCCACTACACACACTACATAAACACACACTGCATCCACTACACAAACACACTGCATCCACTACATGTGGCATGTATATTTTGTGCATTTACCTTTAGAAATTTTTATTTTCCAAAATGGTAAATGTACAGAATATAGGCAAATTATATCGGCTATCGGCCTGAAAGTTCACAGAATATCGGTATCAGCTCTAAAAAAATCAATATCGGTCGATCCCTAGTAATAAACTGTTGTATTTCAGAAGCAGCTATAGGCTCTGCAGGACCTTAGGTGAAACTTGAACATGAGGCCCGCACTTGAGACACATAGTGAAAAAACAAGGGTCTCAGGTGGATGTATAAGGAACTGTAGTGTTTGTGTAGGAAAACAGTGTGTATGTGTGTTTAGGGTGTGTAGTGTATGCATGGGTTATAGTGTGTGTGTATAGGGGGCGTAGAATTAGAATATAGAAACTAAAGAATTCCACAGGAATCTGAAGACAAGGTACTAGCAATAAAGAGGCAATTATAGCTGTACACCCCCACTATATAAGTATAAATAATAATATAAAAAGGTATTGTGAGGTGCAGAGGTCTGGCAAAAAGTCAAGATATTGACTAAAAAAGACCAAAAGAAAATATTTATACTCAGACGAATAACTTACTCCATGGTTTATTATGTGTGGTTTCCCATGAAACACATTTATATTATAAATATTTTTTAAGGGCAGGTAAATGAGGCAGGGTTGGGGGTGAGTGTGACTGAGTGAGGGAAGGTGAATGTGACAGGGTTGGGGAATGAGTGTTATAGAGTTAGGGGGTTAATGTGACATGGTTGCAAGTGAGTATGGCATGACTGGTCGGGAGAGTGTGACAGTTATAGACTACATCTCCCATAATGCTCTTACAGCCATAATGACAGGATTATGGGGGTTAATATGATAGGGTGAGTGTGACAGGATTATGGGGGTTAATATGATAGGGTGAGTGTGGCAGGATTAGAGGGTTAATATGATAGGGTGAGTGTGGCAGGATTATGGGGGTTAATATGATAGTGTGAGTGTGGCAGGATTAGGGGGATAATTTGATAGAGTGAGTGTTGCAGGGTGAAGGGAGGTGATCGTGTGGCAAACTATATATGGAGTAAATGGGGAGAGTGACAGTAATACCTTGTACTGTATTTCCTTTTTATGCAGTTGTCCCTCTCCTGGTCAAGGAGGGGACAATAATCAATTCCCTGGTGGTCCAGTGGGCTCCCCAGTGTTCTGATGACCTAGCTATTCAGTCTGCAGCTCCACTGGGTGCAGAGTTGCAGACCATGAGGTAGTTATCACACTAGCTCCGGGATTAGGAGTGTCAGTGTTGCCGCAGTAACCCATGCAAACGTTCTGGTTGGCTGGAGTTTGACAACTACTTCAAAGTCTGCAACACCCGACGGAACTGTTGACCAGGTTCTGCTGGGCACTCACTTTGGGCCCACTGAGTGGAGGGGTCCAACACCTGGCAGCATACAGAAAGAGCAGACAAAGGGAACAAGAACAACAAAATAAAACATTAAATAATAATAATGGTTAATATCCTTATGTCTGTCCTATGTATTAAATACTCGTATTTGTGGATTGTTATTATCCTATACAAAACCATTCTATGTTCCAACTGTAACTGGATTTATTGAAAGACATTTCTTTCCAAACCGAACAAAATAGACTTTTACATACAGCATTTAATACCTTGGCATTATACAATACATATATATTTCACACATTTTTATAAGAAAATGTGCTGATTTGAGCAACTTGATAACATAATAACAGTTACATAATTTCTTAAAATCAATGGCCTGCTTGACTGACTTTCTTTAAATATTGTGTTCCTGAACAACTCCTCAAAGGCCAATCCTGATCTCCACGAATTAGGGATGGTGATGTGTTATTTCAAAAGGGACATTGTCTCAACTTGGATTGTTGTTTAGCCTTTGGGAGAGTTTATAAAATACCTATGTATATTACCACCCCCCTTAATGAAAAATCGTCACTGATTTTGTACTCTGCCTGTGCCTTATTTGTAGTATTTCTCCATAATTAACCGTACTCTTCTGATATTTGAAAACCCTTTGCTACCACCTTAGATTTGGATATTCAGATAACACAGCTTTTCTTTCTTAGTTAAATTGCATTTTACAACTTAAAGGAGAAACTCTCCATGCGAGGCTCCATTTTCTTTTAAGATTTAGCAAATTACATCACAATCCAGTTCAGTTTTGGTTCTCCTCTGTATGTTTTCTCTATGTTGGCCACCTGGTGCAAAAGATGCAGCTTATAACGATGAGAGCTAAGATGGAGGCTCTCCGTTGCAGGATAAAGAGAGAGATTTTTCCTTTTAATTTTATTTTTCATAACGCAGAAATATATATTGGTTAAATTTAGGGGTAGTTAATGAAAACAATAAAATATCCTGGGAAGTCACAGTTCGCTTTACTAAAAACTATACATGCAAAACTATAAATCACTGAATGAAATATTTGTACTTTCTGATGGTTTTGATAAGAAAGTATGGTACTAAAAATTTATAGTGTTTTACATATTATTGTGATCAATACCAAACACATTGCAGATCCTATATTATTAAAATATAATATTAAAATTATAAATACTTATCATATAAAATACAACATGAATCTTATTGCTGCTTATAGCTTATTTCTGATAAATTATTGCTAGTTATTATAGCTGGTAACTTACTGGTTTGTGCTTGTGAGAATAATAACGTCCCTTTTATCTGGCGAAAAGCTGTTGGCTTGATCCAGAACATTGTTGAGTGAAAGAGTATGTATCAAAATATATTGTGAAAAGACTGGGCTATTTAATAATCTGTGTTGGTTTTTAAAAAAAATATTATTAGTAATTGCTAATTCAAGATGGAAACACAGTTGATTTGGAATATTTTCCAAGTTGGCCAGAAATTTAAGAACCCTAGTGAACACCCAACAATTCCTAGTTAGTGCGTAACTATGATAGTGTTCAACATACTGCAACTCATCTTGACTAACATGTTTAATACCTTCTATGCAACCATGAATTAATATATAGCAATATAGCTGGTTATCATATTAAAGCCACTTCCATATCTTATTTGTAAAGATGCCTCTTCTGTCAAATGGCTATTTGGGCTCAGCAACGTCTAGAAGATAGGTAACCATTACCTGGTGGAATAAAAAAAAGAAAGTTTAAAAAAAGTTAAGAGAGATTTAATGTTTTGCTCCTTGTCTATGTATAGTAACCCTTGGCATTCTAGATGTTGTGGACTACATCTCCATAATGCTCTTACAGCCATAATTCTGGCAAAGGGTAGATGTAGTTCACAACATTAGGATTCGGGAGTGCCGAAGATTGCCTACCTTTGGTCTAGAGCAAAGATTCTTAAACACATTTTTGTTCCATTGACTTACTTTCTGACATAGTCTATGGAATACCTCTCAATAATGAGTCTCATGAGTACCATCGTCTGACTGGTGATGACCATAAAATATATTTTGAGATATGTGCAAATCTAAATTAACACGACAGTGTTAGGAATTCAAACTTGTATTCATAATACTATAGTGCCCCTGTCCCTAGTTTTTTATAGGTGCTCATCTTTTTCAAATAAATGTAATTTAAAAAAGGATTTTCTTGCCTTTTTCCAATGCCAAGACTTCCTCTGTGCTGCTCACCTCTCCACCTCCTGCAATGTCAACGAGGAGGCTTAGCCTCCTCCCCGGTGGTCCAATCCAATGCTAATCATAGAAGTGCATTTGGGACCTGATTTCTAAAAACTGGAATGTTTTACATTGCATGGTTTAAGTAGACAGAACCACTGCACACAGACCACTTCATTGAGATGAAGTGGTCTCGATGACTTTAGTGTCCTTCTACTATTATAGGAAAATATGTTAAATAGTTGTATTGGTGAGGATGTATTCTAGTTTATTAGAGGCCAGTGAACAAAATAATCAGGGCTAGATTTCCCATAAGACCACCGAGGCCATGCCCTCAGTGCAACAGGGAAAAGAGGGGTGGTGCTGTTAACATTAGTGGTCCTGCTAGCAGCCTCGATCGTTGGTGGAGTCGTAGGATTAAAAGGTGTGCTTGGGTGAAAAGGGGAATACCTCCTTCTTGCTCAACTCCTGGGGCAGCATATCATCTACTCTTTGCAGGCAGCAGAATGAATTGCAGGAGAGCGTGCAGAGATGACGCCAGCGTCATAACCGCACATGACCTCCTGTACTTCCAGCTGCCTTCCGTTACTCCTTCAACATTAATACCACACAGCATGAAGAGCTAAGGTGTGTGTTTGGGAGTGTAGAAGAGGGACACTAATGGGAGGAAAGGAACATGAAGAAGAGGAACAATTAGAAAATGATAAACAAGTGAGGGATGGTTGTATGAGAAGAGAGGAACATATAAAAGAAGGGAGCAAATGCGGGACAGGAGTCATAAGTGGAGAGGGCAACGAATGAGGATTGCAGGATAGGAACAGTTCTGATGTAAAAATAAATTACTAGAGGGGGATTAAGGGAAATATAGGGTGTAAATGGGGATTGGAAGCATAATGCAAACACACACCTACATACATTCACACTAACACTTCACACACACACTCTTGCATGAACACACTGGCACTCTGCAAAAACCCCCACCAAATTCTAACATCTACACTCCACACATCATTTAATAATTATCTTATATAATATTCCTAGCCTGTCACAAAATGTTCAGTTCCTCTCCAGGTTATTATAACTAATACACACTTACTTCCAAGTCACTTACACACATACACACACCCTGTCACAAAGCCCCTACCTCACCACCACTTACACACACGTACACCACCAGTTACTTTCACCAGTTCACCTTGTAACATACCCTCACCTTCCAAATCACTTGCACCTAATCTCCCTGTCACAACTTCCTCATTATTCACACCCACCATCCTTACACATTCACACACACACACACACACACACACTATTTACCTACTTCCATTCAGTCACACATTGCTATTTGGCCACCTATCCAGCCAAATATGAACCGTTCATATTCTCCTACCAATCCCCACCACACCTCCAACTTATACATACATGGCCACCTATCTCCACCCACCAGTCACATATTGCCATCCAACCAACAATCTATTCATATTTATCCATCCAATCACCTACACAGAATGTTGCCTTGGAGCAACAGTGAAGGTAAATCCAGTCCTGATAATTATGCCCTTTTTTCATATCCAAGTACCGATACCCCCTGAAATCTACAAAATGTCCTGGTGCTCCCAATACTCACTAATAATCTTCTCACAGCAGCTGAAAAGCAGAAGACACAAGGCCATTGGCAAAAGTAGTACCCAACGTAGAATATCCCAGATCCCATATTGCCTCTCTGTCCTAGATAATGCAAACAGGATGAAAAAACTGTGAAAAATAAGCAAAAAGCATTTAAACTTGCAATGTCAAGCAATCAAAGCATAGAATGACAAAAAGGTAGTTTCTAACAACTCATGCCTCATTGTAACAAGATTTACAGAAATTATTTTATGCTGGAAATGTAATCTGTAGAATTGTCACCTGAAAATATTTGCACCCGAGTCACTGACACTTAAACTTCACAGGTAAATCAATGATTCTTAAAACATTAAAATCAGAGAATTCAAACCCTCTATTTTTCAATAGATCTCATACAGTAGCAGACAGGAGAATGTTGAGAAGAACTGGGATTTATTTTTTCCTTTCTAATTTGCCTTGATTTCTATGTAATATTAAGAGAAACATTATTAGTAAAGCATTCAATTCTTTACAATGGGCATCTGCAAAATGCTGGACGTCCTCATTCAAGGCATCACGCAGGCGCAAGACGGAGTTAAACTCTATGAAAAGCCAAAAAGCGCCTCAAGTGGCTGTATGGTAGAGAGACTCTAGATGCAGTCTTAGCCCTGAAATGGAAACATTGCAGATTATCTAAAACTGCAATGTTGTCAACTGAAAGATTAAGGGGACAGGGACGCTGCACCCAGACCACTTCAATGTGATGAAGTAGTCTGGGTGCCTATAATGTCCCTTTAAGTATGTGTTTTTGTAACGTGTTTTCACTTATACTTCCACCTCTCTTCAAGTAATATATACAGGTGATACTTGAAAAATTAGAATATCGTGCAAAAGTTAATTTATTTCAGTAATGCAACGTAAAAGGGGAAACTAATATATGAGATAGACGCATTACATGCAAAGCAAGATAGTTCAAGCCGTGATTTGTCATAAGTGCGATGATTATGGCTTACAGCTCATGAAAACCCCAAATCCACAATCTCAGTAAATTAGCATATTGTGAAAAGGTGCAATATTCTAGGCTCACAGTGTCCCACTCTAAGCAGCTAAGTAAGCCATAACATCTGCAAAGGGTTTCTGAGCCTTTAAATGGTCTCTCAGTCTGGTTCAGTAGGAATCACAATCATGGGGAAGACTGCTGACCTGACAGTTGTGCAGAAAACCATCATTGACACCCTACAAAAAGTTATTGCGAAGGAAGTTGGATGTTCCCAAAGTGCTGTATCAAAGCACATTAACAGAAAGTTATGTGGAAAGGAAAAGTGTGGAAGAAAAGGTGCACAAGCAGCAGGGATGACCGCAGCCTGGAGAGGATTGTCAGGAAAAGGCCATTCAAATGTGTTGGGGACTTTCACAAGGAGTGGACTGAGGCTGGAGTCAGTGTATCAAGAGTCACCACACACAGATGGATCCTGGACATGGGCTTCAGATGTCGTATTCCTCTTGTCAAGCCGCTCCTGAACAACAAACAATGTCAGAAGCGTCTTACCTGGGCTAAAGAAAAACAGACCTGGTCTGTTACTCAGTGGTCCAAAGTCTTCTTTTCTGATGAGAGCAACTTTTGCATCTCATTTGGAAACCAAGGACCCAGAGTCTGGAGGAAGAATAGAGAGGCACACACTGCAAGATATTTGAAGTCCAGTGTGAAGATTCCACAGTCTGTGTTGATTTGGGGAGCCATGCCATCTGCTGGTGTTGGTCCACTGTGCTTCATTAAGTCCAACGCAGCTGTCTACTAGGAGATTTTGGAGCACTTCATGTTCTGCAGACGAGCTTTATGGGGATGCTGACTTCATTTTCCAGCAGGACTTGGCACCTGCCCACACTGCCAAAAGCACCAAAGCCTGGTTCAATGACCGTGGAATTACTGTGCTTGATTGGCTAGCAAACTTGCCTGACCTGAACCCCATAGAGAATATATGGGGCATTGCCAAGAGAAAGATGAGAGACATGAGACCGAACAATGCAGAGGAGCTGAAGGGCGCTATTGAAACATCCAGGTCTTCCATAACACCTCAGCAGTGCCACAGGCTGATAGCTTCCATGCCACGCCGCATTGAGGCAGTAATTGCTGCAAAAGGGGCCCAAACCAAGTACTGAGTCCATATGCATGCTTATACTTTTCAGAGGTCTGATATTGTTCTATGTACACCTTGTTTTATTGATTGCATGTAATATTCTAATTTACTGAGGTTGTGGATTTGGGGTTTTCATGAGCTGTAAGCCATAATCATCGCACTTATGACAAATCACGTCTTGAACTATCTTGCTTTGAATGTAATGCGTCTATCTCATATATTAGTTTCCCCTTTTACGTTGCATTACTGAAATAAATAAACTTTTGCACGATATTCTAATTTTTGAGTATCACCTGTATTGCTAATATATTGCTTTTTTGGTTTATGTATTAATCATTTTTGGTGCAACCTTAATTTTTTTTTTTTTTTTTATGTTTTCTTAACAAAGTGAATTTGGGGCATGTATATGCTGCCTTTACAGCCTTGCTGTTGAAATCAGGAGAAGCAGCAATGATTACATTTAGCTATCCCCCTGTTCTTAGTGACAGACAACCATAACTGAATCTGAGTCTGGTGTCAGCATTCTCAAAAACAGCATGTATACATTTGTCATGCTGCAGAGACAGCATTTAGACACCAAGACCACTTCATTAAATTGTAGTTATATAGATTCTTAGAATGCTTACACCATTTGCTCTTGACCCACGAGTCGTGTTCCCAAGCAATTTTATTGGGTCTGTACTGATTGATACAGGCACATATTGTCTTTCTCTGTTCCATGGAAATTCCTCTGACATTAGAACCAATCTTATGAAAGTGTTAACTGAATGTATAGGTGTATTGGAAGAAAGGGTCAATGAAGAAATGTATAATTGAAGAAAGAAGTACCACGCTAATGCCATGTACATATTTGGGTCCATATAAAAAAGGACTAAGAACCGCTGGTCTACATGTACGAAGGATTCTGTGTTTTGTTTTTCTAACTATGTTATTTTTTTTTCTGTTAAGATCAGTCATTCTAAAGAGAATCACTTTCTTTCCATTGAAGTTTTAAAAAAAGCATAGTAAATATAGAAAGTTGTGTACTAAAGTACAGTAAAAATAGGAAGTACATTGAAGTCAAAGAGTGCAATCCAGCATTGATCTAGTGACATAAAAACCTTTTTAAATTGAAAAATATATCAAAACATAATCTAAGAAAGTAGATCATTATCAAACCACTGCTTAGAAGGCATGTACGATGATAAAAAAATAAATAAATCATACTATCTAGCAGTGGTGACTGGTGACTTTTTCAAGTTGGTGGGGTATGTATTTGAATATTGTTAATCAAGAATAGGTATATGTCTATATGGCTCTTCTACCTCCAAATATGTGGACAATACCATATATAGGCAATAAACCATATAGACATGTTCCTATTAATGAGTAAAATAAATAGGCTATTTAGTAACTAAACGCAAATTTCAAGTGTAATACAGAATTTACCCACTAGATGCTGCCAAAGGATTGCTTAAAAAATAAATTAGTAGCAAATTGAAACATTGAATTTATGTAAATAAAAAAGTAATAAAAATAAATAAAATAAATATATTACTTTTATACCATTAATTTTTTTTTTCA
Organism: Pelobates fuscus; assembly: GCF_036172605.1. NCBI lineage: Eukaryota > Metazoa > Chordata > Amphibia > Anura > Pelobatidae > Pelobates > Pelobates fuscus. The sequence goes on along the minus strand of NC_086317.1, from coordinate 164,777,807 downwards.
AAATTCAACTAAAAATCTTAATGCAAAACCATGATTTTCTTTCAGATTTTTAATTGGTGTGGGTGCCTGTCACTATGTGGTATTTGGTGTGGACCTCTGCTGGCGAGGTGTCTGCCTGTTGAACATGGGGGGAGCCAGCCACAGGGAGTGAAGGTGACAGGCAACCACTAGCTATCATCTTGTGCTGACACCGGCCGCGCTACATGTAGGCTCTAGAGGGTCAGATTAAGAGCCCATTGGGCCTGGTGCTGACAATTATGATGGGCCTAATGACAGAAACATAGCGACAGAAAACACTAAAACAGTTTTACCTCCCAAGTGTCATGCATCTGGTGGAGGTGGTGCTGGAGGGAAACTCACAGGATAAAGCAATCAGAAAACACATACCCTATGCCAATTTCTTGCTTTCATCTTTCAATTAAATCCATACCCCCTAACAGCAGTGTACAGTGAGGCAAGATTTCGGTGAGCGGGGTAAAAGGGTGGGAAACTGATGTGAATCACGTAACCAGAACAGCCAAAGGGACAATCATGCCCACAAAGGGGGCTTGTGCACAAATAATTAGATGGTCAGCCTGGCGGCTGCTGATTATGCAGGATGACCAACCAAGGGCATACTGTGCAGACAGCACCCTGAACTTGGCATAAATGTGTCTAATGATGTGCTAGCTCTACACTTTCTAAGGACTGTCCCCAAGCTAGTCCACTCCTCTCCTTACCTTCTTACTAGCAGATAGAAGCACCTATTATACAGTCTGGGACAGAGAAAAAGTGTGTGTAGTGAGTGTAAAAGAAAGGGAACATGCCACCGTGTTAGAGAGACTGTAGCAGCAAAAGCATTTGCATAGCTTTACCTTAACTAATTTCATTGTCAGCCAGTCCACAACAGGTTTGTTCCCCTACATCCCTCTTAAGTTTCCAAACTTAAGAAAGAGCATGTGAAGAGAAGTTTGTGATGCATGTGAAGATTATTTTTTAAATCACTTGACCTATTCCATAGGCAATGGGACTGGAGCTGGAGCTTTATCAGCCCCTATGTTAATCCGGCCCTGAGGTTTTATATAATCTAATTAAGGTAAAAACCCGGTGGTAAAGCAGTGCCTGCCGCCAGTCTTAGTGTCCTGTGCTAGTGTCTGGAAATTCTTAGAATTAGCTACTGTGTGGGAATTCTTAGATTTAGGATATCTCCAATGGTCAGAGGTTTTATTAAAGGAAATTGTGACATTGTAAATTTTGCAATTCTTTTGTAGTTACTTTTCTGTATGGCCGCATTATAGGAAGAGTGGTACTTAGAGTTCAGATGATATTCTTGCATTTTCAGCCTGACATAGGAATCTGCAACTCTTGGGACCATTGTGTAGTGGTAGATAGGAAGACTGTTCTTTTGGTAATAAGGAGTTCATGAATGAAAGCTGTCTATAGGAAGGTTGATGGTTGAAGCACATATGTTCATATTTAGAAAGGGCCTGTTCATTAATACATATTTGTTATGGATTGTATGTAGTGGGGTAACTAATAGGATTAGAACCTCTAAGCAGATATGAGAGTGGTTGTATACAGGTGTCACTAAGAGTAGAACCAAAGGTAAGCATAAACAGTTTTATAACTGATTTCATGACAACGAGGCTCAAACATAGGATTATTCCAGAGAGGAAGGAGGGGGAAGGTTGTGGGGATGAATATGACAAATGTTTCCTCCAGACATTGACAGTTGGGAAAATGGTTTGGTGATTGGCCTAATACAACACAATAGCCCTAGCATTTTGCCAGGATAGTATTTCTAGGGACTCATGCAAAAGATTTGCCTAGGATTTGCCACAGTCTTCTTCCTTCAGTTTTAGACCTGTCAAACATCTGGTTAGCACTGATGCATAGTAGTAATTTGCTAAGTGAGCTAAACCTAAACCATCATTCGAGTTTGGCTGGGTAAGCAGAAAATATGATAATCTGGACTCTTCGTTTGCCCAGATAAATTATGTCAATAATTTATGGGTAGTTGTTAAGAATGTTTTTTGGATGTTTGTAGGGAGAGTCTGTAAGTAAAGGAAATGGAGTAAAACATTAATTTCCAAGATGTGTATTCTACACAACCAACTAAAATGTGGGCAATGCCAATCTTTAAGGCCCTTGGTTACAGTCTGTGTTAGTGGAGGAAAATTAGAATTGTATAATACTGATATATGGACACCTAAATGACCAATAGAGGAAGATGCCAAAGCAAATAGGAAAGAGCATTTACGTATTTGCATTGTTGGAAATTAATAATAAGTATATGGGTGACAGGAAATTTTAGAACAATGAAATAGATTAATTAAGCTATTAGTATTTCCTTTGGCTTCCCGGCCCGGTATGAAGCTAGCTTGATCAGGATGGACTAGTCCTGTCATCAAGGGGTGTATGTGTTGTGCCAGGAATTTGACAAAAACATTTTAAATCAATTTTAATAAGGGGTCTTTCCCAATGTTTGAAGCAGGTCTAATCATAATGAGATCCTAGACATTGGCCTAGGGCCCAGGGCTTAGAAAGGGGCCCCCAGAACTACAAATTTGCTTTCTCCCTATGTGAGTAATAAAGGGGCATCCCAAACTGGTAACCTGCATAAGCAGAATATTACCCATGAATTTCATAACTTTCAGTGACATTGTGGATTCAGTTCTGGAAGTGAAATTGTTTGCATATCCACCTTTGGAGGGGGGAGAGGGGGGGGGGGGGGGGGAAATCACATCTAAAATCATACAGCGTGTTATAAAATTTAGTAAAGAAAATGGGGAATGAGTGGATTTATGATTTATCTCAAGTTTCTGAATCTCTGATAGGAGTTCCTGTACCTTTTGAGTATGTTTTTTTTAATATATATTTGGTTCTTAGTTTGAACAGTTGTAGTGGAAATATCAGAGAGGTATAGTTTTCTAGGAAAAAGAGATCATTCAACCTCCAATGGATATCTGAAAAGGGGAGTGTTGTTAAAGATATGGAAATAGACTAAAGAGTCAAGATTAATTATAGGGAAATATTCAGGTGAAAGTAAACTATGTTGGGAATTTTGGGTAAGAACAACATATCTAGAATTTATTTTGGAGACCAGTGAGTGGAGTGTTGGGCAGAACTATCCAAAGAGACATTTCAAGTCACATTACAATCACTCCCTAGTAAAACAATCCCTTCGCTAAATTGTCCTAACATGCATTACATTTTACATAGCATTATCATCTGTTAGGCATGTAGATATCAAGAATAACCATATTATTAACAAACAGACCTTTAACTAAACGGAATCTTCACTGAGTATCTCTCAAATGTTCCTGATAAGTAAAGTGAAGGTGAGCTAAAAGTAATATGGCCACTCCCCATAATTGTGACTCTGAAACATTACTAAAATAGCTGGTTGGGTATTTTGAGCTTTCGAGAGTCCGTCAAAATTGTGGACTCTTCTTGCAATATGCCTGATGTCAGCGCTCATCGCATCACATTTTTGCTAAAAAGCAGACCCCCAATTTATCAAGAATCCTTGGAAGAGCTCCCTTAGATAGTAAGACATTAAGGATATCTTTCAAGACCATATTGTGGGAGCCCATATAGCCCTCTGTCCTGTCTGAAGGTGAGCCGTCTTGAGAAAACACAGGAACCATGATTCCTTGCATTTGGCATGTCTCTCCACAGTGTCCTTAAAATATTTAGTCAGAGTGCCAGATCTCATAGATAGAATAGGTCTAGAGGCAGACTGTGAGTTGTGGAACTTCTTTGTATTGCCCATTGATGTTTGATATACCAGAAATATAGGGATTTCTTTACAATATGTGAGGAGCTCTTTCAAGCTGCATCCATTTGTCTCTGTAGCCAACCAAGCCCCCTCCTCCCCAGGGCCGTCTTTAATATTGATTGGACCCTGGGCAAGCATCTGCTTGGGCCCCCTGGGCATGCAATCACTCCCTCCACCCCAACCTAGAGGCAAAACTAATGTAGAGAGTGCCTTGGTGCAAAACAAAATTCAGGCCTGCCCTGTAGCACAAGAGTAAAGAAAAGATAGATCCCCATCTGTCATAGAACTCCTGCGATGCTATGCCAGCTGGGGATCTACCATCCTTGCAGGGTTGTATTTTTGAGCAGTGTTTGTGCAATTGAATGTCAGCATGTTATTGTATAGAGTGCATGTGTGCATGTAGGGGTGTATTTGTATGTACTGTTGCCATTGGAATGCAGTGGTGTACTTGTGTGTAGTGTTTTCGTTTGAATGCAGGGATGTGTGATTGTCTGTAGTGTTGGCTTTTAAATGCAGGTGTACTTTTGTGTGTAGAGTTGGTGTTTGTATATAATTTTAGCATTTTAATACAGGAATGTGTTTGCATGTAATGCTTGTATTTGCATGCAGGGGGGTGTTTGGATGTAGTGTTGTGTTTTAAATGCATATGTACATTTGTGTGTAGTATTGGTGTTTCAGCAAACTGGTGTGCTTGTATGTAATGTTTGTGTTTGCAGGGGTCTGTTTGCATGTTGTGTGATTTCTATAACACATATACATATGCACATTAACACGCAGAAACACACATAAACACACTGACACATGCTCACACCTTGACACATACTGGCACATACATACACACACACTCATATACACACCCTTTGACAAACAGATACAAGCACTTTGATACACACACACACTGGCACATCCACACACAGAGACACACACACACACACTGACACAGGTATGTACACACACACTCAGATACACACATACATAAAGGTATAAATGCAGGGGTGTTTATGTATACAGTGCTAGAGATGGAATATAGGAGTGTATTTGTGTTGGCATTAAAATGCTGGGATGCATGCATTACCACACACTCAGATGCACACTTACACACACCGACACATACACACACACACACACACACACACAGGTACACATACGCACTGACACACAAGTACACATACACAGGTATACATACACACAGAAACACTGACACACAGACAAACACAGCCAGATACACACACAGCCAGATACACACACTGACACAAACACAGCCAGATACACACACACACACACACATACGTGTACATTTACATATTTTAATCTCTGCCTTCTAGCAGCTCTTGGACAGCAACTCCCAGCAACCTTGGCCAATATAATGTCTCAACTCTGTTCTTACATACCCTGGTCCAGAATTTGGCAAAAGTGACATTTGGAAATGGTGTACAGCCTTTGATAACACTTGATGCAATAATATGTTAAAATACATACTTTTTACATTTATATTTAATAGGGAACTGCAAGGTTCTTCTAGGATTTTTAACATGTACTTATTCCCTGTGTGTTACATTACAAACACCAACACTTGAATAAAAGTGATATCAGAAATAAGCAAAACAAAAAACAAACAATATTTAGCCACCCTCCTGTCTCCTTACCTTTTGGGTACAGAGGGGTGGCTTCCCTGGGGTCCAGTGTGAGCTTGCTGGCCAAGGCTGATGGGAGTCTGCCATCAGCTTTCTCAGTCCCTCTCCCCCACAATGCCTCCATGTGGTGTGTGCCTCCTCCCCAGCGGCACTGAGGAGGAGGCGATCTGACCTCCCTTCCTCCCAGTATGCCACGGGGAAGAAAAGGGATCACAGGGCAGTGTGTGAGATGGGGGCTAGCAGTGAGTATGTATTCAGCCAACCCCCATATTACAGGGGCCAGGTCCAGAGCAGTATTAAAGGGCCGGGGCCCCTGATTACCTCAGGTGCTGCAGGGGGCCCATGGGGCAGCTGCCTTAGGGCCCCCAGGAGTAACTGGGCCCAGGGCAGCTGCCCCTTTTGCCCCTCCTTAAAAACGGCCCTGCTCCTCCCTATCACTTTTGTCCTACATCATTTACATTTACTTCTATACTGTATATGCTTCTTTCTGCATTATACCCTATTTTCGTATTTGAAAGCCCACCAAAAGAATATAATAATCAAAAAAACAAAAAACATTTAATGTGAGCAAGTTTTTTAAATTTTAACTTTTACTTTCATACGCCCTCTAACCTTGGTAGTTGCGTTGCTGGACTGGTGAATGGAGAATTCCTGTTAGTTATTGACAAAGATTCTAACTTGCTTGTTTGTTCTTCAACTGTGGGGGAAAAGAGCAATTCATTCAGATTCTTAATCTAGAGTGTTATTTTCAACAGATTATATTTATAATCCACATTTACAGACTACAGAGAGATTGGTAGTTTTGTAACCTGACACATGTTTTTGTGCCACCTCTTTCTAAAATAATATTTTAAGAATGGCACATCTCCCAAGTGTCCCTATTTGGGAAGGACATCCCATATTTTGGGCCCAAGTCCCTCTTTTCTCTCCTGATGTAATGAATTTCTAGGAGATTCATATTGATGGTGTGTCTGAGTGTATCACAGAACTCCATAACAATAATACTCACAGTAATCTATATTTAAACTGTAATAAATGTGTTAAGGAATCAGTTTGTTCTAAATTAAATTTTTGTTGCATATATTGTTATTAGAAAGTCATGAAAAATTTCTCAGGAGAGCCCCGCTCCTCTCCCCACATAAACCATTATAATAAAAATTTCCCTCTTGTCCATTTGAAATGTTGGGAGGTACTGAATGTGTATGTACAACTCATTACTTTAAAAACATATGAAATTCTATGCAAACCTACCGTTGTTATGATCGCTTGCTGGAGTTACAAGAAGGAGAACTTTATTCAGCAGAGTTTGTCCCCCAGATTCCTCACACTGGTACAACCCATTATCCCACAGCTCAAGTTCCCTTAACTTCATTATCATTATCCGAGAATTTGGGTTATTAGAAATCACAGGTCGTTTCTGATAGTCACGATTTATATTTCCATCTGAATGAACCACCCAGTCACACGTCTTTCCAACCTGCTTGCACCAGATTTTGGACCATCTCTGTTGTTCACTATATGGACAATGCAGCTCCACGGAATCTCCTGCACTTGCTTTGATAACTTTCAAATTGGATGGTATCTCTACATACACAAATATAAGGACAGTTTGGTCAACCACAAATATACACTTATTCAGGCTATGTAAAATGGAAATATTTAATATATTGTTTCTAATACCATTTTGCAAGACCCCTTGCACTTCAGTGAGACGATGGATAAAATAGTCAATATGAGTGTTTCATGCAGTGAAGATTATATCTTTATGACATATTCATTTTTCATGGGGTAGAGGGCACAAAAATAGGGGGTTGGTGGTGGGGATAGTGCCACTATGATACATTATGTATTTGTGCCTGTAGTAGGCGCCTTTTATTACCTGCATGACAGAGATGTGACCATTCACCTTGCATTGAAGAAGAAAATATGAGCATCAAACACCAAATTATTTTCTGATTTACAGGTTCACTTTTGGACTATACCAATAGTGGCTATGTTATATTAATAAACTATACACTTTGTGCATTATCTCAAATTTTGAGTGCGGTATCATTTGGTATTTGATATAGTGGAGTTTGGGGTCTTTGGAGGTGACCTAGATACCTTGAGTGCAAGCACATTTTGGATCTTTTTTGGCTAGGAAAATATAAGTTCAACTTTAAAATCTGAAATGGGTATATTGTACATGAAATTAGATCAAAATATTAAATTAGTAGATATTAATGTTCATGAAACCTAAAAAAAAAATTATTCATTTAATTTATTTTTAATTAATTTAATTTTAATTTGTATTTGTTATAGATCAAACCAAAATAAAATATAGTAAAACAAATTAGCATTTTTAAAATGTATTCCTTCAGCCTTTTTAGAAATAGGTATAGGCGTAATTAACAAATGATTGCATATCATGGAGTATGCCTTACTTTGCTATAAAAGTCACACCAACATCATTAACAGCTCATTGGTAGTGATGTCCCGAACGGTAGTGATGTCCCGAAATAGTTCCTGGCGAACATAGCTTGGTCGTGTTCGCCACAGACGGCGAACATATGCGATGTTCGGTCCGCCCCCTATTCGTCATCATTGAGTAATGGCCCTTTGACCCTGTACCTCACAGTCAGCAGACACATTCCAGCCAATCAGAAGCAGACCCTCCCTCCCAGACCCTCACACCTCCTAGACAGCATACAATTTAGATTAATTCTGAAGCTGCATTCTGGGCATCCCAGGATCGGGAGATCGGCCGCCTCTCCCGCCCGGTGAGCACCAGGCCACACTTGCCACGCGGAGGTAAGTAAGACTTGGTCGAGTTGCTGACTGCTATTAAGCATGTCGGGTCGATCAGGTAGGAGCAACATTGCTGGGTCATCCCCTTCTGGCCTGAAATTCGCTTGTTGATAGCTGCTTAAAGTGAGATATTGAGGGAGCTCACACGAAGTGCGTCTTTCCTCCATGACAGCTAGGCCCCGCCCCCGGAAGCTGCATTCTTAGTGAGAGGAGGGACAGTGTAGCTGCTGCTGATTTAATAGGGAAATCGATAGCTAGGCTAGTGTATTCAGTGTCCACTACAGTCCTGAAGGACTCATCTGATCTCTGCTGTAATCTAATTGCAGTTGCCTGCCTGCCTGCCTGCGTGTGTGTCAGGCTCACAGCGTATACTGTGCCCACTTGCCCAGTGCCACCACTCATATCTGGTGTCACAAAAGCTTGCATTTAAAAAAAATAAAAACTTTTTTGACTGTAATATAATAGCAGTCAGTTTCCTTCACACGTGTGCGTTTCAGGGCCTGCCAGGGCACAGTGTCACACCAGTGCAACTCATATCTGATGTAACAGTAGTGTACATTATAAAAAAAACTAGACATTTGACTGTGAAATAATAGCAGTCAGTTTCCTTCACAAGTGTGCATTTCAGGGCCTGTCAGGGCACAGTGTCACACCAGTGCAACTCATATCTGGTGTAACAGTAGTGTACATTTAAAAAAAAAATACAGGGGGCTTGTTGTCACCTTTCGGGGACCCTTGGTGTTGTACGTGGCTGGAAGAGGAAGAGACCTTCAATGACATCAGTGAGGACAAGGAAGGGGACATGGCTAGCTTTGTATCCAACCTTGTGCAAATGGGGAGTTTGCGGTTGTGCAAATGGACTGTTTGCGGTTGTTTGCGGTGCGTTAAACGGGGAGTTTGGTCTGTCACTGTGAAGCAGGCGTAACCCTTTCACTACCTGATCGATACAACATCATACCTGATGTTTTAAAGCACGTTATTCCAAACAATTTAGGAATGTTAGGTGATTTATGCCCTTTATGGATTAAAACCAGACTCTGCATCAACTATGTAATTTTCCATGGGAGTTTTGCCATGGATCCCCGTCCGGCATGCCACAATCCAGGTGTTAGTCCGCTTGAAACAACTTTTCCATCACTATTGTGGCCAGAAAGAGTCCCTGTGGGTTTTAAAATTCGCCTGCCTATCGAAGTCTATGGCGGTTCGCCCGGTTCGCCCGTTCGCAAACATTTGTGGAAGTTCGCGTTCGCCGTCCGCGAATGGAAAATTTTATGTTCGCGACATCACTACTGCATATGAGATTGCATGTTTCTTGCCATCCCCAGTGCCATCTTGACATCCATTCCCCTGTGTCATTGTCACTGAAGTCACCAGACACTGGACTAAAGACCCATGTGCGTATTAAAAAAATATTTATCTACATGATTCCTTGCAGAGATTATACTCTGAAATTTAGTAATACCAAACACAAGTTATAGAGGATTTTAAAGGTTGCATACATTTAGAATATGTACTCTTCAAAATTGTATCATGGGTGTACCTAAAGGAGATCAATTTACCCTGTTTCCGTGTTATCGTAAAAAATGGGAATTGGTGGCACACCTAGGACTTGCATTTCTAAGTAGTAGTGCTGCCATAAAACCAAATTATATACAAAATAACTATAATTAACTGTATTCCATGTAATTATAAAACATATTTTGGTTCACCTGTATGTGACTACTATTATTTTAGGTGTGTTTTTCTATATACAATGGCTTGGTTTAATATACTTGAGAAATATACAGGGTTAATCAGTAGAGTGAGAATTGTTGAGAATTCAAAATTAATTTCAAATTTAAGGTCAAAATAGCGAAACTGAAGACGATTATTTTGAATATTTTTACCTAAAGTTTGAAATTCACTTTGAATTCACAGCAATTCTTAATTTAGTGAATAACACTGGAAGTAATTGAGTGGAAGTAGCATTTGATGAAATAATTTGTTGAAGTTGTAATATGTTAGCTGAAGGATTCCTTTGAGGATCCACATATTCCAATAATTGGTAATACTGAGCCAGGCTGGTCTGTATACAGTCAAAGTAGACTTACAGACAATTGAAGGTATGACAAGGGCTTTCAGATGCCCAGATAACACTTGATAGTCAGAACCTCCCACACATCATTAGTTATCTTTATTATTTAACATAAATAGGAAATCTACAAATTTGTATGTATTATATATATTATATATATTTTTTTATTTTTTATGCACTATATATAGATAACGGAAAATAAAAACAAATACTAATACATTTCCTTATGTAAATGTTTATCAGGGTGTGCCTAAAACACATCAGAAATATTCTAGTATTTTTAAACTACCAAAGAGACTGTTGAGCATATCCCATAAATCATTGGCCATGTCTAGTTCAGCACTTGGCAGACGTTTTATTCACTATAAGAAACCAAAACTTCTGAGCAAATAAAGAAAACCACACTGTAATGCATTGTGGGGTCCTCTCTAGCCCCCTGAGTATCCTTCTTCATCCAGTTCCTTTGACTTTCCCTTCTGTGCCTTGTACATGCCTACATTTGTGTACCCCTCTCCATGCACCCTATATGTGTCTCTCTTCAATACCCCAATGTTGTGCCCTTCTCCATACCCTTAGCATGTGCCCATCTCAATGCTCTCTTTGAGTGTCCATATCCATGTCCTTCTTGTTTGCCCATCTATATGCCATCCTTCATTCTAATCTACATGCAATCACTGTGATACCATCTCCATGCCCTCCTTATTTTGACTATCTCCACAGTCTCCCTGTGTGTGTCCATTTTCATGCCTCCATGTGTCTCTTATTGTTTTTACACTCCAGGCTGCCCCTTCCTTCAAAGCATTGTGTTACAGACCACGTTTAATATGTGTTGAGAGGGCTAGAAGATGGTATAACATTTTGTCCTTGCCTCTCAACCTCACTTTGATACCATGTGTCCATCTTGTCTGTCTCAGCTGCCAGGCTTTAATCTGTGTGACAGTGATGTATCCCCCCATGTGGCATTTCTTGCTGTCGGCTGTGGGAGACCATCATCGTTGTGTGTGTGTGTATGAGTGAGCTCTTCCCAGATAAATAAACAACAAGATGTTGTGTAACCAAGTCTTCCAGTTGTGAAGATCATCACTCATTGATATATGAACATTTTTCCTGTTACAACCAATATTAATATTCTGCAACACCAGCCATGATTGAAGTGAGTTTTGCTGGCAAAGAAATCCTTTTTTTCCCCTATTATCTGTAAATAGCCAACTTAATATGTATATGTAACCACTTTGACATCTCTGTATAGCCACCCTACTATACATATGTAGCCGACTTGGTGAGTGTGCATAACCAATTCGGCATCTCTATCAGACCATCTCAGAGACTAAGCAAAATCATTCTGATATGTTTCCCTATGTACATGACAACACGAGCAAGATGCTCACTTTTGTACCCAGTATGTGTATGACTTGACAAATAAAGAATTAAAAAAAAAAGAAATCCTTTTTCTTTGTTAATAAAATAAATATATGAACTTTGTAAAAACATAACACTTTTCCAACTGAAAAAATGTTTTACAAACTTATTGTGGCTTCTGTAAACCTACTAGAGTGCTGTGTAGGAGGTTCTTTATAAGAGCATGATTATCTACTATAAAAAATAGAAAGTCAAATGGAATATAAAGCTACAATGGGACAGACAGAATAATTGTTTGGCATCTCAATAATATTTTCCAGGCTTTTTTGCATGGGTATTTCCAGTTTATATCTAATCTTGTGATTTATTGAGGAATACAGAAATTATATTTTACCTTTCCAGGAAACACATATGTACACTGATCAGCCACAACATTAAACCCACCTATCTAATATCATGTAGGTTCCCCTCGTGCTGCCAAAACAGCTCTGTCGTGTCAAGGCATGGACTCCACAAGATCTCGTGTCCTATGGTATCTCACACCAAGACATTAGCAGCAGATCCTTTAATTCCTGTTGGGGCTCCATGGATTGTTTAAGCACATCCCATAGATGCTCAATTGGATTGAGATCTGAGGAATCTGGAGCCAAGGCAACAGTTTTAACTTTTTGTCACATTCCTCTAACCATTACTAAAAAAATGTTACAGTGTGGCAGGGTAAATTATCCTGCTGAAAGAGGCCATTGCTATCAGGGAACATCATTGTCTTGAAATTGTGTGCATTGTCTGCAACTATCTCTAAGGTAGGTGGAAAGTGTTAAAGTAACATCAATATGAATGCCAGGACCCATGGTTTACCAGCAGAACATTGCCCAGAGCATAACTCTGCTTTCGCCTGCCTGCCTTCCTCCCATAGTGCATCCTGCTGCCATCTCTTCCCCAGGTAAACAACGCAAATGCACTCGGGCATCCATCGAGAAGAAACTGTTATTTATTAGACCAGGTAATCTCTTTTCATTGCTCCATGGTTCAGTTCTGAAACTTATTTTCCCATTGAAGTGGTGGACTGGGTCATCATGGGCACTGTGCCTGGTGTGCGGCTATGTAGCCACATGCGCAGCAAACTGTGTATTCTGATACCTTTCTATCATGACCAACATTCAGTTTTTCAGCAATCTGAACTACAGTAGCTCTTCTGTGTGATCGGACCAGAAGAACTAGCCTTCACTCCCCATCTGCATCAGTGAGTTTGGGTGCCCATGACCCTGATGCCTGTTCACTGGTTCTCCATCCTCGCACCACTTTTGGGAGGTATAAACCACTGCATACAAGGAACACCCCACAAGACTTTCCATTTTGGAGATGCTCTGTCCCAGTTATCTATCCATCACTATTTGGCCCTTGTCAAAGCCACTCAGATCTTTTTGATTGCCCATTTTACAAGCTTTCAACACATACAATTCAAGAACTCACTGTTCACTTGCTTACTTGGTGAATTAGGCATATAACAAGGAAATATAACAAGGGAATTTGTGGTGTGTGATTTTGCAGGATTCGGAAGGGTTTAATGTTTATACAACATGCTTTGCCCACTTGACTACCAGACTTGGTCATGCCCACCAGAAAGCAACATCCCCTCCCTGAGAGGCAAGAAAGGAGGGCAAAATAAGCATTTTTTTGGGGGGGGGAAATTACAAAGAAATGATAATCCTGAAACAATCCATTATTTTCCCCTAAACATGTTACACACTTACTACTCATTGGCCCTCCAAATAACCGCATTGCCCCTAAGCAGTCTGTAATGAATGCTGCTGTCAGGCTCATCTTTCTGACTGACCGCTACTCCCACACCTCACCCCCTTGCCAATCATTACATTCGCTTCCTGTACCCTTCAGGATCCAATTCAAACTGCTGACTCTGACTTACATAGCCCTCAATAAATCTAACCCCCGCTACATTTCCTCTTTACTCAACAAACACATCCCTTCTTGTTCCCTTCGCTCTACGAACGACCTTGTCCTGACATCTGGTTGTCCCTGCATTGCCAACTCTCCACCTGCATGATTTTTCATGGACTGTGCTGTTTACTTGGAATTCTCTACCCAGTGTCATCAGACTCCCTCCTAGATTCCAATCCTTTAAGAATTCACTGAAAGCACACTTCTTTAGGAAATCTTAAGATTTTCCTGGGTGATGCTTCTCTCGTAACAATTGTCCTCCTCAGTTTCCTTGCCTCCATTGCTCAGCTCACTCCTTCTACTGTTGCACACACCACTTTTTCTGGCTTATTTTGACACAGGCATTTTATCCATTGATCTCTCCTCCCCTGTGACATGCTGTTGCTTCTCTTGTGCTTCTTGACCCTTTCCTCATAGACTGTAAGCTTGTTTGAGCTTGGCCTCCTTCACCTCTTGTCTGTCTTATATTCTGTATGTCAATACATATCAAATATCCCCATTCTATAACATGTTAGGGCTAAATAAACACTCTATTAATAATACTTTATCTTTTATATCACATCCATTACATTACAGTGACTTGACTAATTTGTCTCTTACTACTTTACCCTTCATAGCTACTTTTGCTCACCTTCCACCACTTGTAACAAGATGCTTTCTATGACCTCGTAATTTTGTCCTGTCCACCTCTGCCACTTGTACAGGCCAGTATCATAAGGCTGTACCTGCATCATATTCACTGTAAACAACATGGCTTCTCCTAATTTCTGGGTCATTGTTACTCGTCTTTTTTGCGTATGTCTTGTCATCCATCTTGAGCTCATAACATTAAGGCAATCCATCTCAGACATCTGACGACACCAGTTGATCACCGAATTAATTTGCATATCTCTACAATATTGACAAGTAATGTTCAGTGATTCCCCAGGTATGGCATGGACTTCACGTAAAAATGAGCTAGAGGAACCTGGACAGAAGCATCAGGGCAGTAAGATGCATGTAGTCACAGAGACAGCATAGATACATAACAGACAACAAATTGCTTCAGAGCTTAATGTATAGATAATGAAAAATGCATGTGATATGGTTTGCTGTGCATTTAATAGAACTACACAACAAAATATAAACAGCCATTGTCCAATCAAATTGTAGGTCATCTACACAAAAACAAAACAACAAATACAACCAGACAACATAGGCAACATAATAAAATGACACAGCTTGCTTACTCAAGAAATTGCATTGTGAAGAGTGAACATTATAATCATTAGGGTTAAATTGCACAAAATTGTAATTTTGCCTTCTAGAAAATGTGTCTTCCTAGTGATATCAAATGTTTTCTAGTATTGCACAAATTAAGAATATTTATGTATAAATAACAACTACTCGGTTTACGCAATAAAAAATAGTTCTTAGACTCTGGATGATGGCTGATGAGATGTAACAACCCAAAGAAAGATTCCAAAGAGTAAATCAATGGTGTTAAATAATTACAGAGAGTTAGTCAAACAATCCACTTACTTTGTATCCATAAGACAAGGAGAAGATGGAGTACAACAGGACCCCTTAGTGTGATGGTGAAAACAGGCACAAGCATCTTACTTCATGCTACAAAAACGAGGTAAACAGAGATAGACTGAGAACCCAGTGTGACAATATCCTATCGTATGAGCAATGTTCGTTCCTTGTCCTATATTACAGGAAGATGTGGATGTGTCTGATAACCATGGCAAGGAAATAGTTTGTCAGAATGGTAACTCATTAGGACTCACACAGAAAATACACACAGGAGTATTTACTAAAGTGAGAATTTTTGGGAATTCAAAGTGAATTTGAAATTAAAAGCTGCAGTAAGTTAGCTGGAAGCATAGCTGACTTACATAAATTTTCACATTTGTCTATTTTGGCCTTACCTTAAAGTTAACTTTAAATTTCTGACAGTTTTCACTTTAGTGAATAGTGCTTAGAACTATGGGTTTAGGAATGCTTCACTTTTATTCAAATTCGTTAAAATTCACACTTAGCAAAAACTATTTCTCTGAATCAAATATTTCTCATATTAACGGCAAATTCCATGTTGGCTTCATGTCCTATTGGTTATACCGGTCTCAGTAATTATGAAAGAGAAGTCTCATAGAACCACATATACTCTCTAATAGTACTACACGCCTGTAGAGTCTTCTCTATGATCTGCACCAGGGCCCACACGCTGTGGGGGTTCATTGTGTGGCCCATGCACTTTGAGCCACCCAATGGGTATTTCTAAACAGGCATCTGTTTCATCAGCCAGTGCACTGCTGGGAGGAAGCGAGTGCCTATCAATTACTCCCAGATACATATAGAGAGCCTACACAGGGAGGAGTAGAGAGTAGGAGGCAGAAACCCAGCTCCATCCAGATGCACACTCCCATCAGACTCAATTATGAGCTGGAGCCCAGATAAGCCACCCTACTGCAGAGAAAAACTATGTTAACAGGAGGGTAGTTAAAAACATAAACAATATGACATCATATATGACATGTGTATCTGTATCCGTGTGTCAGTCTGTTTAAGTGTGTTCCAGTATGTTTTATGTGTGTGTGTGTGAATGTGAGTATGTGTTAGTGTGTATCTCTGTGTGTTTCTCAATGTGTATGTATATATGTGCATACATCCCAGTAATGAAACCACATTACATTACATACACACCCTTGCAGTCAAATGCATGCTCTTACATTCAAACACCAATACTACACACAAATGTACACCAGCGTTTAAAAGTCAACACTACATACAAACACACCAATCCATTTAAATGCAAACATTACAAACAAACACACCAATCCATTTAAATGCAAACATTACAAACAAACACACCCCTGTGGTAAATGCCACAATTATATAAAAACACCCCCTTATTCAAACAATAACATTACACACAAAAGTCCACTTGCACTTAAAAGCTTATTCTACGTACAAACACACCCCTGCACTCAAACACAAATTGCATTCCAATGGAAATGGTACACACAAATACATCCCTTACTTCACACACATAGCCATACAAAAACATGATTACATTCAAACTCATTCAAACATAGAGTTGTGGGAGTTGTACAACAGATGTGGATCTACCTTTTGGCCACCCTCGCGCCATAGTGGGGCCCAAACAAATTTCTTGCACCAAGGAACTCACTTCATGAGTTTCACCACTGATGAGAAGCATTAAATTAGTGGAGTGTGGTGACGTCAAAAGTCATCTGAACCATGGACTTCATTGGAGACAGACTGTTTGTGCTATAGAGACTGTTCTGTTTTTTTTATTTCTTTATTTATTTTTTAATATTAAGAAGAGACCCAGTAATCTAAAAACAATAAGGAACACTCTAACTTCAAAAATAACTACATATACAGATATTTTAAGGTTAGAGTCTTTCTCTACCTCTTTTAGTGCCACAGCAGAGAGCAGTGCAAAACTGTACGGCAAAAGCTTGCTTGATGTTTATTTTCAGTATGAATACACACAATGAAAAGTACCTGTTACTCTTTGGGTTTTGAGCAGGATGTGTCAGTAAAGATATCACATGGCTTGTGACAACCAAGCATTCATGGTGGCATCACTTTTTGATTCTTCACTATTTTCTTCTCCTATCATTATGCAACATAATTCACCAAGTGTTAGATTGTCCACTTAATGATATGTGATGTGAAAGGTGTGTTGTCACAATAGTATTCCTGATGTATGAGAGGAACCGTATGTTCAGACATTTGCTTGGCTGAGAAGAAAATTAAGAAAAGCTACTTCTGGGCAGCCTACCTTTCAATGGCTGCCCAGTGGAACTGTGCTCCCATGTCTATATATGGACTATATATGGCTTGTGGAGGAGCTTGGAGGCCAATCTCTTTCCTAGAGCCCTCTGTTAAGGATAAAACTGGACTCAATGGATATCAGTTGTAATGTCAATGCTGGTACATGGACATTCAGGCCAAAGTTACTTCATGTTATTTTCTAAATGTGTGAATGTATTGATTGTCATTGTGTTTGTTCCCTTTCTCACTTGTTATTTTTGTTCCAGGAGAAAACTTACAATCTAGTCCAAACTGGCTGCTCTTCCCCTCCTTTAAGTATCCCATGTGGTCCACATCCCTTCTCATTGTCTTTACACACCCTTCTTTGTAAACATGGTTCTCTGTTTATACTGGCTGTAAGTTAATTAAACTTGTTAATGTGATTGGTTGATTTTTCAAGTCTGTTGTTATTGGTTGACTTTTGTTCACAGACATGTTTAACAACCATGTGGTTGTCTAAATAAAGCAGTACTGTTCCACGCTTTATAAAAAAAAGTGTCTGCCTTATATTTTGTGGAGGAATTGAAAACATTCTTCCCCTTCTACTGAAGCTCTCTCTCTCTAGACGATCCATGGCTCTACTATTCAGGTAATACTGGAGGAAAAGGCTGGTTCTCTACTCTGTCCTGGAGTGCACCACAAGATCGTCGGGTACCTAGTTCAAAATCAATCATAGACAACCTGAATCTGGGTTTCATGCTTCGCAGAGCATCTACCTTGCTAAGAACTACTCAGCGAGGCAACCACTGATTGCTTAAGTACATAATATGTACTGTAATTAATATAAGTTGTCTATCCATAGAGCCTGCCGTTTGGTTCCACTGATTTTCTTTTTGTGAATTACATTTCCCAGGCTTCTTTAGAAAGATTTCTTTACACTGTCATTTTTGCCTTATTTAGTATTTTCAATGCTATATCTAGTTAGTTTTGAAAGGTGTATTTAAAAACTTCTATTTGCACTAGCTAGTTCATTGTTTGTTTGTTTGTTTTTTTTTTTTTATTCATAGTCACCTAATGCATCAGGAGTTTTCAAACTGGCCTATTGAGTTCAACTCACCTTTTACTTTTCATCTTCATCTCAAGAGTTAGGTCAGAGTTAGTAATGAACTCAGTCCTAAGAGTAGCTTCTGTAAAGAAACAAAAGTGTAGTACAGTGGGACCTCGGTTTACAAACGCCTCGGTTAACATCATTTTCAGTTTACAAATGAAAATCCATTGAAAATAATGCCTCGGTTTACAATTTTTTTTCGCAATACAAAGCAAGTTTCCCCAGGATGCATTGCACCAGGGAGGATTATAGCACCGCCCCCTGCATGCTGGAGCCTGTGGGTAGCACGTGGCGTCGAGTGTGGAGGTGTTGGAGCGGCTTTTGTATCGAGTTTTGGAGCCATTCTGGAAATTGTTTGCAGTTGTTTTGGGACGTTTTGGTGCATTTCTCAAGCTGTGGAAAGGTAGGGAGCTGAGCTTCGTTGTTTGCATGCCTTTTATTGTGTGTTCTGCATTGTGGGTTGGTTTCCATGCCAGCTCATTTTGCCTTTTTCTGACCTCCAGAATGGATTAATTGGTTTTCAATGCATTCCTATGGGAACAAATACAATCCTATAGGAACTAATTTTTTGCAATAAGAAACGTCCTGGATAACGGAATAAATTTGTAAACCAAGGTCCCACTGTATAATGAAGGCTTAGTTATCAGAAGAGATACCCTTGGTAGCATAGGTAGTCTTCAATAGTACTGCAAAACCTTTTGGCACTGGAACTGTCAACAAAATGGTCTGAAAGGCAATTAAAGACTTAACAGAAAAAAACATATACACTGAAAACAAAAGTTGCCAAAAAGTAAGGAAATTGCCTTTAATTGTTAAAAGACAGAGTTTGCTGAAGAGGCGGAATTCCTCGGTGAGCACTAGGAGCATCGATTGGCGGAGGCACTCGGTCGGAGTCCGTCACTCATTCTAATAGCTAGTTTATAGAAAAAACGCATTTGCCCTTCAATAGAGTACATGAGTAGTAAAGTGAATTAACTTATTGTGATTGGACCCTTATTGCAAAGCAGTAGCTTAATGGAAGAGCAAAGAGGGGAAGTTTAGGAGACGTGGGATATACTGTTAAAAATCTTTAATAAAATGAATGAAGAACAGAGCAGCTAGTTTACTTTGATTGGTTGACATTTGTATTTCCTTTTTATATGTGGAACCGTGGTTTGGGAGGGGGGGGAGGAATAGAGGGAATTATGGGAGAGGGAGTTTCTTTTTTTTCTCTATGTGTAGATGTTTTGTTCTGTTTATGTAATTATGTGTATATTCTTTTAAATTATATAATTGTTAATATATAAGCTATTTTGTTTAACTGTGGAAAAGAAAAGGAAAAGAAATAAAGTTTAAACAAAAAATAATCTATTTTGTTTTTGTTCTTTCTCCTGTACTTCTGTACTTTTTCTGTACTTTTTTTTCTCATTTAAAGGAACACTAAAGCATTAGGAATACTAAACCTAGTGTGCATTAACATAATAAAATAAAGCTTTCTACTCACCTTTTTCCAGCGCTGAGGCTTCCTCTGCACTTCTTACCTCTCCAACTCCTGCATTGTAATGGAGGAGGCATGGCCTCCTAAGGCGATGCTTCAATACACTGCTCCTTGCGTGCATCCAAGCTTCCCAATCAGTTTGATCAATGCTTTGCTATGGGGATGGCAATGTCATGTGGCCAAGTTTTACTTGGTCTTTGCAACAGAAGCACCTGAAATGTCTGTCAGTGTAACAGCCACTGGAGGCCTGTTAAGCCTTTCAAGGTAGACATTGACGTTTCTGTGAAAGGGTTAAAATGACAGAACACTGCACCCAGGCCACATTGGGGATGAAGTGGCCTAGGTGAATTTAGTGGTCCTTTAAGGCTGTTTATTCAACAGCGTCCTTTATTTTGGGCAACTTCTTTTTGTTTCCAAGTCTTCAATAGTGACCATGAGGTGGCTATCAGGATCCAGATGTGCAGCTATCAGGTTCCAGATGGAGTGTGTTAAGACCTCTAGGAAACAGACAGAGAGTTTGGCTGTGTTGCTACCAGAATACTCTTCAAAGTTCCAGCATGGTCTCAATTTTGAAGAAGGAACAAAAGCGTACATGCTGAAACACATCTAACTACATACATAGCAAGCTCATAGTAGATAAAGCAGGGTTTGACATTTACTGCATTTATTGATTGAGCAGATATAAATAATATTGACAATTAGTAAAGTACATTTTTGATAGGGCTCTTGAAGGCAAAGGGGTAGAGTATTTTTTTGCCCAGGTCAACGCTAGGTCAAAAAGGCATGGAATATTTCAAAACATGATTGGGGTGTCCAAAAAGTAGTGAAGTCCACTCAATTAAGATGGGTAATTTGTTTGAGATCCCTTGATGGGTGTCCACATATTCCATAACAGGTCAACTGATTCGCTGACGGCTCCACAGATGGTTTCAGCTGCTGTGTTAGGAAGACTTACAAGTCAAATAAATATGTCGGCACTGGTGAACTATATCATATGTGTCAACAGCAGTAATTTTGTCATTCCAGTCCCATGAGACAAAATCTCCCAAGACTCTTCAAAATACTGTGTTCACCATCCAATGAAGCAATTCACTGTGAAAGAATGAGAACTCATGACTTAAAAATTACACAAAGACCTGGACTAACTTGACCCACCAAAAAGGTTCCAATATTCCTCTAATTGTCATCAAACCTAAGCTCATTTGATGAGAAGATTCCTTTAAGTTGTGGGTTTGATATGGCTCCCATCTGTGCTGGATAGCAGTTCCATGAATCTACCACCCTTCTGTGCTACAAACTTCCTCACGCAGTTTCACGTTTTACAGTTTTAAAGTACTGTGCAGGGTTAAATCTATTTGTGTTGCCCATGTGGTTATGAGTCAGTGTCTGGAGCTGATTCAGCCATATACAGAGAAAGACACAGATGTGCACTTGTGTTAGAACAGAAATGAACTAGCATGCAAATATTTGCAACTAATTGAGCAATATATGGGGTTTATCTTAACCATAATATTTTAACTTTTATATGTTTTTTTAATCGATATTATGAGTTTAATATATGCACAAAATATAATTATTTTTGCAAGTCACTAAAACTGACTGCTTGCCCAGAACACCATATAGGGATACTCAAAACAGCAAGAACTCACTGCGGCTTATTGCCACTCAGCTGCCCAAGTATTATATAGTGTGAGCACACAGCGCATGCTCACACTGTGTATGGAGACCTTCTGAGTTGTACTGTGATATGTCATCATTGTGGCCACGCGAGTCCAGTAACACTGACGGTCTCACAGGACTCGGAGAAGATAGAGTGTGGTTACTTGGCAAAAAATAAAAAAAAAACACCCTCACTGCAGCTACTCTAGAGAATAGTATAAATAATAAGATCCTGAAAGCAAGGAGAGAGGATCTAATCGCTGCTTCCGAAGAATAGGTCTACTGATAATAGTAATCAACTTTCTCATATCTTTACCATATGTTACACCCTTCCCATTCTTATATATAGATTGTAAGCTTGCACGTGGTGCTATTAAAACTTTGCACAATCTAGATGACTTGCATGATGGGCCCTGTCTCCAGCTAACATGATAATATTGGGTGTAAGTTTACTAGGAAGCCTAGAAATTCAGCATTTCTCCCTCCTCTCTTTTACAAGAAACTGAAGGAATGCATGATGGTGAAACATGTATTCTGGGAAATAATTACATTGATGGGATTCTGGAAACATCATAAACCACAATTCCATACTTTCCAAGTGTCTCTTTTTTAGGAGGGACAGTCCCTATATTGGGCCCAAGTCCCTCTTTTCTATCCTAAAATCCCTCTTTTATTTGAGCTCCTTATTGTTGGTGTGTCTGAGTGTATAACAGAGCTCAACTACAATAAATGTATTTTGAACTCAGACTGTGTAAATAAGATACATTGTTCTTGTTCTAAATTACATTTTAGTTACATAAATTGTTATTAGAAGTCACCTAAACTTTCTCAGAACAACCAGCCCCTGGCCACACCCCCACTCACTCACACTGTCCATTTGAAATGTTGGGAGGCATATGTGAGTCCAAACGATCATTGATCTGTCCATATCCCTGATATGGCATTATTTTCCCATAATGCATTGTTCTCTGCCATGCTTATTTCATTTTAAGCTTTATATATATATATATATGTCTGTTTTAATAAAAATAAACACATTAAGGTTTTTGTTTTTTCCAAACCAGCTGGAGTCCCACATATATTTGACAAGCTCTATCATATCCTCACACATTTACAGACCTGGATATAGTTACAAGCACAATAGCTCCTACTTTGTCTACTTTTTTAGTGGGAAAACAAGTGAAAACATGCAAAATCTATACTCTCTCCTGAACCTGGTGGACATTTGCTTATTACGCTAACACTAGCAGGTTAACAGCTTGTTGCTGGCTTCTAATGGGGTTGGGAACTATAATACAACCATCTTGATTTCAAGGAACATATAAAGGTACATCTAAACATAGGTTATAACCACTTGTGAAGATTATTTTGCAATAAATACATGCAAGTTAATACTTTTTTTCATAGCATCTCCAGGCTTATACTTGCTTTGTGGGAGCAGCCATCTTGAAATCCTATTTGGTTGGAAGTAATGCTTATCTGCCAAGATCATGTACATTTTAATGCCTAAAACCAGCTCAGAGATACTCAGCACCTACATTTAATACTATTTGTGAATAAGCACTAGCTGCTGGTCTTGTGTGGTTGTTGGTTGAATACGTCATGCATTGACCAAAAGAGGCCTTAAAGATGACTGTCCACAAAGAATAGCATGTGTCCCAACAATCCTGGATCCCATGTTTGCATTTGTCCACCGCAAACACAACATGTGTATATCATGTGCTCAGCAGGGGTTAATTCAGACTGACACATAGTAATAACAAGTAATACATAGCAAAACAAGGCACAGAAACACAATAAATAAAACACAGACTCGGAAGTGTGCTGAAAAGGCCTTGGTCTTTTATTTAGTTTACAAATAATACAAACATCACTTATTAACTTTATAACCAAATATCTCCGTTTTTTAAACCCCCAGAGAATTAACCAAACATCTCCGGTCTTTAAACCCCCTCAGATTTAACACATAACTCACCAGAGTTCCGCCCTATTAGCCAGAACTTAAACCAAATTGTAATGAAACTCAGCTAGTCCAGCCCCCTTTTAAATTAGGCAGGCGACCTCAACCCAAATAAAAGACCACGAAAATTGAATATAGGGAGGGAGGGTGGGGAAAAACAGTTCCACAGTAGGGTAATTTCTTCTTTCTTCTGGAGCCAAAACTTACCTCGGGGTGCCTTAAATTCAATTTTTGCCCGCTTCAGAGTACCCTCCCGGACAAGCGCTCCAATCAGATCATTGTCCACTCGGACCCCTGTCTGGATAGCTCACGAGGGCACTGCAACGGCCATTGCTGAATGTCCTCGCGGCCACAGCTATTCGCGCTGCAATCTGACCCTGACTAACCCCACGACGCACATGTGTACCTAGTCGATGGACTAGGTACATTCTTTAGACTTGTTCAGCAGAGAGATCTCTGTGGACATTCACTGCATGGACAGATCACTTCTGATGTTCATAGACAGGTTTTAGAGGGTTACTTTTTTGACAGTCCACCACTTCCTTGTTGCCACCACGCTGTGGTCCACCCTCCCCCAGTCCTAGATCCATTCCACCCAATCCCATGGTATAGAACAAGGGTAAGCCTGTACATGCATGGATTATAGTTCACATGTAATATAGCCTCTGTGTATTATTTTGTAATGTATAAATGTATATATATATACACATTACAAAATAAACAGAGGCTATATTACATATAAACAAAATAATACACAGAGGCTATATTACATGTAAACTATTATTTGAAATAGTAATAAAAATTATGGCAGTTTTCCTTAGAAATCTTTAAAAATGTCAAGTCCTACGCTACTAGCCAGTCCTTAAAAGTTACATGCCAATTTAAGCATTTTAAGTACGGGATGCATTCCTTTCCTGAACACTTTAGGGGTTAGAAGGAATTAGGAATATTGTGGGTGGCTAAGATTTATCATATAAGGAATGTGGTAGGTATTTAGGGAAACTGTTCTCTGCATTGAGCTTCTCTGTAACGATTTGAAAAATGTATATTTTTGTTGTGGTTACAGAATGTGTTTTTTTTTGTATGGACTCCTACCACACTACATATTGTTGCCGTTTATTATCCAGTGTCATTAAATTACATTATCTAATTACATACATAGCATGGAATGAAGTGGAGAAAGGGGGGAAGTAGCACATGTAACATTTTTCTGTCTAAGTGTTGTTATTGTTTATTCTAGTACCTATGTTTACACTTATGTAAATCAATTCATGCAAGACATTAAAGGACCACTATAGTGCCAGGAAAACATACTCATTTTCCTGGCACTATAGTGCCCTGAGGGTGCCCCCACCCTCAGGGACCCCCTCCCGCCGGGCTCTGGAGAGAGGAAGGGGTTAAAATCTTACCTTTCTCCAGCGCCTGGCGGGGAGCTTTCCTCCTCCTCTCCTCCTTCCTCGGGACGTCATCGGCTGAATGCGCATGCGCGTCAGGAGCCGCGCGCGCATTCAGCCGGTCTTATAGGAAAGCATTTACAATGCTTTCCTATGGACGCTGGCGACTTCTCACTGTGATTTTCACAGTGAGAAGCACGCAAGCGCCTCTAGCGGCTGTCAATGAGACAGCCACTAGAGGCTCTAGAGGCTGGATTAACCCTCAGTATAAACATAGCAGTTTCTATGAAACTGCTATGTTTATAAAAAAAAAAGGGTTAATCCTAGAGTGACCAGGCACCCAGACCACTTCATTAAGCTGAAGTGGTCTGGGTGCCTATAGTGGTCCTTTAAAAATATTAGAAAAATAAACTTTTTACATCTCAAAGACAAATTAAGTTCACAAACACAGTTGTGTGTCCTTTTTGCTCTTCATTCCCCATCTCTAAACTTTTTTCACATCTCTCATACGGTGAGAAAAAGAGAGAGAAATGGAATCCTTGATGGTTTTATAATAGGGACCAGTGAGATCTGAGACTTTAAGTCTTAGAAGAATTATTGTACTCCCAGGTGTGGGCATGCAAGCACGCACACACACCTAAATCCTTCTGTAGTAGTGGGTATTGAATCATGAATAAATGATGTTATATTTTAGTTAATGTTTCCCATATGTTGATGTGTTTGTAACCCTGAACTAGTGTACAACACATGGAACTGACTTACATATTATAATATAATGGAAGAAAAATCCAACAAAAGTTTTTTCATTTTTTATTTTGGAATGGAATCAGGAGAAAGTATTCAGGATATTGCACATGTTATGTTGGATTGGAAGCAGAGATATAAGCAAAGATAAAGTTACTGCTAAGGAAAAAAAAGTGCCAGTCCAGTAGAAGATAGATCATTCTGAAGAGAAGGGAACAGAAGAGAATGGTGGGGGAATAGAGGGTTAGGTTACACAGTGGTAACCCCAATAGTTGTTACCAAGGAAGGGCTTGTGAGAGATGTTAGCGTCAAAGAGACCACACTGCATGATAGTGGTCAGCTGGCTATTTGCATATTTTCAGTAAAATCTCACTGGAAATTAAGGAGATGGTTTCTGAGCAACCAGACACCCATTTAGCAGAAAGTGAAATATTTGATAACATATGTGCTGATTCTCAGATACCAGGTTTGCACAGGTACCCGTATAATAGCCCCTTATTTTCTAATATTTTGTTTAAGGAGATATATTCAGTTAGTTTATTTTTATTAGTGTAGCTAGGAATTGTGAAGAAATTACATAACGTTTAAACTTTTGGGCCAATATAATCAGAAATCACTGAGATGCTATTTTAGGCTACAATTTAAAATTCCATTGCCGGGGGCGGGGCCTGGCCACTGAGCAGACTGGTCGCACTAAACCAGAGCTCCGTGTAGGAACCTGCAAATAAGCGACTTATTACTAACATATCACGCCGTACTTACTAATTTAGTGCAGCAGAGCATCTGTATTGCCCCGGGACTCAGCTGGACGGATCGCTGTGCTCGGAGAGGCCCTCTGGAGCTGACTCGGAGTTGCGGCCTACCAGCAGATGCAAGCGTGGGAGAGGCAGCCGACCTCCCCGCGAGCTGTCCTGCAGGAAAAAGCTGCAGCGCTTAGGACCCCGTTTACCCCCCCTTGCCGGTGAGGGATATCCCGGCACACTCAACGGATAAGCTAACAGGCTTTGCCTTAAGACGACAAGCGGAACCAGGCAACTCACCTGATCCAGACACAACGCACTGCAACACAGCCAGAGCCAAGATGGCGACTGTCATGCTGACGACATACGGCCTGCTGGAAAATTACGAACAGCGGCTGGATGCACTCTTCAAAGACTTCTGGCAGAAACTGTGGCACAGAGGGGCACAAACTAAGGGGAAGCAGAAGACAACCGACAAGCGGCGGCACCCACCTCCCGGTGGCATGAAACACGTGGCAGGTGGGCCTCGGAGCACCCGACCAGCCCCCAAACCACAGAAACCCGTGAAGAAGAGAGACAGCTTGAAAGCCACATCCTGCCCAGTGTCGTCCACCGCTCGCTCCTACCCTTCGGGGCTGAGGCCTGCGCCCAATCGAACGTCTACCACCATTAAGCAATCACGACTCAGGAGAAGGCCCTCTCATGGAATTTACAGAAGAGCTGCAGAGGCCACTCGGCACCTCACCGATCGGAGTACTCAGTTGCGACGCTCTGCAGGCCTAAACGGACTACCCACAGGCCTCAACCACCCACCGACTGGTCGACTCTCACTCTGGCAGGCAGGTCTGCACAACACCACTTTGGGGGACAATATTATACCAGCAGCTGACGTGGGCTAAGTGACTCTCGTGATACTTAAGCTAACTGTCTTATACTTGCCGATCTACTTATGGTTAGACAGTTTAGTACATTTAATTTTGCCAGTGTATTAATGTTTATGGTTTTGCCTAATGGACACCCCTAGCATGCCTCTGTGCTGCATCTTTTACTATGACACGCACCTTAGTTGCCAGCATGATTTAATCTGCCCTAGCAATCACCAAGTCTTCTAGGTTTTCTATGCCTGAATACCCTCTCTCAGTTGTGTGCTGAGACACATTTAGCAAGCCTGAAAAACACTGTCTAGTCCTACACCGACCAAAAGGTGCTAATTATCGAATACCTTACTACTGGTTACCATGTCGATATGACAGAGTGTGCTACTGCTGTTGAGGCATGGCAGGCGTCTTTGTATGGTAATGAGATGACACTTGTGGAACTCATACTACAACGCATAAGATAGGAAGTAGCTCAGAATGGTTGCCTGATCTGCCATGACTGGCTCCTGCCATGTGGCAATATTTTTCATGCACCTACAGGACCTTACCGTGTAAGCTGTGTTTTGCGTCAGGTTTAGCTAAACAATTACTGCTAGATGCTAAATGACCTGTGTGCAATAACTGTTGAACCCTGCATACATATAGAAACAAACAAAAATAATGTGTGACGAGTGCCACTGTCAAACTCTTATATATCTTGATATATATGTTGGGGTGGGGTGGGCTACCAGGCAATTGATATTTTATTTTCTAATTGTTTTTGTTATATACTTGATCTTACTACACTCGCCTCCAAATTAGCATCCAGCGAGAAGTTAAATTCTTACTCTGTTTTTATTCTTATACTTACTCTTCTCTCCGTGCACTAGCCCGCATTTACTTTAGCATTTACTAACCATCCTATAGGGTGGAACGACATACTGTTGTTGCTAAGCTACTCAGTGCATATGCTGCACTTCGTGGCCCTATTTTTGTTTTAAACGCCAAGCACTGTGTCTCTTTTCTTGCTATAATTGTTAAAAATGTGCATTATTAACGCAATGTCACAAAATTGTACTACTATGCCTTTTGAATTGTTTGCTATAGCTATTGTGGCTCTGCAAATATGTTTGTAACTACATGCACAATAAAAATAAAGAATTAAAAAAAAAAAAAAAAAAATTCCATTGCCAGTTTTCCCCAATTGTCACTTTATTAAGTAATTGACTGTACTGATGCATGTTAAAATGTTAAATAGTCCAATAGCACAGTTTTATAACAGAAATATCCTAACAAAATGCTCATTTAGCCCCCCCCAAAAAAACATATTGCACGATACATGATGCTCTATTTTTTTGTATCTACATCACATGATTAATACAACTGTTCAGATAAATTCCATGCATGACAAGAAATTACGTAGATATAACATATAACAATTAATTGGTCAATAATGGCTGATTTTTTTTACCATCATTGAATTCTTTCCAATTGTCTGTAATATCTTGGCTTAATACCACAATGGATGTTATCTCTGACAATAAGCCTTGTTGAGATGTTCTTTCATGGGCGCATAGTTAGTGTACAGAGGGGTAATACTGAGTGCCTCGGCTTCATATACATAGCGTTCCTCATCAAAAACATACACATTAATTTCTTCATCAGGAACTGATTCTTCAATTGCAGATGTTAGTGGTGATTCAGGTCCCACTCTGAGTGGAAACAAGGATAGATACATGAAGACAAAAATACTGTTGGACACTTGAGAGACATCAGAAAACAGGGGATACTATACTATGATAGTCACACTCAAGGATGCTATCTCATTGGCCCAAAAGGACAACTGACAGTATAGCATATAACATATTTGTGTCCATTATGACTGCAAGTTGATCAAGAAATGTTGGATGTTTAAGAATGTTACAATTATTTATTTCTATTTTTCAAAGTTTGAAACAGTTTCTAATTTTCTTGGCATATATGAAGTAGGTTCACCAATAAACATCATTGCCTTCTTTATGAGGTAAAAATGTAACACCTCTTCTTTTGAAAGGACGAGAGGTCAGAGGTGTAATACCTAGTGGCCTAGAAGGGAGGGGCAGGAAAGGTGGACTCTTAATGCTTCACCTTCCATGTTTAACCTTATTTCTGCTAGGTTTGGGCTTACAATTTTCAAATCCTATGCTACAAGATACTTACTAGCCTCTGCTGGGAAAGGATAGGCCAGCAATACATGCAACCTTCCTGCCCTCAAGCCAGTTAATTGAAGTTAGATCCCAGTGAAATTAGAAATTTAATATATTAACATACCTGTAATTAATTCACTTATCAGGGAAGTACCCCTCCACATCTAAATATACGAGGTAGAGAGATTAATTTGATTGTGATCTCTTTCCACTAAAATCTTAGTGGCCACTGTTATAATAAGATGCTGCTTTTTAAACAACATTAAGAGCAATGGTGAATCCATGAACACTGTTCAGGACTGAATTTCCATTCACTAATGACTTGTGGAAATTTTAAACTCTGCGGTATGATGTAATTTCACATTATCCACTGTCTTCAACACAACAAACAGGAAGGAAAATACATTTGTGCTTAGGGTGTAAAAACATCCTAGACCCATGATTCACAATCGCACAATGCAAGTTACAAAAACGCTGGCCACTGTGATATCGTAAAAAGAATTCCATAGTTGATGGGGATTTAATATAAATATTAATATAACTGAAATGAAAAATATGTTCTTGTCCTAAAATATATGGTAGATATTTCAAATGTTAACTACACAAATCTTCAATAGCAGTCCAAAAGGCACATGCTTGTTCATGATCAAGACCATACCTTCCAATATTTGGAGTTACACATTTTGTATGTGGGTGGCAGGTCATAAGGGGTGGGCTACTGATTTGCCACCTGTAATAGGGCCATTCCAAGTTGACTGACAGCTTCCTTGGCCAACCACACAAAGGTCTTCTCACACACAGAGAGAATCTGAAGTGCTCTGCCAATGAGCTGCATGCATTGAGTTCCCATGTGCAGAGCGGTATCTAGTGATGCATAAGGCCAGTTTATACCAACCATCCTAAACTGCAGATATCTGTGCTATTAAATTTGCCCCCTGCGAGCATGTAGGGAATGTTAAAAGAAAACAAGATATACATTCAGAAATTAAAATCTATGTTTATAGACCTTGACTTCTGTTTTTGTGTTGCGCTCCCAAATACGAATTTGCAGCTAACTCCTACACAGGGGATATTGCATCACATCCCTTCCCCATTACCACATTTAAATCCCTTCACTCACCTCAGGTTTTGTTGGCTTCTCCACCAATACCACATCAGTCCCATTACCAACAGTTTAAACAGCAGGAGACCGCTCCCTATAATGGCCCACGTCATTGCAACCTGTGATCCCACAGGAATCCTATTAAACATTAACCATATATAATAAGAGTCACATCCATATATGCTTAAAAAACAAACTCAACACACACATTGTGTTAATAAATATAGAATGTCTTAGACATAAAAGGTCCCATGTAGGTGAAACAGAATTGGATGATGCACAATATAAAACACATGTATAATTAAACATTTCTGTATCATTTAGCTTACCTAGAGGTGCTATAATCTATCAAATCAAAAATACTTGATTTGGGATCTTCCAAGACCTTCACCAGAACCCTCTGTAATACGCGAACTTTTGTTTCAGTGAAAGATCGAGACTGGCATTGGTAGATGCCCTCATCTTCCTTCTGCACCAGTGTTATGTTCACCGTGACAATGCCAGCACGTGTATTGTCTGAGATATTAGTGAAGTTATTTCCATTTTTTTCATAAGGTGTCCAGAAGCTGTGCATAACGACAACATCATGGCACTGTCCAAATTTATCTTCCTTACACCATAGCTTCTTTCTCCAGCGGTCACGGCGGTCACTGTAGGGGCAGCCAATACTGAAAGTGTCCCCAAGGTGGCCTGATAATACAGTAAGATTGCTTGCAAAAGACATACCTGAGGAGCACACAAATATGTTTTAGACAATGCAGGTGACATTTTAAAATAAAAAAGAAATAGCAAAGTGATTTAAATAAACAAAGAAACTATAAAATAATTATCAAAAAAGCAGGATAGGCTCAGTTCCAGTAATTCCAAGCACCTGAAAAGCAAGCATGTAACATGCATCTATTAGAGAATCACCTAAAATATCACCATGATAAGCCATGCACAGCAGGAAAAACAAAAACAAAACAACAACAAAACACAACAAATATAAACAGCATTATTGCCTTAAACATAAAAAATAAATTCTTTATACACTATTAGGAAATGTACCATGGTATTATACATAAAAGCATTTGCATATAAACTATCTAGTCAAGATGTTAAGTCTCAAAATATCCACTTGCTACCCACAAGAAGAAATAAGGTACGCAGAGCATTTCACTATGATGTGCATCTGAGATTTATTTTAGTGAAAATATGATGTCTATTGAATACCCAACTCTCATAAGGGTCATTTTCTATTCTTTTTTCTCACTTAAATAAGCTAAAACTTACCTAAACTACTTTTTAAATATTACCAACTGAACACGTTTAATGCTATTTAAAACGTTTTTAAGAAATAAATTGATCTAGTGAAAACCACGGTTTTAGAAAGATGGCAATCTTTATCTTTGTCAAACTAAGGATCTTTTTCAGTTTGGCACACAGAATCAGGTGAGATTTTAAATGGGGGCATTTAAAGCCTCCAAAAAGTTGTTCCCAGGCACACTGAGCATACTTCTTGTACATGCCTATCCCTAAGAACCAGTCCTTTTATCTTTGGCACTAATAGTCCTACTATTTGCCTAAACCCGTGCATGATATCTAAATCTTTGAGATTCTAGATAGAAAGCAGGTTCTTACCTAGGACACACGAGAGGTACAGGATAATGAGCAGGTAGGTGTCCATCTTTTGTGAAGGGTAAATGAAGTAGAAGACTCAATTCATTTTGTTATGCGATTCCACAAAAAATGATCACAGAAAGAGGAAGCTGTTAGATCATGTCCTACAGATTAGGCAATAATTAGACTTTTAGAAGCACAGTGTGAACGTCACTAAGTCACAGGACAAGAGGGCATACAGCTGTGTTGTGGGTGGAAAGCTACATCCTTCGTAATGCACATCCCAGATTTGAATGAATTGCTTTTGAAGCAGATGTTGTAAAAGAAGGCCGTTACAGTGCAGTGTTGAGAAAGAAGTGGCAGACATAGAATATCCTTCTCATGCAGTTTGACAACTGCTTATAGAACTATTTATACTTTGATCTCTGCAATTCTCTTTTTAAAATTATTTTTTTCGTGTCATTTTACTGTTTATATACTTCCAGGAATGGATTTACTTATGTAACATTTATTATGTAGTGCAATTATCCTTTATCTAGATTTGCAATATGATTCAGTCATCAATGAGTAACTTATAACTCTGTGAGTTATAATTCCATCACAGAGTACTTTGTAGCACAATGCACACATTTATTCTTTTGTTTGTTGTTTTTGATAAGTTTAGAACCTTGCATAATCTCTACGATTCAGTGAATTTGTCATGGCAATGTTCTTGGCAAAAACATAGGTGCACTGACTGGACAGATAAATGAATACTGCATGTGCCATAACAACCCACAGCTTATTATGGTTGCACATGTTAAAGCAGTAAAGAGATTCCTGGTTCCTTAGAGAAACACTCCAAGCACCATAATCACTACACCCAGCTGTATTGGTTATAATACCAGGAATGCTTTGGTTCCCTCCCAGAGTATATATTCAAACCATTAGCAGATGGTTTGATAACTTACCTAGGGTTTGTCCCACCTCCATCTGCGCTGATACTCTCGATCAATAGGCTTAGCTCATTAGAGATATTCTAAGTTCCTTGCAGAAGCTTCTGGCTCCATTTGAGACTGTGATCGCTGCCCGGTGGACCCCCTGTAATTGTTTTTTTTTTTTTTCTACTACTCATTGTTTTTTTCCATTAATTGGCTACTTCTGATCACTTTATCTGTGAACTAAATGGTGAACTAAATCAGTGTCCAGCAAAATATATACATACAATTTTCCCGTTCATGGATTGGCCAATTTGTGTATTATTTTGGTTTGTCAAATTTTTTTGCCCAAAAATGGACAAAATAAATTTGCCTAAACCAGAACACCACAAAACCGCCTGAAACCAGGCCAATGAATTAAATATTTCCACCATGAAAAATGCTGGTGTGTTTAATGTCAAGGTCTCCACATAGGTAAAGAAAATACAAATAGCATGTCCAGAGAAAAGTTTTAGTCAGACGCTGGAGATACAGAACTACAAATAGCCCAGGAAAGTCAGGGATTTTGGAAGTCAGTATAAGAAAAACCTCAAACTGTGCCAAAACCCCTAACTGTGCAAACACTACTACACAGCAAGAACCTCAAAAAGTGCCTTATTACTGGACCAGTGAGTATATATAGGAGTAATTAGTGAGTTCGTCAACCAATATCTCCAAAATGTAACCACTTTGGCAATAAGAAACAGGTATTAAATTAGACATAAAGGTAACACAAGAAACTATCACAGAGTGAAGTTTAGAGACAGAGTTAACCAGATAGACAGGGCTAGATTGTGCATCTTTCTAACCACATACACATATTACAGCACCACCTACAGTTGAAGTCTGCCAAACAAAGACATACATAAAAACTGATGTTCCTGCAGTAGCAAACACACACACACACACACACACAAATATTAGTGATATATTAGAACACCCAGGGCAAAACTACAGTATATTTAGATGATAAGTCAAATTGCAGAATGATCAATTAGACATTTTACTCACACTTACATTGACAAAAAATTTAATATTTAAACTTTGTGTACATATCTGCATTCTTCTGATTGACCACAAGGTGACAGTGTCTCCCCTCTGAAGCTTCAAGATGAAATTAAAACCTTGTGCTGACTGATATTTAACATCATAATAACACAGTAACCTAGACTGAAAAAAGGCTCAAGTCCATCAAGTAAACCTTTCACGCATTCCTGTTTTTGCTTTTGATCCTGACGGAAGCAAAAAAAAAAAGTCGACTGTTGTGCCTCAAAAAGGGAAAAATTATTCTTTTTTTAAAATTCTTTATTTTTCTAGTGCAAGGATGAATGTACATGTTGAAGAAGACATAGGGTAAAATTACATTGATACAGTATTGCTTATCCAGTTATGGTTTGTAGTAACATTGCACTCTTTTTTTTTTTTTGTTAACTTGTGTGAATACCAATAAGAGTTAACTTTGGAAAAATTATTCTTGGATGAAAATAGCAGCGATTCACTTCAAAAATCTCGACTTCAGGCAAATATAAAAAGTCGCCATTAAAAAGGGCAACAATGTAATGACAGTAAACCTCTGCAAAAAAAAGTCATCACATTAAAAGGGGCACAAGGGGTAAAGTAATATACCCATGCTATATATGTTTCGGTGGATTTAAAGGGGCAAGCATAAGCTCCAGAAGTTCTTGCGTACCATCCTCCAGGTAAGAGTCAAATGGTTTAGTTATAGCATAATTAGGGTACATACACATTACATTATGGCAAAAATGGCAGAGTTATGACAAACACAAAGACAAGAAGTGAAAATTATGGTACCCATTCAAGATCTATATTTGATGCATATTTGTTAATTATAAGGAATTCGTCAAATATAATAGTGATAGTGCCCTTTAATAACCTGAAAAACGTGGATACACTTCTTGATAAAATTGTATTTATTTTTGTAGTGTTCTATTTTTTTCATAACTAAAATCCTATTTTACCCATGGCAATTTTGTTGCATATTTTTTCATTTTCGTCTCTAATGTCTTTTTACTGAAGGCTGGAGGCTGATTTTGCACTGTATGGTCAAAGTGGGGGTTTTCCCCCATCGATTTATAAATTTCAGTTATATACAATACCCCTTTTCATAACCCTCAAAATATTTCCCCCCTAAGTGCATAATGTTACCCAGATACATTGATTCTTATTTGCCATTTGACTCCACAGACCAACATCCTTCCCAATACAGAACATGGAACTATAGCTTCAATTGCTGCAGCATTGATTAATACATTTAAGAGAATTAGAAACAATTCAGGACTCCGGAGTACTCCATATAGCACTGT
This sequence comes from Pelobates fuscus, assembly GCF_036172605.1. Classification (NCBI taxonomy): domain Eukaryota; kingdom Metazoa; phylum Chordata; class Amphibia; order Anura; family Pelobatidae; genus Pelobates; species Pelobates fuscus. The sequence continues at coordinate 164,742,360 of NC_086317.1, read as the reverse complement.
TCAGCTAGATAATGCTTCATTAACATCAGCGCTCTATGTTCTATCTTTAAGTCAGTTTTCATTTAAAACACAGGTTTTTACATAAGTCTATCTATTTTAATTTGTCCAGTAAAGGTCTGTAGTCTGTTATGGCACAGCCCTAATAGTCTACAACCACTTAAAGTGGAGGATACAAAAATATATCATGTACAGTCAAGGTTCCAAGCAAACAAATATAAATGTAAGAACCTATGGCATAGAAATTATTCAAATAATATCCAGTCAAGGAGCACAACCATTAATATGAAGAAAAAAAATATTATTATATAGGTACAAAAAAGATAGACATCTCACAATGCATATCAGAACAGATCAAAGCATGACTCACATGCTGATAATATACAGAAAATTATCAGAGGTTCTATGATAGTATTCAAGCAGGATGTATAGTAAACAAATACTAAAATATCAATGTAATCAATAATTGATAGAGATATCAAATCCTAACAACCCATCAAAAAAAGATATAGAAAAACAAATGCATACCAGAACTAGTGAGAAGAGGGAAGAAAAATTAATCAGCAAGCCCCCAACGCATCGGTAAAAGAGATGCCTTTATCAAGGGAGCCTGTTGTAAAAGAGTGAGACAGTGACTCACCCTTATATACCCAAATAATAAAAACCATGAGAAACACCTGAATGTGATGGGTGGCCACCCATATTGATTTGGATCCTCCGAACCATAATCACTTGATTATGGCTGCCAAGGAAACCAAAGAAAACACAAATAAATAAAAAAAAACTTACATATATATAATGATCGGTAGGAAAAGAATATATCTACAAGTAAAATGAAACATAACATGATCTGTGTAAGAAATAAGGTCTCATAGAGAGAAGAAATATAGCAAATAATAATCACATACTGTTGAACCAGTCGGAGGCATTTTAAAGCTTACAATATCCTCAGACTCTTGCCGCTACATCAAAAGTTGTACTTGGATCATTAAATCTGATCCATATTCAAATAAAAATGGAACTAATGTTGAATATACAAAAATTAAGTAGAAAAACAACTGTTTGGAAGAAATGTTGGGAGTTTATTAATAAATAGAGCTCCTAATAAACATTTAGTTCATTAAAGTTGGTCTCTATACAAACTAAAAGTAAAAGTTAAACTGTGTTTGATTGTATATACTTTGGACAATATAGATCATAAGATATATACTCTCACCCGATATGTTTCCTCCCCTCTCTCTTGCTGCATTGTCCTGTCCATGTAGATTTGTAAGTCAAAGTATTGTATTTTTTTTTTGTATGTAATTACTGTAATGTAATGTCCTGTATTGTCTTTTTTGTATGAAAAAAGGAGAAAAGAAAGGGTAAACCTTTATAATAAAGATTATTTAAAAAAAAAAAAAATCTGATCCATATTCAGAACCCGGTAACGGCTAAATCTAGCACACACCCACCTATTCCGATCGTTTAGGAAACATATAGCCACTCGCAAAGGTGAATGATGAGGTATGGAATGCACCGTGCATTCCAATACATGAAATTAGAGTAATAGCGCGATATGTGTAACGCACATGTGTGAAACGTCGCTTGGAACGCATCTTGCGTTCCAACTATGCCCAAACCCATAATAAAAACAATGACGCGTACCCTACTGGTCGGAGGTTATAATAGCACAGACAAAAAAATAGATTAAATTGGAAGTGTCAAAAGACCTTCAAATAGCAGAACAAAAATACAAACGGCAAATACATTGAATAAGCTGCAGTCGTTTTACACCATGCACGTTGAATCTTACGTTTATACCAGACTACTAATTCTGTCTAGGGAAGCTGATTAGTACATTACTTTGTAACCTCTTATAACAGAGACTCAAATTATGTAGAAGGGATTAGTTTATTGACCCAATCTTCTAATAGAAAATTAGCTTAATGACCCATTCTTTAACTGTGTGTGTTTTTTTTGAATGTATACTTTACACCATCCTCATTAGACCAATCCCAATGTCAAAAAGGGTCTCCACTGCATTGGGAAAGGTAGTGCTACAAAAGTAAACATTATGAAAGGCAGTGAGCATTGTTGGAACTAATGTAGAGAAGGCCCTGGTGCTAGAATTTTTTGTGCCCCCCTAAGGCGCAAGGTTGGCCAAAATGTAGAACTACTGTACAATTCCCGTGATGCTTTGATCTACCACAGGGCCTGCTGGGGGCGCCCACCGGGATACTTTCTGATGGGCTCCCCCTGTCTGGGGCCGCAGTGCTGGGCGAGCGGCTCTTGAGCCGCCCCCTTCCCACCACCTCCCCACCACCTCCCCACCTCAGGTCACCCCCGAAGCTCTGCTTACCTCGATGACAGGTGCCTGCTCTGCCGAGAAATACCGGAGAAATGAGAGGAGGAGAGGAGGACAGGAGGCAGGCTACTCTATCATGGGAGGCGAGGGAGGCTGTACTTGCAGCTTCCCACTACTCCCTCACGCGCCCTCTGTGATGCCGGGAGCCGGAATATGACGTCATTCTAGCCCCGGCAAACTAAACAGCAGGAGCTGCCCCACACTGGACCCCAGGGAGGATATGAGGCTGGATGTCTGAGTGTGTGTCAGTCTGTGTCTGTCTGTCAGTGAGTGTTTGAATGTCAGTGAGTGTCTGTGTGTGTGTGTGTGTGTGTCAGTGAGTGTCTACCTGTGTGTGTGTGTGTGTCAGTGAGTGAGTTATGTATGTCAATGAGTGTCTGTCTGTGTGTGTGTCTGTCTGTCTGTCAGTGAGTGTATGTCTGTCAGTGAGTGTCTGCCTGTGTGTGTGTTTGTCAGTGAGCGAATGCATGTATGTCAGTGAGTGTCTGTCTGTGTGTGTGTGTGTCAGTGAGTGTAAGTATGTCAGTGAGTGTCTGTCTGTGTGTCTGTCAGTGTGTGAGTGTATATCTGTCAGTAAGTGTCTGCCTGTGTGTGTTTGTCAGTGAGTGAGTGTATGTATGTCAGAGTGTATGTATGTGTGTGTGTGTGTGTGTCTGTCAGTGAGTGCATGTATGCCAGTGGTTGTCTGTCTGTGTGTCTGTCAGTGAGTGAGTGTATGTCTGTCTGTGTATGTTTGTCTGTGTATGTTTGTCTGTGTGTGTGTCTGTCTGTGTGTGTCTGTCAGTGTGTGTCTCAGTGAGTGTGTGTGTCTGTCTGTCTGTGAGTGAGTATGTCTGTCAGTGAGTTTATGTGTGTGTATGTGTCAGTGAGTGTCTGCCTTTGTGTGTCTGTCGGTGAGTGAGTGTCTGTATGTATGTCAGTGAGTGTCTGTGTGTGTGTGTCAGTGAGTGTATTTCTTTCTGTGTGTCTGTCAGTGAGTGAGTGTATGTCTGTCAGTGAGTGTTTGAATGTCAGTGAGTGTCTGTGTGTGTGTGTGTCAGTGAGTGTCTGCCTGTGTGTGTGTGTCAGTGAGTGAGTTATGTATGTCAATGAGTGTCTGTGTGTGTGTGTCTGTCTGTCAGTGAGTGTATGTCTGTCAGTGAGTGTCTGTCTGTGTATGTCTGTCAGTAAGTGTCTGCCTGAGTGAGTGTTTGTCAGTGAGTGAATGCGTGTATGTCAGTGAGTGTCTGTCTGTGTGTGTGTCTGTCAGTGAGTGTAAGTATGTCAGTGAGTGTATGTGTGTCTGTCAGTGAGTGTATATCTGTCAGTGAGTGTCTCTGTGTGTGTGTGTGTGTCTGTCTGTGTGTGTGTCTGTCGGTGTGTGTCTCAGTGAGTGTGTGTGTGTCTGTCTGTGAGTGAGTATGTATGTCAGTAAGTTTGTGTGTGTATGTGTCAGTGAGTGTCTGCCTATGTGTGTCTGTCAGTGAGTGAGTGTATGTATGTATGTCAGTGAGTGTCTGTGTGTGTGTGTGTGTGTGTGTGTGTGTCTGTAAGTGAGTGTATGTATGTCATTGAGTGTTTTTCTGTCTGTGTGTCTGTCAGTGAGTGAGTGTATGTCTGTCAGTGAGTGAGTGTCTGTCAGTGAGTGTTTGCCTGTGTGTGTGTTTATCAGTGAGTGACTGTATGTGTGTCAGTGAGTGACTGTGTGTGCGTGTGTCTGTCAGTGAGTGTATGTCTGTCAGTGAGTGTCTGTGTGTCAGTGAGTGAGTGTATATCTGTCAGCAAGTGTCTGTCTGTGTATGTCTGTCAGTGAGTGTCTGCATGTGTGTGTTTGCCAGTGAGTGAATGTATGTATGTCAGTGAGTGTCTGTGTGTGTTTGTATGTCTGTCAGTGAGTGTACATATGTCAGTGAGTGTGTGTCTGTCTGTCAGTGAGAGTCTGTCTGTGTATGTCAGTGTGTGTCTGTCAGTGAGTGTGTATGTGTCTGTCAGTGAGTGTGTGTCAGTGAGTGTGTGTCTGTCTGTCAGGGAGTGAGTATGTCTGTCAGTGAGTTTGTGTGTGTGTGAGTGTATGTTACATAGTTAGATAGATAGCTGAAAAGAGACTTGCGTCCATCAAGTTCAGCCTTCCTCACACCTGTTTTTTGCTGTTGATCCAAAAGAAAAAAAAAAAAACCAGTTTGAAGCACAATTTTGCAACAAGCTAGGACAAAAAATTCATTCTTGACCCAAGAATGGCAGTCAGATTTATCCTTGAATCAAGCAGTTATTACCCTACATTGAAAGATTATATCCTTGAATATTCTGTCTTTGCAAGTATGCATCTAGTAGCTGTTTGAACATCTGTATGGACTCTGATAAAACCACTTCTTCAGGCAGAGAATTCCACATCCTGATTGTTCTTACAGTAAAAAAACCTTTCCTTTGCCTTAGACGAAATCTTCTTTCTTCCAGTCTAAACGCATGGCCTCGTGTCCTATGTAAAGTCCGGTTTGTGAATAGATTTCCACACAATGGTTTGTATTGGCCCCGAATATATTTGTATAATGTTATCATATTCCCTCTCAGGCGACGTTTTTCTAAACTAAATAGGTTTAAATTTGTTAACCTTTCTTCATAGCTGATATGTTCCATTCCTTTTATTAATTTTGTAGCCCGCCTCTGCACTTTTTCTAGTGCCATGATATCCTTCTTTAGAACAGGTGCCCAAAATTGCACAGCATATTCAATATGTGGTCTTACCAGTGATTTATAGAGAGGCAAAATTATATTCTCGTCCCGAGAATGAATGCCCTTTTTCATGCATGACAATACCTTACTGGCCTTGGCCACTGCTGATTGACATTGCACATTGTTGCATAGTTTGTTGTCTATAACAATTCCCAAGTCCTTTTCGTGTGTTGTTATCCCTGTGTGTCAGTGTATGTGTGTCAGTGAGCGAGTGTGTCTGCCAGTGTTTGTCTGTCAGTGAGTTTGTGACATGAGGGGGCGGCAAAATGGATCTATGCCTAGGGCGGCATAAATCCTTGCACCGGCCTTGATCTACCATTGCCCACCCTTACTGGGTTGTAATTGTGAGCAGTGTTTGTGTGTTTAAATGTAAGCACGTTTTTTTGTATGGAGTTTGTGTATGTAAAAGTATTTATGTGCAGTATAGGCCTTGGAATGCAGTTCTGTTTGTATATGCAACTGCTGCCATTTGATTGCAGTATGTTTTATTGTGTCGTGTTTGCCTTTGAATGCAGGGGTGTGTTTGTATGTAATGTTGGTGTTTGATTGCAAGTATGCATTTGTGTGCAGTTTTGGGGTTTGAATGCTGGGATGTGTTTGTATATAATGCTGGCAATACACACACTTACACATACACACTCAGATACATATACACACACTGATACACACACAGATACACACACTGGCACACACTCATACAGGTCATAATGTATAATTTTGCAGCCACTCCCCTGTTTCCATAGCTTTTGGTTGCAGTAGGGTGGCTGACCTGGGGTCCAGTGGGATTAATTGAATCAGGTAGTGGCTGATGCCATTGGCAGTCTGATGATAGGAGTCTGGCTCTCCAGGCTCTCTCCCTTCTCCTTGTACATTCTCTTCATTCTGACTCACTGCATGGCGCACTGAAAGCAAGGATGAAGTGATCAATACTCACTTCCTCCTATCATCACTCTCTAACAGAGGACCAGTTGAGCTGTTACTAATATGGGGGTCGTATTGACCCCATAGGCTTTTATTTCACACTTAATTACGTGTGTACATTTAATGTAACCCAGGGAGAAAGGAGAGCTCTATGCCACTTGTATATTTAAATTATCTTATAACAAGGATGGAGTAGCCGACTCTCTTCCTAATTTTGTGCAAATTGCTATTAATTAATTCGTGTTTCGTAAAAATGAGCTAATTCCACTAAATTCTGACAAATTAGCATACATCAGAAAACGAATGCCCAGGTATACTTCTCATGGAAGCTGTGAATAATATAAATTTTAGTGTTTGTCCCCTAGCCATCAATCATCTCTTTTTTTGGCGCCACAAGCAGAGGTTCGTATCACGAATCAAAGCCAATATGCTCAGCAATTGTGTGTTTTGTCGTGTTTCGATTACATTCTGGCTCGGAGTTCAAAATTCAGAAGAATTGCAGTTCAGAACTAATATCCAATTCTAGGAGTTACCTTTGGCCTGACTGATTGTGACATTTCCAGAGATCCCGGTTAAATGGCACTTGAACACAATTTTAGGTCCTAACGGGGATATGAACTGCTAGTTTAGCATACCTCATTCCAGTGTTGCTTGCCAAAAATTTCAACCATGAATTGTATCACGTGGTATTACTTTACTGAGGTTTAAAACAATGTAAGATGAGTTTAAACATTTTATAAGATGTCAGTTCTCTGACTGACTTTAAAAAAAACTATTTAGGTAATGTTCTACCAGTATAAATTCCTTACACATTTACAAATTAGCAGTGCTCCCTTAAAACATGATCATTTTCTAAATTTGCAAGGGGCTAGCAGAACTTGAAACTCAAACATTTTTTTATTATCCCACTAAATCCTACACTGGAAGACAGAAACTAATATCTATGAATCCATGTCAGAGGACAATAGATAACTTCTAGTACTTTGCGTCCACCTTTATGTAAAGCTCATATTTTATGCGCAGCCTTCTGGGGAAATTTCATTCGGCATTTAGAAAAAAAAAATGTGTGGCCTCTGTTTGCCCCTTGACCTCTGCCCCTTTAGTCTGGGCCTCTTCTGAGCATGTAAAACCCCTCTCCCAGAGTGCTCTCTCATTAATAACTTGCAACATGAGTGAGGTAGACTGGACAGATACTTAATAATCAGATTCACATGACTGTTAAGTGTCAGACACCAAGGCTACGAAAAAATAAGCTAACTCCGAGGGAAAAATATTGCAAGTAAGGACAGCACATAATTAACGAACACTCTTAGTTTTTAGTGTTGATGGAGAAGGGGAGGACCGTTGGTTACTTAAATAAATATAAACTGTAATGGAGCCAGGTTGTGTTTATTTATAGACGAGTGCTTTATAGATAAGTTATTAAGGCCAGATGGAATATATCCAAGAGAACCTATGGGTGCAGCTTACAAAGTCTTAACAAAATGCTTGCTGCTTACTTTCAACAGGAGTAATTCCAGATGATTGGATATCAAGTACCACTTTACTACTTATGGAACAGTAAGGTGACTACAGACCAATCAGTCTAATATCACTAATGAGTCAGATGAAATATTTAAAAATATTTATTTGCAAGTGAAGTTTGAATTTGCAAGACCTTGAATTAACTAACCGGTTATTTTATTTATTTGATACAGAAAGGTATTGTAATACAGAAAATAAATACAACACAGTAGTTATTCATAGTCTTGCACACCTCCGACACTTAAAATGGACAAATAGGGACACTTATTTTGTGGGGTGTGGCAAGGGAGGGGCTGTTCTAAGATATTTTAGGTGACTTACTAATGACAATTTATGCAACAATAATGTAATTTAGAACAAGATGAATGTATCTTATTTATACAGTTTGGTTTTAAACATTTAAAGGGACGATATAGGTGTAGTGGTAGAAACCACTTTATCTCATTGAAGTGGTCTGGGTGCAGTGCCCCTTTTCCCTTAACTCTGCAATGTAAAACACTGAAATTTCTGAGAAACTGTAGTGTTTACATTGCAGGGTTAAGTTTTTGAGACAGCCACTAGAGGCGTTCCTGCTCACTAATGGTGTTTAACTCTGTGAGCTGACTAATGTCTTCAAATTCCCCATAGGTGTGCATTGATTCAGTGCTTTCCTATGGAGCAGCTTTAATGTGTGTGTGAGAAAGCACTGTGCATGCTCATTATGTCAGACCAGCTCTGTAATGTCACAGGAGAAGGAGTCCTACCAAGGGTCGGTTCTGAAATTTAGGCAAGGAAAAAGTTTTTTTGAAGCCATTAAATGCCAGACACTGGGGGAGACCTAATAAGTTGGGGAAAGGGACACTATATGGTTCGGATACATTTATAGGATTAGGATAGATTTGTATTCCTAGCTCTATAGTGTTCATTTAAAAACATCAACAATATGGAGCTCCTAGAAAAGAGGGACATGGGGATAGAAAAAAGGGTTTGAGCCCCAAATAGGGACTGTCCTTCCTAAATAGAGACATTTGGGAGGTATGTTAACATATTCCTATTATATGTAACATTTGTTAAAATTAAGATTAATTTTGGTTGCACCATTTAGGCCAAAATGACCCATCTGGACAAAACAGCACATTCAGTGCCACCATAAGATTTTTTTTACCCTCTACTGTTTGATCTGATGTCCAATAGAATCAACACACCAAATAAATTATCTAACACTCCTGTGTAGTGTGCATAAGACAGATATATAAATATATATATATATAAAAAACTGGCAGCCAAACTTGTTGACTATTTTAATGAAAAGAATTAACTAGATGGAAACTAATACAGACCTTTGAACTTTACTTTTATAGATAAGTATCAGCAAAACAAACAGAACAATGCAGCCACAAACACAAAAGCATGCTTGAACTAACACACCAAGGGAACTGTGGGTGTGCTGGGAACCAACATATAGCCAACCAGAATAGCTAAGCTGGAAAAACTAATTCTGCTGAGTTTCAGATTTTTTTCAAACTTGGTTATTGTAGCCTTAATTTTACAAGTTAGAGCATAAAAGGACACTCCACTGCCCAAATACAAAAAAAGTCAAAATCGCTGTTTATTTAATTTGCTGCGAATGAATGCATTCATAAATTTAAGTATGCATTTTTTTCAATGGAGTTATATCTAAAAACAGCTTGCAAAAGTTGCAGATATCTTGTCTAAAGCCATTGCAAGCCCTTCCCTTCTAACTCTGCCCAGACTTTCTGTGTCTATCTAAAAACAGACTTCCAGTGTAGCTCAATGAGAAGTCTTTGCAAGGCAGGTGCTCTGGGCAATTGCTGCTTCTTGAGTTTAGCTCCACTGAGCTTCCCAAACCAGGACGTAACAGGACTGGTTGTCTGATTGACAGCCAGGGGGCGTGACAAGTTTAATTTTTAAAAGTGCCAATTTATATTGAAATCTGCACTTTTTGTAAAAAGAAAAAAAAATAGGACACACTCTTCACACATAAAGCATTTCAGCAAGCTAAGGAGCACAGCGGGCATTCAGAGTGCAAACAGTTGTGGACCTCCTTCTTTGCAGTTTGCATAACCACATGTGTATACACCTGGCCAGATGGTCTGGAGGTGTCCAATTCCCAGAGCGGGCTTTACAGATGTTGCATGGGTTTAATATTCATTTTCCCTATGGTCTCCGCATCCGACTGGGGGGGTTGCATCCGTACCATCATCACCATCTGACTTCAGGGTCTCACCCAGAAAGAGTTCCCGCAAAAAGACTGAATCTGATTTAATGCTGGTGTCCCAAGCAGGGCCGCCATAAGGGGCTAACAACCATAACGGTTGTCACGGGCCCGGCGGCCATGGGGGCCCGGCCGCCCGGGCCCCACGTGGAGCGGCAAAACTGCTGCATGGTGCATCTGCACCGGGGTCCATCAGGTGGCCCAAGCATTTAGGGCCACCCGATGGGCCCTATATCTTCAGGGGCCCGGTCAGCGCTGTGGCCGGGTAATTGCGCGACCGGGCCCCTTTAAAAAAAAAAAAATTGCGGCTACACCGCAAGGGCTGCTGGGAGGAAGTGACGGCCGGTCACTTCCTCCCAGCTTACTGCGCGCGGGAGGAGACCGGAGGGAGAGCAGAGGAGAGGCATCCGCTCACTCCCATCATCCCCAGCCACCCTCCTGCAACTTAAAGGTAAGAGGAGGGTGGCTGATAAATGAGGTGTGTGTGTTTATGTGTCTGCATATATGTATGTATGTCTGTGTGTATGTCAGTATGTCTGTGTATGTATGTCAGTATGTATGTCTGTGTGTATGTCTGTGTGTGTATGTCTGTGTGTATGTCAGTATGTGTGTGTATGTATTGATACCGGAGAAACTGACGGAAGCCAAGCACAGAGAAGTGGACACAGGTTTCTTCAGGAAGGAAGAGATTCTTTATTCGATTCACCGACCGGGGCTCAGAGGGACTAATGTCACCAAAATACAACAAGATCTGAGCCCAGAACTGACTGTGTAAATGCATAATATAGACATATAGCTCCTCCTATAGTTAACTCTACCCACATATACTCTTTACCCAATCAGCTGAACAAAGCCTAACTTCCCTTACCTGTTAGACCACATGGCTCACCCAGAACAATGGAGGAGGGGAAGTGTTTTCAGTTTCTACATTCCTGCACTTGCTCAATACAGTGTTGATTGTATCTTAGCTACGTGTAACTGACTAACTGATACACCAACATTTATACATATGCCACATGGCAATCTTGTCCTAGTAAATTTATTTTTACTGGGATTCCACCACATTCCCCCCTTTGATGCTTCTGATATTTCACAATTCCAGATGCATCACTTAACCATAGTTTGCTTACACCTCAGGTTGCCATGAATCAGAACAGACCTCGTAAGCATCGTAGCATCATTACAAATTCCTTCAGCACTCCTCATTCTGAATATATTCTCTCTGGGCTAAGGGTTCATACTTGCAAACAGCCATTACATGCGCAGCTGTTTTCCTTTCTGTCGTGCTCTCTATGACACTCTGTATGGACCTAATTACCAATGGAACCAAACATGGTAGAAAGAGAGACACTATAATCAACATGACTCCTCCTACCAATGTCTTGATCCCTCCAAGCTGCTCGTACCTACTTCCAAACCAACTACTAGAATTGTACCCGTTCCAGGCTTAAGTCGGTACATGCGTCAGTTTAGCCATGTGGCTTGTGAGATCAGCCACTGCCTGCCCTTCATCATCTATGTGCAGACAACAGTTGCTGAGATTGAACTTTCCACATACACCTCCTTCTATTTGCACTGGAAGTGAATGGAGGACTTTATCAACAGCCCAACTGGTTTACCTGGTAAGAAGGCTATGTGCTTTACAGAGGAATCCATAATTGCCTAATGGTAGAATGAGGCTTGAATCCATGTATTAGAATACAATAACACTTCATGGGCATACAGTTTGGCTGTTAACCAGTTCCCTCACATATTACATCCCTCCTATTGGCAATGAAGCGCGCTAAGGTAGCCAGTGCCACTCATTATCTTCCCAGCTACCTACATTCAAGGATGCTAGCTTCTTTTTATGATTCACATCATAAACTTTAACTCTCAAGGTCTCTCCTGTTTCAATTGGCAACAAGAAGAAGGATGGTTTGAGCATACCTAACACACATGCCCCTTCCCAGTCCTGTGGTAACTCCGAATAGGCCTTCTTACCACAGATCCAGTATAAATTTGCAACATCCAACTAGATGTGATAGATAGATCAAACCACACGTCCTTTAAATTGGCATAACTTGCAAACGGGTTAGGTGGTTCTGAGACATTTGAAGCCGACCACCAGGTTGTATTCTTTGTAGTATCATCATAAGCTTTTTGCCCTAGACAAGTCAATTCTCCTACAGATGTGTTAAACATTATTCCTTTTCTTGCTATGCAAACATAACCTATAATGGAGGTCTTTAATCGCCACTCAGATTTACCTCTAACACTCATTTGATAATCGGCTTGAGAAGATATTAACTATTCAACTGTCTCAGAACCGGAATACATTACCTCCTTTGCTTCCCATGGCCATTGGTCTCCCATGTTAGTACCTCCACACACATAGCAGTTGGTTACATTAAGACTACCAGCAATACTCTCGGCTAAATCAATAAACAAGTTCTTAGCATTATGGGGGATCTTATTTTCTACACTCATCTCTTCATAAAAAGAATGGAAAACCTGATGAGTTTGGGATGCTACGGTATCGGTCTCTATTCATATAAATAATATTGTCCGAGGATCCAAACCTGTTCCATATATCTGGAACCCAAATAAGTTCCCAAACCTATCTATAAACTGTTCAGGATTATTAATAAGTATATGGACTGGGTTACACTCCCTAGACTTACAATATGGCTTGGTAGGCAACTTAGTAACAATCATATCCTTATCTACTGTCTGTCCCCAAGTTGCCCACCCCACACAAGACCAATATGGGCAATAATTATAATCCCTATCTGGGCATTTTGGACTTACGTACTTATTTTTACTACTGGGACAAATATACTTATCGTTAGACCCATACGTTCTCTCCCACATAAGATCCCCGCATACATTCCACGGTTTTCTACCACTTGATATCGCCTTACATGCATCAAATAGCAGAACACCCGAAGAATGTACGGTTTCTAATACTGTTTTATTTATTAGGGTCCCCTGTGAGTCTCCATTCCGGAGGGTCAACCAAATTGTACGGGGTTGATACTCCGGATTGAAGCACTTAGGTTCTCCTACTCCTAAATGGCATACACTATATTCTATACCTAGGTATCTACACCTCCCTTACACTCATATTGTGAATGCCAAATTAGGGTCTGGGAAATATGATTACCTGTTATAGTAGTCTTAATGCAAACCTCACAGCTAGGAGTGTCGGTACCTCTACCTTCCTGAATATAAAAAGACACAAAAATATACATTATCAAAAGCACTTCTTTCGACGTCTTCATCCTCAGTCTTCGTCCGTGCGATGGCACCTCAGCTTCCAGGATGTAAGGGCTGTAGGGAATGGAGTTCTGCTCTTCTTCACAGAGGTCCCTTCGAGACACCCTGGCTATGATACGTGGGTAAGTGGTCAGGCTTTATTATGGCCGTCAAAACACTCACTTACTGATCTCTTTAAACACACTTGTAATCCCAATATCTCCTCGTTACTCCGACTGAGTCATGCGCTTTAACCGGATCTTGCAAGGATTCTCTTTTTTTTTTTATAGAGTAGAAGTGCCATTCTTCTTCCCTTTGCACCGATACTGATATTATGCCTGGTGATCTATTAAACTTCAGAGACGTTGATCCGTTGGGTTTAAAAGTTATCTGGGCTTGAAGCTTTGATAATAGATCTCGTCCTAGAAGCTTAACTAGACACTCCAGCATTTATAGGAACTGGTGCTTAACAAAATGGCCTCCTAGAATACAAGTATGACTCCTGAGAATTGGTCTAGCAGCGCTTTTCCCAGTAGCTCCTATCATAATTATAGTCTTCCTGAAGGAGGAGCAACTAGGTTAGTTACCACAGAGTACTCAGCACCAGTGTCGATCATGAACGCACTCCTTTTTCCCCCTATTGATACATCGACCATAGGCTCCGCTCGGCTAAAGGGGGATGGAGACCAGTCGGTATCAATAGTCTTCCATGACAGTGTCAGCCAGACCGAAAAAAATCTCTATCTTCTCTATCCCTTAATCTCTGGGTAGGGGAATAGTATCTACTTCCCTGAACACCTCCTCTGTTACTACTGTCATTCCCTCCAAGACTTTCTCTATAGCCACCTCTGTAACCATCTCGTAACCTTCTCTCTTGTCTTATCTATAACTTGCTTTATATTCCCTCTGTGGGCAGTCACTTTTCCAATATCCTTCCTCTCTACAATACGCACAGTGATTCCTACTTCCTCCCTTACTCAGCCTATTCTCAACTCCTCTATTCACCTCCCTTCCCTGTCTCTCTACACTTATGATAGCTACAGCTAGCATATCTGCCTTCATCCTCATTTTACGTTCTTCCTCCTGCTTTGTTTCAATCTCCCTGTTCATATACACCTGAACTGTGATATGGACATTCCTACAAATCCCTTTAACTTTAGCAATTTTCTTTTGATATCACCTTGGGTCTGGCTGACAAATGCTGAGTTGTTCATTCGAGAGTTCTCAGGGGCCTCTGGATTAAAAGGAGTATATAATCTATATGACTCCAGCAATCTCTCATAGAAAGCACTAGGTGACTCGTCTGCTTTCGTAAAGGAATTATGGGTCTTCCAATTAAACAGATCAGTCATGGTGAACGGGACGTAAACAAATACAGGGTCTGCCAACTGTAATTGACCATTAATATCAATGTGTGGGGGACCAGGGGTAAGCTGCAGTGGCATTTGTAAATGTCAAAGTTGGAGGGCACCGGTCATTTGTCAGGTTAGGGTGGGACTTAGATAGGGTTGTTTAGTCATAGGTTCCAGTCGGGGAGTGGTGAGGTAGGTGGAAATGGATAAATTAATTTTACTGGTCAGTAACTCGGTTAACAAAATGTTTCGGACAGGTCTAGGAGGAGCCTGACCAGTAACCAAAAATGGTAAAAGTGTATTCCAGCGTCCTATACCATTGACCATTTCATCCAGTTGTATTTCAAAACTAATTTACTGTTACTAAAGGCACACAAGGCTCAGTAATTATAGTGTTATGTCAGTGGTTATGGTGTTTTCAGTGATTATGGTATTGTCAGTGGTTATGGTGTTTTCAGTGGTTATGGTATTATCAGTGGTTATGGTGTTATCAGTGGTTATGGTGTTTTCAGTGATTATGGTATTGTCAGTGGTTATGGTATTATCAGTGGTTATGGTATTATCAGTGGTTATGGTGTTTTCAGTGGTTATGGTGTTATCAGTGGTTATGGTGTTTTCAGTGATTATGGTATTGTCAGTGGTTATGGTATTATCAGTGGTTATGGTATCAGTGGTTATGGTATTGTGTAATTGCTGAGAATTATCTGATTCAGTGGATCAGAGTTACTATTATTAAGAATTCTCCTCACAATTTTGACTGCTAATAATAAAACTGAACAATAATAAAAAAACACTAAAATACCCTTCCACCAAAAATGGCCTCAGGGTACAAGAACCAGTTGGGGGGGGGGGGGGGGTAGGTAGGCACAGAGAGCACAGGTGGACATACCAGCTGCACCAGTTCTTGCTAAAGAATTTAGTTGAGGGATGGTCAGATGGGTCAGATTCCATTGGGGATGGACAAACCAGTTTTTGGTAACCATCTAGTAACACAAACTGTTTTAAACAGTCAAAATATGGAAACTGGTCATAGAATTCAAACATAATAAATACAGCCACATGTACACGCTGCACTAGATTTAAATCAAGACAGATTACCACAGAGGCCATTCTCTACTACATAAGGTAGCCAATTTAACCCCAAAATCACACACATTATATCCCTTTTTAAAGTTATTTAGCATACATTCTAAGGGATCAACAATCTTTGAATTCTGGCGCATCCATACTTAGCAATGGAGCGTCTAATTCAAAGAAACACAACAAACACACCTCCAACAGTCACACTCGTTTCCCTGGCAACAGCACCATGTGGCACAGTTACTAGGTCAAACTCATACAACAAAACATACAGGGAATTCCCGTACACACACAGCTGTTACACCAGTCAGTAAATAACTAATACTGTGCCCTTTGGCGAAACTATACAGTCACCGACGCTATAATTCCCTATATCTGAATTACCCGTCTATAACATACCCCAGTAACATCGTCTTTACCAACAGTAGTTATAGTACGGTTAGCATTGGTTAGAGTACAATTTAAAGTCACAGTTCAATTAGTAGTGGTTATGGTGTTAAACATACAACATAGACAACAGTTATTAGTAGTTATTTACAATATCAGTAGTTATTATACATGGTTATGGTACCGTGCGCTATAATACAGTTACACACTATTCACACTCTCGCTAGACGGCAGAGCTCACGCTATCTGGCAAGATATACACGCTACTACAACAATCTTTAACACATATACAATTCCCAACTAATCTATTGGCCAGTACCTTGATGGACTACCTAAAACTATCTACATACGTTTTGGTTAGCCACACTGCCCAAGCACCACATATAGCGAACTAGAGGGCGGAATTTACAACAGCACCCTTTTAGTCTATTTACTCTATCAAAAATCTAGTGGGTTCCAAATTTACACGCCTTCCCACTTAGCCAAGATAGGTTGAGATCTAGCGGACCGAATTTACACAGACGCCGCTTAGTCTCCCGGTCCCTCCGACCTAGCGAACGTAATATACACCCTAGAACGCTAGTCTAGACAAGACACCGGTGTCCGGCTAGGGCTATTTACACCAGAACCTCGCCTGACTCCAAACCAAAATTAAACGGGCTTACTAAAGGGCGTTTAATTGAGCGGTGCACCTTCGCTCCTTCCCTCCACTGGAGGGGGCAGATTCCATACACAAATAACCCCTTATGGGCCTACCGCACAATCGGTATCCAATACCCCTAGTGGGTCCACCGTCTAAAACAGTAGTTGTCTTACCTCCTCATTCCTGAACCTGGGTTCACACTAATCGACGGGGGCACCCCAGCACGTACTACGTAGAGGCCGATGATCTCCTGGACAACAGACCAGTGGCGCCGAGACGAAAGGAGGTCCACGCAGAAGTTCAGGGGTGCAGCCGTAGAGAACGTGGGCAAAGATAGACCGTCTCACGCCTCTGCTTCTCAGCTACCGTTGAACGATGAGCTTCCCGGCCAATGCACCAAATGATACCGGAGAAACTGATGGAAGCCAAGCACAGAGAAGTGGACACAGGTTTCTTCAGGAAAGAAGAGATTCTTTATTCGATTCACCGACCGGGGCTCAGAGGGACTAATGTCACCAAAATACAACAAGATCTGAGCCCAGAACTGACTGTGTAAATGCATAATATAGACATATAGCTCCTCCTATAGTTAACTCTACCCACATATACTCTTTACCCAATCAGCTGAACAAAGCCTAACTTCCCTTACCTGTTAGACCACATGGCTCACCCAGAACAATGGAGGAGGGGAAGTGTTTTCAGTTTCTACATTCCTGCACTTGCTCAATACAGTGTTGATTGTATCTTAGCTACGTGTAACTGACTAACTGATACACCAACATTTATACATATGCCACATGGCAATCTTGTCCAAGTAAATTTATTTTTACTGGGATTCCACCACAGTATGTCTGTGTGTATGTGTGTGTATGCATGTCTGTGTGTATGTCAGTATGTATGTCAGTATGTATGTCTGTGTGTGTGTCTACGTGTGTATGTCTGTGTGTATGTCAGTATGTGCGTGTATGTCAGTATGTCTGTGTGTGTGTGTCTATGTGTGTATGTCTGTGTGTATGTCAGTGTGTGTGTGTGTGTGTCAGTATGTCTGTGTGTTTATCAGTATGTCTGGGTTTATGTCAGTATGTATGTCTGTGTGTGTATGTCTGTGTGTGTGTGTCAGTATGTGTGTGTATGTATGTCTGTGTGTATGTCTGCATGTCTGTGTGTATGTCTGTATGTGTGTATGTATGTCTGTGTGTATGTCTGTATGTGTGTATGTGTGTGTATGTCTGTGTGTATGTCAGTATGTGTGTGTATGTATGTCTGTGTGTATGTCAGTATGTCAGTATGTCTGTGTGTATGTCAGTATGTCTGTGTGTGTATGTCTGTGTGTATGTCAGCATGTGTGTGTATGTATGTCTGTGTGTATGTCAGTATGTGTGTGTGTATGTATGTCTGTGTGTGTGTCTGTATGTGTGTCTGTGTATGTATGTCTGTGTGTATGTGTTTGTGTCTGTGTATGTATGTCTGTGTGTATGTCAGTATGTCTGTGTGTATGTCTGTATGTGTGTCTGTGTATGTATGTCTGTGTGTATGTCAGTATGTCTATGTGTATGTCTGTGTGTATGTCAGTATGTCTGTGTGTATGTATGTCTGTGTGTATATCAGTATGTGTGTGTATGTATGTCAGTATGTATGTCTGTGTGTATGTCAGTATGTGTGTGTGTATGTCTGTATGTATGTCTGTGTGTGTATGTCTGTGTGTCTGTGTGTGTATGTCTGTGTGTATGTCAGTATGTGTGTGTATGTATGTCCGTGTGTATGTCAGTATGTCTGTGTGTATTCTGTGTGTGTATGTCGGTGTGTGTATGTCTGTGTGTATGTCAGTATGTGTGTGTATGTCAGTATGTCTGTATGTATGTCTGTGTGTGTATGTCTGTGTGTATGTCAGTATGTCTGTGTGTATGTCTGTATGTATGTGTGTCTGTGTGTGTATGTCTGTGTGTATGTCAGCATGTGTGTATGTATGTCTGTGTGTATGTCAGTATGTGTGTGTATGTATGTCTGTGTGTATGTCAGTATGTATGTCAGTATGTATGTCTGTGTGTATGTCATTATGTCTGTGTGTATGTCAGTATGTGTGTGTATGTATGTCTGTGTGTATGTCTGTGTGTATGTCTGTATGCATGTCTGTGTGTGTATGTCTGTGTGTATGCCAGTATGTGTGTGTATGTATGTCTGTGTGTATGTCAGTATGTCAGTATGTCTGTGTGTATGTCAGTATGTCTGTATGTGTGTGCATGTATGTCTGTGTGTATGTCAGTATGTCTGCGTGTATGTCTGTGTATGTATGTCTGTGTGTATGTCAGTATGTCTGTGTGTATGTCTGTGTGTATGTCTGTGTGTATGTCTGTGTGTATGTCAGTATGTGTGTGTATGTATGTCTGTGTGTATGTCAGTATGTCTGTCTGTGTGTGTATGTCTGTGTGTGTATGTATGTCTGTGTGTATGTCAGTATGTATGTGTGTATGTGTGTTTGTGTGTGTATGTCTGTGTGTATGTATGTCTGTGTGTATGTCAGTATGTCTGTGTGTATGTCTGTATGTGTGTCTGTGTGTGTATGTCTGTGTGTATGTCAGTATGTCTGTGTGTATGTCAGTATGTCTGTGTGTATGTCTGTGTGTATGTCAGTATGTATGTCTGTCAGTATGTCTGTGTGTGTATGTCTGTGTGTATGTCAGTATGTGTGTGTATGTATGTCTGTGTGTATGTCAGTATGTATGTCAGTATGTATGTCTGTGTGTATGTCAGTATGTCTATGTGTATGTCAGTATGTGTGTGTATGTCTGAATGTGTGTCTGTGTGTGTATGTCTATGTGTATGTCAGTATGTGTGTGTATGTATGTATGTCAGTATGTGTGTGTATGTCAGTATGTCAGTATGTCTGTGTGTATGTCAGTATGTCTGTATGTGTGTGCATGTATGTCTGTGTGTATGTCAGTATGTCTGCGTGTATGTCTGTGTATGTATGTCTGTGTGTATGTCAGTATGTCTGTGTGTATGTCTGTGTGTATGTCTGTGTGTATGTCTGTGTGTATGTCAGTATGTGTGTGTATGTATGTCTGTGTGTATGTCAGTATGTCTGTCTGTGTGTGTATGTCTGTGTGTGTATGTATGTCTGTGTGTATGTCAGTATGTATGTGTGTATGTGTGTTTGTGTGTGTATGTCTGTGTGTATGTATGTCTGTGTGTATGTCAGTATGTCTGTGTGTATGTCTGTATGTGTGTCTGTGTGTGTATGTCTGTGTGTATGTCAGTATGTCTGTGTGTATGTCAGTATGTCTGTGTGTATGTCTGTGTGTATGTCAGTATGTATGTCTGTCAGTATGTCTGTGTGTGTATGTCTGTGTGTATGTCAGTATGTGTGTGTATGTATGTCTGTGTGTATGTCAGTATGTATGTCAGTATGTATGTCTGTGTGTATGTCAGTATGTCTATGTGTATGTCAGTATGTGTGTGTATGTCTGAATGTGTGTCTGTGTGTTTATGTCTATGTGTATGTCAGTATGTGTGTGTATGTATGTATGTCAGTATGTGTGTGTATGTCAGTATGTCAGTATGTCTGTGTGTATGTCAGTATGTCTGTATGTGTGTGCATGTATGTCTGTGTGTATGTCAGTATGTCTGCGTGTATGTCTGTGTATGTATGTCTGTGTGTATGTCAGTATGTCTGTGTGTATGTCTGTGTGTATGTCTGTGTGTATGTCTGTGTGTATGTCAGTATGTGTGTGTATGTATGTCTGTGTGTATGTCAGTATGTCTGTCTGTGTGTGTATGTCTGTGTGTGTATGTATGTCTGTGTGTATGTCAGTATGTATGTGTGTATGTGTGTTTGTGTGTGTATGTCTGTGTGTATGTATGTCTGTGTGTATGTCAGTATGTCTGTGTGTATGTCTGTATGTGTGTCTGTGTGTGTATGTCTGTGTGTATGTCAGTATGTCTGTGTGTATGTCAGTATGTCTGTGTGTATGTCTGTGTGTATGTCAGTATGTATGTCTGTCAGTATGTCTGTGTGTGTATGTCTGTGTGTATGTCAGTATGTGTGTGTATGTATGTCTGTGTGTATGTCAGTATGTATGTCAGTATGTATGTCTGTGTGTATGTCAGTATGTCTATGTGTATGTCTGTGTGTATGTCAGTATGTCTGTGTGTATGTATGTCTGTGTGTATATCAGTATGTGTGTGTATGTATGTCAGTATGTATGTCTGTGTGTATGTCAGTATGTGTGTGTGTATGTCTGTATGTATGTCTGTGTGTGTATGTCTGTGTGTCTGTGTGTGTATGTCTGTGTGTATGTCAGTATGTGTGTGTATGTATGTCCGTGTGTATGTCAGTATGTCTGTGTGTATTCTGTGTGTGTATGTCGGTGTGTGTATGTCTGTGTGTATGTCAGTATGTGTGTGTATGTCAGTATGTCTGTATGTATGTCTGTGTGTGTATGTCTGTGTGTATGTCAGTATGTCTGTGTGTATGTCTGTATGTATGTGTGTCTGTGTGTGTATGTCTGTGTGTATGTCAGCATGTGTGTATGTATGTCTGTGTGTATGTCAGTATGTGTGTGTATGTATGTCTGTGTGTATGTCAGTATGTGTGTGTATGTATGTCTGTGTGTATGTCAGTATGTATGTCAGTATGTATGTCTGTGTGTATGTCAGTATGTATGTCTGTGTGTATGTCAGTATGTATGTCAGTATGTATGTCTGTGTGTATGTCATTATGTCTGTGTGTATGTCAGTATGTGTGTGTATGTATGTCTGTGTGTATGTCTGTGTGTATGTCTGTATGCATGTCTGTGTGTGTATGTCTGTGTGTATGCCAGTATGTGTGTGTATGTATGTCTGTGTGTATGTCAGTATGTCAGTATGTCTGTGTGTATGTCAGTATGTCTGTATGTGTGTGCATGTATGTCTGTGTGTATGTCAGTATGTCTGCGTGTATGTCTGTGTATGTATGTCTGTGTGTATGTCAGTATGTCTGTGTGTATGTCTGTGTGTATGTCTGTGTGTATGTCTGTGTGTATGTCAGTATGTGTGTGTATGTATGTCTGTGTGTATGTCAGTATGTCTGTCTGTGTGTGTATGTCTGTGTGTGTATGTATGTCTGTGTGTATGTCAGTATGTATGTGTGTATGTGTGTTTGTGTGTGTATGTCTGTGTGTATGTATGTCTGTGTGTATGTCAGTATGTCTGTGTGTATGTCTGTATGTGTGTCTGTGTGTGTATGTCTGTGTGTATGTCAGTATGTCTGTGTGTATGTCAGTATGTCTGTGTGTATGTCTGTGTGTATGTCAGTATGTATGTCTGTCAGTATGTCTGTGTGTGTATGTCTGTGTGTATGTCAGTATGTGTGTGTATGTATGTCTGTGTGTATGTCAGTATGTATGTCAGTATGTATGTCTGTGTGTATGTCAGTATGTCTATGTGTATGTCAGTATGTGTGTGTATGTCTGAATGTGTGTCTGTGTGTGTATGTCTATGTGTATGTCAGTATGTGTGTGTATGTATGTATGTCAGTATGTGTGTGTATGTCAGTATGTCAGTATGTCTGTGTGTATGTCAGTATGTCTGTATGTGTGTGCATGTATGTCTGTGTGTATGTCAGTATGTCTGCGTGTATGTCTGTGTATGTATGTCTGTGTGTATGTCAGTATGTCTGTGTGTATGTCTGTGTGTATGTCTGTGTGTATGTCTGTGTGTATGTCAGTATGTGTGTGTATGTATGTCTGTGTGTATGTCAGTATGTCTGTCTGTGTGTGTATGTCTGTGTGTGTATGTATGTCTGTGTGTATGTCAGTATGTATGTGTGTATGTGTGTTTGTGTGTGTATGTCTGTGTGTATGTATGTCTGTGTGTATGTCAGTATGTCTGTGTGTATGTCTGTATCCGTGTCTGTGTGTGTATGTCTGTGTGTATGTCAGTATGTCTGTGTGTATGTCAGTATGTCTGTGTGTATGTCTGTGTGTATGTCAGTATGTATGTCTGTCAGTATGTCTGTGTGTGTATGTCTGTGTGTATGTCAGTATGTGTGTGTATGTATGTCTGTGTGTATGTCAGTATGTATGTCAGTATGTATGTCTGTGTGTATGTCAGTATGTCTATGTGTATGTCAGTATGTGTGTGTATGTCTGAATGTGTGTCTGTGTGTGTATGTCTATGTGTATGTCAGTATGTGTGTGTATGTATGTATGTCAGTATGTGTGTGTATGTCAGTATGTCAGTATGTCTGTGTGTATGTCAGTATGTCTGTATGTGTGTGCATGTATGTCTGTGTGTATGTCAGTATGTCTGCGTGTATGTCTGTGTATGTATGTCTGTGTGTATGTCAGTATGTCTGTGTGTATGTCTGTGTGTATGTCTGTGTGTATGTCTGTGTGTATGTCAGTATGTGTGTGTATGTATGTCTGTGTGTATGTCAGTATGTCTGTCTGTGTGTGTATGTCTGTGTGTGTATGTATGTCTGTGTGTATGTCAGTATGTATGTGTGTATGTGTGTTTGTGTGTGTATGTCTGTGTGTATGTATGTCTGTGTGTATGTCAGTATGTCTGTGTGTATGTCTGTATGTGTGTCTGTGTGTGTATGTCTGTGTGTATGTCAGTATGTCTGTGTGTATGTCAGTATGTCTGTGTGTATGTCTGTGTGTATGTCAGTATGTATGTCTGTCAGTATGTCTGTGTGTGTATGTCTGTGTGTATGTCAGTATGTGTGTGTATGTATGTCTGTGTGTATGTCAGTATGTATGTCAGTATGTATGTCTGTGTGTATGTCAGTATGTCTATGTGTATGTCAGTATGTGTGTGTATGTCTGAATGTGTGTCTGTGTGTGTATGTCTATGTGTATGTCAGTATGTGTGTGTATGTATGTATGTCAGTATGTGTGTGTATGTATGTCTGTGTGTATGTCAGTATGTCTGTGTGTATGTCAGTATGTCTGTGTGTGTATGTCAGTATGTGTGTGTATGTATGTCTGTGTGTATGTCAGTATGTCTGTGTGTATGTCTGTATGTGTGTCTGTGTGTATGTCAGTGTGTCTGTGTGTATGTCAGTATGTCTGTGTGTATGTCAGTATGTATGTATGTATGTATGTGTGTATGTCAGTATGTCTGTGTGTGTATGTCTGTGTGTATGTCTGTGTGTATGTCAGTATGTCTGTGTGTATGTCTGTATGTCTGTGTGTATGTCACTATGTATGTCTGTGTGCATGTCAGTATGTGTGTGTATGTATGTCTGTGTGTATGTCAGTATGGCTGTATGTGTGTGTGTGTGTGTATGTCTGTGTGTATGTCAGTATGTATGTCAGTATGTGTGTCTGTGTGTATGTCAGTATATCTGTGTGTATGTCAGTATGTCTGTGTGTATGTCAGTATGTGTGTGTATGTGTGTCTGTGTGTATGTCTGTATGTGTGTCTGTGTGTGTATGTCTGTGTGTATGTCAGTATGTGTGTGTATGTATGTCTGTGTGTATGTCAGTATGTCTGTGTGTATGTCAGTATGTCTGTGTGTGTATGTCTGTGTGTGTATGTCTGTGTGTATGTCTGTGTGTGTGTATGTATGTCTGTGTGTATGTCAGTATGCCTGTGTGTATGTCTGTATGTGTGTCTGTGTATGTATGTCTGTGTGTATGTCAGTATGTCTGTGTGTATGTATGTGTGTATGTCAGTATGTTTGTGTGTGTATGTCTGTGTGTATGTCAGTATGTGTGTGTATGTATGTCTGTGTGTATGTCAGTATGTGTGTGTATGTATGTCTGTGTGTATGTCAGTATGTCTGTATGTCTGTGTGTATGTCTGTGTGTATGTCACTATGTATGTCTGTGTGTATGTCTGTGCGTATGTCAGTATGTGTGTGCATGTATGTCTGTGTGTATGTCAGTATGTATGTGTGTCTGTGTGTGTATGTCTGTGTGTATGTCAGTATGTCTGTGTGTATGTCAGTATGTCTGTGTGTGTATGTCTGTGTGTGTATGTCTGTGTGTATGTCTGTGTGTGTGTATGTATGTCTGTGTGTATGTCAGTATGCCTGTGTGTATGTCTGTATGTGTGTCTGTGTATGTATGTCTGTGTGTATGTCAGTATGTCTGTGTGTATGTATGTGTGTATGTCAGTATGTATGTATGTGTGTATGTCAGTATGTTTGTGTGTGTATGTCTGTGTGTATGTCAGTATGTGTGTGTATGTATGTCTGTGTGTATGTCAGTATGTCTGTATGTCTGTGTGTATGTCTGTGTGTATGTCACTATGTATGTCTGTGTGTATGTCAGTATGTGTGTGTATGTATGTCTGTGTGTATGTCAGTATGTATGTGTGTCTGTGTGTGTATGTCTGTGTGTATGTCAGTATGTCTGTGTGTATGTCTGTGTGTATGTCAGTAAGTATGTCTGTCAGTATGTCTGTGTGTGTATGTCTGTGTGTATGTCAGTATGTGTGTGTATGTATGTCTGTGTGTATGTCAGTATTTCTGTATGTGTGTGTGTGTGTATGTCTGTGTGTATGTCTGTGTATATGTCAGTATGTATGTCTGTATGTGTGTCAGTATGTCTGTGTGTATGTCAGTATGTGTGTGTATATATGTCTGTATGTGTGTCTGTGTGTGTGTATGTCTGTGTGTATGTCAGTATGTGTGTATGTATGTCTGTGTGTATGTCAGTATGTCTGTGTGTATGTCAGTATGTCTGTGTGTGTGTGTCTGTGTGTATGTCAGTATGTGTGTGTATGCATGTCTGTGTGTATGTCAGTATGTCTGTGTGTGTGTGTCTGTGTGTATGTCAGTATGTGTGTGTATGCATGTCTGTGTGTATGTCAGTATGTCTCTGTGTATGTCTGTATGTGTGTCTGTGTATGCATGTCTGTGTGTATGTCAGTATGTCAGTATGTCTGTGTGTATGTCAGTATGTATGTCAGTATGTATGTATGTCTGTGTGTATGTCAGTATGTGTGTATGTATGTCTGTGTGTGTACGTCTGTGTGTATGTCAGTATGTGTGTGTATGTCTGTATGTGTGTCTGTGTGTGTATGTCTGTGTGTATGTCAGTATGTGTGTGTATGTATGTCTGTGTGTATGTCAGTATGTCTGTGTATGTCAGTATGTCTGTGTGTATGTCTGTGTGTATGTCAGTATGTGTGTGTATGCATGTATGTGTGTATGTCAGTATGTCTGTGTGTATGTCTGTATGTGTGTCTGTGTGTATGTCTGTATGTGTGTCTGTGTGTATGTCAGTATGTCGGTGTGTATGTATGTGTGTATGTATGTGTGTATGTCAGTATGTCTGTGTGTGTATGTCTGTGTGTATGTCAGTATGTGTGTGTATGTATGTCTGTGTGTATGTCAGTATGTCTGTGTGTATGTCAGTATGTCTGTGTGTATGTCTGTGTGTATGTCAGTATGTGTGTGTATGCATGTCTGTGTGTATGTCAGTATGTCTGTGTGTGTGTCTGTGTGTATGTCTGTATGTGTGTCTGTGTGTATGTCAGTATGTCGGTGTGTATGTATGTGTGCATGTGTGTATGTCAGTATGTCTGTGTGTGTATGTCTGTGTGTATGTCAGTATGTGTGTGTATGTATGTCTGCGTGTATGTCAGTATGTCTGTGTCTATGTCTGTGTGTATGTCTGTGTGTATGTCACTATGTATGTCTGTGTGTATGTCTGTGTGTATGTCAGTATGTATGTCAGTATGTATGTCTGTGTGTATGTCAGTATGTGTGTATGTATGTCTGTGTGTATGTCTGTGTGTATGTCTGTATGTGTGTCTGTATGTGTGTCTGTGTGTGTATGTCAGTATGTGTGTGTATGTATGTCTGTGTGTATGTCAGTATGTCTGTGTGTATGTCAGTATGTCTGTGTGTGTATGTCTGTGTGTATGTCAGTATGTGTGTGTATATATGTCTGTGTTTATGTCAGTATGTGAGTCTGTGTATGTACATCTGTGTGTATGTCAGTATGTCTGCGTATATGTCTGTATGTGTGTCTGTGTATGTATGTCTGTGTGTATGTCAGTATGTCTGTGTGTATGTCAGTATGTCTGTGTGTATGTATGTCTGTGTGTATGTCAGTATGTGTGTATGTATGTCAGTATGTATGTCAGTGTGTCTGTGTGTATGTCTGTATGTGTGTCTGTGTGTGTCAGTATGTGTGTGTATGTATGTCTGTGTGTATGTCAGTATGTCTGTGTGTATGTCTGTATGTGTGTCTGTGTGTGTATGTCTGCGTGTATGTCAGTATGTGTGTGTATGTATGTCTGTGTGTATGTCAGTCTGTCTGTGTGTATGTCTGTGTGTGTATGTCTGTGTGTATGTCAGTATGTGTGTGTATGTATGTTGTGTGTATGTCACTATGTCTTTGTGTACGTCTGTATGTGTGTCTGTGTGTGTATGTCTGTGTGTATGTCAGTATGTCTGTGTGTATGTCAGTATGTCTGTGTGTATGTCTGTATGTGTGTGTGTATGTATGTGTGTGTATGTCTGTGTGTATGTCTGTGTGTATGTCAGTATGTATGTCAGTGTGTATGTCTGTGTGTATGTCTGTGTGTATGTCTGTGTGTGTGTCTGTGTGTTTGTCTGTGTGTATGTCTGTGTGTATGTCTGTATGCGTGTCTGTGTGTGTCTGTATGTGTGTCTGTGTGTATACCAAAAAAACACAAAATACCAAGCAGTGAGTTTAGAGTGTAAAAAACATCAAACCAAACTTGATATAGGTGCAGCGCTAAAAAGTGTAATATAAATATTCCTTATGCACTTACCCCTTACAGTAGGCACGGGGTGTACATGAAAGACAAGCAAAGGAAATATATAGAGTAGTACTGTCAGATAGCTTGGTATCAAGTAAATGATATAAAAGGGGAAAACTCACATTGTAAAGAGCCTTTTATAAGGATATAGGCTCTAAACACATCAGCCAACATGCCTTTTAAGGTAGGCAGTAACACCTAGGGATAGAGGATGCTCCTTTCTTCCCTCTGTCCGTGGATTATATCTCCAAAATAAAGCACAAAAAAGAAGATTCCTAGTGCAGATTTATCTTCAATCAAGCGGTGTGGAACACAAATATAAATTCAGTGCTCACCTTTTATAGAGCCTTGTGGGGACTGGCTCTAAGTACTGCAGGCATCAGTGTCAATTTAGAGGTGACACTTCCCTCAAAAGGATACCAGATATATGGAGGAGATGGAGTATAGGTACTTAAAATTTACATTTATTATATCAAAAAAAAATTATAAAATACATACAAAGTAGCATGCATAAGTATAGTGCTAATAAAATGTCCAATCTCCTCTTCTCTCAGAAACGCGTTTCGCCGTCCTTTTCAGCTTCCTCTGTCTGTGTTTGTGAGTCTGCTGGTATCCAGTTTTAAATCTTCCACTCGCGCCTTTTTTTCGCCGTCCTGAATTTCAGGACGCAGCTGAATTTCAGGACGCAGCTGCAGCTGAATTTCATTTCCGGTTAGATGCCGTTGCGTCACTTCCGGTTCGGCTTGTATTGCCGATACGTCATTTCCGGGCTCTAGTTGTTCCTACAACTCCCGGCATGCTTCAGTTTATGCCTCCGATTTTCTGATATCTGTATTTAGGGAATGAGCTATGCAGAAAAAGTCCCTTACCATTGCTCAAGGAGGGAAATATAGTTAGTAAATTGCATGGATCTCTATTCAGGACAATAAATTTAATAACAGCCATATATAAAGTGTTAGGATGCATTGAGATATAAATATAATATAATTATTCATATTTAAACAGGAGTAGCATATACTCTTAAGTGTGGGGGAGACAAAACTATAAATGCTGATTGCTTCTTAAACATACAGTGGTCAATATCTTTAAAATTTACATAAAAAAGACATGTGTCTGTGTGTATGTCTGTATGTGTGTCTTTATGTCTGTATATGTGTCTGTATGTCTGTGTGTGTATGTGTGTCTTTATGTCTGTATATGTGTCTGTATGTCTGTGTGTGTCTGTATGTCTGTCAGTATGTCTGTATGTATCTGTGTATGTATATATCTATCTGTGTGTGTGTGTGTATGTATGTCTGTCAGTATGTCTGTATGTATCTGTGTATGTATATATCTATCTGTGTGTGTGTGTGTGTATGTATGTATATCAGTATGTATGTGTATGTATGCCATTATGCATGTATGTCTGTTTGTATATCTGTATGTCAGTTTGTATGTATGTCTGTTTGTCAGTATGTATGTATGTATGTATGTGTGTCTGTCAGTATGTGAGTATGTATATACGTCAGTGTGTGTGTCTGTATATCAGTGTGTGTGTGTGTATCTGTAACTGTGTCTATATGTGTGTGTGTGTGTTAGTATGTGTGTATCTTTCTGTGTCTGTGTCCTTTTGTGTCTGTGTGTGTGTATTCCTGTGGGCGGGATTTGGAGGCGGGGCTTGGAGGCGGGCACACGGGGGCCCAGACCTTGAGCTGTGTTAGGGGCCCCACAATTTCTGATGGCAGCCCTGGTCCCAAGCATCATCTTCAGACCTGGAATTGTCTGCTTGCCACTCGTCCATCACCGACAGTGATTAGGGAAAACCCTTGTCCTCATCGTGGATCTGAGTCTGGGTGACGCCACAACTTTTGCATGTTTTGCAGGCACCTTGCCCTTAGACTACAGCAGGCTTCACTCATCAACATGTAATGTGATGGCACAGATTAAACCAGAAACAGAGGGGGCTCGCCCCAAAGTAAACAGGGCCACAAGGACTCACTTGACAGCCAGAAAGTAACAGCAGAGTAGCTGACCTGTGGCTGGCCTCAGGACTCCCCTTAGAGATTGCAGTTGAAAAATGGACATAAAAACATGCAGCAATGTGTCCTGTTGGCACCGATGTCTACCAAAGAACCTGGAGAAAAATAAGACAACCCAGGAATAGAAAGGGAGAGGGAAGGTAGGAACACACAATATGCTGAAAGGATCCCGTATAAGGTACAAGAAGAGATCCAAAACTCTGACCTGTAGATGGAGCAGCAAAGAAAGATGAGGTGTTTAGGTTCTCTGTATCGCATATACTCCCTACTTATTGCTGATTGGTTCTTTGTTTCAATGTGTTTTTTCTTGCTGCTATGAAGCGAAGTAAAGAAAAATAAAAAACAAACATGCAAAACAATACTTAAAGGGACACTATAGTCACCAGAACAACTACAGATTATTGAATTTCTTCTGGTAAGTATAATCATACCCTTCAGGCTTTTTGCTGTAAACACTGTCTTTTCAGAGAAAATGCAGTGTTTACATTACAGCCTAGTGATAACTCCACTGGCCACTCCATAGATAGCTGTTAGAGATCCTTCCTGGGTCATGGCTGCCTAAAATGCATCCAAACATGCAGTATCTCCTCCCTCTGCATCCAGACATTGAACTTTCCTCATAGAGATTCATTGATTCAATTCATGTCTGAGGAGATGCTGATTAGCCAGGGCTGTGTTTGAATCATGCTGGCTCTGCCCCTGATCTGCCTCTTTGTCAGTCTCAGCCAATCCTATGGGGAAGCATTGTAATTGGATCAGGCTACCACTTCTGATGATGTCAGCAGACTGCTTGTTTTTCTGAGTCAAACAGCATGCAGATCTACAGCTTCAGGCTTGAATACAGTAAGATTTTGCTATATATATATGGAGGCATGAGGGGCCCAGGGGGCTAGATGGTGGTGTTAACCCTATAGGGCAGGGATAGGCAACCTTTGGCACTCCAGATGTTGTGGACTACATCCCCCATAATGCTCTTACACCCATAATGCTGGCAAAGCATCATGGGAGGTGTAGTCCAAAACATCTGGAGTGCCGAAGGTTGCCTATGCCTGCTATAGGGTCAGGAATACATGTTTGTGTTCCTGACCTTATAGTGATCATTTAATTCCTAAAAAAAAAAAAAAAGTAGGAAATTATGGCATAGGAGTAAATATATATTTGTGTCAATGGTAAAAACCCCTAAATGACATGATTCCCATACCCGTAAAACCACAATCCTTGTGCACAAATCTTCGTCATAAGAGTTAATAGCTACAATATGGTGAATGGATCCACATATGAACTCCTTACTTTGGTCCAATATTGATATTTTTCCAGGTACCAAGTATTGTGTACCATAAAAAAATGTCTGAGAACAAAATGAAAAAATAAAGAGAAAAGCTTGCATTGCTGAAAATGGTTTAAATGTAGAAATCTAGCACATTGACTGGGCACCAGTTATTGTCTGTGGAAAATAATGGTATTTCAGTCGGTTGGCTGGATTGATTAGTCTTAGATGTCTTGTGGTACAGAACATACAGTAAAAAATTTAAATCCAGCGCACTCCCTATCTACTAAACATCTACTTTGGTGCTGATTTTGTAAGTTTTATTAAAAACACCTAATCTAGGCAAAAAATAATGGGGGTTTAGTTACATTTTATGATCATGCATTGCATTAGCCTGCCACAACGTCAATGTACCCCATCTTTGGCAGGTCCTACTCTAACTGCCAACTGTCTGATAAATGAGCTACAGGACCTGCCAAAGGTACATTGGCGTTGTGGCAGGCTTATGCAATGCATGATCATAAAATGTAACTAAACCCCCATTATTTTTTGCCTAGATTAGGTGTTTTTAATAAAACTTACAAAATCAGCACCAAAGTAGATGTTTAGTAGATAGGGAGTGCGCTGGATTTTCATTTTTTACTGTATGTTCTGTACCACAAGATATCTAAGACTAATCAATCCAGCCAACCGACTGAAATACCATTACAGGGCGGCTGGGACAAGGAACTGGCATGTCTTAGTTGATTCGTCAGTTCAGGATCAGCTCCCCAAAAAGCCGGATGGATACCTGCTGGAAGAAGGATGGAGCAGAAAAAAGTCCTGTAGAAGACAACGGGTAAGAGCATCAGCAGCAAAATTATGGCAACCTGGCATGTTCTCACAGACCAGAAAAATTGAAACGTAGATACGGAACAGCCCAGGTAAGAGGGGAGATAGGGTTTAAATAGGCAAAAACTCCTCCCACAAATATAGGCCTGTGGCCTTACAATATATGAAATCATCAGTGATTCCAGACTCAACTCCAAAACCATGGATGTTACATTCCAAATGAACAAGTCACAAAATGCTACTTGTCGGGCAACATATGTTACCTTAACTGAAATGAAAGCTGGTATGTGCAATATGTTACTTTACAAATTACCACAATTTGTGAAACATTTGCAACATTTTCCTAATTTCTGGATGAATTAGTACACTTTTTTTTTTTTGCGACATTATCTAGGACATAGTCTTCTTTTTAGAGTCTAAACATTAAATAACCACAGATGTCCCATAGAGTCTGATAAATATAACACCACCCATGTAAAATGTTTTGTCTAGGATAGATGATTTTACTTGTTTTATCAAATCATCACAGCTAAAGGACAAAGTGGTTGGTTGGGAAAAATTCAAAGAGTCTCATAGTGCTTATATCCCATTGTACAGCGCTACGGAGTTTGCTGGCCCTATATAAATAATAAACTAATAACTAGAAAAGCTACAATTTCTGGGGAAATTGTGTGAAGTGTTCTTGCCTCCACCAGTAGTCTACAACTGGAGTGGGCGGAGTAACTGTTATTATTTATTTATATAGCACATTTAATTGCAACGTTGTTTCCCAAAGTGCTTCACAGTTACATTAACCCCTTAACGCCGTTACGGCGTTCCATGCCGTCCCGCATTAAAAGGGCTTTAAAGCCGTTGCGGCATGGAACGCCGTAACGGCTTTGAGCCCCTGGAGGAGAGGTGTACTCACCTCCGCCGCGATCCTCTTCTGGGGGGCTGCCTGACAGCCCAGGCAGCCCCCCTCCGGCAAAGGGGGCCATGTGATCCCTCTCAAAGAGCGATCACATGGCCCCCTATAGCTGGCTGTGGATCTGCCAGCAGGGGGACTGTTTGAAATATCAGACAGTCCCCCTGCTGGTAGCAAGAATAAAAAAATAAATTAGACAAGTGTAAAACTAAATTAAATATATTTATATATATATATATATAATATGTATATATTTTATATATATATAATATATATACATATTATCTATATGTAACGTCATACAAAGTGTATTTTAATATTAATATACCGTAAGTATATATATTAATATTAAAATACACTTAGAATGACGTTATATATAATATGTATTTATATATATTATATATATATAATAGATGTACATATATATTATATATAAATATGTATAATTAAAATAATAAATAAATAAAATAGTAAAATAAATAAATAAAATATTGAAACAAAATTTAATATTAATTATATATGCATATGTAATTTCATTCTAACTGTATTTTGTTATTAATATATATATATATCGGTAACAAAATACACTTAGAATGACATTCTATATATCTATCTATATATAAAATACAAATAATCACAAATATAGATATATATATAGATAAATACATATACCGTATTTATTGGCGTATAACATGCACTTTTTCTCCCTGTGTTATCCGCCGATATACATATTTTTCGCTCCATAAGACGCACTTTTTTTCCCCTCAAAAGTGAGGGAAAATGTCTGTGCGTCTTATGGAGCGAATGTGAAGGTTTACTTACCTGCCTTGAAGCGTGGGCCGGTGTTCAGCGCGCACCGCGGTACTGGAACTTCAATTTCAGGTTCCGGTTTCCGGCGGGACTGAAAGGAAGTGCGCACTCAGTGTGCACACTTCCTTTCAGTCCCGCCGGAAACCGGAACCTGAAATTGAAGAAGTGCGCACTCAGTGTGCACACTTCCTTTCAGTCCTGCCGGAAACCGGATCCTGAAATTTAAGTTCCTGTACCGCGGTGCGCGCTGTGAAACTGGCCCACGCTTCAAGACAGGTAAGTAATTATGGGACAAGGGGAGGGAAAGTGTACTATGGGAGGGGGGGAGAACACTATGGGATGAGGGGGGGAACACTATGGGAGGGGGTGGAAAATACTATGGGAGGGGGGGAGAATACTATGGAAAGGGGAGGGAACACTATGGGATGAGGGTGGGGGAACACTATAGGAGGGGGGGAGAATACTATGGGAGGGGGGAAAATTTCCTTCCTAAAATGAGGTGCGTGTTATACGCCGGGGCGTGTTATACGCCGGGGCGTGTTATACGCCGATAAATACGGTAATTACATAAAATATTACATTAGTATACACGTAGAATTTAAATACCTATAAATGCATATATATTAAAATTCTACATGTATATTTAAATAATCTTTTAACATAATTATGTGATTTGATTAATTAAAATTTGATTGACATGCCTGACAACACAGGGAGAAAGTGCAGAGAATTTAATTCGCAAGCACTATATTTGACCCCGTAACTCTCCAAGACACCATAAAACCTGTACATAGGGGGTACTGTTTTACTCGGGAGACTTCGCTGAACTCAAATATTAGAGTTTCAAACTGGTAAATTGTATTACAGCGATGATATTTTAAGTAAAAGTGACGTTTTTCACATTTTTTACAAACGAACTGCACTTTTATGGTCTATATTATTGTTGTAGTATGTTTTACTGTTTTAAAACACTAATATTTGTATTTAGTGAAGTCTCCCGAGAATAACAGTACCCCCCATGTACAGGTTTTATGGTGTTTTGGAAAGTTAGAGAGTCACATATAAGGCTTGCATTTCATTTTTTTCACATTGAAATTTGGCAGATTGGTTATGTTGCCTTTGAGAGCGTATGGTAGCCCAGGAATGAGAATTACCCCCATGATGGCATACCATTTGCAAAAGTAGACAACCCGAGGTATTGCAAGTGGGGTATGTCCAGTCTTTCTTAGTAGCCACTTAGTCACAAACACTGGCCAAAGATTCGTTTTTTGCTTTTTTCACACAAAAACAAATATGAACGCTAACTTTGGCCAGTGTTTGCGACTAAGTGGCTACTAAAAAAGACTAAACATACCCCACTTTAAATACCTTGGCTTGCCTACTTTTTCAAATGGTATGCCATTATGGGGGTAATTATCATTCCTGGACTACCACACCGTCTCAAAGGTAACATTACTAATCTGGAAAATTTCAATTTGAAAATGGAATGTTCTATATTCGACCCTGTAACTTTCCAAAACAACATAAAACCTGTTAATGGGAGGTACTGTTGTACTTGTGAGACATCGCTGATTACAAATATGTGCATTTTTTTTGCAGTAAAACCTAATAGTATTATGACATTCACAGTTAAAATGTCAGACGGAAATGCAAATTTTAAAACAAATCTTATTTTCTCACATTTTTTTACATTTTATTCATAATAAATTATGTTCCATATATGAATAGTTAATGATAAATTAAAGCCCTGTTTCTCCTGAACAAAATGATATATAATAAGTGTGGGTGCATATAATTTGAAAGAGGGGAACTACGGTTGAACAGACATATAGCGCAAATTCCAGTTTTTGTTTACGTTTTGTTTTGATCAGAACGTGCACTATTGACTCCGTCCTGAAGGGGTTAAAACATACATTTATAAAAACATTAGCAGGTGTACAAAAGGCCCTGTCTATGACATCACTTGCTGCTCCAGCCTGGCACAGGTCAGAGTATTTTGGCAGTTGCCATCTTCAAATGGTCGTATTTTAAAAACTATAAATCCTACAGCGAAGAGCTTTATATTGTGAGAATCACAAGACCCAAACCTACATTTTGATGCATAGTATGTCTCTGAAGTATTAAAAATGAAGGCACAGTCACAGTTTAGAAATTGCCCTTCAAATGTGAGCTTTGCAGAGTGGAGTTTCAATGAATGTCAATGGACAGTGTGAGTTGCAAACAAATGGTCATATTGTGAAAACTATCAGGACTATGGCTTAGCCGTGGAGATTTCTAGTGGCAGCAGGGATAGCTGAACGTTTTGATATAATTTGTGTAGGTGGGCTTGAAAATGAGGGAGTGATGGCAGTTTAGAAATCATGTCCTGATTTTTCAGCTTTTGCCAGCTCTCACTCTAGGTTTGAACATTTTGCCATTCATTCCTATGGGACCAATTTTGCCACAAGAACGACGATATTCCATGAACCATTCGGCGAAACGTTCCACAAAGTAACAGCAATCCGATCGGGAACAATCTGCATGTTTTGGTATATTTTTGTCTAGGTAGTGTAAAAACTGTGGGAGGAGTTAGGGTGGCAAATTTGGCTATAATAATAACTAGAAAAGCTACAATTTCTGGGGAAATTGTGTGAAGTGTTCTTGCCTCCACCAGTAGTCTACAACTGGAGTGGGCGGAGTAACTGTTATCATTTATATAGCACATTTAATTGCAATGTTGTTGCACAGTTACATTAAACCATACATTTATAAAAACATTAGCAGGTGTAAAAGGCTTTGTCTATGACATCACTTGCTGCTGCAGCCTGGCACAGGTCAGAATATTTTGGCGGTTGCCATCTTCAAACGGTCGTATTTTAAAAACTATAAATCTTACAGTGAAGAGCTTTATATTGTGAGAATCACAAGACCCAGACCTACATTTCGATGTATAGTATGTCTCTGAGATATTAACAATGAAGGCACAGTCGCAGTTTAGAAATTGCCCTTCAAATGTGAGCTTTGCAGAGTGGAGTTTCAATGAATGTCAATGGACTGCGTGAGTTGCAAACAAATATTTATATTGTGAAAACTATAAGGACTATGGCTTAGCTGTGGGCATTTTTAGTGGCAGCAGGGATAGCTGAACGTTTTGATATAAGATTTGTGTAGGTGGGCCTGAAAATGAGGGAGTGGTGTCAGTTTAGAAATCATGTCCTGATTTTTCAGCTTTTGCCAGCTCCCACTCTAGCTTTGCCATTCATTCCTATGGGACAAATTTCGCCACAAGAACGACGATATTCCGAGAACCATTCGGCGAAACGTTCCACAAAGTAATGCAATCCGATCGGGAACAATCTGCACGTTTTGGTATATTTTTGTCTATGTAGTGTAAAAACTGTGGGAGGAGTTAGGGTGACAAATTTGGCTATAATAATAATAATATATATGTGAGATAACGTTAAGTGGTCTTGCTATGCAAGAACACTTAATAATATCTATGATCCAAGGACATAAAGCCTTTGCCTTACAGCTCTAATGCATTATTGAAGTCAGTCATTGGGCTCCAGTTTAGAGATAAACATGTATGTGGTTTTCAAAATGTGGGCCAGGTAAGCAGGATGAATATCATACGATGGCTTACAAAGTGGAGGGCTCTTTTGACCCCCAGCTATTAGTAGTTAGTATACAGGGGTTGCATCATTCTTCGGGAAATAACAAGTGCAAGAGGTGGTTTGGGATGCTCTTGGTACATTGCTGCAGGAGTGAGGTAGCAGGTAGGATGTTGGCAGCATCATTGCTAGATCAGCACGGTGTGGGTTTGTAAGTGGGCTGGTGGCCTACATTCTCAGTGTTATCCAGACTTGGACTACCTCACTGGGATAAATCCCAAGGCACTGCAGTATCAAGAACTGACCAGCCTGCCAGAATATCATGAGTAACACTTGAGGTGTTTGCAAACTACCACAAGGTGAGATTACACAGTGCTCATATGACATTTGTAACACATGACAGTTGTTATTAGTGGCAGTGGCACATGAAAGCTGATATTAGTGGCAGTGGAGTTGCGGGAGTCCATCTTACACACTTGCATAGATCTCTGTTAAATCTACACAGGGATAATTTATGTCATACCTTGCATCTCCATCATTCTCTCTCAAATCAATACATTTCATAAATCTCTTGAGGACCATCCACACAGGGAAATATGAGTTTTATTCACACAAAAAAGTCATTAATTTGTAGTTGCCTACCTGGCCAAAAGTCGCCAGAACTCCCAAAGGAATTTGTTCCATAATATTGAAGAATTGTATAAACTCCCCTACTTTCTAGGTTTAGTTAATAATCCCTATTTTATCATCAAAAAAGTGCTTAACAGATCCAATATTGGAATTCCCTAAAAACTGACTTGAAGAACTGAATGAAGAAAATTTCACCATACTTACCGTAATTTTCTTTTCCTGGATATATCCATGGCAGCATTACAATAGGGTTAGCTCCGCCCACTTAGCTGTTTAGGACAGGAAATAAAGGTATAAATACTCCTCCTACCAGACCGGATCCCCAGTCTAGTTACAAGCTCCTAAAAAATAAATTTATACAGAAGGGAGGGATGCAACGCTGCTATGGATATATCCAGGAAAATAAAATTACGGTAAGTATGGTGACATTTTCTTCATTCCTGGCTAATTCATGGCAGCATTACGATAGGGTAATACCCAAGCTCAACATCTGATGGGAGGGAAATAAACAAGCACCCACCAATATTTGTAAAATCAGTTAAGAACAAGCAAACTCTGGACTGCAGAGTTTCTGTGAAACTTCCCAAAATGTCAAATAAGGCACTTTCTTGGATTAAGGCCTGATTGGAATCACTTGTCAAACATCTTGTTAACACAGGGCCCAGTGTGGATAGGCTCTGTAATTAAGCCTGATGGAATTCACTGCCACATATCCTGTTATTATTATTATTTTATTATTTATATAGCGCCAACAAATTCCATAGCGCTGTACAATGGGTGGACCAACAGACACATAATTGAGATAAGACCACTGGAAGTACAGGAACAGAGGGGGTTGAGGGCCCTGCTCGATGAGCTTACATGCCCTGTTAAAAACAAGGGCCATAGTGGGCTTAGAATTAGGTTGAAATTTCATGAGAACATGCTCCATATAAACAGTGCTACCGCCAAGATCATAGCAATATATGTTTCTCCTTGAGTACCATATTTTAAGGAGGTTCGCCTTCCGAACACCAGAAATACATCCTTCATCCAGTGACTTATATGTTTACCAATATTTGCAGGTACCAATATTATACCGCTACCCCAAGGATCACAGCGGCCGATATCCAATACCATACATATGTACACTGCCGTTTTACCGCTACTCAGAGGGTCACTGCGGATTTATATCGTTATGAAGTATGTGTAAACACCATGCACCGCTACCAATAGGATCACTGCGGCAATAGTCTGAATGTTATAATGTACGCGTCACACATAATAACCGCTACCAAGAGGATCACTGCGGATTTATATCCTATGACATATGTGTATATGCCATGCACCGCTACTATTAGGATCACTGCGGCAATAGTCTGAATGTTAAAATGCATGTGTCACACATATTAACCGCTACCATTAGGATCACTGCGGAATAATCATAGTTTAAAAGTGTATACATCACGCACCGCTACCATAAGGATCACTGCAGTAATGTTATAATGCATGAGTCAATTATAAATAACCGCTACCATTAGGATCACAGCGGATATAGTTTGCCATCACAATATACCCATATATTACCGCTATCCTTTGCTGCGGAATTCTTCAAATAGTAAGGATACAAGGCATATATTTACCACTATAGTTTACATAGGATAGGTTTTACCGCTACCCAGTGGTCTGATCAGGAGAATCCTTACGTACCTTCCAAAGAGTACGGCTAAACCATCCTGGGTAAGAAGAGGTAAACCAAGTCCAAATCCAAGTCCAAATCCAAATCCAAATCCAAATCCAAATCCAAAAAAGGTAATGCAACTTACCTGAAACCATGTCCACAGCCAAGAGGACAGGAAAAAAGACTGGAGATCCGGTGTGGTAGGAGGAGTATTTATACCTTTATTTCCTGTCCTAAACAGCCAAGTGGGCGGAGCTAACCCTATCGTAATGCTGCCATGGATTAGCCAGGAATATAGAATTTTGCTAAATCTATAGCTAATTAGCCAAAGTGCGGATGTAGTTAGAGGGGGCCTAACAAGTAACTACAACTTACCATTTAGTTATTAAATCTTTAAACCTACAAATTTGAGACAATTCAAATATTTTTAGAGTATCTGCTTCAAAACCCATATAATTTTAAACATATTCAGGTGGCGCGTACCCGTGTGATAACCTGCATTCATATAGAAGACCATTAGCACACAGACAGACCTGGACCTCCCACCATCAAATGGTAACATGGTCAATACAGAGCAGTGAAACCATATTAAGGAGGTAATACATATTTACCCTAGAGAGAGTCAAAAGTTTAACATTTTTTAAATCATTTATTAGGTGTTAAAAGAAAAAAAAGGTTATCTTATTGTTTAACCATAGGAAATATACTAAAGAGGAAATCGCAAGTTTGTCACGTACGTTTACAGTGCACAGACGTGTTTCCTTCGTTAAGTCCTTATTGTAATGAAAGATCCAATAGCTCTAATCGTTCGCCAAC
The DNA here is from genome assembly GCF_036172605.1 of Pelobates fuscus. NCBI lineage: Eukaryota > Metazoa > Chordata > Amphibia > Anura > Pelobatidae > Pelobates > Pelobates fuscus. The sequence goes on along the minus strand of NC_086317.1, from coordinate 164,702,700 downwards.
ATTTTTATCTATTGCAAGTTCGCAATAAAAGCAAAATGTGAAAATTCATTTATTTGAAAGACGATTCGGTCCATGTCTCCGTGCAAGCAAGCCAGGAATTTATTAATAACCCTGTCTCTCTTCCCACGGACCTCTAGGAAATGTCTTCTGCATTTTAAATTGGCCTGCTCGTGGCAGGTCAGTTTCAAACTGTTCTTTTTTCCCCCAGTGTTTTGAAATGAGAGGGTTTGGTAGGAAATGTTCCCTGACAGTTAAATTGCGATGTAGGCTGAGCATAGGAGAGAGATCCTGCCTCTTTAACATGGTAACAAGACAAAGGTTCTTCTCTGGGAGAACGGGATCACAACTGTCAGACCATCTCCGTGCACTTGGGAGAGTCTGCTAAGTCATAATTATATCTCTTAACCTGTCTTGCTCTTTGCAATAGAAAGATCCTATTATATTGAAATTAGATCATTAGCAATCACATACTTTTCTTTCTGAGCTATTTTTTTTTTTTTTTTTTATTCAAATACCTTAAATGCCTGGCAATGGAATATTTATAAGTATTTTTTTTTTCTTTTTGTAAATGATAGCGTGTATCTATAGTATAAGAAAATTAGCCCCCCTCCACACATCTTTTTATGTGCGTTTTCATAGTTCTTTGGAAAGTAAGAAAAACGGTTTGAAGCCTGACAAAATATCTGCTTCTTCTTTGCTGGAATTCAAAGCAGGAGTCAAAAGGTTACACTAGGTGCAGACTGTATGCCGTTGGCATTTTCTCATTAGTCATAGGGTATTCATTATAATGCAATTATTAGATTGGCACACTTTCTTAAATTTCAAAAAAATTATTCATGGGGCATTGTACTGCTTGGCCAGCACATCTCAGCGAGAAAAATGTGGTGGTTTAGTCCATTTTATTTATAATGACTCGTTTAGTGACATTTAATTGAGTGTCCTATCATCTCCCCTTCATCTACCTCCTTTACTCTATTTGAACTCTACACAGGAAGTAGGGTGAAAGTAGACAGCAGATCAATGTGGTGTGTAGTTTGGGCAGTAAATGGGTTAATTGCAGGGGAATATGGTAGGCTAGTTTGAGGAAGTATGGGATTAACTGAATGTGAGGATATAAACTGTTTTGGGGAGTTAATTTCCAAAGGAATGTGGGAACACCAATTGTGGAGGCATGAAGGTTAATTGGCAGTGGACAAATGTGATAATAATGGAGAGAGGGGAATTAATAGCAATATTCATGGATTACAGGGGTCGGGTGGATCTCTAAAAGGAGGGTTGTGATAGTGGAGATGCAAATTGATTGATTATTGGTTTGGGTATGTTAGTGGATGGGGACACGTTACAGAGCTATAATAATACATAACAATAGAACAATGACACTAATGTACAGTGTGTGTAAGTGTTTTACATAACATAAAACGCACGTTGTTTTTCTTTCCTACAAAATAATACCAACGTGCCCCTCGCGAGATTGAGCTTTGGATTTGCCCCCATGATAGATATGAAAAATGTGAAAATGCATGAGGGGGTTGGAGCCTACCTTTCTATTACTTCATTATTATATGAGATATCATGGACTATGTTTATTATTATATGCTTGTAGCTGGGACAGTCTACCCAGTCTAAAATATTGTATTCACAAGGTGACAATGTATTGAGCAGCAACAAGAATATGTTATTATATACTGGATATCCAGAACATTCTACATTATTATATTATGGATATCTGGGACAGTCTGCATACATATTACATGTTTAGTATCTGAATCATTATTACTGTGAAGAAAATAGACTTTGTTCTGTATTTTCTCCTATGTTCAGGCTTTTTCTACAGTATTTTGTGCATGTTGAATCTCTTGGTTCGGTAGTTTGAAACTACCGAACACCGACCACCCTCCTGGCTCATTAACTTCAAAAGGACCGTCTATTAAGCGCTCTCTGGGCGGCCGCTGTTCGTATAGCCGAATGCCACGTGGAACAGAAAACGGCGGCTATCTTGTTTGCACGAAAGGAGGCAGCGGGACTTGGTTGTCGAGTGTTTGGAACTAAAATCGGACACTCGACCTCACGAACCACCGCTGAAACTACTGAACGCCTGCTTCCTTTAGTTGCCGAACAGCCAGGAGAGCGCCATTCGGTAGTTTTGTTCATATGAACAAGGGGAGCAATCGCTCCTATGAGACAGGAGGATCCATTCGGGACTTTTATTTGTTTTTTGCCTTTTTCTGAATTGACTGACCGCACATGCTGAATTCGTGGAACTGTTTTGGGCAGGAGCCTCGTGTGTGGTCGGTAACTTGTGACTTCCATGCTTTTTAAGAAACCCTGAACCGATCTGGGTGAAATTTGAATATGTTGGTCCCCCAGATCGGGGCTATCGGGGGATATGTAATTTGTGGGGATACCTTGTGTGGAAAGGGATGTTCCAACTTTTGGGAAAATTGTGTGCACTCTGCCTGGAGATAATTGGTTTATTCCTTAACTTATCTCAATATCTCCCAGGCAGAGAGAGGGCGAGGGGTTACTGTAAATCTGTATGTTGATTGGTTATTGTCTTTGTTTACTGTGGGAAGTCCTCTTGCAGGAGGATTTCTCATAAAAGCAAGTGTGTTAGCAATAAACTTAATTCCTATTACACCCTTCATGAAGTCTAGGCTCATGTTTGGGGAATATTCTATTTGCTGGGGAGAATCATCTTGGAAACTGCATTCATCTACACTATTCCTCTACTCCCTACTGCAGCTATAATCACTTATGCTCAGCTATTGGGAAAGGAATAGAAGACCGCAGTACCATAACCACTGCAGGTCTTAACAATTACTATATATGCTGTATAACTGTGATAGTCTTCATTATTATACAATAGATGTCGGGGATAGTTTTATTAAACGCTGGATATCTGCGACATTCTTCAATACTATATGCTGAATATCTGGGATAGTCTTTATTATCAAATGCTGGACACCTGGGACAGTAGATTGGTATGTGAAGCAATAATGTCTATTACAAACATTTTTTTAAATCTCTTTAGACAATAAATTAGAGAAGTATTTTTTTTAAACACAGATGACCATATTCTGCAAAGCCTTTGGTACCATTATTCTCCTGTGTGAGTCGTTTCTATTCAGTAAGAATGCAGGCAGGGATTGATGGGGAGACCAGGGAAAAGCCCTGGCTAGATAGATAGTCACAGGGGCAGTATGTGAAGTTAAATCAGATAGTCACAGGGGCAGTATGTGAAGTTAAATCATTTTTTTTCCCAGTATTGTGACGGTTGATGTACCCATGCAGCTGGAGCCAACCACTAGACCCGAGTGCCACCTCAAGCCCCAACCAACCATGAGCTAATGGTAACAATTCACCAAAGGCCTGCGGAACAACCATGTCCAATACTGGTGGGGAGCTCCAATGTGACCTTCAATATGAGGAATTTGGATTTCTGCTTCATCATTTAAATTAGTACTATCCTGTGAAATTGGGGATATCTTGTGATCAGACCATGCATCCCTTTTACTTACCTAAAGAATCAATTTAACTTCAGAGGGTGTAACCCATGGGGCTGAAAGATACTTTTACATGAAATAACGTTTGTCTTAGATCTCAATACTGAATTACAGACCTATTTCCAAATTAGCAACACACCTGAAATGAATACTTCCTCTCCTTGGCAAACCCATAAACCAGTAATCCAAGGGTTGTTTATTAGCAGAACTTCCTCTTTAAAGAAACAATCACTGGCACGTCCCTTTTCTTTAATGCGTTCTCTCCATGATGCTACCAGCTGGGGACCTGAACAGCCACACTGGCGCTATATTGTTAGGAATACATGTTAGTGTATTAGTGTTCCTATAGTATACTTTAATGTTCCTTTAAGGAACTGGAATAAAGCTCCTGTTCTGTTTGGCCTTCCAATACTTTACTATGAGACATTTTCCTCTATCCCCTTATCTGGTCAAACTATTTGATTTTGCCATAACACACTCTGCCCTGCCAATATTGCTACACTGCCTAAACCAGCCACCAATCAAATGTCAAAACTTTTGCCCTATTTCATTAATAAACACTGATGTTAAGATTATGATGAAAATGTTCACAAATAGGCTTAACAACATTCTCCCGTTTATAGTACACATGGTTTATTTGTAGGATTTGTTAGGGGCAGGCAGGGTGCAGATGGAAACTGTAAAGTTATATACATCATCTACTGCTGGCAGAGATCACATGAAGGCCATATGTTTGTTACTATCCTTGTATGCTGAGAAAGCATTCAACCACCTGCCTCAGTTGGCTTTCCCTTGACACAGTCCTCCAAAAAGTGACTTCAGATCTTTATGTTACTGCAAGATAGTGACATGTGTCTCCACAATATTATTTCATATTATTTCAGAACAGCTATTGTAGGCAGCAATATATCTTCACATCTTTATCCCAATAGTGCGTTTCCACACCTGCCGTGTCTTCACTCACCTGTATCTTTAGCCACTCCCGTACAAGCATTTGGACATGTACTTCCTACATTTTATTATGGTGTGGAAAAAGTGGGTATGATCTCTATTTTTTCTGTCAGGGTGATTTTCTGTCATTTATGCAACTAGAACAAAACTATAAAGTTCGTTCCTACTCCTATCTGCAGCTTTTGCTATGTACACACATTTTGTATTGAACAGCCCTGTTCTAAGTGAATAAGTGCTGGTGGACTTTGAAAAGTCATGTATGAGGTTTATAGTGCCTGTCTACACTACCTCTACATATACCACCTCCTGCACAAGGATACGTGCTCATACCTTTATTGTGGTGTTGGAAATAGGAATTAGGTCATACCGTGGCTGATTTTAATTGGCAAAAACTATTCTGAAGATATAGGGGACATATTGAACTAATCTGGTAAGTCCTTTATAGATGGTAGATAGCTCTGCTAGGTTGTTGAAAGGTTACACAGGCAGATCTAACATATGATACGAATAAGGGAGATGTTTCCAAATTGTTGAAACTATGTCCAACATTTGGTAGAGCTGCTCTAAATTGCAAAGGTATTTATTAGAAGTGGTACCTATGATCAAATCAAGCATGTGGTTTGTCCTCCCTAACAAAACTGTACCTTTTGTTTATTGTTACTATACATTTTGCCCAAAATTATGAAATACTTAATCTTTCATATATTGTTTGCAGCTCTTACTCTCTTGGAAAGGAACTGGGCCTCCATTACAATCACCGCAGAAGATCTTGTCCAATTGATTACGCACACTGGTAAATATGAAAGATTTTTGGAAAGAGGCAAAGGAGGCGTGGAATACTGCACAACCCATTATCTATTCCATTAGTGCCATCAAATCCATTAGCTCGATCTATCTGTCATCAGTGTTCACACAATTTGCATTCCTGTTTGTGTATATGTTATGAAGGTACATTACTAGGTACATTACCCATACCGTATCTCTCTAGTATCTCTTTTGGAGCTAGAATTGGATCTCTTTTGGAGCTGACTGGAATACTCTCCCTCTCTCCTTTTTACTTTAAAGGAACACTTTAAGGTTAGGAACACAAACATGTATTCCTGGCCCTATAGTGTTGCAAACATCATCTAGCCCCTCTGATGCCCCTACTGCCTCCCTGAATATAGTAAAATCATACTTGTATTCACGTCTGCAGCTGCTGCCTCTGCCCCGATCTTCCTGCTTAGCTAACATTATCAGAAGCGATTCTGTGAGCCAATCACAATGCTTTCAACAGGGTTGGCGGAAACTGTCAATGAGGCAGATATGGGGTAGAGCCAGCACAAGCCAAACACAGCCCTGGCCAATCAGCATCTACTCACAGAGCTGTATTGAGGAAAGTTCAGTGTCCCCATGCAAAAGGTGGAGACACTGAATGTCAGTGCTGCATAGTGTGCAGCACTTCCCCAGGAAGCACCTCTAGTAGCCACCTGAGGAGTGGCCAGTAGAGTGATCACTGGGCTGTAATGTAAACACTGATTTTTTTTCTGAAAAGACTGTGTTTGCTACAAAAAGCCTGAAGGGAATGATTATACTCACCAGAACAAATACAATAAGCTCTACAGGGTGGTCCGTAAGTCCCTACCCATCCATATATCTTATGTATCCAGTGTATCCTACATGTGGATGGGTAGGGACTTACGGGCCAGCCTGTAGAGCTTATTGTATTTGTTCTGGTGAGTATAATCATTCCCTTCAGGCTTTTTGCAGCAAACACAGTCTTTTCAGAAAAAAAAATCAGTTGTTCTGGTGACTACAGTGTCCCGTTAAATTACTGTGCAAACTAGCCTGGAAGCAAATGACCACAACTCCGTGAGGGAGGGGGGAGGAAGAGAAAGCTGTAGTGCCAGGAATACAGCTTTGTATTCCTGGCACTATACTATAGTATCCCTTTAATGTGTCTTCAACAAGTTGTAGTTGTTTAGCTTTAAACCACTCCATATATCTGTAAATCTGTGTATGTTTAGTGTTATTAACCTGTGTAAATTTAACCTTTTTGAGTAAAATGATCGAGCGCTCATCTGTAATAGCGTCTTTGTAAGGGTGACCTCCCCCACCCTGTCTAAACACAGGCATAAAGATATGTATCTTGTAACTATAAAAGTTTTTCCTTGTTCTGATCAGTTGCAGATATTCAAACAAAAATCTATACACATTTTATTATTTCATTCACTCTCCCTCTCTCTCTCTCTCTCTCTCTCTCTCTCTCTCTATATATATATATATATATATATATATATATATGTACATTCAAAAACACACACGTTTTATCTATCTATCTATCTATCTATCTATCACTTTTTTCTGTTTTGATGCATTTTTTTCTTACTTTTTTTTTTTTTTTATGAAATGTTTCTATGTGTGAATGAGGCACCTGCTTGGGCCTGATTCCTATTTTCCTGGAGAGATCTGAATTAATGAATGAGGGATTCAAGATAGTAAATAAGTCATTTCCTACTCAAGGAATTTAGGCAGAGTGGATTTCCTGCATTCCGTAGACTGTGACGTCCCATTTAACAAGCTGAAAGTTGTAAGACTGGCTTATGGGGTTGAAAATACTATTGCTATGCCACAGGTAGGATGTCTACAATTAGCTGCTAATTAGACCACAAGATCTCATTGCCTGCATTACTGAGAGTATGCAACTTGGTGAATGCAATATACATAGTTTTAATAGAAAGTCTGTCTATCGATATTAACATTTAGCTATATAGAAACAATTAGAGGGTAATTAACTAAAGAGTGAACTGTAGGGAATTCAAAGAGCGTTCAATGTGAATTTCAAATTTAAGGCCAAAGTAGCTGAATTGGAAAAAAAAAATCTCCAGTTAGCCATGCCTCCACATCAACTACTTTGGCCTTACATTTTAAATTAACTTTGAATTTTTGACAAGTCTCATTTTATTAAATCAGATGGTATGCCAAAGCAGCCATATTGCGTAGTAATTGATTTTAAAAATAATAATAATGTTGAACTTGGGGGTGTGGTGTCATTTATAGATTAAAATGTGCTGTTATTGGCAAACTACTCCAATTTTTGCATTTTTATGGATCAAGGAGTACTCCTAACCATGAATGATAGTGTTTGGTATAGATCTATGACTATATCTATGGAAAATTATGTAATATTAAAAATTTGAATGTAATTTTCTTTCATTCATGCTTCCGTGTTTTCAAAACAAATTATATTATGAAACATTTAATGCAACAAGAGGATAGTGCAACTTTAAAAAAAAAAACATTGTCAATGTATGTTCTATTTGTAATGAATATGAAAATTCTTAATCACTTTTTAAAAATTAAGTAAATGCTGTAGTTATTTATAATGAGTTCTGCTACAGTGTTTTGTATTCATAAAGACGTCATCTCCTAGACCAGAACCATCTCCAAAAGGTTTTATTGGTTTCTGGTCATTTGTCTTTTTGATCACAATCAATACTTTGGTTTAAAAAGTGTGTTCTAAAACAGTGCTCAATTGCTAATGCTAACAGCGACAGCACAAGTTCAAGAAAAAGTTAGAAGAGCGATATCTGTTTGTGCTTGTTTGCATGTTGAGCTAAGAATTCTGGAAACTTGATTTCTCTGAATTTCTTTTCTGAAGGTGGACATATGCAAGTACTTCTAGACGGCATACATTCAGAGCTTGCTGGATTGTACTGAAATCAAATGCATATACACCGAGGCGATTTGCCACTGTAACATTGCAACGTTTGGGAGAAATAGGAGATATCACTGATTTCTATGATCTCTGTGAGAAGATGGAGTCCAATGATTGGTGCATATTACTTATAATGGTACATGCACTCATTATATGGTGTTCCTTAGTTTGTGTATAATTAAACCCAATGCTTGTGTTTAAAGGACCGCTAGAGTCACCCAAACCACTTTATCTCAATTAAGTGGCCTGGGTGTAGTGGCCCTGTCTTTTTTTTTTTTTTTATATTCTTTATTTTTATTGTGCATAGGAGATTACAACATTGCTTGTATTGCCACAACAGCTCTAACAAGCTCGGTGTTCATAGAGTGATAAACATAGTTGTGGCAGAAAAATAACTTGCAAATTTTTTGGTTAATTAGACGTTTCATAGTATTGCTAACAAGTTTAGCGTGAGAGTGGTGAAAGTAGAGAAACATAAGCTTAATATCGAGTAGAAGTTTAGCAGGTATGTGCCATGAGGAACAGTGCACTTTTTGCGTAATTTTTACATACATCAGGGAAGGCAAATATGTGCATCAAGGATAATATGTAGCTTTACAGTTTCATGGTATAGCGTATTATTTAACTACATAGCAGAAAATAACATAAGCCTACAGCACACAGTTTAGTCAAATTATGTCACCATGTATGTCAGTCTCAAAACGTTATATTTAAAATTATCAAAAAAAAAAAAGGTTAAACATGACTAACGCATATATTAATTTCAGTGATCCATAACAGTCGTCTACAATTGGTTATGTCAATTAATGAATGCTTATGAAAGAAAAATTAATAAGAAAACTTTAAACAAGACGGGAGCAGCGTTGTCCTCAGCCTCTGAGCTTTCAGCAGGATGAGTCCTTTATGTTGTTGAGTTAAGATGGGCCATTCACACCCGCGGGCATCTCCGCAACGGGTCACCCTCTTGTGCCCCCACCCTGGGCAGACTCCAGTCCGTCGGTGGGTAGATCCTTGGTGCCGTGGGCACTCGGTTACTTGGGCAGTCCGGCTGATCCCCCCCACGTAGAATCCTCAGGTCACCCGTCCCCTGCACCTCCCCGGCTCTCCCAGATCTACCCCTAGGCCCCAGCCATTCCATGCCTCGCCTGGTTCCGGTCACATACTTGGTACCAGTGAGCGCCCCCCGGCCACCGGTCCGCCGGAGGGTCGCGCGCCTTCCGGTCCCACAGGGCTCACTGAATCAGGGGCAAAGTCCTCTGGATCCCCACCAAGTCCAAAGGGCCTGGCCGGCTCCGTGCCGACACACCGGTCACCCGAGGGCGGGTATCTGTGGATCCGCCACCGCAGGGGGCCCGCGGTATCCTGGCCTGGTATGTGCTGTTATAGGTGCATATGTCTCTTACCCGGGCTCCAGGAGGGAATGGGTATTGTATTGGGTAGGATTCTCATCCGCAGTTGCTATAGTTGGGACTCAGCGTGGGCTGTGGTGCCACCTCAGATGGTTGCATGCGTCCCTGTAATCCTCATTAGAGTGTATTCCTGATATTGCCCATATCTGCAACCGCCATGATGCCGGGATAACCCCCACCGGCCAGGGGGGGGGGGGGGAGCGGGGCCGTGCCCTGAGCCGGGGTATCACCCCATGCCTGGAGGCTTTGTTTATGCGGCCCCTCCTGTCCCAGTGGAGCGTGTCACACCACGGCCGTACGAGGTCGGGCTTGTGGCTGTGTGCGTGCCGAGAACGGCTGTTTCTGTGAACCCGGTGCCCGGTGTGTCACTCACGGGCATCGGGCTGATGCTGGCGTCACCCTCCATACAGCGGCAGTGAGGGCTCCGGTATTGCGGCTATCTTCAGCTTCATTTTGAGCCCTTTCCACGGGCTCAAAACTGGAGCCCAAGCGGATGGCGTCCAGTCGGCTCGGCGGCCCGGCCCCGCCCCTCCGTGGCCCTGTCTTTTTTAAGAAACTAGCCACTAGAGTTGCTTCCTCTATGACTGAATACAATTTGGTCATGCTAGGTTGCAGCTCATAAGGAAGCATATACAATGATATCCTACAAGAAGCATTTTGATGGGCACTCGCCGCGCATGCACATCACTTTCCAAAAATCCTATATGAGGAGCATTGGTTTGCCAACTGCTCAAGAGCTGGATGATGATGATGTTGCAGGAGATGGAGTGGCCGTAAAGCTCACTGAGTCTTGGTACTGAACAAAAAGGTAAATGAAACCCTAAAACTACTCTGCAGATAGGGCACTATAGAGTTAGAAATATAGCTTTTATTATATTCTTACTGCTATAGTGTTCCTTTATTATTGGCCACAACATCAATCTACATTTCGTCCTTAAAAACACAGACCCTTTATTAAATTCAAAGGTGTTTTGTCAATTTTCTTAAAGTAGAAAAAAAGGTGACTAACTTAAAACTGCCACTAAACTGATTTAAAGTGACATTATTACTCCCTGTTTTTATTTTTTTTTTTTTTTTTTTAAATCTAACATTTCTTTTTATGCACAAGAAAAAGTACAACTTTTTCTTATATAGCATTATCCTTGGCAAACTTTGGCAATCGGCTTAAACATTCCATTACAAATGCTAAGGTAATTTGCCCACAATCCATCAGTAAAAAAAAAAAAATCCCACAGTAGGTTAAACGGCATATATGGACAGAGGAGAACAAATGCCAGTACAATAAACAATCGACAAGCATGAATGATAAAAGGGGCACAAGGAAAGAAAAATGGAAAAAAAAAGAAAAAGCCTGACCATGTGGCTTTAAGGTTTGAAAGCAATGTGCTAAAGAATTGGTCTGTCAGTCTAGAACAGCATTCTATTGCTCTGGGCTCTAGGCCACTGCAGTCTTTTTTCATCTTCAATCTCCCCTTAGGTTTGAAACACTAATCTACGACAATAAACGTCCCTCTTGGTTCTACTAGTAAATAGTTTGTTTCCACCGAGGAAGGATATATTTCTGTCTCCAGTTCCCCATCTGCTATGTTCCTTCTGGACAGGATACAGTATGACTTTCTGTTTCCTCTTTTCTTCATTTCTTTCTCGCTCCCAGACCAACATCAAACTGGCTTCTTAATGAAAATGTCCTTAGGTCAGGGAACAGCGAACAGCCAAGCCCTCCCAAGTGTAAAAGGGTCACAATTGATAATTTATGTTCATTTAGCTAAATCCCTGATACAGTCATCACATCATCCTTTTAACTGTAGCCATGTATAATGGCTAAAGCTAAGTAAATACATACGATATCGGAATGTAACAGCAATAGTTTAACTGAGTTAACAAAGGTTTTGATGGTCATGCTGCAAGCTGAGATTTATGGAAAATGTACAGTTCTTTTTAAAACTCATGATGAAAAATGGAAAAATGCTATAGAAATTTGGAATCTAAGTAACAGATGACTGGAAATTCTGAAATTATTTATTGTAAAAGAATATAGCATGAAGAAGTATGGACAAACGTAACTTCTTATTCATACACCAATAATCTAAAGAAAGTTCGTATTATTAGCAGCAGTTTTTGCTTTATTTGTAGTGTTATTATAAAGAGTTAAAACGAAGTACATCAAATAAAAAAGCTATACAACGCAACGCAGAAGGGTAAAAAAAAAAACTAACAAACGTTTATGTACAGATTCAAAAGGAAAAAGATAAGTGAATCCTGTAGACATCAATAAGAAAAATGCTATTTACTTACCAGAGCAATGGTAACACTTACAATAGAATCCAGTCCTAATATGGCTAGTAGAAACTCAGCCCAGTATTTTCACAAAAATAAACATTTTTTTAGAAGCATTTACCCCCGAAATGTAAAACATTTTAGTGTAACAACACCTAAACACATATTCGCTACACATTCTTCAAAGGCCGGTTTTCGTTATAGAGGGTAAAATATAGATGTGAAAGTAATAGGTATAATATAAACCAATAATCACACTAAAAATGTACAGTTCTAAAGCATGTTTCTTAATGGGTAGCTAGCGATAGGCTGAGTGTATCAGCTAATACTCTCAACCTATCACTGGCGGGAAAGGCTTCTGCATGGGAGTTGGGGCTGGAGGAGGAGCCAGAGTGGCCACCAAACAAGGGCAGTCACTTTGGACTTTGAGGATAAATTGTTTGAGAATGGTTTAACCCTTTTAAACCCTTTTAAAGTAAAACATGCCCAGGACCTCCAGACACCATAATGATGGCATTGAGATTAAGATGCTGTTATGTCCCTCTAAAACAATTTTGGATGAATCAGATTTGCATAGCAAAATGAAGCATCACTAAATTAAGTTGCATTAGCCTATGCCTTTCTTCCATCTCTGATTGGATGTCCTCCCACTCTCTAAAACTGAGCTTCTCGCCTTTCCTCCTCGTTATACTAATACTTTTTCGCTCTCCCTTCAAGTTGTGCATATAGTTAAAGCAGCAGAATACTAATAGACTCCTCATTACGGAGACAAGAAAGAAAATATTAGAAGTGGACAGAGCCCACATCCAAAATTCCTATAGGGTTACAGAGATATCAAAGGGCATGAACCCCACATAATAGTTAAGGCAAAAGAAAAAGACTAAAGTGAAATGGTTGTTCCACTATAGATGGAAAAAATGGACATCCATTCCACCAAAATGCAGGTGATGGACCTTTAAATCGAGGTCTCCGTGCAGACGGATAACCTGCATGCGTGGGCACATAGTATGGCTGGTCGCGTCACCATGGTGACAGCGAACGCAGCCCATACACACGTGATACCCTGATGAACAAGCCTTCTGAATGAGGTGGACGTGTTCGGGACGTAGCCCCGCCCCCAATCAATCCATAACTAAGCTGATTGGAGCGCATGGATACATGGGCGGGACTTTCCCCGGTATATACTTACCTCCCCTCAGCTGTGCCAGGAGCTCTTGATAAAGGCGTGTGACCGCGCCGAAACGTGTGTCGAGCGTTTGCCGATTTTGTTTTACTACTGGGGGATGCAGACGGCTATTTAATGTTGCGGGATTTAGCACCTAAGGAGTGTACTTGATCATTTGCTCAGACATTTTTAGTATCAGACAGCCTCTCTAGCAGTAGCTATTGGCTTTTACTAGGAGATAGATCTAGCTATCCATTTCAGTCAGCTAGACAGTTTACTATTTTGCAGATAGTGTTAGGCTGCCTTGAAGCAGCAGTGTGTAGTTTACATAGGAGTTAGACCTGGTGAAGTGCTCATATTCTTTATTTGGTGTATACTTATTTAAAGTGGTCTCTGTCCCTGGGAGTAATTTGTTTGTTTGGCGGATGCCTTTTTTTCTATATGGGGTCCGTATCCTAACCCATTCATTTACCATTATGGGACACCTGCAAACTAACCCTCAGGTGCATTTTGTTAAACCACTTTTCTAGTTATACCTATCAATTTGTGCTCAACTGATATATTGAGACATTCTCTCCACTGTTGTCTCCACCAAACGAATAACTATTTATGTCAGTTATCAAGTTTATCTCCAAGATATCATAACTCCATAAGGAGACATTTGGATATCGGTAGCTAATATTGTGTATATACAGTATACATACATAGATGCTGTTATCTGTTCAATGACTATACAGCTTCTTATGCATTACCACTCTATTTAAATACAAACCAGTTAAATATATACAACCCCCCCCCCCCTTTAGTCCACTCTAGACTCTTTCTTACTACATGACAGATCTACCGTATATGGATACTATGTATTTATTCTAATTTGTATGCTTTACCACACTCTATTAGAGTCTATGGGAATATATGTGGACTCACTTTTTTAGCCAGGATATCTATAAAGTCCTGCAGATTGTGGGAACCTCGTTCTAGAGGAGTGCGGTTTGTGTGATATTCGATCTATTATATACTGTACTATATACTGTACTTCTCACTTTAAACTTTATTTCGGATATCTTTGTCACTCCCATTACCTCCTGAGGGTATCCATATTGCATCTACCCAGTTTTTAATTCACTTGTATTTTCACGAGTGTTTCACTGTTATTACACTTTATTTTGTTTTGTCCGTAAGCGGCTTAATAAAGGTTATACCTAATAATAATTATTCTAATAATCTAGAGATATCTTTTGGTGGAATGGATGTCCATTTTTTCCATCTATAGTGGAACAACCATTTCACTTTAGTCTTTTTCTTTTGCCTGGACTCCTCATTACATTTGCAGCTATTAATCTAATTACTCTGCAGTGGTAATATGGAGCAAATAAGCAATGACCCTCCATTAGCTGCTGAATATGTTGGCTCTATATAAATAATTGTAATTATTATTTTTGCACCCGAGATGTTTTCCTCTCATTGAAATGTGCTGTGGTCCAAAGAGGAATGGAAACCACTGGTATAGATAAGGTGCAAACTTCTGCAAACTTCACTTTTTAAACATCCATACAAATATATGGGTAAAGTGAGCACGCATTGTGAGGTCACGTTGTGGACAGACTGGCTGTGAGTGCTGAGCATTGCAATATTTTCTACCATGCTCATACAGTCAAAATATTTGTATGGATAATGATGAAGTGAAAATCCAATACTATAAGCTCTAGTGGTTAGACAGTGTTTAATGAAGTGTAATGAGTGATATCATTTCTAATAGTAGTGGGAAGCTGTGGTGCTCTATTATGACATCATTTGAAATTATTCTGCGTTTGTTGCCACAAGCCTAGTTTCAGTTCAAGGAGCACATGTTTATTGAGGCGAGAATAGCTGTTGTATATTAAAAAGAGTATAGCAAGTTACTATACTTAAAATATATATATATATATATATATTTTTTTTATTGTGAATATATTGATGTATAACATCCAGCTGAGATCAATATATGGCATACCTACATAAGGAGGCCACAGGATGCCCCACTGGGAAGTAAAATGGGAGCGTACCATCAGCCATTTGACTTTAACATGATGCATTACCACAGAGAATTGATTTATCTGTGTTGTGTTATCTTTATAAGCAGACATGGCCAATGAAAAAGGCACCAGGAGATGCACAATCATTGCAATAAGCCACTGAAACCTATTCACCCACTGTACAACTGCAAATTAATGTGATTAATTTAATTAAGTCCCAGATTAATTACCTTTGATGAGCCTTGGATATCAAAACAACATGATCCATATTGCAGATGAAAATCCCCTAATTGTTACATGGTAGGAAAGCAATAAAGCTGTATAAAAATGGATCTTTTGCCATGGGGACTTCTTATAAAGGGAGATGACCGAATTAATGACAAAATTGAATACATAAATAGTATTATTAAAAGCATTTATATAGCACCAACAAATTCTGAAGAGCTTTACAATTATAGAAAGGTGATTTTTAAAAGGCTCTACTCAAATGAGCTTACAATCTATGAGTATTTGGGGTAGCTGGTTATATATCGTTAGATGTCTTGCCCAAGAACACTTACTGTGAGGAGGTTTGTCCAGTATTTCTACCTGGGTTTTTTGGTTCAACTACTCCTCTAAATATGGTGTAATATATAAATAACCTGTATGTAAGTGCAATTTAATAAATGAAATTAATGTAGGAGTTATTTAATGAAAAACTAGTGGACATGTATGAGAATAGTTGAGAGCAAAAAATAAATTGGATATTCACAAAACTGTGAATTTTAGCAAATGAAAACTTGAAAAAATGGCAAAATTCTTTCTAAAATAGTCAAATTGTGACTGGAGTTGAGTTGGAAATTTTTTACCGATCAGCTATTTTTGACTCAATTTTAAAGATGTTGGCTAATATTCAGAGTTTAGCAAATAAACCTGCCTAATGTGTGTATGTGGTATGTGTACTGGTGTTGCATCTAGTAAGTCCAGCTATCATCTACATTGTCGGTTAGTTAAACCACTGTATTGATTTATTTTAAATATATTAATCTATTCAGTCTGTGATGTGACTCTTGTTGTCTTTATTTTGTAACCTCTTTTATATTTAATTGTACATATCCCTAGCAACA
Source organism: Pelobates fuscus (assembly GCF_036172605.1). NCBI lineage: Eukaryota > Metazoa > Chordata > Amphibia > Anura > Pelobatidae > Pelobates > Pelobates fuscus. The sequence goes on along the minus strand of NC_086317.1, from coordinate 164,686,577 downwards.
GTGAAGTTTAACTGGGTGCTAGGTTTAAAGCGGCACTGTCATGCCGAACTTACCTTTCTTTAATCACTTCCTCTTCTCTCCCTCTGTCAGGATATGTTCTTCATTTCTTCCCGTCTGCTCTAGTTTTCTTTAAAACAAAAGACAAAGCGGGGACTACTTTGTCTTATGGAGGTTTCCTACGCTTGACAAAATTTGACCAGCGGAGGAACAAAGTATGCTCCATTTCCTGTGGTCAAAGCAATTTTCCCACAATTCTCACCTTTCTTGCGATCCCTCCTTTCCGTATTCCCGAACGTCGGGAAAACTACCGAATTTCGTCCTAACAGAATGAGAGCAGTTCGTCCATTCGTGTTAGGACGAAACTTGGAACGTTTGTTCGGTTCGAAATGTAATTTGAAGTTCGGCATGACAGTGCCGCTTTAACTGATTTCACAGCAATCCGTGACAGTAACTGGTTGTCCTTGTTTTATTGTAAAGAAACACTATAGCCTTAGGAATACAAACCTATATTCCTACACTATAGTACCCATGTTCTTAGATAGATTCATCCCCCCGCCCCCTTTTCTGTTTAAAAACCTGTAAAAAAAACAAAACAACAACACTTTTCACTCACCTTTTTTCAGTGCTGAGACTCCCTCGGCGCTGGTCACCTTTCCACCTCCCATGATGTAATCGAGTAGGCATGGCCTCCTTCATCATTTATCCAATCCAAAGCTCCTCATAGATGAGCATTGGGGATCTAATGCACATGAGTACAAGCGCCATGCATGCATCCAATGCTTCTCATAGGAAAAGATATGCTGCAAGGTCATGTGACCGAGTTTTACTGGAAGAATGACATTAGAAGTGTGTTTAACCCTGTGATGTAAACATTGCAGTTTCTAAATAACTTCAGTGTTATACATTGCTTGGTTAAAATGAAAGGACCAATGCACCCAGAACACGTTATTGAGAAAATTATTTGGAGAGATTCCCAAATTATTTTAACAACTATATTACAATTTGTATTTCGATTTGGCACCATTCCAAACTAAAAACAGGTTATTTGAATGTATTTGCATGATAATAAAAGTGGTCAATATATTGTGTTTTACACTACAATCCACCTGAGCATAAAATGTGTTGTTAATTGAATAAAGCCCAAGCTTTTCTAAACTGTCCAGGTTAGGGCGGGACAGACAAATATTCCAGGTTCTGTCCTTCAGTCCTGGGGACACCAGGGAACTGTCCACAACAAGCTTACTATCAGTGTATCATGAGATGCTCTCACACATTGTTTGGGGCACTAGGATCCTCCAGAGAGCACTGAAGTAGTGCTCCCTGAAGTGTCTGCCCTCGCTGGCCTTACTTTATTGGCAAGAAGCCAGCTGTGCATTCACGCCAGGCTGACCTGCCAGTAATTTGGACAGACCCACCCCCCTTTTTTGGGCATGTCCATCTCTATGGGGGAAGGGCTAGTGACACATTTACATTACTGGCCCACAGGGCCGGCCTTAGGCCTTTGGGCGCCCTGTGCGGAAAATCTTCACAGCGCCCCCCCCCCTTCCCATCCCCCCTTTCCCACACACCCTGTCACACACACACACAGACAGCGATACGCACACACAGACATAGAAACATAGAATGTGACGGCAGATAAAAACCATTCGGCCCATGTAGTCTGCCCAGACAGTCACATACAGGCAGTCACACACAAAGAGGCAGACAGCCACACACAGACAGCCACACACAAACATACACACAGACAGCCACACACAAACACACACACAGAGAGCAACACACAGGTAGACAGCCACACACAAACACACAGGCAGACAGCCACACACAGACAGCCACACACAAACACACAGGCAGACAGCCACACACAGACAGTCACACACAAACACACAGGCAGACAGCCACACACAAACACACACGCAGACAGCCACACACACACAAAGGCAGACATAGAAACATAGAATGTGACAGCAGACAAGAACCATTCGGCCCCTCTAGTCTGCCCAGACAGTCACACATAGGCAGTCACACAAACACACATAGGCAGTCACACACACACAGGCAGATAGTCTCCCACACAGACAGACAGTCAAACACACAGACACAGTCAGACACACAGGCAGACAGTCACACACACAGGCAGACAGTCACACACACAGGCAGACAGTCAAAAACAGACAGTCACACACACAGGCAGACAGTCAAACCCAGACAGTCACACACACAGGCAGACAGTCAAACACACAGACAGTCACACAGGCAGACAGCCATACACACAGCCAGACAGTCAAAATCAGACAGTCACACACACAGGCAGACAGTCATACACACAGGCAGACAGTCAAAAACAGACAGTCACACACACAGGCAGACAGTCACACACACAGGCAGACAGTCACACACAGACAGCCACACACAAACATACACGCAGACAGCCACACACAAACACACATGCAGAGAGCAACACACAGGCAGACAGCCACACACACAGCCACACACAAACACACAGGCAGACAGCCACACACAAACACACAGGCAGACAGCCACACACAGACAGCCACACACAATCACACAGGCAGACAGCCACACACAGACAGCCACACACAAACACACAGGCAGACAGCCACACACAAACACACACACAGACAGCCACACACACACACACACACACACACACACAGGCAGACAGTCAAAAACAGACATTCACACACACAGGCAGACAGTCACACACACAGGCAGACAGTAAAAAACAGACAGTGACACAAACAGGAAGACAGTCACACACACAGGCAGACAGTCAAACACAGACAGTCACACACACAGGCAGACAGTCACACATAGTTACCTCTGTTCCTTGTGGAGGCAGACAGGCAGTGCAGCTCCTACACAGTCTGCTGAATACACACACAGACTGCAAAATACACACACACACACACACACACACACACACACACAGACTGCCGAGTACACACACAGACTGCTAAATACACACACACACATATAGACTGCTAACTATACACACACACACACGCACACACACACACATATAGACTGCTAAATACACACACACACACACTGCTGAGTACACACACACACTGCTGAGTACACACACACAGACTGCTGAGTACACACACACACAGACTGCTGAGTACACACACACAGCTGAGTACACACACACAGACTGCTGAGTACACACACACAGTTGAGTACACACACACACAGACTCCTAAATACACACACACAGACTGCTGAGTACACACACACACACACAGAGACTGCTGAGTACACACACACAGACTGCTGAGTACACACACACACACACAGACTGCTGAGTGTACACACACACAGACAGACTGCTGAGTGCACACACACACAGACTGTTGAGTGTACACACACTGCATTGAGGAGTACAGTGTATGTGTTTGTGTGTGGGGTGATGTGTTTGTGTGTAGGGTGATGTGTGTGTGTGGGGTGATGTGGGGTGGTGTGTGTGTGGGTGGGGTGATGTGTGTGGGTGGGGTGATGTGTGTGTGTGTGGGGTGATGTGTTTGTGGGGGGTGGGGTGTGTGTGTGTGTGTGTGGTGTGATGTGTGTGTTTGTGTGGGGTGATGTGTGTGTGTTTGTGTGGGGTGATATGTGTAGGGCAGGGGTGCTGTGTGTATGTCGTCCCCCTCAGTTTTTTCCCCCATCCCTCCCTCAGTTTTCTTTCCCCCATCCCACACTCAGTTTTCTCCCCCCATACCAACCTCAGCTTTCTTTCACCCATCCCACACTCAGTTTTCTCCCCCCATACCTCCCTCAATTTCCCCCATCTCTCCCTCAGTTTTCTTCCCCCCTCCCATCTCTCCCTCAGTTTTCTTCCCCCCTCCCATCTCACTCTCAGTTTTCTTCCCCCTTCAATTTTCTTTCTACCCCCATCCCTCCCTTAGTTTTCATTCCCCTCCCCACTTGTCCTTGATCTCCTACCTTGTAGCGTGGCCGAGCGCAACGCGGAGCTCAGTTTCCTGTACCCGGCCGGACAGGAAGTGCTCTCTCTGTTAGCACTTCATTTCCGTCCACCCGGGTACAGGAAACATAAGTTCCTGTACCGCGGCGTGCTCGGCAACGCTAGACAGAGTATCTGGCAGGCGCTTACCTCCTGCCGGTCACTCCGGTTTTGCGCCCGCCGGGCCGGTGCACCATAAGGCGGCCACTTGTGCGGCCTTATGGATGCGCCAGCGGAGCGCACCCTCCCTCCCTCCGGTGACCTGTGGCCGCTTGCCCACAGAGGGGGCTCGGCGTGCCACCTGTGGCACGCGTGCCATAGGTTCGCCATCACTGGTCTATAGGAAAGCATTTCTCAATGCTTTCCTATGGGCGTCCAGCATCTTCTCACTGTGATTTTCACAGTGAGAAGCGTGGAAGCGCCTCTAGCGGCTGTCACTAGGAGCTGAATTAACACTAGTGTAAATATAGCAGTTTCTCTGAAACTGCTATGTTTTCATCTGCAGGGTTAAAACTAGAGGGACCTGGCACCCAGACCACTTCATTGAGCTGAAGTGGTCTGGGTGCCTATAGTGCTCCTTTAATGTTGGGCCCAACTTTTATTGTATGAGCATCTCTATATTATGCTCAGCTATCTGTATTTATGAGTATCTGTATACTATATAGTGAGGAGTAAAATTCTGGGGGAGGTGTCTGGAGTCCCATCATCTTAAAACTTCACCAGCCCCACTGTCTGCAATGCTGTACACTGGGTAAACAAGACAAACAATTCCAACAAAACACGTTTAATATGTGGAAACAGTAGGTGAAGAGAGGACCCTCACACTCAAAAACATATTTTTGACCTTAAAGGACCACTATAGGCACAAAGACCACTTCAGCTTAATGAAGTGGTCTGGGTGCGAGGTCCAGCTAGGTTTAACCCTTTTTGTTGTAAACAGCAGTTTCAGAAAAACTGCTATGTTTACTATAGGGTTAATCCAGCCTCTAGCGGCTGCGTCCATAGGAAAGCATTGAGAATGCTTTCCTATGGACTGGCTAAATGCGCGCGTGGCTCTTGCCGTGCATGCGCATTCAGCCGATGACAGAAGAAGAGGGAGGGAGGATTAACCCCTTCCTCCCCCTTCAGCGCCACGGGAGTGGGACCCAGAGGGTGGGGGCACCCTCAGGGCACTATAGTGCCAGGAAAACGAGTATGTTTCCCTGGCACTATAGTGGTCCTTTAATTGGCAGATTATAAAATAGGACGTATATAAGCAGTGTGTAAAAAGATAAGAGTGTACACTACCGCAAGGTATGTAATAGTCGAATAACTCCATAAGGATATTGTGGTGAAACCAACCTCGCCACTGGGCATTGGAAAAGCCTGTTTGCCCGCCTCCTGCCTGACTATGGCCCCTGGGAGATTTGGCCCTTTAAATACAGTATTTGGGCATATTGTATTTTATTATGCTGCTGCTGGCCCTTTAAGAACCATCTGGGGACATACTGTGGAGTTACTGGGTGGCCACCATTTCATGTATCAGAGGCACATGGTGAGAACAATGGATGGCGGACATTTTAACTCACAGACACTGTTTGAACTTTTTTACACGGTGCCATCTCGCCGGTATTTGGTGCACAAAGACATCGTGCAGTAGTTTTAAACTATACAACAGGGGACACATTATACAGTTATTATTTTTCATATAGCTTGCATATGTTCTGCGGAATCTGCATTAAACTGTATCTTCCAAACTACTGAACGGATTTTGGATATGTGGTTCACCCAGATCCCCCGGTTCCGAGGATTTTTATGGGGCTATTGCATGTTTTGGGGTCCCTGTGATATGTTTTATAATACTGTATTTCTCTGTCTGTGATAATTATATTAACCATTGTGTTCAGTAATCATATCACAGGCAGAGGGGAGGATTTTGTGTGGGAGTGTCTGTGTGTATTGTACGTATTGATTGGTTGTATTTCAAAACCCTGTGGGCAGTACTATGTATGTGGATTGTGAATAAAAGAGGCTGTATGTGCCAGTACAGTCAGTTCTGCTTGACCTCAAAACGAAGTGTCGTCTCGTTATTGGGGGAATTGGATTGTATGCTGATTGCCAGGAGTGTAAGCTGATTGTATGCTTTTCCTGTTCAGCTGTTTACAGCATTCATATGCTTGAGAGCATTCGTATGCTTCTCCGGTTCGGTGGTTGTGGTGTCTGCTGCAGTGCTTGGAGTCCTCAGGAAGCGCTAGGAGCATCCTTCAATGGAAGTACCCAGTCGGGGTGCCCGTCGATCCGTTACAGATATAAAAGGGAATATGATGTTAGTTCTGATTTATCCTGCACTGAGGAATACGATTCATAGTCGAAACGCGTTTGCAATTTGGACTTTTAATAAGGACTTATTACATACCTTGAGGTAGTGTACACTATTATATTTTTACACACTGCTTATATATGTCCTACTTTTATTTTTTTTTATTTTTATTATTTGTTTTTTTTTAAAGATTCTTTATTTTTTCATTTTTCATTTTTCATAAACAAATGTTGATGAACGTTTTTACAGAAAAAAGAGGTAGGTTAGTCAGGGGGTTACAATATGATACAACACAGTTTCATTGGCACATAACTCTGGCATTGTGTTTTGGTATCTCATACATTATTGTCCATTGGGGACCTGTGAGTTAAGGGGGTCATGCGTATGACCTTACATGTCATGCTCTCTTTGGTCAGGTGTTGTTGCGGAGGTCTAGGGTTGGTTACGCTGTTTCTGACCAGGTAACGGTCCCGGAGTTTGCCAGTTAATAGAGACAAGTTAGATCGTAGGCTTGTTGAGTCTGGTATTTTGGTGGTGGTCGTTCTATTGTTGGGGAAGTGGGACAGTTGTCTCGGAGGTTACGGCCTTTGGGTCGTTCAGTGACTGTGGCTATGGCGGCAGGGCCTGATAAGTGGGTTGGGTGCTGTAGGGAAGGGGAGTGTTGGGTAGGAGGGGGCGTTAAGGGTGGTGAGAGGGTTATAGAGAGGGGGATTGGAGGCTGCTGCCCTCCTGGGTGTTCCCTCGGGGCCCAGGGTATGTGGGATTGGTTTTGGGGTTGGTTGGTTAGGTGCGTGTCTTCGCGTTCGTTTTACGTTGGTGGTGTTGTTGTGTGGTCTGGTAGGTCACCATGGGAGGTTGTTGTGTCCTCCCAGCCATGGGTCCCAAACTTTGTGAAATGATTTAGGGGTGCCGTGTATCTGTGCTGTTATTCTGTCCATATCTATACTATCTGTAATTTTTGTGTCTATTTGGGGGTGAGTGGGTATACGTGATGTGGACCAGTGTTCCGCGATTGCTCTGCGTGTAGCAAGGGCTACTCTTGCTATAAGTTTATTTTCATTGCGGGTGAAGCTATCCAGGGGTTTGGAGAGTAGAAGGGCCCATGGGTCAAGGGGTACTGGCTTGTCCAGTAGTCTGGATAGGAGGGCCGTTATCGTTAGCCATAAGGGTGCAAGTTTAGGGCACGTCCACCAGCAGTGGAGGAAAGTGCCTGTTTCACCACATAATTTCCAGCAGAGGTTGGTGGGGCTTTGTTTCATGGCCTTTAGGCGGTAGGGAGTGAGGTACCATCTGAAGAGCATTTTGTATGCCTGCTCTTGATGGGTGACGCATATTGAAATGGATTTGGTAGATGCCCAGATGTCTGCCCAGTCTGAGGGGTCTTCGGGGGGTCCCAGGTCTTTCTCCCAAGCCGCGATGTATGGGAGGGATACTTGTGTATGGTGTGTGGTTAGTGTCTGGTATATGGTTGATATTTGGCTCTTTCTGAACGGTGAGTGGAGGGTGTCCTTTTCAAAACTGGTCAGGGATGAGGTGGCTGCTAGGCGGACTGCGTCTGTTGCTGCGAAGCTTCGAAGTTGGAGGTAGCGAAAGTAGTCATATGTGGTCAGGGTTTCGGGATTGGGGATGTCGGTGTATTGCAGGGGTTTGCCATTGGGGTAAAGGTGTCCTAGTCTGACTATGTCGCGATCTTCGAAGTGGGCGTAGTCTTGCGGAGTGAGGCCTGGTGGGAACATTCTATTGCGGAGGATTGGGGTAAGAGGTGATAAGCCCGTGGACAGTTCGAATTTGTTGCTTAGGTGGTCCCAAAGATCTAGGGAGTGGGTGATTGTTGGGGAGGTGGGGGGTGGCAGCGGTCTGTATTGTTTTTGGAGCCACATGTATTGGGAGGGGTGGTCTTTACCAAAGATGAGGTGTTCTAAGTCTACCCAACGTTTGTGTGTGGGGGGAAGGTGCCAGTGCTGAATTTGGGTGAGGTGGGCCGCATGAAGGTAGAGTGTAAGGTTTGGGAGGCCTAGCCCTCCGGAGGGTTTGGGTACGTATAGTGTGGATCTACGGACTCGGGGTTTCTTCCCGTTCCAGATGAATCGGTCTATGGCAGTTTGTAGTTGTTTGAGGTCTGTTTTTTTACAGGGGATGGGTAACGCTTGGAATGCATAGAGGAATTTGGGTAGTAGGTTCATTTTAACTGAGGCTATCCTTCCTAGCCAGGATATGGTCATCGGTTTCCAGCGTTCCAGGTTTAGGAATGCTCTTTGGAATAGTGGGGGGTAATTGGCTGTGTATAGGGTGGAGGTGTCGTTGGTGATTTGGACCCCTAGATAGGTGATCGCTGATGGGCAGATTCTGAAGGGGAATTCCCGTTTCAGGGTGTGGATAGTAGATTCCGAGAGGTTAAGCGGCATGAGGTCTGATTTAGTGGCGTTGAGTTGATATCCGGAGATCTTTGAGTAGCTTTGTAGGGTTGCTAGGAGGGTGGTTAGGGTCGGGACGGGGTTAGTCAGGGTAAGGAGGATGTCGTCTGCGTATGCTGCGATTGTGAATGTTTCGTCCCTGATCCGGAGCCCCTCTATGTGTGGGTCATTACGTATGGTGTCCAGCAGGGGTTCGAGGGAGATGGCGAATAATAAAGGGGACAGGGGGCAACCTTGACGGGTTCCATTCAATATGGGGAAGGAGGGAGGGGTGATGTTGGGGATTAGGAGGTGTGCAGTCGGTGTGTGGTACATTGCTTGTAGAAAAAGGGTGAATTCTTGTGGGAATCCGAATTTGTGGAGTACTGTAAAAAGGTATGGCCAGAGAAGGCGGTCGAAGGCCTTCTCGGCGTCTAGGGAGAGTATCGTGGTTGGGAGGCGTTTATGATTGGAATACCAGATGAGGTCTATAGCTCGTCTGGTGTTGTCCTGTGCTTGTCTTTGGGGGATAAAACCTACTTGGTCTGGGTTGATAAGTTTTGGTAAGAGGGGGTTGATTCTTGTCGTCATCACTTTGGTCAGGAGTTTCAAGTCTATGTTCAAGAGTGAAATAGGGCGGAAGTGGCCTGGGTCTTCGTGGGTCTTACCGGGTTTAGGTAGGAGAGTAATGTTTGCTCGCGTCATGTCGGGGGGTAGTGGGTTGCCTTTGAGCATTTCATTAAATACTTTGCATAGTCGTGGGGTGAGTATGTCTCCAAATGATTTGTAGTAGATAGCTGTTAGGCCGTCAGGGCCAGGGCTTTTATTGGGTTTTAAGGTTTTTATAGCTGCTTGCAATTCTTCTGGGGTGATGTCAGCGGAGATTATCGTTCTAGCTGTATCTGTGAGGGAGGGGAGGGAGAGTTTTTTGAGGAAGTCGTCTGTTAAGGTTTGGGTGAGGTTGGTTTGGGGGTTCGGGGTGTGGTTGTAGAGGGACGTAAAGTATTGTTGGAATGTTTTCCCGATTGTGTGGGGGTCTCTACTCAGTGTGCCGTCCGGTGTACGAATCTTGGAGACTCGTTTCGAGTCCGTTAGGTGTTTGAGACGTTTTGCTAGCATTGAGTCTGCCTTGTTACCCTTCTCGTAGTATTTTTGTTTGGTCCATGTGAGTGCTTTAGCTGTGGCTGAGAGTGAGAGGCGTTTGAGCAGGGCCCTAGCTGATGAGAGCTGGTCAAAGAGAGAGGGAGTTGGGTTTTGCTTGTGTAGAGTTTCTAGACGGCCTATTTCGGAGATGGTGTCCATGAGTTGTCTGTTATGTTGCTTTTTGCGTGTCGTTGCAATAGCTATTAATTTGCCTCTTATGACCGGTTTGTGGGCCGCCCAGAGGGTTATTGGGGAAGACACAGAAGGGTCATTCAAGGTGAAGTACTCCCTTATGTCTTCTGCCAGGGACATGGTTACGAGCTTGTCTTGTAGGAGCTGTGAGTTGAGCTTCCATGTCCATGGACGTGTCATATTGGGAATTGAGAGGGTGAGGGAGATGTCGGCATGGTCTGACCATGTTATATGGCCTATGGAGGTGTGTGTGATTCTGGATGTGATATTTGGGGAGATGAGGAAGTAGTCGATGCGGGAGTAGGTGTTGTGGGGATGGGAGTAGAACGTGTAATCTCGAGTGGAGGGGTGTTGGGCTCTCCATATGTCCAGGAGGTTATGTGTGTGAAGGAATTGAGAGAAAGGGGCGTCGTTGTGTGAGGGTCGCGGGTCTCCCTGGGATTTGGTTGTGCGGTCCAGGGTTGGATGGTGTGTGGCGTTACAGTCGCCCCCTACAATGGTAAAGGTTGCTTTGAGCGTTGTTAGGTGGGCCGAGAATGTTTGCCAGAAAGCTGGGTCTGGGGTTGTGGGGGCGTATAAGGAGGTGATAGAGTAGGTTGAGGGTCCTATTTTGCCTGTGAGCGTGAGGTATCTACCTTGCTTGTCTGGGAAAGCTTGGACGTCGGTCAGAGGGCAGGATGCTCTAAGTATGACGGCCACTCCTTTGGTTTTAGCTTCTGGTGAGTTGGCATGGAAGCTGCGGTTGTAGTGCTTGTTCTGGAGTGGGAAGTGTTTGTGAGGGGTGAAGTGGGTTTCTTGAACTAAGAGAATGTCCGCTTTTTGGCTGTGGGCCCATCGTAGTAGGGCGTGACTTTTTTGGGGTTGTTAAGGCCCTTTGCGTTGATGGAAATACAGTGTAGTGTGAGTGGCATGGCCGGGGGTGAGTTTGGTCAGGTGCTGAGGTGTGTCTGTGTGGTGTGGGATGGTCTAGAGATGGGGTGTCGGGGTCCGGGTAGTCCCAAGAGGGCAGCAGGGGGGGGATATGGCGGGACGGGTGAGGTATAAGGAGGGGGTGTAAGTGCTGGACTTATCTCAGTTGCCAGCAAGGGTGGACTGTGGTCTCAGGGGTCTCTCTGGCTGGAGTGGTCAGAGACCGGTGACACAAATCAGGTCGTGTGGGGGGAAGAGGTCGTCTGTCTAGGAGTGGGCGGCAAACAATTTGCGATTGTAAGTGGGCAGTCTTGTTTTATTACAAAACCTGGTGTAGTGGAACCTGGGGAGTAACTTTTGGAACTATTTACAGCAGCGTGTGCTTCTCGCCACGTCTCGATGCGACATTAGGTCTTTTGGTGTATTATGTCTTAGGACTCTTCTGTGTGGGTAGTACGTCGTGGCTTAGGGGTCACGTCCTCTCGGGCCCATGATTGGGGCAGTGGGTTAGTGGAGCCCCAAGGGCCGTCCAGGGCCACCACCACCGTCAGGGTATACCACATCCGTGGGGCTCAGGGCCGTCGCGGCCCCCCACCCCCCCCCATCCCGTAGGAGGGGGGAGGGGGAAGGCCGCCAGGGCCCAGGCCGGCTGTGCCCCATCCTCTCCCGGCCCCGCCCTCGACAAAGCGGCACCGCGGAGCGGCACCCGGCCTCCGGGCCATCGCGGCCCACCGCCCCCCCACCCCCAGGGGGGGGGGGAGGGGAGGGCCGCCAGAGCCCAGAGGCATCCACCTCCAGCCACCCGCTGGCTGTCCCAACTGTAGGGGTCGATTCAAGTGTAACCTGTGTGATGCAGTATCCCTCCCGGCCGGGACCATCGCGGTCCGCCGCCCCCCCGTCCCATGAGGGGGGGGGGGGGAAGACCACCAGGGAACCGGGACCCCCCTTTTCCCATCACAAGTATAAAACAGAGGCTGTCTCCAGAGACCATGACCCCCACCCCAGCATCATGCATAAAACAGAGATTGTCCCCACAGTGCCCCTATGGTAATCCCAGGGTCCTTAGAGTGTTTGTTGGTCATATAGGAGGTGCGGTATCCTTCCTGAACCAGGACCATCGCAGTCCGCCGCCCCCCCGCCCCGCGAGGGGGGGGGGGGAGACCACCAGGGCCCCGGCACCTCCACTCCCAGTCCCAGGTGTAGAATAGCGGCTGTCCCCACAAAACCATATCCCCCTCCCCAGCCCTGGGCATAAAACAGAGATTGTCCCCATAGTGCTCTTACGGTATTCCCAGAGTCCATAGAGTTCTTGTTGGTCTTATAGGTCGGTGTCCAGCCGCTGGGTGTTGGGGTGTACTTTAGGGCGTTCAGTAGCTGAGTGGGGCCTTGGGCATATGTGTCCTGGGGTGCTATGCTGCGTTCCTAGAGGTGTTGTGCGGCTTCGTTGGGGTCTCTTAGGGCTGTGGGCAGAGGTGGGCCAATCCGGGGAGGCCCAGCGCCGCCAACGCGGGCACTGGTGCTGGAGTGCAAAGTTCCCAGGGGGGATCTCGAGAGTGCCGAAGTGTCCGAGCGGCCGTGGGGCGGGCGCGGCAGCCAGGGGCCCCGCGCCGGGCCACGGGGTTTGCGGTTAGGTCTCTAGTCTGGTCTCAGTGCGGGTACCAATCAGGGTCCTTCTTTCCGTGCAACTGGGTCTGGTCTGACGGGAAGAGTCCTTGCGAAGTAGCTGTGAGTAGGGTCGCTGTGGATTCGGTCGAGACGCGGCAGCAGTACCGGTGTGTGGGTTTAGGCTGGGAGCTGCCTGGGGCGCTGTCTTCTATCGCGCTCCCGTGGCGGCTGTTGGTCCCATGTTCGATGTTGGGCTGCAGGTTGTTGTGAGGTTGCGGTCATGTCTTGGGCAAGGTCCTGGAGGCCTAGTTGTGCGGCAAATTCCTGGGCTTCTGATAGCCTGTACAGCGTATATGTGCGGTTGTCGTGTCGCACCATGAGTTTAAAGGGATGGCCCCAGGAATAGCGAATTCTTCTTGCTTGTAGTGCTTGGGTTAAGGGTTTTAACTCTCTGCGTTTGCGGAGGGTTGTAGGAGCTAGGTCTTGGTATAATTGTACCGTATGGCCTTCTATTTGAAGTGGGGTCTCTCTCGTTGCGCGCATGATTGCTTCTTTAATATGGAAGTAGTGGCAGCGGACTATGATGTCCCGAGGTTGTGAGGTATTCGCAGAGGGCGGGCGGAGAGCCCTGTGCGCTCTGTCGAGGAGAAGATCTGACGGTGGAGCGTCTGGCAGCAAGCTACTGAAGGCCTCAAGAAGCATGGCGTTGAGGGCTTCTGGTGCGGAGGATTCTGGCAGACCTCTTATGCGAATGTTGTTTCGCCTGGATCTGTTGTTCAGGTCTTCTTGTAGGTCCTCTAGGTATGCTATTTGTCCCTGCACTTCCTTGAGTGTGGCCTCGTGGTTGGAGGTGATGGCGGTAACGTCGGCCATTTTGTTTTCCAGAGTATGAGTGCGTTTCGTTAAGTCAGTCAGGCCCTCCTTGAGTGGGGCTAAGTGTTTCGTCAGCTCGTCTGCCACTAGAGATTTCATGTCAGATAGCAAGTCTTTCAGATCCTTCCTTGTAAGGGGCGAGGGCTCCCTTTTGTGGCTAGTGACACTGGTATCGGAGTCTGAATCTGAGGCCTGCAGGCTGTGTGTGCCTGGTGTCTCTTTGTCTGACCTGACTTTGAAGATTGGCGCCACGGCTGCTCCGGTTTTTGATTTTCGTCCTCCTCCCATCTTAATGCGTTCCGGTGCGGGTCGGGATCGCGGAGGTCAGTTTTCGGCTGTCTGTCTTGCGGTATTGCCCCTAATGTTCGCTGATGAGTGTATTGCCGCCACGGAGCTCTCCTACAACGCGGCCATCTTCGTCGGCGGTTAAGCCACGCCCCCCCCTATTATTATTGTTTTAATACATTTTCGACTACTGCAAAGATCCTGCTTCTCGAGTATTTTCGAAGTCAGTTTTTGGCACCCTAACGCTGATCATACAGAGCCTGGTACGGCTCTATATTTGTGAGTTGACATCTTATATTTCTTATTACATAATTAGACGGATTTCACTATGTGTGGCAATATCTGTTTTTTGTAGATTTTCCAAGAAATAATTGTACTGTTACCATTAGACGCAACTATTGGGAAGTATACCCACAAAAGTGTCACATTGGGTGTTGTATTTATGTGGTAATTGTATTATCACCTATATCTGTTAGTCATACACACACACAGACACACACACAGTCAGACAGTCACACACACACACACACAGGCAGACAGTCACACAAACACACAGGCAGACAGTCATACACACACACATTGACAATCATACATAGTTACCTCTGTTCATTGTGGAGGCAGTGCAGCTCCTAGAGACTGTTTGTTGGGGAAGCAAGGACTCCTTCCTGCTTCCCCTGCAGCAGTTATCTGGCACTTTTAGCTCCGCCCCGCCATCAGTTTCGCCCGCCCCCGCCTCATGGAAACTCCGCCCCGCCACACGGGAAGTTCCGCCTCCACCGCAAATGTTTATTTATTTTTTAAATCCCGGCCAGCCATGTGTGCGCTGTGTCAGCCACATGACACCCCCTGCTCTATGACGCCCTGTGCGGCCGCACAGCTCGCACACCCCTAAGGCCGGCCCTGTGTGTCTGTCTGTGTAGAGGTTGTAGAAATAGAGAGCATATGTGTACATCTGTGTATGGGGTGTAGTATTTCTAGAGGATGTATTGCGTGTATAAGGGAAGTAATGTGTATATTTATGTATAGGACCTGTAGTTTGTGTGTGTGTGTGTGTGTTTGTATAGGGGCTATACTGTGTGTCTCTTTGTTAGTGTGTGTGTGTGTGTACATGGTCAGTAGAGAGTTTGTCTAGGGGCTATAGAGAGTGTTTTTGTGTCAAGAGGGTGAATTGATAAATTTGTCTATGTGGTGTATTGTATCTAGTGGTTGTGTGCAACTAGTGGCTGTAGTGTGCATGTATTTATTTAGGGGCTGTGTAATGGAAGCCTCTGTTACCATGGCACTTGGAGAGGACTGCAGGTCAGCCTGCTCCCCCCCCCCCCCCCCCCCCCCCCACTATGGGCCCTGTCCTGAAATGGTGTTATGTTTTAGGGAGGCAGTTACACGGGAGCCATTCGTACTGCTTTCCATCCTGGTTTGGGTTGGGGATTTTTTTTTTCAGACTTCTGATTACTCTTTTGTGTTGGCTTTATTGGGAACTGTGTGTCCTGTCTCGTTTGTTCAGGGATTCCAGTATCAGAGTTTTCGGAAATGTTAGCTGACTGCACTGGTCCCTGATTGCTGGGATGAGAGACACAAGCGCCTTTTTTAAAGGCAGTAGCTGGTGACAGTGTAAGCAGGGGTGTCGATATCTGCTTGGGAAAGGTACAGAAGAGGCAAAGGCAGAGAGGACTGTGGGGATATTTATGGGATGATAATAGTAAACAGTTGAGAATTGCCCACTATTTCAATTCTCAGATCCCAAAGATCGTTATCGTGTAAGTGAAATGTATTCCATATAAATAAAATCACAATGTGTTATAAAAATAGATACAATTTATTGTGACAATTTAAATAATAATATGTAACATGCGTGATAATAATCAATGAATTTTCAGTATAACATGAGTATGCAATACAAATGGCAATACATTCCAATGGTTAACACAGCCAATTGTCACGACAATGATTTATGATGGGCTTCACAGAGAAACTTTCTTTCACACAGGCTTGCAGCATAAGGCCATAAAAACTTTGCTAACAGTTAGAATAACCCTTTCAATGCTGGCTAGACCTCCTAGGTAATTAAGATCTATTCTCATGTAATTTTAAATAAAATAACGTCTAAACCAGCTCATTAGTCATTTCCTGGAACCATCCAATAAGAGTAATCTACCATGTTCTATAAGCAGAATTTTAACTTGCCTAAACAGATATTTTATCTTATTTTAGAGCAAATCAATACACCTGGATAAATATCACGATATGCTAACATGTGATAAATCACATAAATACATAATTATTCTAATTCCATCTGCAGAATGGATTGGTTATAACTATATACTTCTTAGTTAACTAAGATTTCTAAATATCGAAATCTGATCGTGATTTATCCAGTCATATATCATGCTATTAGAACATTTTTAATTAATTTAGATTAATTAAATGAAACCAGCATATTTACCAGTTGAGTAGACATTCTCATCAGATGTTCTCAGGTAGCTAAGTGTCAAGGAATGTTTCTTTCTGACTCCTTGTCTTTCTTCTCCCCTTGCTTACTCCTTTGCTTCCTTTTCTGCTCTTTTTTTCTCTTCCCTTTGTCTTAACTTTTTTAAAGGGAAAATTCTCTGTTCGTCACTAGGTGATAGACCAATAGAAAACTGGAGGTGTACCTTCCAGATAGCAATTTAAGTATTTGTTCTATAGAGGGCAGTCTTGTCCCACTAAACATACCTATCCAGGAAAGAGTAAACTTTTCCTGGTGGCTATTTTGACGTCATTTAACTTATCTTTATGGTTATCTATAACTTAAGTTTTCTGTCAGTTCAAAGAGTTTCTTTTGGCTTTCTTCAGACTATGTGTCTGGCAACTTCTGCTATAATTTCTAATATGACAGTTATAACTAAATATGACCTCTAAATTACAATGGGACCTTATACAATATCGAAAGTAAAATTAAATAATTTAATATTCTCTGTCACAAATGTCTGGGTTTAGAATTTATTCTATTCCATTAGCATTTAGACAGTCTGTCCATTCCCCGTTCACATTTCTTATCACTTGATTTGTATATACAAACATTCCTAAGCTCCCAGCTCAGTAGTTAGCGTTACAGAAAGGATATAAATCTTGTGTCTTTTGTTAGCTTGAAAATAACAAAATGGAGTCTGCTCTGTTCAGAGTGACTCTGACAATATACAATTTAATTTCTATCATAGCACAAAATGTCTGCCGATATAAATACCCTGACAGGACGATACATACCTGGAAGGAGAGAGCTGCAGCCTGGTACAGTGAAAGAGGTCCTCAGAGACCCTATTGAAGATTCAGCAACTGAATATGAAGCACTCCAGAGTCCCTAGTAGCAGAGAGGAAGCTGACCTGGTGGAGGTACTCAGTTGGAGTATGGGAGCTCCGCCACATGCATGTATCTAGTGGCAGTCATGTGCATATATTGTATATAGGCTGTAGCGTGCATGTATATTGTCTGTAGTGGGTATGTGTGTGTGTGTGTGTATATAGGGGCTTTAGAATGTACAGAGGCTCTTGTCTGAAGGGGTTGATGGGAATTAAGAAAGAACACATTTATTCTAACCTCCCTTTTACTACCTTTTGCCAAGGTAGATGGTACATGCTGGTTGCCCAGTGGACTGGAAGCAATCCTCAGCTTGTGGCACTTTGCTTCTGATGAGCTCCAGCGTTAGTGAAAGCATGGAGCTTTACTATGGTAACCCACGGCAATAAGTGACCGGAGCTTGCGAGAACAGGTAATGCACCAGGTAATGTTCAAGTGAGGGAGATCTTTGACCTCCCCATTGGCCCATGAAAGGACATGTTTGGACCATGCTCACTAAGCATCGGCCCTGCATTAGCGGGCTGGGAGATCCTTTCTTCTCCTTGGTTGGCCTTGGCCTATTGCTATCACGGCCCACTGGGCATTAACCCGGGCATGAACACTTATTTTTAAAAAAATCTTATGGACAGCATTCAACCTATTACAGACCTGAAGTCAATCATGGTTATTTACTAAAGTGAGAATTCAAATTTAATATCAAATTTGAGGTTAAAATAGTCAAACTGAAACAATCCCGTAAGTTACCGTATATACTCGAGTATAAGCCGAGTTTTTCAGCCCATTTTTTGGGCTGAAAAACCCCAACTCGGCTTATACTCGAGTCAAGGTCTGTATTATGGCAATTTGCATTGCCATAATACAGACCGGGGGAGAGGGGGGCTGGCAGAGCTGTAACTTACCTGTTCTGCAGCTCCTGTCAGCTCTCTCCTCCTCTGCGCCGTCCGGTCAGCACCTCGGTCAGCTCCCAGTGTAAATCTCGCGAGAGGACGGCGCAGAGGAGGAGAGAGCTGACAGGAGCTGCAGAACAGGTAAGTTACAGCTCTGCCAGCCCCCCTCTCCCCCCCACTGAACTGCCACTGGACCACCAGGGAAGGAGAGCCCCCCTCCCTGCCATATATCAAGCAGGGAGGGGGGACGAAAAAAATAAAATAAAAATAATAATAAAAAAAAAATAATGATAATAATAAAAACAAAAATTAATAATAACAAAAAAAGGGGTATAAGGACCACTATGGGGGGGGGGGGGGGTATAAGGACCACTATGGGAGGGAGGGGGTGGGTTAAGGACCACTATGGGAGGGAGGGGGGTATAAGGACCGCTATGGGAGGGAGGGGGGTATAAGGACCACTATGGGAGGGAGGGGGGGGGATAAGGACCACTATGGGAGGGAGGGGGGGATAAGGACCACTATGGGAGGGAGGGGGGTATAAGGACCACTATGGGAGGGAGGGGGGGGGATAAGGACCACTATGGGAGGGAGGGGGGGGATAAGGACCACTATGGGAGGAGGGGGGGATAAGGACCACTATGGGAGGGAGGGGGGGATAAGGACCACTATGGGAGGTAGGGGGGATAAGGACCACTATGGGAGGGAGGGGGGGGATAAGGACCACTATTGGAGGGAGGGGGGTATAAGGACCACTATGGGAGGGAGGGGGGGTAAGGACCACTATGGGAGGGAGGGGGGGATAAGGACCACTATGGGAGGGAGGGGGGTATAAGGACCACTATGGGAGGGAGGGGGGGATAAGGACCACTATGGGGAGGGAGGGGGGGGATAAGGACCACTATGGAGGGAGGGGGGGATAAGGACCACTATGGGAGGGAGGGGGGGATAAGGACCACTATGGGAGGGAGGGGGGGGATAAGGACCACTATTGGAGGGAGGGGGGTATAAGGACCACTATGGGAGGGAGGGGGGGATAAGGACCACTATGGGAGGGGGGGGGGATAAGGACCACTATGGGAGGGAGGGGGGTATAAGGACCACTATGGGAGGGAGGGGGGATAAGGACCACTATGGGAGGGAGGGGGGATAAGGACCACTATTGGAGGGAGGGGGGTATAAGGACCACTATGGGAGGGAGGGGGGGGTATAAGGACCACTATGGGAGGGGGTGGGATAAGGACCACTATGGGAGGGAGGGGGGTATAAGGACCACTATGGGAGGGAGGGGGGGTATATGGACCACTATGGGTGGGATGGGGGGGATAAGGAACACTATGGGAGGGAGAAGGGGGATAAGGACCACTATGAGAGGGAGGGGGTGGGATAAGGACCACTATGGGAGGGGAGGGGGAAGTAAGGACCACTAGGGGAGGGGAGGGTAAGGACCACTAGGGGAGGGGTGAGTCAGGACCACTAGGGGAGGGGTGAAGGAACACGGGGGTGGGGAGGTAAGGACCACTGAGGGAGGAGGAGGGGAAGTCAGGACATATGGGGGGGGGGGCGGCAAATTGTTTTTTGCCTACGGCGGCAAATATCCTTGCACCGGCCCTGCACACACTGCATTCACACACTGCATTCATGCACACACACTGCATTCATGCACACACACACTGCATTCATGCACACACACACTGCACTCATACACACACACACTGCACTCATACACACACACACTGCATTCATGCACACACACACTGCACTCATACACACACGCTGCACTCATACACACACGCTGCACTCATACACACACGCTGCACTCATACACACACACATACGCACACACTGCATTCATTATACACACACTGTAAATAAATATTCAATTAATATTTTTTTTTTAGGATCTAATTTTATTTAGAAATTTACCAGTAGCTGCTGCATTTCCCACCCTAGTCTTATACTCGAGTCAATAAGTTTTCCCAGTTTTTTTGGATAAAATTAGGGGCCTCGGCTTATATTCGGGTCGGCTTATACTCGAGTATATACGGTAGTTATTCTTTTAGTATGGTAACTCTAGCCTTCAATTTGATAGTCACTTGGAGTTCTCGCTTTATTGAATAATCCAAAATGAGTTTGTGGCACAATTTGAAGTGGCTTGAGGCACAGCAGTGTACCACAGCAAACTGATTGAAAACCACTGATCTATACATTAAATTAGGGTACATTTATAAGATAAAAATAAAATAAAAATCAGAACGAAAGTCAGTAAAAGAGAATTAGCCTTTTGCCATCTTAGTTGAATTTTAAAGTTTTTTATGTAATGTCAGCCAGACTCTGACTCCGGTGAAGCACATATAAAGGAAGGTTATATGGATGAGTGACAGCAGAGAGGTAGCCTGTGAAATCTATCAGAGTTCCCTGTCTGCAATGGAGCATGGAGAAAATGACAAAATTCTTGTTTTAATTGGCTTTCAAAAAGATGGACTTTACACTGCAGGAGCTTGTCTATATTTCTGCAAAGGCTGAACCTGAATGAATTTACTTAAATATTACCATCCCAACAGGGATAGGAGGTGCCAAAGTAGGCAAGAAAGAGGATTTCTGGATTAGAGGAGGCCGGTAACATTCCGATTTTGGAAGTGCCTGCACATTTATTGTGGAATATTAAACACCAAACCCATTCACGTTCTCCAGACTTAAGTGTGCAGGGAGGGAGTGTGTGAGCTACTGCTGGCAGGGTGTCTGATCATGGAAAAGCAAAAATGAAATGGAGAAAGTACAGATGGAGTTTATCTTTCTTTAAAACTTTTCTAAAACTCTTCTAAAATGACCTGTAAACTCTATTATTTAAAAAATTTATTTTCAAAGTCTAGTTGTCTGTATCACAATTTTGCATCTTATTTTTGGTTTGTATTTTTCAATGTAAAATTATACATGCAATGCAATAGTTTCGGCTCAAGAATCCCCAAACGCTAGAAGCGCCATACAATCTAATAATTGTTATGTAACACTGTTCCTTGCAGTATTGGCTTAGAATTGTGATTTAGGGCTTGTTTACAATATTGTCACTACTTTTTACCAGCCAGCCACTGTTCGCTAAGTGCCTGTCACTTGTTAGTGAGCAGCCCCTGTTTACAGACTTCAAAATTTCACCAGTACCGACAGCGAATTGCTAAATGCCGCTACTTAAAGCCAGGAGCCATACAGAGCTGGCTGATTAGTTAGGATAGTTAGCTGAACACTCTCAGCTAATGAGTTAAGCCCAGAACCACCAGGATAGATCAGTACCAGGAGTTTCTTGTCTGCAGAGCAGGAGCCAAACGTCACCAGGCAGATCTCAGGTAAGTTATCAAATCATCCTTGCATTGTTAAGCTCTGGGGAGATAGCACAGCTAAGCGGACAAGGGCACATGTATGAGTGTTGGGTTGGATGCTTGTGATTGGTTGTAAGTGTGTATGGGAGTGCTTATGTGTTTGGGAGGGGTGTATGGATCATCTTACCTCAGTGCCACTTGGGAGACGGGCCAGCAAACAACTTCCCTCCCACTCTCCCTCTTTTATGCTTTTTGTTCGTTCATGTTCCAGCTAGCATGGGGCGTGTCCTTCCCAATAGGTTTTGGCTATTACATTAAGTCGGGTCTCAACCTCCCCTGCTCTGTAGGTTAAACGTTTAAGTTACCAACTTGGACGTGCCCACTGAGCTAGAAGCCGGCTGGTGGTAAGCATTGAAAGGAAAAGGGAATTTAGTTGGACAAGGGGGGAGGCGATAACCCTGTTGGCAAGTTGGTGCATAGGCACGTGGTCTCTTTCATTGGCAAGGACGCTTATGTAAGCTCAAGTCTGTAGGGCAATAGGTGTTAATGATTATAGGTTAAGTTATGGATTATGTATGTATTTATCCCTGGTTATAATTAAATGATAATGTTTAATAAATGTTGGATGAGTCCTACAGTCTTATGTTTTAATAAATGCTGTGGCCTGTTTCACCCAAAATTCGGTGTCTATCGTTATTGGGGAGTTATTTGGGGTTATTCTTATTCGCATCACATTCCCAGCTACGTCCATACGTGACTATTAACAGTAGGCATTCCTGACACAATAATAACCACTACTTTAGCAGATCTGCCACCAAACATAAACTTCATCTCATCTGCTTCTATATAACTCCCTGTGTCTACATTTTTTTTTAGTTTTTTTTTCATAACCAAGTGCAGTAGTTTTCATAATATACATAAAGTGGGCACTGCTTTTGCTTAAAGGATCACTATAGGGTCAGGAACACAAACATGTATTCCTGACCCTATAGTGTTAAAATCACCATCTAGCCCCCCTGGGCCCCTCATGCCTCCATAAATATAGCAACATCTTACTGTATTCAAGTCAGAATCTGTAGATCTGCAAGCTGTTTGTCTAAAAAAAAACAAGCAGATCATGGGCAGAGCCAGCACAATTCAAACACAGCCCTGGCCAATCAGCATCTCCTCATAGAGATTAATTGAATCAATGAATCTCTATGAGGAAAGTTCAGTGTCTGCATGCAGAGGGTGGAGATACTGAATGTTTGGATGCATTTTAGGCAGCCATGACCCAGGAAGGATATCTAACAGCCATCTGAGGAGTGGCCAGTGAAGTTATCACTAGGCTGTAATGTAAACACTGCATTTTCTCAGAAAATACATTGTTTTCAGCAAAAAGCCTGAAGGTAATGATTCTACTCACCAGAACAAATTCAATAAGCTGTAGGTGTTCTGGTGACTATAGTGTCCCTTTAAATATAGCAGCCAAGTTGACAAAACTTGACAACAGGCAGAATAGGAAAAGGAAAACTGAAAGAAAGAAAAATGACAGTTCCACTTTAACATTGAGATAGAGTCCTTGAATCACTATGCCTTTTTTTTTTACATGAATGTCATACATGAGTAATTAATGTTGTACACACAGGTAATACGTTTCTAACTTTACATTATGATATATTATTGTGGCTACTTATTATTTTTATAGTTTCTTTGTGTGATACTCACAAATCCTGCAGTGTATGTTTACAATAAGTAATTAAACTGTGTTGACGGTGTCTCTTGTGGTAACCACACCTGTTTCCCAGGTGTTTCATTAAAATTATATGCAACACAAACGGAACTGAATGACAATCACACCTGACTCTGAGTTTGAAGGTATGCAAGCTCAGTTCTAGTGGGATCTCACCTAGGGAACCGATGGGCAGAGGGGGCTGCTATGGGGTGCTGGCTGGAGAACGTGAAATGTGTTTGGATTCAGGGGCTGAGGGAGCCTCAGAAGTGTGATATTCAGCAGTGTTGAGTTAGTAATCTGAGCTTTCTGCAAATAACTAGGGCAGACTGGTCCAATTCAGCCTGTGTTTATTTAATAAAGAGCCAGTGAAGTAACTGCAATTTCATTGTCAATTTACTAATGTGTTACAGTTATGTTTCTTAACCTCATTGTTTGGACTTGAGGCAATCTGTACAATCCAGCACCTCCCTACTCCCCCTCCTGTCTGCCCCCGAGATGTAAACTACTCTTTATTATGACTAGAACGTTTTCTATTTATCAAAGCCTCTGATTAAAGACTCCTAGTCCCCCTCTCCCCATGCACCACTTCTCCTTTCTCATTTGGCACTGCCCCGAAAAGCTCTGCTGTAGGAAAAAAAAACCTATAAAACAACAAAGGGAGGCTTTCTCTTTTTCCTATATTTTCCCTATGATCAGCTGGGAAGAAAAAATAACCTTGGAAAATACAGTCTGGAGAGCAAAGTCTGGTGTTTGAGAGTCTCGGAGCTCTTCCTCCTACTCTTTTGGAAAGCGTCAAGTGAGAAAATCCATTAAAATGTGATCTCAGAGTCTGGTCTGGCTGTGAGTTGTGAGTTACAGGTCAAAGGGGGTGTTCTTCTAAGACAGGCCTTGTTCCCATAATATAGGCCCTGAAAAGTGGAAATTACTTCTGCAATAGAATTCCAAGCACTTGTTTCACTTTTTCTTTTAAAAAAACAACCTATTTTTACCTAAAAATGAATGGAGTATCATCTAGGTTCAGCTGTAAAAAAAAAACAACAACTAAACTCTGCACAAGCAGTGATGGACAAACTGCCTGGGAGTCCAGAAAGCCAAATCAGATGCCAATTCAGTGCCACACAAAATGTGTGGAGTAAATGGCGTTTTGTACAGACACGTTCCCATAAATTACAAAATTTCAGTAACAAATTTGCAGATACAGGCGACATTAAAATCATCAGACCAACATGTATTGATGACGTCAAACACCAAATAAATTGAGGCACATTTGCTCTAGAAGCCAGACTACAGATAATTTTATCTTGATTGTGCAATGGCTACCTAATGCAAACAACATCTATATGGCATTTAAAAAGCCAAATTACGCACCCAAGATTCAGTGGAATGAAAATCCCAATATGACATTGCCCAGATGAGCATGTGATACATTGTATTCCATTCATTTCCAAACATTCTGATCCAATGAGAAACCCATGTATTTCCAAACGTCCATGGTTGGTCCATATCACCCAAGTGTCCCTGTTTAGGAAGTCCTTAATCCATCTGTGCCTCTTGTCTATCCTAATGTCTCTCTTTTCTAGGAGCTCCATATTGTTGGTGTGTCTCAATGTACAACAGCTCCACAGCAGTAAAACTCACAGTTATGTGTCTTCACTAAAAAACACAATAAATGTGTTTAGAAATCAGTATGTGTAAAAAGGATACATTATTCATGTTCTAAATTACATTTAGGTGCATAAATTGTTATTAGTAAGTTGCCAAAAAAAAATTCAGAACAGTCCTGCCCTTGGCCACACCCTCACTTACATCCCTAATATCCCTCTTTGTCCATTTGGAATGTTGTGATGTTTGCTGGTCCACAACTGCATAAATGCCACGGGCTGCATATATTTCCTGAAAAAGAGAAAGGCAGACAGGTACACACACAAACAGTTGCAGAATTCACACACAAAGTTACATACAGTAACACACAAAGTTACAGACAGACACAGTCACACACAGTTACAGGCAGTCACATACACAATTACAGTCAAACATACAGTTACAAGCAGACACACACACATACAGGCAGAGAGAGACACACACATACAGGCAAACATACACACACAGAGTTACAGACAGTCTCACACCCACAGGTAAAGACAATCACACACACAGGTACAATCAGACAGACACACACAGTTACAGACAGTTCCATACACACATGTACAGACACACACACACACACACACACACACACACGTACAGGCAGTCTCACACATACAGGTACAGACAGACACACACATGGTTACAGTCAGTCAATAACACACATGGGTACAGGCAGACTCTCACACACACATGAAAACAGCCACACAAATACAGTTACAGACAGACACACGAACGGGCAGGCATTTAAAAATGGAACCGAACACAAAATGAATCTACCGTTTGAAAAAGCCGTTATTCCAGTTGAAACACGTCTTGGAGACATGAGAAAGGTACTTTTTTTATTTTGCCTGTGTTTCATTTTCTGTTATTTATACTGTTTTTAAGTATATGATATTGTTAACAAAAGGTAATATACTCACTCCCTCCTGTCTTCATCTGCTATCTAGGTTCCATATAGGGGAGTAGAAAAAAGAAACTCACAGGCACTCCGAATTCAAGCCGCAGGCAGTTTTATTGTAGCAAAATGTAACACAACGTTTCGACCGTAAAGGTCTTTTTCAAGCTTGAAAAATACCTTTACGGTCGAAACGTTGCGTTACATTTTGCTACAATAAAACTGCCTGCGGCTTGAATTCGGAGTGCCTGTGAGTTTCTTTTTTCTACCTATTATCTTGGGATTGCTGGTCCTGCTCTGGAGCACCCGTGGCCGCTGGGATTGCGTGCGGTTCCCACCATTTACTCTCCCATATAGGGGAGTGTCACCCCCAAAGTGAGACTGTTTTTTCAAGCTTGGAGCCAGTTGCTGAAAGGCTCCAAGCAGGGC
Organism: Pelobates fuscus; assembly: GCF_036172605.1. Classification (NCBI taxonomy): domain Eukaryota; kingdom Metazoa; phylum Chordata; class Amphibia; order Anura; family Pelobatidae; genus Pelobates; species Pelobates fuscus. The sequence continues at coordinate 164,660,676 of NC_086317.1, read as the reverse complement.
CGGACTGGGATAAAAATTCGGCCCGGGCATTTTTTTATCACAGCGGCCCACTAAGAAGGGGCGGGGCAGAGAGGGTGTGTTTTGTCGTCACTAACGACAAACACGCCCCCTTCTCAAAGTGCAGGCCAGGGCAGACCATGCGCAGAGCTCTGCTAAAGAGCTCTAGCATGAGAAAAAAGCCCTGTATTTGTTCTGCACAGTGCAAGCAAATTTAATAACATGCTTGCACTGTGTTTCCTTGCAACTTGTCTCTGGTGTCTCTATAAATGGATACCAGGAGACAAAAATGCCAGGAAAGAGTATTGTGCTGTGTTTGGAGCCTGCTTGTGGGATTGTGTGTGTGTGTGTATAGAGTGAGCTGATTGTGGTGTGGTATTGTGTAATAAGGTCGGTTTTAGTCGTGTTGTGTTTGTGGTGTAATGTAATGCATATGTGGCTAGGGTCTGTAGAGAATGTGTGTATAGGGGATGTAGCAAGTGTGTGCATACAGGCTATAGTGTGTGTGTGTGTGTATATGTGATTTAGTGTTTTAGAGAGTGTGTGTTTAGGGGTGTAGTATGTGTTTGCTTACAAGTAATCTAGTGTGTGTACAGGGTATCCAGAGTGTGTATGTCAGGAATGTAGTGTGTGTGCGTGTGTATATATATATGTTTGGAAGTATTGTGTATGTGTGTGGTGCAGTGTGTTGGGGAGGTTCGGTGTGTATGTGAGGGGTGCAGTATGTGTGTATGATGGATGCTGTGTGTGATGTGTGTGAGGGTGCTGTGTATGAGGGTGCTGTGTATGATGTGTGTGAGTGCTGTGTATGATGTGTTTTGTGATAGTGCTGAGTGTGATGTGTGTGAGTCCTGAGTGTGATGTGTGTGTGAGTCCTGAGTGTGATGTGTGTGAGAGTGCTGAGTGTGATAGTGCTGTGGATGATGTGTGTGAGTGCTGAGGGTGATGTGTGTGAGGGTGCCGAGTGTGATAGTGCTGTGGATGATGTGTGAGAGTGCTGTGTGTGATGTGTGTGGGAGTGCTGTGTATGATGTGTTTTGTGATAGTGCTGAGTGTGATGTGTGTGTGAGTCCTAAATGTGATGTGTGTGAGAGTGCTGTGTGTGAGAGTGCCGAGTGTGATAGTGCTGTGGATGATGTGCGTGAGTGCTGAGTGTGATGTGTGTGAGAGTGCTGTGTATGATGTGTTTTGTGATAGTGCTGAGTGTGATGTGTGTGTGAGTCCTAAATGTGATGTGTGTGAGAGTGCCGAGTGTGATAGTGCTGTGGATGATGTGTGTGAGTGCTGAGTGTGATGTGTGTGAGAGTTCTGTGTGTGATGGGTGTGAGAGTGCTGTGTGTGAAAGTGCTGTGATGGGTGTGAGAGTGCTGTGTGTGATGGGAGTGAGAGTGCTGTGTGTGAAAGTGCTGTGATGGGTGTGAGAGTGCTGTGTGTGATGGGTGTGAGAGTGTTGTGTGTGATGGGTGTGAGAGTGCTGTGTGTGAAAGTGCTGTGATGGGTGTGAGAGTGCTGTGTGTGATGGGAGTGAGAGTGATGGGTGTGAGAGTGCTGTGTGTGAAAGTGCTGTGATGGGTGTGAGAGTGCTGTGTGTGATGGGAGTGAGAGTGCTGTGTGTGAAAGTGCTGTGATGGGTGTGAGAGTGCTGTGTGTGATGGGTGTGAGAGTGCTGTGTGTGAAAGTGCTGTGATGGGTGTGAGAGTGCTGTGTGTGATGGGTGTGAGAGTGCTGTGTGTGAAAGTGCTGTGATGGGTGTGAGAGTGCTGTGTGTGATGGGAGTGAGAGTGATGGGTGTGAGAGTGCTGTGTCTGAAAGTGCTGTGATGGGTGTGAGAGTGCTGTGTGTGATGGGAGTGAGAGTGCTGTGTGTGATGGGAGTGAGAGTGCTGTGTGTGATAGTGCTGTGTGTGAATGTTTGAATGGATTGTGTGTGTGTGGAGTAAAAAAATAAAAATTAAGCAGTTATAATGTCCCCCCCTCCCTTCTTACCTTTAGCCTGGGAGGGGGGGACCGGCACGCTGGAACCTGGGATAGTGAGGGGGGGGACCGGAACTCGCACTCCGACAGCATCCCTGGTGGTCCAGTGGTGAGTGAACTCTAGCCTGCGGGCTAGAGTTCACTCTCGCGAGATCCGGTCGTTGCCATGGCAACGCGCCGGATCTCGCGAGAGGAACCCGGCGGAGCTGCAAGATAGAGCTCCGCCGGGTCCTCTACCTCCCCAGCCGCATGTGCCGCAGGTCTGTGCAAGTGGGCCGGTGATGGAGATCTTTGATATCCTCACCGGCCCTTCATTGAAAACAGCGGGGCCGGCGCTCGGATAGTGCCGGCCCCGCATAGACCGGCAGGGGAGATCCTGGGACTTCCCCTGCCGGCCTCGGCCCATGGCCACCGCGGCCCACCGGGCATTTGCCCGGTGTGCCCGATGGCCAGTCCGGGCCTGGCTCCAAGCCAGGTGAGCACTACATTCAGTTATGTGCTATTTTGAAAGTATCAGAATTACTACACCTAGAAGGCGTTTGTCTCTCTACCATTTCTCATTCACATGCACTTTATTGGGAGTTGCTGATGGAATATCACTTGAAGAGAGGCTCTGTGCCCTTAAGGTGTCTGCCACCTTAAGGGCACAGAGGCTGCAGAGTTTAGAGCCTCTCTAAATTGTGAATACATTTTCACTCACGTTTTTGTGTTTTAAATATTATTTACTTACTTCTCTATAATTTCTTTCTGTTTTGTTTACATTTATTTGTAGTCACTAAAATGTTGAAGGGAAGTCCCTATTTCTAAAACTAAGTGATGCACTTGCACTTTATATTAGGTAGTGATACCGGAGAAACTGACGGAAGCCAAGCACAGAGAGATGGACACAGGTTTCTTCAGGAAGGAAGAGATTCTTTATTGGATCACCGATCGGGACTCAGAGGGACTAGCGTCACCAAAATAAAGCAAGTTCTGAGCCCCGGACAATAGTGCAGGCTCCTTATATAGGCACATAACTCCTCCCATATTAAGCTCCACCCGCACATTCTCTTAACCAATCAACACAAATAAGAATTAACTTCCTGTTTGACCGCATGGCTTGTCCAGCACAATGGAGGAGGGGGAATACTATATCCTGTATTCTTGCACATGCTCCGTACACTACTGATCGTATCTTGCCTCGTGCAACCAACTGATCGATACGTCAGCATATGCACGTACACATGCCACGTGGTAATCTCGGCCTACTAAATTTATTTTTACCGAGATTCCACCACATTCCCCCCTTTGATGCCTCTTGATATTTCACAATTACTTGAGGCATCACTTAACCTTGGTTTGCTTACACCGCAAGTTACCTTGAACCAGACCAGACTTATCTTATGATGTGAACCTTCAACACTCATCTTCCTGCATTGGTTCTCCCTGATCTAAAGCCTTATACTTATAAATCGCCATTATCTGAGCAGCAGCCTTCCTCTCTGCTATATTTCCTATCAGGCTTTGCACAGACCTAACTACTAGGGGTATAAGACACGGCAGGAGTAGACACAACATTAAAATCAGTAGGACTCCACCTACCACTGCCTTAAGCCCTCCAAACCACTCATACCAGCTACCAAACCAACTACTTGGATTATACCCTTTCCATACCTGAGTAGGCACATGCGCTAGTTTAACCATATGGCTAGTAAGCTCAGCTATTGCTTGCCCTTCGTCATCTATTTGAAGACAGCAATTGCTCAGGTTAAACTTCCCACATACACCTCCCTCTACTGCCAAAAGGTAATCCAAGGCTAATCTATTTTGGTAGACTGCTGTCCTCATCCTGGTGTTATGCTTCGCTAGAAGATTGAGCGCTTGTGATGTCTCGTTGGTGATAATCTCAACCACCGCCTGTAATCTTATAATTCGGTTGAGCATATAAATAGGAGTTCTGTAACCAAAGGTACCATCCTCAGCCCACGTGGCTGGCCCATAATAATCTATGATACGCTGGGGAGGCCATTCATTATCTTCCCAGGTGCCTATCTCTATGGGTCCCCTTTTCTTCCTATGATTCATATCATACACTTTAACACCTAAAGTCTCACCTGTTTCAATCGGTAACAAGAAGAAGGATGGCTTGAGCATACCCAACACACATGCCCCTTCCCAGTCCTGTGGCAACTCCGAATAGGCTTTCTTACCACAGATCCAGTACAAATTTGCTGGGGCTCTCCAGGTAGATGTGATGGATAAATCAAACCACACATCCTTTAAATTGGCGTATCTAGCAAACGGGTTAGATGGTTCTGAGACATTTGAAGCCGACCACCAAGTTGTATTCTTTGTATCATCATCATAAGCTTTTTGCCCTAGACAAGTTAATTCTCCTACAGAAGTATTATACATTATTCCTTTCCTTGCTATGCAAACATAACCTATGATGGAGGTCTTTAATCTCCACTCAGATTTACCTCTAACACTCATATGATAATCGGCTTGTGTAGATATTAGTTGGTCAACTGCCTCAGAACCGGACATTACCTCCTTTGCTTCCCAAGGCCATTGGTCTCCCATGTTAGTACCTCCACACACATAGCAGTTGGTAACATTAAGACTACCGGCAATACTTTCGGCTAAATCGATGAACAGGTTTTTAGCATTATAGGGGATCTTATTATCTATACTCATCTCTTCATAAAAGGAATGGTATACTTGATGAGTTTGGGAGGATACCGTATCAGTCTCTATCCCTATAAACAATAATGTCCCAGGGTCTAAACCCGTCCCGTATATCTGAAACCCAAATAAATTGCCATATTTGTCTAAGAACTTATCGGGGTTATTTATAAGTATATGGATGGGATTACATTCCATAGACTTACAATATGGGCTAGTCGGCAACTTAGTCACTATCATGTCTTTGTCTACTGTCTGTCCCCAAGTCGCCCATCCCACACAAGACCAATATGGGCAAAAGTTATAGTCTTTATTTGGGCATCTAGGACTTACATATTTATTTTTACTACTGGGACAAATATATTTATCATTAGACCCATACGTCCTCTCCCATCTAAGATCCCCACATACATTCCACGGCTTTCTACCACTTGATATCGCTTTACACGCATCAAATAGCAGAACACCCGAAGAATGTACGGATTCTAACACCGTCTTATTAATTAGGGTCCCCTGAGGATCTCCATTCCTGAGAGTCAACCAAATTGTACGAGGTTGATACTCCGGACTGAAGCACTTAGGTTCTCCTACTCCTAAATGGCACACACTATAGTCTATATTTAGGTATCTACATCTCGATACATCTCCTTTACACTCGTATTGTGAATGCCAAATTAGGGTTTGGGAAATATGGTTACCTGTTCTCGTAGTCTTAATGCATACCTCACAGCTAGGAGTGTCGGTACCTCTACCTTCCTGAATATAAAAACACATATAAATAAACACTATCAAAAGCACATCTTTCGCCGTCATCCTCAGTCTTCGTCCGTGCGAAGGCGCCTCAGCTTCCAGGATGTGAGGGCTGCAGGGAATGGAGTCCTGCTCGTCTTCACAGGTGTCCCTTCGAGACTTTCCTGGCTTATATACTATGTGTTGGTAAGCGGACAGGCTTTATTATGGCCTTCTCACTCACGCACCAAATCCCTGTAACAATAAAATTTGTAATCCACACGATTCCTCGTTACTCCGACTGAGTAGTGCGTTTTAACCGGATCTTGCAGGGATTCTCTGGATCTGCTGTAACTTGCCAAGAATCGACTGCTGCTGGCTTAACCCTGGAGTGATGTATCCACGGAGTCACTTCGGCTACTTTTATCGCTGTAGGGGTAGACAAAAGAACAACATAAGGACCTCTCCACTTGGGCCCTAACGGTACATTATTCCACTCTTTAATCCACACTTGATCTCCTGGATGATAACTATGAACAGGGGGATAAATATTCACAGGTAATCTATCTTGTACCCATTTCTGTACCTCCTCCATAGTCTTACCCAACTCTACAACCTGCTGCCGGGTAATTCCTTCTCCCAACTGACTCAAATCCCCCCTTAAGTTACCAAGTACGGGAGGTGGTCGCCCATACATAATTTCAAAAGGAGAGAGACCCATCCTTCTGGTAGGGGTACTGCGGATTCGCAATAGAGCTATGGGTAAGAGAACGTTCCACTTAAGTTGGGTTTCCTGACACATTTTAGCCAACTGGTTCTTAATAGTTCTATTCATTCTCTCTACCTTACCAGAACTCTGGGGTCTATATGCAGTATGAAGCCTCCACTTTATACCAAGCATATGAGTCAGTTGTTGTAGGCACTGATGAACAAAAGCTGGACCATTGTCCGATCCTATAGAACAGGGTAGTCCATATCGGGGTATTATTTCTCGTAGCAGGAATCTCACAACTTCTCCTGCTTTCTCTGTACGAGTAGGACATGCTTCTACCCAGCCTGAATAGGTGCACACAATTACCAGCAGGTAACGATGTCCACCCGATTTAGGCATCACTGTAAAGTCTATTTGTAGATCGGACATGGGGAGTCCCCCCATAAACTGGACTCCTGGTGGCTTTACTGGTCCTTGTCTTGCATTATTTTTAGCACACGTTACACATCTTCGTACAATGGCCTGAGTCAAGTTGGACAATCTTGGTATGTAGAAATGTTTTTTGAGAGATTCTTCAGTACTGTCTCTCCCAGAATGTCTCTAGCTGATACCACTTGTTCTCCAAATACTTTCCTGGTTCAGTCTTTAACCACTCCTCTTCTTGAGCTGTATAAACTGGAGTCCATTGGGACAGTGGAGTTGGTATAAGAGCAGCTATATGCCCCACATACTCCTGTCTTCCTGATTCAGCAGCACGCTTAGCTGCACTATCTGCCATCCGATTTCCCTTGGTTACATCACCATCTCCTCTCAGATGCGCTCGACAATGTATGATACCGACTTCTTTCGGCTCCCACACTGCTTCCAATAGTTGTAGGATTTCAGCTGCGTATTTAATTTCTTTTCCTTCTGAATTCAGTAGTCCTCTTTCTTTATACAAAGCTCCGTGGGCATGAGTGGTTAAAAACGCATACTTAGAGTCCGTATAGTTGTTTACTCTTAAACCTTCAGCCAATTGTAACGCTCGTGTTAGTGCTATTAATTCTGCCTTTTGTGCTGATGTTCCTTTCGCCAGTGGCCGAGCTTCTATCACCTTGTCTATTGTTGTCACTGCATATCCTGCATAGCGGATCCCTTCTTTCACATAACTACTGCCGTCGGTATAATATTGAACATCGGGGTTCTGGATGGGAAAATCACGAAGATCTGGTCTACTTGAGAATACTTCATCCATTACTTCCAAACAATCATGTTGACTTTCAGTAGGTTGTGGCAAAAGGGTAGCTGGATTTAAGGTGTTTACAGTCTCTAAATGCACTCTTGGGTTTTCACACAACATTGCTTGATACTTGGTCATACGGCTGTTACTAAACCAATGATTTCCTTTGTAATCCAACAACGTCTGTACTGCATGTGGGACTCGTACATAAAGTTCTTGACCCAGAGTGAGTTTATCGGCTTCAGCTACTAGCAGGGCGGCTGCAGCTACGGCTCTTAGACAAGGTGGAAGTCCGCTGGCCACTGCATCCAATTGCTTAGACATGTAGGCAACAGGTCTTTGCCATGATCCCAAGTACTGTGTCAATACTCCCACAGCCATTCTTCTTTGCTCGTGTACATACAGGTAGAGGAACACTCCAAGACCATCTCACTATAGCGTGTTGTAGCAGTTATGGTGCCAGGATTGCAGTGGCACCCCTCATGTAAGGAGTCAAACAATTTTAGAATACTTTGGTTCCTTACCTGGTGTCTGCCAGGCAGGAGCGTATTAGCCGCGAGGCAAACAAGGCATTTGCCTTGGGCGGCATTTTCCAGGGGGCGGCAAAAAAAGCCGCCCCCCAAATGCCCAAGGCAAATGTCTTGTTAGCCTTGCGGCTAACAGACATGCCGGATGGGCTGCTGGGCGATCGGGCGGCACTGCCTGGCTGGCCAGGACACTACTACAATTACTACTAACAATGGTGGTGTGGGGATACTCCTGGAACCATAATCACTATGGTGTGTGTTCGTAGTTGTTGTACTTGTAGGGTTACTTTAAGCAAAATAGTTTTTCACAATGGTTGCTACAGACAGAAATGAGGATACAACATTATATCTCTTTTTGTAATATATATATATATATATATATATATATATATATATATATATATATATATAATTATTTTTTTTCTTGTAAATAATACTTTCAGATTCCTTACAAAAAACTAATCAAAAAAACAATATTCCTCTCTTCCAAAACAAGTCTCAACTTCCATTATTGTGGGTAAGAGGATCATGTTTTGTTATACACCATTGTCTGTCTGCCACTGTGCAATAAGCAGCTGATTTTAGCACAAATGCCACATGGTTCAAAGGTTAGATTTAAGAAGCTTATAATAATACATTTCATACATTGCCCCCTGCGTAGTTAAAAAAATAAATAAAAAATAGCAATTATATTCAGACACATCAAACATTTGTATTTGTATACAATGATTTAAAAGAGACTCCTTTAGCATTTTAAAGTTATTTTTCCAGTCACTGTAAGCTTAAGTCATTATAATTATATTTGTTGTTAAATTGTTAAAAGAATAGCAAAAGGGAAACATATTACTGCCTTATAAAAATAAAGGCAACATGAGTATCTTTAAAAAGAGGAATAGCAGGAAATATGTTGGAGTAAAAAACATAAATGGGGTTGTAAGGTCGGGCTGCCAACAAAGATGGCCACTTAGGAGAGAGAGCTCACGTGGACCTCCAAGCCACCTATCGCGGCACCCAGGAATAAATGCCTGACATGGGGAAAAGCACCAAGGGTGTGGACTACTCCAGGTCCATGGAGGCAAAGAAGAGCAAGGGCTCGCCATCTCTGTGCTTCTTCCTCACTGCTCCAGTGGACCTGCGTGAACTGCATCCCTGGTCTGAGGTCTGTCAAGCCATGGAAATTTACTCCTCAGCTTAGCAACGAGACAACCTCCACCCCGATGTAGCTGGATTGATGATTACGACTGATTACGGCAAATGGTTACATTTGTTATTTTATGGTGTTTCGTACTCCCGAAAGAGACCAACTGCACAGCCTGATTTCATTGCACTCTTTTGGGCAGGCGCCTTGTGTGCGGTCGGTCTAAACTATAACCCGGTGGTGTTTCGGCTACATTCATGGGATCTAAGTGCTTCTGAGATATGTTGGGCAATCCAGGCTACCCGGGAATATAGTACTTGAGGGGGTACTGAATTGTAAAAGGGGTGTTTTGGGGTGTTTATTAATATACATGTCCTGGACCTGAGAGGTACTGTAATTATGTTGTGTACTTTGTCACTCTCCCCTCTCAGATCCAGTGGGAAATGCCCCTGGAATGTGTTACTGTAAACTTCTTACATGGGGACACACATAAAAGGCTGTGTGTGGCTTCCATTAAATAGTTGACCCCCTGAACTGTGTATCATCCGGTTACTAGGGGAATAGGGATTATACTGCTGAACTGCACTTTCTTTGATGTTCTACAGACTACCAGCTGAGATATTGCTTTTAGTATTGCAGCTCCGCTACATCCTCCATTGTATCACAGGGGCTTTGATAAGAGTGTCATCCTACACTTGGGGTCCCAGGGAATATGGAGGCAGAATTAACACGCTGGTCTCCAGGGGACTCTGTAGCTTGAGGGACCTGGGATAACATTGATTATAGGTGGTGCTACAGGGTGCATGGGCCCAGACCACCTGCAACTCACCACAACACCTGATCCACTCAGAGCAAGCCTCTGCGAGCCCTTATGAAAGGTCCACAGTTAATTCTGTGTAACAGTCCAGCCAGGCTGTCATGATACTTGTCTACATGAAAACCTGGCATCACCAAAGCTTTTGAAAGGACTGAGGGATATGATGGGAGGCTTTCTGAGGGTATTCTGAGAGATCTAGGCCTGAAGATTGGGTAATGGAGAAGAGGAGAATCCAACTCATCATATGCGTGTCTCAAATAACCAAGCTGTTATTTTGCTCTTATTTCACTTTGCGGTACTGTACCTCTTTATCTAGATATATCTGCTGTTTATATCTTTATTTGAAAGTGCTTGGTGCCTAAAAACAAATGGGTACATCCTGCAACATATACTTGTGTGCGGTGGTGAGGGTTGGGAGTGGCCCTAAGGAGGCAAGTGCAGTGGAGTGTTATTGGTTTCCACTGTTGATGGGTCTTCCAGAGTCTTGCTGAGGTCAATGCTGAAATCCTTGGAGACATTCCAAGAGGGATGCTTAATAGTGGGGGGGGGGGGGGGAGGACTTTCATGTCATCCTGGACCCCTTCTTGGACACTTCCAAGGGGTATCCTCTGTCCCCCAACACATACTGAACAAAATGAGGGACATTTTACATGAATTCAGACTGGTAGATTGCTGGCAAGCAGCGCATCTTGGTGAAAGGTATACATTTTAGTCAGTCCCTCCTATTTTAGACTGGACTATTTCTTTCTACCACACTGGCTCCTTGAGACATTGCACAGGGCAACTATAGGTATAGTAACATGGTCAGATCATACCTCCCTCTCTATGATAATATCTTCCTCCCTTTGTCGCCCTACTTTGATAGCATGGCTTCTCAGTGAATCGCTGCTTTTTAATTACCTCACATCTACTGACACTACAACCAGGCTTAATCAATACTTCTCAGAGAATACTGTAGAGAAAATTGTTCCTTTCGTCATTTGAGAGGCACATAAATGCATTATACATGGCTACTTCATTGCCAAGAGCTCAATTGAAGAGAGCTTGTGCAGTACAACTTACCCACCTGCTCCAGGAGGTTCAGAGACAAGAGTCACTCCATAAAGAAACACTAGATCCTGTTGTGTTGTTGTCCCTTACTAAGATAAGAGGGGAGTTGGTGAAACTCCTTAATGCCTCAAAACCCTTCTACTGTCAAAGACATTGTTTTTACTCCTTAATGCCTCAAAACCCTTCTACGGTCAAAGCCATTGTTTTTACCAACAAATGTGGTTTGCTCTTAGCTTGCATGATATGAAAGAAATGAGCACTTATATCCTAAAGATTTGGGATATTGACAACCAATTGCAATACACTCCTTCCAAAACAGAGAGTATCCTCAAGGGGTAATATTGCTAACTTATATGATCTCAAGACATCTTCCTCCAGGTCACCACAAGGATCTCATATATCAGAGAGCAGAACACCTACCCCTAGAAGTAGCTCAAGCTCTTGATGACCCAATCACAGACAAAGAGCTAGGATACTCTTTGAAAATCTCAAAGCTGGGGAAGTGCCTGGGTCCAAATGGGCTCCTGATCTGCTACTACAAGCACTTTGTGGAAATGCTGTTTCCCCAATTGGTGAAGGACCTTAATTCCCTTAGAGTGATATTGGCCCCATGCCCTGGTGGCCAATATCTCTTTAATTCCAAAGGAGAGCAAGGATATAGAGCAATCTGCAAACTACCTGACCAAAACTCCAACTCTATCTTCATGACTTGATTTACACAGATCAGGCAGATTTTACTCCAGAACATTAAACAAGGGATTTTGTATGTTGTCGATCATTCAATACCTTAAGATACGCTCATAGAGTCTTCTTATGTTGTCCCGGGAGAAGGCCTTTGATAGGATGGAATGTGAATTCCGTTTTTGAGACACTGAACATCCTGGGACTAGGACCCCGACTTGTACAATGGATTAAGACTATCTTTTCCACACCCTCAGCAAGGGTGTGCATTAGCGGGGCTGACACTCACCCCTTCCCAAACCTTAACAGCACTCGACAAGGCTGTCCCATCTTTCTGTTGTTCTTCGTCCTTGCCCTCAAACCCCTCTTGGACTCTATTAGACAAAAGTCAGATATAAAAAGCATACAAATAGGCCAAATTGAACACAAAGGGTCGAATGCCATTAGCATTAACTACTCCAAGGTTACAATTCTGAATGTATTTATACCACAGTTATATCCCGGAATATCCTCTTCACATTGTCCAGTATTTGGGGGTGTGGGTAATGAAGGATATCAACAGAATTTATTACGCAAATTTCCAATTATTGCTGGATACATTTCCAAACGTCATCTAGGTGTGCAGGGTGTGGGACATCAAATATGACTTGATTCTGAAAGTGCTCTATTTGTTCCAAAGACTGCCAATCTATATACCAGTAGCTTTTTTAGCCTCATTACATTAACAATTCAATATATCTGACTCCTGAGCACTTCACGGGTAGGATGCGCTACATTGACACTAACAAAGGCTGGTATTGCCTGGTATATGTATAAATAGGGGCATTAATTCTCGGGATGAAAATATAATTTAGCATCTTTCTAAATCACTGTTTAGACCACACCTTGAATACACGGCCATCTTTAGCGGGGGGCAAATAGGGCAGCTGCCCTGGGCCCAGTTGCTCCTGGGTTGCCCCAGAGCAGCTACCCCGTGGGCCCTACTATTGGCGCAGCCCCCATGGACCCAGCGGTGCAGCTGCACAGAGCCGCACCGGCCCGCACACTAAGGAGGCCCCCCTGGGTGGCCCATGCACTAAAGGCCACCCAGTGGGCATGTGTCAACAAAGGCCCGGTCGGGCGCTGTGACGCTAATACAGCGCGACCGGGCCCCTTTATGTTCGGCAGCCAGCTGGTAGGAAGTGAGTGCCGCACGTCACTTTCTCCCACCGGAAATCAGAGCCGCACGGGACGAGGAAGGCAGGGAGAAGGGGAGTTCCAGAAGATAACTCCCAACTGCCTCAGCCTGCCACTGGACCCCAGGGAAATCACCCTCCAGGAAAAGGTAAGAACCTGGAGGGTGGCTTAATGTATGTCAGTATGTCTGTGTCTGTGTGTGTGTCAGTATGTCTGTCTGTGTGTCAGTATGCCTGTGTGTGTGTGTCAGTGTGTCTGTGTGTGTCTGCGTGTGTTTTAGTATATCTGTCATTGTATGTGTCTGTGTGTTTGTGTGTATGTATGTATGTTTGTCTGTGTGTGTGTCAGTGTGTCTGAATGTGTGTCAATATGTCTGCCAGTATATATTTGTGTGTGAGTGTATGTGTGTGTCAGTATGTATCTGTGAATGTTTTAATATGTCTGTCTGTGTGTGTATGTGTCAGTATGTCTGTCAGTGTGATTGGGGGTTGGGCGTAAATGGGGGGCGGGGGGAGGGTTGGGATGGGCAGGACCCAGGTGGCCCAAGAAAATGCTTCGCCCAGGGTCCTATTCATATTCTAGACGGCCCTGCTTGAATATGCTGTTCAATTTTGGGCACCTGTTCTAAAGAAGGATATTTCTAAAGGTGCAGAGGCGGGCTACAAAGTTAATGAAAGGAATGGAACATTTTAGTGGAGTGGACACTCCACTGCTCAAATACAAAATAAATTAAACTGTGTTCAGTAGATATACCCCTAATAAAAACTTGCATGCATTTAATTATTATTTTATTTCTTGTTTGAGTTATGTCAAAAAACAGCTTGCAAAAACTGCAAATCTCTTGTTTGCTGCCCTTGCAAGCCCTCCTCTTCTAAGCCCGCCCAGACTTTATGTGCCTGTCCAATCACAGACATCCCAATGCAGCTCAATGAGAAGTTGTTGCAAGGTAGGTGCTCTGTTCAATTGCTCAGTGTTCAGTGTAAGTCAGCTAACCAAGCCAGAAAGTAACTGGACCTGTTGTCTGCTTGAAAAGCCAGCTTAATTTATAAAAGTGTAAATTTCAAATAAAAGCTGCACTATTTCCAAAAAATCTTTTAAAAAGAGGACACATTCTTTACACATAAAGCTTTTCAGCAAGCTTAAGGCTTAAGTGCTTTAGGGGCCTGGAGTGTCCATTAGAATATCTTTAGTTTAGAAAAGCAGCGCCTCAAAGGGGATATGATAACATTATACAAATAAATTCAGGGCTAATACAAACCATTGTTTGGAAATCTATTCATAAACACAAGGTCACGCATTTAGACTAGAAGAAAAGAGATAGGCATAGGTTTTTACAACGAGGATATGGAATTCTCTGCTCAAGAGGTGTTTTTTTTCAGAGATGGTACCGATGTATAAACAGCAATTGGATAAATACTTGAAAAAACTTAATATACATGGATAGAATTTTAAATTTGTGAGGTAAAAACATTGAGGTCCAAGGAGAGATCTGATTGCCATTCTGGGGTCCAGAAGGAATATTCTTTCTAGTTTGTTGCAAAATTGGAAGCGCTTCAATCTGGATTTTTACCGTATTTTGGATCAACAGCAAAAAAAGTTGTGAGATGCATGTTTGTTTTCAGCTATGGAGCTCTGTAACTACACGTAAGTGGTTATATAAAAAAAAAAAAACATGACTATCCGTAAATTAAATGTAGTTAAAGGCCTTATACCTCTTTTCTGGAAATAAACCACCTCTAAGATTATGTTACCAGTGAATGGAAGAACTTTGCTTGATTGAGGAGCTGGTATTTAGTGCTGAGGGGCGAATGCAAATTTTCCAGGCAATCTGGACCTACAGACATGACTGATTTTAGGGAGTTACTGTAACAACTGACTACAATGAACTTGACTGGAGTATTCTTGAAGAATTATGTTTCTGTGAGTTTGGTACATAATTTGTTTAATTGTGCGATGAGGTGAAAGCAGGTTGTTTATCAGGAAAATTAAGAAACTTGACAATGACTGGGGTAGGTTGTCAGTAGATAGTGTGAGGTCAGCCCCTATTCTGCGCGCAGGGCCGGTGCAAGGATTTTTGGGTACATAGGCGAAGATGCATTTTTCCGCCCCCCCCCCCCACATTCAAAAATAACATCTTCACCTATGTGCCTCTTAACCAGCCCCTCTCCCCGTCCATTATTGGTCCCCTCCCTTCCCTGTCCCTTAGTGTTCTTCTGACAGTCACACACACTCAATGACAAACACAGAGACTCACTGATCTGACACACACACTGATTGACACTCATTGACAGACACACTGATAGTCACACACAGACTCAATGACAAAGATACTCACTGATTTGACAGACACTCACAAACACACACTGACAGACACACACACTCACATGCAACACTCATACAATCACTCACAGACACACATACACTCACTCACGCACACACTCACAGTCACTCACAGACACACATACACTCACTCACGCACACACTAACACACAGTCACTCACAGACACACAGACACTCACTCACACAGACACATACTCACTCACAGACACACACTCACTCACACACTCACACAGACACTCACACACACTCACACACACACTCACACACACAGACACTCACACACACAGACACTCACACAGACACTCACACACACACTCACTCACAGACACACAGACACTCACTCACAGACACACAGACACTCACACACAGACACTCTCACACACAGACACATCACATACATTCACAAATTATTTTAATAAATAAATAATATCCACCCAGCCTCCCTACCTGGAGAGCTGGTGTGGATCATTCCCTGGGGTCCAGTGGGGCTGCTGGGCGGCATGCTGCGATCAGGCGCGGCGAGGGAGCTCTAACCTCTCTGCTCTGCTCCCTCGCGCGCTGTCTAGTGATGCCGCGGGAGCCGGAATATGACGCGCCGGCCCTGTCTGCGCGTGTGTCCAGTTGTAAATTGAACATGAGGTTTAGATGAAGTAAGAGAGAGTCTCTTAAAACCATTGTTGTAGTATACTAAGTTTTAGGTATCAAAGGGACACTGTAACTATTTCATTTAATTAAATTGGTTATAGTGCCTGGAGTGCCTGTCGCTTTTGCTTCTATTCAGTATTAAGCTATTTTTAAACAGTTTAACACAAATAAGGTAAATAAGATAGGCTAAGGCAGAGAGTATTCACTTCCTTATAGCCATACCAATTCATACCAATTACAGCCCATCTCTGCTTGCACAGACGTATGCTTCCTCATTAGCCTAAACATCACAGAGGAAATGTGCTATTTGGGACTTGTTTAGCATTAAAACAATAGGTTAACAGTGAATAGAAGGGCTTGGCTATGGGACCACAGATACCATAACTACTTCACTTAGATGTTGCAGTTCCAGTGCCTACAGTGTCCCTATAGAGCTATTTGCAGTTTATTAAATCTAAGGTTTTCTAGGATGCCGATAAAAACTCACCAATAAGGAGCCTCTCACTCTGGTCTTTGGAGTATGATCTAATCCTATTGATCCCTTTTTGGAAGGTGATTGTAGTTCAGCTCTCTGTAGTAGCGCTTTCACTACAGTTATTTGCCACTTTGTGCATGTGGATACTGGATCTCTTTTAACCTTTTATCATAAGATAATCAAGATGTGTTGACTGTTCTGGTGCTTTAACCCCTTAAGGACACATGACATGTGTGACATGTCATGATTCCCTTTTATTCCAGAAGTTTGGGGGTTAAAGGAACACTGCATCATTAAAGAAATATAGTGTTAGTAATACAAAATACAAAGCTATATTTTTAATACATTAGTATCCCTATGCCTCCCCCCGATTCCCCACCCCTGTCATGTAAAGTGCTATAAAAACTTTTATCACTTGCTTGATTCCGGTGGCGATGTCATTCGGCGCTGGATCAGGCTCCTCCTCAGCGTCAGCATGATCTGAGAACCTATAATGTTTATGCAATGAGCACGTCCAGCATTATTTAATGGAGACAAACTCCATGAAATTGCAGAATGCACCTCTAGTGGCAGTCGAGTAGACAGCCACTATAGGTAGTGTTAACACGTAAATGTAAACATTGCAGTTTCTTCAAAACATTTTTTTTTTTTAATTCTTTATTTTTCTTTGTGCAGGGAATAACAAGACGTTTGTCAATGCCACAACAGCATAATCAAAAGATTTAAACACAGTTGTTGTACATTCATGGCATGTGAATATCAGCACATTTTTATATGTTATGTTAAAAACAAGCTATTCTGGTAGCGATGCCTATTTAGGTAGACTGTTAAATGAGCAACGTTAAACTATGCAGTAGCTTAGGCACGCATTATGTAGTTAAATTGTGAGGTCATAGCAGGGGTTATAGCATAAGGTAACGGTATTATGCATGTTAACAAGCTAGGATCAGGCTAACACAAAGCTATTAAAACTAAGCGGTTAATCATGTGTTTCAAGACTATTCAATGCTTGTTCCAGGAGTGAGTAAGTCCATCGGCTAAGGGTTTAAGCTTAAAGTATCATGCTGCATGTGCCAACGCATTTTATGTAGATAGGAGCATACATTGTAAATTGGGTTGCTCTTGCCTCTGTCCTTAGGGAGAGAAAGTCTCTGCTCTGTAGACAGGGTCGCGGGCTGTGGGTCCCTCAGTGTGTATCAACCTATGCCCATTCTGGATGCCTTGATTGCGTTCCCGGGAAGGTGATCTGGCTGCGCTTCTCTGCACGAGAGTACTGGGTGCTTCTCTCTCCATTGCCGTCTTGCAGCTGTGCTTTCCGCCGGGGCTGGGAGCTGTTGCCGCGGGTCGAGTGGTTGCTGTCAAGGTGGGTGACCCTCCGGCTTCTGGGGGGTGCTTCGTTAACGCTTTGTCTTTCGCTGGCGTCTGTGTAGCCGGCTAGCCGCTCTGGAGGCCTGAGGCAAGGGGTCATAGTGGCGGCGCCGGGCATCTGGACGGATCCATAAAGCCACTGCTCTCACCGCTTGACAATAAGACAGTCCTCGCTTGTGGAGTATCGCCCAGAAGCCCATGCAGAGCTGGTCAAAAGCCTATCTAGGCTGCGGTGGTTGTTGGGTGCTCGTGATGCTTGATTTGGGCCTTTGCTGGGCCGCCATCTTGGCTGTGTTTCGGCAGTGCAGCGTGGCCGGTAAATCCGTTGTCGGGCTTGCTTTGTGTGGCCAGTGGGGACCAGGATAACCCCCACCGGTCCAGGGGGGGAGGGGGAGGGTATGGTGCTTGCCGGGTTGCTCCGGGGTCGGGGAGAGCGGCCGTCTCTCCCCTGTACCGGTTCCAGTAGGTCGCACCCGGCTTTCAGTGCTTCGGGTCCCGACGGGCATCGGAGTTATATCTCCCGCTTCTGTAGTGCACCCCCAACATGGGTAGTGCACCCTTTGAAGTCTTTGGGCTTCGTAGCCTCCGTTGTTTCTCCGATTTTTCTCCCGCTGGGCAGGAGCTCCTGGAACTCACGTCCACACCGCTTGGTGGTCCGGCTCCACCCTCCCCCCCCCCCCAAAAACATTTTTTACATCCAGGCCACTTCAATGAGAGTAAGTGTTCTGGGTTCCTATAGTGTCCCTTTAGGAATACAAGCATGTATTTCTATGCTGTAATAATGTTCTAGCAACTATTTAGACTATAGGGTCCCACATGTGCCATAAAATGCTTTTGACTTAGCTTAATTTTTCCAGTATGCTGGTGTCACCGCCTACCCTCTGGCTGTCCGAGTGAGATAATCAATGCTGATCATCTCAGCCAATCGAATGCTTTCCCATAAGGAAACTTTGAGAGGCTAGTGAGCATGCATGACAAATAACATCCTGCGCCAATGACCATCTCTTTTGAGTTAATGCATTTCTATAGGGAGCATTCATGGTCTCCATGCAGAGCGTGGCAGGGCCGGACTGGGGATACAAAGCAGCCCTGGAAAAAAAAATCTATGCCAGCCCCATAAGTCATTGCGCCATATATTGTCGCATGTAATATGTAAGGCTATGTCTTGCCACCCCAGATGATTGAGTAATGTGTATAGATATATATATATAAATTCAAATAGTGTGGCAGCACTCACGGAAGATTCCTTTTAAAATGTAACTTTTATTGGGTTTCCATAAAAAATCAACGTTTCAGTCCAGCATGTGGACTTTCATCAGGACTTTCATGAATCCTGATGAAAGTCCACATGCTGGACTGAAACGTCGATTTTTTATGGAAACCCAATAAAAGTTACATTTTAAAAGGAATCTTCCGTGAGTGCTGCCACACTATTTGAATTTATGATACTTTGGCCCTGGTAATGCACCCGGTCTTTTGCAAACAGTGACAGCTTGAGTGCAAGGTACTGTATATATTTTTGTTATATATATATATATATATATATATATATATAATATATATTGCTTTTTCTAATATAAAATATTGGTCCTTTCAGAGTAAAACATTTAATTATACAGTAAGCATACTCACATGCAGACACAGACAATCTCACTGACACACACAAGCTCATTGATACACAGACTCATAGACAAACAATTTCACTAATATACATAAGCTCATTGACATAAAAACACAAGTTCACTCACTAGCAGGCACAAACACACATGCAAGCAAGCTCACTCACTAGCAGGCGCGCACACACATACAGCTTAATGTAGTGGTTCTGGTGTCTATAGCCTGTCCCTGCAGGCTTTTGAATGTAAACACTGACTTTTCAGAGAAAAGGCAGTGTTTACATTGCTTAATAGTGACACCTCTAGTGACAGACACTCAGACGGTCACTAGAGGCGCTTCCTGTGTCAGTGCGGATTGGCTGAGATCATCCAGCTTGATGATCTCAGTCATAGAGGCAGAGACCAGCACGACGTTGAAAAAAAAAAGTGAGTAAAACACTATTTTTAAAAACACACACAGACACCACGACTGACACACACACACACACACACACACAATGACAGACATACACACACCATGACAGACACACCATGACACACACACATGACACAGACACACACACCATGACACAGACAGACACACACACCATGACACAGACAGACACACACAAACCATGACACAGACAGACATACACACACACACCATGACACAGACAGACAGACACACACACCATGACACAGACAGACACACACACACACACCATGATACAGACACACCATGACACAGACACACATACATGACACAGACACACACACCATGACACAGACAGACACACACATGACACAGACACACACACCATGACACAGACAGACACACACATGACACACACAGACACACCATGACACAGACAGACACACACACACACACCATGACAGGCAGACAGACACACCATGACACACACACACACCATGACACAGACAGACACACACACCATGACACAGACAGACACACACACACCATGACAGACACACACACCACCGCCAGGACACCCAGCTGTCTGCCCAGCCCCAGGTGCAGACGGCCCACTAGGAAATTTCCCGGTATCCTGGTGAGCCAGTCCCGCCCTGCTTACCACATTATCTGCCTCCCATATATAAAGGTAGTTCTATCCTGCTGCACTCCTTTTATTGCTCCATAGGCTCTTTTCGCTGCTGCCCGTCTCCAGGCTCTGCTTGGGTGCCCCACGGCGGCAAAATAGCGGAGACCATGCCGACGCCTGTGCAGCATGCTGGAGTGATCTGGGGGACCTGTGGGAGGGAGGGTGGCCTGGATAGAGAGAGGGACTGGGGAATAACCAAGATGGTTCTCAGTCTCCTCCTCTCCTTTATTGGCCTAATTAAATAAAGGATGGGTCTGAATGTCCCTCCCAGGTCCCCACCCATGACCGTCGGGTGGGGACCTTAATTAAATAAATAAAGGGGGGGGAATAATGCCCCGCACCCAGGTCCCCACCCATGGTGGCGGGTGGGGGCCCTTAAGTTACAATAGAGGGGAGGACCTACTGTCCCGTCCTCCCCGCCCCCCTCCCGGTGGGCCAGTCCGGCCCTGGAGCGTGGTGATGTTGTAAGTTTGTCCTGCAATCTTTACAGGACCAAACCTAGTATGTCCCTCTAGTAGCTTTGGGCAGGAATGTAAACATGACCTTTTCTAAGAAAAGGCCATGTTTACACTGCTCATCCTGCAGGGACAGGCTCACTACATTAAGTTATGTGTCCCTTTAAAGCAAGAGGCATGATCATTCATGGTATACTAAGTCTGTCAGCAACATTTTAGCAGATTTCAAATATATTGGCATGGAAACAAACTTTCCAAATCCCTTATGTGTTTATATTGTGTAGCTAACATAGGAATCACAAAACACATAAACACAAATGTCAATACTGGATGTATAATATCACGTGTCAAGAGTGGCCCCAGTCATTCTGGTGTGCAAAACTCAAAATCATGAAAGCATGAAGTCTCACCCCTCCCCAATCCCTAATTAGACTTACACAAACTAAAATCACATATATCTGATCATTTCCTCATTCAGTATGAATCTAAGAACTTGTGTCTCTTTCTACACACTGTGGCAAGGTCAGAGAGGCTTTCTATGTTAGTAATAGATTGGAGCGCTCTCTATTCCCAGCACGATGGGGTTAATTGGTGGGAGTCACCCCTTGAATGTTATCAACCAGGTGAATGTAATTAACCAGCACTAGGGTTTTAAAAGGTTAGCCTCTGAAGACATCAGGGAGTCTAACAGCTGGGAGAGAGGAGGTAGTTAAGCCTGAGACTCTGAGAAAAAGGTACTGTGTGAAACCTGCTAAAAGTGCTGTATTTCATTTTGTTTAAAACTGGGAACCAGATTAGCTGGCCAGTTGGATAGTTAGTAATACTGTTGTTTAGTAAGTCTCCAAGTTGGAGTAGGATTTATTTTCTTTTTGTTTTATTTTGTGGGAGAGCACAACCTTGTATAAATTGTGGAAAGTGATAATAAACTGCAGTACTATTTTATCCTGACTGTTGCATTGGAAGTTTATTGTGAAGAGCCTGGCCATCCTGCCACAATACGCAGTGGAGAAAATAACGTAAAGAGAGCCCTGGTGCAAGACATTTTTTTTTTTTTTTGGCCCCGTGAAACAGTGACTAAAAAGAAGATACTCAATTGTTGTACAACTCTTACAACTGTATTTGTGTGTAGTGTTTGAATGCAGGTGTGTATTATTATATAGTGTTGGCATTTGATTGTAGAGTTGTGTTTGTGTGTAATGTTATTTGAATACAAGGGCATATTTGTGTTTAGTGTTGGTATTTGAATGCAGGGCTGTGTTTGTGTGTTGTGTTGGTGTTTGAATGCAGAGCTGTGTTTGTGTGTTGTGTTGGTGTTTGAATGCAGAGCTGTGTTTGTGTGTTGTGTTGGTGTTTGAATGCAAGGATGTGTTTGTATGTAGTTTTGGCATTTGAATGCTGGGGTATATTTGTGTGAAGTGTTGATGTTTGAATGCTGGGATAATTGTATATCTTATATACATACACACATATATAAACGCAGTCACAGAAAGAGATAGAGATATATATATATATATAGACACACACACACACACTGACAGATACACACATATACAAGTCATTTATATATTTTTAGCCACCATCCTATGTCCGTACATTTTGGCTGCAGGAAGTTGGCTTCCCTGGGGTCCATATCTGAATGCAACAGAAGTTGGCTTTAGATGATGGGAGTCTCGGAGGGGCAGTAGTATCATGTGTAGAATGGCTCCAGGTGATGTCAGTCTCTTTCTGTGCCTCATCGCTAATTCCAAAAGTCATAGATGAAAAGAATGGCTGTCTGTCAGTAAGTCAATCACACAATCTGGCACACTTCTAGTCCCCTAATATCTCTGGACCAGGTCCCTATCCCCTCTTTTCCTCCTCTTTCCCGCTCCAGTAATTAATAATACCTAACCTGGCAGTTGGCTATTTCTGGTGAGTCGACACTCTCCTCGCCTACCATCCAGCTGATGGTTGCCCCATATAGCCCCATACACGGACTTCATAATCTTCACTCCGGCTCCTCCCCCTTTATGTCTTCTGCTTTTTCCTCTTGAAAAGCTCTGTGTTATGTGTTGCCTTTATAAAATGCAAAAATAAGAAAATGCCTATCAAAAATATATCAAATATCCTGGCTTTGATTCTACCTTTGCAATGTTCTCTAGGAACTCTCTTGGAACGCTCAGTTCCTAGGGACCAGTCGTGGTCCAGCAGTAAATTTGTATATTAATAATAATGATATCAACAACAATATCAAATTACAGTATCAAATTATTTAACATGAAGGACACATTTTGCTTTTCCAAGAACAACCTACAAGTTATAGAACGTTAACTGAGCATGTGCACAAATATGATGTCACATCTACTTAGGTCACATAGGTGACAGAGTCACTTACAGGAAAATAAATAACTAGTAGTAACCCAAATAAAACAGTGCTTGGGGTTCTCATACTCTCTTGCTTCCTTTCGTCCCAACATTTGAAATGGTCAGAGTTGGAAACTTTAAATTAAGGCGTGTGAGTGGCGGTGTGGCTTAGAAACTTTAGGTGACTTGCTAATATCAATGTATGTAACTAAACTGCAATTTAAATCACGCCCCATACATGGTAGATAGGGAGTTTTTGGATGGTCTGGGAAACTTACTGAGGCCTTTTAGTACAGGCTTTCTGATTGTTGGTGGGGACTGAAACACAGTTCTGTGCTAGGCAGCTGTCAGGAGCCTTACCCCAGGTACTAGGCACTCTCATTGGGAGGGGGGGTCAAAACAAAATTCATCTAATTGACACTGTAGAGCCCAACACCCTTATACATTCTACTCTGCCCCCCACGGACATACTACTGCATAGATATGTTTTTAAAATCACAGAAAACAGCCCATATGGTTCAAAGGGCGGAATATACTCTGGTCAGACCATGCAGATGTTATGTAGGTGGAATGCCTCCTTGTCGAAAGAAACTTGCTGCCGAGGTGCAGGAATACTTAAAAATGAATGTCACCCCAGATGTTAGATCATGCACGGTCTGATGTGCTCACAAGGCAGTTCTCAGGGGCCACCTAATTTGGATAGCCACGCACAAGAAGAAACTCAAAGCTCAAAATATAGTAGACTTACAAAAAGCTTTATGCAAAGCTGAAGAGTGGCACAAGATTGCCCCTGACCCACAGTCCCTGGAAGAATTGAGAGGGGTGAGCACAGCCCTGAAGCGAAATTTCATAAATGATGTAGCAAGGGATCTTGCTCGGCCACTTCTTGGATCTTCTTTGAAAAGGCAAACAGAATGGATACATTCCTTGTCAGAACCCTACGCCCAAGGAAATGATTGTAGCTGTTGATGGCTTTGAGAGGCCTGTGGAATGATATGGTAACATTTTCCAAAAAGCATAGGCGAGCTCTTTTGGAACTTTTATCACTCTTTATACAATCACACTCCTATCCATTCTAAAGTCAATGCGGAATACAATGATAGAAACAAAAAAGCAAAAATTCACAAACTGAATATAATGCTGACTGGAGATAAAGATGTAGGCACCAAAACATCCAGTGGTATGGAACAATGTAACTAGAGGGAGACCACTAAATATCTGAAATAACAGAAAGTATCAATACAAAAATAAACTAACTCAAAATATTTATTATTTGGAGTCAGTTTATTTTTGTGCTGATACTTTCTGTTATTTTAGATATTTAGTGGTCTCCCCCTGGTTACATTGTTCCATACCACTGGATGCTTTGGTGCCTACATCTTTTTCTCCAGTCAGCATTATATTCAGTTTGTGAATTTTTGCTTTTTTGTTTCTGTTGCCAGTATCTAGGGTTAAGCCCTTTTGGCATTGCTCGAGTGCCCTCCTGGTGCATGGGATCAGTGTGGAGGTGGTGTTTTTTCCCCTTTACACCCATTTTCACATGGATCCCATTTCTTTCTATTTTTTCTGGAATACAATGATAATCTACGTAGATTCTTGGACACATTGTTGCTGCCTGCTATCCGGTGCACTTTGGTTGACACATTGCGGTGGAATATACACGGTAATAAGGCCCAGCACCTGATGTCTTCAGTGCAGTCTACTATAAAACTTTTAGGGACTCCCCCGTTCCATACCTGGTCACACTTTTTAATACAGCTATGAGAGGTCCAAAGAAATGACCCTGACCAACATCATTCTGTTGCCGTAAGAGGGAAGAGATCCCTTAGAAGTAGGCAATTATAGGCTGTTTTCCTTGATTGTTGGCCAGAGTACTCACTGTTATGCAGTACCCATTGCTCCAGTCACTGATGCAACCAGACCAGGTGCGTTTTATTCCAGAATGGATCTGGATGTGGTGCATGGAAACTTCTCAATGTTTTCTTTGTTCCTGTCTTTGGATGCAGAAAAGGTGTTCGACAGATTGGAGTATCCATGCTTGTTCAGACTACAAGAGTATTCAGGGGTTTGTGACAACCTTTGTTTATAGAGGAAATTTCTAGACATGTGCATTAGTTATAGGACAAATATGACTTTGTCCGAATTTTCGTACTTTTTCGTATTCATTTGCTATAACATAAACGAAAGTCCTACATATGAATTATATAAGAAACGAAAGGGCAAATGCCGAATGCATTACCTTTTCGTTTCAGTTCTTTCGTTTAATAGACTCCATGCTGTAGGAGAATTAAAGCGGCACTGTAATGCCGAACTAACCTTTACCAAATCGCCGTTCGAACACCGGCGAAACCTCCATGTCATCCTAACAGAATGAGAACGGTTTGCCCATTCGTGTTAGGACGCAATTCGGGAGTTTTGTTCGGATCGGAATTTCGTTAGAATGAATAAAACTCTGATCGTATTCGTGCCGCAAGTAGATAGCTCCCTAATTCCCACGGTGTTCGGGAGCTATCTACTAAAAGGCTGTTGGTCTTTCAGACAAATTTACTAATACTTAGTAAATATTATTTAGTATTAGTAATACATCTGCCCCTACTCACTATAACGCGAGTAGGGGCATGTCTACTAGACAGTGAGCAGCCAGTGGATGCTCACTCTTGTAAAAAGACCCCCCACTACTTTATTAAAGTGCCCCTTAGTGGAGCACCTATACAAATAATTGATGGGGGGGCATAAAGTGTCCCCCCGAGCCCCCACTTGTGCACTAAGAGTGGGGGCCAGTAAACTAAACAGGGGACCTTGTGTTCTCCCTTGGCCCCCACCCATGAGCGGCGGGTGTGGTCCAGGATACAATAGGGGAGAGGACCTACTTTCCCGTACCCCACCCATGAGCGGCGGGTGGGGGCCCTAAAATACAATAGGGAGGAGGACCTACTGTCCTGTCCCCCCCGGCCCCCACCCATGAGCAGCGGGTGGGGGCCTTAAGTTACAATAGGGGGGACCTCCTGTCCCATCCCCCCCAGCCCCCACCCATGAGCGGTGGGTGGGGGCCTCAAGTGACAATGGGGGGGACATATTGCCCACCCCCCTGGTCCTTACCCAATGGTGGCGGGTCGGGACCCAAGTGACAATGGGAAGGGGGACCTATTGTTCCCCCACCCACACCCACCCATGGGTGACGGGAGGGGGCAAAATGTAAAAATTACCCCCCAAGGTGACTTGGGGTCCCCAAACCCCTATATACACCCTGAAATAAAAGCCTACCTACCCCTCTCGCTCTAAAAATAGTGAGGGGGGAATAAATAATACTACATTCCATGAAAAAATAAAATCATACTTACCACTAGAAGTCTTCTTTCTTCTAAAACCTTATTTTTTCAGCCCCCAAAAAGGCCAAATAAAAATCCATTATTCCGTCGAACGTTTAGAATTAAAAAAAACAGAGCGAGGGCACCACGCAGACTGAGCTCTGAACGCCCTGCAATTTGACTCAGAGCGCTCTGATTGGTTGGTTTAAGCCAGCCAATAAGAGTGCTCTGATAAGTAAATCTTGAGCCTTGACTCATAGGTAAATCTTGAGCCTTGCAAGTAACCAATCAGAGCAGTAGTCAACTAGTCACCTTGGGGGGGTAATTTTTACATTTAGCCCCCACCTGCCGTCCATGGGTGGGAGCTGGGGGGGTGGACTATAGGTCATCCCCCCTATTGTCACTTAAGGGTTCCCACCCGCCGATCATGGGAGGGGGGCGGGGGGGACGGGACAGTAGGTCCTCCCCTCTATTGTAACTTAAGGGCCCCCACCCGCCAGCAATGGGTGGGGACCTGGGGGCGGGGCATTATTCCCCCCCCTTTATTTATTTAATTAAGGTCCCCACCCGACGGTCATGGGTGGGGACCTGGGAGGGACATTCAGACCCATCCTTTATTTAATTAGGCCAATAAAGGAGAGGAGGAGACTGAGAACCATCTTGGTTATTCCCCAGTCCCTCTCTCTATCCAGGCCACCCTCCCTCCCACCGGTCCCCCAGATCACTCCAGCATGCTGCACAGGCGTCGGCATGGCCTCCGCTATTTTGCCGCGGTGGGGCACCCAAGCAGAGCCTGGAGACGGGCAGCAGCGAAAAGAGCCTATGGAGCAATAAAAGGAGTGCAGCAGGATAGAACTACCTTTATATATGGGAGGCAGATAATGTGGTAAGCAGGGCGGGACTGGCTCACCAGGATACCGGGAAATTTCCTAGTGGGCCGTCTGCACCTGGGGCTGGGCAGACAGCTGGGTGTCCTGGCGGTGGTGTGTGTGTCTGTCATGGTGTGTGTGTGTCTGTCTGTGTCATGGTGTGTGTGTCTGTCTGTGTCATGGTGTGTGTGTGTGTCATGGTGTGTCTGTCTGCCTGTCATGGTGTGTGTGTGTGTCTGTCTGTGTCATGGTGTGTGTTTGTCTCTGTCACGGTCTGTCTGTGTCATGTTGTGTGTGCATCTGTCAATGTGTGTGTGTGTGTCAAGGTGTGTGTGTTTCTGTCATGGTATGTGTGTATCTGTCAAGGTGTGTGTGTGTCTGTCATAGTATGTGTTTGTCTGTCAAGGTGTGTGTGTGTGTCTGTCATGGTATATGTGTGTATCTGTGTCTGTCATGGTGTATGTGTGTGTCTGTGTGTGTTTAAAAATAATGTTTTTACTCACCTTTTTTTCCCCCACGCCGTGCTGATCTCCCCTCGATTGGCCCTGCCTCTATGGCTGAGATAATCAAGCTTGATGATCTCAGCCAATCCAATGCTTTGCCATAGGATTGGCTGCAAAATGCTACACCAATCAGCATCTCCTTATAGAGATGCATTGAATCAATGTATCTCTATGGGGAACGTTCAGCACCTCCAGAGCATGGAGGCCCTGAATGACACAGGAAGCACCTCTAGTGACCGTCTGAGTGACTGTCACTAGAGGTGTCACTAGGAAGCAATGTAAACACTGCCTTGTCTCTGAAAAGTCAGTGTTTACATTGAAAAGCCTACAGGGACAGGCTATAGACACCAGAACCACTACATTAAGTTGTGTGTGTGTGTGTGCCTGCTAGTGAGTGAGCTTGTGTTTTTATGTCTTATGTATATCAGTGAGATTGTTTGTCTATGAGGCTGTGTATCAATGAGCTTGTGTGTGTCAGTGAGATTGTCTGTGTCTGCATGTTAGTATGCTTACTGTATAATTAAACGTTTTACTCTGAACGAATATTTTAAATTAGAAAAAGCAATATATATTTGATATATATAAATTATTTATATATCACTCAATCATCTGGGGTGGCAAGACATAGCCTTACGTATTACATGCGACAATATATGGCGCAATGACTAATGGGGCTGGCATAGATTTTTTTTCCAGGGCTGCTTTGTATCCCCAGTCTGGCCCTGGTGGTAAGGGTCTATTCCTGAAAAAAATGACACCAATTAATTAGCCATGACTTATTTAACAATATACAAATCAGGGACTTTGCCCACCGAGGGGATGTGACCAAAACAGTAAACCAACCTCTCACTTTTTTTGAAGCTTTGTGACAACAGGGAAAATACAGAGTGTCTTATTTCTGACATATATGAAAACATCTGCTCCCAGTCATTGGTATGGGGCTCCTGAGATATGTTGAACAATGGGAACATGACCTAGGAGGTGATGTGGCAGGGGATGAGTGGGAGCAAATGTGGGAAGCACATTATAAACTGGGAAAAGTCATGCCTGACCCCCACCACTCGCATGGAATCCCTAGGGTTCCTCATGGACTCGGGAGAGGCGATGCTGAGCCTGCCCATGACCAAAATTCGATCCATCCGCAAAGAGCTTCGCAGAGCCCTCATCCGACCCCAGCTCACCTTGTGACAACTTGCACGGCTCATCGGCCTATTGGCCTCATCTATACAGGCAGTATTTCCGGGCCCGCTCCACTACCGAGCGCTGCAGCGCCTGAAAATAGCGCACCTAAGGGCATCCTACGCGGATATGGTGTCCCTGGACAGCGAAACGAGGGATGAACTACGATGGTGGATCCTCAACCTGTCCGCGTGGAACGGCAAAGCGATTTTCGGCTTGCTGCCAGAATTCACCATCGACTCCGATGCGAGCCTCCATTGCTGGGGGGCCCATTGCGAGGTAGTTTCGAGAGGGGGCCGCTGGTCGGAATTCGAATCCCGGCTACACATCAACACGCTGGAGCTCCTGGCAGGCTCCTTTGCCATTCGCAGTTTTGCAAGGGACCGGGCCCTGGCATGCATCCGCCTCCGCATGGACAATGTCTCAGCAGTGAGATATGTCAACCACCTGGGCGGTACACAGTCTGTGGTGTTGGCCAGATTGGCGAAAGACTTTTGGGAGTTTTGTCTGGAACAGAACCTGATGGTCTACGTGGAATACTTACCTGGCCTGCACAACGTTCAAGCGGACTGGAGGTCACGATATCTTTTGGACACCAGCGACTGGAGATTGGACACGGACTTGTTCTCCAGAATATCGTCTCTCTGGGGTCCCTTTGCCATCGACCTCTTCGCATCCCAGCTCAACAGCGAACTGTCACGTTTCTTCAGCTGGAGGACGGATCCGTCAGTGGAGGCCTTCCTGCAAGACTGGAGCAGAGACCTCCTGTATGCTTTCCCTCCATTCTCCATGATTCCGCGCTCACTCCTGCAAGCCCGCAGGCACCGGGCCGAGTTGGTCATGGTGACCCCCTTCTGGGAAATGCAGTTGTGGTTCCCTCAAATGCTCGAGATGACAGTGGACTATCCCCGACTATTGCCGTCGTTTCAAGAACTGCTGCTGGACCCAATGGGACGATGTCACCCCTCCTATTGGAAGGCTCCCTTCCGCTCCTGGCGTGGCGGATCTCCGGGGACCCTGGGAGATCCAAGGAGTTTCGGAAACAACTAGACGCCTGTTGGCAGAATAGTGGGCTCCCGGCACTAGACGGGCATATGGGTCAGCTTGGCGAGCTTGGGCTGGCTGGTGCCTGGCTAGGGACGCGGATCCCATTTCAGCTCCAGTAGCAATAGTCCTGCAATTTTTGACTTCCCTCTTTGAAGAAAGCTTATCGGACTATCAATCTCTATCGGTCTGCCATCTCTTCGACTCATCAAGGCTTTGACGGATGTCCTGCGGGGCAACATTCCCTAGTGTGCCGACTCCTCAAGTGCTCTCGATTTTCCCGACCACCCAGGCCTCGCTACTACATGACCTGGGATGTCTCTGTTGTGTTGTCTTTTCTCTCATCCTGGCCTGCTAACTTCGCACTCTCCTTAAAACAATTATCAGCCAAGTTGGTTTGCCGGCTCTGCCTCGTCTCCTGCAAGAGGGTCTTGGACGTCAGAGCTCTGGACTTTGACGCCAGATCATACACCGCAAAAGGGGTACACGTTCAACATCAGTTGACGCAAAAAAAGTCTATCAAATCGGTGTCCTATCCGAATTTCCCTACCTCTCCGGCATTGTGTGGCTTGCCTACGCGAATATGAAGATCGCACCAAACTTCACCGTACCGCTGTCTCTCCACAGCTGTTTTTATCCTTTCGTCCTCCTTTTCTAGCACCACATTCTCACGCTGGGTGAAGTGGTTATTGTCTCAGGCGGGCATTAATACCACAGTCTTTGGCACCCATTCGGTCAGGGGGGCCTTGGCCTCTTCAACGATGACTGCAGGTGCATGTCTGGAGGTTCTCATGAGGACGCCGCCTGGTCAAGGGAATCTACTTTCCGGGAATTTTACTTTCGACCGGCCCCGCATACGTTTGCTGCAGTAGTGGACCAGCTCTAAACTTGCAATATGAGCCTCCGTGTCTTGTTATAAAATTGCATGATTTTGCTATTACATGACGAAAAGTCATGATTTTATTAAAGACACAGAGGCGAGTATTGTCCCACCCATGTTATATTTCTCATGTTATGTTATTATTTCCCACCCAGTTTATTGTATGTTTAGACGAGACACATTGAATGGTTTGGTATGGTAAGTGGGGACTGTGTCGTAACAGGGTTTTGATTATGTACCTTGAATTGTTTTAATCACTATGAGTTGTGGGACTGCGGATGTATGTGGGGCTTTGCATCGTCTGGCCTTGAAATTGGTTGCAAGTATCAACTTTAACCTGTGGACTCCAGTTCCTTCATGTTTTCACAGCCTAATCTGACCAGTGGCGTCGCTAGGGGGGGGCAGAGGGGGCCATGGCCCCCCCTACATAATGCTGTGCCTCCCCTTGGCCCCCCCAAATGGCAGCAACGTGCTGGCCATGTGTTTAATTTATATTCCCTCGGGCTGTAACAATCTGTGACAGCCCGAGGGAATACAGGAGAGAGGAGCTAGAACCGTGCTGGGGGCTGTCTGTGGCCGGAGGGAGCACTGACAGGCTCCCCGGCACAGGCCCCGCCCCCAACGAAGCCCCGCCTCCCTCACATAAGCCCCGCCCCTGCCGTTACGCAGCAGCCCTTGCTGCTGCTGCAAAGGCCAGAAGATGGCTGACCCCCAGCAACAGGTAGGCTTGATGTGCTCAGGTGTGTGTGTGTGTGTCTCTGCTAGTGAGGAAGCTTGTGTGTGTGTGTATGGACTCAGCAGTCTGTGTCTGTGTGTGTGTGTGTATGAACTCAGCAGTCTGTGTGTGTGTGTGTGTGTGTGTGTATGGACTCAGCCGTCTGTGTGTGTGTATGGACTCAGCAGTGTGTGTGTGTGTGTGTGAATGGACTCAGCAGTCTATGTGTGTGTGTGTGGACTCAGCAGTGTGTGTGTGTGTGTGTATGGACTCAGCAGTCTATATGTGTGTCTGTGTATGGACTCAGCAGTCTATATGTGTGTGTGTATGGACTCAGCAGTCTATATGTGTGTGTGTATGGACTTTGCACCAGGGCCGTCATCAGGGCATGACAACCATAATGGTTGTCATGGGCCCAGCGGTCCTGAGCCCCACATTCATTATGTGTGTATATATATATATATATATATATATATATATAATAAGTAATAAATGTAGGCTTGCACTCATGGTCTGTAGATAGATAAAATTTCTTGTTTATTTCAATTCATTTAAAATATGGTTGCTGCCATTATCGTCAACGTTTCAGCCACTCCTGTGGCTTTCATCAGGACCAATTCAGCATAAAATTTTTTTTTTTTTTTTTTTATGCTGAATTGGTCCTGATGAAAGCCACAGGAGTGGCTGAAACGTTGACGATAATGGCAGCAACCATATTTTAAATGAATTGAAATAAACAAGAAATTTTATCTATCTACAGACCGTGAGTGCAAGCCTACATTTATTACTTATTATAATTTTTTGGCTATGGCTTTTTAAGCACCCGGCATTTTCAAAACTTTGAGTGTGTGTGCTGGGTAACACTGCATATTATATATATATATATATATATATATATATATAGCGATTTTCGCTATATATATGTGCACAGAGGGCCCCCTGCTACCTGTACAATGAAGAGGGGGCCTAGCAGCACACTCTGTCCTCCTTTCCAGCTCTCTGTCTAACTTTCCTGCGCCCTGTGGCCGCCAGAGCGTTGCTATGGCAACGCTCCGCACAGCACGCAGGCCTGTCTCGTGAGAGTTAGTCAGAGAGGAGCTGGAAAGTAAGACAGTGTGTGCTGCTGGGCCCCCTCTTCAATGTACCACGGCTGGCTCCCTCCACCATGCCACTGGACCAACAGGGAATGCGATCTCCCCCTCCCTGGCATGGTAAGAACCACGGAGGGGGGAATAAAATTTAAATATACACAAATAAATAAAATAAAAAATACTCCCCACACTACAAAATACACACACACTACATTCACATAACACACTCTGCACTACACACACTACATTCACTACACACACACACACACACACACACACACACTACATTCACTAAACACACTTTGCTCTACACACACACACTACATTCACTATACACACACACAGGGCCGGCCTTAGGCATTTGGGCGCCCTGTGCGAAAAATCTTTACAGCGCCCCCCCTTCCCGTCCCCCCCGCCCCCACTCCTTCCCCCTTCCCACACACCCGGTCACACACACAGGCAGACAGCCACACACACACACACACACACACAAACACACTCAGGCAGTCATACACAGACAGACACACACAAACACACACACACACAGACATAGAATGTGACGGCAGATAAGAACCATTCGGCCCATCTAGTTTGCTCAGACAATCACACATGGGCAGTCACACACACAAACACACACACACACAGGCAGACAGCCACACACACAGGCTGGCAGTCACACACAGACAGCCACACACAAACACACAGAGGCAAACAGCCAAACACACAGAGGCAAACAGCCACACACAGACAGTCACACACACAGACAAACAGTCAAACACACACTGGCAGACAGCCACACACACACAGGCAGACAGCCACACACAGAAAGTCACACACAGACAGACAAACACACACACGGGCAGACAGTCACACACACACACATGCAGACAGTCACACACACACATGCAGACAGTCACACACACACACACACACAGGCAGACAGCCACACACACACAGTCAGACACACACACACACTCACTAACAGACACACACACTCACAGGCAAACACACTAACAGAAACACACTAACAGACACACACTAACAGACACACACTAACAGACA
Source organism: Pelobates fuscus (assembly GCF_036172605.1). Taxonomy (NCBI): domain Eukaryota; kingdom Metazoa; phylum Chordata; class Amphibia; order Anura; family Pelobatidae; genus Pelobates; species Pelobates fuscus. Next base: position 164,627,000 of record NC_086317.1, on the reverse strand, counting down.
CACACAACAGACACACACTAACAGACACACACTAACAGACACACACTAACAGACACACACTAACAGACACACACTGACAGACACATACTAACAGACACATACTAACAGACACAGACACACACACTCACCCACATTAACACATTTTTTAAAATTTATATAAACACCCCCCCCCCTCCCCCCCCAGCCTCCTTACCTTTGGGAATGCTGGGGGTGTCTCTTCCTCCCTGGTGGTCCAGTGGCTGCTGGGCGAGCAGCACTGGCTGGCGGGCAGGCGGGCAGGCAGCTGGCGAGGGAGCACTTCCTCTGAGCTGTCTGCTCAGCTCCCTCGCGCGCCGCAGAGTGAGGCTGGGAGCTGGAATATGACGTCATATTCCGTCTCCCAGCCTCACTCTGCGGCGCGCGAGGGAGCTGAGCAGACAGCTCAGAGGAAGTGCTCCCTCGCCAGCCGCCCGCCAATGCCACCCGCCCAGCCCAGCATGTCTGTTAGCCGCAAGGCTAACAAGACATTTGCCTTGGGCATTTGGGGGCGGCTTTTTTGCCACCCACTGGAAAATGCCGCCCAAGGCAAATGCCTTGTTTGCCTCGCGGCTAATACGCCCCTGCGGCGTGTGAGCTATGCGGCCGCAGGGCGCCCCCTGCTCCATGGCGCCCTGTGTGGCCGCACATCTCGCACACCCCTAAGGCCGGACCTGCACACACACACTACATTCACTATACACATTTTGCACTACACACACACACACACTACATTCACTAAACACACTTTGCAGTACACACCCACTACATTCACTAAACACACTCTGCACTACACACACACACACTACATTCACTAAACACACTTTGCACTACACACACACACACACTACATTCACTAAACACACTTTGCACTAAACACACACACACACACACTACATACACTAAACACACTTTGCTCTACACAAACACACTATACATTCACTATACACAAGTTGCACTACACACACTACATTCACCAAACACACTCTGCACTACACACACACACTACATTCACTAAACACACTCTGCACTAAACATACTCACACTATATTCACTAAACACACTCTGCACTCACTACAAACACTACATAAACTAAACACACTCTGCACTACACACACACACTACATTCACTAAACACACTTTGCTCTACACACACACCCACACACACTACATTCACTAAACACACTTTGCTCTAGACACACACGCACTACATTCACTATACACACTTTGCACCACACACACACACACACTACATTCATTAAACACACTCTGCACTACACATACTCACACTACATTCACTATACACTCTCTGCACTCACTACAAACACTACATTCACTAAACACACTCTGCACTACACACACACACACTACATTCACTAAATACACTTTGCACTACACACACACACACTATATTCACTATACACATGTTTTACTCACTACACACTTCATTTACTAAACATGTTCTGCACTACACACACACACACTACATTCACCAAACACACTTTGCACTACACACACACACTACATTCACTATACACACGTTGCACTCACTACAAACACACTACATTTACTAAACACACTTTGCATTCACTACAAACACACTACATTCACTACAAACACACTACATGCTCTATACACACTACATTCACTATGCACACTACATCCACTACAAATCTAATGCATGCATACACACATTACACAAAACTTACTATCTGCATCCACTATACACACTGCATCCATGACACACATACCGCATCCACTACACACATTCTACATCCACTATACACACTGCATCCATGACACACATTCTACATCCACTATACACACACACACACTTCATCCTTGTGGGCGGACTCGGGGCTGGCCCCGGGGGCCCAGATCTTGAGCTGTGTCAGGGCCTCTAAAATTTCTGATGGCAGCCCTGCTCAGCAGTCTGTGTGTGTGTGAAGACTCAGCAGTCTGTGTGTGTGTGTGTGTGTGCGTGTGTGTGTATATGGACTCAGCAGTCTGTGTGTGTGTGTGTATGAACTCAGCAGTATGTGTGTAAGGACTCAGCAGTCTGTGTGTGTGTGGACTCAATAGTCTGTGCGTGTGTATGGACTCAGCAGTCTGTGTGTCTGTGGGTGTATGGACTCAGCAGTCTGTGTGTCTGTGGGTGTATGGACTCAGCAGTCTGTGTGTGTATGGACTCAGCAGTCTGTGTATGTGTATGTGTGTGTGTGTGTATGGACTCAGCAGTCTGTGTGTGTGTGTGTGTGTGTGTGTGTATGGGCTCAGCAGTCTGTATATGTGTATGGACTCAGCAGTCTGTGTGTGTGTATGGACTCGGCAGTCTGTGTGTGTGTATGGACTCGGCAGTCTGTGTGTGTGTATGGACTCAGCAGTCTGTGTGTGTGTATGGACTCAGCAGTCTGTGTGTGTGTATGGACTCAGCAGTCTGTGTGTGTATATGGACTCAGCAGTCTGTGTGTGTATATGGACTCAGCAGTCTGTGTGTGTGTATGGACTCAGCAGTCTGTGTGTGTGTATGGACTCAGCAGTCTGTGTGTGTGTATGGACTCAGCAGTCTGTGTGTGTGTATGGACTCAGCAGTCTGTGTGTGTATATGGACTCAGCAGTCTGTGTGTGTATATGGACTCAGCGGTCTGTGTGTGTATATGGACTCAGCAGTCTGTGTGTGTATATGGACTCAGCAGTCTGTGTGTGTGTATGGACTCAGCAGTCTGTGTGTGTGTATGGACTCAGCAGTCTGTGTGTGTGTATGGACTCAGCAGTCTGTGTGTACGTGTATAAATCAGCCTGTGTGCATTCAGCAACGCCTGTGTGCATTCAGGAGTCTGTGTGCATTCAGAAATCTGTGTGTGTGTATGTGTTCAGCAGTCTCTCGGTGTTCATATTCAGTGTACTGTGTGTATGTACTCAGCGGTTTATCAATAATAAAATTTGTATTCCTGTGAGTTGTTGTGTAGGAAGGGCCCCAGTGCACTGCTTTGCCTGGGGGCCCTTAATGCTGTTAAGATGGTACTGCTTGTGTGTGTCAGTGAGCTTCTATTTAGTGAGCATGTGTGTGTCAGTGAGCTTGTCTTTAGTGAGCTTGTGTGTGTCCCTGAACTTCTTTGTAGTGAGCCTTGTGTTTATACAAGTGAGTTTGTCTGTAGTAAGCTTGTGTGTGAGTCAGAGAGTTTTGTCTGTCAGTAAGCCTATTTGCGCATGTCAGTGAGCTTGTGTGCTTACTGTACAATATATACTTGTAGAAATGGCATAAATTTTTTTCCAGGGCTGCTTTGGATTCTCAGTTTGGCTCTGCCAGCGAGTGCGCTTTACCGCTGAATCATCTGTGTGAGCTGCCGCACACTTTAGCCCTGTTACACGCGTCTGGGAGCTGCTGTTGATAGGTACTAGAGATTGGGACATGGGGTATATGCTCAGCTATCTGTATAATACTATAGTGCTGTTCTCTGTATAATACAGATCTGTGTGTGTATAATCCCGGAATAGTCAGTGTTCTTGTATAGTGCTGCTCTCTGTCTTGGGATATTATACACAAACAGACCTTTATTATACAGAGAGCAGCACTATACAGGGAGCACTGACTGTACCAATTTATTATACATACAACCCTGTATTATACAGAGAGCACTGACTGTCCAGGGATATTATACACAGACAGTAATTGATAGCTGTACTGCAAAATGTCCTTGGAATTTTTTTTCAAATGTTGGCAACTATGGCACTGTATCAAAGGAAATGTGTTTGTTTTTTAATAATCCATGGTGGAAAATAATGAATCCTCCACCAGGGATTATAAAAAAAAAAACACAACACATTGTGTTGGGGGCGGGGCTTAACATGCGGCAGGGGCGGGGTCAAACTGCAGCAAGGGCGGGGTTGAATGTGCCCCCCTACTTTTGTCCCTGGCCCACCATGTGTCCTCCCTAAAAATGAATCCTAGAGACCAGTGGTGTATCCTGGTTTTGTGCTGCCCTAGGCAGGACAAAACTCAGGCGCCCCTCTCCCCCACCCCACCGCCCCCCCCACGACACCCCCACCCAACCCTTCCCCCTCCCGTCCCGCCTTCTAAATACACACACACACACAAATTCACTGACAGATACGCATACACTAGCTAACAGACACACTCTCTGTCAGACACACACACTCTCTGTCAGACACAGACACTCTCATATATATATAATATAATATATAATATAATATAATAATATATAATATAATATATATAATATAATAATATATAATTTATAATATATATAATATAATAATATATAATTTATAATATATATAATATATATATAATATAATAATATATAATATATATAACATATATATTATAATAATATATAATATATATAACATAATAATATATAATATATATAATATTATACTATAATAATATATAATAATATATAATTAATTTAACCTATCCCCCAGCCTCCTTACCTTTGGGAATGCTGGGGGGAGGTCTCTTTCTCCCTGGTAGTCCAGTGGCTGCCGGGCGTGCAGGCTGCTGTGCGCTGGCGGGTGGGCGGCTGGCGAGGGAGCTCTTCCTCTGAGCGCTCTGCTCAGCTCCCTCGCGCGCCGCAGAGTGAGGCTGGGAGCCGGAAGATGACGTCATCTTCCGGCTCCCAGCCTCACTGTGCGGCGCGCGAGGGAGCTGAGCAGAGCGCTCAGAGGAAGAGCTCCCTCGCCAGCCGCCCGCCCAGCCCATCAGCCCGACCGGCAGCCCAGTTAGCCGCAAGGCTAACAAGGCATTTGCCCTAGGCATTTGGGGGCGGCGTTTTTTGCCGCCCCCTGGAAAATGCCGCCCAAGGCAAATGCCTTGTTTGCCTTGCGGCTAGAACGCCCCTGCTAAAGACGCCACTGGATCCGACCCAATGGAATGCCATGCTTCAGCTTGTGAGTGTCAGAATTACAGAATGATCCAGCACGTAGAATTGTGTAACACAGAGGACTGATAGGTAATGTATACCGGACCTTAGAATGGCTGGACTAACGTACCAAAAAATAGTCAGGAATAGCCGAGGTCAAGGGAAACAGAAAGAGACACAACGATAAGGAAAAGCCATGAGTCAGGGATGCCAGAAAACAGGGAAGTCAAAAGCAATGCCAAATTTAAATAACCAGAATTACCAGAATCAATAACGCGCTCTCGGACAACCACAAGGGAAACCACGACAGGGCACTGAGCAGGATGAGAACTGGGCCTAAATACCCCTCCTCTAGGTCTGATAGGCTGTAACCGGCCTTTGACCCCAAAGGCAGTCACCAGGTTCCCATTTGCATAATTGCTGCTCAGCATTAACCTTTCTGTGGATTTGGTTGCTGCTCGGCACAACTTTTCCTGTGCGGACAGTAAATGTCATTAACCACATTTTTATAAGCGGATGAATACGTGACATTACCCCCCACCTGAAGAACGCCCACCGGGCGGGCAGGACCAGATTTGAGAGGAAATTTGGCATGAAAATAGCGAATCTTGCGGCCAGCATGTATATCAGATGCCGGAACCCAAGAACGATTGGCTGGTCCATAACCTTTCCAATCCACCAAGTACTGTAAAGTGTCCCGAGAAAACCTGGAATCAATTATGGAGGAGACCTCATACTCTTCCTGTCCAGAAACAACTAAGGGAGGAGGAGGGACACTTGAGACAGTATATTTATTGCAAACAAGAGGTTTGAGAAAGGACACATGAAAGGTATTAGGAATTTTCAAGGAGGCTGGAAGGGCTAGAGAGTACGCAACAGGATTGATCCTACGAAGGACACGAAAAAGTACAAGGAACCTAGGAGCAAATTTCATGCTAGGGACTTTGAGCCTGATGTTACGAGAAGATAACCAAACCCTCTCACCCACTTGGTAAACAGGATTGGCACCTCGACGTGTATCAGCAAAATGCTTGAAACGGTCAGCAGCAGTACCCAGAGAAGATTGAACTTTAACCCAGGTATCACGGATGGAAGCCAGACAGTCATCCAAAGCAGGAATAGCCGTGTCAGAAAAAACAGCCGGTAGGACAATAGGATGCCGGCCATTATTAACAAAAAATGGACCCAGAGGAGTCATGGTCAGCATTGTTCCTAGCAAACTCGGCCCATGGTAATAATTCGGACCAATTGTCTTGAGTGCTATTAATGAAACAACGCAAGTATAACTCCAAAGACTGGTTAGCCCTCTCAGCTGTATCATTAGTCTGGGGGTGGTAAGAGGATGAAAAAGACAATTCAATCCCCAATTGCTTATTGAAAGCCCTCCAAAACCGGGATACAAACTGAGAACCTCTATCAGATACAATATTGTGAGGAACGCCATGCAGACGGACATTCTCACGTTTAAAGATCAGTACCAGGTCTTGAGATGACGGTAATTTCTTGAGAGGGATGAAGTGAGCCATTTTAGAAAAATGGTCAACAACCATGAGAATAGTGGTATGACCATTAGAACTAGGAAGTTCTACAATGAAATCCATAGACAAGTGGGACCATGGGACCTCAGGACCGGGAAGATGTTGTAACAAGCCACAAGGGAGTCTATGAGGTACTTTGGAAACCGCATAAACAGAACAAGCCTGCACATACTCCTGAACATCCTTCCTGAGGCAATCCCACCAGAATGACCTCATGATAGCAGAAGTGGATTTATGAATACCTGGGTGACCAGCAGACACATTGTCGTGAAACACCTTCATGATATTAACCCTTTCCCCTAATGGAATGAACAATTTGTCCTGAGGTTTACCGCAGGGAGCCTGAGACTGAGCCTCCATGATGGAGCCTAGCAGCGGAGAGGACAATGAAAGGATAGTGGAAGCAATGATACATTCCTGGGGAATGATATGGGACTTTTCTTGCTCTTGTATAGACTCGGTATCAAACTGTCTGGATAAGGCGTCAACCTTGACATTTTTAGAACCAGGTCTATGCCAGAAAACAGGGAAGTCAAAAACAATGCCAAAGTCAAATAACCAGAATTACCAGAATCAATAACACGCTCTCGGACAACCACAAGGGAAACCACGACAGGGCACTGAGCAGGATGAGAACTGGGCCTAAATACCCTCCTCTAGGTCTGATAGGCTGTAACCGGCCTTTGACCCCAAAGTCAGTTACCAGGTTTCATTTGCATAATTGCTGCTCAGCATTAATCCTTCTGTGGATTTGGTTGCTGCTCAGCACAACTTTTCCTGTGTGGACAGTAAATGTCATTAACTACATTTTTATAAGCGGATGAATACGTGACAGTGAGGACTCCCCCCGCTGATAGAGTTTGCTTCTATGATCATCCGGTTGTGCTTCCCTGTTGTTGAAGTGTTAGTAGAGAAAAGTTCTGCGTTGTCTTCTCATTAGACATTATCGCTGTTCTTGGTTACGGACGTTATTTTGTAGTGTTGCATCTTCAGAAAGAGGGAAATGGAAGGGAAGTGCTGCCTATTATACTGGGACTTGAGCGCGGAGGGGCCTATGTTACTGTATATTCATTATTTTTTCATTCTGTTTGTATTCTTTGCTGCTATTGGTGGACAGTAAAGAAAGGGATATGCAATACTCGCCTCCGTGTCTTTAATAAAATCATGACTTTTCGTCTTGTAATAGCAAAATCATGCAATTTGCTACAATTTGTTTTTTTAGTGAATATACGCCTTTAATGAGAAAACTTGAATTAAATATGACAGAAAATTCAAGTATGACATTATGCAAATAAAAAGTTTTTTATTTTTTTATTTTTTTGCAAAACAAATCTCATTCTTGTATTATGTAAACAGTTTTTTTTTGTGTGTGTGTGTGTGTGTGTGTGTGATAATCTAAGATCATTCTGGGTCTTTTAGTGTGAGGAGTGTTTTTTTTTAGTATTGTGATATTCCACCTGTACCAGCATAACATACAGTATTTATACCTGTACTGAAAATACACATATGTTTTATGTTTATCTACTGTGTTCTGAGCACACGTAGGAACAAAAGCAGTTACATACATTTACATGTATGTGTGTATGTATGTATGTTTATGTATATATATATATATGTATGTATACTCACATATACACGCACACAGAGAATGAAAAATAAACTGTTTCAACTAGCAGTCAAGGAGAAAGGATATTTAATATTGAATTTTCTTTTTGAAATGTGGAAAGTTTTAGACACAATCCGGCCTGTGTTTAAGTCATTAAAACATCTTTAAGCATTTTCTGGTTTTCGTTTTCTTAGCTGCAGCCCTTTCCTGGAATGTATTTTATTTTTCTTAAAGTCGGTTAAAGAAAAATGCATTTCCAACAGTTTTTCTTTTTTACATATATATGTATTTTCTTTTCTTTTTTTTTTTTTTTTTTTGAGCAGGAGAACAGACGCGCCAGTGTTTTACTTATAATCCAGGAATCCATTTTGTCCTTTTATGGAGTTTGAACTTGCTTACAGGATGTATCGAAAGCAGGCTCATCTGCAGAGTGATGAGGTTAAGCGGTTGCTGTGTTAATACCTACATAAAGAATTACGTAGATAATGAAGAGCATTTTGCACCAGTTTATACAAATCACAAGAGACATGTCACTTTTTTTGAGAATGAAAACGTTGCAAGCTTACAGTAAAAACAAGGGAGCAATGTACAACTGGAAATATGTGTGAGAAAAGCAGTGTTAAAATAAGCCTGCAAGATGTTTGTAGCCATTTCTCACATACATACTGACAATGTTTACAATGTAGACCTTTCAATTCTCACCCTTAATAGTTACTCCCTAAAGGAATATGTATATAGGCTTTGTCAAGGAACTGCCTGTTAAACGTCAGCTGATAAAGTCTGAGGTGCGCTTAGTGAAATTATATCTGCCACATTTTATTCTGACAGGGTCCACATCTGTAAACACAGCTTAAAGGGGAACTGTCATTTCTCTGGAAATAACAACACGGAGTACAGCATTGAAAATTGTCTATAACTTAATAACTTAAAAAATAAATAAATAAATAAAAGCTTTATTTCCTTTTACCATTTATATTAAAGATTGGCATCAAGACTGAGTCCTGTCCAGGCACAGCCAGAGCACACAATGCAAATGAGGAGGAGAAATAGAAACATTGTTTTTTTTTTTATATTTCCTCTTTGCTGTATACTTTCTCTGTGCTCACTGCCACATGACCAAGCTTATGCCAATAATTGACAGGAAGCTAAAATGGACACCGTGTGGACGTATATTAATTTCTACATTTAATCAAATTGCATGTTTGTCAGCTGCAGAGGATGAGTAAATACAATAATAAAGATCTCGAAGTATTGTTTCTACAATTATTGCACCACCAACTAGTTAATAAGTTGCTATAGGTAGCTATAGGTTATAAAAAACAAACAAAAAAAACAAAACACAACCACAAACTCAATCATATTTATAATTCGATTTACATCGGCACAATTTACCTTGATACATGATGCCATGCATACTATCGAAGAAATGCCTATGTACACAAACACTTCTATGGCATTCTCAAAGAATCTTCTTGGGACAATATTATACCTACCTCTCTATCCCCAGCATTTACTGGGTTAGAAAAAGGAGAACTGTTGCTATCAGAATTGAGATAGTACCCCTTTAACTACTTTTTAAAGGCACTGCCTAGTGATTAACATATAAAAAAAGCAAAAAATTAAAAAAGCACCAGACATTAACTACAGCTAGTAATAACAGTAATAATGAAACCCCAGTGTGTTTGTGAGAAGTCTAGGCCTAATTGTCTATTAGACTCAGTAACAATCTGTGCCTACAATAAAATTAAATACAAAACATTCTTGTTGAGTTTCTAAAATCAAGTGTTAACCCCAGACATTTCTTTGGAATTTTTTTTCCTATCCTGTGCTGGATGTCAGCTCTCATAAAGTCATGCTTTGTTTTGAGATGTAGGTTGTATAATGTATCTGATTGGGATCAGTCTCCGTGCACTGTTTACACAATGCATATTTTCCTTGCGTTTGTTGGTGCTGTCACTCTTTCGCTTAACTCTCCAGGAGTCATGTTACCTCTCTCTCTTTCTCTCTTTGCATCCATCCTGCCAGTGAAATAACCCACCTGTGTCTGAGAGGCCAGTCTGACATTCCTGGGAAAGTTTCTCCTCTATAAATGCCATAAAATGATTCCTTCATCTGGAGAAGTACTTATGTAAACTGATCCTGGGCAATCGTCTTCTGCTCGAGGCGGTTGTCATCATTAGAAAGCAGTTATCTGACGTTCGTCTTTGACTTCTCCACCTGACTCAGAACCTATATGAGCCTTTACAATTAGAGCGCATTCATTCAAAAATCCAGCACTAGTAATTTTTTTTCAGGATCCTGCCCCATTCTTTAGACAAATACATTCAGAATCCTGTACTATGAAAGGACAACTGCAAGCACCATAACCACTACTGCAATACAGCATGCTATACTGGTTATTTTGACAAGAGTGCCCTGGCACTCCTCCTCTCTTCCATTGCACATAGTCAATAATTTTAGAACAGATTGACTTCTTGCCTAGGGTCTGCCATGTGTTGCTTCCTATTGAGCCTGGAGGTACAGGGGTTAGCTTATTGGTTGAGAGTGATCAGCGGACACTGCAGGACATGGCTCAGGAGAGCTAACAGAAGCTCTTAAGCAGGAGTTTTCAGCTCTTCTGCTTGCTGGGAGGAGCTGGGAAGTGCGGTCGGTGTACTTCACATGGTTCTAAAATAGTTTGAGAGGCAAAAATAGTTGAGAAACTAACAATACACTAGTTAAGCAATGGAGAGCTTTGGGCTGTATGAACATAGTGTGGATTTCTAGTGTAGAAAGTCTGATGTGGTGCAAGACTTTCACCAACAGCTTTTTTCAGTATTGTGTTGGAGCAGCATTGGAGGTTATGGGGATGCTTTGTGAGCCAGTTTACACCACCCTGAGGTACAGGTTTTCATTTTAACTACCTTGTCCAGAGCTATAGAAAGGACAAAGTAATAAAAGGAAATAGATAGAATGGAACAGGACAATGTTCTGGTAGATATGGTCATTATTTCAGTAGGGGCACAGAACGTTCTTGTTTAATCTTCGTGCTCTTCCAGCACTGTCCCCTCACACGCTGTTTAGTGTTGCCGGGACCACAATGATGTCATAACCTGTCTTCCAGCATCAACGTAGGCGGCGCAGGCTGTCCACCTTCATTCTCCCCTCCAGACACAGCACATTCAGGCAGAGTAGGTACCTGCCATCCTAAAAGGCAGGTACCTACTGTGCCTTGGTGCACAGCTGGCCACCTCGTGGCATACCCCCTGGAGACACGCACAGGTTGAGAACCTGTGATCTGTATTAATCATTAACAATGTGTGAATCGCTTCCAAAACCTTTCACAACTACGGGGAGATGGGATGTGATACACATCAAATTCCATCTCTGTAAGAGGCAGCTTCAATAAAGTGGAATATGGAATTGGAGGTCACAGGCAAAGGTCAGGGCTGGAGTAAGAGATGCAGAATTGTGGTTTCAAAATGGGATTAAGATTTAGGTTCAGCTGTAGGCTCACAAGGACCTCAAAGCATGCAGAAAAGATTACTAGCCAGGTCATAGTTCAATGCCATAACACTGTACAATTTGCAGTAATTACGAAGCATTCTAGTTCACTATAAAATCTAATTCAGGCAACAGCAGAGTATAAACATCAATGGGGTCATTCATTAAACAAGGCATTATAGAGAATTGACAAGGGAATTGAAACATTTAGGTCTAAATAGCTGAATTGGAAATTTGAAAATTTTAGCAGATTAGCTTAAAATAATTGATACCTCTTGACAATTTCCACAATCTCCAGTACAATGAAGAGATTCAGAAGAATACAAGACTACATCTAGACTAAGACTACATCTAGATTAAGTTAATTCCAAAAAAAATAAAAAATGGGTATCTGAAATGTATCTGAAAGTATGTGAAATCTGAAATGAATTTTCAAATCAGTGCTATTCTAGTATGAATTGGCTATTTCCAAGTCCAACTCATCACTTCAAGGGAATGATTTTGAGAAATCGTGGTGCAAGTGCCAACTTACAGCTATAAACAGCTAAATCCTTGCTATTTACAGACATAACACTGACAGCCATGACAAAAAAACAAACACACTGTGTGAAAACAGCCTGGTTGGTCTGGGTTCTTTTTTGTTGATTGCAGTTGTTTTTTTTTAAATTAATTTATCCATAGGTTTCCACAATTGGATCAGGTTATGATGACATTTGATTTTGGTTTATGTTTTAATGGTGAATAAAAATAAACTTTAAGCAAGAATTTGACAGTACGGTATGAATTATTTTTTATTTTACAGTTAAAAAAAAAAATATATATATATATATATATATATATATTTGAGCACATCCATCACCCAACATCTAGTACATGGGTGTCAAACGCATTTGTTCTGGAGGGCCAAACTGTTCACCGAAACTGGTATGGAGGGCAGAATGCATAAAAGTTATGTACACACACGCACGATGGATAAAGCATGATTGGCTATATGCTACATGTGGGAGTGTGAGATGTGAGGAAGTGGGTGGTGACAGATTAGACTGACCTCAGTGCCACTTAGGAGCCGGGCCAGCAACAAGTTTCCTGCTTCCTCCTGTTGCTGGGCCTGCTGGATTTTCTGCCTGGGTCCCTGGATGCTGGATCCTGGTTGTTACAGCCATCCTGTCTGCCCTCAGGGCTGGAACTGCTGCTGCATACGGTGGCCTCCTCCTTCCCCAGCAGCCTGGCGGTGAGGTTCCCCTCCCCAGCGGTCTGGTTCCCCATGGGCACCCTTCCTGTGTCTCCCTCCCTGGACACCCTCCATGTGTCTCCCTCTCTGGGCACCCACCCTGTGTCTCTCTCCCTGTGTCTCTCTCCCTAGTGTCTCCCTTCCCAGTGTCTCCCTTCCCAGTGTCTCCCTTCCCAGTGTCTCCCTCCCTGGACTCCCTGTCTGTGGCTCCCTGTCTGTGGCTCCCACCCTGGGCTCCCTCCCAGTGGCTCCCTCCATGGGCTCTGTGTGCCCCAACTCTCCTCCTCGGGCAGGATCTGCAGCCCGAGTCTTCACCTGGGCCGCGCGCCTGGACCACGTGGCGCGCGGCCTGCTCCGCACCCGGTCCTTCCGCCGCCCCTGCTGTCCGGGCGGCGGCATCTGAAGTGGTAATGGGGGGCGGAAGCACGGCAATCGACCCGGGCGGCGTGTGGGATGCCGCCCGGGGTCCTCCCCTCTCGGCCGGCAGTGGTAAGTGGGCCCCCTGTGGGGCTCGCGGGGTGGCTCTCAGCCACTGCCGCCGGGTGGGGGGTGGTTCTGGAGTATAGGGGCTATACTTGCTCCCTCCCCTCTATTATTATTGTGTCCCCCTTTATTGCTGTGTCCCCCTTATTCTGTCTCCCCCCCCTTTATTTCTGTGTCCCCCCCTTATTACTGTGTCCCCCCTTTTTTCATTGTTGTCCCCCCCCCTATTATTGCCCCCCCTCCTTGCTGTTCTTCTTTGCCCCCCCCCCCCCCCCACCCCTCTCCTTACCTGTCTCGGCAGCCTCCTGTCCTGGAGCGTTGGCTCTTCCTCTCTCCACTGCTGCTTCAGGCTTTGGGTGCAGTTGCCGGATCCGTCCAGCAGGTGGCGTCTGAAGCTCCAGTTGCCATGGGAACTGCGCTGCAGGTGATGAACTCCTTTTTTCATGCTGCTGTCTCTTCTATGGTGCCGCCAGCGGTTCCTGTAATGTTTTCCTGCGCTGGCTGGGGCGCCTGCGCTATGCTGGTTCATGTTGGGTTTATTAAAAATATATATATATATATATAAATAAATAAAAAAAAATAGATAAATAAAAAATATATAATTTTCTAAAACCTACACAAACAAAAAATCAAAGAGTCAGCCGCGCTCAGTGTAGTACTCTACTGGCGCGACAGTGCGTCCACCGATGGGTGTGGGGCAGTGCGCTTGGTCCTCAGCGCGGCGATTGGAGGGGAGTTGGGCCTCTTCCTCATTGGGGGCTGCACCACATCGTGGTGGGGGCTCACTCTGCCTCCTGCTGTTTCAAGAGGGATAAGTACGGGGAGAAAGGGGACATGGGGGCGCAGGGCAGCGACGCCAGTGCGCATAAGCGCAATGTGCCCGTGGCTCAACCGCTACTGGAATTGGCAGGCCATGGGGCTCCTGCTGGAGGGGGTCACCCGAGGCTTCGGGATCCCTTTCTCGGAGCGCCCGGCTTCGGGGCGGTGTGGACCTTGAAGGAAAGGTTAAAGATCTTCGTATGTATAGATTGGTGAAAGTCAAAATGGGGATATGATAGACAGTTTAAATACTTAAGGGAAATCAATACAGTAGGGAGGAGACTATGTTTAAAAGAAGTAAAACTTCCGCAATAAGAATACATAGTCCTAAATTAGAGGGGCGAAGGTTTCACAATCATTAACGGAAGGGTAGTGGATGCGTGGACTAGCCTTCCTGCTGCAGTAGTAGAGGAGTCTAGTGGGTGTGGGATATGCGTAAAGCTGTCCTACCTATAAGATAAGGCCAGGGACTAATGTCAGTGGTTAGGAAATTTTGCTGACTGGATGGGCCGAATGGTCCTTATCTGCCGTCACATTCTATGTTATGTTTCTAAGTCTGTGCTCGACTTCCCGCAGATGGTGCTGGATAAGCTCCTGCGGGAGGTAGCTTTGGGGTGGTTCGCGGGGTCAGTTGAGGCCCTGTCGCTCCCCAAGTTGCAGGTCCCCCTTGGGCCTGGTGCCCAAGTGGGAGGCAGGGGATTTTTCGTCTGTTCATCGTTTGCCCTGCCCTCAAGGGCTATTGGTGAAAGATGTCGGGCGTCCTAGGCATCCTTCGATGCTGCGGTACGCATGGTCGGGTCAGTGGGCCCTGGGGCTTTGCTAACGAAGTCCGACATCAGAGCCACGTTTCGCTTGTTGCCAGTTCATATGGATTGTCATCAACTCCTGGGTGGTGGGTTTGTGGTCGGTATTATGTGGATACGTGCTTCCCGATGGGTTGTTCGTTACCTGCTTTTACGATGAGTGCGTCGGCGCTTTCCTGGAGTGGGTGGTGCGGCAGGAGGCAAGGATTGGCTTGTTGCTGCATTACCTTGATGGCTTTTGTGTGTGGGCCTTCGCTAACTTGTTGACTCTTGCAGACTTGACCAGGAATTCTTGCCTTCCTGGAGCTTTTCCATTGTGGTGGCATTGGATTTGTGGGGTCGGGAGCTACAGGACCGTCGGATCGTTATTTACTGTGCCAGGTGATTATGTCCAGGTGATTAGCCAGCTCTCGGCTCCCCCCTTTTCTCTTTTGGCACTTCCCCTGCTCCAGCGTCTGGTGCTCTGGTGCCCGTGTCTTCATGTGTCGTGTAGGTCCGGTTCCTCTTGGGCCAAAGTACCCCAGGGTATGGGTGAAATGGCAGGCACGGGAGTCAGAGGTGGGTGTATTTGCGGGTTCGCCTGTTCGTTACAAGGTCTGTTGTGACTGCTGGAGCGTTTGGGTTTCGGCGGATATGTCGTCCTCCAGGGTGTCCTTACGCGTGTCCAGTTTAGTTTTCTGGTTAAGTCCCAGGGTTGGGTGGCTGTCGCCACGGAGTTTCTGGTATGGCATGCGGTGTAGGGCCCGTGCAGGGGTCGGTTTTTGTTGATCCAAAGAGGCCGGTTTTGGGGGCCCTATGGGCACAATTGTGCCAGGTGCTCCCAGAGGTATGCCTGTTGTTTCTTCATTTTGTTGGGGCCATGAGGATTGGGGTATTGGTGGGTCCGAACTGGTCAGCAGGTAGGGGAGGATTCTGTTTGCGGATGTCCGGGATGGTCAGGACCTGGTGTCCTTCAAGACTCGTCCATACAAGACCGACATCCGTTGCAAGGGCAGGTGGGTCCCGCTGGCAGCGGTCCCAGGATTGGACGCCTGTCTGGTCTGGGCGCTCAGGGAGTCCGCGGTACGGCCGTACCTGGCTGGCCCAATCGTGGTATACAAGGAGGGGAACTTCCTCTCCCATTTCAATTTGTTTGGCGGTCATTCTTTCCGCATTGGCACTGCAACGGAGGCCTCTCGGCTGGGTATGCTGAATCGGGATGTGCGGAGGATAAGAAGGTGGGACTCTAGGAGATTTGTTCCGGTGTGCAGGACGCTGTTTTGCTTCGTTGATTGTTTTCCTTCTCGGGGCGGATGATTGAGCACTCGACGAGGAACTATTGGCGGCAAGCATACATCTGGAGTGCGTTGGGGTGCTGCCGCGAAGGGTTCATCCGTTGGGTTTCACGGTTCGTTATAGGGGTTTTGGGGGATGCCCATTTCATCAGGTTTTGAGAAGGAGGCGGCAGATTGGTTGCGGGCGGATGGGGTTCATTTGTCTGGGGTCGGGCTTGACCGTTTTAATCTGGCCATTCGAGAGACGGTGGAACAGGCCATGGTTGGTTTGTTAGGGGTCCCCCGCTGATTTTAGGCTTAAAACAGCGGGGTTGTGGCGGGGGTGTGTCCTTGCCAAATAAGGGATGGTTTGGTAGATTAGATGAAAAAGGGGGATAATGGCCGGGTCTCATCCTCCCCCTGTCTCTTATGGTGAACCTGGAGGAGGTACCAGGTTGGACGTGTCCCCACTGGGTTGTAAGTCGACCAGTGGGGAGCATTATGGTTGGGCCCCACAGAGTGGGTGGGGAGCCCTGAAAAGGAAGATGTTTTTATTATGCCGAGGGGGGAGGTGAGAGCCTTGGGGAAGTTAGATTGGCAAGGACGGTTTCTTCGGTTACTGTATGACTATATGCAAATTGTTTATGTTAATTTATGATAATTTATGATAATTATTATTTCGTTATATGTTAAAAGGAGTTATACAGTATTTGGTTGTGTTAATAAATGCTGTGGCCTGTTTTCTCCAAGAAGTTGTCTGTCGTTATTTGAAGGGGTAAATTATGGTTTTATGGGGGATGAAGGGAATGCTATCCAATGCCCACTACGTACATACATGTAATTTATAACTTTCTTACAACAATACAAATGTGCTTGGTGGATAATGTTGGCATTTGAATACAGGGTTGCATTTGTGTGCAGCATTGGTGTTTTAATGCAGGGGTATGTTTGTGTGCATTGTTGGTGTTTAAAAGCTGGAGTGTATTTGTGGGCAGTGTTGGTGTTTGAATGTTGGGATGTATGCACTGTTGCACACACACTCAGTTACATACAGTCACAGGTATATTATTATTATTATTGGCATTTATACAGTGAAAACTTATACCACAGTGCTTTACAATATTATAAAAGGGGAACATTTTAAAAGAAATAAGGCAATTACAAAATGTTACAGGGACAATAGGTTCATGAGGACCCTGCTCAAATGAGCTTACAAGGTAGAGGAGGTGAAGTATAAAAACACAATAGCAAGGACATCGAGGGGTATAGCAACCAAACAATAAGGTGGAAAAGTAGCAGAACTGGAGGTGAAAGTGCAGTGTGACCCTTTAAAAGCGTGCAAAAGACAGGTTTGCAAATTGTGGTCATCGGCATACAGGTGGTAGCAAAAAAAAAAAAAAAAAGAAGAACAATAATAGAGTCTGGGGGACTCCAACCAAGACAAGATAAGGGAGTAGGTGTCATTAGAAAAGGAGACATTGAGTGAACGTTGGAAAAGATAGGAGGAGAACCACAAGAGCACACTGTCACAGAGACCAAGGGATTGAAGAATTTGAAGAAGGAGGACATGAACAACAGTATCAAAGGCAGAGGTCAAGAAGAATTTGTATAATGTAGTCTCCTTTGGATTTAGCCACAATTAGATCATTTGTAACTTTAATAACCGCTTCCTAGCCTCTTGCAGGGACCCTGGAATGCTTCAGCCCCAGTTGCCAAAGGTTGGAGCTTTTCTACTTGACCAGGCAGCAGCTCTCCTTCCAGGCAGATAACGTCCCCTCTGCCTCTTCCTCTGCAGCCCTTCTTCCAGGCAGGTATCTACATCCACCTGTATTGGTATATGTAACT
Organism: Pelobates fuscus; assembly: GCF_036172605.1. NCBI lineage: Eukaryota > Metazoa > Chordata > Amphibia > Anura > Pelobatidae > Pelobates > Pelobates fuscus. Next base: position 164,609,038 of record NC_086317.1, on the reverse strand, counting down.
CTTGTCTTAGAAGGATCCTGCTACCAGCAAACAGGTCCAAGACCTCTGTCACTAGGAGCCCCACAAATTCACACAGGACAAAAGTTCCAAAAGGAACTTACATGTAAAACTTTATTTTACTTGGGACTAGCCCATATGATCATTACATAAACATTGCTGTGACAACTCAATAAAAAATATAAACAGTCAAATCATAGCAGATAACATACAGTAACTTATTATAACACAATGACATATGTATAAAGGGGTAAGGCAAACAACAATTAATAGAACATATCTCTCCTGCTTGCAAATTAAGCAGTATGCAAATCTACCCGAATATGCAAATTAACCAGCCTTGCTATTCAGGTAGTGCATATTGAGGGCACTAAACAAGCTTCATAGCCAAATCCACCTAGTTGGTAACAATCCTCTAGCAGTACTGGAGAGAAGGCAATACATTTAACAGTATACTCACACACACACACAATATAAACAATACATTACACACACCCTGCACCTATAATGGGTAAAAGGTGACTAAAATATAAGAAAAGTAAAACAACCTACAAAAATAGTTTTTTCTGAAGGTACAGGTGATGGGGACCGTCAAATATGGTAATAGTAACATCCCCTGGATTTTGGTCAAAAGTAACATCCCCAGGATGTACTTGGAGACCAGAGTTGAGAAGTATTGATTGACCTGTGAGAGGCCCTGGCTGATGTTGGGGGGATATGTGAAGGGCAGCACTGGGAACTTCACTAGGTGCTCGATTCCAGGTAAGTAAAAGGCTTCTTTTTGTAGATTATACTGCAAGATATGGGAATCTACAGGGGTAAAAAGGGGTTGGACTAAGCATTTAAACTACAATAAATGAAATCAGTCCGTATAAATATGATACATTGTTCTTGTTCTAAATTACATTTTAGCTGTATAAATTGTTATTAGTAAAGCCCCTAAATTATCTCAGAACAGCCCGTCCCTGGCCACAGCCCTCTCACACCTAAAAAATTAATTTAAATGTTCCGCTTTTTCCATTTGGAATGTTGGGAGATATGTGCTGGGTCCACTAACCTAAACTGTACACATAATTGAATGTTTTAAAATCTGCAATTTGAATTCCTTACAATTCTCAATTTAGTAAATAAACAGTTAACGATGCTCTGAAATATTGGCCATAGTTGGGTATTGGTTAGTAGTGAATAGTCCTAAGCTAAACATGGATAGGGATGACCAAAAAGTAGATGAAAACAGGGTTGATCTATGCACCTTTCACCTGGCTCAAAGATCACAGCAATGCTTTGGACACCCAACATATGCTTCCCAGTCATGTCCACATTGCTAATGTTAAGATATGCCATTATTTATGTCCATATTACATGCAGAAAACACTGCTTTCAGAATATCTCTGAGCTAAAGCTGTGCAAGGATAGGATTGCATCAAGCGATACCAGATGTGATTAATTGACTATTTCAATAGACAATTGGGCCATAAGTCAATTATTATGAAGGTATCATTCCAAAAGTAGAATCTTCAAATACATAATATATGTATTCATTTTGGTGATTTCATTCATTTGCAAGAAGATTTCATTTAGTTGGTAATTTCCTTTGATGACCAACTGAATTCGACAAAAGATTTCATTAAACCATTGGCAACAGTAGTCAACAGAGCTCATTATTCAAATAAATGAATCTCATTAATTTCATACTACTGCTCAGGCAATGTTTTATAGATTATGAGTTTTTTTTATACTGCAATATCTAGAGTTATCTTTCTTGTAAATATACATGGTTGATTTTGTGGAATTTAGAATAGACTGAGTATAACGGCATGGTCCAAACGATGGTAATCAGTATGAACTGAACATACAAATTATTTACGTAGAATGTCCTACTGCTATATATTAGGTATGTTTAATCCCTTCTTTTATTTTATTATGGAGATAAAAAGATTAAAAAGATAATTATTTCTGAATGTCCCATTATTATCATATCTATAGTGTGCATTTTACAGATAGTTTTCATTAGTACGTAATATATGTATTATGTTAAATTATGTTTTGCTCATGAATGGAACTGCTTGCATAGTATTGTTTATAATGATTCTAGATATCTAGATGAGCACTAAATATAGATTGTGTAGTTAAGCAGTTGTATGCTTTTTCATAGACACTCCAAGGACCATAACCACTGCAGCCCTTACACTCTCCAGTGTAGTTTGTAAAACTGTTTTCAAATGGTTTGACAACTTATCTCCTGGGATCCGCTGGGAGACTTTCCCTTGAGATCCCAGAAGCTCCTATAAGGAGCTTTTGTTAGCAGTCCTGACCTCAGCCCCGCAGTGGATGGATCAAGTAAAGGATACATAAACTGCAGTATACACTATGGGAATATAATGTCATCTTGGTGTTCTGGAGTCATTATAAACCACATGACCCTCCCTCTCTTGCTTTATTACAATGTCTCGAAAACCTGTCCTGTCTCCTTCTATCTCTGGACAAAATACAGGTTGGTGGTGAGTGGGTCATAAACCAGATTGCTTTATTCAGTGTAATGCATAGATAGCTTAATTATTAAGATTTCATGCATGACTTTTATCACCATGTTAGTTTAAATTAGAGTGTCCTTTTACAAGGCATATCCCAAGATGGCATTATTTTCCCACAATGCACACTACATTAATATGTATTCTCTATTTATGACATGATCTTTTTTTAATATGCAGAATAATATTTAAAATCTTATATGGCACAGTTATGTGATATAACCATACTGCAGTTTAATGCCCAATGTTCAGTGAAAAACAAGGGCATACTCTTTATGGACTGCCTCGGGATTGTGGGATTTCCTCTACCATCTAATGTGTTTTTTCTGAAATATGTTAGCAGTATAACTCCCACCACCTCTGGACAGTCATAACAGGAATATACTGATGCAACTATCATGGCTGCTGCCTAATGTACATGTGAGCCATACTCCCATCCTTAACTTCTAGTTGCCTTGACCCCTACCATTCCAGGCAGTGGAGGAGAGGGTCTGTGCCAGGAGGGTCCAAGCCAACCAAGCCAAGTCCAAGCCAACCAAGAGCAGCAATGCAAAGGCAAGTAATGGAGTGTATATTATAGTGGCGTTATTGTTTAGTATCATGGCAGTATAGTGTGATTCCATTGCAGGTTGAAGCAGCCTCTGGCTTATGTCTCTTGTTTTGGCACACAAACAATAAACCATTTTTGTAAAAATCATCTAATATAAAAAATACATAACGTATACATAGCTTGTGTTGAGAATAATTAATGTCATCTCAGGCTTCTGGAGACATTCAAAAACCACTCGACCTTCAGTCTTATGTCTTATGATGTCTCCAGAACACCTTGATGAATTGGTTTCCACTTCCACTTCCTTCTCTTCAACTGTGTTTTGCTAATATACAGATCTGTATATTATCTGCTTCCTTACCTGTATATTAACTTTATTTTTACAAAATACTGTCAATTCAATATTTTGCTTTCTATTTTAGTCTTTTGTTCCCCTACAGAAATAGCTGTGTATTTATATTAATACGTGCATATTTTATATTATGTGTATTGCCAGTTTTGCTCAACAAAGCTTTTCTTTAACGATCTACCAGTCTCAGGTCATTTACTGACAAACAGAATAAACTATATTTATATGAATAACAGTTCTTTCTTGTGTGTTCAAACAAGATGCTCAAGGCATGGAGAAGTTGTTATCACTGTAATTGCTGTGTGTTGCACTTCTGACAATTATAAATCTCATCTCTCACACAATGAGAGAAGCAGAAATGTGTCCTGGGTAATCCTATAAACACACAGGCGAATGATAATATCATTTTTAATTACGGAGAAATGAGAGGGGGGCCATGATGCAAATGAGATTGCCGTGGGAGGTAAGGAGGGGGTCCCAAGCCCCCAATTGGCTTATCTCAGACAGCCTCCACCTTCTAGGAGAGAGCTGCGAAGAGTAATTTTAGTGGTGGAAATTGTTGCCACACGAGTGTCTCTGCCTTGGCAGGGTCACCGTCCCCCTGTGACACACCCTGTCATTTTAGATTAAGATATGCAAAACCGAGCCGCCTGCTAATTTTCTCTCAGTCCTGCAGCGGCCCTTTCCTTCGACTGTAATAAGAGGAAGCCTTAATTGGAGTCAACTGCTTGATTATGGTAATTGCTGCTGTCTAATGTGAGGGGGGGGGTGGAGGAAGGAAACTGCGGTCAGGCTGATCAATACAGCACCTCTTTGTGTGAGCAGTCCAGCTCTGTATAGAGATGGAATGGGCCTAAAATAACCTTCGTTGACCTTACCTTGACCTCTGTTTCTTTCTGACCACTTGTTGACCTTCGAATTCCAGATGGAATCACGGCCTTTCTTAGCAACATACACTGAACTCACAATAAAGTGAAAGCAATCAGATGTTTGACACGTTGTCTGCCATGTGTTACATTATTTGACGAATAATTTAGGGTGTGTAATGAAGCTTTCAGGACTTGGAAGTCCAACTACAAATCTTGTCAAGTAAATGTCACAATATCCATAAAACATATTTTAGAAGGTGTTTCAGAAAGCTGTGTTAGCAGAGGTCAAACCTGCAACATATCTTAGATAATGTCGATTAAAGTGTAGATTTGTTGAAATGTTTTATATGAATACTGGGGGGGGGGGTGTTATTCACTAAATTGCTCCACCGTCTGTTAATGAATATGATTATAGATGTTTACACAAGGTGTAATATTTTCTTGACTATTTTTGTGATATCTCCCAGGGATTCAAATCCTAGTGTGTTTTGGGCCTACATATTTCTTTCATTCTTTTTTGCCGTCAAATGCTTTGCAACCTCACAATTAGGGAAATGTATCAGTTTGTTTTTCTAATTCTGTTAATATATTGATTGTACTTATTAAAGTTAGTAAAATATTTATGATTCTCTTGAATTCCACCAGTTTTTGCAGATATGTCCTTTTCAAAAGCCTTATAAATTTAGTGTGGTGGAAAAATTCTGCATAATTTCAGTCAAAAAAATGCATACATTTGTAGCATTGCAGCAAAAAATGGCATATGCTTTTAAAAAATGTTTATGGCGCAAAAAAAGCTGGAAAAATCTGTAAAATTTAAAAAATTACGCTAAAGATTTGCTGAAAATTAGACCTAAACATATCAGTGACACTATTACATCTTCCCTTGTGTAATTTATTCAATAGGTACACCAAGCACCCATACATATTTGTTGCAATGTTTAGGTTAAATTGCAGTTAGCTGTGCTGGGTTGATTTTTTTAATTTAATTTATTCAGAAAGTACAGCGCATGATGTAATGTCTTACAAGTTATATCTTAGATGTTCACTTTTTTTACAGTAGAAAGCTAGTAATTCAATCATATCTTTTATAGACCCTTATTGTGCCTTTAAATCCCTACTTATAAGATGTTAAACATTGCTACAGAAAGTTAAAGAGACACTATAGGTATTAAAACTATTTTAGCGTAATGAAGCAGTTTGGGTGTCTAGATAATGTCCCATCAATCTCATTGCTCAATTTTCGGCCATTTAGGAGTAAATCAGATTTGTTTCTGTCCATCCTGTATTAGCAAAACTTTACTTGGGTGTGACTCACACAGTCTGCATGAATCAGATGTTGATTTAATAGTTTTTATCTCCTGCTCTGTAAATTGAACTTTAATTAAACATAGAAGACTACTGCAGGTTCTAGAAGGCTTTTAACATAAGAAAATAAGAAGTTCGAAATTAAATAGACTATGCAATAAAGGATGTTTAAACATTGGAAGTTTCTTTACAGAAAGTGTTTAGGAAGTCACATGCAAGTCACATGCAGGGAGGTGTGACTAGGGCTGCATAAACAAAGTGATTTAACTACTAAATGTCAGTGATTTCAGCAGTAAGACTGTAGGCGCATTATCTATACACCAAAACTGCTTTATTAAGCTAAAGATGTCTTGAGGTCTATGGTGTACCTTTAAGTAACCATGTTTCACTTCCTAGCTTGTTTAGAGCTCATTGCATAAGCTACAATAATTAAAGCATTTTTATTTATTGTTTTTACATATAATTCTGGATATAAAGGTGCGGCCTAAAACATATTTAAGTAACTTTTACTAGTATATAAATATTTAAAAGCCTTCTAATACCACATTGTCTGATATAAAGCTATTTAAAGGGACACTTTAGGCACCCAGGCCACTTCAGCTTATTGAAATGGTCTGAGTGCACTATCCCTGTCATTTTAACCCTGCAATTGAAATTATTACAGCTATTGATAAACTGCAATAATTACCTTGCAGGGTTAACTCCACCTCTAGTGGCTGTCTACAAGACACTCACTGGAGGCGCTTCCAGGTCCAGTACCAGCTAAAACTCCTAATGCGATCGCAGTGCTCGCCACGCAACGTCAGTCAACAGTCTCCAACGTCAGTCAACAGTAAAGGATGCTGGATTCAGGTGACAAATTTTTTTTTTTTTTTATTATTCTTTATTTTTGCTGTGCAGGTAGGTACATTATATCAACGGTCGCCACAACAGCGTAATTCAAGATACAGAACATTGTGACTGTGGCATGAGAATTCACACAATTTTATGTTTTTTAAGCATGCTTAACTAGACAGATTGATGAAGTAAGATTAGCTAACATACAATGATATAAACTGACGATTAGTTATTAATTCTAGTTCTGCTATGCTATCGTAGTCATACTGTATAAGCACGGTTTGCAGTTTAGCAGTAACTAAATGAAATAATACATATAAAAGTTAAACTATGTGTATTTAAGCTAAGAAACGCCAAACAGCAGTTAATATTGCTAGAGTTAGCCTACGTTGTGTAGTCATGTTTCTATTCCTAAGCATAAAGATGCCCTGCATAAAATCCAGGGTAAGACGCTTTGAAGGTCTCAAGTGGGTTAATAAAACCACATATTGCAGTGCGCCTCTAGGCAGTATCATGGTACCCGGTGTAGTATTAAGGTTGGGGTGGCCCTCACAGGGAGCGTGTATGGGTGGCGGGCATATAGCCAGTGAGGTGTGTGAGGGATGTAGCAAGCATGTGGGATTCTCCACTCTATGTGATTGTGGTACAAACGTGTGGGTGTTTCTGGCTGTGCGTGGTTAGGTGTGGTGCGAGGCGACCCCTTGTGCCTGCAGCCCGAGTGCTGCATATGTGTGAGAAAGTACCGTATGTCTGGTTAGGTCCCAATGGTAGGAGCCGGTGTCGTTGTGGTCGGGTGGTGTGTGTGGCTCCGCTGCCTAAACGGCCTGGGAGGTCATGGTAGCAGCAGAGGTTGAGTGCGGTTAAGTGTTGCCTAGCGGCCTCAGTGTGACCCTTAGTGTGTGAGAGCCTCTATGGCGAGTGTAAAACCAGATTGCGTCCCTAAAACATATAGTCAAACCAAAATATTCAAACTTAAAAGCCGACTTAGAATGGTGAAAAGGCAAGGGTATGAGCGGCTGGTGTGGCTTAGGCGTCCCCTTTTAAAGTGCTCAGGTAGTGGCTACAGTCTGTGCAGCGCGAGCAGGTCCACTTGGAACAAAAGTCTCGGAGGTAGCCGGATTCCACTTGTGGAGCTTGGAAGTTGTGCGGGGTCGCTGTATAGAGTCTACTGGAAGGCCCAGGGTGGAGAGGTGTGTCTCCGCCTCCTGCAGATCCGCTATGAGGTATGTGGTTTTTCCCTGGAGCACTTGAAGCTTGTGGGGTGAGCGCCATTGGTATCTAATGTTGTGCGCGCGGAGTAGGGTGGTGAAAGGTCTAAGGGTTGAGCGCCAGGCCATAGTCCCTCTAGATAAATCTGTGTAGAATTAGAGGGTCATGTCCTCAAAGGTGAGCGGCGTGCTGCCCCTGATGGCGGTCATTACTGCTTCTTTGTCTTGTCGCTTTTGAAATTTGACAATTAAGTCCCTGGTTGCCGCTGATGGGCAAATCTATATATTTTACTAGCACATGAACAGTGGCGTACATACAGGGGTCGCAGGGGTCGCAGCTGCGACAAGGCCCGTCGCTCCAGGGGGCCCAGCCGCCCTGCGGACCCCTGCGACCGGGTGCCCGTCGCCATGTGTTGCAGCCCCGAGCCACGCGGTAAAACCGCCGGGTCCACACATGAAGGGGCCCATCGGGTGGCTCATGCTGTTAGGGCCACCCGATGGCTGTGGATTTGCAGGCGGTCTGGCCCCTGAGATGACTTCAGACGCTGGGAGGAAGTGATTGCCCCGGTCACTACTCCTACCTATCAGACAGAGCCGCGCGGGAGGAAGAGAGGAGGGAGTCAGAGTGGCAACTCTGACTCCCATCAGGCTGAGCCTCCAGGGAAGTCACCCTCCTGCATCTAAAAGTGGGGGGAGGGCACAGATCAGTTTTTTCATTGGGACCCCATGGATCGTGTGTACGCCACTGCACATGAATCACAAAATACATTATCAACCCTGTGTGAACACTGCACATCAAGCAATAAGAAAAACTACAATGAAACAAGCCATATATTAAGTAGTGCAAGTGGGAAGTCCAAATGAAGAATATTTTAGTCATTTACGAAGTTACATGGTGTGCCCCTGAGCATAGGCAAAGAAAAGAAAAAAACATGTTGGCAGAACAATTCTATATATTGGGCATAATTTGTAGGTTAAATATATCATACTATATTTTACTAACATAAATTGATAGACAGATGTTCTAAACACTGATTATTAAACCCCCTAAAAACTACAAAATATTATGGATATATAAATCTTTCACAATATTTTTTTAATACTATTATTCATGGACCAGTGACTGCTTCCAGCAAAGCTACAGTTCTCACTGGCACATATAAATGGAATATTCTATCTGGCCATCACGATCCTGATGTTTTAACTGCAAACGCTTTTTGTTTTAAATTTCCAACAGCAAGCACTTACCCTCATCTCTCCAGTAAGTGTCATACCATCGTTATAACATGAGAGTAATTAATAGCTACCATCAGTGAAAGAGCAATCAAGCTGCCCAACCAAGGGAGAGCCCACGGCTAAATTAGAATCATCAGTTCATCATTTTAATTATATCCCCTTTCTTTAACTTTCTTCCCTGCTTGCTCTTCATTTGCCTGTATCTAGGGCCTTATTTATGATGCAGATGTTACCCCTGTTAAAAACTCAAGCGGTGCTTTTAATTTAACATAGTTCAAGCGCACAGAATTTCCTCGTAACAGTTTTGAATTACAGATAAGCTTCAAGACATATGTGAAAATAACATCATATGCTATGTGTCACACTTTTGTATTTTCAGACTGTGCATGTATGTAATACACAGGTAAGTGGATATTTCCTTTTTATATTATTCTGACCTAAAGACCATACCTCACTTGTGGAACCTGGCATAGGCTTGGGTTGGGATCATGTCTGTCCTTATCTCCAATACATATTTCCCTTGGGAACCAATGGGGACTGATTACAGCACAGCTGCACCTTCTAATAGACACTTCAGTCTGTATTAATTCATACAAATACTTTTCATCATCATTATAATATTCTCAAAGATTACACAGTGTATCTGCATGTATCCAGTTGGTACAACTGTTCGGAGACAACTAGCCTGCATCCCTCTTGAGTTCCTCTGAAACTATTGTAAATGCATATTACTTTGATTTGGGTGCCTGTAAAATTGATAACATTTGACACTAGGAGTTTATCGAATTGTATATTTGTTTGTTTGGGATCCTGTCAGGATAAAGAGATGAGCAGATAATAGTCTGCCAAATAGACAAAGCTAATCCTGGCATATTGTCCACTGGTTTTCAATGGGGCTGAAAGTACCTTTGGATAGTTCTCTATTAAGAACAAGGAGAAGCAGAGGCAGATTAGCATAAGGGTTATTTTTTTTTTTTTTATATTTATTAATGTTTTATTTTTCATTATAATAAAAAATTACATACATATCCATTTAACACGCTTACAAAGAGAAAAATAAAAAGAAGCAGGTTTGATATACTATCAAAAGTTAAATATTATACATACAGTATATACATACACTTCCCTCTTTACTTTCCCTTTTCACTCATTTTCCCATCCTTTCTAGTTACATAATCCAAAAAGAAAAAAAACAAAGAAATACGTTCAAAAGACTCTACATACACTTCCTCATGTGGTTACTACCTTGCCTTAGTGAGATTGACATTTAGGGGGGAGGGGGGGGTTAATTTTGAGTGTTAAAGTATCCATTCCAAGGGGCCCAGATCTCGTCGTAATTCTCTTTGGAAACTTTATTTGTTACTATGCCAGCTTCCATCCTTCCTTGATAGTCCACTTGTATGCAAATATCATGCCAATCTAACGGTCCCATAATTCTCCAATTTCTGGCCATTACTAATTTGATTGCCATAAAGATATGTATCATTAGGATTTTAAATTTTATCTTGACCCTTGGCATATCTAAGTGAAACAAAAACATTTGAGCCGTGATAACAGTTTGTGCTTTCAAAATGAAATTTACCAAATCAGACAAAATTATTTTCATAGGTTTCAACTCCTCACAGTTCCACCATATATGAGGGAATGTGCCTAGTTCCCTGCCACATCTCCAACAATCTGGTAGAAGTGTGGGTTGAAATCTGTGAAGGCGTGTTGGTACCAGGTACCATCGATATACTAGTTTAAAGTATACTTCCCGTACATTTACCCCATGTATATGTCTTTTAACTAATTTTAGGCCCGAAAGCCAGTCTTCGACCGGCAGAGAAAAATGGAGTTCTTGCTCCCATTTAATCATTGCTGTCACTTTGTCTATTTGGGTTTGTCTCCTTATGAATTGATTAAATCTGGAGGCAATTTTTTTCCTATAATGAGATAGTGTAAACTGATCTATTGGAGAAGTTTCCGAAAAAGTCTTTCCCATAATAAAAGATTTTATTCTTAAGTAATTAAATATTTCTTTGGGAGGGAGATTATATTTAGACTGTAGTATTGGGAATGACCATATTTTATTGTCTTCTAATAGTTCCGTAAATCTTACAATTCCACAGTTTTCCCATACTTGAATATTTATATCTTTTATGTAATATTTTAAACAGGTTAATGGGGCATTTCTTGATATATGATTGGTACCATATTTTTTCTTTAGATATTTTACTATATATATCATTGTGTTGTTCATTGGGTTGTTAGATTTTATATTTTTTACAAATTCGTTGTCGCACCACAAAAGAAATAGAGGTTCGATATTACCAAAATCCGATTTTTCAATTTCTAACCAAATTGGTCTTGATGTTGTAAGGTTATCACACTTAAATAAGTGTGCAACCATATTATTTATATAGAGTTTTTGTATATCCGGAAAGGATACTCCCCCTTCACTCCAGTGTCTCTGTAAGATTTACAGTGACACTCTAGGTCGCCTATCCTGCCAGATATAATCTGTTATTTGTTTCTGGAGACCACGTATCGTCTGGGGGGACACCCTCAGCGGGAGGTTGCCAAATAAAAATGTCAATTTAGGGAGTAGGTAAGAATTTACTGCCTCAATTCTCCCCAACCAGGACAATTCTAGCCCCCTCCAATTTTTTAGAGTATTCCTAAATTGGGTTGCAATTTCTGTATAATTAAGTTCTCCAATTTCTCTGAATTCCAAAGATAGTCTTACCCCTAAATACTTTATATTACTAGCTTCCCAGTCACAATTAAATTCCTTTTTAAGCGTATTTTCCCCAGGCCTACTTAGGCCTTTTGTCAGAATTTGGGTTTTCTTTATATTTAGTTTGTAGCCAGAAATTTTTCCATATTCTTTAATGAGACAGAATGTGGCTGGAATGGATCTGATGGGGTCCGTAAGGGACAGCAGAACATCATCTGCATAAAGTGTAATTCTATTCTCCTTTGTATTCACCATTAACCCGCTGATACCTCACTCTGTCTAATCGCAGCTGCCAAAGGCTCTATAGAAAGAATATATAAAAGGGGTGCCAATGGGCAGCCCTGTCGTGTCCCGTTTCTAATTGGGAACCAATTTGATTGAAACAAAAATCCTGTAACTCTAGCTTGAGGATCTTTATATAGTGCCATTGTACATTCCTTATATAAACCTTCTATGCCGAAGGCCTTCAAAACCTCTTCCAGATATTTCCAATTTACTCGGTCGAAGGCCTTCTCGGCGTCGAGGGTAACCAAGGCAAAAGGGGACGAACTTTGACTTGCATGGTATAAAACATTCAATAACTTCCTGATATTATCAGACGTACCTCTACCTTCTACAAACCCGCTCTGATCTATATGTACGATATCTGGTATAATTCTTTTAAGTCTATCTGCCAAAATTCTTGAATAGACTTTAATGTCTAAGTTAATAAGAGAAATTGGTCTGTAGTTTAACGTATATATTGGGTCCTTATCTGGTTTAGGGATTGGAATTATAGAAGCCTGAAGCATTTCTGCTGGAATAACTTTGAGAGTGGCGAATTCATTAAATGTCTTCAATAGGTATGGGGAAATTATGCCATTGAGTTTTTTATAAAAGATTGATGAAAAGCCGTCTGGGCCTGGGGCTTTACCAGCTATTAATGCATTAATGGTGTTACTAATCTCCTGTATGGAGAATGGCATATTTAGCTGGTTTAATTTCTCAGTAGTTATTTTTGGCAAATTTAGTTTATCCAAAAAACGCTGTATTTCCCCTTCGGACGGGTCATTATATTTTAAGTTGTATAGACTTTTATAATATTCTTCAAATGCATTAGCTATTTGAGTTGGAGAAATACATTTTTTGTTTCCAGCTATTATGGATTTTATAGATTGAAGTTTATTTTTGTTTTTTAATTTATTTGTGAGATTCTTCCCTGTTTTATTATTTCCATAATACCATCCTTGCTTTAATGTTAGCATTGCTTTATTAATTTTCTCTTGATTTTTTACTAGGATTTTTTTTCTAATCTCCTTAATATCCTCCAAGATATTATGATCTAGAGTAGTCTTATGAAGATGTTCCAGTTTTGCCAGATCTATATTAAGCTCATTCAGCTCTCTTCCTTTCTTTTTTTTTATATTAGCACCCAGTTTAATGAGACATCCTCTCATGTACGATTTAAATGTACACCACAACATAGCGTTAGAAACATCCCCGGTATCGTTATTTTCAAAAAACTCTTTAGCCTGAATGCTCAGTTCTTCTACATTGATTTCTGAATTTAATAGAGTTTCGTTTAATCTCCATCTGTCTCTGCTTTTATATTCGGGATTATTTTTTATAACTAAGCATACTGGTGCATGGTCGGACCATGTTATAGGTCCAATCGTCACTTTATTTATTCGTTCCAGAGTGCCTGCCCTAACCAAGAAATAGTCGATTCTAGTGTATGATTGATGGACATTTGAATAGAAAGTGTAATCTCGCACTTCTGGGTTTAGCGTTCTCCAACAATCATACAGACTATTTTTTGCTAGAAAAGTCTGCATCATTGATGAACCTATTCTATGACTATCATCTTTATTTGCAGGCTTACTTCTGTTCCTATCTACCTTGTGATCTACAATACAATTAAAATCCCCACCGATAATCAAACTACCAGACGATACGCGGTCAACCTTTTGTATTAAGCTATCCAGAAATCTATATGGAAGTTGATTTGGAGCATATACATTTACAAGAGTATACAGTATATCATTAATTCGAGCTATTACTATTAAGAACCTGCCACCAGGGTCAGCCTCCTCATGAACAAGCTCATATTTCAGGTTACTTGAAAAAAAAATTGCTACTCCTCTTTTCTTATTTTTTCCCATCAGGTTAGCTCTATGGACCACTTGAAATTTTTTATAATTCCATAGCTTAGTCTCAGTGCTAACCCAATGGGTTTCCTGGATGAAACCAATATCCGTTTTGCTATCCGTCAGTAATTTGTACAGGTAACCTCTTTTCTGTCCTGAGTTTAAACCCCTTGCATTAATGGATAAAATGTTAAGTGACATCTAGCCACTGTTCCCCCCAGTCCCTCCTCCATTCCAACCTCCCCTCAAATAGTAACCTTCTCCCCAATCCTTTCATGTCTTCCCCTTTCGGCCGTCTAATATCTGGCCTCCAGAGAAAGCTCCACATCACACAATCTACTTGAGCATTCATTCCCTTATATGAAGAGCTTCTATGTGAAGTCCTCATATTTAAGCCTGCTGCCGTCGCAGGTCTCCGAACCAGGATAGTGGGCCTTATTTTCCTTTTAACGAAAGACGTTACAATATTAATTTTCAATAAATATTTTAACCCCGCCACTTATCTGCGAATGGTTCCTTAATTGAACCTTAATTAAACCTTTATACAATTATCTGATTCTATCTAGGACAGTTTCCTTTTCATTTTTGTTGTTATAAACCAAATTTCCTCGATTAACTTTCTCGCCTCCTCTATTCCCAATTTCTCCTCTAAATTGATTCTTCTTTGACTATTTTTTAAAGTGATTACATATTTTGTATTAATTTTAGTGGTATACAAATTTTAAGTGGTATACATATATTACATATTTTGTGATAATTTTAGTGATATACATATTTTAAGTGCATTTATAGTACATATTCTCTACATATTTCTTTCCCTTTTTCTTATTCTTTCTCTTGCCCCTTCCCTTACGTTTTCCTTCCCTCCTAATCTGTGCTTTTATAATACTCATTTCATTCTTTTCAGTGCTTCTAAACTAGGGAGACTTTTTGTCTTGAGCATTTATAGTGTTTGTATGTTTATAGTTTTTATATATTTTCAAATTGTGCATAATAATTAATCATTATCATTCTTTATATTTTTACTCATTAAAATGCAACCTATCTTGTGAGTTTTCCCTTTTTCTTTTCTTTCTCTTTAACCCTTCACCTTATTTAGTGTAAGTCATTGTGCTATATGACAATAAGGAAAAAAAAAAAAAAAAAAAAAAAAAAAGAGAGAAAGAGGTACGTTTTCAATTTAAGGTTGGAGTGAGCTTCCAAGTTATAAGTTTCTCTTTTAGTGCCGTCTTATCTCTAAAGATATATGGTTGGTCCTTGAAGAAGACCATAATTGCTATCGGAAACAGCCACTTGTAACGGATGTCCATATCTCTGAGAATTGCCGTCTCCTCTGCAAAGGTTCTTCTTGCTTGTCTTGTCTTTTGAGATAAGTCCTGAAAAATTTTAAGATGTCTCCATTCATCGGTATCCAGGGTCTTGTTCCTTACTTTCTGCATGATTAATTTTTTTATCCGGAAACTCGAAAAACAGACTATAACGTCTCTTGGGTGGAACTTGTCGATTTCCTTTGGTTTAGGCAGTCTGTGAAATCTTTCAAATGGTTCAAGACCCAGGGTCTGTGGAGACAATATATATGTGAAGAAGCTATCCAGATAAGAACTTAAATCTTCTTGTTTAATTGATTCTGGTATGCCTCTAATTCTTATATTGTTTCTCCTGGAGCGATCTTCTAGATTTGTGATTTTAGTCTCAATGTCTTGCAATCTCTTCTCTAATTGTATATTGGATAATTTAATGTGTTCATAATCTTCTTGAACTTTTTGTAATATAGTTGCCTGGCTTGAAAGTTGCTCAGAGAGAATGGAAATTTCTGACCTCAGGTCGTTTGTATTTTGTTCCATGTCATTTTTAATTTTTTTATGTAGGTTGTCCAGCATTTCAGATAGTAGTTGTTGCGTCATTCCCTGTGGGGTTTTTGGCAAGTGTAGAAAGTCCTCCTCTGATAAATTAGACATATGTTGGACAGAGAGTTCAGCATTTTCTAAGGGCAAAGATTTACGTTGCTTCTCTCGTTCTGTAGGTGCCGTTTTGGGGGAGTAATATGTACCAATTGTTGCTTTCTTTTTCTCATTGTTTGGGACTTTCTCTTTCTTAGGAGGAGCCATGTGTGTTGCAGGGTCTGCTACTACAGTTTCAATACAAAAATTTGGTTGTATTTGCCACTATGTTAGCCTTTTACGTATTCATTCATTCAGTATGTATAACTTGATTGTGCGACAGATAGCTAGTACAAATAAATGGCAATTTGACTAAACAGGTTGATTGAGTATAAGTTATCTGTCTCAACAGGTAACAGGTACATATAGATTGTAAATTTGTAGATATCTCTTTGTTTGCTCTCAGGAATTAGTTTTTTGTGTTCACTGGACTTATTTGTCTCAACAGGTTGCTATTACAGTTTGATAGCAAATAACTATATCCTTAAATAGATATAAACCATTTGTCTCAGCAGGTAACACAGCAGGTGCCAGTAAATTACAGATAGGTAAATATTTCTCTATTTCCTTGCAAATACTCTCTGTCTCCAGCTTGCAGTCACCTCTTGCCTCTTTTCTTCCCCCTTTTTTTTTTAAATGCTTCTTCTGTTTCCTTTCACTTTAATTACACTATTAATTTTCCTCCCTTGCTCCCGTCCCCAGCACACCTCTCATGCCCCTCGGATCTTTGCCGAAATGGCTCTTCAAAAAGCCCAGGTACCTGCAGACAAGAGTTTGTAGCTGGTCTTGTGACACCTTATCGTCCCAATCAGCCTCCCCTTTTCGGCCGCCTCAGTTTTTTGTGCCGTCGAGCTCGGCGTCCATGCTGCCTCTCTGCTGCCTCACTTCCTGGTCCCCGAAGCGTGCGGACGTGCGCACGTGTTTACGTCACGTACCGCCCGCCCATCTGGAACCAGCATAAGGGTTATTTATTAATTGTTTGACAGTCACTGCATAGTACTCAGACTGCACTGGGCTTAGTGACTGTGTCTCTTTAGTGGTGCAGACTTAAGATAAGATATAATGTAACATTGCAATTGCACAGGAGCTAAACTTCAGTCTACGTAGATCAGAGCTAGTTTTGCCATATACCCCACAAGTATCTCCACATCCAGAGATATTGTTAATTGTGTGTTGGGGACTAGTTCCCCCCAGTGCACGTGAGGTTGGTAGCCCAGAACTCTGTTCCTGGCTGACTAATGTCAATTTTGTGCATAAAAAAAGTCTGTCATCTGTACTCTCTCAACAGACATTAATATCTTACCCTTGCAGGTAGAGTGCCTGCAAGAGAGAGCTAGCTCTCTCTTCACCTTCTCTCCTGCCTCCCTCCATTGCAAACTGTTTAAAAAAAATAAAAAACAACCCTCCTTCCCTCCCTCCACCTCCCAACTTTCTACCTCGGCCCCTCTACCCTTGCGGGCCTGCAGCATGTAAATGCGCTCTGAACAGTCAATTGGTTCAATCACAATCGTCTCTAGGAGGAAGTGAGTAGGAATTATATTTCTCAAGAAATCCACATTATCTATTATAGTTTCTATTTTCAGCATTTTCCCCCAATATTCTTTTGTTTTAAGAATGAAATATGTATATATTGCAATTTGTTAGTACACTAACAATTAACAATTAGCACAGTGAATATAAACAGAGATATCTAACTGTATTAAGGAAAATGGAAGGGGGAGAAAGGGGTCATGAGAAGCACACAAAATGACATTGTATAATTTACACCAGGGATCATCAAGCGGTACAACCCAAATGTATGTGAATCCACATATCTACACTTTTTCTGACATAGGTTAGCACTTGGCTGAAAGATATATATTTTTTTAAATTCTGGTTGTTCGGGAAATATACTACATGATTTGACATGATACTTCCTGGCTTGTATAGCAACCAATACCAATGAGGTGGTATGTCACTGCTGGCCTTGGAGGCACTGGTACGCATGAGATAGTACTCAGTCCTAAGACTACCCCAGTCTCTTGTTTGGTGTTGTCTACAGCTGTGCACACCCAGCACTAATCATCACATAGATGGGGTAGTCTATGAATGTGCAAGTGCACACTCCCAAAGAGTAACGCTACACCTTAATTTTCACTGTGGGAGTCATGTCTAGACTGAAATATATGCCAGAGTCTTGGGGGATCAGGATGACTTGCAATACAGAGCTCAGTGCCAGTAACTAACTGGCCTAGAGAAAAGCAGAGAGGTTTGACAGATTCCTGTTTCGAGCACTTTGTTAGCACAATCCATGATCTCATTGTATGAGCCTCTATATGCCCTCATTGTAGAAAATCTCCATGACCTCCTTGTGCATCTCCATGCCCTCATTGACTGTCAATCTCCAAGACATGACCTTGTTGTGTGTCCCTTTTCCATGTCTCCTTATTGCCATGCCATCATTGTAGGTCTCTCTCCATACCCCCTTGGGCCCATCTCCTACCCTCATTGTGTGCCCCTCTATGGGCATATTGAGTGTTCCTCAATATTTGTCCCTCTGCATGCACTCCCTTAAGAATGACGTGCACAAAAGAACTATCTCAAATAGGAACCAGAAACCACAGGAACTTGAACCGCAAAAAATGGAAACAGCTGTGACACACACAGGAACCTGGTAATGATGACCCAGGATGATTTAAATAGCTGAGACCTGATCTGCATGCATTCATGTTTGAAAAAGCTTTGGCGAAACGCGTCAAGTAAGGACAACTGAGGACTTACTCTATGTAATGGAGGACTGTTTTTTTTTAAATTTATTGTATTTTACTTATATTTTACTATATTTTGTTTTACTATATAAAGTACTTTTTAAAAATAATATATACATCCAGTCCTTGGAGTACTTACCTTATACCTAGTTACTGTTGCTGATCTGGTTCCACATGTATTCTCAGGTGGGGATTGTTTCACCTAAAGTTCTACACACTAGAGCAAATTCTTGCTCTAGGTTAATAAGTAGGATATTATCCTTCTACATCCATTGTTATTGTACATACTATACCATAGTATAGTTTTTTTTTCTTTTCTTTTCTCTCTGCAAATGGTGACTACCATCTGGAATCAAGCTGACTGCTATTGGGATATCCTTAGACGGGGATTATACCATCCAGGCCCACTAAAAAAGAGCTCATTTAGCACTAAAAAGTGTGAGTGTTCCATTGGCATCTATTTGTTTTACCACTTTTATTGTGCTGCACTATTATTTGTCCTTTCCTTTTCTTTTTAGATACTTTCATTGGAAGTTGCTCTCGTTTTTTACATATGTAATTTGTCACTTCAGTGCTTTTCGCCTTTTTGTTTGTTTTGGTCTATATTTCACAAGGGTGGGGAACTCCTTGTTGGTGAGCTGCAGCTATTGCATCAGATAGTGAGCACTTATTTAATATATAATTTTGTGCCATGCACTCATTGTGTGCCCATCTCCATTTCACTGGGTGCTCTTCTTCATCCTATCTTGTGCATCACTCTGTCTGCCCAATTGTGTGTGCCCCTTTCATAGTGGTATGACCAAAATCAGGGGTCTTTGGGGCATCTACAACTCTGCTCCCTGCTCACCTATTTCTATCAATATCAGTTGTAACCATATTGGAATATTGCATTGGTTGTATGAACCTGTCAGCTGACAAATATGGATTTAGATATGGTTATGGCACGTAGACAGCCCTGTTAAGGATCTCAACAGATAGTGAGTTATCTGCATTATCTGTCTTGGGTGTCAGGTGAGGCCCACAATGGATTTGATTTCCAATTTCCTTATTTGTGCTTTGCACTTTGTAAGTATTGTACTATGTGCTCAAGTGCATAGATATTTTGTAACACTGTGTGTGGGTTTTCATCTGTTCCTCTTATTAAAACAGTTGTGATAAAATCATGAGAAAGTGGTTATATTCTGTTTGGTATTCCAGTTTTTATAATCTGATGTATGTAAGCACGTTATCAAATATATTGCAATCATCTAATGCGCTGGGTGACTCTATGCCCCTATTTGGTTTTATTTGATTTTTACTATTTTTATATAGTTATATTCAGAATGCAGCTGCTTACTTGTCTGTGGAAGGTGGGAACGAACTACGATGTTTGTAACATATTGGAGAAGCCAGACCCTTTGTTTACAACAAAGTAATAAAAATGAAGCCTTGATAGTTTTATTCATCACACTGAGGTAAAATGAGACTTTAAACTTGGGCCTTGACAAAACATTTTAGTTTTTTAAGGGAACAAAGAAGAGGTGCAAATAAGTGATGTTTTGAGTAAAAAAAAACTGTAGATCCCTCAGGGTCTAAGGCAACTCACCCATCCATCATCTTTTTCTTAGGGACGGTGATGGTGGGGCCAAGCAAATTCATGGTTATAGGACCTTTGTGCCCTAGGCGTCTACCTAAGGTCACCTTATGCTTTACCCTGCTCTGCCTATTCTATCACCAAATATCCAGATGTTATCACAATTTCACTGGATTGCAATGTATTTGGGTCATTCTTATATCATAATTATAAATCCTGGAGATATGTAGGCACTCCAAATATATGTACTGTACCAACAAAACACTGTTTCATTCATACAAGGACTATGGGGCCGCCTCATTTTATTCAATAAATGAATAATCAAATCCCCTACCAGTATGAAAAAGGTTAGTTTTTAAAGTTTGCATTGGTGTGGTAAAATCATATTATGCCACCTACATTGTCTCCCAATTTTTGCAAGCTAGGGACCATGGAATAAACATTGAGGGTTTATTTTTGCTTCAGCTGACACATGAATAGTATAAATAGCTGCGTTGTATATAAAAGAACCAAGGAGTAGATTTTTAATTTGAAAGAGAATCCGAAAGCTTATTAATCATAATCCAACGGAGAGAGGTCAGGAGCAGTTTCTGGTCTAGAAGATGAGGATACAAGGCTCTCTGAAACACTTTGTGTGTCTTAAAAAGAAGAAAGCTTTGAGGCAGGTAGGCCAGATAAAAGACACACACGGTAATTGAAATAGGAGCAACGGATGGCATGCAGAAGTGTAAAGTTTTAGATCGGATTTTGGAGATATATTTGTACAAACACCATTATAACACTGACATGTTTTTATTTTACTCTGGAAAGGCCACAGTGAGGCACAAAGCTGAACAACAAGATGATTCAACTAGATTATTGTTTTTTGATGGGAGATGTTGGATTGTGGGTTTCTCTCTTTTAAGGTGGGCATTGTATGGTGCAGCTATTGCAGTGGCATAATGCACCTAACCTTCCTGTCTGGTCTTGATGGGCTTTACTTAGCAACCCATGGTGGCTCTTATTTTAAGAACGTGGCATTGAATGCACTCAGAATTTTGCTTAAAGATAAAACATACCAGTGTTTTCATGCTACTCACCTTGACCTTCATACAAAAGAAATAATTCAAAATGTACTTAAAATACCCAGAATTAGTAAGCCTACTATAATTAAAGAAACACAAAATTACAACAACTACACATTATCTTTGCACAAGTTGTGGCGCAGGGGAATCCTCATCTCTTTCTCCATGCAATCTGGTACTTATACAGCAGCACTTTTGAAAACATATCTGCATCTATAAGTCACCGACATTCACAGACATCAATTGAGGGACTTATACTTCTTGCTCATACAATACGTGATATGAGCTTTTTTATGAGAGTGCTTGTACTACAGTGGAGAACATGGAAGGCTTCAGTTAGCTTCGCTCATAAAAACATGATATTACACTACTGCCCATTACGGAGCTATATTTCCTATTAGATTTTAAATTCTTGACCAGGATTGGCTCAACTACTTCTTGAGTCCTGGTGTATTTGAATGATAAATAGATTTTCTCTTGTCCTTATTTTTTTGCATTTGTCTTCTTTGAATGGATTTTCTTTGAAGTGATAACTCCTGCCAGGAGCATCCTGTTAAATTTAGAAGTTATGAAGTCGTGACGACACAGGTAATGCTGAAGGAATCTTGCTTGCAAGGAACATCTATTAAGGAATAAAAGTTTTGCTTTTGTGTTTTTTTTCCTTTAAGCATAACGTGGTCTAATCATTTAATCCTCAAAGTACATATGACATTGACTGACATGATCACATGGTAAACCTCAAACACAAAAATCCAGCATGGAATGTTTAGATATGTATCATTAGCAAATCCCTGTTTACACTAAAAGGGTTATTCACAAAATTTTGAATGGTAACATAACGAAAGGGCAAAACCATCCAGCTGCATACTGGACCATTCGGACTGCAGAATACAGACATTGCTCCCTTAACCCCTTAACGCCGTTACGGCGTTCTATGCCGTCGCGGCTTTAAAGGGCTTTAAAGCCGTTGCGGCGGCATAGAACGCCGTAACGGCTTGCAGCCCCAGGAGCAGAGGTGTACTCACCTCCGCCGCGATCCTCTTCTGGGGGGCTGTCTGAGAGCCCAGGCAGCCCCCCTCCGGCAAATGAGGCCCCCGGGGGCCATGTGATCGCTCTCAAAGAGCGATCACATGGCCCCCTATAGCTGGCTATGGATCTGCCAGCAGGGGGACTGTTTAAAATATTAGACAGTCCCCCTGCTGGTAGGTAGTGTAAAAAAATAAATATTAAAATGTTATAAAATAAATTAAATGCCTTTTTATATATATATAATATGTATATATATTATATATATAATATATATACATATTATATATATGTAACGTCATACGTAATGTATTTTAATATTAATATTAGTATATATATTAATATTAAAATACACTTAGAATGACGTTACATATATATAATATGTATATATATTATATATATAATAGATCTACATATATATATTATATATATATACGCATAATTACAATAATAAATAAATAACATAATTAAATAAATAAATAAAATATTGAAACAAAATATAAAATAAATTATATATTCATATGTAATTTCATTCTAACTGTATTTTGTTATTAATATATATATATTGGAAACAGAATACACTTAGAATGACATTCTATATATATCTATCTATATATAAAATACAAATAACCGCAAATATATATAGAGAGATAAATACATATAATTACATAAAAGATTACATTAGTATACACGTAGAATTTATATACCTATAAATGCATATATATAAAAATTCTACGTGTATATTTAAGTAATTTTTTAACATAATTATGTCATTTGATTAATTAAAATTTGATTGACATGCCTGACAACACAGGGAGAAAGTGCAGAGAATTTAATTCGCATGCACTATATTAGACCCTGTAACTCTCCAAGACACCATAAAACCTGTACATAGGGGGTACTGTTTTACTCGGGAGACTTCGCTGAACTCAAATATTAGTGTTTAAAACTGGTAAATTGTATTACAACAATGATATTTTAAGTAAAAGTGACGTTTTTTGCATTTTTTACAAACAAACGGCACTTTTATGGACTATATTATTGTTGTAATATGTTTTACTGTTTTAAAACACTAATATTTGTGTTTAGTGAAATCTCCCGAGAATAACAGTACCCCACATGTACAGGTTTTATGGTGTTTTGGAAAGTTAGAGAGTCACATATAAGGCTTGCATTTCATTTTTTTGACATTGAAATTTGCCAGATTAGTTATGTTGCCTTTGAGACCGTATGGTAGCCCAGGAATAAGAATTACCCCCATGATGGCATACCATTTGCAAAAGTAGACAACCCAAGGTATTGCAAATGGGGTATGTCCAGTCATTTTTAGTAGCCACTTAGTCACAAACACTGGCCAAATATTAGTTTTTTGCTTTTTTCACACAAAAACAAATATGAACGCTAACTTTGGCCAGTGTTTGTGACTAAGTGGCTACTAAAAAAAACTAAACATACCCCCCGTTCAATACCTTGGGTTGTCTACTTTTTCAAATGGTATGCCATTATGGGGGTAATTCTTATTCCTGGGCTACCACACCGTCTCAAAGGTAACATTACTAATCTGGCAAATTTCAATTTGAAAATGGAACGTTCTATATTTGACCCTGTAGCTTTCCAAAACACCATAAAACCTGTTAATGGGGGTACTGTTGTACTCGTGAGACATCGCTGATTACAAATATGTGCATTTTGTTGCTGTAAAACCTAACAGTATTATGACATTTACAGCTAAAATGTGAGGCGGAACTACAAATGTAAAAAAAAAATTCAAATTTCTCACAGTTTTTTTTAATTTTATTCATAATAAATTGTTTCAAATACAAATATTTTATATGAAATGAAAGCCCTGTTTCTCCTGAACAAAATGATATATAATAAGTGTGGGTGCATTTAATATGAAAGAGGGGAACTACGGGTGAACAGACATATAGCGCAAATTCCAGTTTTTGTTTACGTTTTGTTTTGATCAGAACGTGTACTATTGACTCCGTCCTGAAGGGGTTAATTTAAAAAATCCCGTATTTTGTAATTTAGGCCACTAATGCTTGAAACAAATCCAAACTATAGAAAATTGTTAAAAACCCTCAGCAGCGAGAGGGTTAATTATGTGACAGCTGGTTAACCAGCCACCACAATAAATAATTAATAAATCAATAAATAAAAAGCCTATGATGTCGATAAGACCCCCATCTTACTATAAGGGGGGATTGAAACCTACCTATGCCCCATTTGCTGCATACCAATGAAATATTTGAAACTAGTGACTGGGCAGGGCTAAAATTATAATATTGATGGTGGGTGGGGGCCTAACCACCCACATTAAAAACGAATAACCTAATAATAGTGAGGGGGGGGAGTCAATTTAACTAATAATAGCTTGAAATATATAGTAGATATAGTAGATATGCCCCCATGTCTTGCATGGTAGATGAGAGCATAGGAAGGTTTTAAGCCTCCTTCATAGTAATATGGGGGTCTTTTTGACCACCAAATGCTTTTTACCGGTATTTATTTCTTTACTTACTTTTTTGATGTGGCGGCTGGCTAGCAAGCGCCGGCCAACCGCAACATAAATTACCCCAATCCAGACAAATTCCAGTCTTTGGTGAATAAACATGTATTAACATTTGGTGCTGGAACTGGTTTTAAATCTTAGATTGCGTGCAGCAGTATATTCCTTTATATATGAATTATTTGTATTCATTTTTAATTGTTGTGTAGAGATGCATTTTGTCTCTCATCAAGAGCGCCATGCTTTTACAAGACAGTGCTTGGTTTTTAAAATTCGATTTTTTTTGTTTTTAAATATGAACTAATTAGTGCAACAGCACAGACTTATATTTATGTAAGACAGTGAATTAAAAGTACACTGGACTTTGCAGGATCGTCGAGAGGTTATCAGTTGCATATATAGCAAGTGTGGAGTGAGTGATGTAAACAACAACAAACATATAAAATGTTGGAGATACTTTTTTTTTTTGCAGACGGAGACTGATTTTAAAAAACCTTGAACTATGATATAACATTCGAATAACAGAGAAAGTAGTTGGCTATTTAAATACTGCCAGTAATACATGGATTGTTGGCAGTGTTAATACAGTGATTAGAACACCTAGGCTAGAGGCGTTGGTGACAGTTGTGAATACAGTTACTGTTGGGACTGTAGGAGGTGTACAGAGACAGGCTTTATGAATATAGATGTATTTATATGCAAGCTTCTCGTGTTGGTTGACAGAAGTAGGGAAAATAAGATAGTAAATGGCCCCCCCAACGCCGGCAAAAGGGGAAAGTGATTTTAACAAAGGAAAGAGAAAAAGGAAACAATGAGAAATTAATATACTGCCCTTTTTTCCTCCCCTCTGAATATATGCTGGTGCAGAGCTTAGGGGATTAATCTCTTAAAAATAAGTGCCATGCAAGCAGACAGCCAGTGATTAAGGTTTTAACTGATCAGTCTGCATCTGACAGGGAACCAGCTATTATCTTAAAGGAATCAAACCAGCATTCAAAGCCTCCGCTCAGCCCGAACATGAAAGGAAATGTCATCCGCTGGCAGTTGGGAAAAGCCGCAGGGGGAGAGGAAAAACATGAAGAAGAGGGAGAGAAAGAAATAAAGAAAAGGAGGGGACAAGAAAAGAAAAAGACCATGAGACAAAAAGAAGTAAGCAAAAGATAGCGACAGCACAGGAAAGTGTGAAATGAGACCAACAAAAAAAAAGATTTTGACAAAGACAACTACATGAAGGAACATTGAAAAACAGAGCAAGTAAAATGGAAACAGAAGAACGTTACTATTAGTTTAAGAAACGCCAACATATTCAGCATACGAAATGCTGCGTTCTATGGCTCAAGACAACTTGGACTGCGCAATTAATATTGAGACAAACAAATAAAAAAACTAAACAGGTGCAAACTTACAGCAAAATTGCTGATATATTCATTTATATCTGGATATGTCTGAACAAATAATAATATATGAGATAAAATGTAATAAAACCCTGGCTGACATTCTGCCTGAGAATATTGAGTTAACATAGTGGATATTTTAGTTCAAGTATTAATTATTTAAACTTAGTATTAATCCTTCCAAATTGTATTTGCAGACACATGGGAAATGGCCGGGTTAAAAATGAAGATACAGTGTTAGTGAAGTACCATAGAATCTAATATGTATATATATATATATATATATATATATATTTGAAAAGATAGATAAGTCAAGTTAACAACTATGTAAGTACAGAGGAAAATGCTATTTAAATTTTTTGGCACATGGTCTTATGAATAGTTAGAAAGGGCCATGTAAATGTCCTCATTACGCCTGGAAATTAATCAAATTTTCTTTGTGTGTTTGTGCAAATACAATTTATTGTAAAGATGTAATCGCGCAAGTTTCCAAAATAATTCACTCTAAACTCTCAAAAAAATCCAGATTCTATTAAATGATGGGAAACAATCCAGATCTGCTAGCAGTTTCTGTAGCCATGCTGAGAAACAGGCAGTCATCTTGACATGCCTTTTATTTCTTTACAAGATTCTCAATGGGATGTTGTTCGAAGACAGGCATTCAGTCTTCTTCGCAGGTGATGTTAACAAATACAAAGTGTTCGCAATCTCACAGGTCGCTTGGTCGCTTCTCCATGTGTACAAAGCGTTTCATATATTATCTTTTTTTTTTTTATACAGAGTGGTCACATACTCACGTGTCAACCAGCATTTTCTAAAAAAAATGGAAGGGCTAGTCTACATGTGAGTGGGGCTTTCTAAACAGAAGAGAACTTGTAGTTAAAAATACATGTATTAAAAATCTCAGGAGTTACTTGTTTTTCTACATTCCATTTTCAAAATCTTTAACGAGGTCATAGGAGTTGCTAAAGCGGGGCTTTGAGGGCTGAAGACCCAGATATGGGACTCTTTAGCCCTGCATCCCTACAAGTAGGAGGGCTTGAGGGTTTTAGTGTTTTTCTTAATTTTATTTTACTCAAGCAGCCATCTGATAAAAAGAAAGATCACTAGTATATTGCATGGCAAGGCTACTAAGGAGGAGGGGGTGGAACCCCCCAAGCAACTTGGTTTGTGTGGATGAGATGTTTAGCACATGCCCATCTATTAGTTAGGTAGAGTCCAGTAGTTAGGTAGTGTATGCTTTTATCACGCTATGCTTTAATTGAGATCACGGTGAGCATAAGCAGCACACTGTTCATGGGTAGATAGGAGGGGAGATAAAATAAAGAGGTGTTGATCAAGACATATCCTCAGCTTTCTGTTAGGAAAGGGGTCATCAAGTTCTCAGTTGGGCTTCAACTCCAGGTGTTTTTGAAATCTAGCAATGCCCCTGAACAACGTTATTCACTAAGGTAAGAATTGTTGGAAATTCACATTTGATTTAAATGTTAAAAAGGTCAAAATAGCCTAACTAGAAGCATAAATTACTTTGAATTTTTTTTCCAAGATTGTCTAAATGGGCCTTAAATTTTAAAATTAGCTTGAATTCCCAACAATTCGCAATTTAGTGAATAACCCTGCCATATATGTTCCTATCCATGCCTCTTGGTCATATGTAAAATGCTTTTCAAAGTTCTCTCCTCTATGTATACAGAGCTTTTGCTTTACTTATTCAAAATATTCTATATTTAAAAAAAAAAAAAAGAAAACACTAACTATTCCTCTCTGAGCATTGGTTCATTTTATTGTTTAGTGACTATTATAACTGTCACTGACCTTTTTCCTTTGCAATCACTTGATGTGAATGTAGTTGTGAACTTTGAGATCCCATTCGAAATTTGGGAGTGCGCACCATTGTTAACATATTGTTATAAAACAATGGCTTTCTAGTACATCCCATTGCTTGAAGGTTACTGACTATAACTCACTTTCTGATGCAGAACAGGGTTGCTGTAGAAACATTAAAGAAATCCTCATCCCAGCCTTTCATTTTACAAACTCTTCCATTAGCATCTTACCTGGCCTCGTATCTCAGCTGACTCTTTTGCTTAGACAGCAAGTTTCCTGAAGCAGTGAACTGCTGTGGAGAAACTGATATTAGCCGGTAGCAAGAAATGGTTCACAGATAACAAAAGTAGTGTTCGTTTTATGTTATGGAAATGAGTTGGAAAATAGGTGTAATAAAACAATTTGCAGAGTACCTATAGTGTAGATAGGAACAGAAGGCATAGTAGCCAAAGGTGACTGGGGATACGCAAACCGAAGTCCTAATTAATATTCATGCATCGTCCCACAACCATATTGCGATCCGTCTTATGTATATTTAATTTACTGGAAAACCTGTGTAATGGATGTGACTATGGATGGACTCTTTTACCACTGTACTATGTTCATATGTTACTGGTTTTTCTCAGTGTGCCTTATTGCTTCTTCTTGTTTCAATGATAAAACAAAAGATTGTAAAAAAAAATGTTTTCAATATTATTCTAGGATTATGGCTGAGGCAACATTTGACTAATGTGGATGTAACATGTTGTCAGCTGTCATAGTGTTGCAGGAGAAAGCCGCATAAGCCACACACAGAGAAATGGAAGCAGGTTCGTTCAGGAAGAAAAAGGTCTTTATTGTTACCGATCGTGTGTCAGATGAACTCCTGTTCTAAAAATGTCTGAGCCCAGAGCACAGATTGCAAATGCTTTTTATTAACAATCACTCCTCCCATTCATAGCGCCACTCACACATACCCTGAGACCAATCAGTGAACAGGATATTCAGGATCACCTCATATGGGCAGACCGTATGACTCCTTTTATGGACAAAGGAATGTGACTACAGTTGATGCACATGCTCAGTACATTGGTGACAGTATCTTAGCTACATGTAACTAATGAACAGATACAACAAACACCTCTACTTGTATATGCCACATGGAGATTTCAGGCCTACTAAATTTTGAACCATGTTGAAATCCCATCACAATAGAGATAAAGGATTTCACACTTGGGACAATCGTCTTCTAAATGATCAAAGCTCATGCCACCTTGGCCATTACAATTACAAGGTATATACATCCCAAGTGTTCCTATTTTGTGCCCATATCCCCCTGTCCCTCTTTTCTATCCTCATGTGCCTCTTTTCTTGGAGTTCCGTACTGTTGGTGTGTCTGAGTGAATAACAGAGCTCCACAGCAATAAAACTCAGCAATTTGTCTTTAAGCTAAAATAAACATGTTTAGAAATCAGATTGTGTAAATAAGATACCTTTTAGTTGCATACATTTTTATAGTAAGTCACCTAACATTTCTCAGAAGAACCTGTCCACTTGCCACCCCCCCCTCCCCCCAGCCATCTTAAAAGCAAGTTGGACTTGACAGCAACCTGCTTAACAGTGCTGATTTCTGCTCAAGAGCATGCCCCAAATATTTTCTGTCTTACTCATAACTAGATGTACTTTTGTAAGTACCTGCTAAAGTGAGCTGGGGAGACAACTGGTTCAATTAAAAATGCACAAACATTTTTTTTATAACTATTAAATTGAAGCATTAATATATAAATTCCCTGAATAAACATGCTGTATAAATATAAATACAAAAAGAGAAGTCATGCGCTCACTCCCATCACTGCTGGGCCGGCAGCAATGACTACAGTACACATCGGCCCCAATATATAGTAAAAACCAAAGAAAAGAAAAAGTTACCTGCGCTCTCTCCTTAATCCCTATGTATATTTAGACAAATGGAGGTCATTTAGTTGCTCCAATGGCCATTGGAGGGAATGCCCGCCTGCCAACGTCAAGGCAGACCCCCCCTAAGCGGGTCCTAACACTGACCCCTCAGCCTGCTTCCTTGAGCTTCTGGCAAAGATATCTCTAATGAGACAAAGAGGGGTATTTTTTTTTTTATATACACCCCTATATACTTATTAACCCTTAATAGGGAACACGTGGGATAGGCAGCAGCATCGTAACAAGGCTGTGTGATACAAAGTAAAGAAAAAGTTTCCTGCGCTCTCTCCTTAATCCCTATGTATATTTAGACAAATGGAGGTAATTTAGTTGCTCCAATGGCCATTTGTCTAAATATATATAGGGACCTCCATTTGTCTAAATATACATAGGGATTAAGGAGAGAGCGCAGGTAACTTTTTCTTTTCTTTGGTTTTTACTATATATTGGGGCTGATGTGTACTGTAGTCATTGCTGCCGGCCCAGTAGTGATGGGAGTGAGCGCAGGACTTCTCTTTTTGTATTTGTATTTAATTTGTATCACACAGCCTTGTTACAATGCTGCCGCCTATCCCATGTGTTCCCTATTAAGGGTTAATAAGTATATAGAGATGTATATAAAAAAATACCCCTCTCTGTCTCATTAGAGATATCTCTGCCAGAAGCTCAAGGAAGCAGGCTGAGGGGTCAGTGTTAGGACCCGCTTAGGGGGGTCTGCCTTGACGTTGGCAGGCGGGCATTCCCTCCAATGGCCATTGGAGCAACTAAATGACCTCCATTTGTCTAAATATACATAGGGATTAAGGAGAGAGTGCAGGTAACTTTTTCATGTCTTTGGTTTTTACTGTATAAATATAAATGTGACCTAAAAATAGAGGGTATTGACCTAGAGGCAGTTATCTGAAGTACGCAATTCGAGAAACATTACTTATTTTCTTTTGGGGTAAAAAAAAATGCTTAGTTTAGCAAACATGTAAAATATAGAGCACACTTATCTCTGTTTATGTGGTTCTTTGTGTCAGCCTGACATTGGGGACAATTGCATGACCGGAGGTCATAATTGCCCCATTACAGGGCAGGATTTATGATTGACAGGAGGTTTTCAAAATGGTATATTACAAAGGATTATGAACTGTAACAGGGTAATCTCTCTAATGTAATTCAAGATCTTGTCATGGCTTATGGCTGTTTAATGGACCTCATACAGAAGAATTAGAGGAGCAGCCCCCCCCCCCCACATGACTTGTCATCCCTAAATGATTTAGGATATTGCTGGAGGCCATATTCAGCTCTAGTTGATAACTCATAGCAATAAATATAAAGATGAGAGGAGCAGTGCTGGTCTCTGTCTTTCATTCCTTTTTGCTTTACCTCCCTCTGCTTAATTTGCTATTAGTCTATTAGGTAAATATCACGTAAAGCCACAGTGCAAGATTTTCCAATGCTACCTATTTCTTGTAGTCTTACAATGTTTATGTTCCCTATATTTATATTGCAAAAAGCAAATACATCTCCCATTGTACAATAACAATTGTTTGAATGCATAAGAATGTTTCAACTTTAGATTGTAAGCTCACGTAGGAAAGACCCATAATACATCTTGTTCCTGCAAGTAAAACATATCTCGTTCAATCCATTGTACAACGCTACAGACTAAGTTGGCATTTCTACAACATTATCAAACAATTATTCAAATTATGATATCTGTCTACAATTCTTATCTACTAATGTCTCACACGAGATACTGAATAGTGAATGTGGCAAATTATTTTGTACAGTGTTACTACATTCACTACGTTCTTGACTGTATATTCTTAACAATAACTTTTTCATGCTTGCAATTCTTTATTCTTTTACACTATACATCAACTTTGTTGTCCAAGTTGTGGTTGTGAGTCATGGGTTACATTTTGTTCATATTGGCAATAGTCATATGTACTAAAAAATTAATGAGCTCTGTTTAATCCTATCTACAAAATAGATCAGTACAAATACAGATACACATTTGGGCACACTCAGAGACACATTTGCATACACAAACACAGTTATACATTCAGACATACTGTATATACGTATTCATAGAGGATTGGGGATGAAGACCCAGGGCTTCACCCGAAAGGTACAGTACATGGCAACTTCTACCCTATGTTTGTTTACTATTCAAAACTCGACATCTTGTATGTTAAATCATTGTATTATTTTTATTTACATGTGTGCAGGTAGTGGTTAATGTGTGGTGACCATTATGATCACCAAACCGTACCACCCCCCCGCCACCCCCCCTTACCCAATTAAGACAAGAAACATAAATGTGGTATAAAACAGGCCACAGCTTTATTTATATATATAATAATTCAAACCAATTCAAATCATGTTTAATATGAGCGTATATATTTAACTCAAACCCGTCCTTGCCAACCGAACCATAATAACCTTTTGGAATACCTCTTTCCAGGGCACCTGCCCTCCCCCCTCATCCAAGCTAATTGGCCTTCACCTTGGCCCACCAATTCCCCATGCCAACCCCTGGCCGCTTTTCCTGGCACGGAGGGCACGCCCAAATACCAAACCATTGCCCGAGGTTAGGGGAGGGACCAGACCCAGCATTCCTTCGTCCAGTGTACTGGTTCAGCAAGGACCATACCCGCCAGCTGTGACAAGAAAAATACATTAGTAAGACGGAATAGGATAACAAGGTATCAACAAAGGGAGGGAGGGAGATGTTACCACGCCGTTAAATCTAAGATGGCTGAGGTAAGGGAGACAAAATGACTGGTATATAAATGACCACACCCATCCCCTACTCTAATTGACACACCCACTTATGACACCTACACCCACCACACCCACACATGCCTCCTATCCGGCTAGCTTTCAGCCCGCCTCCTCTTGGCCTTGTGTGCAGGTAGTGGTTAATGTGTGGTGACCATTATGATCACCAAACCGTACCACGCCCCCACCCCCCGCCTTTTCCCTTCCCCAATTAAGACAAGAAACATAAATGTGGTATAAAACAGGCCACATCTTTATTTATATATATAATAATTAAAACCAATTCAAATCATGTTTAATATGAGCGTATATATTTAACTCAAACCCGTCCTTGCCAACCGAACCATAATAATCTTTTGGAATATCTCTTTCCAGGGCACCTGCCCTCCCCCCTCGTCCAAGCTAATTGGTCTTCACCTTGGCACACCAATTCCCCATGCCAACCCCTGGCCGCTTTTTCTGGCACGGAGGGCACGCCCAAATACCAAACCATTGCCCGAGGTTAGGGGAGGGACCAGACCCAGCATTCCTTCGTCCAGTGTACACCTTTTTCAACTGGTTCGGCAAGGACCATACCCGCCACTAGCGCGAGCTGCATTTAAGCCTAAATCAGCAGGCGCGACCCCCCAGCAATGCCATGGCCTGTTCCAGCGCATCCTGCAGAGCTAGGTTGAAGAAATCCATCCCCGCGTTGGTCAGGTGGACCCCGTCCGGGCGAAAATAGATCGCTGCGTCACGTTCAAATATTCGGTGGCGCACCGCAATGCCACTGACGCCGAGCACAAATTTTGACACCCTTTTATTAATCTTTATCCTGCATCGCTCAATAGCCCCCTGATCGCGCGCGCGCCCCCAATAGTTCCTAGACACTATCCCTGACCAGACTAAACAAAGCTGCGGGAACAATACACGCAAGCGCGCTAAATCCCGCCTAATCAGTTCACCCAAACCCCATGCAGGCAGCGCCCCCAGATCGTTGCCACCCAGATGAATCACCAATACATCTGGTGCCCCTAGGAAAGTGGCCAACTGCACAACCTCCAGCAAGAGCTGGCCCCATCTCATGCCCCGGAAACCAAACCATCGGACTTCCGCCAGCTGCCGAGGAATTCCAAGGCGTGTCCCACCCGGGCGTACCCCAGCCCGCAGGTGAGCCCAGTAGACGTACGAATGCCCAATCAGCCAGATCCTACGGCCGGGCCCTGTGGAGAAAACACAAGGGGGGAACCTATTAGCCGCGTAGGCCGTACATAGGACCGAAACCTCCCAGATTCCCATCTGCCAATCCTCTGAACAGCCTGCTCAGAGAAACCCAGCCGAGAGGCCTCGGTTGCGGCCCCAATACGGAAAGGAATGACCCCCAAAATCCTTGCTAGGGATACCCAGCAGATCAAGGGCGATGCGAAATACCCTGAGAAATTGAAATCGAGATAAGTAGGCACCATTTTCATGAATTAACAGCGGGCCAGAGAAAGCTGAGCGCCCGGAACTGTAAGATAGGTATGCCGAGACGGGGCAAACTGCCGAATCCGGAATGGCACGGAGGGTAACCCACGTACCTCTGCCAAAAATGTCAGTCTTGGACCGGCGCAACAAAAATTGCACCGTATCGCCCGTGACAAGTACATCCTGAAATAACAGCCCCCCAGGGGTCCCCCTGCTAGGGGTCACCATTTCCCCGACCCGAAGGGCCCCAAAAAAGGCGAAAGTAAACGCCACCAAAAACAATCTAGACTCCGAAGCCGAAAAACAGACCTGAGGTAGGACCGAGGCGATCCCTAACAGTAGCGCGTCCGAAACTGGCCTCCGAGTATCCCGCACCCGCGGGCCTTTTCGCCAACCGCGCATCGCAAGCTTCACCATGAAGTGCTTTGTCACATCGGGCACCTGGGTTAAGTTAAACCAGAAACTAAGGCCCGATAGCTTCCCTGAAACAGTGGCTGGGGAACACCCGCTAGCCTCCCAGAACCAGAGCAAGCGTAACAGGCCCTGGAGAGGAGAGGAGAGCAGAGGAGCTGAACCCACCACAATCTTGCTCAAGCACGACCCAATCCCCCCAAGCCTTACCATACCGGACCCATGTTGCCTCGGACACCGACGACCGTATCCACTCCCTTATTCGTTCAGACCAAGGGACCAGAGTTCCGTGGGACAAGGGAGACCTTCCAGATCCGCTTCCGGAGCAGCTGATCGAAATGCCATTGGAAACGAGAGAGAGCGTCAGCCGTGGTATTCACAACACCTGGAATGTGCACAGCGCGGCATGACACGTTCAAGGACAAGCAACGTAAAACCAGACGGCGCAATAGCCTGCCCACCGGAGGAGAGGAGGCCGTTAGATTATTAATGGCCTGCACCACCCCCAAATTATCACAATGGAAAACGACTCGCCGGTCCTTGAACTCCATGCCCCACAAATTAACTGCCACCATGATGGGGAAGAGTTCCAGGAGGGCCATATTTTTGGTAAGGCCAGCAGCAACCCAAGCCTCAGGCCAAGGTTCCGCGCACCATTGCGTCCCTAAGATAGCCCCAAATCCCGAAGCTCCTGCAGCGTCAGTGAACAGGTGTAGCACTGAATTCGACACCTCTGGTTGTTGCCAATAGGACCTGCCATTGTACCCATCTAAGAAAACCATCCATACTGCCAAGTCCTCCTTGAGCACCTTGGTTAAACGGATAAAATGGAATGATTTTACGATTCCTGCCGTGGCGGCCGCTAGTCACCGGTTAAACACTCGTCCCATTGGCATAATCCTACAGGCAAAATTCAACTTGCCAAGGAGGGATTGAAGTCGCTGTAAAGTAATCTTCCGGAGGGAGCTCGCCTCCCGCACAGCCCCCCGCAGTTCCTCCAACTTGTCCGCCGGGAGCTGACATTCCCCAATAACCGAATCGATCTCAATTCCAAGAAAACTCAAGCACGTGGAAGGGCCCACCGTTTTGTCGGGCGCCAGAGGCAACTCCGAACCCACAGGCCACGTCGGCGATCGATTGCAAAATGTGCGGGCATATCGGGGAGTTTGCGGGACCCACACAAAGAAAATCATCCAAATAGTGAAGCACTGAGTCATAACCAGACTCGGCTCTCACTACCCATTCCAGGAAGGAGCTAAAACATTCAAAATAAAAGCAGGATATTGCACAACCCATCGGCAGGCACCTATCCACGTAAAATTGGCCTTCAAAGGAACAGCCTAGCAGATGATGACACTCCGGGTGAACCGGCAGAAGGCGAAAAGCCGACTCAATGTCGGTTTTTGCCATCAGTGCACTGGGGCCTGCGGCCCGAACCATATAAAACCGCTGCATCAAACGAGGTGTACGAAACCCGGCATAGCTCCGCTGCAATGTCATCATTCACGGAACCCCCTTGGGGGTGCGAGAGATGATGAATCAACCTAAATTTTCCAGGCTCTCTCTTGGGTACAACACCTGGCGGCGAAACCCGAAGGTTAGGAAGGGGGGGTTCACGAAAAGGGCCAGCCATGCGGCCCAATGCCACTTCTTTAGCCAGCTTGTCTTTTACTACCCCCGGGTGTTCAGCAACGGAACGCAGGTTCCGACACAACCCCGAGGCCGAACGAGCCCGATGGGGGATCCAAAAAACGCATGTAAACCCTTCCAGTAGCAAGGCAGCCGCCTTTTTGTTTCTATAACGTTTTAGCCACGGATGCATCGCGACGACGTCCACCAGCGTCTTCGCCCTTAGCGCCCACGGCATCCCCTTTTTCGCCAAACTTACCCCGTTTAAAACACTTGGAGGCGGGGTGGG
The DNA here is from genome assembly GCF_036172605.1 of Pelobates fuscus. Lineage (NCBI taxonomy): Eukaryota > Metazoa > Chordata > Amphibia > Anura > Pelobatidae > Pelobates > Pelobates fuscus. The sequence continues at coordinate 164,572,746 of NC_086317.1, read as the reverse complement.
ACCCGCCGCAACCAGAGCATTCGTGCTCCAAATTTACACTGGCCGTCGTTAAATTGCCAACAGCAACCTGTTCTACGCTGACTGGCCGACGCGGAGGGTGAGGACCCTGCGCCGGCCCCCCCAAGAAAGGACGAAAGGCCTCCTTGATGTGAAGCCGGGCGGGTCATGATGGCCAACCACAAGCCGATATCCATTTGATCCCAACTCAGGGAAGGGCGCACCGCTAAACGCTGGCAGAACTGCTCATCATACCGCCACCAGCCTAATCCGCCATAAACCCGACACGCGTTCCAGATCATATCCTGGTAGCAAAAAAGAGAAGAGCATTTATTGGGGGTCTTTTCTCCTATAACGCTAGCCAGGAGAGAAAAAGCCCTGATCCAATTCCCAAAAGTTTTTGGCATCTTCCGATACCGAAACTTCTCTTTCTCCTTTTCAGACTCCTTTGCTGCAGGATCAGCCCGAGGCAGGTCCTCCATAGGGAGGAGGGAAAAGATTTCAACAAATTCCCCTTTCTCTATTTTGGTACGCAACTCGGCTGTCAAATGGAGGCCCAGGGGGCCTGACCAACACATGTAAGCCGCCCCGTGCGCTGCGGGTGCGACCCCCAGGTCCTGGACCGCAGCGGAGTTCACTGATGACCCCGCGGGGGTCTCGAGCTCCCCTGCAGCGGGCGAAGGTATTAGGGGGCCAGTAGGCCCCCCCGCGACGGCCGAGGTAGAAGGTAGGACACCTGACCCTCCGCTAGCCGCCCAACCCGTCCTAAGTTGGTTATCTAAGGTTGAGGTGTGGGTAGCCACAGGGGAGGGGACCTTTTCCAGAGAGTGTAAAACCTGTCGCATAGTTTGCAGCAATTAATCCCATTCTGGGATGACCGCACTAATACCCCCCGACCCCAAACCCTGTAAACCAATATACTCACTTGCAGGAACCGCATGCGAAGCCATCTGTGAAGCCACACGCTGGCCGCTAGACTGTGATGGCCCTGCTGGAACTGCGACCGCAGGTGGGACTGCACCAGCCGCAACGTCAGAACCGTGAGCCTACCAGGGGTAATCTGCGAAGACAACACAGGTGAGATGGACCCCAGCCCACCCACCCCTGTAGAAAGGAGACCGGTAGGAGAGGGCCCAGTAAGAGTGGCAGGATAAATGGGGGGCAACATGGTATGTAGGGGGTCAGGGGGGGCAAGCTGGGCACCAGCCACAAGTGGGCCAGCAGACGAGGCAGGGAAATTAAGAGGGGCAGGCCCAGGAGACCCTGCAAGGGCCCCAGCCATGATGGGGGCAGTTAAGGAGGAAGGGAGAAGTGGAGGGGCAGACTCGGGGGGGGGGGGGGGGGTGTGACACAGCAGCCACAGGGACAGATCCAGTTGACAGAGTAGCAGGCGCAGGGACAGGAGCAGCACCAGGGGAGACAGAGTGGGGAGGGAGAGCAGTGGGGAATGTACAGTGAATTAGGGGAAGCATATTCCCTAGCCCGTGCCTCAGAACCCCTGCCGACAGCCCTGCCGACCTGCGGCCTACTTACCGGACCTGGAGAGAGGGCCGCCCACCCTTGCACCGCCGTGGATCCCGCCAAGGCCGACCGGGTGATCGGTGCCCGCTGAGCAGGGAGGTGCTGTGATCTCGCGGCCGACCTCCGCCGAGCCCGCGAGACCGGGGGGGGGGGGGGGGGGGTGTGGTAGCCGCGATGCGGCATGGCTGGCATTCATCCGGTGTGTGGACACATGGGAGGAGGTATTGGGAGCGCGGGAAGCTGCGCGGGGGACCTGGCACGCGGGCCTGCGACAGGGCTCCTACTCCTCTCCCTCACCCGACCCTCCCGTGAGGGGCTATAACGGGCAGGGGGATGTGCGCGACGGCGCTGATTCCCATGGCCGCCATTAGGGGAGCAGCCACAGGAGCAGCACCCTGATTCCCATGGCTGCCACCAGAAGGAGCAGCCACATTGGCAGCACCCTGCAGGCGTAATAACTGTGACTGCAGGTGCCGTCCACCATCTTGAAGGGCCTCAGCCCGGAGGGCAGCGAGGATTGCATCAATATCCATACCCTTGACCGTAAGACAAGCAGTGGTAAGCACAGGAGGATGCAGAGATGTTACCACGCCGTTAAATCTAAGATGGCTGAGGTAAGGGAGACAAAATGACTGGTATATAAATGACCACACCCATCCCCTACTCTAATTGACACACCCACTTATGACACCTACACCCACCACACCCACACATGCCTCCTATCCGGCTAGCCCGGGGACTCTAGTCCGGGCTACTCATGCTAGCAAAGCCCCTGCCACTTATATATACATACAGGCACAAATACACTTCAACTAATACTCAGAAACCACACATTCACAGACACCACTCTTAGACTCATATAACACACTCACAGATACAGTTTGATAGGTCTGAACTCGGTAGAGGAAAGCGATGTATAAGTCTGTGCTTGATCGACATGTTACAAGAGTCCTGACTTATGGTCATAGAGCTATGTTATGAGTGATTGAGTGGACTAATTTCACATGTTTGACTTGACTAGTCTGCAGACACCACACTCATTGATAGATATAGGCATGTACTTGCAAACCTTTAAATTCAAGTTGCACTTTCCCTTTAGAAATTTGCGGACATGGTGACAGGGAGATGTAAAACCTGAAAGGTTGCAGACTGTCCTGCAAGAGGAAGTGTTGGTACCATTGGTGCAGGAGCAGTCATAAGTTTGTATTATCTGCATGTCTGTAATTGTATCTAGTGCAGTTCTGTAAGTGAGAGCGGCCAATAAGGAAGGGGGAAGGGGTGAACCATCACATCCACTCATTAACCTTTCTATCACTTGCACAATATGAGGCACTACAGAAGAAGCAGTCACAGGCAATATGTACACAGCACATGTATGTACGTAGCGGGGAATGTGGTGCGACTAACAGAAAGAGACTACCCACTTATCCCCCCAATAACGACAGACAATGCATATTGGATGAAACAGGCCACAGCATTTATTAAAACTTACAGCTGTAGGACACATCCACATTTTATTCTTTTCCTTTAATTCAAATATAAATAAACACATAACTATATATATATATATATATATATATATATATATATATATAAATACCATAATTAACATATAAATGAACACTTATTGCCCTACAGCCTTCAACTTAGATAACCGTCCTTGCCAACGAACTTAACCAGGTGCCTATGCACCAACAACTTTACCCACTGGTGTCTCGCCTCCCCCCTCGTCCAAACCAAATTCCCATCATCTTAAATGCTCTAACCACCAGCCGGCTCTTAGCTCGGTGGGCACGTCCAATTCGGTAACTTGAAAGTTTACCTTACAGAGCAGGGGAGGTTGAGACCCACCTTGTCCATCTCCTGACATGCCATCTGCTCCCCAACCCTGTTGGCAAGGATACGCTCCCCGCTAGCTGAGATGAAACAAAACAAAACAAACAAAATAAATAAATTAGGGTGGGAGGGAGGGAAGTTGTTTGCTGGCCAGAATCCAAACAGACACTGAGGTAAGATGATCCCTGCCCCACTACCAACACATAACCACTCCCCTAAACACATACAGCCAATCACTAGCACCATCCCCACACTCATACATGTGCCCTTGTCCGTTTAGCTGTGCTGACTCCCCAGGGCCTTAACTGATTTTGTACTTGGTGCATTTGGTGTAGTCTTCTGTACCAAACTACAAATAGTACTAATATGGCCATCAGTATGTAAAATTAAATTGAATAAAACCCAACCTGTGAAATGCTAAAAAACAAAACATAGGAATTGCCCATGTATGATACTTTGAATTAACTTATCTGTCCCAACTAGAAGTACTGGACAAGAAGGACACCCTTTCTGACTCACATACTTACTGGCAGGCACAATCACTGACACACACACTTACTGACAGACAAACCCACACACTCACAAATAATTGTATTTTGTGTTTTATTTGATTTTTTTTTAGGTGTGTCCAGCCTCCGTACCTTTAGGAGAGCTGATGCGGGTCCTCTACATAGGATCCAATAGGGATCTTCTCCCTGTGGTCCAGTAGGGATCTTCTCCCTGGAATCTGGTGGCTACAGACTACAGGTCCTCCCGTTTATCACTATTCTCTTGCTATGTTTAGTGATGCCAGGGCCAGAGTGACATCATATTCTGGTTCCCTGCATCAACACAGATGGCGCACAAGGGAGCAGTGAGGAACTAGAAACACATCAGCATTTCCTCTTCTTCCCCTGGTATATGTTGGCAGAGTAGACACCTGCCATGTGGGTAAGCAGGTGCCTACTCTGCCTTACTGAATAAGTTACCACTTTGGGAGCGCCCTAAGGTAGCCAGTTGGCCACCACCTCCTGTGCCCCCTGTGGCAGACCATTGGTCTGCTCCTCGCTGTGCCACCCTACCTTCTGGCACCCGGGTGTGGTGCCTCCATCCATCCACCAAGGATCGTCCCTGTCTGTAATTTTGATGTAGCTTTGCTTAGAAAGAAGTTCAAACTTTCCTGACAATAAGAATTGCTCTACATACTGTCTGCCTCCTCATTAAACGGACACTATAGGCACCCAGACTACTTCAACTTATTGAAGTGGCCTGGGTACAGTGCCCCTTTCCACTTAACCATGCAATTGTAATTATTGCAGTTACTGAGAAACTGTCTACTATAGGCGCTTCTGGACTTTTGATCTGTTAAATGACGCTGAACATCCTCACACTCTGCATGAGGACAGCCAGCATCAGCTAAAACCCCATAGGAAAGCATTGATTCAATGCTTTCCTATGGTGAAGTCCTAATGCAAGTGTGGCAATTAGGTTCCCCCATTGGCTAACGTTGGTGGGACGAAGGCGCTGAAATCAGGTAATTGACAAAAGAGGTTTTAAACCTTTCTGCGCTTTGAGGGTAGGAGGGAGCTTTGTATTTCTAACACTATAGTTTCTCTTTAAGCTATCCTGCTAAATATTACAGCTGCTTTCCTGTGCATTTCTGTAAAACAAACCAAATCAAGATGCCAGAAATTAGATACCACAATAATCTAGCTGAATCAAAAACCAAGAATGAAAAACCAGGAACGCGCTCTTGAGTAATCAGGAACCATGGCAGGGAACTGATATCTGGTGCAGAGGGATATTAACGCATGGGTACGCTGGGCAGAGCATAAGGGACCCATAGCCGTGCGTAGTAGTGACTCACTACAGGGGGATTACTTCCTTGTGCCGCCAGGCCCTCCCAAAGGAACTTAGAAACATAGAATGTAATGGCAGATGAGAACCATTCGGCCCATCTAGTCTGACCAATTTTCTAAATACTTGTATTGGTCCCTGGCCTTATCTTATTGTTAAGATAGCCTTATGCCTATCCCACGCATGCTTAAACTCCTTTACTGTGTTAACCTCTACCATTTTAGCTGGACGGCATGCACCCACTACCATGCACCCACTACCCTCTCAGAAAAATAATATCACTTCCTAATATTTTTTTTAAAACCTCTGCCCCTCTAATTTAAGACTATGTCCTCTTGTTGTGGTAGTTTTTCTTCTTTTAAATATAGTCTCCTCCTTTACTGTGTTGATTCCCTTTATGTATTTAAATGTTTCTATCATATCCCCCCTGTCTCGTCTTTCCTCCAAGCAGGGGAGGGCTGGCAGCGTTAGGTCTGGGGGGCAAATCCAGTCAAGCTGCCCATCGCACCAAGAGGAGAGTAAAAACACGTTTCCCATGTGATTGAAAGGGGGGGCAGTCACCTAAACAGACACACTCCCTGACAGGCACACACACTTGCTGATTAGACACACACTAACACTCACACTCACACTCACTGACAGACACACTGTTACAGGCATACTGACTCACACAGACATACAAATTGACACACACACAGGCATACTGGCTAACACCCACACACACAGACAAACTGGCACACACACAGAGACATACTGACACACACACACACACACACACACTTTTAAAGACAGTTTCCTACCTTTGCTGGTACCTTTCCTGAGGTCCAGTGTGCTGGCTAGGGTGCTTGGGAGTTGGGGTCTAGCTCTTTTTGCTGTGTATGGGTCACCCGGTGGTCCCCCTTAGTGTGTGGTCCCCAATGCAACCGCAGTACCAGCACCGTGGGCCCATGGGCCCATGGGGGGCAACGAGGGGCGTAACTGGGGACCACTGGGCCCCTGTGCAAGAATTAAAGTAGGGCCCCCTTGTCACTCTACCTGGTGCATATTTTCACTCCTCGTCACTCCCCACTAAGCAATACACATGGTTGACATGTGTGTGGTTTCTTTGTGTGATTGTACTGTTGTTGAGTGAGTGTTACATGTATGTGTGTAGTTGGATGAGTGTGATTGTGTAGGTGTGTGAGAGCTGGCTGAGTGTGATTGTATTTGTGGCTGTTTGAGAAGGAGACAAAGAAACAGAGAGGGAGATAGAGAGTGCCAGAGAAGACAGATAGGGAGGGGGAGACAGAGACAGAGAGCCAAAGGGAGACAGAGCTACACATGTAAAGAGATGGAGAGACAGAGAGTGACACAAGGAAATGAGAGCCAGAGACAGCTAGAGAGAGACAAAGAGTGACACAAGGAAAGGAGAGACCGAGACAGCTAGAAAACTAGAGAGACAGAGAGTGACACAAGGAAAGGGGAGACTGAGACAGCTAGAAAACTAGAGAGACAGAGAGTGACACAAGGAAAGGAGAGCCAGAGACAGCTAGAAAACCATAGAGAGACAGAGAGTGACACAAGGAAAGGAGAGCCAGAGACTGCTAGAAAACCATAGAGAGACAAAGAGTGACACAAGGAGAGGAGAGCCAGAGACAGCTAGAGAGAGACAGAGTGACACAAGGAAAGGAGAGCCAGAGGCAGCTAGAAAACCATAGAGAGACAGAGAGTGACACAAGGAAAGGAGAGCCAGAGACAGCTAGAAAACCATAGAGAGACAGAGAGTGACACAAGGAAAGGAGAGCCAGAGACAGCTAGAGAGAGACAGAGTGACACAAGGAAAGGAGAGCCAGAGACAGCTAGGAAACCAAAGCCAGAGACAGCTAGGAAACCATAGAGAGACAGAGAGTGACACAAGGAAAGGAGATCCAGAGACAGCTAGAAAACCATAGAGAGACAGAGAGTGACACAAGGAAAGGAGATCCAGAGACAGATAGAAAACTAGAGAGAGACAGAAAGGAAGTGAGACACACAGAAAGAAGTAGAGCCAGGAAGAGACAGCCTCATATGTGTGCAGGGAGAGGTGAGGTAGAGTATTTCACTCACCTTGATCCTGTGTGCCACTGCTGCAGGCTGGGACAGGGATTTCTGGGGCCTTAGGTCTGCTGGGCTTGCTCTGAGCCCCCCTGTGCAGTCTGAGAGCTGTAAACATCCTGGGAAGAGAGGCAGGGGCCATGCAGGTGGGATATGGAGGCAGCTCTGCCAGAACTCTGCCCAGCAAGAGGTGAGGGTAGGCATTGAGTTCCGGTGTGCCTCCGCGGGACACCCAAACAATGAATACAGCGGGACCTCCATCTGCACCCCACTCTGCCCCTTACTGAGGTTACTGGCCGATCGCACAATCAGTGAGGCAGGATAATTGCTATTTAGTATATTGCCGAATTAGCAATATACTAAATAGCAGTTTTGCAAGGGGAACCAGTCCTGCCAGCAGGGGTCTACAGAGCAGCCAGGCCCCCTGGTGTGATGGGCCTGGACGCAGCTCCAACCCAGTAGTTCAGCCACTGGGGAGAACATTTTTTTTGGGGGGGATGTGGGCGGCCCTGGATTTAGGGTGGCCTTGGGGGCAATTGCCACCCTGCCCCCCGGCCCAGCCCGCCCCTGCCTCCAAGCTATAAATGTTAAGTTCCTTTAACCTTTCCTTGTAAGTTTTATCCTGCAATACATGAACCACTTTAGAAGCCCTTCTCTGAACTCTCTAAAGTATTAATATCCTTCTGGAGATACAATACTCCTAGTGAGGTCTCACCATTGTTCTGTACAATGGTATGAGCACTTCCCTGATCACATACATACTTACAGGTAACATCACAATAGAGCAGCCTCACAAACAGATTTTTCCTGATTTCCTCAGTGTAACAGCTGTGCTTTGATTTATACAACGCCTTGTCATGTCTCTATATAAGTGAGTTGCTGGAATCACTATTTGTCTATACATAATTACTTCTTTGAATTGAACTTTTTGCATCGGGTTCAGACCATTTATTGGCTGAGAGTCACCTGGAACTCTCAGACAGCGAAGTCTTGAAAAGTTGAATAAAATTGATAAAGATAACATGGAATTTTAGCTTTAGCTACATCAAGAAGACCATAAGGAACTCAAGCACTTGATGAACCCCAAGTAAATGTCAAACCATTCACAAACAATTTGCCTCTTTGGTGGGAGATGGTGACAGGCACTCCTGGCACAATAGTGGAATGGAGTGGTTATGATGATAAGCATATTCAAATTGCCATTCTTTGATTGATATGTGTGCCACTGATTTCCAAGCTGCTTCTCTAAGACCTGCTTACAGGAACTTTCAAAAAAATGATGATTGATGATAATTTTATTTTCCAAGCAGCTATAACAAACAATATAAATTCTGTTGTAGAGTAAACCTTGTTTCTTTTATGATAAACCATTCTTCACCATTTTACACTCTGGAAGATGACCAGGATTTGGCCTGACTGCATAGTACCAATTGAAATAATGATCTAATATTATTTTTCATGGATTGTATAACCAATTTAGTTTTATTGAACATCTTTATGCTTTGGTATACAGTGATATTTTTTTTAAAAAGCATACAAACAAACATGTAAAGCATCTTTCAATTTGTGATGAAATCCAACACTAAAATAAAGTTGTATCGGACATTACTAAATGTGTGGATGGAGACTTTAAAGCGGCACGGTCATGCCGAACTTACCTTTCTTTAATTGGTTTCTCTTCTCTTCCTCTATCAGGATATGTTCTTCATTTCTTCCTGTCTGCTCTAGTTTTCTTTAAAACATAAGACAAAGTATGGACTATTTGTCTTATGGAGGTTTCCTACGCCTGACCATCTCTGACCAGCGGAAGAGCAAAGAGTGCTTGATTTCCGGTGGTCAGAGCAATTTCCCCACAATTCTCACCTTTTCTTTCGTGTTCCCACAAAGCCTTCTTTCACTTTTTCCGAACGTCCTGTCATTTAGACAGAATGCCGGCAAAACTAACAAATTTCGTCCTAACAGAATGAGAACAGTTTCTCCATTCGTGTTAGGACGCAATTTGGGACTTTGTTCGGATTGGAATTTCATTCGAATAAATGAAACTCCGATCCTATTCGTGCCGCGGCTGCATCAGAGAGGGAGACATGGAAGGTGGAAGAGAGGGAGGGTATGGGACACATGGAGGGGAGAAAGAGGGGGTATGGGACACATGGAGGGGAGAAAGAGGGGGTATGGGACACATGGAAGGGGAGGGGAAAGAGAGGGAAGAATGGGACACATGGAGAGACAGAGAGAGGGTATGGGACACATGGAAGGGAATAGAGGGGAGGAGGGAGGAATGGGACACATGGAGGGGAGGGAGAGAAGGAGGAATGGGACACATGGAGGGGAGAGGGATGAGAGGGAAAATGGGACACATGGAGGGGCTGAGGAGGGAGAGGGAATGGGACACATGGAGGGGCTTTGCGGTCAAGGGAATGAGACACATGGGGGGCTCTGGGCGCGGTAATGAGACACATGCAGGAGCTAGCTGGAGGGCAGGGAAATTTTTGCACTGGAGCCCGGTGGTTCTAGTTACACCTCTGTGTATATAAATGTATATATTGAGTGTGGTGGATTATGTCACTGCGCCATTTAGTGGAGCAGTTGCCATTGAACTTCATATTTGTAACCTTTACATCAGTGTCAATGATATAGAAGTAAGTTGAAGTAAAACACAGTAAATACATTGATAATAAAATTCCATTTATGCATTTGCTACCAATTTAGATAGAACAATATGTAATGTTATTCTTTATAAAGTTCCGCCATGCCATTTTTTCATGAAAGGTACGATATATATAACACCAGCTCTGACATAAAATATAATTCTAGTATGCTATATTAGAATAATTCAGTCCTCAATGTAGATAAATTACTTTGTCACTTGGAAAAGAGTGAGCAAATTTTGTTAAAAAGCACAAATTACAATAACGCACAAGAATATATTTTGAAGGATTATAGAATGAACACCAAACAAATACAAAAACCACACATTCACAAAGCAAATATACATTCAACTGCTTTACATTTGTGGGTGGATATTTTGCACATCTTTGATGAGGTTAATAAGCAGTTCAGATAGCATCAGTCAATCTCTTCTGCATGCTACTGCTCTGCATCTCTACTCCCCTATCTATGCCCCCTCTCTCCTCTTTATCTTTCTTAGCAGCGCAGGGGCAATGGGAGACTTGAATATTATTAGATGAGCATATTACAAATTATAATTTCTATAAATGACACTAGCAAGACTAAATGAATGATTTTACATGTATGATTTCTCAGATTTTAATAAGTACAATTTGTCTATTGCATGTCTATGTGTGTTTTTGCACGTACACACTTAGAACAAGGGTACATGTAGAGCTATGTATAATTGTGTGATTGTATTACTGGTTGTGGAACATATTTGCCTAGCCTACATGCATAATGCATATGTTTTAAAAGAGGCACACAATTTGAAAGTCTATTAAAGACAATTACCATGAAACAATGAAAAAAAATATGTTTAATCATTTTACTACTGGATTCTATCCAAAACATAAATGACATCACATTTATTTATGCAATGGAATGTATGGTGAGCAAAGGACATTAGGGCATAAAATCAAGTTGGTATATTGACTAGAGCTCACAAATACCTAAATACTTTACAATATACACTAATCAGCTATAAGATTAAAACCACTGACAGGTGAAGTGCTTATAGCGTTACAATGGCACCTTTCAAGGCATGAGATATATTGGGCAGTTCTTAAATTTCATTTGTTGGAAGCAATAAAAAAGGGCAAGTAAAAATACAGTTGCAAGAAAAAGTATGTGAACCCTTTGGAATGATATGGATTTCTGCACAAATTGGTCATAAAATGTGATCTGATCATCATCTAAGTCACAACAATAGACAATCACAGTCTGCTTAAACTAATAACACAAAAGAATGAAATGTTGCCATGTTTTTATTGAACACACCATGTAAACATTCACAGTGCAGGTGAAAAAGGAAGTGAACCCTTGGATTTAATAACTGGTTGAACCTCCTTTGGCAGCAATAACTTCAACCAAACGTTTCCTGTAGTTGCAGATCAGACGTGCCCAACGGTCAGGAGTAATTCTTGACCATTCCTCTTTACAGAACTGTTTCAGTTCAGCAATATTCTTGAGATGTCTGGTGTGAATCGCTTTCTTGAGGTCATGCCACATCATCTCAATTGGGTTGAGGTCAGGACTCTGACTGGGCCACTTCAGAAGGCGTATTTTTTTCTGTTTAAGCCATTCTGTTGTTGATTTACTTCTATGCTTTGGGTCATTGTCCTGTTGCAACACCCAGCTTCTGTTGAGCTTCAGCTGGTAGACAGATGGCCTTAAGTTCTCCTGCAAAATGTCTTGATAAACTTGGGAATTAATTTTTCCTTCGATGATAGCAATCCGTCCAGGCCCTGACGCAGCAAAGCAGCCCCAAACCATGATGCCCCCACCACCATACTTCACAGTTGGGATGAGGTTTTGATGTTGGTGTGCTGTGCCTCTTTTTCGCCACACATAGTGTTGTGTGTTTCTTCCAAACAACTCAACTTTGGTTTCATCTGTCCACAGAATATTTTGCCAGTACTGCTGTGGAACATCCAGGTGCTCTTGTGCAAACTGTAAATGTGCAGCAATGTTTTGTTTGGACAGCAATGGCTTCCTCTGTGGTATCCTCCCATGAAATCCATTCTTGTTTAGTGTTTTACGTATTGTAGATTCGCTAACACGGATGTTAGCATTTGCCAGTGACTTTTGTCAATCTTTCTTTTATTGAGGCAATTGAGTTGGGATACAGAAAAAGAGAGAAGGGAAATGTGCAATTTCAGGTACATGTTAGGGAAATCACAGCTGTAAATAACATTTCCTAGTTAACGCTACCTCGTTTTTATGGGTTAGTAAAACTTGAACATGCTGAACTGTTACGCTTAGTACTTATGGCATAGCGAATTGTACAGGCTTATCGTAATAAAGGGTATGCTATATGTAGTCGTTATTAGTGAGCACCGGAGGTAGGGTAGGAGCCCATGTCTGGCTGAGAGAAAAGCTTTTCTAGATTGGGATATCACACCGTATGGCTGTTTCTTCGCTAGGTACAGTGCTAGGGGTTCTCTTGCATCAATTATTATGGCTCTACCTAGTCTTGTCAGCTCACTTGAACCTAGGGATCTATCCCTTTAGACATTCTGTTAATGGGCTGAGATATAGGCTTATCAAGTTATACGGTACAGTAAGGCTGAGCTGAGGTCAGTTACTACATCACATGTAACACAGTTTAGTCTTAGTGGACACAATGGCTATGTAATTGCAGGCTAATAACGTCAGGCTTATTTTACATCATGAAAGACCTACATAGCAGTAGACAATAATTTTAATTAACTTATGGAGGCCCCTAGACCAACAAGGTACAGCCAGTATATGCTGGGCTTGTGACTGGCAGTGTGTACAGTCTGAGTGGGGTTCCCGAGGAGCAGTGAGGACCACAGCTGGTAGCGTCTACATGCAGGTCCCCCCGACCCTTGAGTCCTCGATCAGCCGATGCCCAAGCGGGGTGTGGGGGTACCGTGCTTCTGGGGTGTCCCCCGGAGGATGGTGAGGTGCGGATGTTGGAGGGCCGCCCTCATGCCCCAGGCCGCGAAGAGGGCAAGCACCTGCGGCCCACAGACTCGGGAACTACTTGAGGCCGGGTCTTCCCTTTTTCGGGTGCCCAGATGTGCCCGGTTGTTCTGCCGCCGCCAGCGGCGGTCGGGCCTCGGGCTGTGTGGACGGTACCTTGGAAATATTCTCCGGTTGGCCCTCGGCCTAGGATGGCTTGTGGAGTGCGGGATGGTTGCGGTTCCGTATGGTGTGCCTGAGTGCGTCCCCTTCTGATTCCGCCTCACTTTAACCTCAGCACAGGCATGGGGCCTAGATTTCTCCCCCCTCCAGAGTTCCCTCCAGTTGGGAGTCTTGACCACCAGATGCTTCTCAGGGTGGGTCCCCTGTTTGGTAGGTAGGCGGGTTGTCGTGGCTGCCCTTCGGTTGATGCGTTGCCAGAATTTGCGTCAGATGGCTTCAAACCTAGCTTCAAATAGGGCCCTCCATTGAGTGTGTGGGTTAATTTGCCGGGCTTCCGGCGTGGTGGCCATCTTGGTCTCGCCACGAGGTCCGTGCTGTATAGTACCTCTGCCCTCCGGTACTCAGTGCTTGTGTCCCCTTCCGTGTCTAGTTGGTGGACCGGGATGACCCCCACCTGTCCGGGGGGGTTTCGGAGTATAGCGTGTCCGCAAGCAGGGCCCGAGCTCCGGGAGATCGACCGCCTCTCCCTCGTCCAGGCCCCAGCAGGTCGCCTTCGGGCTCTCGGGCTGTCGTCGATGGTAGGTTCAGGGTAAGTATAGTATCGTGTGCCGGAGTCCCCTGTGTGTAAATTTTTCCAAGTTTTTGTTTTGGAGCCCCGCATTTAGGCTCAAAATTGCAGTTTTCTTCGTTTTCATGCAGGAGCTCAAGCTTAACATATCTGCTCAGCTTGGCAGTCAGGCTCCGCCCCTGCCAGTGACTTTTGTAAGTCTTTAGCTGACACTCTAGGATTTTTCTTTTTTTTTGTTGTAAATTTTTATTTTCAGTGCAACAACAGTGATACAGTCATTTCTGTTTATGCCACGACAGCATAAGGTTAAGTTGGTGTAACAAGCATGTCCATACAGTGGTTTGGCTATAACATGAAATGCACACTCTTTTGTATAGTGGCCTGGTGGGTTATAACGAGTTTTAGGATTCTTCTCCACCTCATTGAGCAGTCTGCACTGTGCTCTTGCAGTCATCTTTACAGGACGGCCACTCCTAGGGTGAGTAGCAGCAGTGCTGAACTTTCTCCATTTATAGACAATTTGTCTTATCGTGGACTGATGAACAGCAAGGCTTTTGGAGATACTTTTATAACCCTTTCCAGCTTTATGCAAGTCAACAATTCTTAATCGTAGGTCTTCTGAGAGCTCTTTTGTGCGAGGCATCATTCACATTGTCGGGATCCCGCGGGCGGCTGCGTGGGGAGGCTGCACTCCGCTCGCAGTACTCACCCTCCAGCCGTCCGCGGTCCCCTCCTCCTCGTGGGCTCGGCGAGTGGCATCCTTCCAGTCTCGGATGCAGTCCGCGTCTTCCTCCACGTCCCCCAGCGGCAGCATGCATGACGCTGCACGCTGGGAGACCGCCCAATATATTACACGCCGGGGTCAGTCACCTGACCCGGCATTAAAGGCACAGTGCCTCAATCACAGTGGGAGGTTTAGATATCTCCCACGTGTGATTGTTAATTCTGATTGGAAATTATCCAATCAGAATTAACCTTATGGTTTAAATGCTTACCTTTCCTTTTGTGGTCTTTGCTTGCTAGTATTGCTACTGAACTTGTGTTTCTGGTTACATACTCTCTGGCTTGTTAATCTGACTTTGTGACTTTCTCCTACCCTTTGACCTCGGCTTGTTTCTCGTTATTCTGTCTTCTGGTTCCCCTTACTCGGCTTGTCTCCTGACTATTCTTTGTGTGCTTAGCCCGGCCACTCTAAGGTTCGGTACTGCACCTTTTCTGTGTGTGTGTGTGTGTGTTAGCGTGTTGGGTTCCCCGAATCGTGACACACATCAGGCAGTGCTTCTTGTGAAAAGCAAACCCAGAACTGATGTGTGTTTTTTTATAGGGCAGCTGTAACCAACACCTCCAATCTCATCTCATTGATTGGGCTCCAGTTGGCTGACATCTCACTCCAATTAGCTCTTGGAGAGGTCATTAGTCTAGGGGTTCACATACTTTTTCCACCTGCACTGTGAATGTTTACATGGTGTGTTCAATAAAAACATGGCAACATTTCATTCTTTTTGTGTTATTAGTTTAAGCAGACTGTGATTGTCTATTGTTGTGAGTTAGATGATGATCAGATCACATTTTATGACCAATTTGTGCAGAAATCCATATCATTCCAAAGGGTTCACATACTTTTTCTTGCAACTGTATATGAGTGATTTTGACAAGGCTAGATTATGGGGTGTTCTTGGTATGCATCGGTTAGCACCTAACAAAAGTGGTACAAGGAACAACAACCGGTGAACCGGCTTCAGAGTCATGGGCACCCAATACGCATTGATGCACGTGGGTAGCGAATGACTCTATAGTGATCCTTTAATTTGTAGCATTTTGTTTAGTATTACAGATACTTTAACATCACCATAATATACTCCTTGGTTGGAGCTCTAAGAAACATCACTGAGGCCCAATGTGTTAAGTTGAGATAAAAAAGTATTACGTGACAACTTTTTGTTATTTTTTCAACATTACAATCATGATGACTGTTAATTCACAGAGATTGTCCTTATCCGAACTGAATCGAATTAGCTCACAATTTGGAAATAACTGCTCGGGAATTAATTTATGAGAGTCCACAGGACAGTCTATCAATTAAGAAGAAAGTCAAGACCCCTCTTGCTCTGACATGTGCAGTAAAGTGTGAATTTATGTAATGAATGGAGGTTTCCAGGATTCACACAACCACAGCCACTTTGAAACAACTCAGCACTGCTCATGGGGTGTGAGAAACAGAGGGTCCTGGGCCAACATTAAATGTTTACTCCAAGCACCATGACTACTTCACTTATTTAAGGTGGTCATAGTGCCTGGAGTCTGTATGTGCAGCATATTGGTGTGAAAACTCTGCACATGTAAAGTAACCCCTGTGCTTCCAGAGGTGTAAATCCACATCCAGCAGCGTCATTGGCAGGGCCGTCTTTAACATTGATTGGACCCCGGGCAAGCATTTGCTTGGGCCCCCTGGATCCTGCCTCCTCCCTCCCCCCCCCCCCCCCCCCCCACACACTTTCACTCTCTGGCATGCAATCACGCCCTCCACCCCAACACAGTGGCAGAACTAATGTAGACAGGGCCCTGGTGCAAGACATTGTTTTGAGCCTCCCCTCTAGCGCAAGAGCAGAGAAAAGATAGATCCTCATCTGTTGTACAATTCCCACAATGCTATGCCAGCTGGGGATCTACCATTTGGCCATTCTTGCAGGGCTGTATTTGTGAGCAGTGTTTGTGCATTTGAATGTGAGCATGTTGTTGTATACAGTATGTGTGTGCATGTAGTATTGGTGTTTAAATGTAGGGATGTGTTTCTATATACTTTTTGAGTTTGAATTCAGGGATGTCTTTGCATGTTGTGTTTGATTGCCGTGATGTATGACATGCATTCACAGATATACATACACATTAGCACACCGATACATGCACACATCTGGACACATGCACACACTGACAAAGACTGGCGTATACACACACACAGACACATACATAAATACACATGCACACACAGAGATAAAAACACTGGCACATCCACACACAAAGATACACACTTACACACTGACACAGATATGTACACACACAAACACAGGTACACATGCAGGGGTGTATTTGCATGCAGTGTTGGCATAGGAATGCTGGGATGTATGCATTGTCACACAGATGCACACTTACACAAACACTGAGATACACACAGATACACATGCAGTGGTGTATTTGTGTGCATTGTTAATGTTGGAATGCAGGTGTGTATTTGTGTGCTTTGTTAATGTTGAAATGCAGGGGTGTATTTGTGTGCAATGTTAGATGGGATGTATGCATTGCCACACGCATAGATACACACTTACACATACTGACACTCATATACACACACAGGTACAAATACACTGACACACAGGTACACAGATACACATAAACACTGACACAAACACAGTGAGATACACACACACACACAGTGATACACACACAGTGATACACACACACACACACAGTGGTGTATCCTGGTTTTGTGCTGCCCAAGGCAGGACAAAACTCAGGCACCCCCCCCCCCTCGCCACCCTCACCCAACCCTTCCCCCCGCCCCACCTTCTAAATACACACACATTCACTGACAGATACGCATACACTAACAGAAACAAACACTCACTAACAGACACACACACAGACACACACACACACTAACAGACACACACACTCACACACACACTAACAGACACACACACACAAACAGACACACACACACTAACAGACACACACACTAACAGAAACACACACTAACAGAAACACACACTAACAGAAACACACACTAACAGACACACACACACACACAAACAGACACACACACACTAACAGACACACACACACTAACAGACACACACACACACTCACACTCACATTAACACTTTTTTACTTTAACCCCCCCCAGCCTCCTTAGGGAATGCTGGGGGGGGGGAGGGGTCATCTTTCTCCCTGGTGGTCCAGTGGCTGCTGGGCGGTCAGGGGGCACTGGCGGGCAGCTGGCGAGGGAGCACTTCCTCTGAGCGGTCTGCACATGCTCCCTCACGCGCCGCAGTGAGGCTGGGAGCCGGAATATGATGTCATATTCCGGCTCCCAGCCTCACTCTGCGGCGCGCGAGGGAGCTGAGCAGACAGCTCAGAGGAAGTGCTCCCTCACCAGCCGCCCGCCAGCGCCCCCTGACTGCCCAGCAGCCCGCCGGCATGTCTGTTAGCCGCAAGGCTAACAAGACATCTGCCTTGGGCATTTGGGGCGGCTTTTTTTGCCGCCCCCTGGAAAATGCTGCACAAGGCAAATGCCTTGTTTGCCTCGCGGCTAAAACGTCCCTGCACACACACACAGTGAGATACACATTCAGATACACACACATACACAGTCAGATACACACAGTCAGATACACGCACACACACAATCACACACACACACAAACAGATAGATACACACACACACACACAGTGAGATACACATACACACAGTGAGATATACACACACACAGTGAGATACACACACACACAGACACACAAACAGTCAGACACACATAGAGTCAGATACACACCCACAGTCAGATACACACACACAGACTCAGATACACACACACACAGTCAGATCAATTTACATAGTTTAGCCACCCTCCTTACCTTTACAGAAGTGTGGCTTCCCTGGAGTCCAGTGGGAGCTGGATGGCTGAGATTGATGGGAGTCTTCTTCTTCTTCTTGGTCTGTACCTTCTCTCTTGGTCACCTTCTCTCCATGTACTCCTCCTCCTCCTCCTCCTCCTCCTCCTCCCCAGCGGCACTTTGTTAATTGGGAGGAAGTGACCTCACAACACTTCCTCCCAGCAGGCAGGAAGACAGAGGCCCGGTCTGGAGCTCTCTTAAAGGGCCGGGGGGCCCTGATTACCTCACCTGCTGCAGCCCACCGGGATATTTCTCAGTATCCCGGTGGGCTGTTCAGACCTGACTGTGGGCAGGGGGCCCACAGGGCAGCTGCTTTGGGCCCCCAGGAGCAACAGGGCCCGGGGCAGCTGCCCCGTTTGCCCCTTGTTAAAGACGGCCCTGGTCATTGGGGCATCATTAGCCAGCCCGGAACAAGAGTTCAGTATTAATTCTGTACAAACTGGGTATATGCCATCAGTATACAAAACATACTAGCAACAGGCGTTCAATGGCGGCATGTCTCCCCCCCCCTCTGTGCTGCCTATATTTTCCCCTTAACCTGTCCTTCCTGTATATACAGAAGGAGCGACATTGGCAAAGGAGCATTGGGCCAAAGGGAGAACTTGTCCATGGAGCTGCCATGGGGGTAAATTGTAGCTGCATTTTATTTATTTGTTATTAATAGGTAGGGTTACTCTAACTAAAACAGTGTTTCATGTTGGTGTAACCCTTCAATGACATGATTACATTAATAATAGCTTGCATGCATCCTATTATACACAGGATATCGTAGTTGTAATGGTTAACTGTAATCCCTATATATGTATTTTAAATAGGTGTCCACATTAAAACTGTGATTCTTACCTGGCCATTAATTAAAACTCCTTACTCAATTTATCTAGAAGTATGAAATATATATGATGCATACCTCATTATAAATGTATACAGAAGCCTCTGAGGATAAAAGAAAAAGGCAAGTGCCTTGGAAATGTATCTCTAATTGAAGTGTGACTTGGACCATGAATGTTTAGTAACTACTGGTATATAATATTAATATTTACAGCAAATGGTAAAAACATTTTTTTTTATAGAGCTAAGTATTTCATTTTGATTTTCATGACCTCATTCTTAATTTTGACTTGCAGACCCTCCTCTTCCTCCTTATCTCTTATGCTATTTAGGCTTTCCCTTCTATTCTGAGAAACTAATTTTCATTCTTAATCTGACCGCCATAATCCTTGCAGCTATTGTTTACGTTCTCGGACCTCACTCATACTTTCCTTCATGCAGACAACCTCTCAAATCCACATTTCAGACCTTATTTTATTTTTAGCAGAGTAAGTGGTGAGAACCGCACTCAGTCCCAACGGCCAAGGGTGCTCCAGAGCAGGACCAGCAATCCCAGTACAATAATCCAAGAAGAAAAAACTCACAGGCACTCCAATTTTCAAGCCGCAGGCAGATTTATTGTGACAGAATGCAACGCAACGTTTCGACCGGAAAGGTCTTTTTCAAGCTGACACCACATGGTGCAAAGTGTGCTTATATAACAAACACTGACAAACAGGAAATCAATCATTAATTCAATCAACCAATTAATACTAATTAGTAGGAATTACCAATTGATGAAAAATAATAAAAAAAAAAGCATTATTATGAAAGAAACACATATCAATACCAATAGTGTTACAATATATACATAAGTCAAATCAGTAATGTACACTATATCAATAACTTCATACACACTTTGCACCATGTGGTGTCAGCTTGAAAAAGACCTTTCCGGTCGAAACGTTGCGTTGCATTCTGTCACAATAAATCTGCCTGCGGCTTGAAAATTGGAGTGCCTGTGAGTTTTTTCTTCTTATTTTCTTTTTAGACCAAATCTATCTTATTAGTACCAATTTTTTTAACTCAATTTTTAATTCCTCGGCAGACCATGCCTCCTTCACCATCACCATTCCTTTTTAAATCGTTTTTTCTCCAAACTCCATTTACTTTCCAGGCCATCTCGTGTCTCTATATTATTCCCATTACACACATAATTCCACAATCACCTTGTCTTTTTGTCACCTTCTTCCGTGTTATTTCTTTTCAGACCCCCTAACATAGCCACTTTGCTTTTAAGACCTCCTGGGTCCACCACATCTAAAAGGTATGATGATGTTGCAGCCTATGCCATTCGCAGAAAAAATTAATGAAAATGTTAAGCAAAGTGTAAATATAGATCTGAAGGCTTAATATTGTGATTAATCATTTATTTAACTATATAGCAGTCTGATGCACTCCATTGTCTTTAGAGCCATGAATTCCAAAGGATGAAGAAAAACGCAAATCCATCCTGGTACTAGGATTTGGGGCCAGTATCTTTGGATACGGCTGATCTTTCTATATCCTGATGAAGGAGGTCTTCTTCACATCACCAAGTTAATGAGACATTCTGATAGCTAAGAGTTAATGGCAACTTGAGGCACATCTGTGAGAAATTTCGGCTTGCAACTTTAATCATAGTGTTTTTGGACGCAATGCTTTTGCAATGCCTGCTTCAATGCAGTTCTGAAAACTTTCAATTAGATTTGGCTGACTATGCATTACACTGGAGACTGAATTGAAAATAAATATTGCAGAGTGCCAGGAACACCACCACTCTGAAATGGTTAAAAATCACTATTTGTTTGCACTGAAAATAATTACAAAAATCCCATTCCACAACACCCACTCCTATAAAAGCTGCCACCACAAAGGCAATTTATAAATGGGGTACTTAGGGTACATCAGCAGATCAGATTAAAAAACTAACAAAGCACAGTATCACAGAAATGCCATGCAATCACTGTACTATTCTATAAGTGTCTTCGGTAATGTGATTCTTATACCAGACAAAGGAAAAAAACGTAATAAAGGAATATACCAACAAACATAAAAATATAAACAGAGAAAATGATCAGAAAACCCTAATGCTCACTTTAGAAGCAAATATCAGTTTTTCTGTCCCAAGACAGCTTTTGGTAGGGAAATTGGAAATCCACTATAAATTTCATTTGGGTCCCAATTTTTTTTAGGTTTCATCAGGGGTTATATCCACTTTTCTGCTTGCCTAGTTAGGCCCTCCTAAGGGGTCACAGGAATTCCAGTTTTATGAGGGGTAGTTTATGTAGTCCAAACCTGGCTGGCTGTCAATGCATTGAGATCAGGTGGTTCTGATCTCCTTTCAAGATCCAATCATCTCAGTAAATCCAAAAAAAATAATTTAAAGCATGACATACAGTTCACATATAATGCCCAAAACCAAAATAGCATCTAAAATCACTTCCTAACTATAAATGAATGAGCCTTCATTGAACAATATACTGTACATAGCAAGTGTGTGATATGCGTTAAAGGAACACTATAGTCACTAGGCATGTGCATGGGGAAAATTTTCGGTTCGGTTCGGCATTCCGAAATTCGGGATTTTCGCTATTCGGGACTTCGGCAATTCAGCACTTCGCCAACTTCGGAACTTCGGCACTTCAGCACTTCGGAACTTCGGCAACTTCGGCACTTTAGCACTTCGGAACATCGGCACTTCGGCACTTCGGCACTTCGACACTTCGGAACTTCGGCATTTCGGAATTTCGGGACTTCGGCACCTCGGGACTTCTCTTGCAGCCGCTTGGTAGATAACTCCCTAATTCCCACGGTATTAGGGAGTTATCTACTAAAAGGCTGAAAGACCTAAATTGGTCTTTCAGCCAAATTTACTAATACTAAGTAAAAATTACTTAGTATTAGTAAATTTTGCCCCTACTCGCTATACCGCGAGTAGGGGCATGTCTAGTAAACAGTGAGCAGCCTGTGACTGCTCACTGTTTTAAAAAAAAAATAGCACCCCTCCCACTGCCCCCACCCCAGAGCGGCAGGTGGGGGCCCTAAATCAGAATAAGGGGGGGACCTAATGTCCTCCCCCCTGGCCCCCACCCCTGAGCGGTGGGTGGGGGCCCTAAATTATAATAAGGCGGGGACCTAACGTCCTCCCCCATGGCCCCCACCCCTGAGCGGTGGATGGGGGCCCTACAGTAAAATAAGGGGGGACCTAATGTCCTCCCCTCTGGCCCCCACCCCAGAGCGGTGGGTGGGGGCCCTAAATACTAATAAGGGGGACCTAATGTCCTCCCCCCCGCCCCCACCCCTGAGCGGTGGGTGGGGACCCTACAGTAAAATAAGGGGGGGACCTAAGGTCCTCCCCCTGGCCCCCACCTCTGAGCGGCGGGTGGGGGCCCTAAATATTAATAAGGGGGGACCTAGTGTCCTCCCCCCTGGCCCCCACCCCTCAGCGGCGGGTGGGGGCCCTAAATTGTAATAAGGGGGGGACCTAGTGTCCTCCCCCCTGGCCCCCACCCCTCAGCGGCGGGTGGGGGCCCTAAATACTTATAAGGGGGGGACACCTAAGGTCCTGCCCCTGCCCCCACCCCTGAGCGGCGGGTGGGGGCCCTAAAATAAATGCCCCCTCAGGTGACTAGGGGTCCCCAAACGCCTAGTCACCCCCTCCCCCCAATAGAAATTATCCCCCTACCTGCCCCCCTCACCCTAAAAACTAATGAGGGGGGGACCTTTAACTAAGTACCTGTAAAAAAACCAGAAAAAACTTACCATTCGATGTTTTCTTTCTTCTAAAATCTTCTTTTTTCAGCCCCCAAAAAGGCCAAATAAAAAAACATAATAACCGAGGGGGTGACTAGGGGTTTGGGGACCCCTAGTCACCTGGGGGGGATTTTTTTAGGGCCCCCACCCGCCGCTCAGGGGTGGGGGCAGGACCTTAGGTCCCCCCCTTATTAGTATTTAGGGCCCCCACCCACCGCTGAGGGGTGGGAGCCAGGGGGAGGACACTAGCCCCCCCTCTTATTTCAATTTAGGGCCGCCACCCGCCGCTCAGGGGTGGGGGCCAGGGGGGAGGACATTAGGCCCCCCCTTATTAGTATTTAGGGCCCCCACCCACCGCTCAGGGGTGGGGGCCAGGGGGTAGGACATTAGGTCCCCCCCTTATGTTACTGTAGGGCCCCCACCCACTGCTCAGGGGTGGGGGCCAGGGGGGAGGACATTAGGTCCCCCCCTTATTATAATTTAGGGCCCCCACCCACCGCTTAGGGGTGGGGGCCAGGGGGGAGGACATTAGGTCCCCCCTTATTCTGATTTAGGGCCTCCACCCACCGCTTAGGGGTGGGGGCCCAGGGGGAGGACAATAGGTCCCCCCCATTATTTTACATTAGGGCCCCCACCCACCGCTCAGGGGTGGGGGCCAGGGGCTCGGGAGGGGGGAACTTATTTTTTATTTATTTTTTTACAGTGAGCAGCCACAGGCGAGTAGGGGCATAATTTACTAATACTAAGTAATCTTTACTTAGCATTAGTAAATTTGGCTGAAAGACCAATTTAGGTCTTTCAGCCTTTTAGTAGATAGCTCCCTAATACCGTGGGAATTAGGGAGTTATCTACTTATTCATTCCGGTCATTACATTGACAGGCTAAGTAACTTACATTTTATATGAATGTGTGCTACTTGATTGTTGTAAGTGTTGCAAATGCTTACAGCTGAATCCTGGCTATGTTTGTATACTTTTTATTTACAATTATTTACAATGTAACATTCTTCTTCTTTCACTGGGTAAGTATATTAGTACTTACGGCAATACTGTGCTTTGGAACTTCGGCACTTTGACACTTCGGAACTTCGGCAACTTCGGAACTTCGGCACTTCAGCACTTTGGAACTTCGACACTTCTGAACTTCGGTAATTTCGGAACTTCGGGACCTCGCCAATTCGGCACTTCGGCAATTCGGACATTCGGAAGTACCCGAATGTCCGAATTTCGGCCAAATACATATTCGGACCGAAACGAATTGCACATGTCTAATAGTCACCTAAATTACTTTAGCTAAATAAAGCAGTTTTAGTGTATAGATCACTCCCCTGCAATTTCACTGCTCAATTCACTGTCATTTAGGAGTTAAATCACTTTGTTTCTGTTTATGCAGCCCTAGCCACACCTCCCTTGGCTATGATTGACAAAGCCTGCATGAAAAAAAAAAACTGGTTTCACTTTCAAACAGATGTAATTTACCTTAAATAATTGTATCTCAATCTCTAAATTTAACTTTAATAACATACAGGAGGCTCTTGCAGGGTCTAGCAAGCTATTAACATAGCAGGGGATAAGAACATCTTAATTAAACAGAACTTGCAATAAAGAAAGCTTAAATAGGGCTCTCTTTACAGGAAGTGTTTATGGAAGGCTGTGCAAGTCACATGCAGGGAGGTGTGACTAGGGTTCATAAACAAAAGGATTTAACTCCTAAATGGCAGAGGATTGAGCAGTGAGGCTGCAGGGGCATGTTCTATACAGCATAACTGCTTCATTAAGCTAAAGTTGTTCAGGTGACTATAGTGTCCCTTTAACCTCTTTCTGACAGTTCATCTGGATAAATATCACTGGGCTTCAGGCTTGCAATCAGGAATATAAGGGTATTTTCCAGGCTCCAACAAGATTTAACGTGTTGCTTCCCAAACACGGTTCACTTGATAGATCAGGGGTAGTCAGCGTTTAGCACTCTAATTGTTGTTGGCTACATCTCCCATAGTGCTCTTACATTTATAATGCTGGCAAAGCATCAGGGAAGATGTAGTCCACAACATCTGGAGTGTCCAAAGTTGCCTACTTATATGTCTTGGCTAAAGGTAGCAACATTAACCACTAACATGCTGTATTCAATCAGATCATCACTGTTGGGTAACCATTCCATGCAACCACTGCATACATCACATTATTAACCATATTTTTCCAATGAATAGATTCTCACCACATTAAAGGAACACTATAGGGTTAGGTATACAAAACTGTATTCTTAACCCTATAGTGTCCCTCTGTGGTTGCTGGGGACATGTCCCTGAATGTGAGACACTAGGAAAGAAAATTGGGGCAACCAGACAGGTGCTGGAAATTGTAACAATCCCGTAGAACTAGCGACTGTTAAAGGCCTGTTAAGGTAAGTTGAAGGGTGCATAGTGCTTAGAGTGACCTTTTCATTGATTTTGTCAAAAATCTGATGTTTATAGTGCACGACAGATTGCAATTTCTTTTAACTTAAAGACAATGATTAAATCAAGGGAGACATTATTTGAGGCTTTGTATAAATTGCAATTTGCTAGATATCTAAATTTGTAGATATACATACATGTGAAAAGATTTTTACCTGGAATAAAGTTTACATCTGTAATTTAGTGCTGTGCAAAGTTATTGTTTACTGTGCTGAAGAACATACCATTGAAACCTATTCAGGGTTGTTCATTAAACCTTGAAATGACCAGGCAATAGGAATTTTTAAGGGAAAATAGCCAAATTGGAGAAATGATCTAACTCATGCTATGTATCCAGCTCATCTATTCTGACCTTAAATATTTTTAAATATCTAGTGAATTCCTGACAATCGATGTTAAGTAGGTATCCCTGTTTGTTTTATTAGGATGAGATGAGGAAGAAAGCTGGGTATTTGATCACATTGATATATTAGATTGACAGACATTTTGATTTGCCTTATCAAAAAGAATAAATAGGTTGTTGTTTTTACAGATACACAGACTAAACTAGACAAAACCATATGGCTGCATGCGGGGCCAATTGGTCTGCAAAATCCAGATATTGTTCACACGCTTTAAAGGACCACTATAGGCACCCAGACCACTTCAGCTTAATGAAGTGGTCTGGGTGCCAGGTCCAGCTAGGGTTAACCCTTTTTTCTATAAACATAGCAGTTTCAGAGAAACTGCTATGTTTATAATAGGGTTAATCCAGCCTCTAGTGACTGTCTCATTGACAGCCGCTAGAGGGCTTCCGCGCTTCTCACTGTGAAAATCACAGTGAGAAGACGCCAGCGTCCATAGGAAAGCATTGTAAATGCTTTCCTATGAGACTGGCTGAATGCGCGCGCGGCTCTTGCCGCGCATGCGCATTCAGCCGAAGAGGAGGAGAGGAGGAGGACAGCTCCCCGCCCGGCGCTGGAGAAAGAGGCAAGTTTAACCCCTTCCTCTCCATCCAGCCCGGCGGGAGGGGGTCCCTGAGGGTGGGAGCACCCTCAGGGCACTATAGTGCCAGGAAAACGAGTAGGTTTTCCTGGCACTATAGTTGTCCTTTAACAATGTCAGGATTTTTTAACTTCAAACTAACCTGAATTTGGACAAAAACAAAGGATATGAGAACTTTGAGAGTGGACAAAAGCTTAGAGAAACTCAGTAGCTTGCCCTTCGGTAAATCTTCGCTCAGGTCTCAAAATAGTTTTTGCTCACTTGTGCCATTACAGAGAGAACCTATTCTGCAGCAAATCAGACTAATCCCGCCAGTAAGGGCAGTCCAGAACTGAAATGCCAGCAAGTTCCCTCTGAACGAGAGGTACAGCAAGCCTTCTTTGGGCCTTGTTTGGGCCTTGGGCCTTACGGTTGTTTTGGCCTTCTTTGGGCCTTGTCAGTGAGGTGTAGTTGATATCCCTGTAGGCACAGTGAGCATGAGGTCCATGTCTGGATTACCTTTTTAACTTGGGGAGAGACAAGTTAATGCATTGCAACAAAAACAAAGAATATGAGAACTCTGAGAACCTGAATTAGGCCTGGTTTAGAGCTGGACCGACCACAGCCACAGAGCTAAATCTAAAACCAAAATGCTTCCAATCCAGGTCTATATGCTTCAAATCTTGGTCTAGAGTTAAAAAAAATCCGAACTATTTGCCCACTAGCAGTGCTAGCTAGCCAGTGGACAAATAATTAAAATCACTAGGTACTGCGAGGGTTAACCATGCGGCGGCCGGACACATTAAAGTAAAGATAAATTAATAAAAGTCTATTGGGGGGCAATATGACCGTCATATTACGATAAGAGAGAATTTTGACCATGTGTCAGGTTTGGACATATCTACTAAACGTGGGCTGCCATTGTATGTCCCCCCTCATTGTTTTTATTTAATAGCCCACACCTGCTGGCCACAATTATCTGTATACCTGCAATTATTAATTTTAAAGTCCCTTACCCAATGCCCTGTTTTTTTACAGGCCCAATCCCATACTTACTAGGCACATTTTAAAGTTTAATAGATATGTCCTCACCTACTGTTTGGCCAATGGAACCTTTCTAAAAACGTTTCAATGTGGCAGCTGGCTAGCAAGTTCTTGTGCTGCCCAAGGTTATTTACCGATCAACCTGCTGGCTGCTAGTGCTACCAGCAGGCGAATAATACAACTATGATTCACTTGCAAAAAGCAAAAATTCACTAGCTATAATTTGCGAACATTCTCCAAATTTTTTTAAAACCACTGCTATGTGAATATTTTTAATCCTATACTTTGTATAGGGTTCCAATACGAAAAGCATGGATTTTAATCAGGGCACCAGGTTGGAGATTCACTCAGACTGACTATATTCCAGATTTGGCTTTAGTAAATATGAAATTTGCCATTGCAGTCAGTATTTGGCTGTTTTCACTGGATTTTGTGTCTAAATCTGGTGTTTAGTGAATAACCCTGTGGTTTTTAATGGGCTTGATCAAGGCTGTAATACATTATTACTCTATATTTACACTAGATGGAGCTGCTGAAGTTTAACCTCAGGTCTCAGCCCTGGTTGCCGCCGAACTTTTGCAACCCTTGTTAACGTCAGAAATGGATGATTAATGCCACAAAAAAAAAAAAAGGAGAGATTAAGTGCAGAAACAGGAACTCTGCTGATCCACTTTCCATCCAGAAACCGGTTTTTAAGTAAACACAACAAAATTCAAACAGGGAAAGACTGTGCATGACAGAGTGACTAGAGACACAACCTGCAAAGTGTCACAACTCTTCCCTCTAAATGTGACCTGTCACCTCCCTCTGTTCTTATAACAGAGCAGATCTGTTCTGCATGTGGACAGCAATGATCTGACCGAGGAGCACTGTCAAAATGGCCATTTTATGCTATATGACGGTGTTACTTTACAAACATTACTATGATAAATCTAAGTTTCCTGGTGCTTTGCACGGAGTGTTTTAGCATGTTAGGCTAAAAAAGTTCCCTGTTATTAGAGACCCTGATTCTTTTACTAGTTAAATTATCTGAAATTCAAAAATAAATAAATCAGTCCAAGTCTAACAGCCAAGAAAGTGTCATTTCTATTTCAAAGTGTGTATAGGAAATTACTCAGATTCTGCCTTAGGAAAGCAAGAAAAGCAGAAAAATAGCCAAAATTAACAAAGATTCAGTTTCATATTCTACACATTTTCTGCATTTTATTATTTTATTTTTATACATAATTATATGATCAACCAGCAGTTAATTAGCTTCCATTATTTGATGACTTCTTTTTGAATTGAATTTTTCGAATTTTTACAGCATGCAACCAGCAGTAATGTGTAGAAATGTAATAATGGGGTAATACAGCATAAAAGAGATCTGCCTTTAGACATTAACCCCTACACTACTGAGCACTTTATGATTGAAAGTATAATAGAATATCACGTTGTGGTGGAATCTCGGTAAAAATAAATTTAGTAGGCCGAGATTACCACGTGGCATGTGTACGTGCATATGCTGACGTATCGATCAGTTGGTTGCACGAGGCAAGATACGATCAGTAGTGTACGGAGCATGTGCAAGAATACAGGATATAGTATTCCCCCTCCTCCATTGTGCTGGACAAGCCATGCGGTCAAACAGGAAGTTAATTCTTATTTGTGTTGATTGGTTAAGAGAATGTGCGGGTGGAGCTTAATATGGGAGGAGTTATATGCCTATATAAGGAGCCTGCACTATTGTCCGGGGCTCAGAACTTGTGGTATTTTGGTGACGCTAGTCCCTCTGAGTCCCGATCGGTGATCCAATAAAGAATCTCTTCCTTCCTGAAGAAACCTGTGTCCATCTCTCTGTGCTTGGCTTCCGTCAGTTTCTCCGGTATCATTTGGTGCATTGGCCGGGAAGCTCATCGTTCAACGGTAGCTGAGAGGCAGAGGCGTGAGACGGCCTATCTTTGCCCACGTTCTCTACGGCTGCACCCCTGAACTTCTGCGTGGACCTCCCTTCGTCTCGGCGCCACTGGGCCGTTGTCCAGGAGATCATCGGCCTCTACGTGAGAAGTGCTGGGGTGTCCCCGTCGATGAGTGTGAACTCAGGTTCAGGAACGAGGAGGTAAGACAACTGCTGTTTTAGACGGCAGGACCCACTAGGGGTATACCGATTGTGCGGTAGGCCCAAAGGGGTTTTGAATCTGTGTATCTGCCCCCTCTGTCGGAGGGAAGGAGCGAAGGCGCACCGCTCGATCGAACGCTCTTTAGTCAGACCGTTTGATTTTGTTAGTCAGGCGGGGTCCTGGTGTAAATAGCCCTAGCCGGACACCGGTGTCTTGTCTAGACTAGCGTTCTAGGGTGTATATTACGTTCGCTAGGTCGGAGGGACCGGGAGACTAAGCGGCGCCTGTGTAAATTCGGTTCGCTAGCTCTCAACCTATCTGGGCTAAGTGGGAAGGCGTGTAAATTTGGAACCCACTAGACTTTTGATAGTGCGACTAAGAGGCGCCTGTGTAAATTCGGTTCTCTAGCTCGCTATATGTGGTGATTGGGCAGTGTGGCTAACCAAAACGGGTGTATATAGTTTTAGGTAGTCCATTCAAGGTACTGGCCAATAGTTTAGTTGGGAATTGTAAATGTGTTAACGATTGTTTTAGTAAAGTGTATATCTTGTTAGATAGCGCGAGCTCAGCCGTCTAGCGAGAGTGTTAATAGTGTGTTGCTGTATTATAGTGCACGGTACCATAACCCTGTATATTTACTGACACTGTATATAAGTACTAATCATTGTCGTCAATTGCATGTTTTAACACCATAACCACTAATAATTGTATTGTGACCTTAACTTGTGCTTTGACCTATGCTAACCGTACTGTAACCGCTATTTGTAAAAGACGATGTTACTGGGGTGTGTTATAGACGGGTAATTCGTATATAGAGAATTATAGCGTGGGTGACTGTACAGTTACGCCAAAGGGCATAATATTGATTATATAGTGACTGGTGTAACAGCTGTGTGTGTACGGGAATTCCCTGAGTGTTTATTGTTATTGTGTACGTTTCACTTGGTAACTGTACCACGTGGTGCTGTTGCCAGAGGAAACGGGTGTGACTGTTAAATAGTACGCGTGTATAGTATTCGTTGTCGACGACGTTCCATTGTTAAGTATGGGTGCGTCGCAGTCAACGATTCCGGATCCCTTAGGTTGTATGGTGAAGAATTTTAAAAAGGGATTCAAAACTTGTGATTTTGGGGTTAAGATGTCTCCTGTACGTTTGGTTACTTTGTGCACTAGGGAGTGGCCTACTTTGGTTGCGGCATGGCCGCCACGTGGCAGTTTGGATCCAACTCTGGTACAGCGCTTACACGTGGCTGTATCAGGTAGGCCTGAACTTTACGGCCAGTTTCCTTATATTGATTGTTGGAGACAGGCCGTAAATGACTCGCCAAAATGGCTCCAGACATGCCACGAGGAGCAGTGTCGCCTCATGGTAGCTAGGACTTGTTCGTCCACTAGGACTGGTGTTAGGCCCATTTTGGACACGCCCCCTGAGTCCGAGATCCCTTTGCCGCCCCCTTACTTTCCGTTAAGAGGAAGAGCGCAAGATGCGTAAAAAGGCTGATATGCTAGCGGTAGCGATCGCAGGCGTAGATAGACGGGGCCCGGATAGAGGCGATAGTAGATGGAATAGGGAGCCTTTGAGTAGGAATCAATGCGCGTATTGCAAGGAAGAAGGGCATTGGAGGAACGAATGTCCACAAAGAGAGCAGTACGAGAGAGACCAACCCAGGGCAGGCTACGGAAACTTTAGAGGCAGAGCGAGAGGTAGAGGAGGCCCCGGAGGGAGTAATGGTTATAAAGGGAGTAATGGGAACAGAGGAAGTGTTAGGGAAGACAGGTATATTCCAGCAGCGCAAAGGTCCCGCGATAGAGAAGGTA
This sequence comes from Pelobates fuscus, assembly GCF_036172605.1. Taxonomy (NCBI): domain Eukaryota; kingdom Metazoa; phylum Chordata; class Amphibia; order Anura; family Pelobatidae; genus Pelobates; species Pelobates fuscus. The sequence goes on along the minus strand of NC_086317.1, from coordinate 164,541,491 downwards.
GGGACTTTGTAGGATTGGCTGACACGGTCATGGAGGACTATTGATACCGACCGGGCTCCATCCCCCTTGGTCGAGCGGAGCCTATGGTCGATGTATCAATAGGGGGAAAAAGGAGTGCGTTCATGATCGACACTGGTGCTGAACATTCAGTGGTGACTAATCTAGTTGCTCCTCCATCTGGAAGGACTATTACTGTGATAGGAGCAACTGGAAGAAGTGCTGAAAAACCGGTTCTTAAAAGTCGACTCTGTACATTGGGAGGCCACGTAGTAAAACATCAATTCCTTTATATGCCTGAATGTCCAGTCCAATTGCTGGGACGTGATATGCTATCAAAATTACAAGCGCAGATTACGTTCCTACCAAATGGAACAACATCTTTAAAGTTTAATGGACCTTCAGGTATTATGACTTTATCCGTACCAAAGGAAGAAGAGTGGCGACTTTATACAGTGTTGACTAGCCAAAACCCTAGGAGTGATGAGACATTATTCAACATACCAGGAGTTTGGGCAGAGAACAACCCACCAGGACTGGCCCGCAATATTCCACCTATAAAAATTGAACTAAAACTTGGGGTTTATCCAGTGAGCCTAAGACAATACCACATCCCGCAGAAGGCTAAGAAGAACATTCAATCTTATTTGGATAAGTTCATACGGTATGGTATCCTAAAATTCTGTACTTCCCCCTGGAACACCCCATTGCTGCCTGTTCAAAAGCCCGGTACAGATGAGTATCGACCTGTGCAGGACTTGAGAGCAGTCAATGATGCGGTTGTTAGTATACATCCAGTCGTACCCAATCCATATAACCTGCTTGCTTTAATTCCGGGCGGGGCTACTTACTTCACAGTCTTAGATCTCAAAGATGCCTTCTTTTGCCTCCGAATTGCCGCAGAAAGTCAATGTATCTTCGCTTTCCAATGGGAGAACGCTGTAACGGGCTCAAAACGCCAAATGACTTGGACAAGACTGCCCCAAGGGTTTAAAAATTCACCTACCCTATTTGGTTCAGCTCTAAGTCAAGATCTACTGGATTTCGCGTCTATCCCAGGAGAATGTGTATTGTTACAGTATGTAGATGACTTGTTGATAGCAGCAGTTACAAAAGAAAAATGTCAGCAAGCAACGCACGATCTACTACACATTCTCTGGAAGGCAGGATACAAGGTGTCCAGAAAGAAGGCTCAGTTGTGTTTGCCAACTGTCAAGTATCTGGGATTCCATATCTCTGAAGGTCAAAGAATTATGGGGCCAGAGAGAAAAGAAGCTGTCTGCCAAATACCAATACCCAAGAATAGAAGACAAGTGCGAGAATTCTTGGGGGCAGCAGGCTTCTGTAGGATATGGATTCCCAGCTATGCGATACTGGCAAAACCTCTGTACGCAGCTATCAAAGGTACAGAGCACGACCCCTTCTTATGGACTCAAGAACAGCAAACGGCATTTGAAGATGTGAAGAAGGCTTTGATGAGTGCCCCAGCATTAGGTCTACCTGATCACACACGACCATTCTACCTGTATGTACATGAGCAAAGAAGAATGGCTGTGGGAGTATTGACACAGTACTTGGGATCATGGCAAAGACCTGTTGCCTATATGTCTAAACAACTGGATGCAGTGGCCAGCGGACTTCCACCTTGTCTAAGAGCCGTAGCTGCAGCCGCCCTGCTAGTAGCTGAAGCCGATAAACTTACTCTGGGTCAAGAACTTTATGTACGAGTCCCACATGCAGTACAGACGTTGTTGGATTACAAAGGAAATCATTGGTTTAGTAACAGCCGTATGACCAAGTATCAAGCAATGTTGTGTGAAAACCCAAGAGTGCATTTAGAGACTGTAAACACCTTAAATCCAGCTACCCTTTTGCCACAACCTACTGAAAGTCAACATGATTGTTTGGAAGTAATGGATGAAGTATTTTCAAGTAGACCAGATCTTCGTGATTTTCCCATCCAGAACCCCGATGTTCAATATTACACCGACGGCAGTAGTTATGTGAAAGAAGGGATCCGCTATGCAGGATATGCAGTAACAACAATAGACAAGGTGATAGAAGCTCGGCCACTGGCGAAAGGAACATCAGCACAAAAGGCAGAATTGATAGCACTGACACGAGCGTTACAATTGGCTGAAGGTTTAAGAGTAAACATCTATACGGACTCCAAATATGCGTTTTTAACCACTCATGCCCACGGAGCTTTGTATAAAGAAAGAGGACTACTGAATTCAGAAGGCAAAGAAATCAAGTACGCAGCTGAAATCCTACAACTATTAGAAGCAGTGTGGGAGCCGAAAGAAGTCGGTATTATACATTGTCGAGCGCATCTGAGAGGAGATGGTGATGTAACCAAAGGAAATCGGATGGCAGATAGTGCAGCTAAGCGTGCTGCTGAATCAGGAAGACAGGAGTATGTGGGGCATATAGCTGCTCTAATACCAACCCCACTGTCTCAATGGACTCCAGTTTATACAACTCAAGAAGAGGAGTGGTTAAAGACTGAACCGGGAAAGTATTTGGAGAACAAGTGGTATCAGCTAGAAGATGGAAGAATAGTCATACCAGCATCACTAGCAGTAGAAATTGTCCAGAACTATCATAACGGGACACATTCTGGGAGAGACAGTACAGAAGAATCTCTCAGAAAACATTTCTACATACCAAGATTGTCCAACTTGACTCAGGCCATTGTACGCAGATGTGTAACGTGTGCTAAAAATAATGCAAGACAAGGACCAGTAAAGCCACCAGGAGTCCAGTTTATGGGGGGACTCCCCATGTCCGATCTACAAATAGACTTTACAGTGATGCCTAAATCGGGTGGACATCGTTACCTGTTGGTAATTGTGTGCACCTATTCAGGCTGGGTAGAAGCATGTCCCACTCGTACAGAGAAAGCAGGAGAAGTTGTGAGATTCCTGCTACGAGAAATAATACCCCGATATGGACTACCCTGTTCTATAGGATCGGACAATGGTCCAGCTTTTGTTCACCAGTGCCTACAACAACTGACTCATATGCTTGGTATAAAGTGGAGGCTTCATACTGCATATAGACCCCAGAGTTCTGGTAAGGTAGAGAGAATGAATAGAACTATTAAGAACCAGTTGGCTAAAATGTGTCAGGAAACCCAACTTAAGTGGAACGTTCTCTTACCCATAGCTCTATTGCGAATCCGCAGTACCCCTACCAGAAGGATGGGCCTCTCTCCTTTTGAAATTATGTATGGGCGACCACCTCCCGTACTTGGTAACTTAAGGGGGGATTTGAGTCAGTTGGGAGAAGGAATTACCCGGCAGCAGGTTGTAGAGTTGGGTAAGACTATGGAGGAGGTACAGAAATGGGTACAAGATAGATTACCTGTGAATATTTATCCCCCTGTTCATAGTTATCATCCAGGAGATCAAGTGTGGATTAAAGAGTGGAATAATGTACCGTTAGGGCCCAAGTGGAGAGGTCCTTATGTTGTTCTTTTGTCTACCCCTACAGCGATTAAAGTGGCCGAAGTGACTCCGTGGATACATCACTCCAGGGTTAAACCAGCAGCAGTCGATTCTTGGCAAGTTACAGCAGATCCAGAGAATCCCTGCAAGATCCGGTTGAAACGCACTACTCAGTCGGAGTAACGAGGAATTATTGTGGATTACAAATTTTATTATTTTTGGGATTTGGTATGTGAGTGAGAAGGCCATAATAAAGCCTGTCCGCTTACCAACACATAGTTTATAAGCCAGGAAAGTCTCGAAGGGACACCTGTGAAGACGAGCAGAACTCCATTCCCTGCAGCCCTCACATCCTGGAAGCTGAGGCGCCTTCGCACGGACGAAGACTGAGGATGACGGCGAAAGATGTGCTTTTGATTGTGTTTATTTGTGTGTGTTTTTATATTCAGGAAGGTAGAGGTACCGACACTCCTAGCTGTGAGGTATGCATTAAGACTACGAGAACAGGTAACCATATTTCCCAAACCCTAATTTGGCATTCACAATACGAATGTAAAGGAGAGGTATCAAGATGTAGATACCTAAATATAGACTATAGTGTGTGCCATTTAGGAGTAGGAGAACCTAAGTGCTTCAGTCCAGAGTATCAACCCCGTACAATTTGGTTGACTCTCAGGAATGGAGATCCTCAGGGGACCCTAATTAATAAGACGGTGTTAGAATCCGTATATTCTTCGGGTGTTCTGCTATTTGATGCATGTAAGGCGATATCAAGTGGTAGAAAGCCGTGGAATGTATGTGGGGATCTTAGATGGGAGAGGACGTATGGATCTAACGATAAATATATTTGTCCCAGTAGTAAAAATAAATATGTCAGTCCCAGATGCCCAAATAAAGATTATAACTTTTGTCCATATTGGTCTTGTGTGGGGTGGGCGACTTGGGGACAGACAGTAGATAAAGACATGATAGTGACTAAGTTACCGACTAGCCCATATTGTAAGTCTATGGAATGCAACCCAGTCCATATACTTATTAATAACCCCGACAAGTTCTTAGATAAGTATGGCAATTTATTTGGGTTTCAGATATACGGGACGGGTTTAGATCCTGGGACATTATTGTTTATAGGGATAGAGACTGATACGGTATCCTCCCAGACTCATCAAGTATACCATTCCTTTTATGAAGAGATGAGTATAGATAATAAGATCCCCCATAATGCTAAGAACCTGTTCATTGACCTAGCTGAAAGTATTGCCGGTAGTCTTAATGTTACCAACTGCTATGTGTGTGGAGGTACTAACATGGGAGACCAATGGCCTTGGGAAGCAAAGGAGGTAATGTCCGGTTCTGAGGCAGTTGACCAACTAATATCTACACAGGCCGATTATCATATGAGTGTTAGAGGTAAATCTGAGTGGAGATTAAAGACCTCCATCATAGGTTATGTTTGCATAGCAAGGAAAGGAATAATGTATAATACTTCTGTAGGAGAATTAACTTGTCTAGGGCAAAAAGCTTATGATGATGACACTAAAAATACAACTTGGTGGTCGGCTTCAAATGCCTCAGAACCATCTAACCCGTTTGCTAGATATGCCAGTTTAAAGGATGTGTGGTTTGATCTATCTATCACATCTACCTGGAGAGCCCCAGCAAATTTGTACTGGATCTGTGGTAAGAAAGCCTATTCGGAGCTGCCACAGGACTGGGAAGGGGCATGTGTGTTGGGTATGCTCAAACCATCCTTCTTCTTGTTACCGATTGAAACAGGTGAGACTTTAGGTGTTAAGGTGTATGATGTGAATCATAGGAAGAAAAGGGGACCCCTAGAGATAGGCACCTGGGAAGATAATGAATGGCCTCCCCAGCGTATCATAGATTATTATGGGCCAGCCACGTGGGCAGAAGATGGTACCTTTGGTTATAGAACCCCTATTTATATGCTCAACCGCATTATAAGATTACAGGCGGTGGTTGAGATTATCACTAATGAAACATCACAAGCGCTCAATCTCCTAGTGAAACATAATACCAGGATGAGGACAGCAGTATACCAGAATAGATTAGCCTTGGATTACCTTTTGGCAGTAGAGGGAGGTGTATGTGGGAAGTTTAACCTAAGCAATTGCTGTCTTCAAATAGATGACGAAGGGCAAGCAATAGCTGAGCTTACTAGCCATATGGTTAAACTAGCGCATGTGCCTACTCAGGTATGGAAAGGGTACAATCCAAGTAGTTGGTTTGGTAGCTGGTATGAGTGGTTTGGAGGGCTTAAGGCAGTGGTAGGTGGAGTCCTACTGATTTTAATGTTGTGTCTACTCCTGCCGTGTCTTATACCCCTAGTAGTTAGGTCTGTGCAAAGCCTGATAGCAAATATAGCAGAGAGGAAGGCTGCTGCACAGATAATGGCGATATATAAGTATAAGGCTCTAGATCAAGGAGAACCAATGCAGGAAGATGAATGTTGAAGATTCACATCATAAGATAAGTCTGGTCTGGTTCAAGGTAACTTGCGGTGTAAGCAAAACTAAGGTTATGTGATGCCTCAAGTAATTGTAAAATATCAAGAGGCATCAAAGGGGGGAATGTGGTGGAATCTCGGTAAAAATAAATTTAGTAGGCCGAGATTACCACGTGGCATGTGTACGTGCATATGCTGACGTATCGATCAGTTGGTTGCACGAGGCAAGATACGATCAGTAGTGTACGGAGCATGTGCAAGAATACAGGATATAGTATTCCCCCTCCTCCATTGTGCTGGACAAGCCATGCGGTCAAACAGGAAGTTAATTCTTATTTGTGTTGATTGGTTAAGAGAATGTGCGGGTGGAGCTTAATATGGGAGGAGTTATATGCCTATATAAGGAGCCTGCACTATTGTCCGGGGCTCAGAACTTGTGGTATTTTGGTGACGCTAGTCCCTCTGAGTCCCGATCGGTGATCCAATAAAGAATCTCTTCCTTCCTGAAGAAACCTGTGTCCATCTCTCTGTGCTTGGCTTCCGTCAGTTTCTCCGGTATCAACGTGTTTTGAGCAAAGAATGCATAGCTAGCATATAAACATATTGTAATGGATCAATTTTCTGTATTTATTGCTTTGCAGAAAAAAAAAAATTATGTAAATTTACGCAATGTTTCATTTTCACTCATTCATTCAGCCTTTACAATATTTTTGGGAAATGAAAAGCTTTAGACATTATACAGTGTATTTGCCTTGCAATATTTCACAAAGGGTCTGAAATATTAGTATTAAAAAGATGCAATTTTTCCAACTTAGATGTGAGAAGTAAGCTAATAAAAATGGTATTATAGGTATTTGTAAGTATCCTGAAAGCATTGCTAAAAAGGTAATTATTATTATTATTATGATATTTATATAGCGCCGTCAAATTCCGCAGCGCTTTACAATGGGTGCACGAACAGACATGTAGTTGTAACCAGACAAGTTGGACATACAGGAACAGAGGGGTTGAGGGCCCTGCTCAATGAGCTTACATGCTAGAGGGAGTGGGGTAAAATGACACAAAAAGGTAAGGATAGTATTAGACTACTGACAGTTGCAGAAGAGGAATCAGTTAAGAGCTATTAACAGTTTAATTGATACGCTTTTATGAAGAAGTGTGTTTTTAACGATGTTTTGAAGGAGTGGAGACTGGTTGAGCATCTAACGGAGGAGGGAAGCGAGTTCCACAGGAACGGTGCAGCCCACGAGAAATCTTGAAGGTGAGCATCAGAGGTGGGAGTACGGACAAAAGATAGACGTAAGTCTTCAGCAGATCGTAAGGCCCTAGACGGGACATACTTGTGTATAAGGGAGGATAGATAGGTGGGAGCAGCATTATGTAGAGATTTGAAAGCAAGAACCAGAATTTTAAATTGAGCTCTATATTTTATAGGAAGCCAATGTAGGGACTGACAGAAGAGTGAGGCATGGGAGGTGCGGGCGGACAGGAAGATGAGCCTCGCCGCTGCATTCATTATGGACTGTAACGGCGCAAGTTGGGAGAACGTAAGACCACTGAGAAGCGGATTACAGTAGTCAAGGCGAGAAAGGACAGTGGAATGGACCAACACCTTAGTCGCATCTGGCGTTAAGTAGAGGCGTTGCGCGCAATGTTTTTGAGATGGAAGTGGCAGGATTTGGCGATCGACTGAACATGAGGCTTGAAGGAGAGGTCGGAGTCAAAGAGAACACCTAAGCAGCGAGCCTGCGTAGTGGAGCTGATGGTAGCACTGTTGACTTGGAGGGAGACAGACACAGGAGTAACAACACTTGAGGGAGGAAAGAGCAGAATTTCAGTTTTGGTCAAGTTTAGTTTAAGGAAGTGGGCAGCCATCCAGTTAGAAACAGCAGAGAGGCAGTCAGAGACACTAGTCAAGAGGGACGGGGAGAGATCAGGAGAGGACAGGTAGATTTGCGAGTCATCTGCATAGAAATAATATTGGAAGCCAAAGGAGCTAATGAGTTTACCAAGGGAGGCAGTATAGATGGAGAACAGTAGGGGACCAAGGACTGAACCTTGGGGGACACCAACAGAGATGAGTTGGGGAGAAGAAGCAGAGCCAGAGAAAGAAACACTGAAAGAGCGCTGGGAGAGGTAGGAGGAGCACCAGGAGAGAGCAATATCTTGTAGACCGATATTGCGGAGGATGAGAAGAAGCAGTTGATGATCAACAGTGTCAAAAGCCGCAGACAGGGCAAGGAGAATTAGAATAGAGTAGTGACCACGAGATTTTGCAGCGAGTAGATCATTGGATGTCAGGATCGGGTCAGGGATCCAACACGCAGAGTACAAAGAGTAGCTGATACGTATACCGGTCCTTAGAATGGCCGGACTAACGTAGAACTACAATAGAATGGTCAGAGACAAGCCGAGGTCGAGGATAACAGAAGACAGGTAAGCGAGAGACAAGCCGGGTCAAGGAATACAGAAAGGCAGGAGAGTAAATAACAAGCCGGGTCAGAACCAAAAGACAAGAGAATCACAAAGCACTGTGTGACTAGAAGGACTAGAACCACGACAGGGCAATGAGTGAATGAGAGAACCCCCGTTAAGTATCCTGGCTAGGGAGAGGAGGCACGCCTCCGGCGAGTCCTGATTCGTCTCCCGAGATTTGAGTGGCAGGATGTTTCGGGTTAGCGTCATGACGTCTACCTCCGGTCCTTCTGTTATAAAAGGAAGTGACTCCCTCGCGGCCGGCGTTAGCAAGGCCGAGTGAACCGCGGGAGACCGAGGAGACATGGCGTCCGGACGGATAACCTTCTAAGTCTCTACCTCTCTCAACGGTAGAGACTCCAGGTACCCTGACAGTACCCCCCCCCTCAGATACGCCCACCGGGCGGAAGGAGCCGGGGCGAGATGGAAAGCGGGAGTGAAATGCCCTGCGAAGACGAGGAGCATGAACATCCTCTTGTGGTACCCAACTCCTCTCCTCAGGACCATATCCCCTCCAGTCAACTAAATATTGTACTCGTCCCCGGGAGACACGAGAATCAATAATGGAGTTAACCTCATACTCCTCCTGACCCTCCACCTGAACAGGGCGCGGAGGGGCGATTGTGGAGGAGAATCTGTTACAGATTAGAGGTTTCAACAATGACACGTGAAAGGAGTTCGGGATGCGTAAAGTAGCTGGAAGAGCTAGACGATATGCCACTGGGTTAATTCGAGTCAAGATCCTGTAAGGACCAATATAACGAGGAGCGAACTTCATGGAAGGAACTTTAAGACGAATATTCCTAGTGCTCAACCACACTCTATCGCCTGGAACAAAATTCGGAGCCGCCCTTCTACGTTTGTCAGCATGTTTCTTTACCAGTACAGAATTGTGTAGAAGAATCTGTCGAGTCTGATCCCACAACTTCCTCAAGTTGGCCACATGGACATCAACCGACGGTACTCCTTGGGAAGGAGAAACCGGGGGAAGAATAGATGGATGAAAGCCATAGTTCATGAAGAAGGGACTTGAATGCGTGGAGTCACAAACAAGATTGTTGTGCGCAAACTCTGCCCAAGGAATCAAACCGACCCAATCGTCCTGGTGTTCGGAAACAAAACAACGTAAGTATTGCTCAATCTTCTGGTTAGTTCGTTCAGCAGCTCCGTTAGACTGAGGGTGATAGGCGGACGAAAAATTCAATTTGATGCCTAATTGAGAACAGAACGACCTCCAAAAACGTGAAACAAATTGGGAGCCTCTATCAGAAGTGATCTCAGAAGGAATCCCATGTAAACGAAAAATCTCTTTAGCAAAGACCTCTGCCAATTCAGGAGAAGTCGGGAGTTTAGGCAAAGGTACGAAATGTGCCATCTTGGTAAACCTATCGACTACGGTGAGGATAACAGTGTGTTTTTTAGAAACCGGCAGATCCACAATAAAGTCCATAGCCACACAGGACCAAGGTTTGTCAGGAATCTCCAGCGGTTGTAGAAGGCCACAAGGAAGCGAATGCGGTAGTTTGGTTTTAGTACAGACCACACAAACCCCGATAAAATCCTTAATATCCTTCCGTAACGACGGCCACCAGAAATCCTTGGAGATCAAAGAATACGTCTTGCGGACACCCGGATGACCAGCCACCTTACTCTCGTGAAGACACTGTAAGATCTCCAATTGAAGTTCAGGGGGAACGAAAAGTCTGGAAACCGGAGTCAGTCTAGGTGCCAGATGCTGCAAGTTCCTTATCTGATCAAGTAGCGGGGAATGAACTTTGAGAGTAGTGTTAGCGATAACGTTACACTTGGGTACTATAGAGGACAAAACCGGCTCAGATACGGCAGCAGGTTCATATTGGCGAGATAAGGCGTCGGCTTTAGAATTCTTAGAACCTGGCCTATATGTGAGTACGTAGTTGAAGTGAGTGAGAAATATGGACCAACGAACCTGTCTAGATGATAGTCGTTTAGCCTCCCCAATATAGGATAAGTTCTTATGATCCGTCAAAATAGTAACAGGATGCAAGGTACCCTCCAATAAATGTCTCCACTCCTTCAAGGCCATTATAACCGCTAGTAGTTCCCTGTCACCAATGTCATATCTGCTTTCAGTACCGGACAATTTTTTGGAAAAGTATCCACAAGGATGTAGTGGTTTATCTACACCCAACCTTTGGGACAGAACAGCACCTATACCTGTCTCAGAAGCGTCTACTTCGAGTAGGAAAGGTAGAGTAGTATCAGGGTGAACTAAAATTGGTGCGGAAGCAAACAGCTCTTTGAGTGTCTCAAAAGCCCGAAGAGCTTCAGTAGACCAATTCTTAGTCTCAGCCCCTTGTTTGGTCATGTTAGTGATGGGAGCAATGATAGAGGAGTATCCCTTAATGAAACGTCTGTAGTAATTAGAGAAACCAATGAATCTCTGGATAGCCTTGAGACCCTGAGGTAAAGGCCAGTCTAGTATGGATTGGAGCTTCTCCGGATCCATTTCAAACCCTTCCCCAGAAATCACATAACCAAGAAATGTAGTTTGGGATTGGTCAAAGCTGCATTTCTCTAGTTTGCAGTATAAGCCATGCTGAAGAAGTTTGTGTAAAACCCTCCTGACTTGCCTGTGGTGAGTCTCAATATCCCTGGAATGTATAAGAATATCATCAAGGTATACAATTACACAGTCATCTTGAAACTCCCTAAGAACCTCATTAATAAGGTCCTGAAATACTGCCGGAGCATTGCAGAGACCAAAAGGCATTACCGTATACTCATAGTGCCCATATCGAGTATTGAATGCAGTTTTCCACTCGTCACCGTCGTGGATTCTCACTAAATTATAAGCACCTCTAAGGTCTAACTTAGTGAAAATTTTAGAACTTTTTAATCGGTCAAAAAGCTCGGTGATCAAGGGAATCGGATAAACATTTCTGATGGTTATCTTGTTAAGGCCTCGGTAGTCAATGCAAGGTCTTAAAGAGCCATCCTTCTTTTTAACAAAAAAAAATCCAGCCCCAGCAGGGGAGGAGGATCTTCTAATGAACCCCTTGTCTAGGTTTTCACGAATATACTCCTCTAGAACTAAGTTCTCATTCGTGGACAAAGGATATACATGACCCCTGGGGGGCATGGTACCAGAAAGTAAATTAATTTTGCAATCAAAAGGCCTATGTGGTGGTAAGGTATCAGCCTTTCTTTTGTCAAATACTGCCTTTAAATCTTGATACAAGGACGGTATCTGTACTTTGGTAGAGTCAGTAGCGTTATTAATTGGGTTGACACTACAAAGAGGTGACACTTTCTTTAAACAACTCTCTTGACAATTCTGGCCCCAAGAAACTATTTCCCCTGATCTCCAATCTATAACGGGGTTATGTTTCTTAAGCCAGGAATATCCCAGGACTACGGGAACAGAAGGGGATGAAATGAGTAGTAGGGATATTTCCTCCTTGTGTAGAATACCAATAGTTAAGTAAAGAGGTGTGGTCTCCCGGGAAATCACAGGCTCAACTAAAGGTCTACCATCAATGGCTTCAACAGCCAAGGGTGTCTTCCTTAACTGGGATGGGATAGTGTGTTTAGTGAGAAACTTTTGGTCGATAAAACTCTCAGCAGCGCCGGAGTCTATCAATGCCATAGTTTCTAAAGTTCCCTTCTCCCAAGTTAACGAGACCGGTAAAAGGAGTCTATGTTCTTTGTAGTTATGAGTAGAGGACAAAATCGAAACACCCAAGGTCTGTCCTCTAGAGAAACTTAGGTGCGAGCGTTTCCCGGACGGCTGGGACAGCTCAAACGTACATGACCTCTGAACCCACAATACATACACAGTCCCTCTCTTCTCCTGTACTGTCTCTCCTCCTCTGAGAGACGAGTAAGGCCTAACTGCATAGGTTCTGAAACCTGTGGATCTTTGGTTTCAGCAACTTGAAATGATGGTACTAGTCTAGAGAAAGATTTAGCGGTTCTATCTCGAGTATTCTGTCTCTCCCTTAGGCGTTCGTCAATACGGGAGACAAAGGAAATTAAGTCCTCCAGATTCTCGGGAAGTTCTCTAGTAGCTACCTCATCAAGTATTACATCAGATAATCCATTTAAGAATACGTCTATATAGGCCTGTTCATTCCATTTTACCTCTGCCGCCAAAGACCTGAACTCTAGTGCATAATCCACAAGGGTTTGGTTGTCTTGTCTAAGGCGCAACAGTAATCTGGCTGCATTGGCCTTCCTGCCAGGAGGGTCAAAAGTTCTTTTAAAAGCAGCTACAAAGGAATTATAGTTATAGACTAATGGATTATCATTCTCCCACAACGGATTCGCCCATCTCAGAGCTCTCTCAATGAGTAAGGTAATAATAAATCCCACCTTTGCCCTATCAGTAGGGTATGAACGGGGCTGTAGCTCGAAGTGAATACTGATCTGGTTCAAAAAGCCACGACACCTCTCAGGGGAACCAGCATAACGTACAGGTGGGGTAACTCGGGAAGAAGCACCTACAGTAGCTACCTCTAACCCTGAACCCACAGAAGAAGCAGAAGTGTTACGCCTCTCCTCAGGTGGATTAATAGGGCGAGACAGCAGCGCCTGTAGTGCCAGAGCCATCTGATCCATCCTATGATCCATGGCGTCAAACCTAGGATCAGGAGAACCAAGCTGACAATTTGTACCTGCAGGATCCATGGCCCTGTCGTAATGTCAGGATCGGGTCAGGGATCCAACACGCAGAGTACAAAGAGTAGCTGATACGTATACCGGTCCTTAGAATGGCCGGACTAACGTAGAACTACAATAGAATGGTCAGAGACAAGCCGAGGTCGAGGATAACAGAAGACAGGTAAGCGAGAGACAAGCCGGGTCAAGGAATACAGAAAGGCAGGAGAGTAAATAACAAGCCGGGTCAGAACCAAAAGACAAGAGAATCACAAAGCACTGTGTGACTAGAAGGACTAGAACCACGACAGGGCAATGAGTGAATGAGAGAACCCCCGTTAAGTATCCTGGCTAGGGAGAGGAGGCACGCCTCCGGCGAGTCCTGATTCGTCTCCCGAGATTTGAGTGGCAGGATGTTTCGGGTTAGCGTCATGACGTCTACCTCCGGTCCTTCTGTTATAAAAGGAAGTGACTCCCTCGCGGCCGGCGTTAGCAAGGCCGAGTGAACCGCGGGAGACCGAGGAGACATGGCGTCCGGACGGATAACCTTCTAAGTCTCTACCTCTCTCAACGGTAGAGACTCCAGGTACCCTGACATTGGATACTTTGGTCAGTGCTGTTTCCACAGAGTGCTTAGCGCGGAAACCAGACTGAAGCAGGTCGAGCAGAGAGTTGGACTCGAGGAAGTCTGTCAATCTCGCATACACAATTCTTTCCAGGATCTTGGATGCAAAAGGCAGTAGCGAGATAGGACTATAGTTGGATGGGGAGTTAGGGTCAAGATTGGGCTTCTTTAGAAGGGCAATGGAAATATACCAGAGGAGAGAGAGAGATTGAGAATTTTAGTGAGAGGTGGAGAAAGAGAAGAAGACAGAGTACGTATGAGATGTGAGGGAATTGAATCTTGGGAGCAGGTGGTGGGGCGGGAGGACTGGAGCAGAGCAGAAACCTCTCCCAATGTAGCGGGTAATGCAAAAAACGGTCTGTATTTTGTCAGGACAAACCAGTGTCCCAACATGCAGAATTAAATAAAACACGTAACAAATAACAAACAGTAACAACGTATTACCGTGCTTTAGAATGGCTTGATTTAACGTAATAGAATAAACAGTCACGAGCCGAGATCAGGAATACAGAAAGGAACAAATACGGTAAGAACAAAGCACAAAGAGTCAGGGATACAAAAAATATGGGAAGTCAAGCTAAGCCAAGATCAATAAGCAATAAATAGAATCCGGAACGTGCTCTCGGATAACCAACAGGATGGAAACCATGACAGGGCACTGAACAACTGCAGGTTTGGGTTTAAATAACCCAGTAAACCCTGCTAATGGCTGATTTGGGTCCCATGACCCCAGAACGTGCACGCACGGCAAAAGCATGACACTGCACGCATGTTCACGTCACTAGTGACGTCATTGTGGGTGGCGTTATCATATAGCGCGACTTGCAGCGGCCGGCGGCATTCCTAATGCTGGATCCGGCCGCTGTATTAAGAGCTGCACGGAGGGAGAGGCGCTGGAGGTAAGGTGAGTAACCTCTCCATCCTTTAGTGTTACCGCACCGATCAGATGCAGTCACATCACGGTGCCGATTCGGCACTATGATTGTGTGTCTGCACTGATCAAGTGCGGTCACATCCTGGTGCCGATCAGGCACTGCAATAGTGTGACCGCACCAGATGGTGCCGATCGGGCACCGTGACATATTTGAACATAATGCCCACACACATTAAATACAGGTAAATTCTTTATTTCTAAAATAAATGTATTTAGAACTGCTATGGCAATATTTATCATTCTCTTGACTTCTAATGTAATGCTAACAGTGAAATGGTCGAGTTCGTTCACTCTCACCCTTTCCTTTCTGTAGGAATGACATAACACATTGAAACTTCCTTTACTGTTTGTCAGCAGGGGGTCTTTTTTTTAGCAAACTAGCAGGCATAATATCATTGGCTAGTGGTTTCTGATAGAGAAATTTGTTCCTCTACAGGCTTTTTTAATCTTAACTAGAGTATAAACGAGGGTGAGTAATGCTTTATGGACTAGATTTAATTCTGTAAATACTGTACATTCTCCTGGGTCACACCTCAGGGACAAGTTTGAGAAAAGAGAAACGCATCATGGATGCACATGGATTAGGCACACACATTACATTCTGTTATATTCTGTTTGAAAATGTTACATAAGTTATAACTATATCATGTTTCCCATGATTTAAATGTGATAAGGGATTTACATGATTTATTTGAAAAATTACCCAGTTTAACAATCCGCACAAGATGTACATGTAATAGGTGTAATGATGCCACCATTCTAATGAATTATTGAACAAAACGCTATGACGGTAAAATCCAGATTCCTCTGCATGAATATGACTGTTACTATGTATTACTTTCACTTATGATTGTGGTTCTCATTGTTGCTATTTCACATTGTGTCCTGCAACTTTGTGTTACTGTGTAAAAAGAAACTGCTACCCTAAAATCCTGGCCAAAGAGGTCATGTGTCTCGATGTAGAAGCAGATGCCAGCAAGGAGAGTGTCTACAAATCACTTTGATGTAAATGTTTGCTAAGGGAAATTAACATTTTACATGTGTCTATAGTTACAATTCACAGGGTTATTCACTAAATGGTGATTTGTTGGGAATTTATCAGAAAACCATGCGCCTCTCTGTACAACTCACTTGATGATTAGGTAGCAGAATTAGGTGGATTCAGTCATGTTTGGCCAGATGATTGTTCCCCATGATCTGAGCTTCATCTCTGTTTTAGGCAACTGGAGCCATTTATGAGGGAAGGAGAGGATTGCTCTGGAATTATTCAGTTTGCATAGCTCAGTTATATGTAATTGTTGTATTTTTAAAACTGATTTTCTTGTTAATTCCATACACTTCTTAAAGGGACACTATAGAAGCTGCATTGATGACCTTGCAGGACTAAGACTGCCTCTAGTGGCTGTCAAACACTGCTTTCCTATTGGGAGGGCCTAATGTGCTTGTAGCACTCACAGTGCATGCACATTAGGCTCCCACGACAAGGCGAAACACCAACCCAATACCGAGGGAGATCAGCACTGGAATCGGGTACGTGACTAAAGTTTTTTTTAACCCTTTACATGCTGGGGGGAGGGAGCAGAAGGCACTATAGTGTTACGAATACAGATTTATTCTATGGTCCATGTTCTATGAGCGTCCTATAGTTTGCATCAGAGGTGTAACTAGAATCCACAGGGCCCTGGTGTGAAAATTGCCCTGGGGCCCCCCTCCCATGTGTCTCATTACCCCCCTCCCCCGGTGTCTCATTACCTCCCCCCAGCTTCTGCATGTGTCTCATCCCGTGCCCAGGCCCCCCGGCGTGTCTTATTCCCTCTCCCCTCAGCCCCTCCATGTTTCCCATCCCCTCCTCCCTGCCAGCCACTCCATGTGTCCCATCTTTCCCTCTCTCCCCCTCCCCTCCCTGTGTCCCATTCCTTCCTCTCTCCCCACTATGTGTCTCCATCTCTCCACCCTCCCCTCCACGTGTCCCATTTCTACATCTCTCCCCCTCCCTTCCATGTGTCCATTACCTTTTCTCTCACCCCCCATGTGTCTTATCTGCTCCCCAGTGTCTCATTCCCTTCCCCCAACTCTTGCATGTGTCTCATTCCCCCCACCCCGTGTCTCATTACCCCCCGTGTCTCATTACCTCCCCCCAGCTTCTGCATGTGTCTCATTCCCGTGCCCAGGCCCCCTCATGTGTCTCATTCCCTCTACCCTCAGCCCCTCCATATTTCCCATACCCTCCTCCCTCCCAGCTACTCCATGTGTCCTATTTCTCCCTCTCTCCCCCTCCTTTTCCTGTGTCCCATTCCTCCCTCTCTCCCCTCAATATGTCCCATTTCTCCCCCACCCCAACTTCTCCATGTGTCCCATTTTTCCCTCTCTCCCCACTCCCCTCCATGTGTCACATACCTTCCATCTCTCCCCCCTCCCCTCTATGTGTCCCATTCCTACCTCTCTCCCCATCCCTTCCATGTGTCCATTACCTTTTTTCTCTCCCCCTCCATGTGTCTCATCTGCCCCCATTGTCTCATTCCCTCCACCCAGCTCTTGTATGTGTCTCATTCCCGCGCCCAGGCCCCCCTTATTTCCTCTCCCCTCAGCCCCTCCATGTTTCCCATACCTTCCTCCCTGCCAGACACTCCATGTGTCCCATCTTTCACTCTTTCCCCCTCCCCTCCCTGTGTCCCATTCCTCCCTCTCTCCCCACTGTGTCTCCATCTCTCCACCCTGCCCTCCATGTGTCCCATTTCTGCATCTCTCCCCCTCCCTTCCATGTGTCCATTACCTTTTTTCTCTCCCCCTCCATGTGTCTCATCTGCCCCCAGTGTCTCATTCCCTCCCCCCAGCTCTTGTATGTGTCTCATTCCCGCGCCCAGGCACCCCATGTGTCTCATTCCCTTGATCCCAAAGCCCCTCCATATGTCTCATTCCCTCTGCCCCAGCCCCTCCATGTGTCCTACTCCCTCTCAGCCCCTCCATGTGTCTCATACCCTCCTTCCCCAGCCCCTCCGTCTGTCCCTTTCCCTCTCCCCTCAGCCCCTCTATGTTTCCCATACCTTCCAAGCCCCTCCATGTGTTCCATTTCTCCCTCTCTCCCCCCTCCCCTCCCTGTTTCCCATCCCCTCCCTCTCTCCCCCCTCCCCTCCCTGTTTCCCATACCCTCCCTCTCTCCCCCCTCCCCTCCCTGTTTCCCATACCCTCCCTCTCTCCCCCTCCTCTCCATGTGTCCCATTTCTCCCTCTCTCCTCCTCCCCTCCCTGTGTCTCATTCCTACTTCTCTCCCCACTCCTCTCCATGTGTCCCATTCCTACCTCTCTCTCTCCCCCCCCCCCCTGTACTTGCTTCTCGCTGCAGTTCCCGATCTGACAGGAAGTGCTCTGAGTGAGCACTTCCTGTCAGACCACTCGCCCACGCAACAAACAGGCAGGAGGGGAGCAGCATAGCTCTCCACTCCTGCCAGGAACCGCAAACTAGAGCTGGTGTGGCTGTGCACCAACCCAGAGGATATCCAGGCGGCCCTGGAGTGACAGGGCCCGGTTTACAGCGGCGACCCCTGCGATCGTGGTAGGTGTGCCACTGGTTTGCATTTTTTTCCTGAAATAGTTTAATTCATTTGCCAATATGTTCAAAATGTTCCTATGTTCCATTTGTGGTGTTCAAAATTGAAGCCAGGTTTATAAAGACACAAAAACGCTAATTTCCAATGATCTGCAGGATATTCACACCCTAGCAAATATGAGTATTCATAAGTAATTATAATATAATAATGAAGGGAAAAAAAAACTAAATAAGAATGGCATTTTTTTCTCACAAAAGTCACAGAAAACACCACCATGTATATTTTTTTCCAATGCGGATATTGAATGATGAAATTGTGGATGAATAAATGTTGACAAAGCATTAGATTTGTGTTTCAATTGTTTAATGAGGTTATATTTATCTGTTGTGAAGTCTTAGATTGCAATCTGATAATAGTATAGTTGTGAAATACGACACAATGCCAAAGAGTTCAGCATATTTTTAGCACTCATAACTTGGTTTTGTTTATTTTCAGTTTAAGTTTGCAAGTCATTTCCAATTGCATATTCATAAATGTATCTCAACGTTTAGTTAATTTGCTATCTTCTATTCAAACCCAATCATTTTAAACAGATTGATCTAGAAAATTTCATTTTCAGTGCAATGTATCGAATGTTTGATTTTTATTTCCCAGTATGCATGTCAAAGTCATTACAAAGGAACAAAGTAAGAAAATGGACACTAAAACCAAACTAGATTAAACAATATATCTGAGTCTGTAGTTAAAGTATAGGTAGTCCAAATATAATATATAATAGTCCAATTAAGATTGTGGTGTATATGTATATATATATATATATATATAATCTTAGTTTTAGAGGGGAGCAAGGGGTGTGCGGCACCTTCTCTTTTACATCCAAATGTACATATTGGTCAGACCCCACATGGGGAATGCCAAATTAACATAGCATCCAAGATAAATCAAATTGCAGTACCTTTATTTCTTCCTTTTAAAATGGAGGTGGGGTCGAACTAAAAGGAAGTGTTGGTTTAATCGATAAGTACATTTGAATCAGTAAAATAAAGTGGACACACTAAAACTTTTTGATAGCTCTGCCGACTTGTTTTCTTCTTCCAAAATCATTTACAGAAAATGCTAAATTCTTCCATAGGTTTCTATTGGAAAGCAATACAGGAAGCCACACATAACTACAACATCTTAGCTTTTCTTTATTTTAAAAAAAAAAGTCATGCAATCACACAAGTAAATAGAGACTGTTGATGCAATTTATTCCTTCCAGCAACAGTTTAGAGAAACTCAATTTGTACACATGAAAACGAATGTACAGCTCTTAAATAAGCATAATTTCCTTGGTAAAGAGGTATATTCAGAGGATGTATAATGTTTGCAACATGAGTAAGATGTGAGTGAAGGCAGGAGATGAACTAATATGTTAACAGTGAATATGTAGTAGGGATTTATGAAAGGTCTGCTAGCACCATCAATATTCTCCAACTAAGGTATATTGTTTTACCTTCCAATAATTTGTACATTTTCTCCTATATCTAAATATATGTTTCATAGTTACTCTGCAAGTTTTATGTTTATTTTTGTTTGCACCAATTTTGAGGAACATATATTTATTATATACATATTTATATATATTATAAAGAATAGAAATGGGGCAAATTGTAATTGAGGTTTCTATCACAATCTATCTTTTGATAATTATCTACATAGTAATGACTATTGATGATCCTTTAATGGCGTCAACACAGACATAATCACACTGTTTTAAAGGAACACTATAGTCACCTAAATTACTTTAGCTAAATAAAGCAGTTTTAGTGTATAGATCATTCCCCTGCAATTTCACTGCTCAATTCACTGTCATCTAGGAGTTAAATCACTTTGTTTCTGTTTATGCAGCCCAACCACACCTCCCCTGGCTATGATTGACAGAGCCTGCATGAAAAAAAAAAACCTGGTTTCACTTTCAAACATATGTACTTTACCTTAAATAATTGTATCTCAATCTCTAAATTGAACTTTAATCACATACAGCAGGCTCTTGCAGGGTCTAACACGCTATTAACATAGCAGGGAATAAGAAAATCTTAATTAAACAGAACTTGCAATAAAGAAAGCCTAAATAGGGCTAATAGGGCTCTCTTCACAGGAAGTGTTTATGGAAGGCTGTGCAAGTCACATGCAGGGAGGTGTGACTAGGGTCCATAAACAAAGGGATTTAACTCGTAAATGGCAGAGGACTGAGCAGTGAGGCTGCAGGGGCATGTTCTATACACCAAAACTGCTTCATTAAGCTAAAGTTGTTTAGGTGACTATAGTGTCCCTTTAACACCTTAAGAACCAAACTTCTGGAATAAAATGGAATCATGACTTGTCACACATGTCATGTGTCCTTAAGGGGTTAATGGTTTTCAACAAAACTTTTAGCATATTTATTTTGGTCAAAAAAGGACCATGTACCTTACATTCAAACTGACAATCCCTTCGAAGAAGATTTGTCAACCCATAACAGGACCATTCCCCCCTCAAATTAAAGCTCATTTCACAAAATTAACTATTGATCAAAAATTATCAAGCTAAATATAATTTTGCACAGGAGAAAAACAAACCCTTCTGTGACGAAGTGCCCTTCGCCACTTTGTCCTGGAGAGGCCTGCTTGCCTGCCTTCTTGATTGTACCCTCTTAAACCAGCATTTGGGCTTATGGATTTTTATTGGACAGTGTATGGCCCTTTAAAAACCGTCTGTGGGCACATTGTGACTTTGGTGAACAATGCCCCTTTAAGACTATGGCCCCTGGAAGATATTGCCTGTTAAAGACTATTTTAGCAGATTGGATTTTAAAAGGCTCTTGCTGCCCCTTTAAATTGTGTTGGTGCAGTTCTGCAGCTTTAAATTGGCACTTCGGATGCAGCCAAAGTGCCAAAGTAGTCGAAGTGGCCGCCATTCGACAAACGAACACGTGGCGGCGGCCATCTTTGCTCATTCGAACGAGGTCAGCGGTATGTGTGGCCAAATACATGGAACTGAAATCGGCAACACATTTCAACGAACACCGCTGACCCTTACCTTCTCCTACACTCCGTTTTCAGCTGCAGAGACTAAGTCCCGTTCGGCAGTTTGAACTCACTGCTATACTAAGCTAAATGCACGAACGGCCCCGTTCGTGCATTCGAATGGGACTTAGTGATTTTTCTGTGTAAAATAGACTGACCGCACAGCCCAAATCTATGGAACTGTTTTGGGCAGGAAAATGTGCTTGTGGTCGGTCATAAAGGACCCCCAGCTAACTTTTATCTACTGGATGGATTTGTCTGATTTTTGAGAGTGTTTATGTTTTAATTGTGCTGATTCTGAATATATTTTTAAAGTTATAGTACATGTATAAAAACTGTATTTTTCCTGCTTGTGATAATTATGTTAACCCTTTGTGTACCATAATTATATCACAGGCAAAGGGGATGATTTTGTGTATAATTGCTGGGAGTGTTTTCTGTAATGTACGTGTGTTATTGGTTGTTCTGTAAAACCCTGTGGGTGGTCCTATGTAGGGAAAACTTGCATAAAAGAAGGCCCTTTGGTGCCAAGTAAAACAGTTCTTCTTGACCCTCAACACGTAGTCTTGTCTCGTTATTGGAGGGGACAGCTATACTCACACTGGGGATTGCTATGCTCTACATACTCCCCTGAGTTTAATCACTTAGCTCTTTTAAGAGCTTGTTCCTGATACGCTCTCCTGGAGGAGAGGTCTTCCCCACACGGTCCTGGAGGACAGAAGCTGATCCAGGGTGGACGGAAGACGGCGAGGCTCCAGTTAAGCTACGGCGGAAAAATTTAGGTAACCCTTACAATCTCAGTATTTCTTTCTTGAGATTGTATGATTAACGATGACAACAAAAGTGGCATTACTAGTAGAAGATGTTTAAAGCACTTTTGGATTGTGACTGTGTTGAAAAAAAACAAGCAAAACGTTCAGAAACTCTTACAAGTTCACAAATGTGATCGATTGCAATCAAGAAAATAAATATGGAACTAGATGATAGGTTTATGTGTGCATACACTAACGCTACTTAAACTTTATGAATTTCGTTTTCTTCTTATAATGTCAAACATATTTGCGGAATGAGAGAATAGTATGGTATAATCTCAGCAATATTACATCTAAAAAGATCGCCTTCTTAATTTTTCAAAAGTATTCATGTATAAAAACAAGGAAAGACGGGGGCCTGACTGCCAAGATGGCCGGACGCACTTGTTGCGGACCGTTTCAGCATAAAAGGGAATAAAATCCGTTTAGGCGATAATCCCCTTTCCAGATGCACAGGCAGCTACTGCAAACACCGTTCTCCCGACTGGAACCACACGAACACTCCGAACTGGAACAGCTGAACAAGAAAAGCATACAATCCGCTTACACTCCCGGCAGGCAGCTTACAATCCAATTCCCCCCAAGAACAAGACGACACTTCATTTTGAGGGTTAAACAGGAACTCCCGACTGGCTCACCCAGCCTGGCTTTTATTTCCAACTCACACATACAGGCCACACCCAGGGGGAGGCATAAAAGAACCAATGACATAGATGTTACATCCCACACATCCCCTCCCCTTAGTGTGACACATAATCCCATTATGCATACAGTTCAAAATATACTTTTACACAACTTTCATAACTTTAAAACCATACATCACATTCACATAAAAATACATATCCACAATCAATCCATTCAGGGGAACAACATATTAAAAAATGGCATGAATCCTGAAGTTACTAAAAGTATATTTTGTCCCTCCTGGCTGGCAAAAAAAACATCCCCACAATGCACCCTGGTTTCCTCCCTTCTGCCCTGGAGTTAATTGGAGAAGTAATCCAATTATCCAGGACTAGAGGCAGACTCCATTAACCACATGGTTGCAAAACGACATAAAACACTTTAAAATACATAAAGTCACATTTACACATAACACACAGACATTTCACCCATCCCCAGATAGCTGGGATCTGCGCGCACAAAACTACCGAATAGCGCGCAGATCCTACTCACACAGTACAATTGCCATGGAGCTAAAGTCTTTCCCATAGTCTTTCATTATATGAATAGGCTCCATGGTATGGCTATCTGGGGTATCACATTCCCATACAGTCTGGTCCATAGTCCAAAGGCAAGAGGCGGGCAATCAGCCCCCTCCAAGGACACGTGGCGAGGTCGGTTTCGCCACAGCACTTTTTTGAAAGCTCCGGCACCAGCGGGCACAAAAACGCTAATCTTGGACAAGCAAACAATGTCAGCAACACAAGGTGCCCGGAAAACGAGGCAGGACACTTCACGGAACATGCAGATACCTGTCTTGCACCAAATCAGGTCCCAAGCGCTGAAACCGGCCACGAGGCCTAAATTGGAGCAGGGCCCAAAGCCTGGGGAGGCGGCCGATCGCCCGGCATGGGAACCGCTCACAAGCAAGCTCCAACCACTGCCCTGCTACCCCCCCCCTCTGGACCGGTGCGGGATATCCGCACTGGGGGCGACCACCCCAGCAAAGCAACGAAATAGCCAGAGTACAAGCAAGATGGCGACGCAAAGCATCCACACCATGCCACCCAAACATACCTTGGTCTTCTTCGACCAGCTCTGCGCAAGCATCTGGAAGAAGCTCCAGGACAGGGGCCCTGCCTTCAGGCTAGTGAGGAGAATGGCAGCGGCATGGATACGCCCGGTAATCCGGCGGCACCTGTGCGGATTCCCGCCAAGAACCACCAGAGCGGAATCCTGATGGAGACGGCACCAACTACCAAGGGGGCGAGAAAAGGTGACAGGCCCCACGAGCAACAGCACTCACCCCCACACACACCAGAGCGTGACCAAACGATACGCCCGATCGGTTTTCCACACAAAGACCAAGGGGACCTCAGACCACCCTGCCAACCACACCAACCCTCGAGCACCAGCCCACGACAGCGAGACTCACTGGAGTGGTGAACAACACACAGGGGCCTCGAAAAGGAACCAGCGAAATGCACAGCCGCAGGCCTCAACCCACGAAGCGTTGCTAAGCAGGGGAGGCAGACACTGGACGCCACGGCGGACCAGCGCCTCACCAATACCCGGCTTCAGACCCGCAACCACGGCCTCCAGAATGGGCATCGGCTGAGGGTGGGGCGTCTCCCTCACCATCCGGCTTCCAACCATAGCCCTTGCTCACACCAAGAGAACTTTGAGTCTGCCCAGACGCTCAGATAACCTAGCCTGCTTTGTATATCACATAGAGTAATGCGTTAGATCATATAGCACAGCAATTAACTTTTCGTTTAATCTGTATATCGTTTAGTGAGTTAAGCTTCAGTATGCTATAGTACACCATGCCTGGCCAACCTGCTCAGCTAAAACGTAAAACACTTGCATGTTGTACAGACATGTGAGTTCAGCCTGTGTTTAATAGTTCGCCTCTTATGTTTCTGCTATCTTAAACTCAGTCGTACGACGAGTGTTCTAGATTGCCTTCTACAAAATACCCAAGCTTTAGGGAAGATATCCGTTACACAACGAATTGTAGCCTATACACTCACGGTGTGACCCCTCCTTGCATTACACACTACCTAGCTACTGATATAGCGCTAGACATGATAACACGATATGATTATACCAATGTAGCCAATCTAACTATTTTACTACTACTCGTGTTTTATCATTACTTCACTTCACTTTAAATATAAAAACGTGACACCCATGGACGCAGCCCCATCCAGTGGCTCCCAGAGGCCCCAGACCACACTGATATAATTAGAGATTAACGGGATCTCGCACAGGGCAGACGCAGCACCCCAGCAGCACCCCAGCACACCCAGAGCCGGGAATCTGCCCTCACCCAACTACTCACACTCTTAAGAGTGACCTTACTGAAGGGCCAAAGGGCGGCCATGGGGTGGAGACACGCACTTGGGACTGACACAGTGGACTCCCCAGCTCAGTCACAAGCAACAAGCCCAACATGAGAACAGGTGGGTCCGGACCAAACGCAACGACACCACTAAGGACCTGACCATAGACGGGAGGTATCACAGGGTAGCCAGACAGTCAAACAGCAGACCTCCGATAACGAGCACACATAACTCTACACGAAGCGGGGCCGGTCAAGACCCAACACTGTAGCCTACCTTCAGGGGAACGCATGACAAACTCCCATCAGGAGCTCAGCTAACACAACCACGAAAAAGGCAGGCTTAGGGCAGGACCTGCCACGACTTGCCACCCACCTTCCCTCGGGACTTGTAACTTCTAATCCCACTACAAGGATAGGAGACCGAGCCCTCCCGCCGACCGGCCAGATTGATAAGCCCAGTTATTACCCACCACACCCTCTGTGACTGTCCCCCGGTCCACCACACCCTCTGTGACTGCCCCCCGGTCCGCCACGCCCGCGCACCCCGGGTCCCGATAACTTGAATCCCGCCCAGCCACCCATCCACTCGCCCCCAAACACCAATTGCCCCCACCCCCTAGGGCCAGGCACGCCATGAATCCACCACATGTGAAAACCCGTTTAGCCTCCCTCAACGTGAAGGGACTGAACTCCCGAGGGAAGAGACATGGGCTACTCTGCTGGGCCAACCGCACAGGGGCGGACATAATCCTGCTCCAAGAAACCCACTTCACAGACCAGAAAAGTTTTCCCTTGACCAACAGACACTTCAAGAGACACTTCCTAGCCAACTCCCCGGACCCAAAGAAGAAAGGAGTGGCAATCCTCCTACGCAATTCTTGTCCACTTGAAGACATACGCACGATCCAAGACCCCAAGGGGAGATACCTGATTCTCACGGGACACGTGGGCACAACCCCACTCACAATCTGCTCCCTCTATGCGCCAACGATACCGGACACCAATTTCTGGGGCACCTTCAAGTCCCACCTCGACAGCGTCTCTACCAAATACCTAATTATTGGAGGGGACTTCAACGTGACACACACACCCGCCATAGACCGGAGAACCTATAGAACGCGGCGCCGGCTCCAACAAGGAACGATAAGCTATACGCAACCTTCCTCGAGGAGACACCGCTACTGGATATTTGGAGGGCCCAGCATCCGGCAGACCAAGACTTCACCTTTTATTCTCACATGCACCGGTCATACTCACGTATAGATTGCTTTTTAGTTTCCCAGGCAATCCACCCCATGGACTACCCGCACGCACATCGGCAACATCACGTGGTCGGACCATGCGGAAATCACGTTGGACCTCCAGATCCCGCGGCTATCCCGTCCATGGCGTTGGCGCCTCAACCCGTGGATTCTCCGGGACAAAGGAACGGTACACACCATCACCGACCACCTCAAAACCTACTTCGACATAAACGCCACGGAAGACATGGCCCCGGCGACAGTGTGGGCGGCCCACAAAGTGACCATCCGAGGCCAACTGATCGCGATCGCCACAGCCCAGAAAAAACGTCGTCTCAAGGACCTCACGGAAGCACTAGCCAACCTAACGAAGCTGGGAACGCTACACAAGCAGACCCCCTCAGACGACCTGCTTACGCAGCTCTCCTCCATACGCGAGCATCTTCGGCGACTCTCCACAGCAGATGTAGCACGGAACCTCTTGTGGACCAAACAACGCTTTTACGAAAAGGGGAACAAGGCGGACTCCCTCCTGGCACACTGTCTTAAAAAACGACAGGACAACAAAAGAATCACCAAGATCAGAACCAGCAGAGGGGAGATCACGAATAACCCCGACAAAATAGCCCAGGAATTTCTACAATATTATACAAAACTCTACAACCACTCCGACCCACCACCACCAACAGGGGACATGACCCAAAGGGACAGAATCTCCTCCTTCCTACAACCTCTTAACCTGCCCACCCTGCCCGCACAGGCACAGGCACTGCTAGAATCACCCATAGAGGGCGAAGAACTTGCTCAAGTTCTTAAAACGCTAAAACCGATGAAGAGCCCAGGACCCGACGGTTTTACCGCCCTCTACTATAAAACGTTCCAGGCGACACTCATAACACACCTGTGCAAAACTTTTAATTCCTTACTCCAGGGACAACACCTCCCCCCGGACATGCTCACAGCCGACATTTGCCTCCTGCCTAAACCAGGCAAGGAACAACTAGAACCAGGTCACCATCGGCCCATCTCACTTCTGAATACGGATTTGAAAATCCTCACAAAAGCGCTGGCCAACCGCCTCAACGCATACCTCCCCAAGCTGATTCACCCAGACCAGGTCGGGTTCATCCCAAAACGGCAGGCATCGGACAACACACGGAGAGCCTTTAACACAATCTGGTATACCCAGCATTGAAACATCCCGGCAGTAATGCTCTCGCTGGATGCAGAGAAAGCATTCGATCGCCTTCTCTGGCCATACATGTACCAAATACTATCCCACCTAGAATTCCCGACCGGATTTCTGAATGTTTTGGCGGCAATCTACAACCGTCCTACGGGACGACTTCTCCTACCCAATATAGAGGCCCAAACTTTCACCATCATGAATGGAACCAGACAGGGCTGTCCCCTCTCCCCCCTAATATTTGCAATCTCGCTAGAACCACTCCTGCAGGCCATACGCAGCCACCCCGAGATCAAAGGCATCCACATCAGGCGCGAAGAGTACGCGGTGGCGGCGTATGCGGACGACGTCCTCCTAACTCTAGCGGAACCGATCCCATCCTTACACGCCACTCTGGATGTGATATCCGAGTACTCCAGCTTCTCAGGGTATAAAATTAACCTGACAAAGTCCATACTCATGCCCATGGCAATGAACGCGCAACAACTCCATCTCCTGCGGCACTCGTTCCCATTCAAAGTCACCATGACACACCTCACATACTTAGGCACCAGATTGCCCCAAAAACTGGACGACACATATGACCTCAACTACAAATCATTGCTGACAACAGCTCACCTGGACCTCCAACGCTGGGACAAGTTAGGGATCTCGTGGCTGGGCAGAGTTACAACCGTCAAGATGAACTTGCTGCCACGCTTCCTATATCTTTTTCAAACATTACCCATCCCCATACGGAAAAAAGATTTCGGAGATCTCCAGGCCGCCATTGACAAATTTATATGGAGGGGTAAAAAACCAAGCATCCGCAGGGCGACTATGTACGTCCCCAAAACTAGCGGAGGCCTGGGGCTACCCAACTTCCAGCAATACTACAACGCAGCCCAATTGGCCCGCATACAACAATGGCACGCCCCCCCGAGCACCAAAAGATGGGTAGACCTGGAACACGACATCATGGGATGGGACCAGCCATCGTCCTATATGTGGGTGCCCCCGGTACATCGGCCGCTTCCCCCACCCACCTCACCAGCGATCACCCACACTCTAGCTCTATGGGACAAACTCAACCCTAAATACGAGCTGTCCTCCTTCATATCACCGGTAACGCCAATATACCGCAATAAACTCTTCCCTCCAGGAATGGTGGCAAAGCACTTCCACGCATTCGACCAAAGGGACATATCCAGACTACTTCACCTATACCATCAAGGCGAGATAATCGACTACAAGGACCTCCCAAACAGCGAAACACTAACCACCACAGACTACTTTCGCTACATACAGCTTAGGGACCTGGCCAGGCAGCCAATGATCAAACAAGCGGGGACATCACCCCCGACGCCATTCGAAAAGAGGTGCTTCGACGCACCCCTACACTCAGGACAAATCTCAGGACTATACACCACCCTAACGACACACACCTCCAACGTTAACCTCACCTACATCACTGCTTGGGAACGAGACCTCGGGCCGCCAAAAGAATCGAGCGACTGGGCAGAAATCTGGGAAGCAACGAATTCCCTGACAGTATGCGTAACTCATAAAGAACAAGCGTACAAAACGCTTTTCCGCTGGTACTTGACGCCGCACAGGCTCCACAGAATGGGCCAAAAACCCGACAACCTATGCTGGAAACTGTGCGGCGAAAAGGGTTCCTACATACACTGCTGGTGGAACTGCCCTAAAATTAAACCACTCTGGACAGAAATTAGCAACCTCATAGCACAGATCCTCGACAAGCCCTACACGGCGCAACTGTGGACGATGCTACTCAATAAACCGCTAGACTCCCTTACCAGGAGCAAAAACAAACTAGCCGCCAGGATAACACTGGCAACCCGTAGGGCAATTGCAGAGCGATGGGCCGACCACCGTACCCCTACAACTCCAACCATCATCAACAAGATTAAAGAAACCAGAGACCTGTACGAACTAACCGCACAGATACACGACTCCTACAAAGCGTTCCACCGAACCTGGGACCTCTGGGACATTAATTACCCGACACTGTCCACACCTAACCACACCTTTTAGCGGCAGAAATCACACGAACCATCATCCTGACGACCCGAAGACCTGAAAAGGGAGCACACACCAGCATAACTGACAGGCCCCCTCACCTCCCTACACCCCCCTCCCATCCAGCCCCTCCAGCCTCCCAACACACTACCCCACCACCAACCCCATCCCACCAGGGGACCCGGGGAGCATGGGGGGACGTCCGGGGGGAGACAATACACACAACCTCACAACCCGATCTCCCCCTGACGCTGGAGAAGGAGGAGCGCCCGGAAGCGGGGGGAGCATGACGGGAACAGCCACACACTAGCCTCCCGACCCTAACCCTCGGACTACCACCGCCCAGCGGACCGAACGGACCAAAATAGGCGCTACCTTCCCAAGACAGACACCAGCCTCGAGACAAGACACCAGACTAGTACGAACCTGACATAAGCGGCCCCTCAGAGATACACCGAACCAACCGAGGACGGAATACACCGCCGAGAACGCTTGGCCTCTATCCCTTGCCTCCGGCCAACTGACAAGTAATCCGACACATGCAAGGAGGGCACGTACAGAGGGAACACCCCTTCCCCCGTGTTTCACACCACCAACGACAGCAAAGCCTATCAAAGGTAAACTATACCCACCACTGACACCACCCCCTCTCCCCGCTTCTCTTCGGAGCCCCCTCCCAAACCCAACTGGACGAGGTTACGCAACCACCAACGAATAGGAGGCCAGAGATTAGGGGAGTAGACAACATACCCCTCCCCCCTCCCACCCAACAGACCTAATGACCACACACCCCAGTTCACCCCTTCCCAACATAAAAACAGTGCAAAGGGACACACATGTTGGACACGAAATACATCAAGAACCGCATATAATCAGTAGCCCGCAACACTATCACCACGGGAAACACAGTGAATATGCTAAGAGAACCACTGTAAACGATGTACCAACATGTTGTCTACCTGTTTGTACCAATATCTATGCACTACCGAAAATAAAGAATTTATAAAAAAAAAATATAAAAACGTGCACATGTCTCTGTATACCCCACTGTAACAAATGTCATTGATAGAAGCGAGTGGAATGCCTATGGGGTACCACAAGCAAGTCTGTTAAGCCTATATGCACAAAAAAATAAAGAATTAAAAAAAAAAAAAAAAAAAACAAGGAAAGACTTGCTAAGATGCTCTGCATTTTGGCAGCTGTGTTAAATTTAAGAAGCTTGTTAATTTTCTTACATTTGACACAGTTCGTTAGCCAGAAGGCTTACTACATCTCAACCCAACAGAGCCTTTTGTGATTAAGATATAAAAAAAAGAAATAAAAAATAAAGCAAGTAGAGCATTTTACACATTGTAATACATATATCTAGCAAGCAATATATTTTGCATCTCTACAAAGGGGTTGTGTAAAATAAATTCTTGTTAAAAGAAGCTACTCAATGGGCAATTTGCTTCGTTTTTGGTCCATTTACAAGAGCATGTTGAACTTATGGTTATTGTGGTTGGATCATTGCAACATTTAATTTTCTAAATCTGCAATAATCATGATATAAACTTTTAATTAACTTTGTCACTCAAACTATTTTGGCTTTGTACCTCCTTCTTATTTTATGTTTTTTGGCCTTGTGTCTTTGACAGCAAAAACGCTGCTCTCCTCCCTAGTCAGAGACCCATTCATTTTCCTTCATTAGTTCTTGGCAGTCTGAGCAATAGACATGAGTCAAAAAGTTCCTGAAAGTCCATGCAGAGAATGATGAGGAAGATAAGGTTGTTCTCCAGAAACACTTTGACTCTGCTCCTGGGAAACACATGTACTGTGCAATTCTGAATTGAGAATCTAAAATATATGCTTTGATATTTTTATTTTGTTTATTTATTTATTCTCGTATGGATGTGGACAAAGGCACTATAGACTGTATTTTTCTTTTATTTAGGGGCAGCTAGACAGAGTTTTGTTAGATAGTATAGAGATAGTCTCTTATCTTTCTGCTACCAGTAGTGTGTATGGTTGCGTTGCTTATATAATTAATGCCAAAATCTGAAAAATTAAGCCAGTTGTGGTGATACAGGGACAATATTTGGATGGGTATCTACTATATGTACTATCCACAGAGTTTTCCAAATCTAAATCTGAAGGGATCTGAATGAGTGCTTATTTGAAGCCCATACAGCACGGGTCCCATACAACCCTGGTGTATCATGAAATGTTGAAAAAGTTTGTTACTTGTGGAAGCTGTGCTTAGTGCCTAAGTATTCCAGTTATGATATGTTGCTAGGTGTATATTGAATAGTTATTAAAGGACCACTATAGGCACCCAGACCACTTCAGCACAATCAAGTGGTCTGGGTGCCAGGTCCCTCTAGGGTTAACCCTTTCTGCTGTAAACATAGCAGTTTCAGAGAAACTGCTAAGTTTACCTATGGGTTAATCCAGCCTCTAGTGGCTGTCTCATTGACAGCTGCTAGAGGCGCTTCCGCGCTTCTCACTGTGATTTTCACAGTGAGAAGACGCCAGCGTCCATAGGAAAGCAGCCGATGACGGCAAAAAGGAGGAGGAGCCCGGCGGGGGAAAACAGGTAAGATTTAATTTAACCCCTTCCACCCCCCAGAGCCCGGCAGGAGGGGGACCCTAATTATGGAGGATCTCTCCAAAATGGCCTGTTTTTTGTTTTGCTTGTTATCATAAATAATTATAATTATGTATATATTTGTATATACATCATGGTGTTTTGATTTTCCTTTTCACATATTCTTATGTAAAAGAAAAACATGACTAATAGCTGAGGTCAGTTTAAATCTTACCAAGACACAGTTAACTGGACTTACAAAGGATGGCTTAAGAACTGTAAAAAATAATATTGCTCAGACGTATGTGACCTTCAGAAAGAAAGTTAGGAAGATAAAACTGTCCCTACATTTACACAACAACTACTTTAAAATTAGACTCAAAAGAATAGATAGAACACAAACGCTATAGACAGATTATAAAGAAAAATTGTATTATGTAAAAAACGAAATTGTGATAAAACTGCTTTACCCCTTAAGGACCAAACTTCTGGAATAAAAGGGAATCATGACATGTCACACATGTCATGTGTCCTTAAGGGGTTAACCCCCCCCCCCCATCACACCCTCCCCAATATTCTGAACTAAAGTCAAACACAACTAACATCTGTGAAACTTTTTTTTTTTTTAAACAGAAGTAAAAACAACGGATTTTCCCTTTTCATGCCAAAAACACACATGTCACGGCCCATAAGGTGCTCATGTGTAGCTTAAAACCACATAACCTATTTATTGAATCCACACATGGTATTTCCTGGGAGATAAACTTATATATACTAGGAGATTGTTTTAGTCCATGTGATCTAAAGCAACATTAAACACCGCTGCACCATTAATTAAAGGGAAAAAGATAAAGTGTGTTCAGTTAGGCTGTGCTCCTTCCCTTAAATGCCAGATCTTTCAGCAGCCAGGCAGAAAATCATCGCTACAACTCATTTTTCTTCTGGTTTACGATGTGGGTAATTAGTGTATCAGGAAGAGATATCATTGTTAGAAAAATAACAGTGAGATCATTGACTAAGAATCTAGTAAAAACTCCTTAAACCACTACAGGCTGCTTCAGAGTTCAGGAGGCTGAACAAACATACAGTCTGAGTAGTTCCCCAAAAAATAGAAAAATCTGCAAACAAGGGAGCATCAAAAACAAGAAAGTCATCGTGATTGTATTGTACTGCATAATGTCTGTTCACAAACTTAAAGGACCATTATAGTGCAAGGAAAACAAACTTGTTTTCCTGGCACTACAGGGTTATTAGGTGCCCCCTGCCTCGGAGCCCCCCTCCCGCTGGGCTAATGGGGTTAAAACCCCTTCAGCCACTTACCTTAATCCAGCGCCAAATGCGCATGCGCGGCCAGAGCCGCATGGGCATTCAAACTGCCCGTAGGAAAGCATTACTCAATCCTTTCCTTTGGACCTCAGCGTGTCCTCAATGTAATTTTCGCATTGAGGATCGCGGAAGCGGTCTCTAGTGGCTGTTAGGGAGACAGCCACTAGAGGCTGGATTAACCCTCAATGTAAACATAGCAGGGGTTTTTCCCCGTTTTTTTTTCATTGTAAACATAGCAGGGTTAAAACTCATTGAGCTGAAGTCGTCTGGTTGCCTATAGTGGTCCTTTAATGAGGGGTGGGTGAATACATATTTTCAAGGATTAATGTATAATTGTAAAATGAAACATGTTGAAAAAGAAACATATAAATGAATATTTGTGGGGAAGGCTGAACTTGATGGACGCGGGTCTCTTTTCAGCTATGTAACTATGTAACTAATATTATATGATAAACTATAAAATCAGATAATTATTTGAGCATTACTTTAAGACACTCAGAATGATCAATCTCTGGAAGCTCAACTTCAGAATGCAACGGGCAGGGCTAACACAGGGGGTAAGTTTATCTGACATGTTATTTTTATTATTATTATTATTATGTTATTATAATGTTATTATCTATATAGCACAAACAAATTCCGCAGCGCTTTGCAGTGGGTGGACGAACAAACATGTAGTTGTAACCAGACAAGTTGGACACACAGGAACAGAGGGGTTGAGGGCCCTGCTCATTGAGCTTACATGCTAGAGGGAGTGGGGTAAAGTGACACAAAAGGTAAGGATACTATTAGACTAATGAGAGTTGCAAGAGAGGAATCAGTTGGGAGCTATTAACAGTTATTTTGATACGCTTTTATGAAGAAGTAGGTTTTTAATGATTTATTGAAGGAGTGGAGACTGGGTGAGCATCTTACGGATAAGGGAAGTGAGTTCCACAGGAACGGTGCAGCCCTCGAGAAGTCTTGAAGGCGAGCATCAGAGGTGGGAGTACGAACAGAAGATAGACGTAAGTCTTCAGCAGAGCGTAAGGGCCCAGACGGGACATACTTGTGTATTAGTGAGGATAGATAGGTGGGAGCAGCATTATGTAGAGATTTGAAAGCAAGAACCAGAATTTTAAATTGAGCCCTATATCTTACAGGAAGCCAATGTAGGGACTGACAGAAGGGTGAGGCGTGGGTGGTGCGGGCGGACAGGAAGATGAGGAGAGGTTGGCGTCAAAGAGAACACCTAGCCAGCGAGCCTGCATGGTGGAGCTGATGGTAGCACTGTTGACTTGGAGGGAGGGAGACACAGGAGTAGTAACACTTGAGGGAGGAAAGACCAGAATTTCAGTTTTGGTCAAGTTGAGTTTAAGGAAGTGGGCAGCCATCCAGTCAAAAATGTGAGATGCCACTCGTGCCAAACAATAAGAAAGTTGCTGCAGTGTGCATAACTCTTTAGATGTTTTGGTATGTGATCACATTTTTTTTTGTTTTTTTCAGCCACTTATCCAGTGTCTCAGAAAAGAAGAACATTTGAGAAATAACCAGCATGGCAGAAAGGGTGTCATAGTATGTGGCTGAAGTCGCACACTTTTAGAGTGTATTGATGCCACTGCTGCACCGTTCGGAGGATATTAGGATAAAATGATTGACAAGCCCTGATATAGATAATTACATTCTCTGCTCTATTCAAAAATAGAGGTCTGGTTAGGTCTGGTTGAGTCTGTATTGGGAAAACAAATTCAGGTTTATTGAACAAGGTCCTGAGCTGTAATATAAAAAATCAGGGGTGTAGCTAGGTGGCAAAAATAACAGAGTCTACAACCCCAGAGTAACTTTTATAGTCCCCTCCACATTTTTACTTAATCCCCTTCCAAAACCATCCTATATCACATCCTATATCCAACCCTAAACCCTAACATGTTCTATAAATTGCATTATGGCACTAAATCTGGTGAATGAGTTTAGCAAATTATATAGACCTATATTTATATACTCCACATCTGCTGTATTAACCTCAAGCCAATGATGTATAAACTCTTAACTCCACTGCATTAAAATCCTGCATCTATAGCAATACCCCCCACACTGTGCTGTATAATTAATTGGAGTTCATGCCAGTCTGTATCAAATGTATATTCAGGTAGGACCCAGTTTAAGTCCTGCCATCTATAATATATGTAATCTTTTTTTTTTTTTTTTTTGTAAATATGAATTTTATTGAACGTTTTCTCTGTGTTCTTTCAATTGCAATATAACAACTCTTTGGACTCGCAGGTCCCATATGACACGTACAATTGTCGGGTTACAAAACATGTGAGAATAATTACTGGTTGGCATGGCTGCTCGCGGTTCAGTGTTAGTTTAAGTTAGGCCATTGTGTAATGGACTCTCCGGTCCTATTTCCTGCATACACAAATCATGTAATTTGTCTAGGTAGCTAGGTGGCAAAAATAACATCGAGTCTAGGTAGCTAGGTGGCAAAAATAAC
This sequence comes from Pelobates fuscus, assembly GCF_036172605.1. Lineage (NCBI taxonomy): Eukaryota > Metazoa > Chordata > Amphibia > Anura > Pelobatidae > Pelobates > Pelobates fuscus. The sequence continues at coordinate 164,505,673 of NC_086317.1, read as the reverse complement.
ATCGGCTCTCAGTACGGTCGTGAGCGCCCTGTGGTGGTACTGGGGGGTTGGTGGGTGCTACGGTATGGGGGTGGGTGCGGGGAAGGACGGGAAGGTGGGGTTGTCTGCCTTCCTCCTCAGTGCGCCCGTGTCCGCCCCCCCTCCGACGACCGCCCCGTCTCCCGTCTCAGTGCCTCTCATAGTTTTCCTGCATTACGTGCCGTGCAAGATCCACGGCGTCCACCTTTCCACGTGTTTGTCATGTTTCCCTTGGGATTCTGCTATCTTTGCCTCTGCTATCTTGATGTCCTCCACCCGTTTTTTCCATTCTTCTATCGTGGGTGGGTGTTCCTGTTTCCAGTGTAGAGGGATCAGGGATTTGGCCGCGTTTAGTAGATCGACCTCCGGTAGACGGGGATTGGACTTTCTGTGTGATGTAGGAGTGCGGTTGCCATCGTCCAGTCTGTGGGTTCATCCAGTATTCGTTTTATCTCATTTTGTACGCTCTCCCAGTAGGGTTTTATTTTCCTACAATCCCACCAGATGTGTTTTAGGGTGCCGGGGTCCTCCCCGCATCTCCAGCAGGTGTTTGGCATTGTCGGGCTGTATCGGGCGATCTGGGATGGAGTGCGATACCAGTGTGACAGGAGCTTATAATTCACCTCCTGGTATTGGGTGCTGGAAGCGCTTTTGTGTTGTAGGGTTAATATTTTTCCCCATTGTTCGTCCGTGAAGGTCTCCTCCGACCAGTCCTCCCATTGTCTTTTGTATAGATTGTTGGCAGTGCGGTGGGACGTCTGCAGGTTCTGGTACAGAGCGGACACTCGGCCGTCCGAATCAGGTGTTTGCGTGCATAACTTCTCGTACCATGTTAGTTCTCTGTGTATCTTGTTCCTTCGGGGCAGGTTTTGATAATAGTGCTGCAGTTGGAGGTGGTGGAATTGATGCATTAGTGTGGGCGTTTCTGTTCCCTCAATTTCCCTCAGCGGTCGTATTCCCGTATTGTTCAAGACTGTGTGGATCGGTATATATCCTTCCCGGTCTTCGGCCGGCCAGGCTGTTGGTGGGAGACTGTCCCCCAGGTTTGGGTTGTTTGTGATGGGTATCAGGGGGCTGGGCTTAGGGGAGATCTGCTGTTCTTTCCTCATTGCAGACCAGTGTTTCAGGGTGTGTGTGAGTGGTGAGTCGTCCCCGAGGAATGTTCGGGCGTCTCCGTCGGCGTTCCAGATCAAGTTATGCAGGTTTTTGCCTGCTGTGTCCCTCCACAGCTGGACCCATCGTTTGTGTGGTGTGTCGACATGGAGTTCTTTAAGTCTTTGTAGGACAGTTGCCTGATGGTATCTGTTGATGTCGGGCAGGGCTAGCCCGCCCCAGCTCCTTGGAAGGCATAGTTTGTCATAGCTAATTCTGGCCCTTTCCCCCTTCCATACATATTGTATGAATGCTGTCTTGAGTGTCTTAAAGAATGCGTGGGGAATGGTTTGCGGTGTCGTGTTTAGGATATACAATATCCGTGGCAGGATGTTCATCTTTAAGACCGCTATTCGGCCAATCCAAGATATGTGCGGGTAATTCCATCGTCTGAGGTCCTCCGTGATGTGCGTTAGGAGCGGTGCGTGGTTTTGAGCGTATATGTCTTTGGATGTGTGCGTTATCCAGAGTCCTAGGTATCGCATTCTGTCCTTGCACCAGTGGAACGGGAACTGTCGCCTCAGCTGTTCGCAGTCTTTATCCGGAACCGTGACGTTGAAGAGTTCGCATTTGGCCAGGTTGAGTTTCAGTCCAGACAACCGACCATAGGTGTCGAATTCTTCCATAAGTGGTGGTAATGAGTCTAGTGGATAGTCGAGGAAGAACATCATGTCATCCGCGTATGCGGCTACTTTATGTTCCTGTGTGTTATGCCTTAGTCCCGTTATCCTCTCGTTACGTCTGATGTTTTCCAGTAGGGGTTCCAGCGTGAGGGCGAATATCAGGGGCGAGAGCGGGCATCCCTGCCTCGTGCCGTTTTTGATGTCGAATCCGCCCGTAAGTGCTCCATTCACCCTGACTCTGGCGGTCGGACTGCTATAGAGCGCGGAGATCCATGAGAGCATACCCATGCCCATGCCTGTGGCGCGTAGCGTTTCCAGCATAAAGACCCAGTCCACCCGGTCGAAGGCTTTCTCCGCATCTGTGGAGAGGAGCAGCAGTTGCGATGTCTTGCGTCTGGCTAGATGTTGGATGCCGAACAATCTCAGAGTGCAGTCTCTTGCCTCTCTCCCTGGTATGAAGCCTGTCTGGTCTGGGTGTACTAATCGTGACATCTGGGTTTGCAGTCTCAATGCCAAGATCTTAGAGAAAAGTTTTATGTCCGCGTTGAGGAGCGATATGGGACGATAGTTGCCTACAAGTTCTGTGTTTTTTCCGGGTTTGGGGATCACTGTGATGATAGCTGCCAGTGCCTCCTTGTGAAAGGTGTGTCCTTCTCTTATGCCATTGAGTGCCCTGGTCAGGTACGGAAGTAGTATATGTCCAAATTTCTTGAGGTATTCTACCGGGAAGCCGTCTGGTCCCGGGGCTTTGCCCGATTTTGCTGTTTTTAGTGCGCTTCGTACCTCTTCTTCGGTGATAGGTGCGTCCAATTCCTCTGCGTCAGCCGGCGCAATGGTTGGTAGTTGTAGGTTAGTAAGATATTCAGTTGCGGCTGCCTGCCTCCTGTTCGGGGAGAGCCCTTCGTTCCCATCATGTACATTGTATAGCGTCTTGTAGAATCTCTCAAATTCATCTGCGATTTTCGTCGGGAACTGTGTTGTGTCACCCTGTGCCGTTCGGATGGTGTGGACTTGTGCCCTACGTTGAGTGTCTCTCAGCATCCGTGCAAGGAGTCTGCCCCCTTTATTTGCGTGCCTGTAGAAAAATGCTCGGGAGCGTTGTATTGTTCTGGCATGTCTATGTTCAAGGAGGTCAGCCAGTTGTCGCCTGGCGGATAGTAGTTCCCCGTAGGTGTGTTCCTGTTGGTCGCGTTTGTGCGTGATTTCTAGTGCGCTAATTTTCTGTGAGAGGGCTACGATCTGGTGGCTAGCTTCCTTCTTTCTTCGGGTGGCAATTCTTATGAGGTGACCCCTGATGACGCTTTTATGAGCTTCCCACACCGTCATGTCCGATACTCCATCTGTGGCATTCTCAGCAAAGTAATGCGTGAGGTGGTCAGCTATCTGCGTTTGTATAGCCGGATCTATCAGCAGGGAGTCGTTTAGCTTCCACGTGGTTCTTGCAGGTCGGAACAGAGGTGATCTCATGTGTACCTGTACCGCGCTGTGATCCGACCAAGTCGTGGTAAGGATTTCCGCCCTCTGCATGTGCGTGAGCCCTTCTTGTTGCACGAATACAGTCGATCCTGGTGTATCTGTGGTGTAGTGCGGAGTAATAGGTGTAGTCCCTGTCTTCCGGTCTCAGCGCTCTCCAGGTGTCTACCAGTCTCATGTCTCGAAGAGCCTTGCGGATTATTTTAAGTGCTGTGTCTGGGACGCTGCTACTTCCTGTGGAGGTGTCTCTTCGTGGGTCCAAGGGTACGTTGAGGTCTCCTCCAAATAGTAGGGTCCCCTCCGTGAAACGGGAGAGACGCGTCAGTGTTCTTCTGAGGAAGCTGGCCTGTCCGCTGTTTGGGGCATACACCGTAGCGAATGTGTACATTTTACTTGCTATCTCTCCTTTAATGAAGAGGAACCGTCCCCCGAAGTCCACCATCTTGTCCGTGAGCGTGAATTGTAAGTGGGATGCCACTAAAATCGCCGTCCCCGCCTTTCGTGAGGTCGGATGGTTGCTATAAAAGTTTTATTGGTAACAGTTGCGGTCTGCGGTCCCGCTATATTGGTAGCTTGTTAGATGCACTAATGTTGTCTTGTTATAATATCTGAAGTATAACCTGGTGGGTGGGGTCGTCGTCTGTTACGTCCAGTGTGTGTGGAGGTCTGTCTCTGTCGTCAGAGGAGGTCGTTAGTGAGGTGTCGCCACCCTCCGTGTCAGTTCGTCGCCGTTTGTGGAGCGCGTGTTATGTGGGTTACCTATGAGAGGCATGGGATCCGGATCGCATGGGAGGCGGCACTTATATGTGTGGGGGTTTCCTTCGGTGCATGCTGAGCTGTCCTGGGTGACGGGAAAGCTCGTCCATGGGCTACAGGCGTGTTAGGCGCGGGGTGACAGCTATTGCTCACGGGTGGTCGGTCAAGCTTCATAGGTGTGTCTATGTCGGAGTTGGGTGGCAGCCCAGTGCGCTTACACTGTAAGAATTTGCATTAGTTTGTGTATACATTTCAGCAAATGGTGCAAATATTAAGCATGACATTCAAATACATTCCATTTTACATTCTCCCTCCCTCCCTTCCTCCCCCACCCTACTTCTTCCCTCCCCTCTCCCCTAGCATTGGTACGTTGACCTTTCAATTTGTCATCTTATGTGGGTCCCCATTTCCCTGGTTTACTCTCTGAGTCCTATCAAATCTCTTCCCCCCTTACCCCCCGCCCCCCTCAGCTACTCAGGCAAACAAGATTAGTTACTCTTTGCGGTTCCATGTCTGGTCCTTTTTCCTCCCGTCTGCCTACCCTTACCCCTAGCTCAGAGTCTACTCCTCATTTTCTTTCAAACTCAATGCGCCCTAACCAACTGCCGGCTGCTATTTCAGGTGGCGGGTATCCTTCCCTCATGTCCCGCCGTCCCCATCTCCTCGCCTCTTCCATATCTGGCCTGATGCTGCTTGGGTCCCCGTCCTACCCCCCACCCGCCTACGTCTCTGGTCTCTGATCCCGTTTTGCACACGCTTTCTGTGTCTTCAGGCAATGTGGTAATGACACGTGAACCCGGTTCGGGGGTTATGCGTTCGATTCAGAGTGCAATCAGTGCATGCATAGTGTCCATCTGCAGCAGTCCCAATTTACCCCCCTGTCCCGTCCCCCCCAACCTGCTGAAGTTCCCTGGGGTAAGTCGGGGAGTGAGAGTTCGAGGTGCTAGTCGTGGTTCAGTGTCCCATTGTCTCTCTCCGCTGAGCGGAGGGTGGTGTTCATGGCGTCGTGCGTCTAGGAGGTGTCAGAGTTTTTTTTTTTATTATTTTATTGTTTTTTTTTCTGTTTTTTTGTTGTTTTTTTTTGTCGTTTTTTTGTTTTTTTTATATGGTATATTCCGACTCCTCAGTAGCTGTGTTACCGGTCTCAGGGCTCTTCTGGCTTCGAGCGTGAGGGGTGACAGGTCTTGAAAAAGTGACACGTCTGCTCCTCTAAATCTCAAAGTCAAAGTCAAAGTGTTGTGGTGCGTCAGGACCCAGTATTTCCCTGAACAGGTCTGTCAGCATAGCACTGACATCTTCCTCCCCAGGGGCTTCAGGCACATTGCGGATCCTTATGTTGGATCTGCGCCCCCTATTGTCAAGGTCTTCAGTCTGCCTTCTTATCTGCAGTAGCAGGGCTCCCTGTCTGGCAATGGCAGTATTCGTGGCCTCCCTTCTAGCTGCAGCCACATGCTGTGTGTTCTCTAAGGCCTGTATGCGGCCATCTTGGGCTGTGAGGTCTCTCTGCAGCGTGGCCACCTCTGATCTAATGGCTGACGGGGCTTGGAGGGCTTGGAGGTCTGATTTTGTGACCATGGCTGTGGTGAGTGCCCTAATATCTGCCCTGATGTCTGCTAGGGAGGGTTCTTGCGGTTCAGGTACCTGTGTTGTGGGACGGCCGTCGGCCATCTTGGCGCCCGGTACCGCGCGTGTTTGCCTGGCAGGTGTTCTCAAGTACCCGTCCAGTGTACCGGCGTTCTGTGCCTGTTGGGGTCCTGTGTCCGTCGGGTGTGTGTCCGATTTCTTGTTTCGGCCCATCGGTAGGTTATTCTGGCGTGCGTTGTCAATTTAGATTCTTAGCGGGACGGAGCTCCTCTGCTATGCGGCCATCTCCGTCGGCGTCCAGGCCACGCCCCCTATATATGTAATCTTGATACCTTCTGAGCGGTCACTCATATAAAGGAATAGTCTGAAATTCCCGAAAGAGTGTTTGCAAGTTTGATAATTAAATTCTCCCTTTTTTTTTACAGATGTGTTGCTACGGGGTCCTGAAAAGCATTGTCTAATTTCGGCACCATTTCATTTTGAACCCATTATTTTGTTAAGTGAAATGCATCCCATTACCGCTAACACAAAACGTGTGAGTAGAATAATTCTGCACATATATATAGATAGATATATATATATATATATATATATATATATATATATATATATATATATATATATATATATATATATATATATACATACTTACCTGGACTGTAAAACATATATTTGTAGACAGGAGTTATGCAGTATTATAATTTTAGTGGTACTGAAATGCAATTTTTACTTCTTAAAATTAAACTTAAGATTTATATAAAAGTCTTGGAGTGCCAGTATTGTATTGATAGTGAGGAATTTTCTCCGTCAGGACTTTTCCCTTGCCATGGCCTTTCTTATCAATTTGGAACTCTCTGTACTTCTCCTTGTCACCAAACCATACGGTGAGGAGCGCCAATGAACGAGACAAGACAATGTAAGGTTCAAGGTGACTTCTAATGTTTAATGAGCTGTGTAACAGGTTATATTCAAGAGGAAACAGGGGTGGTCTTACAAGCATTATCCAATCCTAACAAAATCATCTATCTTATCTTAACATCTTAACCTATAGCTAGCTTGCAGGTGTATCTTCATGTTCAGGCTTTGCACAAAACTAAGTTTCAATATAACTACGCAGTTCTAAATTACACATTACAAAGCAGTTATAATCAAAGGGAGAAACACAGGAAATAAGGCCAACGGCACAAACATACAGGATATAACACTAACACCTGTTACACGATGTTCTATAGCTCTTGTCTAGGGGTATATTCACTAAGCATTGTACATGCTCCAAGTTATCCAATTTTAAACAGACTGAACATCCGGTCATCTGTAGCTTGAGCCAGGGCCGGCCTTAGGGGTGTGCGAGCTGTGCGGCCGCACAGGGTGCCATGGAGCAAGGGGCGCCCTGTGGCCGACAGATCTCACACATGGCCGGCCAAGATTTAAAAAAATAATAAACTTGCGGCGCGTGCGGAGCTTACCGTGCGGTGGGGTGGAGCTTACCGTGTGATGGGGCGGAGCTAAACATGCCGGGTAACTGCTGCAGGGGAAGCAGGAAGGAGTCCCTGCTTTCCCCAACAAACAGTCTCCAGGAGCTGCACTGCCTCCACAATGAACAGAGGTAACTATGTGTGATTGTCAGTGTGAGTGTGACTGTGTGTGTGTATGACTGTCTGCCTGCCTGTGTGTGTGTATGACTGTCTGCCTGCCTGTGTGTGTGTGTGACTGTCTGCCTGTGTTGTGTGTGTGTGACTATCTGCCTGTGAGTGTGCGCGACTGTCTGCCTGTCTGTGTGTGTTTAACTTTCTGCCTGTGTTGTGTGTGTGTGTGTGTACGTGACTGTCTGCCTGTGTGTGTGTGTGTGTGGCTGTCTGCCTGTGTGTGTGACTGCTTGCCTCTGTGTGTGTGGATGTCTTCCTGTGTGTGTATGGCCGTCTGCCTCTGTGTGTGTGTGTGTGTGGCTGTCTGCCTGTGTGTATGTGTGTGGCTGTCTGCCTGTGTGTATGTGTGTGGCTGTCTGTGTGTGTGTCTGTCTGTCTGCCTGTCTGCCTGTGTGTGACTGTCTGCATGTAAGTATGTGTGTGTAAAACTGTATGTGTGGCTGTGGGTGTGGCTGTCTGCCTGTAATTGTGTGTGAGTGTGTTTATCTACCTGTAACTGTGTTTGTGTGTTACTGCCTGTACCTGTGTGTTTCTGCCTGATCCTGTGTATGTGACTACCTGCCTGCGACTATGTGCATGTGCATGCGCGCAGTTTAGTGATGCCGGGCCAGAATGATGTCATATTCGGCGCACCCAGCATAACTACAGAGGGTGTGTGCAAGTGAGCAGTGAGGAGCAGGAACAGACTGATTTTCCTTTGCTGCCGCTAGCAACCTCTCCCCCAGGCCAGGAAAATTAGCCTTAACATGTCATACGCGCAGCTTGCTGGGCCGCAATCATATTCAACGTGGGCCACATGCGGCCTGTGGGCCATGAGTTTGACATGTTTGCCCTACTCACAATTCTTCCTTTACATAGTTACATAGCTGAAAAGAGACATGCGTCCATCCAGTTCAGCCTTTCTCACATCTGTTTCGCTGTTGATCCAAATTAAAGCACAAAAAAACTATTTGAAGCGCTTCCAATTTTGAAACAAACTACGAAAAAAAAATCCTATTTGACCCCAGTATGGCAGTCAGATGTCTCCTTGTAGCAAGACGCTATTACCCCACTAATAGAAAATTCTATCCCTGTATATTATGTTTTTGCAAGTATTTATCCAATTGTTATTTAAACATCTGTATAGATGTTGATAAAACCACCTCTACAGGCAGAAGATTCCACATCCTTATTGTTCTTACTGTAAAAGAAAAAAAACCTTTCCTTTGCCTTAGACTAAATCTCCTTTTTTCCAGTCTAAATGCGTGACCTCATGTTCTATGTATAGCCCTGTTTATGAATAGATTTCCAGACAAAGGTTTGTTCTGGCCCTGAATATATTTGTATAATGCTATCTTATCCCCTCTGAGGCACTGTTTTTCCAAACTAAAGAGATTTCAATTTGTTAACCTTTCTTCGTAACTAAAATGTTCCATTCCTTTTAATAATTATGTAGCCCACCTATGCACTTTTTCTACTGCCATATTTTCCTTCTTTAGAAGAGGTGCCCAAAATTGCACAGCATATTCAAGGTGTGGTCTTACACACTGTATTATTAACAGAAATATAAGCACATTTCTTTTAAGAACTAGACATGATGCATTTTGTAGGTTCGACTTTTATGAGGTTTTAATAACAAATTAGGTGGCTAGTGATTTGCACTTTAATATGTGAGCTATGGAACATGTGGATTTTCTATCCAACAATATACTTATACTATATATCTATATATTTATTATATCACCCATGATATAGAGTAAATGGTTGGGAATAATCAGAGTCCTGGTGATCCCTCTTAATTATTTTGTGGGGGGAATGTCATGGCAAAAAGGCCTTTTAGTTTGGGGTTCCTCTGTGTTTTAAGATGAAACAAATCAGTATGTTTCTCTTGCTTTTGTGAATCAGCTGAGGTTATCAGAGGCCATTAACTGTTTCTGTTGTCTTTTTCCTTTTATTTTGTTTATCTTGTTTAACAGAAAATGCAGAGCACTTACTTTTGCCATATTTGTGCTCTTACTACATAATTATTAAATACCGTATTTATCGGCGTATAACACGCACTTTTTCTGAAAATAGGGGGGAAATGATGTGTTATACGCCGATATACCATATTTACTTACCTGTCTTGAAGCGTGGGCCGGTGTTCAGCGCGCACCGCGGTACTGGAACTTCAATTTCAGGTTCCAGTTTCCGGCGGGACTGAAAGGAAGTGTGCACACTTCCTTACAGTCCCGCCGGAAACCGGAACCTGAAATTGAAGTTCCAGTACCGCGGTGCGCGCTGTGAAGCCGGCCCACGCTTCAAGACAGGTAAGTAAATATGGGAAAAGGGGAGGGAGAGTGCACTAGGGGACACTATGGCAGGGGGGGAACCACTATGGGAGGGGGGGAGAATACTATGGAAAGGGGGGGAACACTATGGGATGAGGGGGGAACACTATGGGATGAGGGGGGAACGCTATGGGAGGGGGTGGAGAATACTATGGGAGGGGGGGAGAATACTATGGAAAGGGGGGGACACTATGGGATGAGGGGGGGACACTATGGGATGAGGGGGGGACACTATGGGAGGGGGTGGAGAATACTATGGGAGGGGGTGGAGAATACTATGGGAGGGGGTGGAGAATACTATGGGAGGGGGAGATAATACTATGGAAAGGGGGGGAACACTATGGGATGAGGGGGGGAACACTATGGGAGGGGGTGGTGAATACTATGGGGGGGAGAATACTATGGGAAGGGGGGACACTATGGGAGGGGGTGGAGAATACTATGGGAGGGGGGGAGAATACTATGGGGGGAGAATACTATGGGAAGGGGGGACACTATGGGAGGGGGTGGAGAATACTATGGGAGGGGGGGAGAATACTATGGAAAGGGGGGGAACACTATGGGATGAGGGGGGAACACTATGGGAGGGGGTGGAGAATACTATGGAAAGGGGGGGGGACACTATGGGATGAGGGGGGGGAATACTATGGGAGGGGGAGAAATTTCCTGGAATTTCCTTCTTAAAATGAGGTGCATGTTATACGCCGGTTTGTGTTATACGCCGATAAATACGGTAATCAAAGGAATTAAATTGAATTTACAAAAAATTTAAATGATCAGATTGTAAAGTATATATATAAAAAAACAACATAAAAACAGTTTTTGTGACAGTAAATCTCCCAACTGCTTTTTTCTACACTGTAGCACATATACCAAAAGGTACATGACAGGCACACAGTCGGATTTGCCGGCATATGTGCTAACCTTAACCAAATCCCATTAAGACACGGACACAGGTTATACTGTTGGAAATATTATTCCACAGCTTTAATAATTATTAATTAATTAAGGAATAATAAATAGCGTAATTGCCAACAAATTTTATTAAAGTCTACAGCCCCCATATACATAACATACCCCTGGCAATAACCCCACAATAATAACACTAGATAACAATCTTATTAACATATTAACATAGAAACTGAGTGTCCAATATTTCCACCATATTAAATTGAAGGGGTTTACCAAGACACCGCTACCCACCAGATTAATTGTAGGGGTGTACCGAGGCACCGCGACCCACCAGATTAATTGTAGGGGTGTACCGAGACACCGCTACCTACCAGATCAATTGTAGGGGTGTATCAAGACCCTGCTACCCACCAGTTCCAATGTAGGGGTGTACCAAGACACCGCTACACCCCCAGGTTCGGAGCCACCGACGGGCTTGAACCTACCAACCACGTGTAACACTGCCTAATCCACACTAAACCTCAGGATACCCACTTCCTCCTCCACTTAACCTTGCCATTCCCTGCCGCTATGAAAAAACGGGAAGATTATCTAACCTAACCAAATTCAGGGAGGATGGGAGGGACAACTGACAGGTAAGTTTAGGTTTAGTTAAGATGGCCCCTTCATAAGATGGCCAGTTCCTATTGCTTTTATGCCTACCTCCTGGCTCTGTAAAGGCCCACTCCCCTAGCTGCGCTGATCCATGGGCTACATTAGGAGGCTAACAGTTTGGTCTTTTTACCATCATACTGGGAAAAGGTTTTTTTTCAAGGAAAGTGTTTTTACAGTAAGAACAATAAGAATGTGGAATCTTCTGCCTTAAGAGGTGGTTTTATCAGAGTCTATACAGATGTTTAAATAGCAATTGGATAAATACTTGCAAAAACATAATATACAGGGATGTTTTTTTTTTTTTAATGGGGTAATAGCTTCTTGATACAAGGAGATCTCTGACTGCCATACTGGGTTAATTAGGAATTTTTTTTTCGTAGTTTGTTTCAAAATTGGAAGAACCTGCTGTTTTTAAATGGAGTTTGCAAAAAAATTTAAATGATCTGATTGTAGAGTATAAAAAACAACAACAAAAAACTGTTTTAGTGACAGTAAATCCCCCAACTGTTATTTTCTACACTGTAGCACATATACCACAAGGTACATTAGGAGGCTAACAGTTTAGTCTTTTTACCATTGTACTGGGAAAATATATATTTTTTCAAGTCCTTAGTTATTCCTAAACTTATTTATTGAAGGATATTTCTGTGGAAATCTTAAACTTAAAGGTACATTCCACTGCCCAATATATATACTGCATGCATATATTGTATATATCACAACTTGGTAGATTTAATGATGCATGTTTTCATTGGAGAGCTCTTTGCAAGACAGGTCCTCTGGGCAAAAGCTCTGGTCAATTGCTTGGCTCTTGAGTTTGGCTCCAGTGACCTAAATTACCAGGAGGTAACAGGACCTGTTGTCTGATTGACAGCCAGGAGGTGTAACCAGGTTCATTCATAAAAAGTACCAATTCCTGTTAAAAGCTGCACATTTTGTAAAATCAAAAAAGAGGACACTGTGTATTACCTATATCCAACATGCAGTACTTATGTGAACAATTGAAATACAAATAAAACTGAACACTATGACGTATTACCGGGCCTAAGAGTGGCCGGACTCAAGGTTCTTAGAATAGTATAAGACAGACCGAGTTCAGAGAGACAGAGAATATGAAAATAGATAAGACAAGCCAGGATTCAGTGATACATAATAGAGAATAGTCAATAAACAAAAATAATATATATATATATATATATATATATATATATATATATATATATATATATATATATATATATATATAATAAGTGATGAAGGGAGCACACTAGGTCTTGACAAATCGTGCAAAAAATATTTATTGCATTCAAAAGGAATACAACGCTGTGGTACAGAAAATCAACGTTTCGACCCTGCTGGGTCTTTATCAAGATCACAGTGCAAGTTGAAAATTAATGACAATTTATACATAAACGTGTTAAGCTTACCCTTAGGATGATCGGACAGCCAGAGGACTGAAATCCCGGAAGTGGAAACCACCACGTGGTAGCGTGCGTGTGACGTATTACGTGTTACGTGAATAACGTAGTTGCTTAGTAACTACGTGAAAAGAGTGAAAACATATTGTATATTACGTAAATAACGTAGTTGCCAAGTCACTACGTCCGAGAGAATAAAAACAAATGCCCAAACGGGCAAATTGGAGACACAGAGGCTACTTCAGCCTGCCAGCTTATATACATAGAACCATAACGCCCATATCATCTAGATCCACATGTGTGCATCAAGGATGTGAGAAAGTTAAGTGCCGTGAATAAGTAACAAAGAAACTCAAAGTGCAAAACTTATAGTGTGCAAACAGTGTACCTATACTCACACATGAGGGTAGGGATAGGGCTAGATCATATATCAACGATAAGTTGCTAAGTCATATTATAGTGTCTATTGAATACAAAGTATATGAATATTCTATTCTATATCTCACAAGGGGGATATATATAGGTCTTAATTATTATACCCAGCTGTAGGCATTGAGTTGGAGGCATAATATCTAGGTAGACATAAGTCTTACCATGCATATACAGGAATATCTAGTTCTATCCCCATATAGATTTATTCTGTAACACTTTAAATACGTCCTTTAACTTAGGGGCTTTTTGGCAGTCTACATTTCACTGTATAAATGTATTAGTATATGTAACTGATAAGGATCGAGTTATGCTACTTACTGTGCTTATAACAGAATAGATTGTATGGGGTATTTTCTTTATAGACTAGTCAATAGTTCTATCCTATAGAGGATGGGAATTGTTGCTTGTTTCTCAAATATAATAAGCAATATGCTATGGGGCTGCACCAATGAGTTTTTAACGTACTGAGTGATACATTGTATAAACATACTATAATCTGTAACTATAGAGATTCTATTTTAAAGAAACATGGATAATACAAGATGTTCATTCAGTCCATTCGGAGTTACTGTGTTGAGATGATGGATCCAATAGGCCTCACGTTGTAAGAGTAGTTTGGATCTGTCACCTCCTCTTGGTTGTACCGGGACGTGGTCAATTGCAATAAACCTTAGTAAAGGTAAATGATGGTTGTTGGCCAGGAAGTGTTTCGCGACGGGTTTGTCAGTCCGTTGATCTCTGAACGCCGTCATTATTCCAGACCGGTGTCCCCTAATTCGATCTCTCAACGTCATATCGGTTTTGCCGACGTACGAAAGTCCACAGGGGCACGTAATCATGTATATGACATATGTAGTCATACACGTAATGTAATGTTTGATTGCCATTCTTTTGCCACTATGAGGATGGGCGAATGTTGATCCTGTGAGCATATGGCTGCAGGTAACACATCCGCTGCATTTAAAGCAGCCTTTTTTCCGGATAAGAGATGGTTTAGCATAGCAGTGCCGAGGGTCGTTTCGAACTAATAGGTCTCTCAGATTCCGGCCTCGTCTGTAGCTAATCATAGGACTCTGCTTAAATTTTTTCGGGAGGTTTGGATCCGCTTGAAATATATTCCAGTTCTTGTATATGGATTTTTTAAGTGATAGAGTTGCCGTGTTGTATGTCAAGGGAAGGAAGAGTTTATCCTTTGTATTAGACTTAGTAGTTTTGGTTTGTTCGAATTTACTCCAAGCTTTATCCTGTGCGATGTCTAGTGTCCTGGGGTGAAATCCCCTCGCTAGGAAGCGGTCGCGGACTTCCTGTAATTGCTCTTTGCGTTTACTTAAATTGCTGTTGAATCTTAGCACCCTTAGGAACTGTGATATAGGTAAGGAGTCCTTGATGTGTTGAGGATGGAAGCTGGTAGCCGCTAATAGAGTATTACGGTCGGTCACCTTCCTGTATAAAGTGAACCCCAACTGACTCTCTTCCTTGAAAATGGAAACGTCTAAGAATTCAATGGTGGTATTATGCCAACTTAATGTCAACGTTACTGGTATTGGTAGACTGTTGATATTCTCCACCATCTCTTCAAGTGTGGTGGTGGTCCCCTTCCAGATGATGAAGATATCGTCCACATATCTCAAGTATTTAATTATCTGGTGTTGGTATTTAGGGAGAATATGTGTGTTTTCGAACCAGTACATAAATCCATTGGCATATGCTGGTGCCATGGCTGCCCCCATGGCAGTACCGGAGGTCTGCAGATAAAAGTGCTCCTCAAATTTAAAGTAGTTGCAAGTTAGAGCAATATCTAGCCATTCCATTAGATATGGAATCGGAGGACCTTGGTATGCTTCGTCTTTTTGTAGGATTTCACTGATGGCTTCCATACCTTCCTTTTTTGGTATTATGGTATAAAGACTCTTCACGTCCATCGTAGCTAAAATGATTTCTGTGTTCGTGAGCTTTATATTTTCTATCTGGCTAATGAAGTGCTGAGTGTCAAGTAAACAAGTCGGTAATTTTCTTATGCTGCTATTGATATAGAAGTCAATGAATTGAGCGATGGGCTCTATTAACCCTTCTTTCGCCGACACAATCGGCCGTCCTGGTGGGTGGTTGGCGTCCTTATGTATTTTTGGTAAGGTGTACATCACCGGGTGTTTAGGGTGTTTCACATATAGAAACTCAGCAGTATGTTCATCCAGGTAGCGGTGTGCCAATCCTTCCTCAATCAGTAGCTTAATCCTTTTCTGGAATTTCGAAACTGGATCAAATGTAAGTTTTAGATAAGTTGACTCCTCTTGTAGTTGTTGTAAAATTTCGTTTCTATAGTCCTCGTAGGCTTGAATTACCACGGCTCCGCCTTTGTCCGCAGGTCTAATTATTATTTTGGGATCCTGCATTAGATCTTTAAGTGCTGTATGTTCTTCAGGTGACAGATTATCTCTCTGGACAGATGATATGGTGCGCGGCATTGTAATTTCATGACGTATCGTTTGCATGAAAGTTTTAATTGAAAGATTAGGTGTATATATGTCTTTCTTATTTCGTGTAGGGAACCCGTGTATTTTGGTTATAGGCTTCTCTTTCATAATCTCATTGCTATAAAGAGTTCTTTGAAGTTTATATAGATCAATTGCCGTCTCGAATGGTTTTGGATGAGTAACCGGTATAAATGTGAGTCCTTTCTGTAAAACCGAGAGGTGGTTATGGTCCAGTGTTTTCTGTGATAGATTAAATATCGGTATTACCTCCGTTGTCTGGGGGGTTTTCCCGTGTTGCCTGTATTTCTTGTGACCCTTTTGTCCACGTCTGGGGTGTCTCTTGCGTCTCTTCCTTCCCGTCTGTTGGTATTGTATATCCGTGGTGGATCGTTTAAATGTTCTCCTGTCTTTAAAAAAGTAACCTGTTTCGAAGATTGTTGATCGGTCCGAGTGTCACCATCAGAGGCGGATTCCCCTGAGCTGACATCTACCGTTTGTAGTGAAGGCTTTCTTATGCGTGTGCGAAATCTTGGAGGTGGATTCCGCATATTTGAGTCTGATCCGCTGAGCCAGCGATAGACCTGGTGGAACTTATAATCATGGTTTACCTTTTCTAGTTTTACCTTCTTAAAACGGATCAGCTCATCCTGGTATCTTTGTATATCGTCCTGAAGTTTTAGTACAAAATCTGTGGATGGTATGGATTGTAAGGTACTTACATGAGTAAGTTCAAAATCTTGTATCGATTTTTTAACTTGCACGAGTTCTGTACCAACCTCTTCAATAACAATCACTAGCCAATCTAAGGAACATTTATTAGAGATGTTCATCCACTTTTTACAGAATTCAGGGTTTTGTCTCCCTATAGTGGGAGCATTTTTGATGCGGAAGCCCCTGGGGATCCGTTTGGATCTGTAGTAATCCGACAGGAATACACCATGCAGGTCAAGGTCCACCTCTCGTTTTTTAAGTCTAGATAGGTCGTTGTAGAGATCTTTAGCTGTATGTCTGTGTGGTAAATCCTGTGAGCTGCGTGGCCATAGTACAGATTGAGCCTTTTCATCTGTAATAGATAGTGTTTCCGCTACCTCTGTTAAAGCCCCAGCTCTTTGTAGAAAATCCTCCATGATGAAACGATCTTGGTGGCTGTGTCCAAATCACCATTTAGATAATATATCCAATTTTAATCGTGGGGGTGCTCAGGCAAGTGCTCCGCCAGCACTTTAATATATAGACAAAAATACCAAAGCCAGGCACTCCTCCGTACTTTTAGTTCTCCAAGTATTATGGGCCCAGGTGCAATCCCGCGTTATATATATAATAAGTGATGAAGGGAGCACACTAGGTCTTGACAAATCGTGCAAAAAATATTTATTGCATTCAAAAGGAATACAACGCTGTGGTACAGAAAATCAACGTTTCGACCCTGCTGGGTCTTTATCAAGATCACAGTGCAAGTTGAAAATTAATGACAATTTATACATAAACGTGTTAAGCTTACCCTTAGGATGATCGGACAGCCAGAGGACTGAAATCCCGGAAGTGGAAACCACCACGTGGTAGCGTGCGTGTGACGTATTACGTGTTACGTGAATAACGTAGTTGCTTAGTAACTACGTGAAAAGAGTGAAAACATATTGTATATTACGTAAATAACGTAGTTGCCAAGTCACTACGTCCGAGAGAATAAAAACAAATGCCCAAACGGGCAAATTGGAGACACAGAGGCTACTTCAGCCTGCCAGCTTATATACATAGAACCATAACGCCCATATCATCTAGATCCACATGTGTGCATCAAGGATGTGAGAAAGTTAAGTGCCGTGAATAAGTAACAAAGAAACTCAAAGTGCAAAACTTATAGTGTGCAAACAGTGTACCTATACTCACACATGAGGGTAGGGATAGGGCTAGATCATATATCAACGATAAGTTGCTAAGTCATATTATAGTGTCTATTGAATACAAAGTATATGAATATTCTATTCTATATCTCACAAGGGGGATATATATAGGTCTTAATTATTATACCCAGCTGTAGGCATTGAGTTGGAGGCATAATATCTAGGTAGACATAAGTCTTACCATGCATATACAGGAATATCTAGTTCTATCCCCATATAGATTTATTCTGTAACACTTTAAATACGTCCTTTAACTTAGGGGCTTTTTGGCAGTCTACATTTCACTGTATAAATGTATTAGTATATGTAACTGATAAGGATCGAGTTATGCTACTTACTGTGCTTATAACAGAATAGATTGTATGGGGTATTTTCTTTATAGACTAGTCAATAGTTCTATCCTATAGAGGATGGGAATTGTTGCTTGTTTCTCAAATATAATAAGCAATATGCTATGGGGCTGCACCAATGAGTTTTTAACGTACTGAGTGATACATTGTATAAACATACTATAATCTGTAACTATAGAGATTCTATTTTAAAGAAACATGGATAATACAAGATGTTCATTCAGTCCATTCGGAGTTACTGTGTTGAGATGATGGATCCAATAGGCCTCACGTTGTAAGAGTAGTTTGGATCTGTCACCTCCTCTTGGTTGTACCGGGACGTGGTCAATTGCAATAAACCTTAGTAAAGGTAAATGATGGTTGTTGGCCAGGAAGTGTTTCGCGACGGGTTTGTCAGTCCGTTGATCTCTGAACGCCGTCATTATTCCAGACCGGTGTCCCCTAATTCGATCTCTCAACGTCATATCGGTTTTGCCGACGTACGAAAGTCCACAGGGGCACGTAATCATGTATATGACATATGTAGTCATACACGTAATGTAATGTTTGATTGCCATTCTTTTGCCACTATGAGGATGGGCGAATGTTGATCCTGTGAGCATATGGCTGCAGGTAACACATCCGCTGCATTTAAAGCAGCCTTTTTTCCGGATAAGAGATGGTTTAGCATAGCAGTGCCGAGGGTCGTTTCGAACTAATAGGTCTCTCAGATTCCGGCCTCGTCTGTAGCTAATCATAGGACTCTGCTTAAATTTTTTCGGGAGGTTTGGATCCGCTTGAAATATATTCCAGTTCTTGTATATGGATTTTTTAAGTGATAGAGTTGCCGTGTTGTATGTCAAGGGAAGGAAGAGTTTATCCTTTGTATTAGACTTAGTAGTTTTGGTTTGTTCGAATTTACTCCAAGCTTTATCCTGTGCGATGTCTAGTGTCCTGGGGTGAAATCCCCTCGCTAGGAAGCGGTCGCGGACTTCCTGTAATTGCTCTTTGCGTTTACTTAAATTGCTGTTGAATCTTAGCACCCTTAGGAACTGTGATATAGGTAAGGAGTCCTTGATGTGTTGAGGATGGAAGCTGGTAGCCGCTAATAGAGTATTACGGTCGGTCACCTTCCTGTATAAAGTGAACCCCAACTGACTCTCTTCCTTGAAAATGGAAACGTCTAAGAATTCAATGGTGGTATTATGCCAACTTAATGTCAACGTTACTGGTATTGGTAGACTGTTGATATTCTCCACCATCTCTTCAAGTGTGGTGGTGGTCCCCTTCCAGATGATGAAGATATCGTCCACATATCTCAAGTATTTAATTATCTGGTGTTGGTATTTAGGGAGAATATGTGTGTTTTCGAACCAGTACATAAATCCATTGGCATATGCTGGTGCCATGGCTGCCCCCATGGCAGTACCGGAGGTCTGCAGATAAAAGTGCTCCTCAAATTTAAAGTAGTTGCAAGTTAGAGCAATATCTAGCCATTCCATTAGATATGGAATCGGAGGACCTTGGTATGCTTCGTCTTTTTGTAGGATTTCACTGATGGCTTCCATACCTTCCTTTTTTGGTATTATGGTATAAAGACTCTTCACGTCCATCGTAGCTAAAATGATTTCTGTGTTCGTGAGCTTTATATTTTCTATCTGGCTAATGAAGTGCTGAGTGTCAAGTAAACAAGTCGGTAATTTTCTTATGCTGCTATTGATATAGAAGTCAATGAATTGAGCGATGGGCTCTATTAACCCTTCTTTCGCCGACACAATCGGCCGTCCTGGTGGGTGGTTGGCGTCCTTATGTATTTTTGGTAAGGTGTACATCACCGGGTGTTTAGGGTGTTTCACATATAGAAACTCAGCAGTATGTTCATCCAGGTAGCGGTGTGCCAATCCTTCCTCAATCAGTAGCTTAATCCTTTTCTGGAATTTCGAAACTGGATCAAATGTAAGTTTTAGATAAGTTGACTCCTCTTGTAGTTGTTGTAAAATTTCGTTTCTATAGTCCTCGTAGGCTTGAATTACCACGGCTCCGCCTTTGTCCGCAGGTCTAATTATTATTTTGGGATCCTGCATTAGATCTTTAAGTGCTGTATGTTCTTCAGGTGACAGATTATCTCTCTGGACAGATGATATGGTGCGCGGCATTGTAATTTCATGACGTATCGTTTGCATGAAAGTTTTAATTGAAAGATTAGGTGTATATATGTCTTTCTTATTTCGTGTAGGGAACCCGTGTATTTTGGTTATAGGCTTCTCTTTCATAATCTCATTGCTATAAAGAGTTCTTTGAAGTTTATATAGATCAATTGCCGTCTCGAATGGTTTTGGATGAGTAACCGGTATAAATGTGAGTCCTTTCTGTAAAACCGAGAGGTGGTTATGGTCCAGTGTTTTCTGTGATAGATTAAATATCGGTATTACCTCCGTTGTCTGGGGGGTTTTCCCGTGTTGCCTGTATTTCTTGTGACCCTTTTGTCCACGTCTGGGGTGTCTCTTGCGTCTCTTCCTTCCCGTCTGTTGGTATTGTATATCCGTGGTGGATCGTTTAAATGTTCTCCTGTCTTTAAAAAAGTAACCTGTTTCGAAGATTGTTGATCGGTCCGAGTGTCACCATCAGAGGCGGATTCCCCTGAGCTGACATCTACCGTTTGTAGTGAAGGCTTTCTTATGCGTGTGCGAAATCTTGGAGGTGGATTCCGCATATTTGAGTCTGATCCGCTGAGCCAGCGATAGACCTGGTGGAACTTATAATCATGGTTTACCTTTTCTAGTTTTACCTTCTTAAAACGGATCAGCTCATCCTGGTATCTTTGTATATCGTCCTGAAGTTTTAGTACAAAATCTGTGGATGGTATGGATTGTAAGGTACTTACATGAGTAAGTTCAAAATCTTGTATCGATTTTTTAACTTGCACGAGTTCTGTACCAACCTCTTCAATAACAATCACTAGCCAATCTAAGGAACATTTATTAGAGATGTTCATCCACTTTTTACAGAATTCAGGGTTTTGTCTCCCTATAGTGGGAGCATTTTTGATGCGGAAGCCCCTGGGGATCCGTTTGGATCTGTAGTAATCCGACAGGAATACACCATGCAGGTCAAGGTCCACCTCTCGTTTTTTAAGTCTAGATAGGTCGTTGTAGAGATCTTTAGCTGTATGTCTGTGTGGTAAATCCTGTGAGCTGCGTGGCCATAGTACAGATTGAGCCTTTTCATCTGTAATAGATAGTGTTTCCGCTACCTCTGTTAAAGCCCCAGCTCTTTGTAGAAAATCCTCCATGATGAAACGATCTTGGTGGCTGTGTCCAAATCACCATTTAGATAATATATCCAATTTTAATCGTGGGGGTGCTCAGGCAAGTGCTCCGCCAGCACTTTAATATATAGACAAAAATACCAAAGCCAGGCACTCCTCCGTACTTTTAGTTCTCCAAGTATTATGGGCCCAGGTGCAATCCCGCGTTATATATATAATAAGTGATGAAGGGAGCACACTAGGTCTTGACAAATCGTGCAAAAAATATTTATTGCATTCAAAAGGAATACAACGCTGTGGTACAGAAAATCAACGTTTCGACCCTGCTGGGTCTTTATCAAGATCACAGTGCAAGTTGAAAATTAATGACAATTTATACATAAACGTGTTAAGCTTACCCTTAGGATGATCGGACAGCCAGAGGACTGAAATCCCGGAAGTGGAAACCACCACGTGGTAGCGTGCGTGTGACGTATTACGTGTTACGTGAATAACGTAGTTGCTTAGTAACTACGTGAAAAGAGTGAAAACATATTGTATATTACGTAAATAACGTAGTTGCCAAGTCACTACGTCCGAGAGAATAAAAACAAATGCCCAAACGGGCAAATTGGAGACACAGAGGCTACTTCAGCCTGCCAGCTTATATACATAGAACCATAACGCCCATATCATCTAGATCCACATGTGTGCATCAAGGATGTGAGAAAGTTAAGTGCCGTGAATAAGTAACAAAGAAACTCAAAGTGCAAAACTTATAGTGTGCAAACAGTGTACCTATACTCACACATGAGGGTAGGGATAGGGCTAGATCATATATCAACGATAAGTTGCTAAGTCATATTATAGTGTCTATTGAATACAAAGTATATGAATATTCTATTCTATATCTCACAAGGGGGATATATATAGGTCTTAATTATTATACCCAGCTGTAGGCATTGAGTTGGAGGCATAATATCTAGGTAGACATAAGTCTTACCATGCATATACAGGAATATCTAGTTCTATCCCCATATAGATTTATTCTGTAACACTTTAAATACGTCCTTTAACTTAGGGGCTTTTTGGCAGTCTACATTTCACTGTATAAATGTATTAGTATATGTAACTGATAAGGATCGAGTTATGCTACTTACTGTGCTTATAACAGAATAGATTGTATGGGGTATTTTCTTTATAGACTAGTCAATAGTTCTATCCTATAGAGGATGGGAATTGTTGCTTGTTTCTCAAATATAATAAGCAATATGCTATGGGGCTGCACCAATGAGTTTTTAACGTACTGAGTGATACATTGTATAAACATACTATAATCTGTAACTATAGAGATTCTATTTTAAAGAAACATGGATAATACAAGATGTTCATTCAGTCCATTCGGAGTTACTGTGTTGAGATGATGGATCCAATAGGCCTCACGTTGTAAGAGTAGTTTGGATCTGTCACCTCCTCTTGGTTGTACCGGGACGTGGTCAATTGCAATAAACCTTAGTAAAGGTAAATGATGGTTGTTGGCCAGGAAGTGTTTCGCGACGGGTTTGTCAGTCCGTTGATCTCTGAACGCCGTCATTATTCCAGACCGGTGTCCCCTAATTCGATCTCTCAACGTCATATCGGTTTTGCCGACGTACGAAAGTCCACAGGGGCACGTAATCATGTATATGACATATGTAGTCATACACGTAATGTAATGTTTGATTGCCATTCTTTTGCCACTATGAGGATGGGCGAATGTTGATCCTGTGAGCATATGGCTGCAGGTAACACATCCGCTGCATTTAAAGCAGCCTTTTTTCCGGATAAGAGATGGTTTAGCATAGCAGTGCCGAGGGTCGTTTCGAACTAATAGGTCTCTCAGATTCCGGCCTCGTCTGTAGATATAGAAGTCAATGAATTGAGCGATGGGCTCTATTAACCCTTCTTTCGCCGACACAATCGGCCGTCCTGGTGGGTGGTTGGCGTCCTTATGTATTTTTGGTAAGGTGTACATCACCGGGTGTTTAGGGTGTTTCACATATAGAAACTCAGCAGTATGTTCATCCAGGTAGCGGTGTGCCAATCCTTCCTCAATCAGTAGCTTAATCCTTTTCTGGAATTTCGAAACTGGATCAAATGTAAGTTTTAGATAAGTTGACTCCTCTTGTAGTTGTTGTAAAATTTCGTTTCTATAGTCCTCGTAGGCTTGAATTACCACGGCTCCGCCTTTGTCCGCAGGTCTAATTATTATTTTGGGATCCTGCATTAGATCTTTAAGTGCTGTATGTTCTTCAGGTGACAGATTATCTCTCTGGACAGATGATATGGTGCGCGGCATTGTAATTTCATGACGTATCGTTTGCATGAAAGTTTTAATTGAAAGATTAGGTGTATATATGTCTTTCTTATTTCGTGTAGGGAACCCGTGTATTTTGGTTATAGGCTTCTCTTTCATAATCTCATTGCTATAAAGAGTTCTTTGAAGTTTATATAGATCAATTGCCGTCTCGAATGGTTTTGGATGAGTAACCGGTATAAATGTGAGTCCTTTCTGTAAAACCGAGAGGTGGTTATGGTCCAGTGTTTTCTGTGATAGATTAAATATCGGTATTACCTCCGTTGTCTGGGGGGTTTTCCCGTGTTGCCTGTATTTCTTGTGACCCTTTTGTCCACGTCTGGGGTGTCTCTTGCGTCTCTTCCTTCCCGTCTGTTGGTATTGTATATGCGTGGTGGATCGTTTAAATGTTCTCCTGTCTTTAAAAAAGTAACCTGTTTCGAAGATTGTTGATCGGTCCGAGTGTCACCATCAGAGGCGGATTCCCCTGAGCTGACATCTACCGTTTGTAGTGAAGGCTTTCTTATGCGTGTGCGAAATCTTGGAGGTGGATTCCGCATATTTGAGTCTGATCCGCTGAGCCAGCGATAGACCTGGTGGAACTTATAATCATGGTTTACCTTTTCTAGTTTTACCTTCTTAAAACGGATCAGCTCATCCTGGTATCTTTGTATATCGTCCTGAAGTTTGGCATAATACCACCATTGAATTCTTAGACGTTTCCATTTTCAAGGAAGAGAGTCAGTTGGGGTTCACTTTATACAGGAAGGTGACCGACCGTAATACTCTATTAGCGGCTACCAGCTTCCATCCTCAACACATCAAGGACTCCTTACCTATATCACAGTTCCTAAGGGTGCTAAGATTCAACAGCAATTTAAGTAAACGCAAAGAGCAATTACAGGAAGTCCGCGACCGCTTCCTAGCGAGGGGATTTCACCCCAGGACACTAGACATCGCACAGGATAAAGCTTGGAGTAAATTCGAACAAACCAAAACTACTAAGTCTAATACAAAGGATAAACTCTTCCTTCCCTTGACATACAACACGGCAACTCTATCACTTAAAAAATCCATATACAAGAACTGGAATATATTTCAAGCGGATCCAAACCTCCCGAAAAAATTTAAGCAGAGTCCTATGATTAGCTACAGACGAGGCCGGAATCTGAGAGACCTATTAGTTCGAAACGACCCTCGGCACTGCTATGCTAAACCATCTCTTATCCGGAAAAAAGGCTGCTTTAAATGCAGCGGATGTGTTACCTGCAGCCATATGCTCACAGGATCAACATTCGCCCATCCTCATAGTGGCAAAAGAATGGCAATCAAACATTACATTACGTGTATGACTACATATGTCATATACATGATTACGTGCCCCTGTGGACTTTCGTACGTCGGCAAAACCGATATGACGTTGAGAGATCGAATTAGGGGACACCGGTCTGGAATAATGACGGCGTTCAGAGATCAACGGACTGACAAACCCGTCGCGAAACACTTCCTGGCCAACAACCATCATTTACCTTTACTAAGGTTTATTGCAATTGACCACGTCCCGGTACAACCAAGAGGAGGTGACAGATCCAAACTACTCTTACAACGTGAGGCCTATTGGATCCATCATCTCAACACAGTAACTCCGAATGGACTGAATGAACATCTTGTATTATCCATGTTTCTTTAAAATAGAATCTCTATAGTTACAGATTATAGTATGTTTATACAATGTATCACTCAGTACGTTAAAAACTCATTGGTGCAGCCCCATAGCATATTGCTTATTATATTTGAGAAACAAGCAACAATTCCCATCCTCTATAGGATAGAACTATTGACTAGTCTATAAAGAAAATACCCCATACAATCTATTCTGTTATAAGCACAGTAAGTAGCATAACTCGATCCTTATCAGTTACATATACTAATACATTTATACAGTGAAATGTAGACTGCCAAAAAGCCCCTAAGTTAAAGGACGTATTTAAAGTGTTACAGAATAAATCTATATGGGGATAGAACTAGATATTCCTGTATATGCATGGTAAGACTTATGTCTACCTAGATATTATGCCTCCAACTCAATGCCTACAGCTGGGTATAATAATTAAGACCTATATATATCCCCCTTGTGAGATATAGAATAGAATATTCATATACTTTGTATTCAATAGACACTATAATATGACTTAGCAACTTATCGTTGATATATGATCTAGCCCTATCCCTACCCTCATGTGTGAGTATAGGTACACTGTTTGCACACTATAAGTTTTGCACTTTGAGTTTCTTTGTTACTTATTCACGGCACTTAACTTTCTCACATCCTTGATGCACACATGTGGATCTAGATGATATGGGCGTTATGGTTCTATGTATATAAGCTGGCAGGCTGAAGTAGCCTCTGTGTCTCCAATTTGCCCGTTTGGACATTTGTTTTTATTCTCTCGGACGTAGTGACTTGGCAACTACGTTATTTACGTAATATACAATATGTTTTCACTCTTTTCACGTAGTTACTAAGCAACTACGTTATTCACGTAACACGTAATACGTCACACGCACGCTACCACGTGGTGGTTTCCACTTCCGGGATTTCAGTCCTCTGGCTGTCCGATCATCCTAAGGGTAAGCTTAACACGTTTATGTATAAATTGTCATTAATTTTCAACTTGCACTGTGATCTTGATAAAGACCCAGCAGGGTCGAAACGTTGATTTTCTGTACCACAGCGTTGTATTCCTTTTGAATGCAATAAATATTTTTTGCACGATTTGTCAAGACCTAGTGTGCTCCCTTCATCACTTATTATATATATAACGCGGGATTGCACCTGGGCCCATAATACTTGGAGAACTAAAAGTACGGAGGAGTGCCTGGCTTTGGTATTTTTGTCTATATATATATATATATATACACCAGGATACAGAAATAGGTTTCTAAGGGAAACCACAATGGGGCACTGAGAAATGTCTAATATGAGGTTACATTATGGACAGCTATTGGCAGTCCTGTGATGTTGAACATGTCTGTGCAATGTCTGTGCGACAATTCACGCACAACCAAATTTTGGTCAATGAAGGTGGAGCCATTAAAGGTCACAGGTGCGTCAATCGGACTGCTGAAAAAGGCCTTCAAGGATGGGAGCAAGAACGGCACCAGTGGTAAGATATACTAGGATGCATGAATGTATGCATTCTCTTAACACATCGTTTATGAAGTCTTGGAATACTCCTGATGCATTACATAAACCAAATGGCATCATAAGGTCATCCTATGCCTGCAGGAGAGGATGTTCTACATATAAAACCCTTAGCAAAAGTGTCTTGGATATACTCCATTTTCTTGCTTTCATGAGGGGACAAAGGGTATACCCGACCTCTAGGTAGCATAGTACTAGGCAATAAATCAATAGCACAGTCATAGAATCTGTGTGGAAGCAGCATTTAGGTGTGGGTCTTGTTGAACACCTCTTTAGTTGAATGATAATAAGGGGGAACAACAGTGGATAAGGGTGCGGTAGTGCATATATTCCTACAGGTTTAAGAGAACTGAAGCACCTTTTCGTGCAACATGTTCCCCATAAACAAACCTCCCCCTGCTTCCAGTCTAATACTGGATTGTGTTTGGCCAACCAAGGAAATATAAAAACTTGGAGTGCAATTGTTTCCTTGTGTAGGATCGCAGTTGAGAGATACATAGAACTTGCCTCATGAGTTATCATAGGTTTCTGGAGAGGTCTATCATCTTTGGCCTCACCGGGCAAAGGTGTAGATCTGTCTCTGAGAGTTAAGTTGTGAAGAGCAACAAAAGTCATATTAATGAAATTTTCTGCAGCAATATACATTTTCTGCAGCAGGGTACTTTGCAATTAACATTGTGAATACCCCAAGAGATGGTAACAGAAAGGAGGGATCTATTTTGAGGCACATTAGGAGGCTTATGCATAATACCTAAGGATGGTCTGGTCCCTTAGGTCCGAGATTTTTCAGATTGAACAGGGCACATACTGCATAAATGTCCCTTCTTCCCACAATATAAGCATAAACCTTCAGACCTACTGTACTGTTTCTCAGCTTCTGACAACTTCATTGCTCCCAATTAGGTTCATAGGTTCTGGAGCAATTGCAAGGGCAGAAGGAGTCATATGAAAAGCCTAAGGAATGGAAGGACGTTTAGTTCTTTTATTTTAGTCAGAGGGAAATGATGTTGGGGGTGTTTCAAAGAAATACTCAATTTGATTAAGTAAACCACAAAATTCATGGGGGTCACCACTGAATCGGAGAGGAGACATGCTAATGGAAGGGGTAACATGAGCACAAGATTCTAGATCCGCTGATTACTGGTGAGTTTGTGGAACAGGAAGCGATTCAAGTTGAAAATGGGAAGTACTGTCTGAAATGTCTGGGTGAACTAATCCATCCATTGATCAAGTTCCTCTACCTTTGCCTCACATGTCGTCCTTTGCTGACTTAAGCCTCTAGGGTCCAAGCCTCTAGGGTCAGTGCGTGTTGGCTATAGTTATTCCTTACATTATGTAAGTTAACAATTGAAATAAAACTGAAACTGAATACTACAAGGTATTACCGGGCCTTAGAGTAGCTAGATTCAGCTGTCTAAGAATAGTATGAGGGGGCGGGCAATGCCGTAGATCAGGCAGGAGACCATCTTCAAGAGCTCTGCTCCTTAGACCGAAAACATTACCAAATTGCCTGTCACAGAATACTTTCCCGACTTCCAAGTGGTGAAAACTGAATGGGGCAAAACTTGAACATTTCGGAGAGACTAATGATTTGCCACAGATCCCACAAGAAAGAGGAGATGGAGATCTTCGGCCTACTCCATAGCACTCCATATAGATATCTTTATGGAGGCCAGAGGTCATCCAGCTACATGAACAGTTAGATACTTACTACCTTCAATATGCACTGATAGCTGGAGATGCCTTCTCTGTGGCCCCATTTCCCTCTCCCCCGGGACTGGTGGATTATTCCTGTCACTGATTCTATATTTGATGCACTGTATTCACACATCTATTACAGCTTCTGAAGCTGGCTGGGGGACTCCACCTACGCGGGGACCACTACAACCTTATCTGTTCCTGATGCCCAGAAAAGGTGGATCCATCTACTCAGAGGACTGCACATGGTTCGCACACTGACCCAGAGAAATATCCAACATGCTAGCTGACTAGCTGCTGCAGACATGGACTCTCTGCCTTTGGATTTTGAGGGGCCTCCAGGAGCAATGTGCCCGTAGCTGAAAGCCCCACTAGGCTGCGGGTCTGAGACCTCCTGCAGACTGGTAGCTGGAGGTTCATGTGAGCCCTACCCTGAACGAAGGGCCAATGGGGGACGAGACTAATGGAGGTGTCACATGTGCCCCACTTGAATGCTGCCGGTGTGGAGGAGGTACAGAGGGCTGTTGGCCTGCGGATCTTTATGGGAGGGTGAGGGGTTTCAAGCGGACCGACAAGGCCCTTGAGAGTCCACTGCATTGTGGCATTGGTGGATGGGACATCGCTGAGCAGTTCAGAGTGGGAGACGGGTGGTTCCTTGCCCCTTAGGGTCTATTTGCTGACCACCTACTATACTGGAACAGTGCAGAACACCAAAACACTTTGTTTTTCTTCCTTTTCCCAAAAACAATAAACAACTATTTAAAACAAAGAAATAAAATAAAAAAAATAGTATTAGACAGACCAGATTTAAGGAGACACAGAGCATGAAAATCGATAAGGCAACCAAGATTCAGGGATAAAGAATGGAGAATAGTCAATAAACAAGCCGAGGTCAAATGTATATCAAGAAACAGAAATAGGAGCACACTCTTGGATAACCTATAAATGAAACCATGACCGGGTATTGAGAAATGTATTATATGAACTTAAATTGCCTATGAAGGGCAGGCATTGGTTATTGGCAGTCATGTGATGGCAAAATATGCATGCGCGACATCTGTGCAACGACGCACACACATTAGTGACCAAATTTGGGTGGAGAAGGTAAAGCCATAAAATGCTCAGATGTGCAGTGGCCAGCATCAATCAGACTGCTTGAGGAGGCCTCCAGGGATGGGAGCGAGAGCTGCACCAGCACAAAAGAAGCACATGTAGACAATGTCAGATTAACATGCTAAAAGGATTTTGGAATCAGTGCAAATCCTACAGTCAGCTACATTCAACATCTACAAAAATTATAGGGCTTTGTAACTTCACAGTCATCCTCCAATGGCAAGAGATAGCTTTGTAACTCAACTGTCAACATTCAAAAGAAAGAGTGGACTTTGTAACTAGATGGTCAACATCCAATGGAAAGAGTATGCTTTATAACTTGATTGTCGAACGTCCAATGGAAAGTGCTTTTTGACTTGACATACAACATCCAATAGAAATAGAGTATTATGGAGGTATAGTGAGTAAGAGAAACTGGCTATAGCAAATACAACCATGAGAGAGTGAGACAAGATAGAATTATCACACACACGAAAAGGGACCAGATCATCACAACCTATCTTCAAGCATCTCAGGAGAAAAGGTTATTTTTCTTGTCACAAAGCCAGTGTACGCTAAAAAAGGTGTGGGAGCTTCACATAGAACTTGATCTGTACCCCTAGTGAAATAAAAAATAAGTAGACTTGACTTTATCAGTGATGGCACGTGATATCACCTAATAACTGCGCTCTTAGAAGAACTCCCAAGCAGGTATTTCATTTTTTCTGATTCTCAGATCAGATGCAATATGAGCAACAAAAAGTAGAGTAGCTTCTATTTTCTGCTTCATCTTTTATTTTACTGCCTGCAAAAACATCCACTCACTTATTTCATTCATTTATCCTACATTCACTGGAAAGTGCAATGCCAGTTCCTTAAAAAGGAATGTTTTGCATAAGAAGGCTTTGTAAAATAGAGGTAAAAAGAGGACCCATTTCTGCTTTATTATCTAAGAACTACATATGAGGGCTAAATATGCTTTGCCTGGCCACAAAGGAAATGCAAGGAGGATCTGATATACCCATTCATATTTCTTAAGGTCCAAGTGAAAAGAGTTAAAAATAAAAAAATAAATAAAACAGTATTTATTCTCTAATACAGAAGAAAATATAATTAATCAGCAATTAGTGTTTACATACTCAAACTGGTTTTCCGTCCCACTGGGGGAAACTGGGGTGGGGTGGGCTAGGGGGGGGGGGGGGGGGGGAGTGGGTCTAGTCACTACAAAAGGATGAAAAAGTAAATTTTACAATGTCTACCATTAACATATAAAATGGGTTTAACACTATTCTGCAAGGGAAAGCCTAATGGTCAGTTCATAAATATCAGTGTGATAAGGGCTCAGGTGGAAGGTTCTCCTTTGTGGACATCCTGTGGACACAGCATATAAATCATGTCTATGCGGGCCCCAATGCTATGCTTGGGCTTACAGCCAACAGGCTGATCGCATAAAATATTATTTGTGTTTAAAAATTCCAGTAATTGACATGCACCAGCTTTTTCCAAGAGCTTTGCCAAGTCCCGTAAAACTGAGACCTGCTCTGCTCTGCCCGCAGCACCCTTTCACAGACCTCTTTAAAGGACCAAATTGTTGTCTGAAAGAATAAAGGTTATCCTGGAAAACAACCCGTGCCCTCTGTGACATTTGACATAAAGCACATTTCCATGTGTACTATATTTTCTATGTGTTTCACAATCTTGCATTTCCAGTTTTTAAACATAACATGCTCAGGGTTCACATTTTTAGGTAGAAAGTATTAACTGCCAGCTGTTCTTTCTTTAGTGACTGTATGTACTAGATCCCTGTTTATAACCTATTTTACTTTCCTTTATAATGTTCTTCCGACAGATCCAGAAGATTCTAATGAGTTTGCATTTGGTAAAAAACAAACAAAAAAAATGATGTTATTATGTATATTCATTAAAGAAAAGAAGATAACATTATGGTACATGACTAGATGTACTTATCAAGAGCTCTAGAGTTTATTTTATTAAATGAAGTTCCTACTGACTTCTCCAAAAATTGCTCATTAATTGAAAAAGGTTAATATATTTTTTCCTCTGGAACCTTAGGCTTTAATAAAACTCAACTCATGGTATGCTTATCTTCAATATTTTGTGTATAAACAAATGTGCAGGATGTCGTCTGTTTGGATTCTTGGAGTAAGAAACAAGTGCAACTTGCGTCTTCCTCCAAGAATCATAACAGATGACATTCTCAGCCAGAAAGTGCAGGTTTTTAGAAACTTTCCATATGAGCACAGGTGGCTTTCATTGGCAGGTTGATTCGTGAGAAAGATTGAGAGAACCTTTTTTATTTACCAGTCATTATGTGAGAAACCCTGCTCTGTTAAAGGGCAAGTAAGGCAAGGGGTTTACAAAATGTGTAGAATTCATGAGCAGACAGAAAAAAGTCAACTCGATATTGCTTGGAAACCCATGTATTAAGTATATAGAAAAAATATAAAAAAAATATTAGCCACACATTCATATGCCATGGCAATGCAGGCTGTAAGCCTTACTGCAATGAAATTATCTTTTGTCTAAGGAAATTAGCCACTTGTCCCAATCATTTCAGCTTTTCAGTAAATAGTGACCGCTGGACTTTTTCTACAGCACTGAGTAGTACTTGGAATAGAGGACTTGGAATAGCACAATAGAAGATTGCATGTGAAGTTTATTGAGAAGTAAAGAATATTCAAAAAAATTGACATTTCAGCTGAAAGGGTCACTCCAAGCACCATAACCACTTCACTGATTTGAAGTGGTCATGGTGCTTGGAGTTGCATGTGCAGTATTTCCGTTTCAAACAGAGTTTAACCCCTTTGCTGCTGGAGATGTAGGTCCATAACGGCGTCATTAGTCAGCCCGGAACAAGGGTCATGGGACATGATGTCACCACATGAGCATTCGGCTAGCTGAAGAACTTCAAGATTTGTATTACATATTATACTCTGTTGGTTTTTCTTCTTCTCCTATCTTCTGCATATACCATTGGAAATTTTACTGAGGCGCTACTCCCAAGTACCTCCCTTGTGTTACCTCATACTTCTTCCAGATAGAGAGAATTGGGCATGGGTTGTTTGAGCTGCGTTTCCGACATTTCCAGTACCTCTTCAAGCACCGAACCCTATCTTCTGGCTTTTGTCTGGAGAACTTGACCGCAGCACTGCAACAGAGTGAAGTTAATGCATTCATTTCTCTTTTTGAGAGGGAGACCAGGACAGAAAGGATTACAAAATCATTGTTTTCTTAACACACTGTTTTTTGGTTGGAGTTACCCTTTAATTGCCAAAATGTTTTATTGTAAGTGTCTCTTTACCTTTCCATGCCTCCATACATTTCAAATAAATAAACTTCACCATTGCCCCTGCCTCGCATAGTCTTCTATCGCCTGTTGTGTTATTGCGTCTGCTGTTGCAGTTAACTACCAGTACTTAGTGTTAGAAAGTGTCCCCAGGCTTCAATGTGTATCTTTTTCTTTATACTTGGATTTGTAGTCAGACGTATGATTAGAGCAGGCCAGGCAGGTCAGGACCTAAGCCAGCATAAGCTGCTCTAAATCATAGTTAACAGGCAAGAGGTCCGTAAATAGAGAATCTGGACACTACATGCCAGCAACTATTTGGAAAAGCAATGCAAATTTGCACCAGTTCAGTTTATACAGGACATAGCCAAATTAATCCCCAGACAAGTGTCATTTGTATATAATTTTCAGTTGCATTAAATAATCCCCATTTGTCAAAATAAATATATCAGCAATAGTATCAGATGATGCCACACTGCACATGTGACTGTGACAATTGTCCCCTCAAAGACAACTTGAGTAATGCTTATGATGGGAGCTTTTATAATGGAAGCTTGAATGGAATGGATGGACAAGCATGAACATGTACAATGTACAATGCTTTCCTATGTGGGAAATCCTTATGTTAGAATGGCGAACATTGCGCATGCACATTAGGTCCCACCCTGCCAATGTCAGCTGAAGAGTGGAGCCGGAGCCTGAAACAGAGCCGAGGGACATGGGTGCTAGAATCAGGTAAGTAACAGAAGGGGTTTTTAAATCCCCTTCTGCACCACGGGGTAAGGCAGCAAGGGAGGGGTGCACTATAGGGAGCTATAGTGCCAGGATAATAATTTTTCCTTTTAAGGGATTGAGTGGTATATTACATAGTTACATAGCTGAAAAGAGACTTGTGTCCATCAAGTTCAGCCTTCCTCACATTTGTTTATTGCTGTTGATCGAAAAGAAGGCAAAACAAACCAGTTTGAAGCCCAATTTTGCAACAAGCTAGGTAAAAAAAAATCCTTCTTGACCCCAGAATGGCAGCCAGATTTATCCTTGCATTAAGCAGTTATTACCCTACATTGAAAGATTATATCCTTGAATATTCTGTTTTTGCAAGTATGCATCTAGTAGTAAATTACAATTTACTTTTTCTCAAATTATTTGTATGTTTTGTCTAATAATTTTGAAAACATGTGGAAAATGTTTAATAATTTATTTATAACACTACTGAGAAATATAAACTCTTAAGCACCCAAATAATTTTAGCTTAATGATTCATTCTAGTGTATAGACCATGCCCCTGCAGTCTCACTGCTCATTTTCTGCCAATTGGGAGTTAAATCGCTTTTGTTTTTGTTGATGCAGCCCAGCCACACCTCCCTGGGCTGTGACTCACAAAACCTCCTTAAAAAAAAGGTTTAATTTTTCAATCAGATCTTACATCACAGTGTGTTTACTTTAGAAGTTCTTATCTCCTGCTCTTCAATCAAATACATGAGGCTGTTGTAAGCAATTAAAAGTGCAGGAGATATACAATTCTGAATCAAACAGACTGTGCAAAAAGGGAAGCTTAGAAATGAGCAGATAATTGAGCAGTGAGACTGCAGGGGCATGATCTTTACATCAAAACTGCTTTATTAAGTTAAAATTGTTTTGGTGCTTAGAGTATCCCTTTAATAATAATAACCCACTGATCTTTAATAAGGATTATAAGGTAACATTGTTGATTGTTATTGTGCGAATAAAAGTAGCTTTATATTACCATGTCCATTAACTTTATTTATTATGATGTAAAGTTATACTGAATAATGTGTAATACAAGATGATATTAATATGTTCTAGTGATGCATCAGCAAAAAATCTCCAATGTTTTTTTACAATGATCAGTGCAGGGGAGACTTTATTCGGCAGCTCCCTTTCCTCAAGTGTACCATGTGTTGGACCTCATGAGACTTGCTGATGTTTCACTTGGCTCTCAAATGAGTGTTGAACGTCCAGGATAAATACAGACTTCCTATGGTTTGTAGTAGTTTCCCTGATTCCTCTGAGCTAGTACCAGCTGTATTTCAGGGGTCGGATGCCTATGCGAGGAATGGTTGACTGCACCTGATAGAAGGCTTAATTCTGTGCCCACAAGTGTTTGGGGGTATTTTACACAATATAGGTTTTTCACTTTCTTCCTCATAACCACTAACAAAATGAGATTTTTCAACACATCCATGAATTAGTCATAAAGTATTACTTTACTGAGAGGGTAGTGGATGCATGGAATAGCCTTCCAGCTGTAGTGGTAGAGGTTAACACAGTGAGGGAGTTTAAGCATGCGTGGAATAGGCATAAGGCTATCCTAACTATAAGATAAGGCCAGGAACTAATGAAAGTATTTAGAAAATTAGGCAGACTAGATGGGCCGAATGGTTCTTATCTGCCGTCACATTCTATGTTTCGATGTTTTAAATGAGCTCTGATTGATTTTAACCTTCTATATTTGTACCTTTTTTTCCGACCCAGAATAGGATGATGCAATGTTGACTACAAAGAAAGCCTGGCGCTAGATTCCAGGTAAGTTTTAACCTATTTACAATATTCTTGCAAAATACAAAAGGGGGAAATCTAAATAAACATGTGATTTAACACAAATACATTTTATTTTAATGGAAAGTAGTAAATCGAGGTGGAATAACCCTTTATTTGATGCTTGTCTTCAAAGGTAGCTGCTACCTGCAAGGTTTCCACAATTTAGGGGTAATGTAGTAGCCTGACAATATAGTTAAGATAAAATACAAAATGCATGAAATAATACTCATTTTAAGCTTAATTCTTTCTTCCTTATATTAACATTCTGTTTGTCTTTTTTGAGCGTTAATGTTTATCTTTGCAGCTGTAGATAGTTTAAGCAGCACTGTCATGCCGAACTTACCTTTCCCCAATTGCTTCCTCTTCTCTCCCTCTCTCAGGATCTGTTCTTATTTTCTTCCTATCGGATCTAGTTTTCTTTAAAACATATGACAAGGTAGGGACTATTTTGTCTTATGTATTTTTCCTACGCTTGACCAGCTTTGATCCAGGGGAGGAGCAAAGTCCGCTCCATTTCCTGTGGGCAAAGCAATTTTCCCAAAATTCTTATCTTTCTCCTGCTGCTTCGTTAGGCGTTTGAATGCCGGCAAAACTACCGAATTTCGTCCTAACAGAATGAGAACAGTTTGACCATTCGTGTTAGGACGCAATTAGGGACTTTTGTTCTCATCGGAATTTCTCTGATCCTATTTGTGCCGCGAGTAGATAGCTCCCTAATTCCCACGATATTAGGGAGCTATCTACTAAATGGCTGAAAGGCCTAAATTAGTCTTTCAGCCAAATTTACTAATACTAAGTAAAGATTACTTAGTATTATTAATTAATCTGCCCCTACTTGCTATTCAGATAGGATCAGTTTCATTAATTCAAATGAAATTCTGATCCGAACAAAAGTCCCAAATTGCGTCCTAACACGAATGGACAAACTGTTCTCATTCTGTTAGGACAAAATTCGGTAGTTTTGCCTGCGTTTGATAGCTGAACGAAGCAGCAGGAGGACAATGAGAATTGAGGGGAAATTGCTTATACCACAGGAAGTGGAGCGGAACTTGCTCGTCTCCTGGGTCAAAGCTGGTCAAGCATAGGAAAAATACATAAGACAAAATAGTCCCTTCTTTGTCTTATGTTTTAAAGAAAACTAGATCAGATAGGAAGAAAAGAAGAACAGATCCCGAGAGAGGGAGAGAATTGGAAGCGATTGGGGAAAGGTAAGTTTGGCATGACATCTGATTTATGTTTCTTTATATCTGATGCTATTAAACTATGTTTATGTTTGTAATTATTTATGGCAGGGTTTTGTTTTTTATGTGTCTAGTGTTATTTGCTCCACATATTCATTCCATTAAATGTACAGTCAGTATCACCTCTTCTTCTGAGACCTTTCCTCCGTCACCCCGTCTGTCTCCCACTTCACCTTTAATTTCTACATTGGATACTTCTCTACTCCTTGGCCACCCTCCCTTGCCAGTACCAGTCATGAATATTGTGACATTACCCATACGGCAACTCAAGACTGCAAAGAGGAAGAAAATTATATTGAAAGATGTTGAGCTGGGCATGAAAATATCATCATATTTAGCATTTCCATCACATTTACCATACAGCCAGACACGATTAGTACATTGAGAGCTAAACAGACAGCATATAGCAGGGAAATAGGGTAAAATAATGTGAGTTTAGTAAATCTTTACCTGTGTATGCAATGCAGAGGTAAATATTTAAAATCTTAATTATCATAATTTCAAAAAAAAAATCAGTTGCCTATACCGATCCCCATATGCACAGTGGCTGGGTTTCCAGTGAGCTCTCTGCAAATTAGATGAAAGTAAAAGCTTTGTAAATTGCAATGTGTAGTCAAATGTCCCAATCTCTTTAAATTAATAATATAGAAAAGTCATATTTTTTTGTAAAGAGCGGTGAAATAGTAATTTCCCTTGGTTACCCCTTTCACATGGGTATTTAGCAAGTGATAACATAGCTGAAACCCCCACACACTATTTCTCACTATTAAGTCAGATTTAGGTAAAGAATACAGAGTTGATAAATATATGTATTCACAGTGAAATAAAACCTTGCTCTACACAGTTAACAACACATTGTAGTTTTCAAACATAATACAATGCTTTCCCTATCAAGATGAGAAAAGAAAAGGTGTAGAACAATGGTACCTATATACAAAGCATATTCACAATGCACAGACAGGCATTTAACATGTCTTTATTCTTTTTAAGATCAAGTACTATTATAATTATATATGCCCTTTTAGAACAATCAGTGTACTATTCCACTAAACTGTGCTCTTTAAGCACAAAAAGGCAAGAGATACGATTGATTACAGAATGCTGCAAGTTACTACATTCTAATCTTCGCGTATGTGTTTGTCCTATACCAAGTCATGACTTGTGTCCTTGACAAAGGCAAGGATAAATCACACCAAAAGTCACGTAGGCCAAGCTTTCATACCCTAGAGTAGTAATCAAGTGAGAGCTATCTCACTAAATATCTAAATTATCATTAATTATCACTTTGCATATTCACTAAGGAGAACATGGTTGCATGTCTCCTGAATTTTACAGGAAGACAGGAGGTTTAATATTTGCTTTACATTCTTTACTGATACCTCCAGCAGCAACAGAAAACATAAACATTTAACACACCTAGTGTAACGGACCGTTTCACTTACAAGAGGATAAAACCCAGTTTAGGCGATAATCCCCTTTCCAGATGCACAGGCAGCTACTGCAAACACCATTCTCCCGACTGGAACCACACGAACACTGGAACAGCTGAACAAGAAAAGCAGACATCGGCTTACACTCCTGGCAGTCAGCATACAATCCCATTCCCCCAAAGATCGAGACGACACATCGCTTTGAGGGTTAAGCAAGAACTCAGGACTGGGACACCCAGTCTGGCTTTTATTACAAACCAGTACATACAGGACACTCCCAGGGGGAGGATGAAATTAACCAATCACATGGATGTACCTCCCACACATTTCCTCCCCTTAGATTAACACTTAACATAATTATACCGTACACCCTTTTCCCCAATTCCTGGATGTACCCCAAATACATATGCTACACCTCCAAAACAGGTATCCCCTGATAGCCCTTATTCAGGGGGACAACATATTCAAGAATCAGGTCATTCGGATGAATGGTTCGGGAGATATGAGGTTCCAAAGATTTGACCGACCGCATGGGTAAAGTATCCGAAAACAGTTCCATGCATTTTGGCCCTGCGGTCGGTCACAAACAAGTGAATGAAACAGACGAATTACTGGTGTTATAGAGACTAACGGGGATTCGCATGAATCCCCTAGTTCGTACGTTTCTTTCTACCGAACGGCGGGCCGTTCGGTAGTTTCCCCACGAAATCCTGGAAGTCTGGAGGTCTCAGCGGTGTTTGCCTAGTCGAGTGTCCGATTTCAGTTCCAGACACTCGACGGCAAAACACCGCTGTTCGGTAGTTTAAGATGGCCGCCGCCACGTGTTTGTTTCCCGAATGGCGGCCACCCAGAGGACAAAGAATACATTACATGGATTGCCAATTACCTGTTTGCAACATTGTTGCAAACGGTAATTGGAGGCACACTTATTCCTGGGTGGTCTGGTTGTTCGGTAGTTTCACTCAATATAATGAATGGAGTGATTCTACCGAACAATGAGATGAATGCTGCATACATATCACCCAGGTTAAACTTAACACATGAATACATATACAATATTACAGGCAGTACACTAGAATATGCTTCACAGTCTTAAAGGGACAGTAGTCCCAAAAGTCCCAATCTGTTCATAGATGATTTTAAAGCGTCGGTAGCAGCAATATAAATTATTACATGCCCAAATAGAGTTTTTATAGAGCAATATGTCCAGGGGCCGTAGTCGCAGGGCAGGAGGCTAGCAACCAGGCCTCTCCAGTTCACATTGGCGAAGCTGGTTTCGCCACACCTAGTAACAATCAACATGAAGATGGGCATATAAACCCCCCAACATGACGCTCCCACTTTCTCTTTCTTTGCTGCTGACTCTGGGTAAGCATTCCCCATCTTAGTGTGTTGCTCCTGGCTATTGTGTTGATTTACTCTTGTTATTATTGTTAATATTATATACTGTGGTTATATATATTGTGGGTGTTCCTCTGGATGATTGCCTCACCCATGTCTGGGTTTCTCCTGTCCCCCCCCCCCCCCCCCACATCGCTGCAGAGTGGTAGCACCATGATCATGACGCTGCATCTACACGGCTTCCTAGCTCCCTGAATTGTTGGTGCCTTCTCTTAGCGCCTCTAACATCCCTCTGTGCACCCTAGCTTTTTGTCCAGTCGCATGATGTGGCGGACCGCCATCACTGAGTAACATGCCCACTGCTTATTCGTGTGCTTTTCCCTTGCATTGTGTGTTCCCACTGTGTTTTCCCATGTATCTCTATGTTTTTCTTGTAATATGCCCTGTTGACTGTTCGGAGAGCTCAGGCGAACGGAACCCGTTCGTCTCCCGAATGTGGACCACCCCGGTACCCCATTAGAATGTTCACACCAATCAATCCGAACGTTCGCACCGTCAACATAAGTGTGAAAAAAGGGAAGTAATTCATGAGTGCTCCCCTGTGTGGCTGCCGGTATGTATAGGCAAACTCCACCAACAGGGAGCATTCGTATCCCAAAACCTCTCTCCTCTCTGAGCACTGTTTGGCGCAATTTGGTTTACGCCCTTTTTACGGATTGGCTGTTGCTTGGTTTAGGCGCAAAGTTTGAATTCGCTGGACTAAACCAAGCAACGCTGTGGAACTAATTTCGGGGATGTACCTCAGTCAGTCAGTGTTGCACCTCCAGAACTCTGTCTTGTCTAGTTACTGAAGGGAAGAAAGGGTTAATCCCTGTGCCAGTTGTCGCCGCTGGTGGAGTATGCGGCAGGGAAAGCCGTTGAAAGGACACGTGCTTTGTATCAGCTGACCACAGATTGGGCTGTGGTCTGTTACAGCGGTGGCCTTCTTGTCGGCACTCCCACTGCCTTGGTCATCTTGTCAGCACTCCCATGCCTTGCGGTCTGGTCCTCCTGGACTACTCGCCGCGAATGCGCTTTGGTCGCTGGCTGTGTTGCCAGCTCTCCTGTCTTCTCTTTATCCCTGTTTTTGTCCCATCTAGGTGCCCTTTGGGCTTCTGTGCCCATACTGGTCCTTGTGCCCTAGTGTGGTCCTCCTAATTTCTGCCATAGGTCACTGTTTGGCATTTCTCTATTCGACCCACACTTCTTGAAACACCCTCGGCCTTCAGAGTTGGCCCGGTCTGGCCACAAAATAGCAGAGTTTCTGCGCTACTGGCTCCTTCATCCATTGAAGAAGGCAGTTAGGAACAAGCTACAATCTGAATGTCCCAGACCTACACTATCGTATAAAGTGTCCCTCACTCCGGAGTTCAATCCAGTCTTCATCACTTTTATGACCAGGTTAGGCAAGGACCCCAAAAAGTCTTTGAGCCAATTCCTTGGCATCTAGCCTGAAAAGAGATGCTTTGAGGTGTTCAGCAGATAAGGCTAAATTGGCATTGCCGAGGAGACATAAAAGTTTTGGAGAAGTGACTTTGGTCCACTAAGGACAAGTTGCTAGATGTCAGTGGCTCACTCACACAGATTTACTTTACGGCCGAGGAAGCCCTGAATGGTGGGACCCCTGTGGATGCAAATCTTCTTAGAGAATGGGATCAACGGGCGCTATGTCTCCAGGGCAATGCCAATTCAGCCTTATCTGCTGAATTACCATTTCTTCAGACTAGATGCCAAGGAAGGGTCTCCTTTAGAGAGACAAATTTGTGAAGGAGCTGAACCATCATGTTGGCATTCCTGAACAAAGCACACAACTCTCCCTCAAGAAGATCTTTTGCAGTGGGGACTGTTTTCCCACAAGGGTTGGTCAGCAGTGGGGCCGCTTCTCAGCGGCCCCACTGCTGAGTTTCCCCCCCGGAACCTATTGCAGATGGGGAACATCTTTCTCCTAGGCCAGACCTACCTCAGGGAAGAGTTTGTCACTCTCTCTTTTAAACCTAGTGCAGGCTGGTTGTCTCATTTTTTCCCCACAGTGTGCAAAACTTACCAAGGTATTCTGCAGATGGTTTCTGGGCTGATTTTCTGGTTTCCTTGTGACCGCTTAATGTGGACCAGTAGGCGCTGGTCTTGATTCACGTGGAATTGGACAGTCTTAGACAGAACAGTGTAATAGAGAGGATGTAGAGTCCTTCCTGCTTTCTGAGCAACATCTTTGTAGTAAGGAAGAAGACAGGTAATTTTCGTGTCCTCAACTGATACGTTGTCTACCTCTATTTCAAAATGGAGGGTATCCATCACCTTTGAGACTTATTTTGTGAGGGTGATTGGCTCTTTCATCTCGAAAGAATGCATATCTACCCATCCAGAGTCATCACAACGACTGGCGTTTCCTCTCGTTCCGATGGAGGATCAGCTGTGGAAATTCACATGCCACAGTCTGTCCCCCTGGTGTTTCACCAAGCTTCTGAAACCTGTTT
The DNA here is from genome assembly GCF_036172605.1 of Pelobates fuscus. Classification (NCBI taxonomy): domain Eukaryota; kingdom Metazoa; phylum Chordata; class Amphibia; order Anura; family Pelobatidae; genus Pelobates; species Pelobates fuscus. The sequence goes on along the minus strand of NC_086317.1, from coordinate 164,464,018 downwards.
TTGTATTACTGAGGCCTCAGGGGGTCAGATCCATCGTCTATCTGGATTATATTCTTCTGATAGCTTAAAATCAGACCATTCTCCGGAGGGATAAGCTCCTGACGGTTTGCCTGCTGCATGACCATGGATTTGCTATCAACATGGAGAAGTCAACATTAACACATTCTCAGTCAGTTCCATTTCTTGGGCTTTGCTGTGTATTCAATGCAGGTGGTACTAAACCCTTCAAAATTTCATCAGTCAGGGTGTAGGTCACCCCTACAGAACGTGTCTCGAATCATAGGCCTTTTCTTGTCATCTATTCCAGCCATCTTCCCGGGTACCCTGCATGATTGCGTCCTCATTCAATTAGATCATATCCCTCAACAATAATTGATCTCAAACTACAATAGTGGCTGATTCACATAGAGTCATGGAACGTGCGTCGGATGTTTGCTACATAAATCACCTGGGAGGCTCCTCTCATTCAAATATTTTATCAGATTTAACTCAAGATCTCTTTCAATACCGCCCGGTCAAGCATTTTCTGTCAGAGTGGAATATCTCCCAGGACAAGACAATCTAGTGATGGACTGGTTCTCCTGTTACTGGATGGATGCCAGCGATTGGAAACTGCACTCCTGGATAATCTTTGGGGCCCTTTCCATCTGGACCTCCATCTTGTCAAGGGCGAATTGTCAGATGGACTACTTTTTAGTTAAATTCTGGATCCTCTCATAGCAGTGAATGCATTTCTGCAGACCTGGCCTCTGTTGCAGGTGTATGTGATTGATTCCATTCTCCATGATTCTGTGGACCCTTCATCTCCTGCAATGACAGGGGGTGATGTTTCTACTGATAACACTGGTGTGAAGAACTCAGCCCTGGTTCCTGTCGCTTCGGGAATTGTCTTACAGCAATCCTCTCCTCCTTCATCAATCATAGTTCCTTCTGCAGGATCTAGAAGGGAGTCCCTATCCATTGATCTTATGGAATCGTCTTCCCTTGGTAGCTCGGTCTGGGGATCCTGGAATGTACCAGGCCTGTTGCCAATAGCTCAGGATTTACTCTGGACTTCTGGGCTGTGGGCACTAGTAAGTCTTACCTAAATGCCTGGAGAACTTGGCATGGCTGGTGTCTGGAGAGACAACTGTATTACCTCATGGACCCCATGGTGGCCATCTTGAACTCCCTTTCTCCCTATCATCTCAAGGCAAGTACTACAGGATGATCAACATTATTTGCTCCGTTCTATCGCCAGTACATGTACCCTTTCAGGGCTCTGTTGTGGAGAGGGATCCCAAGGTTTGTCAACTTCTCCATGGAATTCGCCTGGCCTCCTTCATCTCGCTATGCTTGGATGTTTCCAAATGGAGTCCAACTACTCCGTTTCGTATCCTTACTTCCCAGACAGTGTGGCCAGCTCCTGGTCTCATATGTACGTCCTTTCAAGGTGGTGGTTTTCCCTACAGTGGCTTGTTGGATCAAATAGATCCTTACCCTTGCTGGTCTAGATGGGGCCTTTGGCGTTTCCTGGGGCACCATGGTGTCAGCAGCCATGGACATGGTTGGCTCTTTGTCTGAGATTTTAATGGCAGTGGACTGGTGGTGTGAATCGACTTTTAAACATTTTTCTTTCTTCCTCACTAGCAAGCTTCTTTTTCTTTTAATTCTAGTTGTTAAAAAAATGCAAAAATGAAGTCTTGCTGTAAAAAGTGGGAATTGTTATAGCCTTGGAAAACGAATATTCTAAATATTATTATAGACAGGAGGTGTCCTGTATCATTTTCTTTGTATTTTACCCTTTCCTTTTCTACTTTGCTTAGGGGTACTTATATTTAGTTTTGCTATTGTATAATGTATTTACTACCTCTGTTGTTTTCTGTGTAATGCATGGTCGTGTATTTACTTTGCTATGATTGACAGTATGATATATAAATTATTACTGCTGCAAATTACTTTCACAATGTTTTTCTCTTTTGTCTCAGTTTAATCTGGAACATTTTGTATTCCAATGATTCTTGTTCGGCTGTGTTTGATCCACGTTACTCTACTCCTCTCAAAGTATTCTGCTCTCCTGCTTGACCTAATCAAAGAAAGAGGATGTGGGAGGGGTCTGTTAGCGGTTTTACGTGCATGTCTTCGTGTTAATTGGTTTATTTTTACTAGTGCGTTACTATTTCTTTGCTGCTGGAGGTATCAGTAAAGAAGGTAAAGCAAACATTTACCTCCTGTCTTTAATAGAAATTGGATTATTTGTTCAACAAAGCTAAAATAATTCCTAATTCTGCATTATGGAACAAGCTTAATGTTTAGTCTGTGGTGAGATGATGGGATTACCTGAGATTGGTGGCAATTTTCCACTTTCATGTTGCTATAGGTAGAGTAATTTGTAACGCCATGATTATGCATGCGGAATTTGCATGGGTATTGTCATAAATTGTATTAAATTTAATTCAGCATTATAAAAAGTACGTGTTTTTAGCAGCAAAACAACTCTGAGGACATATGTTGAGGGACCTTCCAACATCCCAAGATGGTTTATAGTTTTGGAATATTAAATTGTCCTCTTTCTAATGTTTGGGTAGGGAATAGAAGCAGTGCTTCAAACTCAATCTGTGCTTTAGATAAATAGGGCATATGTTTACTTCCAAAGCCACACTGGCCCCATGGCATTCGGTTTACATGTGGGTTAATATGTAGCTTTTTGATATCCTTCTAGATGTTTTCAAGGTGTGGTCAGTAAATGACTTCCTTGTCCATTGTCAAACGCTAGTATGCATACAGGTCTTTATTTTTTTTTTTTAAAGCATTCAGCTCAGGACTGTAATACAAAGGTTGATTTGGAGAAATACATTGTTAAATATATTATAGCTCAAATAGGAAAGGAATCTTATTTACACATTAATATAACATAAATAATAATAATAACCAAGTGCATAATAGGAGCTGGACAATTAAATATTTGAGTGCACTAGCCCAATAAAACACTACAATTAATAACATAAATATTTAAGGAGTATCTCTGAAGGGTGTATAGCCAGCCCATATGTGTGAGTTTGCGATGGGAGCAGAAGCCGGCGGCCACACGGAGAGACTGAGCTTACACTATGGAGTGATCCAGTTGTACAATATGAGTTGTTGTTTTTTTTTTAATATATATTTTTGTTAATAAAGACTTTTTACTAGCTACTGTGGCTACAGTGGAGTTTGATCCACGATATTGAGCGAACACAGTTAGAGCAGACTTCCCTGCTCTCTGCTTGTGTGTTATTTCAATCCTCTTTGGTTTTAATTTGATTGTTTAACAAAATTTACCCTATTTATATATATTTTTCTTTCTTTTATGTTCCTACATTTCTGCATATGGAGTATAAATTACACTACATCAATTTTAATTTTTTTCAATTTGACAATTTTAATTTTGTCAGTAATCCTAAACATAAGCGATACAGAACAGAAATGGGGTGGGGTGAGGGGCGATTAAAACGCGACTCGAGTTATACAATCATAATTGTCACATTTGATACATGTTACTGCAGGTGTCTTCACATTGCTCAGTCTGTAAGCGTGGAACTTGTTACACAATGCAGTGACACAAGCATAGCCCCAATATGCAGATGCAATAATAACAATTGTGGGCCGTGCAGCTTTTGTCATCAAGGTGTCGCTATAAGTTGACGCTCCACTTGCATAACCATACAGTACAGATATTCCCCAACTGGTGTTTGGCCAAGACATCCCAAACCTCGTCTGACACTGTTGTAATGGTATACCTTTAATAACTTAGGGCAGGCTTCCCCAAACTCCGGCCCTCCAGATGTTGCTGAACTACAACTCCCATGATTCTAAGAATGAAATAGGCTGAGAAACATTGGAGTTGTAGTTCAGCAACATCTGGAGGGCCGGAGTTTGGGGAAGCCTGACTTAGGGTCTAGGAAGCTATGTAGGAGCTAGCCGTGCATCTTACTCGTCTCTTGAACAGTAAGCGGTGGATTTTTAATTTGTGACAGTAGATCAGTATATGTTGTCATCCCATTCATAGGAATGTCTCAAATGGGGGGAGTCCAATTGAGATAAGACAGGGCTTGAGGTTTGGGGACATAGGGGAGAGGGTAGGGCCTGTGAATAGGGTGTCCAGCCGGGGGGGTCTGCAAAAGTAAATGTTCAGGTATCAAAAGTTGGCTTCTAAGGTTCAAAAATATTTACAGATAGGGTAATTTGCTTGTATTGTTATTTTGCTTGTGGGTTTGGCATGAGGGTTGTTTTTGGGGTACCGGAATGTCTATGGATGTTGGTGTATAATTGGGTGTTCAGGTCGGGTGCGTTGAAGCCCAATTTTCCCAGACTTCGTGTCTCCAGCTATTGCGGGCTGGTACTCGAGTTGTGTTTGATTCATATTTGGCAACTAAGGAGGTTAGGCCTCTATACAAATTGATGGACGTCAATCAAGTTGTTTCTGGTAATTGATACCCCAGGTCTTTTTCCCAAGTTTATATGCAGTTTAGTGATCTAATTCCCATTCCAGGAAGCAATAAGGCGTATATGGTGGAGATAGGCTTGTTCATGGGCAATAATGCCATTTGAAAATTTTCAAAGTTTGTGAGGTGATGGGGCTTCGTATTGTGGATAGTGGTGCATGGGTTTTCCACCAAGATGATAATTGTAGGTATGAATGATGTGCAAGGTAAGGTGTTTTCTTTTAGCTGTTCGAATGTAGACAGTTGACCATAGTTATGTAGGTCATACAGTTAATTAACACCATATCTATTCCAAACTCTAAATTTAAAATCTGGTATTAGAGTTGACAACACCCTGAGGGGATCGATAAAGATGTCGGGTGGCAGCTGCACAGGAGTTTACAGGTGGCTTCCCAAATTGTTAGCGTTACCAGTGTGGCTAGGAGGGCCTGCAATATGTTTTGTCTTTGATGGGGCATCAACCAAACTACATTGTTTTTATGCTGTCGGGGTAGCCAATGCTGTTCTATAAAGACCCATTGTGGTGGGTTCATGGGCTGATTGATGGACAGTTGAGGACGGTGGCTTTCTAGTACAACTGTATGTTTGGGAGGCTTATTCTACCCTTGCGGGTAGGTTGATACAATGTGGGCAAAGATACCCTGTTTTTTTTTACCGTGCCATATGAACAAGTTGATCTGTTTTTGGATGGACATAAAGTTCTTGTTTACTCTCTTGGGCGACTTGGAAGTTGTAGCCTCTCCTGCCGGTGTTAGATTCCATTGGCCCAGGAGCTTTATACCTTTGTCCACTGTGTGTACGACTGTGTATACCCATTTCTGGAGACGAGTAGACGGATGGGAAATCCCCAGCGGTACAGGATGCGGTGTTCGCGCAGAGTTTCTGTAACTTTCTGGTAGGCCTTGCGTTGGGGCAGAGTAGCTGCTGAGAGGTCAGAAAAAAACAGAACACATGCATATTCGGTTGGGAGGTCTTTTATTGTTCTGCTTCTTCGCATGATGAGGTCTTTCACATGAAACTAGTGCGCCTTAAATAACACATCCCGGGGCAGCGAGCCAGAGATGTGTTGGGGTTTTGGGACCCTGTGTAGACGGTCCAGCAATAGCATGTCCGTTGGGATCTCGGGGACTAGGAGTTTTAAAAATCCATTTACATATGCCAGTAGGTCCGCCAGGAGAACTGTCTCGGGAATCCCCCACAGGCAAACGTTGATACAACGGGACCTATCCTTGAGGTCTATGATTTTTGCTTCATATTGTGTTAGCTGAGCAGTGAGTTGTTGAATCTCCTCTGTAGCTGTATTATGAGTGTCCACGAGTTCTTCCACTTTAGTCTTCACGCGGGACCCTAAGTCTTGCTTAAAAAAAAAAAAAGGTCGCCTCAGCTACACTGGCTTGCCAGATGGAGATGAGTTTGTTGGACTGCTGGTTCAGAGTTTACTTTATTAAGGCTGTGGTAAGTGGTTCCACTTCGGGCATCGGCCCGGAGTGGCCGGCACCATCTTGTAGGCCCGTGCCTGCGGTTTGCATTACCAAATGTGCAACTTTTTTTCTGGGCGAATAAATTACATTTTTCCGCCTTGTCTTGATTTTGGCGTGATTTAGATTGGAACATCGTTGTAGAGTGCTGCAATTTCCCTCAGGAAAGCCTCTAATACACGGTTTGCCGAGCTCGTGGTGCAGAGCTAGCGGCTCAAGCGGCCATCTTCCTCCGTGTCCAGACACGCCCTCCCCACCCCCCACAACATAAATTTTTAATGTAAGGTATTGGTATAATTGTGTTTTACTTGCATATTTTGCATATTGCACAATTTTGCACAATGTTTTTTTGCCCACTTTATTTTACAATTTTGCACATGTGAATTGTCACTTTATCAAGTGTGGAATTATATATTGCACATTGCAACTTTATTAGTGTTTCATAATATTATATTGTATAGTGTTAAAGTCACAGCGCACCTTAAATATATATTTTACACATTAATATACTTTATATAATTGTAAATGATCCATATCAACAATCCATCAAGGTCCCAAGAACAAAAGTTTCCTGCTAAGTTGAAAAGAATATCCATGACAGTAACTTATTAGATGTGGTTGGTCAACCAGAAATCCTAACCCTTATAAAAGCCTTATAAATGCTTTTCTGAACTAAAGGTGTAAGTTTCTATCTTTTTCTGCATTTTTGAGATGTAGCTTTTAATTATAGAAATGAGAAAGGGATAGAAAGGGATTTTTACAGAATGGCATTCTCTAGGATTCAGTCTAGGAGTCAAGATGTGGCTGTGCTGGTTGCGGAAAAATAATAATGATTAATTCATGATGTATACCATAAATGGAATAAATATACTGCAACAAAATATAAATATAATCTATGTAACAATCATACGGTGCCCTGTGAAAATCACCTGCACCTGCATTAAGTTTGCGCCTGGTTATTATTAACGGTGACACCACCTTTCAGATTTCAGACACTTCTGAGACGGACTCTGTGCTTCTAGCACTGTGATTCTTCTTAATACAGTACCTATGGTCGTTGCACCTGGACCAAAAGATCCGCATATAGTGCCTTTCCAACCACCCCATTCTCCCACAGTGGGTTATTAATTATTATTATTTTTTTTTCATTTTGTTTTATGTTATGGTATTTCCATTTCATGAATGGCTTGCTTTTGCTTACATGCTCCCTAACTTAATATCCCTTTATGGGGCTGATATAATTGATACTGCAGTTAGAATACTGCTTTGATTTGTCCTCATAGCAGGTTAAGTTGGGATGTGTAACCTCCTGCTTGTAGAACCCTGATTTGCAGTTATCCTTCATACTTACGGTAACTTATTATCCATGTTCCTTCTTATATATATATATATATCTACCTGTATGGCAGTGACATGCTTTTTTTTTTTCATTAAAGGAAAACAGAGTGAATTCTTGTCACTTTGTAAAAAAAATATGTATCATTTTTTCCGTATTGCTATGATGAAGTCCTTGATACAGTTGCCGTCATGGTCGTAGTGGTCTCTTCCATCTCAATAGCGATTTTATCAGCTCATTTATTATGTCAGTATTTGGGACACCCCTATGTTCGATGAGCCAAAATCTGAGAGTAGTGCACCTTTGCGAATCATCACTGCCAGTGGATGTTTAATGGGAACAGGCAAACAGGAAATACTCATAATGGGTACTTAGGGAGTGGGCCTGCACATTTGGGAATCCTCTGTATTATCTATGAGTTTATGCACAATTAATGCTAGTGTCATGACTCAAGTGCTCAGCATCAATATATTAGTTGTGATCATGACACATGTTGGGCTATCAGAGTTGGCATCAGTGTATTGGTGCAGTCTCTGGGCACGCAGGAAAGTGGCACCATGAATTCAGGAATCAGGATATATTTTGTCATATTATCTACTAAACCTCTGAATAAGATTCATCCTCCTCATTTTAATAAGGCTATGAGTTTTTCAATAAAATGTGTATTGACGTATTATTTATTTATTTATAAAATATTTTACCAGGAAAGATACATTGAGATTTCTCTCGTTTTCAACTATGTCCTGGGTCCACAAAACATTGCATTGTTACATTATGGTACAATATAATACAAAAACAATATTAATCCACAATATATACAAATTTTAACATAGAACAGGTATTAAATATATAATCAACCATAACAGGTGCATTCTGTTTTGATGTATGTAGAGAGGGATCTCTTAAAGGACTCTAGGCTAGGGGAAGATTTTAAAGTGTGCGGGAGGTCGTTCCACAATTGCGGCGCTCTGTAGGAGAAGGAGGATCGGGCCGCTATCTTTTTGTATTGAGGTAGACTAAATAAAGTGCTAGTACTGGATCGGAGATTATAGGAGGTGGGAACAGCCGAGGAGAGCATTTTGCTCAGGTATGTGGCCTTAGTAAAGGTAAGTAATCAAAAAGTATGTAAAAAAATTAGCAGTAGTCTGTTTCTTCTGAAACCATTTACACAGGTTCCCCTTAAAATCAATCATTTTCTGATAAGGCTCACTCCCTCTTTGGTGCATATGCCTCAGGTATTTCGTGTTCCATACGTTTTGGCAAAGACTATAGTAAGAGGCCATACATGAGTTATATTAAAACTGCACTGTATTTTAATTTAATTTAAGGTAAGTTTAGTATCGCCATTTCAGTGTATGTAAATGTATCATGTCATAAAATATTTGCACATTATTTTTGCAATGAACACAGCTGGAAAAAAAAAAGCACATTTTTTTTTCTTTATTTATACATATGCTAAGTTAATCACTAACTGGACATTGCCCAGGAAAGTGTCGAAGTTTGTCCAAAATAGTCCATTTGAAAAAAGGTCTCCAACTTAGCAATTTACAGTTGCTATGCCATTCCATGAAAACTACTGATTCAGTGAATAAACCTGACAAAATTTAGTTTTCATGATTACACACATATATGGCAGTCTAAATCTTGAAGATAGATTTTATATTTGACAAATCAATATCCAACGGTATCAAAGGAATAGCACTGCCATACTTCAAAAATTGAAAAAGGGTTCCAGGTGTTGTCTTGGCCTCCAAATTCCCCAGATTTCAATCCATATGAGCAGGGCCGGACTGGGAGAAAAATTTGGCCCGGGAATTTTTTTAGCACAGCAGCCCACTAAGAAGGGGGGCGGGGCAGAGAGGGTGTGTTTCGTCATCACCAATGACAAACACGCCCCCTCTCAAAGTGAGCGTTGGGTCAATCATCTTCCAGGGCAGAGCTCTGCTAAAGAGCTCTAGCATGAGAAAAAAAACCTGTATTTGTTCTGCACAGTGCAAGCAAATTTAATAACATGCTTGCACTGTGTTTCCTTGCAACTTGTCTCTGGTGTCTCTATAAATGGATACCAGGAGACAAAAGGGCCAGGCAAGAGTATTGTGCATGTGTTTGGAGCCTGCTTGTGGGATTGTGTGTGTGTAGAGTGAGCTGATTGTGGTGTGGTATTGTGTAATAAGGTCGGTTTTAGTCGTGTTGTGTTTGTGGTGTAATGTAATGCATATGTGGCTAGGGGCTGTAGAGAATGTGTGTATAGGGGATGAAGTAAGTGTGTGCAGTGGCGTACATACCAGGGTCGCAGGGGTCGCGGCTGCGACCGGGCCCGGCCCACCAGGGGGCCCGGCCGCCCCTGCGACCCGGTATGTAGCCACTGGGCCAGCCTCTTCTCCTGGGGGGCCCTAGAGCCGGCCACCTCAGGGCCCCCCGAGACTGGCTCTGCTGTCACCCCACGGCCGGTCCTGCGGGCGCGCGAGGGAGCACTCTCCCCTGAGTGCTTCCTCTTCAGCTCCCTCGCGCACCGCACTGATACCGGAGCCGGAAGATGATGTCATCTTCCGGCGCCGGCATCCCTACGCGGTGCGCGAGGGAGCTGAAGAGGAAGCACTCAGGGGAGAGTGCTCCCTCGCGCACCCGCCAGCCTGACTGCCCGCCGGGTGACTGGCCGCCCAAGAGCCCAGCAGCACCACTGGACCCCAGGGAATCCCACAAGGTAAGGAGGCTGGGGGATTAAATAAAAAAAAAACGTCTGTGTGTGTTAGTGTGAGTGTGTGCTAGTGTGTGTGTAAGTGTGAGTGTTAGTGAGTGTTAGTGTGTGTTAGTGTGTGTAAGTGTGTGTTAGTGTGAGTGTTAGAGTGTTTGTGTCTGCTAGTGAGTGTCAGTGAGTGAGTGTGTCTGTTGAGTGTGTGTCTGCTAGTGAGTGTCAGTGAGTGTGTTACTGTGTTTGTCTGTTACTGAGTGTGTTTGTGTGTGTGTTAGTGACTCTGTTTGATGTCTGTTAGTGAGTGTGTTTGTCAGTGAGAGTGTATGTTTTGTAAGTGTGTATGTATGTCTGTCGCTGAGTGTGTCTCTGTCAGTAAATGTGTGTGTCTGTTAGCTAGTGTGTATGCGTCTGTTCGTGAGAGTGTGTGTGTGTCTTCAGCACTTACCTTTCTCCAGCGCCGGACTCCCATGGCGCAGGCGATCCCTCCGCCTCTCAGCTCCGAATGTGCATGCGCGGCAAGAGCCGCGCACGCATTCAAACCGCCCATAAGAAAGCATTACTCAATGCTTTTCTATGGACGTTCAGTGTCTTAGAATCGCGGAAGTGCCTCTAGCGGCTGTCAGTGAGACAGTGTCAGGGTACCTGAAGCCTCTACCTCTGAGAGAGGTAGAGACAGGGCTGCCATCAGAAATTTTGGGGCCCCTGACACAGCTCAAGGTCTGGGCCCCCCGGCGCCTGCACCCGAGTCCCCCCCTCCCCCCCGAGTCCGCCCACAGGGATGCAGTGTCTGCAGGGCCGGTGCAAGGATTTTTGCCGCCCTAGGCAAAAGTAAAGTTTGCCACCCCCCCATGTGACATCACAGTGCCCCACCCATATGATCTGCCATGTTAACTAACAGTGCTGCAGTGCCGCCGTGTTTACAATAAAAGGCCTGCAGGGACAGGCTATAGACACTAGAACCACTACATTAAGCTGCAGTGGTTCTGGGGACTATAGTGTCCCTTTAATGTGAGGTAAATTAAAGATTAGTGCCACGAATAATATACTAGATTGCCTACTTACAACCAGATGAGGATGATGATGGGCTTCAGCTGCCGTCTGGCTCCACTGGTCTGGTGTAGAACAGGCTCTCTGGAGGCGGTTTGTAACTGTGGTCACAAAAATCAATGTTCTGGGAGAAGCAGCTCCATTTTTGAGGGCCCTTTACACAGCTCAAGGTCTGGGTCCCAGGGTCCACCTTCATGTTCTACCAATGAGTTTGTTCACAGGGGTGTGTGTGTGGGGGGGGATGGGGTGGGGGGGGTGTCCTGATGTGTGTAAGGAATGCATTGTGTGAATCTGTGTTTGTATGTGTAAGGGCTGCAAGGTGAGTTTGTGTATGTATGGGATGCAGTGTGTGTGTCTGTAAGGGATGCACTGAGTGTGTGGAAGGGGTGCATTGTGTGTTGCTGTGTGTAAGGGATGCATTGCTTGTGTATGTGTGTCTGTGTGTAATGCATTGTGTTTTTCTGTGTGCAAGGGGTGCATTGTGTGTGTGTGTGTGTGATGGATGTCAATCTCTCCCCCTACCCCCGTCAATTTCCTTCTTCTCCCCCCTCCAATTTCCTTCTTCTCCCCCTCCCTCTCATTTCCTTCTTCTCCCCCTCCCTCTCATTTCCTTCTTCTCCCCCTCCCTCTCATTTCCTTCTTCTCCCCCTGCCTCTCATTTCCTTCTTCTCCCCCTCCCTCTCATTTCCTTCTTCTCCCCTCCCTCTCATTGCCTTCTCCCTCCCCCCTCAAATTTCCTTCCTCTCCCCCCCCCTCAAATTTCCTTCCTCTCCCCCCTCCCTCAAATTTCCTTCCTCTCCCCCCTCCCTCAAATTTCCTTCCTCCCCCCTCAAATTTCCTCCCTTCCTCTCCCCCCCTCAAATGTCCTCCCTTCCTCTCCCCCCCTCAAATGTCCTCCCTTCCTCTCCCCCTCCCTCAAATTTCCTCCCTTCCTCTCCGCCTCCCTCAAATTTCCTCCCTTCCTCTCCCCCCTCCCTCAAATTTCCTCCCTTCCTCTCCCCCCTCCCTCAAATTTCCTCTCCCCCCTCCCTCAAATTCCCTCCCTTCCTCTCCCCCCTCCCTCAAATTTCCTCCCTTCCTCTCCCCCCTCAAATTCCTACCTCTCCCTCCCCTCCCTCAAATTTCCTTCCTCTCCCCCCCAAATTTCCTTCCTCTCCCCCCCAAATTTCCTTCCTCTCCCCCCATCAAATTTCCTCCCTTCCTCTCCCCCCCACTCCTCAAATGTCCTCCCTTCCCTCCCTCTCCCCCCACTCATTCAAATTTCCTCCCTCTCCCCCCCACTCCCTCAAATTTCCTCCCTTCCCTCTCCCCCCCACTCATTCATATTTCCTCCCTCCCCCCCTCATTCATATTTCCTCCCTCCCCCCCTCCCTCAAATTTCCTGCCTTCCCTCTCCCCCCCCACTCATTCAAATTCCCCCCCCCCACCCCCTCAAATTTCCTCCCTTCCCTCCCTCTCCCCCCCACTCATTCATATTTCCTCCCTCCCCCCTCCCTCAAATTTCCTCCCTTCCTCTCCCCCCCCAAATTTCCTCCCTCCCTCTCCCCCCCACTCCTCAAATTTCCTCCCTTCCCTCCCTCTCCCCCCACTCATTCAAATTTCCTCCCTCTCCCCCCCCCCCACTCCCTCAAATTTCCTCCTCTCCCCCCACTCCTTCATATTTCCTCCCTCCCCCCCCCACTCATTCATATTTCCTCCCTCCTCCCTCCCTCAAATTTCCTGCCTTCCCTCTCCCCCCCACTCATTCAAATTCCCCCACCCCCACCCACTCAAATTTCCTCCCTTCCCTCCCTCTCCCCCCCACTCATTCATATTTCCTCCCTCAAATTTCCTGCCTTCCCTCCCCCCCACTCATTCAAATTCCCCCACCCCCTCAAATTTCCTCCCTTCCCTCCCTCTCCCCCCCACTCATTCATATTTCCTCCCTCCCCCCTCCCTCAAATTTCCTGCCTTCCCTCTCCCCCCCACTCATTCAAATTCCCCCCCGCCACCCCCTCAAATTTCCTGCCTTCCCTCTCCCCCCCCACTCATTCAAATTCCCCCCGCCACCCCCACCCACACCCACTCAAATTTCCTGACGCCCGGTGACCCGGCGGGCGCGCGAGGGAGCACTCTACTCTGAGTGCTTCCTCTTCAGCTCCCTCGCGCGCCGCGTACTGATGCCGGAGCCGGAAGATGACGTCATCTTCCGGCTCCGGCATCAGTACGGTGCGCGAGGGAGCTGAAGAGGAAGCACTCAGAGGAGAGTGCTCCCTCGCGCGCCCGCCGGGTGTCAGCAGGGCCAGCCTCTGGGGGGCCCTGAGGTGACCGGCTGCTGGGCCCCCCAGGAGAAGAGGCCGGCCCAGTGGGAACATACCGGGGTCGCAGGGCCCCCTGCGACCCGGTATGTTCCCACTGAATGTGGGGCCCGGACGACCTGAGCAGTCCGGGCCCCCCAGGACCGCCGGGCCCATGACAACCGTTTCGGTTGTCATGCCCTGATGGCGGCCCTGGGTAGAGACTTAGAAGTTTATCCGTCCGGACGGCATGTCTCCTCGGCCCCTCGCGGTTCACTCGGTCTTGCTAACGCCGGCCGCGAGGGAGTCACTTCCTTTTATAACAGGAGGACCGGAGGTAGACGTCATGACGCCAACCCGGAACGTCCTGTCACTCAAATCTCGGGAGACGAATCAGGACTCGCCGGAGGCGTGTCTTCTCTCCCTAGCCAGGATACTTAACAGTGGCTCTCTCATTCACTCATTGCCCTGTCGTGGTTCTAGTCCGCCTAGTCACACAGTGCTTTGTTATTCTCTTGTCTTTTGGTTCCGACCCGGCTTTGGTATTTACTCTCCTGTCTTTCTGTTATCCTTGACCCGGCTTGTCTCTCGCTTACCTGTCTTCTCGTTCCCTCGACCTCGGCTTGTCTCTGACCATTCTATCGTAGTTATACGTTAAGTCCGGCCATTCTAAGGACCGGTATACGTATCTGCTACTCTTTGTACTCTGCGTGTTGGATCCCTGACCCGATCCTGACATTACGACAGGGCCATGGATCCTGCAGGTACAAATTGTCAGCTTGGTTCTCCTGATCCTAGGTTTGACGCCATGGATCATAGGATGGATCAGATGGCTCTAGCACTACAGGCGCTGCTGTCTCGTCCTATTAATCCACCTGAGGAGATGCGTAATATGTCTGCTTCTTCTGTGGGTTCAGGGCTAGAGGTAGCTACTGTAGGTGCTTCTTCCCGAGTTACCCCACCTGTACGTTATGCTGGTTCTCCTGAGAGGTGTCGTGGCTTTTTGAACCAGATTAGTATTCATTTCGAACTACAGCCCCGTTCATACCCTACTGATAGGGCAAAAGTGGGATTTATTATTACCTTACTCATTGAGAAAGCTCTGAGATGGGCTAATCCGTTGTGGGAGAATGATAATCCATTAGTCTATAACTATAATGCCTTTGTAGCTGCTTTTAAAAGAACTTTTGATCCCCCTGGCAGGAGGGTCAATGCAGCCAGATTACTGTTGCGCCTTAGACAAGACAACCAAACACTTGTGGATTACGCACTAGAGTTCAGGTCTTTGGCGGCAGAGGTAAAATGGAATGAACAGGCCTATATAGACGTATTCTTAAATGGATTATCTGATGTAATACTTGATGAGGTAGCGACAAGAGAGCTTCCCGAGAACCTGGAGGACTTAATTTCCTTTATCTCTCGTATTGACGAACGTCTAAGGGAGAGACAAAATACTCGAGATAGAACCGGTAAATCTTCCTTTAGACTAGCACCATCATTTCAAATTTCTGAAACCAAAAATCCACAGGTTTCAGAACCTATGCAGTTAGGCCTTACTCGTCTCTCAGAGGAGGAGAGACAGTACAGGAGAAGGGAGGGACTGTGTATGTATTGTGGGGCCAGAGGTCATGTACGTTTGAGCTGTCCCAGTCGTCCGGGAAACGCTCGCACCTAAGTTTCTCTAGAGGACAGACCTTGGGTGTTTCGATTTTGTCCTCTACTCATAACTACAAAGAACATAGACTCCTATTACCGGTCTCTTTAACTTGGGAGAAGGGAACTTTAGAGACTATGGCATTGATAGACTCCGGCGCTGCTGAGAGTTTTATCGACCAAAAGTTTCTCACCAAACACACTATCCCATCCCAGTTAAGGAAGACACCCTTGGCTGTTGAAGCCATTGATGGTAGACCTTTAGTTGAGCCTGTGATTTTCCGGGAGACCACACCTCTTTACTTAACTACTGGTATTCTACACAAGGAGGAAATATCCCTACTACTCATTTCATCTCCTTCTGTTCCCATAGTCCTGGGATACTCCTGGCTTAAGAGACATAACCCCGTTATAGATTGGAGATCAGGGGAAATAGTTTCGTGGGGTCAGGATTGTCAAGAGAATTGTTTAAAGAAAGTATCACCTCTTTGTAGTGTCAACTCACTTAATAACGCTACCGACTCTACCAAAGTACAGATACCGTCCTTGTATCAAGATTTAAAGGCAGTATTTGACAAAGGAAAGGCTGATACCTTACCACCACATAGGCCTTTTGATTGCAAAATTAATTTACTTTCTGGTACCATGCCCCCCAGGGGTCATGTATACCCTTTGTCTACGAATGAAAACTTAGTTCTAGAGGAGTATATTCGTGAAAACCTAGACAAGGGGTTCATTAGAAGATCCTCCTCTCCTGCTGGGGCTGGATTTTTTTTTGTTAAAAAGAAGGATGGTTCTTTAAGACCCTGCATTGACTACCGAGGTCTTAACAAGATAACCATCAGAAATGTATATCCGATTCCCTTGATCACCGAGCTTTTTGATCGATTAAAAAGTTCTAAAATTTTCACTAAGTTAGACCTTAGAGGTGCTTATAATTTGGTGAGAATTCACGACGGTGACGAGTGGAAAACTGCATTCAATACTCGATATGGGCACTATGAGTATACTGTAATGTCTTTTGGTCTCTGCAATGCCCCGGCGGTATTTCAGGACCTTATTAATGAGGTTCTTAGGGAGTTTCAAGATGACTGTGTGATTGTATACCTTGATGATATACTTATACATTCCAGGGATATTGAGACTCACCACGGACAAGTCAGAAGGGTTTTACACAAACTCCTTCAGCATGGCTTATACTGCAAACTAGAGAAATGCAGCTTTGACCAATCCCAAACTACCTTTCTTGGTTATGTGATTTCTGGGGAAGGGTTTGAAATGGACCCGGAGAAGCTCCAATCCATATTAGATTGGCCTTTACCTAAGGGTCTCAAGGCTATCCAGAGATTTATTGGTTTCTCCAATTACTACAGACGTTTCATTAAGGGATACTCCTCTATCATTGCTCCCATCACCAATATGACCAAACAAGGGGCTGAGACTAAGAATTGGTCTACTGAAGCACTTCTGGCTTTTAAGACACTCAAGGAGCTGTTTGCTTCCGCACCAATTTTAGTTCACCCTGATACTACACTACCTTTCCTACTCGAAGTTGACGCTTCTGAGACAGGTATAGGTGCTGTTCTGTCCCAAAGGTTGGGTGTAGATAAACCATTACATCCTTGTGGATACTTTTCCAAAAAATTGTCAGGTACTGAAAGCAGATATGACATTGGTGACAGGGAACTACTAGCGGTTATAATGGCCTTGAAGGAGTGGAGACATTTATTGGAGGGTACTTTGCATCCTGTTACTATTTTGACAGATCATAAAAACTTATCCTATATTGGAGAGGCTAAACGACTATCATCTAGACAGGCTCGTTGGTCCATATTTCTCACTCACTTCAACTACGTACTCACATATAGGCCAGGTTCTAAGAATTCTAAAGCCGACGCCTTATCTCGCCAATATGAACCTGCTGCCGTATCTGAGCCGGTTTTGTCCTCTATAGTACCCAAGTGTAACATTATCGCTAACACTACTCTCAAAGTCCATTCTCCGCTACTGGATCAGATAAGGAGCTTGCAGCATCTGGCACCTAGACTGACTCCGGCTTCCAGACTTTTCGTTCCTCCTGAACTCCAATTGGAGCTCTTACAGTGTCTTCACGAGAGTAAGGTGGCTGGTCATCCGGGTGTTCGCAAGACGTATTCTTTGATCTCCAAGGATTTCTGGTGGCCTTCGTTACGGAAGGATATTAAGGATTTTATCGGAGTTTGTGTGGTCTGTACTAAAACTAAACTACCGCATTCGCTTCCTTGTGGCCTTCTGCAGCCTCTGGAAATTCCTGGCAAACCTTGGTCCTGTGTGGCAATGGACTTTATTGTGGATTTGCCTGTTTCTAAAAAGCACACTGTTATCCTCACCGTAGTCGATAGGTTTACCAAGATGGCACATTTCGTACCGTTGCCTAAACTCCCGACTTCTCCTGAATTGGCGGAAATCTTTGCTAAAGAGATTTTTCGCTTGCATGGGATTCCCTCGGAGATCACTTTTGATAGAGGCTCCCAATTTGTTTCACGTTTCTGGAGGTCGTTCTGTTCTCAATTAGGCATCAAATTTAATTTTTCGTCCGCCTATCATCCTCAGTCTAACGGAGCTGCCGAACGAACCAACCAGAAGATTGAGCAATACTTACGTTGTTTTGTTTCCGAACACCAGGACGATTGGGTCGGTTTGATTCCTTGGGCGGAGTTTGCGCACAACAATCTCGTTTGTGACTCTACGCATTCAAGCCCCTTCTTCATGAACTATGGCTTTCATCCATCTATTCTTCCCTCGGTTTCTCCTTCCCAAGGAGTGCCGTCGGTTGATGTCCATGTGGCCAATTTGAGGAAGTTGTGGGATCAGACTCGACAGATTCTTCTACACAATTCTGTACTGGTTAAGAAACATGCTGACAAACGTAGAAGGGCGGCTCCAAATTTTGTTCCAGGCGATAGAGTTTGGTTGAGTACTAGGAATATTCGTCTTAAAGTTCCTTCCATGAAATTCGCTCCTCGTTATATTGGTCCCTACAGGATCTTGACTCGAATTAACCCAGTGGCGTATCGTCTAGCTCTCCCAGCTACTTTACGCATCCCGAACTCCTTTCACGTGTCATTGCTGAAACCTCTAATCTGTAACAGATTCTCCTCCACAATCGCCCCTCCGCGCCCTGTTCAGGTGGAGGGTCAGGAGGAGTATGAGGTTAACTTCATTATTGATTCTCGTGTCTCCCGGGGGAGAGTACAATATTTAGTTGACTGGAAGGGATATGGTCCTGAGGAGAGGAGTTGGGTACCACAAGAGGATGTTCATGCTCCTCGCCTTCGCAGGGCATTTCACTCCCGCTTTCCATCTCGCCCCGGCTCCTTCCGCCCGGTGGGCGTATCTGAGAGGGGGGGTACTGTCAGGGTACCTGAAGCCTCTACCTCTGAGAGAGGTAGAGACTTAGAAGTTTATCCGTCCGGACGGCATGTCTCCTCGGCCCCTCGCGGTTCACTCGGTCTTGCTAACGCCGGCCGCGAGGGAGTCACTTCCTTTTATAACAGGAGGACCGGAGGTAGACGTCATGACGCCAACCCGGAACGTCCTGTCACTCAAATCTCGGGAGACGAATCAGGACTCGCCGGAGGCGTGTCTTCTCTCCCTAGCCAGGATACTTAACAGTGGCTCTCTCATTCACTCATTGCCCTGTCGTGGTTCTAGTCCGCCTAGTCACACAGTGCTTTGTTATTCTCTTGTCTTTTGGTTCCGACCCGGCTTTGGTATTTACTCTCCTGTCTTTCTGTTATCCTTGACCCGGCTTGTCTCTCGCTTACCTGTCTTCTCGTTCCCTCGACCTCGGCTTGTCTCTGACCATTCTATCGTAGTTATACGTTAAGTCCGGCCATTCTAAGGACCGGTATACGTATCTGCTACTCTTTGTACTCTGCGTGTTGGATCCCTGACCCGATCCTGACAGACAGCCACTAGAGGCTGGATTAATCCTCAGTGAAACATAGCAGTTTCTCTGAAACTGCTATGTTTTCAGCTGCAGGGTTAAAACTAGAGGGACCTGACACCCAGACCACTTAATTGAGCTGATGTTATCTGGGTGTCTGTAGTGGTCCTTTAAGTGTGTGTGCATCTGCATGCACTGGCGTACATACCGCGGTCGCAGGGTTCGCAGCCCTGCAACCCCTGCGACCAGGTGCCCGCCGCAATATGTTGCGGCCCCGGCCCGCCAGAGTAAGCGCGGGGGGGGGGGGCCCACGGATCAATTTTAGCACCGGGGCCCCATGGGTCATGTGTACGCCACTGAGTGTGTGCACTGTAGTGTGTGTGTGTATATATATATATATATGTGATGTAGTGTTTGTAGGGGTTGTAGAGAGTGTGTGTTTAGGGGTGTAGCATGTGTTTGTTTACAAGGAATCTAGTGTTGATACTGGAGAAACTGACGGAAGCCAATCACAGAGAGATGGACACAGGTTTCTTCAGGAAGGAAGAGATTCTTTATTCGGTTCACCGATCGGGACTCAGAGGGACTAATGTCACCAAAATACAACAAGATCTGAGCCCCGGACAATAGTGTAGGCTCCTTATATAGACATGTAACTCCTCCCATAATAAGCTCCACCCACACATACTCTTACCCAATCAATCGAACAAGAACTAACTTCCGGTTTGACCACATGGCTTGCCCAGCACAATGGAGGAGGGGAATACTACATCCGGTATTCTCGCACATGCTCCGTACACTACTGATCGTATCTTTGCCACGTGCAACCAACCGACCGATACACCAATATATGCACGCACCCACACACCCACGTGGTAATCTCGGCCTACTAAATTTATTTTTACCGAGATTCCAACACAGTGTGTTTATAAGGGATCCAGAGTGTGTATGTTAGGAATGTAGTGTGTGTGTGTGGGTGGTGCAGTGTGTGTATACAGGAGTCTAGTGTGTGTTTGAAGGACCCAGAATGTGTATGAGATCTAGTGAGTGTGTGTATATAACGGAATCAGAGTGTATATAGGGATCTAGTGTGTGTATATATGATCCAGAGTTGGGTAAGGGATCTAGTGTGTGTCTAGAATGTAATGTGTTTAGGGGTGCAGTATGTGTGTGAGGGGTTCAGTGTGTGTGATGGGTGCTGTAGTATATATATATATACATATATATATATATTTGTGTTAGGTGCTTATATGATAGTACAGTGTGAAATACCATAGATAAATGTAGGAAAATAAAAGAGCAAGTCGGTTGTGGTGTGCCGGAACCGACGATGAGGTAGGCCTGAGAAAGAAGAGGGCCTACCCAGGAAAAGAAATAGAAAGGAAATAAATGTTAAAATGTGGTGTGGTGGGAGGGTCATTCAACTCTGACCTCGAATGGTAATGAGCAAGGTAAGCGGAGTGCCTTAAGTAGGCTAGAGGTAGCAAACTAGCCCCTCCCACAAATCCAGGCAAATTGCCTTAATACATATATATATATATATATATGTTATGAAGTATTCTGTGTGTGTTTGGTGCAGTGTGTTGGGGTTCTGTGTGTATGTGTGAGGGGTGCAGCGGGTGTCTGTGAGGGGTGTAGTGTGTATGTGAAGGGTGCAGTATGTGTGTGTGATGGATGCTGTGTTTGTGGAGTTCTGTGTGTGAGGGTGCTGTGTGTGAGGGTGCTGTGTGTGAGGATGCTGTGTATGTGTGTGAGGATGCTGTGTATGTGTGTGAGGGTGCTGTGTGTGATGTGTTTAAGGGTGCTGTGTGTGATGTGTTTAAGGGTGCTGTGTGTGTGATTTGTGTGTGAGGGTGCTGTGTTGAAGGGTGCTGTGTGAGGGTGCTGTGTTTAAGGGTGCTGTGTGTGTGATTTGTGTGTGAGGGTGCTGTGTTTAAGGGTGCTGTGTGTGATTTGTGTGTGAGGGTGCTGTGTTTAAGGGTGCAGTGTGTGTGATTTGTGTGTGAGGGTGCTGTGTTTAAGGGTGCTGTGTGTGTGATTTGTGTGTGAGGGTGCTGTGTTTAAGGGTGCAGTGTGTGTGATTTGTGTGTGAGGGTGCTGTGTGTGAGGGTGCTGTGTGTGATTTGTGAGGGTGCTGTGTGATTTGTGAGGGTGCTGTGTGATTTGTGAGGGTGTTGTGTGTGATTTGTGTGTGGGAGGGTGCTGTGTGTGATTTGTGTGTGGGTGCTGTGTGTGTGGGTGCTGTGTGTGTGGGTGCGTGATTTGTGTGTGAGGGTGCTGTGCGTGATGTGTGTGAGGGTGCTGTGTGTGATGTGTGTGAGAGTACTGAGTGTGATGTGTGTGAGGGTGCTGAGTGTGATAGTGCTGAGTGTGATGTGCGTAAGAGTGCTGTGTGTGAGAGTGCTGAGTGTGATGTGTGTGAGTGCTGAGTGTGATGTGTGTGAGTGCTGAGTGTGATGTGTGTGAGAGTGCTGAGTGTGATGTGTGTGAGAGTGCTGAGTGTGATAGTGCTGAGTGTGATGTGTGTGATAGTGCTGACTGTGATGTGTGTGAGAGTGCTGAGTGTGATAGTGCTGAGTGTGATGTGTGTGAGAGTGCTGAGAGTGATGTGTGTGAGAGTGATGTGTGTGATAGTGCTGAGTGTGATGTGTGTGAGATTGCTGAGTGTGATGTGTGTGAGAGTGCTGAGCAGGGCAGGTGAAGGATTTTTGCCACCCCCCCATATGTCCTGCCCACCATGTGACATCACAATGCACCGCCCATATGCTCTGCTATATGGGCCAACGTCAGTCTTCACAAAGTGTCTTTTATCTGAAAAGAATGTGTTTACATTAAAAAGCCTACAGGCACAGGCTATAGACACCAGAACCACTACATTATGCTATAGATAAGAGGCTGATGATGGGCTCAGTCTGGCTCCACAGGTCTGGTGTAGAAGAGGCTCTCTGGAGACAACAATTAACGAACAGGGCCCATTACACAGCTCAAGGTCTGGGCCCCCAGGGCTTGACCGTGAGTATGCCTACAATGCCCACCCATAAATACCTACATGGCCCACCCATGAGTTCTCTCACAGGAAGTGGAGTGTATGTGTGTAGGGGATGTTTTATGTGTTATTGTAGAGGATGCAATGTGTGTGTGTTCTTATGGAATGTAGTGTATAGGCATACCAATTTGTGTAAGGGATGTAGTGTGTTTATAGGGGATGCAGTGTGTATTTGCGTGTAAGGAATGCATTGTATGTTTCTGTGTGTGTAAGGGGTGCAAGGTGTGTTTCTGTGTATGTAATTGAATACAGTGTGTGTCTGTAAGGGGTGCATTGATTGTGTAAGAGATGCATTTTGTTTCTGTGTGTAAGAGAATGAGTGTTTGTGTGAACGTAAGGGATGCATTGTGTGTTTCGGGTGTGTCTGTGTGTGAGTTGGAATGCATTGTATGTTTCTGTGTGTGTGGGGGAGATGCATTATGTATGCGTGTAGTGTAAAAGAGAGGGTTTGTGGGGTAGGATAGGGACTGAGAGGGGAGCAGCTCTTTATTTTTGAAAACAATTTTCACAGTGCTCTCCCCTCCTGTCAGTTATTGATTTCCCCTTCCCTCCTGTCCCTCCGTGTCCTCCCCTTCTGTCCCTTAGTGCTCTCCCTTGGCCCCCTGTCCCTCTGCAGTCCCTTCTTGGTGGTCTTCTCACTCCCCCCTCTCCCCCTTAGTGGTCATTGTGGCAAACCTAGCCACTTCTGTACAATAATGTAGAAAGTTGTCTGTAGGCTGTATTATGTGCTGTGTGTATTTTGCTGTGTGTATACTGTACTATGGTGGTTCGCATGCTGGCAGCCGTAAGCTACCAGTATGCAAGTACTTTGTTCGACGAACAGCGGCTATCCGTGCTGTTCGTGGAACGAATGCGGGCTCCCCTGATAGACCACACACTTAGAGGCGTGTGGCGCTTGTTAACCGATTGCAACAATGTCGCAATCGGTAATTAGAGACTCTCCTAGGTGGCCGTCGTTCGGCTACCGACCATGCGGCGGTCGGCCATCTTGGATCGTCTATTCTTCAGTGGTGTTTGGTCGTCGAGCGCCTGGAACCGAAATCGGCTACTCGATGACACGAACACCGCTGGACTTCCAGACCGTTCGGGAGCCCGGTGTTCGGTAGGATCGTTCCCCTAAGTGCAATCGGCAGATTGAGGGGAACTTCCATATATAACTGTATTTGTTGCGGCGTTCGGTCAGTTCAGCTGGGAACTGAGCGGTATTCCCTCAAAAGATGCGCTCAGCCCCCAGCTATCTACCGAACGTTCGGTTATTTAAATGTACCATATAAAGCTTATAAAAAGGATTTTAATGTGAATTGTCAGTTTTGCTACACGAGGGGATAATCCACTTAATCGTCCATTTTAGTGGGAGTATCCCTCTCGTGTAGCAATGCACCCTGGGAGAATTACACTGCATTGTGGTAGAAATCCCCTGAAACTTCTGTCAGGAAACCCCTTGCATGGGGAACTGTATAAATATACAAGCCTGTGAATAAAGCCAGTTAGTTGACTCCCAAACTGTGTTTCGTCCGGTTATTGGGAGGATTGGGATATTGCCTTACTTTTCAGCGCTGACTGTGGATTTACCTGGGATACCTGCGGAGATCGTGGATTTTAATACTGCCCTCCGCTACAATTGGTGGCAAGCGACGGGATCCAACCTTACAGCCGAAAAGCGCAATTCGTGCAATTATAACTGCCGAATAAGAAAAGGGAATGGCAAGCAGGATACAGCGAAAGAACTGACTACCGAAGTGAATGGAGACAGATTATTCTAAGCTGAAGAGGCAAACGTTAAAAGAACTGCTGGAAGCCAGGGGTAAGATAGCCAGCAGCAAACCCAAGGCTGTACTAATTGCCGAGCTGATGGAGGGAGACCGAGCCAGCAGCGCTACACCCCCAGCAGCCATGGAAGAAACTCTCTACCAGAGAGAAATGAGGACCAGGCTGGAATTTTTGCCTCAGCCTGTATCAGATGCCATGATGAACCTGGTGATGGCGAATGTACAAGAGTACGTAATGGCACACAGCCCACAGCATACATTGTCTCGAGCAGAGTCCACGACCGGGTCCCTCTATAACCAGGTAAAACCCCAAATTCCTTATCATGCCTTCAAAGTATTTTGCGAAGAAAAGGATGAAATTGATGGGTACTTGCAGGACTTTGAGAGACTATGTGATTTGCATGATTTAGAGCGGGCAGTATGGGTGCCACTGCTGGCGGGCAAGCTAGCAGGTCGGGCAGCTGAAGCATACCGCGCTGTACCCAGTGAGGACAGCAAGGACTATGAGAAGGTGAAGCAAGCGATATTAGAAAGGTATGCCATTACTCCAGAGGCATACCGGCGCAAGTTCAGAAACCTGCGCAAACCAGAGAGAGATTCTCACGCTGAATGGGCTCACAAGCTAGACCAGGCCACCCAAGGGTGGATACAGGCCAGCCAAGCCACCACCATGGAAGGATTGCGTCAGCTGATGTTGTTGGAGCAATTTTTTAATGGATTATCCCCAGAGGCACAAGAATGGGTGCGGGACAGGAAACCCCTCACCCTAACCGAAGCAGCTAGGTTGGCCGACCAACACTTTGATGCACGGAGACACCATGGACCTATAGCCAAAAGCTACCCTCGACCCACGGGACTACCCAGAACTATACCGCCTCCAGCCCACACAGCCTCCCCATTTCGTCCTTCCCAAGGAAATTTACCCCCACCCTCCAGGTATAACGGGCGGGCCAACATCCAATGCCACTCCTGCAAACAGTGGGGGCATATGGCCCGGGAATGTACCCAAAACCGTGGCAAGCCCGCCTGGAATCAAGGGCGCCCAAACCCAGCACCCAGGGCTGCTGCCCATCACTATCAAAGGGAACCGGCCACACAGGAGTTGTGGAGTGTTCACGCAGAGGAACCCTTGGGCATTTTACACGAAGTAATGTCGGTCCGCGCCACAGATAACCGGCAGCATCACCGACAGCTGGTAACCCTAGAGGGGAAAGAGGTTCAGGGGTTGCGAGATTCGGGAGCCAGATCGCCCTGATCGCACCCCATTTGGTCTCCGATGTGGCACACACTGGCGGATCTGTGGCAGTCCGAGTGGCAGGGGGGGCAGTATACCGACTACCCACTGCTAAAGTACATTTGAATTGGGGTGCGGGAGAGGGGACAATAGAAGTGGGACTGATGCAAAATTTAGCAGCCGATGTTGTACTGGGGAATGATTTGGGCCAGATGACCTCTGCTTTTGTCCCACAGGCTCCCTACCAGGAAGCCCATCCAGTCACCACACGGCAACAGTCTCGCACCTTGGTTCCTCCAACACACTCTGAGGCTCAGGTAAGAGACCAAGACCCCCACCCGACACGTATGTCCTGGGATACCCCAGCTAAGTTTAAAGCCGAGGTGAAGTCCGACCCCACACTACAGGTGTACAGGGACAGGGTACGCACTGACCAGGGGGGGCTACAGGGGGAGCGGTACACTTGAGAAAAAAGGGCTACTGTACCGCATTGCTGAACGGGAAGTAGGAGGGTCGGTCACAGTGACCACCAAGCAGTTAGTGGTTCCCCAGAAATACCGTCCAGAGCTACTTAGGATTGCTCACGATATCCCCTTGTCTGGACATCTAGGGATGACCCGTACCCGATATAGGTTAACCCATGCATTTTTCTGGCCAGGGATTTCTAAAGATGTGAGACAGTACTGCACATCCTGTGATAAATGCCAGCGAGTAGGTAAGTGAGGGGACCGTCACAAAGCAAAATTATGTCCCCTCCCTATTATTTCAGAACCTTTCAGTAGGGTGGCCGTTGACATAGTAGGACCCTTACCCAAACCCAGTCCCTCTGGGAAATGGTTAATCTTAACCGTAGTGGACTATGCCACCCGATACCCCGAGGCCGTAGCCCTCACTAATATCCATGCAGAGCCAGTGGCTGAGGCCCTAATGAAGATATTCTCCCGGGTGGGGTTTCCTCAAGAAATAATATCCGATAGGGGCACCCAATTTACCGCCGAAGTCACCCAGCAGTTGTGGAAAATATGTGGCATTAAGCCCATAGTAAATTCAGCCTACCACCCCCAGTCCAATGGGCTATGCGAAAGGTTTAACGGTACGCTGAAACAAATGCTCCGTACGTTTGGAGAAGCGCACAAAGACTGGGAGCGGTTTCTACCCCACCTACTCTTCGCATATAGGGAGGTACCCCAAGAATCAACAGGGTTTTCTCCTTTCGAATTACTGTTCGGAAGGAGGGTACGAGGGCCGTTAGACCTAATTAGGGAACATTGGGAGGGGGAGGATAGCCCAGAGGGAACCCCTATCGTATCTTACGTATTGAAGTTCCGGGACCGTCTGGAGGCGCTGACTCAGACTGTGCGCACCAACCTCCAGGCGGCCCAGCAACGCCAGCGCCGCTGGTACGATAGGGGAGCCAGAGACCGCAGCTTTCAAGTGGGGCAGAAGGTTTTGATTTTAAAACCCGTTCGCACCGACAAGCTGCAGGCCATATGGCAAGGCCCATACCAGGTGGTGGAACAGAGATGTGACACCACCTATGTGATTGGCCCCTGCTCAGGGGTAGGGAAGAGACGCATGCTGCATGTAAACATGCTAAAACCCTACCATGAGAGGATAGAGGATGTGGCGGCGATATGTGCCTCGGCCTCAGAGGATCAGGAGAACCTTCCCCTACCCGATCTATTAGAACCCGAAGAACAGATAGAGCCATCCCGGGGGGTTCAGCTGGGGGAGCGGCTAAGCCCTCAAGAGCGTGCTCAGGTACAAGAGCTGATCGTAGCTAAAGGGGCTACCTTCTCCAATTTGCCTGGGTACACTCCATTAGCCACCCACCGAGTCGAAACCCCGGGGCAGCTACCTATGCGACAGGCTCCATATCGCGTCCTTGAATCAGTCAGGACCCACATGAAGGCCGAGCTAGACGAGATGTTACAGCTAGGGGTTATCGAGCCCTCAGATAGCCCCTGGGCATCGCCGGTAGTGCTGGTACCTAAGAAGGACGGCACAACACGGTTCTGTGTCGACTACCGGAGGTTAAACGACAAAACGGTGTCGGATGCCTACCCGATGCCCCGGATAGACGAGCTGTTAGATAAGATGGCACGGGGCCAGTATATCACTACCATCGATTTGTGTAAGGGATACTGGCAAATTCCACTAGCCGATGATGCCATCCCCAAGTCGGCGTTTGTCACCCCGTTTGGCCTGTACCAATTCCAGGTCATGCCATTCGGGATGAAAAACGCTCCGGCAACCTTTCAGCGGATGGTAGATCGGCTACTGGACGGCTTCCAAGGTTATGCCTGTGCGTACTTAGATGACATAGCCATATTTAGCCAGACCTGGGAAGAGCACCTCCAACATATAGGGGCTATTCTAGATCGTATTGGGGTGGCAGGGTTAACCCTCAAACCCAGCAAGTGTCACATAGGGATGGCCGAAGTGCAGTATTTGGGCCACCGGGTGGGGTGTGGGCAACAGAAACCCGAGCCAGCCAAGATTGAAGCCGTTGCAAAGTGGCCCACCCCAAGGACCAAAACCCAAGTGCTAGCTTTCCTAGGTACAGCGGGGTATTATAGAAAGTTCGTGCCCAATTACAGTGCCCTGGCCAAACCCCTGACTGACTTGACCTGCAAGAACCTTCCCCGACAGGTTGTCTGGGCCCCAGAGTGTGAGCAGGCATTTCAACAACTCAAGACTGCTTTAACTAATGCTCCTGTACTTACGGCTCCTGATCCAACTAAAAGATTTCTTGTCCACACAGACGCTTCAATGTTTGGATTGGGAGCAGTGCTGAGCCAAGTTGGAGCCGATGGCGGAGAACATCCCGTAGCTTACTTGAGCCGAAAGTTGTTGCCCCGTGAAGTAAGCTACGCCGCCATTGAAAAATAATGCCTGGCCGTGTTGTGGGCCCGCAAAAAGTTACAGCCGTATTTGTATTGACACCCTTTTTCCTTACTCACAGATCACAACCCGTTGGTGTGGCTGAACCGTGTGGCTGGGGACAATGCCAGGCTGCTGCGCTGGAGTTTGGCGCTGCAGCCCTTCGACTTTACCATACATTACCGCCCAGGGAAACAAAACGGTAACGCTGACGGGTTATCTAGACAAACTGAACTTGAAAAGTGATCTGTGAGTACTCTCCCGGACATCCCCAAGCCGATCCGTTGGGATCAGACTGTGTATGCCGGCTTGGTTCTGGGGGAGCATTGTGGCAAACCTAGCCACTTCTGTACAATAATGTAGAAAGGTTGTCTGTAGGCTGTAGTATGTGCTGTGTGTATTTTGCTGTGTGTATACTGTACTATGGTGGTTTGCATGCTGGCAGCCGTAAGCTACCAGCATGCAAGTACTTTGTTCGACGAACAGCGGCTATCCGTGCTGTTCATGGAACGAATGCGGGCTCCCCTGATAGACCACACACTTAGAGGCGTGTGGCGTTGCAATGTTGCAATCGGTAATTAGAGGCTCTCCTAGGTGGCCGTCGTTCGGCTACCGACCATGCGGCGGTCGGCCATCTTGGATCGTCTATTCTTCAGCGGTGTTTGGTCGTCGAGCGCCTGGAACCGAAAACGGCTACTCGATGACACGAACACCGCTGGACTTCCAGACCGGTAGGATCGTTCCCCTAAGTGCAATCGGCAGATTGAGGGGAACTTCCATATATAACTGTATTTGTTGCGGCGTTCGGTCAGTTCAGCTGGGAACTGAGCGGTATTCCCTCAAAAGATGCACTCAGCCCCCAGCTATCTACCGAACGTTCGGTTATTTAAATGTACCATATAAAGCTTATAAAAAGGATTTTAATGTGAATTGTCAGTTTTGCTACACGAGGGGATAATCCACTTAATCGTCCATTTTAGTGGGAGTATCCCTCTCGTGTAGCAATGCACCCTGGGAGAATTACACTGCATTGTGGGAGAAATCCCCTGAAACTTCTGTCAGGAAACCCCTTGCATGGGGAACTGTATAAATATACAAGCCTGTTAGTTGACTCCCAAACTGTGTTTCGTCCGGTTATTGGGAGGATTGGGATATTGCCTTACTTTTCAGCGCTGACTGTGAATTTACCTGGGATAACTGCGGAGATCGTGGATTTTAATACTGCCCTCCGCTACAGTCCTCCCCCTCCCAAACACCTTAGTGGTAATCTCCCCCCCCCAGTGGTCATTACCCTCTTTCCCCCCCCCCCTTAGTGGTCCTTACCCTCCTCCCCTCTCCTTAGTGGTCCTCCCTCTCCCAAACCCCTTAGTGGTCCTTCCCCCCCTTAGTGGTCCTCCCTCTCCCCTCCCGTCCCCCAGTGGTCCTAACTCCCCCCTCCACTAGTGGTCCTTACTCCCCCCTCCCCTCCCTTAGTTGTCCTTACTCCCCCCTCCCCTCCCCTAGTTGTCCTTACTCCCCCCCTTCCCCTTCCCTCCTGGTCCTTACTCCCCCTTCCACTAGTGGTCCTTACTCCCCCCCTCCCCTCTCCTCTAGTGGTCCTTACCCCCTCTCCCCATAGTGGTCCTTACCCCCCTCCCCTCATGGTCCTTACCCCCTTCCCTTCATGGTCCTTACCCCCCCTCCCCTCATGGTCCTTACCCCCTCCCTTCATGGTCCTTAAGCCCCCCTCCCTTCATGGTCCTTACCCCCCTCTCTTCATGGTCCTTACCCCCCTCTCTTCATGGTCCTTAACCCCCCCTCCCTTCATGGTCCTTAACCCCCCCCCCCCCCCCCTCCCTTCATGGTCCTTACCCTCCCCTAATGGTCCTTACCCTCCTATCTGCCTATGTAGCGTGGCCAGGCGGCGCGGAACGCGGCCACGCTACATTGAGAGACCGGCAGGAGGGAGCGCTCTGCGCCTTCCCCCTGCCGGTCACTCAAACCCGGCCACCCTCCATACAGCAGTGATGTGCCGCCTGGGGCTTGCTGAAGCGCTCAGGCGGCACAGCATGAGGAGCTGCAGCGGGGACTCCGGGCACAGGGATCCGGCGCCCCCTGCTAAGGTGCGCCCTAGGCGGCTGCCTAGGACGCCTTACAGGTGGGGCCGGCCCTGGTGCTGAGTGTGATGTGTGTGATAGTGCTGAGTGTGATAGTGCTGAGTGTGATAGTGCTGAGTGTGATGTGTGTGAGATTGCTGAGTGTGATGTGTGTGAGAGTTATGTGTGTGAGAGTGCTGAGTGTGATGTGTGTGAGAGTGCTGAGTGTGATGTGTGTGAGAGTGCTGAGTGTGATGTGTGTGAGAGTGCTGAGTGGGATGTGTGTGAGAGTGCTGAGTGTGATGTGTGTGAGAGTGCTGTGTGTGAGAGTGCTGAGTGTGATGTGTGTGAGTGTGATGTGCGTGAGAGTGCTGAGTGTGATGTGTGTGAGAGTGATGTGTGTGAGAGTGCTGAGTGTGATGTGTGTGAGAGTGCTGTGGGTGAATGTTAAAAGGGATTGTGTGTTGGGGGTAAAACAAAAACAAAAAAAACAACAACTAATAAGCCGGCATTAAATCCCTCCCCCCTCCCTTCTTACCTTGACCGAGGGGGTGAGGGGGGAGTTCCGGCACGGTGGTATCTGGGAGGGGGGGACCGGCACTCTGACACCATCCCTCGTGGTCCAGTGGGTGAGTGAACTAGTTCACTCTCGCGAGATCCGATCGTTGCCATGGCAACGCTCCGGATCTCGTGAGAGGAACCCGGCGGAGCTGCAAGATAGAGCTCCGCAGGGACCTCTCCCTCCCTCCCCAGCCGCAGGTCTATGAAAGTGGGCCGGTGAGGGAGATCTTTGATCTCTCCACCGGCCCTCCTTGGAATACAGCAGGGCCGGCGCTTGGATAGTGCCGGCCCTGCATAGACCGGTAGGGGAGATCCTGGGACCTCCCCTGCCGGCCTCGGCCCATGGCCACCACGGCCCACCGGGCATTTGCCCGGTGTGCCCAATGGCCAGTCCGGGCCTGCGTATGAGCATCTGTGGGATGTGCTGGAAAAACAATCCGATCCATGGAGGCCACACCATGCAACTTATAAGACTTAAAAGACCTGCTGCTAATGTCTTGTTGCCAGATACCACGATACATTCAGAGGTCTTGCGGAGTCCATGTCATAATGCATCAGAGCTGTTTTGGCAGCGTTAGGGGGACCTACACAATATAAGGCAGGTGGTTTTAATGTCATGGCTGACCATAACATTATGTCATGGCTGACCGTGTACAGTTAGAATGGAGAATATGAAAGAAGAATTAGACAGAATATGAAAAAGGAAATGTAAAGAAGATTTATACAATTTGAATGGGGAAGTACATGGAAAGATGGAAAAATTGGTGCATAGAGTTGGAGGTAATTAAAAAAGCATGGAGGAGTGTTAAAGTAGTAAAATAATTTGAGGGGGGGAGGGTGTGATATGGGATTTTTTTTATATGCCTAACTAATGCTTGATAAAAGCCCTGAAACAAAATAAAAATGAAACTACCGGTACATTTGGAACATACATGAGCACAATCCTTTTTTGTTGTATTACTCACAAATAAAAAAAAAAAAAAAAAAAAAGATGTGAGGAGATGTTTATCTAGGCTAAACAGGTACTATTTTAGATAAAAATGTGCTAAATGTTTTTGATATTCTGTTGGTTTACTGCTGATCAGACTTTATTTTGCTATTTGCCCCAGAACAGCACGTGTTTTTGCCTTGATGAATCTCCCTCACAGTCAGTTTATGATTTGCAGAGTAACTCCCAGCTTTCCACTGTGCAGGAAACAGGAAATGGTTCTATAAACGCTTTAAACTTATGAAGCTCTGTTACCAGAAGGCCTAAAATGATCTAGAATGTTGGGAGCAATGTATCTGAGTGAAAAGAGCAAACTATCTTGAACGTAGTACACATTTCTGTACCATTTTTGTTTTTCTTAAAACAGTATATTTTTACAAGAGAATATGTTCTCTACACTGTTCAATGTTTTGAACAAGAATAAGATAAACAAAAAACGGATACTTTATCATGTCAGTTGTTTTATTGCTTATTGCCTCCGATATCATGAGGCCCATATAGCGTGAATAACATTTTGTGCTTATTGAGCTGAGTTTGTGAAGAGAACACTGCAGATAGGCAGACGTTCACTTTCTATGAAAAGCAAGCTTTTATATGAACGCGTACATTAAGCGAGCACGTAGCCTGTGCACCAAACCAAGATGTGCCGGGTAGTATCACAGAGGAATCCTTGTCGGAGCAGAAACCTGCTTAGAGATAAATCAATTTTTTAGAGGCAGTAAGGTCAGGGGTTTAACAGGTTCCTGCTGTGCTTCATATGCTGATCCCATGCTGAAGAAATATGTATTGACAGAAAAGAATGCTGCTTCAGAATGCCGTGCTCCCCCCAGATACAGATCTGTATGCATCCTGTGGCAGTCTACAAGAGTTTTATAGCAGTGACACTGTTTGTTCAGTTTAATGCTGTTTACATGTTAGTCCCTGCACTGGATAACGCATGTCAATGAATAATGAAAGCTTCTGCAAGTGCCAATAGAAGCATGCATATGTAACAAATAAATACAGACTGTAAGCTCGTTTGAGTAGGGTCTTCTTCAACCTATCGTTACTGTAAATTTTCTTGTAAATGTCTTATTTATAGTTAAATCCCCCCTCTCATAATATTGTAAAGCGCTACGGAATATGTTGGCGCTATATAAATGGCGTTAATTATATATATATATATATATATATATATATATAGATGAAAATGTATCCATACTTACCGTAATTTTCCTTTCCTGGTCATAGGCCATGGCAGCACAACAATGGGTTAGCTCCTCCCTATCCCTAATTGGACAGGAACAGAATTAAAATGGAGGTATAAATACCCCCTCCCACCATCACTCCCTCAGTCTTGTTAACAGCAATATCCCAGGGCGGGATCTTTGTGCTGCCATGGCCTATGACCAGGAAAGGAAAATTACGGTAAGTACTGATACATTTTTATCTTTCCTGGCCATATCCATGGCAGCCCAACAATGGGTAATACCCAAGCAATAACCAAGGGAAGGAATAAAGAAAAACTCAGACTCAGAAATTTT
This sequence comes from Pelobates fuscus, assembly GCF_036172605.1. Classification (NCBI taxonomy): domain Eukaryota; kingdom Metazoa; phylum Chordata; class Amphibia; order Anura; family Pelobatidae; genus Pelobates; species Pelobates fuscus. The sequence goes on along the minus strand of NC_086317.1, from coordinate 164,431,066 downwards.
GAGATGCTGGTGTATTAGAAAATCACACATGGAATCATAGATAAATCAACTTAAGAAGGATTGACTGCAGACAAAACAGACTTGCCAAAAAGGTCTAACTGGCTGGCTTTAACATCAATCTGGTAATGTTTTATGAATGTGTTTGGAGATGACCATGTGGCTGCTTTGCAGATGAGTTCTGGTGATAACTTGGCCGCTGCTGCCCAAGATGAGGAAAGGGATCTTGGAGAATGAGCCTTGAGTCCTTCAGGAATTTTCACATTCGATGCCTTGTAAGCCTGAATGATAGCGGCTACTATCCATCTACTGATGGCTATTTTAGAAGCTTGAAGCCCTCTTCTGGGACCGTTGGGGATAATGAATAGTCTTTGAGAGTTACGCCAGGCTGATGATTTCTGTAGATAGACAGACAGACATCTCACAAGATCTAATGGAGAAGGATTAGGATCTGCATCCTTATCAGGAGTCTCCGAATGAAGGGCTGGGAGAACTATCTCCTCGTTGATGTGAAAGGCTGAAATTACTTTAGGACGAAATTCAGGAACAGTCCTCAAAATAACTCTGTCCTTATGGAATACCGTAAAAGGTTCTTTGGCTGATAAGGCATGGAGTTCAGACACCCTTCTGCCTGAAGCTAAGGCCACCAATAGGACTGTCTTTATGGTGAGAAAGTGAGGAGAGATGGATTCTAGAGGTTAGAAAAGAGGATTGCTCAGAGCTTTTAACACCAGGGGAAGATCCGATGGTGGAGCGAAAGGCTTGATAGGAGGCTTTATTTTTAAAACTGCCGCCATAAATCTGATCAAATCTGTGTTCAAGGCCTATCTTTGATCTGTAAGGGCTGAAAGAGCCGAAATATGTACTTTCAGGGTATTGTAACTTAACCCCTTGTCAAGACCTGATTGCAGGAATTCCAGGATCTCTTTGATAGAGATAGACTGAATGTTCCTTTGATTAGATGTAGCCCAGGAGGAAAAAACATCCCAGATTCTGTAGTAAGCGGTAGATGTAGAACGTATCCTTGCTTGCAGTAGAGTCTCAATAACAGAATGAGAAAAACCTTTGCCTTTCAACCTTTCCCTTTCAATTTCCATGCCATCAGCTTGAGGGAGGCAGGGTCTGGGTGGAGAACAGGACCTTGATGTAGAAGCGAAGGAATCTTTGGAAGCTGCCAGGGGTCTGCACTGCAAAGGCTCAATAGAAGGGGAAACCATGGTCTGCGAGGCCAAAAGGGGGCTATGAGGATGATGGATACCGTCTCTTGTCCCAACCGTCTCAGAAGTGGAAAGATGAGGGGTGTAGAAGGGACTGCGTAACCTAGGTGAAATTGCCAATCGCTTGATAGAGCATCTCTTCCCATGGCCTGAGGATCGATGTTTTTTGAGAAGAAGTTTCTCACTTTCCTGTTCTTGTGTGTTGCCATTAGGTCTACTTGTGGCATGCCCCATACTTGTGTAATGTCCTCGAATACTTTGCTTGACAGACTCCATTCCCCTGGATCTAATTCCACTCTGCTCAGGAAATCCGCAATGGAATTCTGGATTCCTGGAAGATGAACTGCTGATATGCCTGCTAGATGTTTCTGCAAAAAGGACATCAGAGGTTTCATAATCAACATCATTTTATGACTCCTTGTTCCTCCTTGATGATTTATGTAGGCGACTACAGTGGCATTGTCTGATCTGATCTTGCCCCACTTGAAGCGTATGAGGGGAAGGAAAACTTCTAGAGCTCTTAGCACTGCTAAAAGTTCTAATAGGTTGGATGGAGTCTCTGTTGCTGGAAAAGTCAATTTTCCTTGGATAAACTGATCTTGCAGTTCCTCCCCATCCCCACTGGCTTGCATCCGTGGTAATAACCGTCCATGTGATGTTCCCCAATGGAAATCCTCTGAACAGGGATTTTTTCTGTAACCACCCTATCAGTGATTGATGGACCTGAGGAGGAATCTTGATAGGCTGTCGTGGATTTCTCGTTCTGAACTGGAGGATGAATTTCCTCATCCTCCATTGGGCCCATCTTGTCAGCCCGATGGTGGAGGACATTGAGCCTAACAGACTCATGTATTTCTCTGCTGAGGTCACATTGGATGCCAATATGTCTTTGACTTTGTTTATCAACTTTGTACCTCTTTCTGGAGACAGTTGCACTGTGCCTGCTAGCGTGTTGAATATGGCCCCCAAATATTTCATATTTTGAGCTGGCTGTAATTGGCTCTTCTTCTTGTTTATCTTCCAACCATGACGGTGTAGGAAACGTAGACAGATGTGCCCATGGGTCTGAAGGGTATCTTTGTCTTCTGACAAAATAAGGATGTCGTCTAGGTAATGGTAAATGGCTATGCCCTTTTTCCTGAGCTCTGCAATTAAGACAACCAAGACTTTGGAGAATGTTCTTGGAGCTGTGCTGAGACCGAATGGTAGGGCCCGGAATTGAAAATGCCCTTTTTCCACCGCGAACCGAAGGAACTTCTGATGTTCTGCTGCAATAGGGATGTGGAAATAGGCGTCTGCCAAGTCTATAGAAATCCTCCATTGGTGTGGAAAAACAACCTTTATGATGGATTGAATTGACTCCATTTTGAACTTTCGGATGAGTAGGTACTGGTTTAGACTGCTTAAGTCTAAAATTTCACAGAAGTTACATTGTGTTGTTTAAGTGTTCACTTTATTTTTTTGAGCAGTGTATATATATATATATTTAATATATTTATGTATACTATTATACTTAACTATATTAACTTTCAATTAATTGTACTTTACCATCTAGAATGATTAAAGGACCACTATAGTGCCAGGAAAAAAACTCGTTTTCCTGGCACTATAGTGCCCTACCTTCAGCGCAAACAGGCTGCGACTGCCCAATCAGAATTGGCAGTTGCCTACACATGCGCTGGCCAGGTATCCCACCACCGCGATGCCAGCCTCCTTCCCCTTCCCCGGCATCACGCCCTCCTCCGCCAGCGCCCCCTCAATCCCAGCTTGCAACCCAACGTTGAAGATATCCAGACCTATCAGATTCAAGTGGACCCCATCCTTCCGCATCAAATTTATATTGTCTCCTTCAAACTCGACATGCCTGACCACAATACCCCCAAGCCGTCGGACAAACCTAGCAATAGTCATGTTGAGCTTTCGCCTACTGCGCTGAGCCCTTTGGCATGAGGCAGGGGCTGCCAGCACGGCCTGGGAACCACCTCCGACCACACCACTGTAACTAGTAGTGGGATTCAAAAATTTTAGTAACCAGTTCCGACTTTTCAGATGCTCACATTGACCATATATATATATATATATATATATATATATATATATATATATATATATATATATATATACACCATAATGGGCAATAACACCCTGAGGGGGGCAAGAGAATGCTATTAATGCATTAAATGCATAAACCTTGTATATAAAGCTAATGTGCAGTAAATACAAAAATTAGGTATACCATGCCAATGAGCAATAATGACATAGATTTGATATATCATGCCAATTAAACGCATAAACTTGGGATATTATTCCAATCAGCAGTAAATGCATAAATCCTTACTATCATGCCAAAGAGCTTTCATACATTTTCTATATCAATTCAATGAGCCACATGTGCCTCCAAGAAGCCTGCTAGTACCATGTGCTCCCAAACAACCAGCCAGGTGGTGACAGTGTGTGTCGGGAGATAGTGACAGTGTAGAGGTGGTTATAATGTGGGAGAGTGACAGTGTGTCTGGGATGGTGACAGTGTGTGGGGAATGGTGACAGACAGTGTGTGTGGGAGATGGTGACAGAGAGTATGTGTGTGGGTGGTGACAGTGTGTGTGGATGGTGACAGGGTGTGGAGATGGTGACAGAAAATATTTGTGGGAGTGGTGATAGTGTGTGTCGAGGATGGTGACAGTGTAAAGGCGGTTATAGTGTGGGAGGGTGACATTGTGTAGATGATCGTGACAGATAGTGTGGGTGGAAGATGGTGACAGAGAGTGTGTGTGGTGGTGGTGACAGTGTGTGTGGATGGTGACAGGGTATGGGGTTGGTGACCATGAGTGTGTGGGAGATGGTGACAGACAGTGTGTGTGAGGGTGGTGACAGTGTGTGTGTTGATTGTGACAGGATGTGGAGTTGGTGACAGTGTGTGTGGATGGTGACAGGGTGTGGGGGAGTTGGTGACAGTGTGGGGGGGGTGGTGACAGTGTGTGGGGGAGTTGGTGACAGTGTGCGTGTGGGGATGGTGACAGTGTGTGGGTGAGATGGTGACAGTGTGTGGAGTGATGGTGACAGAAAGTGTGTGTGTGTGGGGGGATGGTGACAGACAGTGTTAGGGGATAGTGACAGACAGTGTATGTTAGGGGATAGTGACAATGTGTGGGGGAGAAGGTGTTAGAGAGTGTGTGTGGGGGGATTGTTACAGACAGTGTGTGGGTGGGGATGGTGATAGTGTCTGAGGTGAAAATGTGGTATGGTGACAGTATGTGGAGATGGTGACTGTGTGTTTGGGAATGGTGACAGACAGTGTGTGGGGGGATTGTGACAGACAGTGTGTGGGGGATGGTGACAGACAGTGTGTGTGGGGGGATGGTGACAGACAGTGTGTGTGGGGGGATGGTGACAGACAGTGTCTGTGGGGGGAATTGGGGACAGTGTGTGGGAAGGTGATAGTGTGTGTGGGAAACAGATAAAGTGGAATGTTGATAGTGTGTGGGTGGGTGCAGAGTAACTCCCTGCCTAGGAGTAATGAAAGTGAGACTCCAGAACCTACTGTCTCTGTAAATGAAAACATTTGGGAAGGCCAAACAAGCAGGGCACCCTCTCCTTACCCATCTACACCCAAGTCCACCTTACCAGCATCAATCAGACCAACACCACTCCACATTAGTTCCCCACCAGCCAAGCACTCCTCCAAAACCACCTCAGCTCTTCCCCAGCCCAGAGCTCAGATCTTCCCAAGCTGCCTTCCCTAGTTCCTAGTGGCCCCTGGAGACAACCACTTGGTGGAGAGGTCAGACTGCAAATAGAAAATCCTACCTTCATCCCCTGCTGCTGGGATCTCCAGGAACATTGGTGCTTCTCATGCAGTTAGTGTAATTCATATGATTATGAAATCCTGAGGAGGTGCACTTCACATAAAGAGCACAGTAACTCACATGAGTGAGTCCTCTGACAGCCAGTACCAGTGGCTGCCCAAATCTCTGACAGCAGGGTGCTGTCTGGCGTGTCCCCGGTCTCCTCTCCAACTAACACATGAGAGCTGCAGGCGGAGATATCACTCCCGCTCTCCACTCTCTCAGGAAACAGCGCACAGTTGCGGAAGCAGGTCTGTGTAGGAAGAGGGGGCTGGTTTTGTAAACTCTCGGCTATTTTAATGACCGGTTTGGGAACTTGTTAAATTTTCTAAACAGGTTCGCATGAACCGGTGCAAACCGGCTGAATCCCACAACTGACTAACGTTCTGAAACAAAGCCATATACCTGGCCACATCATCCTTTATGGAGTGAATCAAGTCAATTGTCCTCACCCGGCCCAGATCATTACCCCCTGCGTGAATAACCAATATAACAGACCCGGGAATGAACCTGCTGAGGAAACGGCACTCTGGATACACTGACTCCACGACAAACCCCGAATACCCCTTCACCGCACACAAGCTGTGTTGTAGGAAAACCCCAAGTTATGGCCATAAGGGCGCTCCTCTGCCCTCCTTGCCTCCCAGTAGATGTATGAATTCCCTAAGATACATACGTATCGGGGAGAAGAACCTAAAGAGAACAAATAAGGAACTAAATACCCAGCCCCCAAACCTGACTACCAATGCACTGTAACAGATGAGGCCGAATGTAGAAATTAAACCTACCAGACCTCCACCTACCCAACCTCTGCACCGAAGCCGCAGAATAACCCATAGAGCTAGCCTGAGTAGCCACCCCGATACGAAAGGAATGGGCTGAGTAACCAGTCGGAGTCCTCCACTAGTGACCAATGCCCCCCTCAACACCTTGGAGAACTGATACCGCATCAATGGAGACCTGTCCCGATGCACCAGCAGCGATCCTCCGTCGGAACTCCAAGAAGCGACGAAACAAATGCACCAGGCAAAACTCCCTGCCCGCTATACAAATCCGAACCCACGCACCCGCTCCCGATTGATCCGTCTTATATTTGCAGATTCGTAGATCCACAAACCCATCTGACCATCGAACGTCGGCCAACAGCAGTGGAGACTCCGCCCACCAGCTCACAGCCACCAATTCCCCTATCCGCAACTCCCCAAAGAAACAAAACGAAAATGCCACCCCAAACAATAAAGCCTCATATTCCAAACTGCACACACTCGCGCCGCAGCGTTGCCAACAATTCCCATAGCAACTGCACCAAGATTGGCCTCCGCCTGTCCAGAACCCTCCTACTGCGCCATCCCCTAAGCACTCTCTGAATACTAAACTCCCTGGTGAGGTCCCTCCAACCCTGAAATCGAACAAAAATGACAGTGCGAACAAAAATTACAGTGCGGCCAGAGCCTTCTCCTCCGCGGCACATGACCACCCCTCCTTTAGCAGACTATTTAAGAATAGAAGGGTTACCTTGAAGCTCCTTCAAAGTGGCACTCCAGATGCACGGGCAACAATCGGAACGCCGATTTGATGTCCGACTTCGCTAGCAAGGCCCCAGCCCCTGCCTCACAGACCCTGTCGAACGACGTGTAACGCACCCAGCTGAACTCCTTATATATCCTGTCATTAGCCGACTCACCTGCAGGATAAGACAAGTGATGAATTATGCGAACAAACCCAATGGCGATACTTGAAGATTATCAAATGGGGAGAAGTCAAACAGCCTCGCCATCCTCCCCAAGTGAACCTCTTTTTCCAGTTTAACCCGCAACATCCCTTCCCTACCCCGAACCGAGCACAAATCATGAGCAAAACGCGGCTCCAACGAATAAACAAAAGGAATCCAAAACCCCACCGAAAACCCGTCCTCCAACATCAACTCCTCCCACCGCCTATGGTACCACGCGAGTCACAGCGCCATCCTTACCACGCAAGTCGGAGTCCACGCCTTTGGATGCAGTCTCTGGAGCCCCCACTTTTGGAAGCCCCTGTTTTGCTTTTTTGAAGCTGCTCCCTGAAAGGGCGACGGGCAACTGGGGGTCATTAGGAGCTGCCGAACGCTGCCATCCTGCGTCCCAAAATCCAACCCTGGGCACACTGCCATCTTCTGCCTAAACCGCTTGTCATATCTGAACCAGTATTAACCCCCATATATTTTGTGAGCCCCCCCAAATAAGATCTAAATTGCCGAACAACGAAGGGGCCCTATCTGGGAAACACCGGGACAGAATATTAGCAAACATTAAAATCCCTGCAACCAGTTCCCAAACGTGCGTGGGAGCTCCTTGCTCTTCTCCCCTTCCCCTGGCTCACCCCTACGAGGCCTATCCATGGAGTCCTTATCTGGAGGATCCAGTGATAACAAATCTACATACTACCCCACTATAATTTTATTCACGCATCCCACTTGCCCAAGGGAGCCAACTCACATCCTGCGGTGCTGGGGCAGAATGCGCCCCGCAGAGCCACTTGCACAGACCCTGTCGCTGGCACACCTACCCCCCACTCCCACACCTTCCATGGCAACCTGACAACTAACGTCCTCAGCAAGCACAACACCTCATCCTGTGGTTCACTTGTCACACCCTGCCTGGCACCCAAGCACCTGCTCAGGCTGACTCACACTGCCAGGCATCCGGTCATCCAGCTGCTCCTCCCGCTCCTGCAGGCCTTCCTCCTGTCCAGAAACAGGGTCCTCCACCATCCACAGCTGACCCCACCACAGGCCTACATTCTCCGCCTCCACAGGCCGACACCGCTGCTCAGGCCGCCTCCACTTGCCTCTGACAGGCGACCGCTCATTCGGCCGCCATCTTCCTCCACCCCGGCATCCCATTCCAGACAAGCCTCCGGGCTTCCCGGCTCTCCAGTCCGCTGTGGCTTGTGATGACAGCACGCTCTCGAGCACGCCGTCCTGCTGCCGCCATCTTGGGCCAGCCGACCTTCACCCGCTCTAAACCGCAGCCACCTGCCAGCAGTCCGGACAATCACTGGAACACCTCCATGCACTGCTCCGGCTCCTCCTCCTTCACCTCGGCTCTGTCTTCCACTGCTCCGCCGCACCAGACCGGGGGAAATGCGTGTAGGAGGTCTGGATCGTCTGAACGTCCTACCGCAATCATGCATCTGGAATGCCTCCACCACAGCATCCCTGCCACTAGTTGCCTGCACTCCAGCCATCGCTTCCGCCAAGGTAGTCTGCAGCAGAGCAATCACTGAATCCCGAGACCCCGCAGCCGTAGCCGGAATTGCTGTACGTGAGTAATAGGAATTCGCTGTTCTTCTGTCTGTAACCCTATTTAGCCTTGTACCGCAGAGAACCCGAGATGGAAGTATTTCCCCAGGTAAGTAGCTAATTTAGCAGACATTAGGCTGTTAGAGTAGGACCTGTCAAAGATGGGGTACATTGATGTTGTGGCAGGATTATGTAATGTATAATCATATAATGTAACTAAGCCCCCATTATTTTTTGCCTATATTAGGTGTTTTTAATAAAACCAGCAAAAACTAGCATCAAAGTAGCTGTTTAGTAGATAAGGGAGTGCGCGGTCTGCTAATACTGCCACTAGACAAATAGTTTAGATTTTTTTTTAAATTCAGGCCTAGATTTGAGCTGTTCGTCAGTGTTTGACCCAACTGAAATCCAGACCAAATTCAGGCTTGTTTTCCAGGTGTCCAGATTTTACTGTCCATTTGGCCTCATACTGCACCAAATGATTTTCCCCAAAGTTGTAGGTATTCATCAGTTTCTTCTCTCTGCTCTTTCCTGTCGCCATCACATTCCTCCCACATTGAGAGGTATGAGATGGAGACAAGTGGGTGGCCTCTGAAGCCCCTGACATCCATAATATGCAGGCCTATCCTATCAAATCAGCAGGCCTGCACACCGAAGGGGTATGCCAACCTGGCATCAACCATTTCAAACTGACTAAACGTCCCCTAACATAGTGCCCACCATTCAGGGCAAGAGCATCTAGTGTTCACACTGTGCAACCTGGAGGCAGTTCCTTGGTGTCTCAGAATACAGAACACCAGGGAACCAAATCAAATTCCCGGGACACCTGTCCTGCTGAAATCGGACTATTGTGACGTCTGCCATAAAGAGCAGCTCGGTTGAAGTGAGCATTATTCATATAGGTTTTTTTTAGAGGATGGATAGAAAGCGTTATCCACCATACCCTTCCTGAATCATATATAGAACAAATGGTGAATGATGGAGAAATAGGGCAGGGAAAATAAATAAAATTAAAAAAAAACATGCACTGTTTACTGAATTTTTTAGCAATCAAATTCTATCTCACAAAATATGAATGAATGCATATTATTGCTATGTTATTGCTAAATAAAGTATGATAACAGTGTAAAATAAACAATAGATACAGTTGTGTCCGGAAATATTTGGACACTGACACAATTTTCATAATTTTGTCTCTGTAAGCCACCACAATTGATTTGAAATGAAACAAGATCTAATTGAAATGCAGACTTTCAGTTTTATTTCAAGGGGTTGAACAAATAAATTGTATTAAATGTTTAGGAATTGCAACCATTTTCATACACAGTCAAATTATAGGAATTGCAACCATTTTCATACACAGTCAAATTATGACAATCATAAATAAAATGTACATTTTTAATACTTTGTCGAGAATCCTTTGCAGGCAATGACTGCTTGAAGTGTGGAATGCATGGACATCACCAAACATTTGATTTTCACCTTTATGATGCATTTGCAGGCTGTTAGAGCAGCTGTCTTCAGTTGTTGTTTGTTTGTGCCTTAGAGTTTGTCTTCAGCCAGTGAAATCAGCAAGTGAAACTCTTCAGCATGTTCGATCAGGTTGAGATCAGGTGATTAACTTGGCCACTGCAGAATATTCCACTTCTTTGCCTTAAAAAACTCGTAGGTTGCTTTCGCAGTACGTTTTGGATCATTGTCCATCTGTAAAGTGAAGCACCGTCCAATCAACTTTGCTAACTTTGGCTGAATCTGAGCAGCAATATATCCCTATACACTTCAGAATTCACCCGGCTGCTTCTGTCTTCTGTCACATCTTTAATAAACACTAGTGACCCAATGCCATTGGAAGCCATGCATGCCAATGCCATCACACTTTTCCCACAGTGTTTTACAGATGATGTGCTATGCTTCGGATCATGAGCGCTTCCAAGCCTTCTCTATACTTTTTTCTTCCCATTATTCTGGTACAGGTTAATCTTAGTTTCATCTGTCCAAAGAATTCTGTTCTAGAACTGGGCTGGCTATTTTAGATTTTTTTGGCAAAGTCTAATATGGCCTTTCTACTCTTGAGGCTTATGAATTGTTTGCACTCATGAAGTCTTCTCCTTAGACTTGGATAATAATATGCCTACCTCCTGGAGAGTGTTCTTTAATTGGCTGGATGTTGGGAAGGGCTTTTTCTTTGCCATGGAAAATAACCTACTATCATCCACCACTGTTGTTTTCCAGGGACGTCCAGGCCTTTTTGTGTTGCAGAGCTCATCAGTATGTTCTTTTTTTCTCAGAATGTACCAAACCGATTTGGTATCTCATAATGTCCCTGCTATCTCTATGATGTTTCTAATGCAGCATAAGGATAACCTATTTCACTTGCATTGATAGTATCTTTGTCTGCATGTTGTTGGTTCACAGCAACAGCTTACAAATGCGAATGCCACACCCGGAATCAACTCCAGACCTTTTACCTGCTTAATTGATTAATACATAATGAAGGAATAATCCACACCTGTCCAGGAAACTGCTTTTGAGTCAATTGTCCAATTACTTTTGGTCTCTTGAAAAAGAGGGAATAAAAATATAGAGTCACAGCGTGTTACCCAAATAGATACCAAAACACTCAAAACACCCGTGTGGTAACCTCTCTATCCACACCAAAATCACAAAATAATATACATACAATGGGTGGAATAGTTCGGTTCAGGGTAAAAGACGATGGTATGGAAACAAATGGAATAACTGTGGAGATAAAAATAGTGTACAAGCACCTAGTGCAATATCATACAGTACAAGTAAAAACAACGTAAACTGAGTTCTTTAGTACTCACAAGGAGGGAGCCAATTGGAAATGGCTCAATCCAGATGCCTGTGGGATAGTTAGAAGGGATCCCACTCCCTTCCAAAGTGCAAATAGTGCTTCACCGGTTTCAAGGAGAAATGTCCACACCAACAAAATGTTAGGGACTAAATCCTTTTAATGAAGATGAATAAAATGCAGGTAATAATGTATAATACAAACAAAAAAGCAAACTCAATAAAATCCACTAAGATTGTGGTAAAATATAAAAGTCCTCTGTGGGGGTAAAAAAAACTTGCAAAACGCGTTTCGCGTTTTTGAGGAAGCCCAGGACTTGGGCGAAACGCGTTTTGCAAGTTTTTTTTACCCCCACAGAGGACTTTTATATTTTACCACAATCTTAGTGGATTTTATTGAGTTTGCTTTTTTGTTTGTATTATACATTATTACCTGCATTTTATTCATCTTCATTAAAAGGATTTAGTCCCTAACATTTTGTTGGTGTGGACATTTCTCCTTGAAACCGGTGAAGCACTATTTGCACTTTGGAAGGGAGTGGGATCCCTTCTAACTATCCCACAGGCATCTGGATTGAGCCATTTCCAATTGGCTCCCTCCTTGTGAGTACTAAAGAACTCAGTTTACGTTGTTTTTACTTGTACTGTATGATATTGCACTAGGTGCTTGTACACTATTTTCATCTCCACAGTTATTCCATTTGTTTCCATACCATCGTCTTTTACCCTGAACCGAACTATTCCACCCATTGTATGTATATTATCTTGAAAAAGAGGGGGCTACATATTAACCCCTTAAGGACACATGACATGTGTGACATGTCATGATTCCCTTTTATTCCAGAAGTTTGGTCCTTAAGGGGTTAAAGAGCTGTCATTCCTAAACCCTTCCTCCGATTTGGTTATAAACACCCTTAAATTAAAGCTTAGAGACTGCACTTTAAGTGCATATTAATTATGTAACTGTAATTTGAATTTATTTTGGTAAACAGCCCAAATAACAAAACTTAAGTCAGTGTCAAAATATTTCCAGACCTAATTGCACATTAAAGAAGTATGATGTTAGTTATGCATCATTAAAAAAATTATATTGTAATTTTCATCACAAACCTATCTTTAATTGTGATAATTTGTAATGTCAGAAATGTTGTGCGATACAAAAGAGAATACATTCTTACTGATGTAAGTTAGACAAATCACTAGAAATAAATGAAAAATGGAAACACTGTGTGGTTGCTACAAAAATCCCAAACTGACAAAGACTTTAAAAAAGGTTTTTATGCTACACAATTTATAAGGAAACATAGTACCCTGTCACATCCTTTCACATCATTTAATATTTTATATAGTTTGCTGGGACTGCCTCCACAGTCCAGTAACTAGGAAATTCTCCATCCTTGGCAGGATTCGTTAAATATGTCCAAATTACCCAACCCCCCAAATAAAATGTTTTAAAAATGTGTAGGACTAGACAGCCTGAGCTAATTTCAACATGTCACTTTAGGAAAATGTAGCATAGCTTTACATCATAAAAGCACTTGCAGCAGAAAACATTATATATATTATTAAAAATATATATGTAATTGTATACCGACAACATTTTTTTTTATCTATCCCCACTATACGTTACATAGTTACATAGCTGAAAAGAGACTTGCGTCCATCAAGTTCAGCCTTCCTCACATATGTTTTTTGCTGTTGATCCAAAAGAAGGCAAAAAAAAAAAACAGTTTGAAGCACTTCCAATTTTGCAACAAGCTAGGAAAAAAAATTCCTTCTTGACCCCAGAATGGCAGTCAGATTTATCCTTGGATCAAGCAGTTATTACCCTACATTGAAAGATTATATCCTTGAATATTCTGTTTTTGCAAGTATGCATCTAGTAGCTGTTTGAACATCTGTATGGACTCTGATAAACCACTTCTTCAGGCAGAGAATCCACATCCTGATTGTTCTTACAGAAAGAAGATTTGCCTTAGACGAAATCTTCTTTCTTCTAGTCTAAACGCATGTCCTATGTAAAGTCCGGTTTGTGAATAGATTTCCAAACAATGGTTTGTATTGGCCTTGAATATATTTGTATAATGTTATCATATCCCCTCTCAGGCGATGTTTTTCTACACTAAATAGGTTTACATTTGTTAACCTTTCTTCATAGCTGATATGTTCCATTCCTTTTATTACTTTTGTAGCCCGCCTCTGCACTTTTTCTAGTGCCATAATACCCTTCTTTAGAACAGGTGCCCAAAATTGCACAGCATATTCAATGTGTGATCTTACCAGTGATTTATAAAGAGGCAAAATTATATTCCCGAGAATGAATGCCCTTTTTCATGCATGACAATACCCTACTGGCCTTGGCCACTGCTGATTGACATTGCACATTGTTGCATAGTTTGTTGTCTATAACAATTCCCAAGTCTTTTTCGTGTGTTGTTATCCCTAATTTGCTTCCATTAAGGGTATATGTTGCTTGTGTATTCTTTACACCGAAGTGCATAACTTTGCATTTTTCAACATTAAATTTCATCTGCCATTTGAGTGCCCAGTCCTCCAGTCTATCTAAATCCCTCTGCAGCAAAGTAATATCTTGCTCACATTGTATTATTTTACAAAGTTTTGTGTCATCTGCAAACACTGAAACATGACTTTCAATGCTGTCTTCAAGATCATTTATAAACATATTAAATAGAAGGGGTCCCAGAACAGACCCCTGAGGGACACCACTTGCCACCTCTGTCCAGCTTGAAAATTTACCATTAACGACAACTCTTTGTACTCTGTTTTTAAGCCAATGTTCTACCCAAGACAGGGCCGTCTATAATATGAATAGGACCCTGGGCAAAGAATTTTGTTGGGCCTCCTCGGCCCTGCGACCCTCTCAATCCACCAACCCCCCAATTATGCCCAACCCCCAATCACACTGACATATTGACACATACACACACACAGACAGACATATTAAAACATTCACAGATACATACTGACACACACATACACTGACACACAAATATATACTGGCAGACATATTGACACACATTCAGACATACTGACACACACACACAGACACACATACATACACACAGACACACACTGACAGATATACTGACACACATACAGACACATACACTGACAGACATGCTGATACACACAGGCATACTGACAGACACACTGACACACACAGGCATACTGACATACACACAGACATACTGACACACACAGACAGACATACTAACACACACACATACACAGACACATACACGGACAGAAATACTGACACACTCACACAGACATACTGACACACACACAGACAGAAATACTGACACACACACACACAGACATACTGACACACACACAAACATACTGACACACACAGACAGAAATGCTGACACACACACACACAGACATACTAACACACACACTGACAGAAGTATTGACACACACACAGACATGCTGACACACACAGGCATACTGACACACACAGGCATACTGACACACACACACAGACAGACATACTGACACACACACTGACAGACATACTGACACACACACATTGACAGACATACTGACACACACACAGACAGAAATACTGACACACACACACAGACATACTGACACACACACACAGACATACTGACACACACAGGCATACTGATATACACACACAGATACACTGAAACACAGACAGACATACACACACAAACATACTGACATACATTTAGCCACCCTCCAACCACCCTTACCTTTTCTGGAGGGTGGTTTCCCTGGGGTCCAGTGGCAGGCTGAGGCAGTTGGGAGTTCTCCTCTGAAACTCCCCTCCTCCCTGCCTTTCTCCTCCTGTGCGGCTCTGACAGGGCTGCCATCAGAAATTTTGGGGCCCCTGACAAAGCACAAGGTCTGGGCCCCCCCCCCGACCCCTCCCTCCCGGGCCCGCCCACGCCCTACCTAGTCCGCTGACAATGATGCGGGACTGAATGTGGTGTGTATAGTGTAAGTGAATTAGAATGTGTGTAATGGATGTAGTGTTTGTGTGTATTAGATACTGTTTGTGCAGTGAATGCAGAGTGTGTTAGTGTAGCAGATGCAGTGTGTATAGTGAATGCAGAGTGTGTTTGAGTAGTGGATGTAGTGTGTGTACAGTGATGTAGTGTGTGTTTGTGTAGTGGATGTAGTGTTTGTATGTACTAGATGAAATGTGTTTAGTGGATGCAGTGTCTGTAGTTGATGTAGTGTGTGTATTAGACGCAGTGTCTGTGTATAGTGAATGCAGAGTGTTTCAATTTGTGGTGGATGTAGTGTGTGTACTGTGAATACAGGATGTTTGTGTAGTGGATGCTGTGTGTACAGTTAATGCAGAGTGTGTGTCGTATAGTGAATCCAGAGTGTGTGCATAGTTTAGTGAATGCAGAGTGTGTGCATAGTTTAGTGAATGCAGAGTGTGTGTTAGTGTGTAATGAATGCAGAGTGTGTGTTAGTGTGTAGTGAATGCAGAGTGTGTCAGTGTAATGAATGTAGTGTGTGTGTTAGTGCAGCGAATGCAGAGTGTTTGTAAATGTGTAGTGAATGCAGAGTGTGTGTTAATGTGTAGTGAATGCAGAGGGTGTGTTAGTGTGTAGCGGATGCAGAGTGTGTGTTAGTGTAGTGAATGCAGAGTGTTAATGTGTAGTGAATGCAGAGAGTGTTTGAGTAGTGGATGTAGTGTGTGTACAGTGATGTAGTGTGTGTTTGTGTAGTGGATGTAGTGAATGCAGAATGTTTCAATTTGTGGTGGATGTAGTGTGTGTACTGTGAATACAGGATGTTTGTGTAGTGGATGCTGTGTGTACAGGTGATGCAGAGTGTATGTTAGTGTAGTGAATGCAGAGTGTGTGTCAGTATAGTGAATCCAGAGTGTGTGCATAGTTTAGTGAATGCAGAGTGTGTGTTAGTGTGTAATAAATGCAGAGTGTGTGTTAGGGTGTAGTGAATGCAGAGTGTGTCAGTGTAATGAATGTAGTGTGTGTGTAAATTTGTAGTGAATGCAGAGTGTGTGTTAATGTGTAGTGAATGCAGAGAGTGTCTTAGTGTAGTGAATGCAGAGAGTGTGTTAGTGTAGTGAATGCAGAGAGTGTGTTAGTGTAGTGAATGCAGAGAGTGTGTTAATGTGTAGTGAATGCAGAGAGTGTGTTAATGTGTAGTGAATGCAGAGAGTGTGTTAATGTGTAGTGAATGCAGAGAGTATCTTAGTGTAGTGAATGCAGAGAGTGTGTTAGTGTAGTGAATGCAGAGAGTGTGTTAATGTGTAGTGAATGCAGTGAGTGTGTTAAATGTGTAGTGAATGCAGAGAGTGTGTTAATGTGTAGTGAATGCAGAGAGTGTGTTAGTGTGTAGCGGATGCAGAGAGTGTGTTAGTGTAGTGAATGCAGAGAGTGTGTTAGTGTGTAGCGGATGCACAGTGTGTGTTAGTGTAGTGAATGCAGAGTGTGTTAGTGTGTAGCGGATGCACAGTGTGTGTTAGTGTAGTGAATGCAGAGTGTGTTAGTGTGTAGCGGATGCAGAGTGTGTGTTAGTGTAGTGAATGCAGAGTGTGGTAATGTGTAGCGAATGCAGAGTGTGTGTCAGTATAGTGGATGCAGTGAGTGTGTTAGTGTGTAGTGTATGCAGAGTGCATGTTGTATTAGTGAATGCAGTGTGTGTATTGTATTAGTGTATGCACTGTGTGTGTTAGTGTATGCAGTGTGTGTTGTATTAGTGTATGCAGTGTGTGTGTTTGTGTATGCAGTGTGTGTTGTGTCAGTGTATGCAGAGTGTGTTGTGTTAGTGTATGCAGTGTGTGTTGTGTTAGTGTATGCAGTGTGTTGTGTCAGTGTATGCAGAGTGTGTGTTGTGTCAGTGTATGCAGTGTGTGTGTGTGTTGTGTTAGTGTATGCGGTGTGTGTGTTGTGTTAGTGTATGCGGTGTGTGTGTTGTGTCAGTGTATGCGGTGTGTGTGTTGTGTTAGTGTATGTGGTGTGTGTGTTGTGTCAGTGTATGCAGAGTGTGTGTTGTGTTAGTGTATGCGGTGAGTGTGTTGTGTCAATGTATGCAAAGTGTGGGTTGTGTAAGTGTATGCAGTGTGTGTTGTGTCAGTGCATGCAGAGTGTGTTGTGTCAGTGTATGCAGAGTGTGTGTTGTGTTAGTGTATGCAGTGTGTGTTGTGTTGGTATATGCAGTGTGTGTGTTGTGTCAGTGTATGTAGTGTGTGTTGTTAGTGTATGTAGTGTGTGTTGTTAGTGTATGTAGTGTGTGTGTGTGTTGTGTCAGTGTATGCAGTGTGTGTGTGTGTGTGTTGTGTCAGTGTATGTAGTGTGTGTGTTGTGTCAGTGTATGCAGTGTGTGTTTTGTCAGTGTATGTAGTGTGTGTGTTGTGTCAGTGTATGCAGTGTGTGTTGTGTCAGTGTATGTAGTGTGTGTGTGTGTGTTGTGTCAGTGTATGTAGTGTGTGTGTGTGTGTTGTGTCAGTGTATGTAGTGTGTGTGTGTAAATTTGCAATGAGGAGGGGGAGGGGGGGTCATTTTAACATTATTTAAAAAAAAAAAAAATAATTAAATTGTTTCTCCCCCTCCCTGCTTACCTGTGTCTAGGGAGGGGGGAGATTCCATCCCCGGTGGTCCGGTGGCATGGTGGGGCCCCCCGACTCCCTGTTACCGCAGAGGGGGCCCAGGCCTCCAGCTTCTCCTCTTCTCTCCTCCAATAACTCTCGCGAGACCCGCGGAGCGTTGCCATGGCAACTGGGTCTCGCGAGAGTTATTAGCAGGGAGGAGAAGAGAAGAGGCTGGAGGCCTGGGCCCCCTCTGCGGTAACAGGGAGCCGGGGGCCCGCGGCTGCACACATAGATCGCGATATTCGCGATCTATGTGTGCAGAGAGGGAAAGTGGGGCCCAGGACTGCCAGAGCAGTCCGGGCCCCCCAGGGCCGCCGGGCCCGTGACAACTGTCACGGTTGTCACCCCCTGATGGCGGCCCTGGGCTCTGATCTCCGGTGGGAGGAAGTGACGCGCGGCACTCACTTCCTCCCAGCCGGCTGACGAACAGGAAGGGGCCCGGTCACGCTCTTTAAGCGTAACAGCGCCCGACCGGGCCCCTGCTGACACATGCCCACCGGGTGGCCCTTAGTGCATGGGCCACCCGGGGGCCCTCTTTAGCATGCGGGATGGTGCGGCTCTGTGCAGCCGCACCACCGGGTCCAAGGGGGGCTGCCCAAATCGCGGGGCCCACGGAGCAGCTGCTCTGGGCCCCCCAGGAGCAACTGGGCCCGGGGCAGCTGCCCCGTTTGCCCCGCGCTAAAGGCGGCCCTGACCCAAGAACAAGCATTTTCATCTAGACCGATTTCCTTGAGTTTGAACACTGATCTTCTGTGTGGAATTGGTTCAAATGCCTCGGCAAAATCCAAATAGATCACATCCACTGCAACACCCTGATCTATCCTTCTACTTACTTCTTTGTAGAATGCAAACATTCCAGTCTTGGCCACATAGGGAACATCTGTGCCGGGTAACTCGCCTTAAGTGTTTTTTTACCAAGTTGAAGCATTCTATGTGTTCTCCCTTTGCATGACAAAGTTTGGATAAATGTACATGGATTACGGAATGCAGATGAGAACAATCCCCTGACCCCAAAGAACAGTCCTGTATCACCCTATTTTTTGTATTTTAGTAAGGGAGCAGCTAGTTTAATGATTCTTGAAAGTATAGAAAGATGGCTGCCTTTTTACATTTTTGTTCTGTTTTACCTCCCAAATTTATTGTGTGTTAACAATTTTGTATGGGAGTCTACATATATATCTTTCTATTTTTGATTTCCCACTAGTGGATATGATACCACAAAAAGAATTTGCAATGGCTGCCAGAAGGGACTGTCAATGGAATTGCATTTTGTTGTCTTCCGCAATAGACCACATTGGATCTTTTGCACAGTTCCCACCTCTATGTAAGTGTTAACAAAATATCAAACTTCACACAGGGTTATTTACTAAATAAAGAGTTTATGATTCAAATCCAAAAGGCAAAACTGAGACAAAATATCACTAATAAAGCTGTGGCTAAGTCTAAGTCGGTGAATTTTTAAGGACTACTTTTGCCCAATTTTATGGTTTTAAATGAACACTTCAAGCAGCATAACCACTGTACATTTCTGTTGGGGTTATGGCACCTTTTTCCCTACATTGTAAGCAGTCAATGTAGTCTTATCTGAGTTTAGTGAATTACCCTGACAATGTCAAAATCAACATACAAAAGCGTTATTAGATAGAAGTAATATAATAAGGCATTTCAATATAGCGGATTTGCCAGTGTCAGCAGACATGATTTTTTTTTTGTTTGAACAGTAAATGAGCATTATTCTTTTTTAAAACATTCATAACATCAAAGACGTTCTCATGCCCTTGATACAAATGAACACCAGACACCTTAATAAAGATTTTCTTAATAATGTAAAATTATCATCAATTCCATAGAGACTTTAATTTCAACTAACTAAGTAAAATAATCCAAATGCTACCTCCAGTCAGATAAACTCTCTGCCAGGAGATAGAAAAGAGGGTTACAGGGGTAGTGAAGGGCATAACCCTTAGACATAAAACAACTCCAAAAAATAAAAATAAAAATAATTTTTTTGGGAGTTAACTAAGTAAAATAGTATTAAATATTTTGTCTGGTAATTTATATTTTGAACTCTCTCGCTCTTCAGTCTGCTAAGTTTCCTTGTATCCCAAATTTGTTTTTGTTGTTCTTCCCACCACCCTAACCATTGTCCCCAATTATATTGTATTTTTTACATGGAGCATTTAGATTTTATAAAATGTTTCTTTAACTCCATTGTCCTTAATTTATTTATTTAATGGTCACAATCACATTTGGAATTCGTACTCTCTGCCTGGAGCTGGCAGTTGTCCTATGTCACTCTTTTTGACACGGACTCTTCCTCAATCCATTCTTTGATCCTTTCTGCTCATTTCCTACACTTCTCCTCTTATACCTCTTTTCTATTTTTGTTTACATTTTCTTCCATTCTCCCACAATTCTGTCCCCTGTCTCTCCCTTATTCATTCCTTTTTATCCTTGTTTGAACATCCAGTACATATGTTCCAGTTTTATGCCTCCTTTGTCCTCTAATTTGTAGTCTTTTTTCCAACTGGCCCTCCCAAGCAGGACTGAAATGTCAAGTCCTATACTGTTAGCCATGACTTAAAAGTTTTTATCCACTTCAAGCCTGGATGGTCCATGATCCACTCACCAGGAGTAAATTTCTACTCGACAAAGCTGAATTTTCACTTACAAATGTCTATTGGCAGTCCTGCCCCCATCATTCTAGATTCCCTGTTACATGCTGTGATAAAACTATATACTGTATTCCCCAAGTTACTTTCCCTGTGTTCGGTAGATAAATCTACTAAACAACGACCACCCCACTGGCTCATTAACTTCAAAGAAACCACAGACTTAAGTGCTCTCCCCATCTTGTCGCATGAAAGCAGGCAGCAGGACTTGGTCGTCAAGTGTCTGGAAGTCGGACACTCAACCTCGCAAATTTCGGCCAAACTTCACAAACGCCTGCTTCTTTCCACGACAAGCCAGGAGAGTGCTGTTTGGTAGGTTTATTCGCACAAACAAGGCGAACAAACACTACCTATGAGCCAGGGGAACCGTTCATCTTTTTGTTCGTTTTGGAACTCCCGAAATTGACCGACTGCTACCACTGAATCTCTGGAACTGATTTGGGCAGACGCTTCATGTGCGGTCCGTCCAAATTTTTACCCGGGGGCTATTTGGCTGTATTCGTGGGATCTGAGTGCTATTTGGACAACGTGGGCGCTCAGATCCAGGCTATCCGGGGTATAATCTATGTGGGAGTTCCTCTGTGTTTTATATGTATTTTTAATATTTAATGTTTCATGCTTAGTCACTCTGACGAGCATATGAAATACTAGGTGTTCGTTACACATGCAATTCTACAGAACCACTATGCCTCTTCTGCCCACCCTTTTGACATAATCCTTCTTCCTCATTTTTATGGTTTCTCTCTACTGTCTCCTTGGTTCTCTCTCCTTCACTTGTCCCCTGATTTGCCCATTCTTGCCAGGGCTGGATTGGGGCAAAATATTAATATGTACTCTCCTACCTGACCCTCTATTTTTGAGAGGTGAACATTGCAGTATAAAGACAAAAAGCAGGATGAATCCCAACATCCAGAAATGAGAGTTGGCAACATTTATTTTGCGTTGTTTATTACAAATATTAACCATTTAGTAACCACCCTTAACAACTTGTTGAGATTGTCCCAGCACCCTCCAGTTGCTTACCTCCCCACCTTTGAGGGCAGATGTGCCTGTGGGCACTGGAGCTTGACTTTGATGTTTGCTCACAGAATCCTGCTACATGCTCTGTTCAATGGTTCCTCATGTCTGCCTGAATGGTACATAGCACAGAACACCATGCCTTGACCAGTTCAGGCAGGCACATGGCAGCAGCATGACGAAATGTGTACAACAGGATCGTGTGAGCACATACAAGCCCAGCTTGTTGCGGCCAAGTATTTTGTTAGAGGGTTAGGGGGGACAAAATGCATTTCAACAGTGTACAAAATTGTGGGGTTCTGCTTACATCTATAAATATAACTTAATATAGAGGGCCTAATGAGATTTAATGCTTTAGAATTGTGGCCATCGGCAAGCCTGGGTACACTTATGCTCTGGCCATATTGCTGAAGTATCATTTTGTTTGAGGAGCAGATATGACGTAAATAAAGGTTGAATGTGTGCCATATACAACACAACCAACTCGGCCCATAGAAATTTGCCTGGCATATACTCACCCTTAACTGTCTCCCAAATCTTTGTTGTTGCATTTCTGTTGTGCTCCTAAATATCACATGATGTTTGACATTCACTCTTCCTCTCCTCTTACATACTAATGTAGGTTAAAAAACAGCCTAAAGTCCATCACGTTTAACAATTAAAAAGGGGTCCCACAGAATTGTATGTAACAGAGAATCTTGAATGATTGGGAGCAGGACTCTAGACACACGTGAGTGAAAATTCATCTTTTATGAGTAGAAATTTACTACTGGTGAGTGTACCATGAACCCTCAAGGCTTGCAGTTTAAGTCCTGACTAATCAGGGGCATCTTTAATGCAGGGCAACCGTGGGCCCCACTTCCTATAATTTTTTTTCCCACCATGGGCCTGCCAGTGCAACACACTAAGGAGTCCCACCGGGTGGCCCATGCACTTAGGGCCACCCGTTGGGCATGTGTCAGCAGGACCCCAGTCAGCTGCTGTGGCCCTTTAACGCCACGACCGGGTCCCGTTGCTTTTCGGCAGAATGGGAGGAAGTAACAGCCACAAGTCACTTCCTCCCAGAGACCGGAGCCGCACTTTAAGGCAGGAGCAGGGAGTGAGGAGTGAGCTGTTTTGGAGTAGGAGCCAGACTCATACTCCAAACAGCCTCAGGCACCACACTAGGCTCCAGAGATGCCACCCTCCACAAGGTAAGAAACTAAAGGGTTGTAAATTTGTGTCAGTATGTCTATGTAAGTTTGTGTATGTGTCAATATGTCTATGTAAGTGTGTGTGTGCCAATATGTCTATGTAAGTATGTGTGTCAGGGTGTGTATCAGTATGTCTGTCAACATGTGTGTCTGTCAGTATGTCTTTTAGGGTATGTGTCAATATGTCTGTCAGTGTGTGTGTCAGTAGGGCTGTCAGTGCATGAGTGCATGTGTCTGTATGTCAGTATGTCTGTCTGTGTGTGTCAGTATATCTATTAGTGTATGTGTTGCATGTTTGTGATTATGTCTGTCAGTGTGTGTTTATGTGTATGTCATTATGTCTATCAAGGTGTGTGTCAGTATGTCTGTCAGTGTGTGTGTCTGTCAGCATGTCTGTTAGTGTATGTGTCAGTATGTCTGTCACTGTATATATCTGTGTGTGTAAGGACATCTGTTTATGTGTCTGTATGACAGTATACCGGTCTGTGTATGTGTCAGTATATCTATCAGTGCATGTGTCTGTGTGTCAGTATGTCTGTCAGTGTATGTGTTTGTCAGTGTATGTGTCTGTGTGTGTTTCAGTTTGTGTTTGTTTGTGTGTATGTCAGTATGTGTCAGTGTATATGTCTGTGCATGTGTTTGTACGTCTGTCAGTGTATGTGTCTCTGTGTGTCATTATGTCTGCCAGTATGTGTGTGTGTGTGTATGGATATGTGTGTGTGTCTGTATGTTGTCATTGTGTGTATCTATGCATCTGTATGTTGTCAGTATGTGTATCTGTGTATGTATTTGCATGCGTGTCATATTGTGTATCTGTTTGTCCGTATGTGTATTGGTGTGTCTGTATTTGTGTCAGTCTGTGTGTCTGTATCTGCATGTGTGTCAGTCTGTGTTTATGTGTCTGTATTTCTGCATGTGTGTCAATGTGTGTGTATCTCTGTGAGTGTGTGGCAGTGAATGTGTAAATGTGCATACATTTCAATATTCAAACGCCAACACTACACACAAATACACCCCTGCATTCAACATTCATATAAACACACTTACGCATTGAAACGTTAACACTACATTAAACACACGTATGCGTTTTACACCAAAATTAAATATAAATACACCCCTTCATTCGAAAACCAAAACTACAAATAAAGGGGGGCGGGGCCTGACTGTCATGGAGGGAAGACGTGCCTAACTTGAGCTCCGCACTAATCCTGGAAAAATGGTTGAAAGGGCACCCCTGTCCCGCTACAAACCACACCACAGGACCCCAAGCAACTTACCAGTCCTCTACCCTTACAGGAAACCGGTGATGCGGCCTGTGAGCGGACTACAGACGGCAGAATGCACCCGTGAGGACATGTGGCCTGGTGGGCACCGGGCGGGAGAGGCGGCCGATCTCCCAGCCTGGAACCAACCGGAGACCAACTGCCACGAGCGGACACCCCGACACCCCCCCCCCTTTGGTCCGGAGGGGGTAATCCCGGCCCACCCATGAGGGTCCCCTCCAACACGAGAGAAACAACCGAGACATGGGCTGGAGAGGTGAGCGGCCAACCTAAATTGGCGGAGACCACGTGGCGACCAGCAGACAGCCATGCGACACCACTAAGCGCCCTGTCCAGCATTGACAGGATTTTTCTAAACTTCTGGCTCAAGCTCGAACTCAGGCTGCAACAAAGCGCCCCACGACCACTCACTGTACGCCGTCCGCCTCGACAAATGCCACGCGGCCCTCAGCGCCAGCTTGCAGCTCAGACGGGGCCTACAACCACTCAACGGCGAAGTAAGCACGCTCCCCTCTTGCGCAAAGCGGCGAGCAGGAGGAAACCGCAGAAAACGATCCCCAACCTCAAGCAAACACCCACCTCTTCACAGGAGATTCAATCCAGGCCCAGGGGCGCGAACAACCGACCCCAACTACACTTGCTCACCCACCGCACCACAACGAAGCTGAGAGCATCAAAGGGGTGTTCCCCAAAGCACAAAGCGCACCTACGGAGGGAGAAACCTCAAGTCCCAGCAAACACCAAACCGCATCGACATACCGGTATCCGAGATACACGCAGCCTGCCAAGCTTGAACCGGGTTCCCAATGAAGCCTGGAGCATACAGAGTGTCAAGTTATGGATCACTGGGACATTCAACAGCCAAGGAGGATGGAAGACGAAACTGGGGATAGGGTGAACTTTTCTGTATTTCAGTCACTGCTTTATTTTATGCATTTATTTTGTCTAACTGACATGCATCAAACCCTACCTGAACTGCTGACACTATGCTCTTACTTCTCATCTCATGTTCAGCCTACCTCCAATTCAGTGTTTTTCATTTTCACAATCCCATCACCCGTAGCCAAAATTGAGGACCGCATATTAAGCTAAGATGATTCTTTGTTCTCCATATTTGTCCAGACATAGCAATCTTACATTAAGCGATGCAACTAACATGTAGACATCGTAGAAACATTGTTTTACCTTGTTTAACCTATTTTCTTGCATATGCCAGCCTATAGTTTGTTAATACTTAGACAGCTGTACCTGACAGGCATCTTACTATACATAAAATCAAACTGGTATAATCTGTGTATCATGCTAACTACTTACATATTAAGTTGTTATTTACATTTACATTTACTTTTCTCAACTCATAACCATCTATAGTCACAACTAGCCTTCATGTCATAATATATAAAAATGTGCATTGTATTTCCATGCCATGCCTCTGTTTACCGATGTTAACTGTTAAATAGCGAGCACATGCTGTTGGGGCATGTCAAACGCACTTGTAACCGTTTTTTCTCTATGCACTCAAAAATAAAGAATAAAAAAAAAAAAAAACTACAAATAAATGCATGCATACATTCAAATGCCAACACCACATACAAACACACCCCTACATTTATACAAACATACTCCATTAAAAAAAATGCTTACATTTAAACAATGCAAGCATGGGAAAATGGTAGAGCCATAGCTGTCAAAGCATTGTTGGAGTTGCATGATAGATACTTTCTACTTTAGTGTTTCCACTGTGTTGGGGTGGATGGCATGATTGCATGCCAGGGAGTGGGAGATGGCAGAGTCCAGGGTGCCCAAGCAAATGGTTGCCCAGGGTCCAGTGGGTGCGTGTTATACCCCGATATCCCATAATTACTTACCTGTCTTGAAGCGTGGGCCGGTTTTCAGCGTGCACCACGGTACTGGAACTTCAATTTCAGGTTCCGGTTTCCGGCGGGACTGAAAGGAAACCGGAACCTGAAATTGAAGTTCCTGTACCGCGGTGCGCGCTGTGAAGCCGGCCCACGCTTCAAGACAGGTAAGTAATTCTGGGACAAGGGAAAGGGCACTAGGGGACACTATGGGAGGGGGGGAACACAATGGGAGGAGGGGGAGAATACTATGGGGGGGGGAGAATACTATGGGAGGGGGAGAATACTATGGGAGGGGGAGAATACTATGGGAGGGGGGAGAATACTATGGGGGGGAGAATACTATGGGAGGGGGGGGAGAATACTATGGGAGGAGGGGAGAATACTATGGGGAGGGGAGAATACTATGGGGGGAGAATACTATGGAAAGGGGGGGACACTATGGGATGAGGGGGGACACTATGGGATGAGGGGGGAACACTATGGGAGGGGGTGGAGAATACTATGGGAGGGGGGGAGAATACTATGGGAGGGGAGGGAGAATACTATGGAAAGGGGGGGACACTATGGGATGAGGGGGGGCACTATGGGAGGGGGTGGAGAATACTATGGGAGGGGGGAGAATACTATGGGAGGGGGAGAATACTATGGGAGGGGGGAGAATACTATGGGGGGGGAGAATACTATGGGAGGGGGGGGAGAATACTATGGGAGGAGGGGAGAATACTATGGGGAGGGGAGAATACTATGGGGGGAGAATACTATGGAAAGGGGGGGACACTATGGGATGAGGGGGGACACTATGGGATGAGGGGGGAACACTATGGGAGGGGGTGGAGAATACTATGGGAGGGGGGGAGAATACTATGGGAGGGGAGGGAGAATACTATGGAAAGGGGGGGACACTATGGGATGAGGGGGGGCACTATGGGAGGGGGTGGAGAATACTATGGGAGGGGGGATAATACTATGGGAGGGGGGGAGAATACTATGGAAAGGGGGGGGGGCACTATGGGATGAGGGTGGGGAATACTATGGGAGAGGGGGAAATTTCCTGGAATTTCCTTCTTAAAATGAGGTGCGTGTTATACGCCGATAAATACGGTACTTACATGAATCTGTCCCTTGTGGGCTTTGCCATCCTCTTCCTGACCCTCCTCTTTAGCTCCAGGCCCAGAGCCGTCATCATGTTTATGGAGGTACCCACAAGACCTAGTGGTGGCTGGGGGAAATGACAAGCTTGACTTCGGTAGCTCTGGCTTGTGTCACACTTTGTCAGTAGTCCATACTTTGTCTTAGTATATCCTTTGACTGGGTTGGAATTTCAGTAATATTCCAATACAGCCAATCTGAATATTTTATAAAGATTATATCATTTTGTAGGAGGAGGGAGGGGGGGGGGAGGGTTGACAGTGCCGCTTTATAGTTTTGTGGAACAAAGTACCACTCCACAGTAATACACCCACAGAATCATAGTTGTTGTTTGTTTTTTAAACAAATATTCATAGATAGTAATCCTTTGAGAGACAGCTGTTGAAGGCACTGGGTTCAATTTACAGCAATATCAAAGTTATAAAGCAAGTCTTTAAAAATCTTTAAATAAAACATGATAATACAAAGTATAATTGCCATGATCTTTAAAAAGTTAATGTTCACACTTTTTTGTTAAAAATTTCCAAAATAGTTAAATGATAGTACTATTATACTATTATACTGAAATGGGTGGTATTTAGAATTGAACAAAATTGCAGGTTTGATTTGGTCTAGAGATAATTTCTATTTTCAGTTTTATTCTCTAGCTTACTCTGATGTGTGGAGTTGATCTGTGGGGCACGATTTTTTCATTTCCTAATGATATACTAAAAATGGCAAGACAACTTGCAAATGTTAAATTAATTCCCTTTGGTTAAATAATTTGAAATTATTACTATTTCATTACAATCCAATTTGTTTTGATTCATTTTCAATATGTAGACAAATTATTGGAGGCAGGACCAGCGGTACCATTGGGTAGGCCTAGCGGTTTCCTGGTGGGCCTGTCTGGGGCCAATATGCTGGGTGAGCGGCTCTTTAGCCACACTCCCCGAGCGCACCCATTCATCTGCTGGGTGTAATCTTGTATCCTGGCTGCTGGGCGTAATCTTGTATCCTGTATCTTGGTTTTGTGCAGCCCTAGGCAGGACAAAACTTAGATCCCCCCCGCGCGCCACCCCCGCCTAACCGTCCCCCATTCCCCGCCTTCTAAATACACACAAACATATTCACTGACAGATACGCATATACTAGCTAACAGAAACACACACTCACTAACAGACACACACACACTCACTAACACACACACACTAACAGACACACACACACTAACAGACACACACACACTAACAGATACACACAGTCAGACACACACACTAAGAGAAACACACACACTAACAGACACACTCACTAACAGACACACACTCACTAACACACACACTAACAGACACACACAGTCAGACACACGCTAACAGACACACACACGCTAACAGACACACACACACTAACAGACACACACACACACTAACAGACACACACACTCACTTACACACACACACACACACACAGTCAGACACACAGTAAGACACACACACTAACAGACATACACACACTAACAGGCACACATAGTCAGACACACACACTAACAGACACACACACACACACTACCAGACAGACACACACACTCACTAACACACACACACTAACAGACACACACACACAGTCACACACACACACACACTAACAGACACACAGTCAGACACACACACACTAACAGAAACACACACACTAACAGACACACACTAACAGACACACTCACTAACAGACACACACACACTCACTAACAGACACACACTAACAGACACACTCACTAACAGACACACACACACTCACTAACAGACACACACAGTCAGACACACGCACTAACAGACACACACACTAACAGACACACACACTCAGTTACACACACACAGTCACACACAGTCAGACACACACACACTCACTAACATTAACACACTCACTTTTTTTTTATTTAACCCCCCAGCCTCCTTACCTTTGGGAATTCTGGGGGGTGGGGTTCTCCCATTCCCTGGGGGACCAGTGGCTGATGGGCTGCTGGCTGGACGGCGCTGGCGAGGGAGCACTTTCCCCTGAGCTCTCTGCTCAGCTCCCTTCGCACGCCGCACGCAGAGTGATGCTGGGAGCCGGCCTGCCTGGACTGGCATTTGCCCTGGGCATTTGGGGGTGTTTTTTTTTTGCAGCTCTTGGAAAATGCCGTGCAAAAACGTCCCTGTCCTTACCTGTGACAAAGAAAAGCTTCCAATGGGAGCAGTAAGCAGTGGGTGCTCTCAGTGCATGGTTGTACTACTCCCCCACCAGAAACACTTTCTACAGGCTGGTCCCTTTCTCCTCCAGCACTTAGGTATGGCATATGTGGAAGATAAAGGGGTGATTTTTTGTGCATGGGTATGTAAAATTGCTGTGTTTGTGTGTGTAAATAAATTGTGATTATATGTAAACTGGTATGAGTTTGTGTTTAAGTGACATTGTGTGTACACATCAGTGAGAGTTTGTGTGTTAGTGAGAGTGTGTAAGTGACACTGTATGTGTATATCAGTGAGAGCATGTGTGCACCAGGGTGTGTGTAAGATCATGTACATAGATCCTTTTATATTAAATTATATTTATAATATATATGAATATAATTATTTATTGTACTGAAAAATAATGTTTTACTTAAAGTGAATTATATATATGTATTAGGCAGTATGTCTGCATGGATGTATGAATTAGGCAGTATGAGTATATGTATATATGTATTAGGCAATATGAGTGTATGGAAATATGTATTAGGACGTGTGTGTGTTCGATGTATGAATTAGGCAGTATGAGTATACGCATAAATGTATTAGGCAGTAAGAATTAGGCTGTATGAGTGTATAGATGTACGCATTAGGCAGTATATGTGTATGGGTAGATGTATTAGGCAGTATGTGTATGTACGAATGATTGTATTGGTAAGTGTGTGTATGTATGTATTGGAAGTGTTTGTGTATTTGTTTGTACTGGGTTGTGTATGTATGTTGGAATGTATGTATTAGGCAGCATGTGTGTTTGGATGCATAAACTGGATGAGTGTGTTTATGTTTGTCAGTGTGTCTCTTTTTTTCCCTAAATATCTGCTCACTGTGTTACTCAAAATGTCTACCAGTCTATTTCCTAAATATCTCAACAGTTTCTCTATTCTTTCCCAAAGTGTCTCCCTGGTCTGTTTCCTTTCTCTAAATATCTCACTGGTGGTCTGCTTTCACTAAATGTCTCCTTGGTGCCTCTCCTTTCCCTAAATGTCTCTGCACTGCAATTCAGAGTTTAGTGAATAAACCTCTGAGAGAATGTAGTTGCATTCATGAGGAATGGCAAAATGGCGCTTTTCCTAGGGTGGCAGGAATCCGTTCACTGGCCCTGAGTGTAGGGGCATTTTGGGCAAAGATATTTTCGGTGTTCATCTCAAAAGAATCGTCTAAGAGCTGTGACCGTGCAGTGAGAGAGCGGAGCTTAGGGGGCAGTGCAGTGCTGACTTGTTGGAAAGTCTGGATTCCACATGTGCTAAAGATTCACATATGAAAGGCTTCTTTTGTCTTCATTTTAATAATGCACTGAGCTTTTAACCTTTGACCCAGGTCAGGAAAGAAGGAGGATTCCCTAAACGCTCAGCCTGTCAGTCAGGGCTGGTGCAGACAGCTAGGTTCTAGTACTTCACAAACTTTTCCAAAAGTGTTTGAAGAACAAATCCAGTTACAGTTATAGGAAAAAGTATTGCAAAAATATTTAACTTTCACAAGTAATTAAATGATTGCAAACTCGGTGTGTAAGCTATTCTTTCTGTTTAGAAAATATCTTCTTCTTATGAAGCCAGCAAAAACTCTTAAGTGGAAGGTGAAACAGGTTCAAACGTCTTTCCCCTTAACCTTGGCCTTGCCAATTTAGGTTGAAGTTGTGCGAGATATGTCTACAGTGGATTCCATATGGCACTGTTTGGTGGATTCTTAAATATTTTGAATTAAAATTGAACGGTGTTCACTTTACCTTGTACAGCAAGGCCTTTTAGACGAGAACCAATTGTTAATATAAAAATAATACAATTCTTTAGGATACATTGATTGCCAGCTCATTGCTATCCCAATAAGCTGGATATTTGGTTACGCATGCTTATTATGTCGGTCCTGTCAAGTCATCCATCGTGAAGAGTTTACAAAGTAAATGTAAATGAACACTTTCATGCCAATTTACATGCAAGGCTTCATGTCCAGCTTTGCTATCATTAGTTGGTGCTGCAGGGGTTAAAGGCGGCCAAGGAATGCCGGAGTTGAGCCGGAGGCGTCGGCTGGTCACCTGTGAGGGATTAGCGGGCCCTGCAGACAGTTGTTGTTTGAGAACTGTCTGAGGCCACAGAGGGGGATATTTTAGCATTGAGGGAAGGAATGGGCAAAGAATGCCCCCACCAGGGACCTTCCTGTCCTGCCGAGATTATTATACGAGTGTCAGATGTGTCTGAAAGGCCGGCTCTGACCCACAGGTCCCATGTGCTGAGAGGCTAAATCCACCCAACTCTGGGAAGAAAACATCCAGAAGAAGAGGCCTCCTTGGTGTGATAAGAAAATGCCTTTATTTTTAAATGCACACATTTCATCTGGGCCCAGAATTATTATCTTTTCAGGAATACTTGATGTATCACCTGTATCCCAAGATATTTTTCTTATGTTAAATATGCTGTTTGTACAAAGTATACAACAAATCTTACACAAAAACACGTACTTTTACATAGAAGTGTAAAAGTCTACCTAAAAGAAGTCTACCTATATATGTGTATATTTCGCAACAACCCCCAGATTGGAAAGATCCTGTGGCCGCAAGGTGCAGTGTAGGTGAGTTATACTGTCCTTCACAGGTGCCACCATGTTAACGCTGCAGGTCTCTTCGGCTCCTGGCACTTCAGGTGCCAGGAATCATGTCAGTGCTCTACTCACACGCATGCGCGAGAGTACAACACTGAAGTCTACAGAGGATCCCACATTGAATCCCACAGCCATCATTTGTGACAGCTGCTGGGATTGGACAAACGATGACAGAGAAGCTCCTCCTTTTATCAACTGTCAGATTTTACTATGACACAAAGTAGTCCCTAATTTGTTTTATGATATCGGATTGTGTTGGAATTTCAGTCAGAAATTCCAATGCAGTCTTACTCAGTTTTTCATAAAGATTATATCATTAGGAAATACGGAAAAGTGACTGAGGCGGTTTAATGTATTAAACATTGCAGCTTGCAAGATGGCAAAGGAGAGGTGTATCAGCTGGGTACACAAATTGGTTTATTATATAATGATAAAAAAATATATCTAAAGGGGAAGTCACGTACCTGGGTTTTTAATATTATGTTTACTTATACCTATCATTTACAAATGTGTATTAGTAAAGCATGACAAATCAAATGAAATATAGAAATCCATATGCCTTTATCCTCATTTTGGTGCTAACATCTTCGCTCCCTGTCAATCATTACTATTATCATTTTATTATTTATATAGCGCCATCAAATTCCGTAGCGCTGTACAATGGGTGACTATAAGCTCTGTCATTTGCAGTCCAGCTGACAGTAAGTATAGATAAAATAAGCAGACAAGAGGATAAATGTAATAATGTTTCTATTTCTCCTCTTCATTTGCAATGTTTGCCTTGTCTAGAATGGATTATGATCTAATTTGCTAAATCTTTAATATACATTTAAAAGAAAATGGAGCATCTAATGAAAAAAAAATGTTACCACAAGTTATAGATGATTTTCAATGTTTTATTAAACGGTGTATTTTCCAGAGAAATGACAGCTCCTCTTTAAGCATGCTTCCTGACATTGTGTGATTCCTGACTTTTGACTCAACTTGGATTGATACATGGCTGTATAACTAGGACACTGACATTGCTTGTGTTCTAAATACAGCAGCTTGTTTCATTGTTATTAGGGGTCCTTTTCACAATCTGTTAATGAGAATGCATTAGGGATCATTCACCCTAAAGGTCAGTGAAGATAAAAGAGTAGGTTACCCTGTCATTAGATTCATTTTATACAGCTTAAAACAAAATGACTGAAATTGGTTAGCATCTGTTTACTCAGTTGAATAACTTTTTAAGGTAGTAGCCTAAAAATAACAACTGGCTTGTCACTATTACTGTGGGGACACACACTGCATCTTACTGAGTTGTATTTCTGTGGACACACACACTGCATGTCACTGTGAGTCTTATTGCTATGGAGACACATACTGCATGTTACTGAGTTGTATTGCTTTGGGGACACACTGCATGTTACTGAGTTGTATTGCTATGGGGACACACACACTGCATGTTACTGTGAGTCTTATCACTGTGGGGACACACACTGCATGTTGCTGTGAATTCTATCACTGTGGGGACACACAATGCATGTTGCTGTGAATTTTATTGCTGTGAGGACACCCTGCATGATCCTGTGATTTTTATCACTGTGGGGACACATTGCATGTTGCTGAGTTTTATTGCTGTGAGGACACACACTGCATGTTATTGTGAGTTTTATAGCTGTGAGGACACACTGCATGTTATTGTGAGTTTTATAGCTGTGAGGACACACTGCATGTTATTGTGAGTTTTATAGCTGTGAGGACACACTGCATGTTACTGTGAGTTTTACAGCTGTGAGGACACACTGCATGTTATTGTGAGTTTTATAGCTGTGAGGACACACTGCATGTTAGTGTGCGTTTTATAGCTTTGAGGACACACTGCATGTTATTGTGAGTTTTATTGCTGTGAGGACACACTGCATGTTATTGTGAGTTTTATAGCTGTGAGGACACACTGCATATTATTGTGAGTTTTATAGCTGTGAGGACACACTGCATGTTATTGTGAGTTTTATAGCTGTGAGGACACACTGCATGTTATTGTGAGTTTTATAGCTGTGAGGACACACTGCATGTTATTGTGAGTTTTATAGCTGTGAGGACACACTGCATGTTATTGT
Organism: Pelobates fuscus; assembly: GCF_036172605.1. NCBI lineage: Eukaryota > Metazoa > Chordata > Amphibia > Anura > Pelobatidae > Pelobates > Pelobates fuscus. Next base: position 164,397,175 of record NC_086317.1, on the reverse strand, counting down.
GAGTTTTATAGCTGTGAGGAAACACTGCATGTTTTTGTGAGTTTTATAGCTGTGAGGACACACTGCATGTTATTGTGAGTTCTATTGCTGTGAGGACACACTGCATGTTATTGTGAGTTCTATTGCTGTGAGGACACACTGCATGTTTTTGTGAGTTGTATAGCTGTGAGGACACACTGCATGTTATTGTGAGTTTTATTGCTGTGAGGACACACTGCATGTTATTGTGAGTTTTATTGTGGTGGACACACACAGCATGTCATTGTGAGTTTTATCGCTGTGGGGACACACAATGTATGTTACTGTGAGTTTTGTTGCTGAGGGGACACTGCATGTTGCTGTAAGTTTTATTGCTGTCGAACTATTTAATAAACATAACACACTGAACATTTGAAACACATTGAAAAGAAGTACAAATAGTGCTCTGCTAGTAACATGACTGATAGATATAAAATATTTCTTATTTTCTTAAACTATTGTTGATGCTTGTGTTGTTTTCTGACACCTGGGTTTAGTAACTACATTGGACATGATTGAGCTGAGAAAGGTATACAAGGTAAACACACATCCCCTGGTTCTATAATGACAGCCCAAAAAGGTGTGGCATGGATATATGTCAGTGTTGTTTGGAGTCTTATAACAGGTTATAACGCCTGTCCTGCCACTTGAATATAGGCAATTAAAAAAACAACAACAACTGGGGCATCATGACAGGTGCATAGTCGCCATATGGGCAGTCGAAACTTGGACAAACCCCCAACATACCTATCCCAATAAAACGCGGACACTAGAGTATATGGGTCAAAATTCTCCACAGCTTTTATTAAATAGTAATAACTTAACATAGAAAAACAAGTCATTTTCCCATACCCCGCCATCACATCCGTATCCTTTAGTTAGATATAAAAGGCAATGACCCCTATATAAATAACATATCTATCACATTATTCCAACATGAACATAACTTAAAGTGCCAACATTTTTTTATAAATTAACCATGGTAGAGGTATACCCGGATACCCCTACCCCACCAGGTTTTGAGCCACAGACAGGACTCGAAACCTACCAAACATACCAATAACCATATTTAACTATTTCCATAACCATCCTAATGGGGAGCCTATTTCCTCTCCTTCAGCTCCCTATCCCGACCCTATGACAAAAAGGGACAACCCAACTGAAACCAGAACCCAGGGAGGGAGGGTGGGACAAACTCAGCCAGGTAAGTAAGTTATAAGTGACTCTTACAAGATGTCTGCCTATTTATATAGCCAAACCCCTTACCCACAAACCACCAATCCCTGCTTGCTTCCTCCTAACCCCTGTGAAGCCCCTTTCCACTAAGCTGCGCTTTTGCTACATGGGGCTACATTCTAGAAATATCAAGCAACACGCCTAATTAAAAAAAATAAATCTTTTAATTAGAGTATTTTTTCATGGGCTCCTACTTCTAGCAATATTTTTGGTAGAATTGCAGAATCATTTATTTTTTTGTTATCCTTTTGGGGGGGTATTTATATAGCTGAATTGGAAAAAAATATATATTTAACTTCTTTTTAGCTTGTTTATAAGCATGTATGTCAAGCATTCTAAATTCATTTTCAGCGAAATTCAAATTTTAAAGCAAAACAGTGTGTTGTAGTAGTTATGGTGCTCACTGTTCCTTTAAGAATGGTCTTATTGCATGCGAAATATAAAAAAATCTGTTTAGGAACGCTGTACTAACAATACACAAATGGTATCCACTGGCCTATGTAGCGCATATTATATTTATGTGTTTAGTACTTTGGAAACAAATAAAATACATCTATATGTAATGTATTTACAGTATGTTTGCTCTACAGACCTATTTGTTTTGTGAGATCTGCCTTGTATTCAGTTGCATGTGGTCATTTGTGACATTTTGAGCCATAAGTTACCATTCATAAATTTCATCCTTAGGCCCCACATGAAAAAATGTCAGGGCAGTTGCCCTACTAATGCCCTATATATGTGTCCCTAGTGATTTTCAGAGGTCACCCAGCCTGCCTAAATAATTCATATGAAGTGTATCACATTATTGATTTTAATTGGGTGTGGTCCCATTGTCCCACTATTCCCGTTTCATATTTGTCTCTGCATTACAGCATGTTCATATTAACAGAGAATTGTAGCACAGAATCTGGTGGTTGCAATTTTCTTATATTTTAAATACTATGTCTGTGCTCATATTGCTTGTTTCTTTTCTTGGATAATTCTATTATCTAGCTTGCTTCTAACCTGTTTTTTTTTTTTTTTTTTAATTATTCTTATTTTTGTTTATATTATTAAATAAGTTTATATGTACAGAGAATACGAGGATGATGAAAAATGTATTATGTGAAAACGAATGCTATTGGAGATATGATAAACCACGAGCTGGGAATTGTTGTCACTTATGAAAGTCCACAGCATGTCCAGATTGCATTACTGTCCCTATTATGTATTTCAGAATTAGATATCTTTTAATTGGCATGATCCTGTAATATCAGAAGCAGGACTAGTGTTATAGATAGGGCTGCCTGAGATTTGTGGATCTTACACTCCCAGGCAGCTGCAACTACTTGTGGCTGCTGAGCTTAATTCAATTCTCTCCTGGTAAAGGCAGGGATACGAACTGGGGCGACAGAGTGATTCTCTCTCCACAGTTCCTCTCTTGGCATGTCATTAACCATCATCAGATATTTTAGAGTTAAAGGGACACTAGAGGAACCCAGACCACTTTATCTCATTGAAGTAGTCTGGGTGCAGTGTCCCTGTCCCACTTAGTCACTTTGAAAAACTGAGATGTTTACTTTGCAGTGCTAAGGCAGCCAATAGAGGCGCTTCCGGCCCCTGGGTCGCCTAAATGACGCTGTATGTCCTCAAGCTTTGCATGAAGACAACTAGCGTGAGTAAAACTCTGTAGGAAAGCATTGGTTCAGTGCTTTCCTATGGGAAGGGCCTAATGCACACGCATTGCTTGCCGTGTATGTGAATTATGTTCTCCCGTCGTAGGAGGCGGAGCGCTGACCCGGTGCCAAGGGACATCGGCTCTGGAATCTGATAAGTAAAAAAAAGTTTACATTTTTTTTAAGCCTTCATGTACTGCAAGGGGGGTCGTGGACAGGGGGACCAGATAGCACTATAGTTTTAGGAATACAATACAATCTAACACTAGAGCATCCCTTTAAGCATGTAATGGAAGAATGTTTTTTGATAATACTACAATGTATTTAAAACAAAAGTTCTCAGGATGTCATTACCTACGTATACAATGCTTACAAAGTGAAGGGTAGTATGTGAAATATTTGCATGTGCCAACTAACCTCCTCCATAGACTCTTTGCTTACAATTCTTGCTGTGTACCACATTGATGTCTAATGTTAAACCACAGATGTTTCAAAACCGCATGTCCAAAGCAGCTGAGCATTATGGGAAATGCTGGTATTCTGGATTGCCAAAGTTAGCAATTACCAGTTGAGCCAAGCCAAGGTTTATAACAAAGTAAGAATTATCCACTAAAGGTGGAGATGGTACTAGGTGGCTACTGAATAAAATGCCTGTTAGATATTTGGGGTAATTTAAATGTTTTCTCTGAATAACGAAGGTGCTCTGTAGGTCAGTGGGTGAGAGCTTGCTGATTAAGGAAACAGTGTTTAAGCATTTTGAAATTATTAAAGGGTTATTTGGCTGCCCAAACAGTCATCATTAGATAAAAGGCACTTCTTTTGCGGTTATTTTTTTTTTCCCCCATGATGGACAGAATGCATAAAAAAAGGAATGAACTTGGAAGAAAAACAGAGGAACACCTGTGGAAATGTGATCCCCCCCCAAAAGCAACCCCCACCCCCCACAAGTCATAGCCAAGGGCAAGCTATAATTCATAGAAATATTTTGGTGCTGAATCTCCCCCCTTCTACTCTCTAGGCTGCATCTTATTTCAAAGGCAGACAAACAACACACTCTTCTGTGTGGCATCTCCAACTCTAAATCTCCCTTTCTTCACATTCTTGTAACTTGACACGGCAGTCCTGTATTTGACCCCTGCATGGGGCTTGAGGGGGTACGCAGCTTTCAAGGGCTGTAAGATTTTAACTCTCACCTTGCCATGTGAGAGCTGTGTGCCACGTCAGACAAAACTGTGTTAATGTACCAGACATGACATCAGAAATTATTATTATGGTACTACAGGTGGAAGTTAGACAAGCATAGTCTCCAGAAGTTCCCCCCACCTAATAAATAAATGAATTAAAGCCATATTTATTACATTAAAAAAATACTATATATGGCAATTTAGGGAATTTCTTCCTGGAAATTCACATAGGGCATTGCCCAGATAGTTGGTTAATTTGCAGTATTCTTGGTTATATTGTGAGTTTAATAAGTCATCAATCTAATAGTCTGCTCACAAATGTATTTAAAGTCTTAAAAAATACGTTATTTATTAAGTATTATTTTTATTACATTCAGCAACTCTTCAATATACACGTGAGAGTTTGCTTACCAAAAAGTGCATTATTGTCAAACCAAACTGGAAAATGTAGCCAGTAAGAACAAGTTGGAAGTAGAGCTGAACATGAGACTTTTACCCACTTAGGTGTTCTGACCTAGATTTTCCAACTGTTTTCTTTTCACTCCAAGTTGCTGTTTAGTAATTAAACCCCAAAGATAAGTTATGTTCTAAGGATCAGCTAATGGTGAACAGGCATGGTCAGTGACCACAATGTTTAAGGTCACAAACACAATAACAATGAGATACAATGGAATGTAGACACCATGCAGATGGTTTTCTCATAATAGATAAGACAATTTCCAGTTGATGGTCTTATGATAAAGCATTTTGATTGGGTATAATCCATTTTATTATTAATGTTGGAGTATACGGAGAAACACTAGTAGGTAAATGACACCAATGTTTATATTAATTCATAGGGTTTTTTTTTTTTTTTAGATATTTTTCCATTATATATTCTCATAGTATTGGAATTTTCATATGGTGGATTTTAAATGGCGATCTCACTTATAAAAGCATAGTAATGCAAAAGAAAGGTTAAGCTAGGGTTAGGATAGGTAAAGGTTAATGTTAGGATAGTTGGTAGCATTATGAGTAGCTAAGAGTTAGGAGGCTTAAAGGGACACTATAGTCACCAGAATCACTAGAGCTTAGTTTAGTGGTTCTGGTGTTTACAGCATGTCCCTGCAGCTTTAGAACTGTAAACACTGTCTTTTCAGAGAAGCAGTACTTATATTGCTGGCAGTCACTTAGAGGTGCTTCCTGGGTCAGTGCTGTACAATGTGCATCACTGGTGTTCAGCTTCTCAAAACATGATGTCATGACAGCATCATGGACACAGAAGTACCGTGGAGGTAAGTGTATGCGTTTTACTAACCTCAACTGCATTATTCACGTCAATAGGTGCTTCAACAGCATTTACCGGGATGAGGAAATAAGTAACTGTTATTACCTGATACGTGGCTATCCCCCTTTAAAGTTATTTTCACCATACCACTAGGTGAACCATTGCCTGTGATTTAAAGTTAAAATCCTTTATCTATCCTATTCTATTCTTTTTTTACTTAATGCTCTTCTCCTATGTGGCAGCAGGCGATCTCACACAGGCCTCAATTACATTCCAGTCAATAACATTTATTGGCTAACGATAAACCTTTTATTAGTTTGAATCAATTATATTACTGCCTTTAAAGGCTGATACGAGAGCCGAAAATCTCCCCACCTCCAGCCCCTGATGTATCAATGGCGTTTGGAGAACAAAAATTGACTTCTGACAGGAGTCTCCACCGAGGACCTAATACACACTGTAGACAGGAAGTGACAAGTAATATTTATATTTTGCATGGGCCTCATATATTGTGTCTAATTTCTAAGGAGACACATATTAAGCAGCAGTGACATTGGAAAGTATATATTTATTTATTTTTAAGCACATGGTTTATTTTTTAGTTAATTTTATGTTTGGTTTAAATACTAACATTTACATGGGTCCAGCATTAGTCTTTATTTGGAAAGGTCACTTAGAGTCATGGACAGTTATCTTGAGTTGGAAAATTCTGGAAAACAGTTACCAGATCCTACCAGGGATAAACTTGACATACGTGAGTCTCCCTCTCAGATACCTCATTCTCGAGGTCTAGAAAATAAATGTCAAGGTGGTTTGATGCAATTATCAGCTTTAAAAAAAAAAAATCACAAGAAAGCTTATTGATCCAATTAGAAATCCAACTGCCTTTATTGGATCAAGAAGGATTTTTTCCCATTTTATGGCTGAAATTGAATTGACTTCAAAATTGGGTTTTCACATTTTTTTTCGATTGACAGCAGTAACAGAGACACATGGAATGCTACTGGACTTGAGTCTTTTTTCAGTCTATATTACTATGTAACTATGTAAATATAAATTGGATATACTTGGCACCTCCCTGTTTCCCAATTAGCAGTCATCCTACTGACACAGTCAACATGTGGTGGTTTACTGTATGTCAAGGACAACCCCATGCCTCCCAAATCCAGAGTCCTGAGAAGCAGGGTGCCTGTGGGATAGGGGTAAAGTGGGGAAGGGGGGAAAATGATACAATTGTTAAACTGTCTCTGCCAAAGAGGGCGGATTCACCCTGAAAGCAGGTTGGCTTGCCAAGTTACTATCAGTGCCCTGAACATAGCGCAAGCATGTCTAGTTATGTGCTCATGCTTTGCTTGTTAGGGATAGTCCCCAATAGTGGGACATCAGGGAACTAAGTCGGTACAGATGGACTGTCCCTCTGAAATCGGGACGGGTGGGAGGCCTGCTACCCAAAATTTAAACACAGCTTTTTCACAGTTTCCCTGGTCAGTGTAGGGCAATGATGCCTCTGGCAACGAAAGAGTAAGTTTCTAGCACTGAAATGCAGAACATTAAGAGCCTTTTAGGGAGCTCCGAGATGTTATCAGTCCAAGCTTTTTCTTATTCTATAAACTAAGCAACAGAATCAGAGTTGATACTTTCCTCCTGCAGTCTCACCTATGCATTCTCAGACTTCTCATAAAAGCTACTTTATGTAAACCTGCTTCCCATTTACTCTGCACTCGCTGCTGCATGTTTATTTTGTCTCCACTGATACATGGCAGGCTAGGAGCATGTGTTCTCTGAGTCATTTATCTGCCTGTGTCAACTTCAGAAAGAACTTGCCAAACTTTAAGATGCATTCCTTAAGGGAAAAAAAAAAAACTTCTATAGAATAGGGAAGGGGGAGGATGGACGCAGGGGGTGGGGAATGTTATATAAAGTAAACAGGTTTCAGCAAATACATTGTAACTGCCCTTCTATGGCAGAAAATTATCTGTAAAAGAAAATACCAGTGGAAAGAAACTTAACCCTTTCTAGTGGCTGAGGCTCAGGCATTCAGGGCAACTATGTTGTAACTATTAGATGATTTATTCCTGAATCAATACACATATCAAATTAAATAATGACCGCATTCTGAGTATGTGTGTATATATATATATATATATCTCTAAGTCACTTTGTAATAGGAATCTGGACAAAGTCTTGTATTGGGCCGCTATTATCTTGGGATACAGTTTGCCATGTGGGCCCCAGGATCCAGACCTCCTCCATAAATCTTTCCACAAACAAGCCTTACAGTGCTGCAGAACAATAGCTGACTGGTGACATAAATTGTTACACTGACAGCGTAGAAACAACATCAGTCTGTGTACATATATATGCTAAAATGGTCAGGATATGTTAATGGGAACTTATAGTAACAAAAGTAACAATAGGTTTCTTAAGGGCTATAGGTTTCCTTCTGTCCACCATGTTTTGCTATTAAAAAAAATTAAGTTAAGTTCTTTTTGAGATGCCAGCATGCCTGTTGACGCCTTCCGTGAACTCCTCCAATCCAATGCTTTTCATAGAAAAGCAATGGATTCAAGATACGCATGTTGCTGGAGATACATATTGAAGATACACATGAGATGCTACCAGCAGCATTTGATTCCAGGAACAAGTTACATTAGGTCTGGAGGAGGAAGCGCCTCTAGTGGCTGTCAGAAAGACAATGACTAGAGGCGTATTAACCAGGCTAGCGGTATTCCCGAGCGTGACTCGGGGTTAATTTTCGCTGCCAGAAGCGGTAACTCCGAGTCACGCTCGGGGTAGATAACAGAGCTGGCAGCGGAGTCTCCTTACCTTCTCCTTGCGATCCAGCGATGTCCCTGCGCTGTGATTGCCGGTGAGAGCCACGGCGGATGCCTCCATCTGACTTCCTGGTTCCGTCTCTGTGAGCCGCAGAGGCTCATGGGGGCGGAACTGGGCGGGTAATTCAAATGTTTCAAGCATAAAAGTGACACACACACATAAAGTTAGGTGATACAGTGAAATCCTGTCAGATTACATTGTATCACCTCAGATTTGACACAGTATCACCTCAGATTTGAAATTTGATCATCCTACACTGCCCTGCCTGCCCTTTTTGCTGTAATTTCTGCCCATAAAATAAATTTTTTACCATGGCATCAAAGCGTCACTTTAGCATCTCCAAAGCGGGTTTGGATCAGATGAGTGACAGCGGCAGCGACACAGAGCCCCTCGCAGAATTGAGCGACTGCGATAGCGATTCGTGGCAAGATTCGTCATCCGACTCTGACAGTGACCAGAGAAGTGGCGACAGCGACGATTCTGCACCCGAGCTCAGTGATGTGCGCACTTGGTGCCTTATTGATTGCGGTATGGATGAGGTACCGCCGCCAAGATTTCCGTTTACTGGATCACCTGGGATGAAGGTAGACGTTGAGCACAATGATCCTTTGGCATACCTAAAATTATTTCTCACAGATGACGTCATTGAAAAGATTGTCACGGAGACAAATCGCTACAACGAGCAGCAATCAGCTACTCTGCATAGCAAGTTTTCCAGGAACAGAAAATGGGAACCGGTGACTAAAGAGGACATCTGGAAGTTTCTGGGGCTAATACTTCTTCAGGGCGTGGTGGGGAAACCCCAGCAGAAATGGTACTGGACTACCAATAAATGGCTGGCAACCCCATTTTTTGGCACCATCATGTCCGAGTACCGATTTTCCCTCATAATGAAGAATTTGCACTTCACCAACAACGAGGAATTTGACGAAGCCACACATCCAGCGGCAAAACTCAAGAAGATCTGGGAAGTATACCAAATGATCCTAAAAAAATTCCAGCAGGCCTATGTGCCAGATAGAGACATCAGCATTGATGAAAGTCTGATGGCTTACAAGGGACGCCTCAGCTGGATTCAATACATCGCATCCAAGAGAGCACGGTTTGGAATAAATCCCTATATGCTCTGCGAGTCTGCCACTGGCTATATATGGAATTCCGTCATATACACCGGTAAAGGAACACAATTCAACCCCAGGTACAGCGGCTATGGGATGGCAACGTCATCAGTCCTTACACTGCTTGAGCCATTGCTGAATCAGGGGTATTGTGTGACAACGGACAACTTTTACACATCGCCTGAGCTGTACGAGTTTCTGATAAAACACAAGACTGATGGATATGGAACCGTTAGGGCCAACCGACGTGACCTGCCATCTATGTTTGCCAAGAAAAAACTGAAAACAGGAGAAATGGTTGCCTGGCAGAAAGGAAAGATGATGGCAATGCGTTGGCATGACAAAAAAGACGTATGCCTAATGAGTACAGTGCATAACACCTCCACTGCCATGGTCCACACAAGAGGTGGGAAAGATGTCATGAAGCCACAACTTGTGATTGACTACAACAACACCATGGGAGGAGTCGATAGAGCTGATCAGGCGATGACATTTTATCCGGCTATGCGGAAACAACAAAAAAAATATTACAAAAAAATCTTCAGGCATCTACTGGAACAATGCCTCTGGAATGCCTATATACTGCACAGAGGAAAGAGTGACAAGCCTCTTGTTCATTCTGACTTCATCTTGAAGGTGGCGGAGCGGATTTTTGTGAACTACCAAATGGCATCAGTGGCCGTGAACAGATCTGGACGTCGTGCTGTTGACGTTGTCAACCCAGAACGCCTGACTGGTCGTCACTTTATGGATTACATCCCGCCAACTGCAAAAAAGGCAGCACCTACAAGGATGTGCGTAGTTTGCTGCTCAAAGCGAGATAGCAATGGAAAAAAAATCCGAAAGGAAACCAGATTCCATTGCCCTGATTGTGATGTCGGTCTATGTGCAGTCCCATGTTTCAAAATTTACCACACCCAGGATGTTTACTGAATTTTCTTTGTTTGACAAATTTCATTATTTATTACATTATTGAATAAAATTATATTATTTATTAGATTATAATTCATGATTTTATGTTTCGAACTTTATCACATCTGAGAGTACTTTTGGTCAGGTTTAAGAAAGTAATTACTGGCCTACAATACATAACACCAAATTTCCATGCAAAAAAATGGTACCGCTTTTGTTACAAAATTCCTGACATAATCATACCGCCAGAGAGGTTAAACCCTGCAATGACATTATCAAGTTCCACTTAAGGGTAATAAAGGCAACAACAAAAAAAAAAATTATATCAAAGATGTGCTTAATACAAAAAATATGGGTCCTGGTGATGACATCTTATTTCATGTGGTGAGACTACAGGATCTAAAATTTCAGGTCCTGGTCAGGTCAACTCAGCCTTCTACAATTTGCACCATAACCACTACAATAAATTGTAGACTTATGAAATGTACATGTTACGATAGCATGTGGAGTTTTGCAAGGGCAATCTGAGTCGTAAGAGAAATGTTATTTGGATCAGATTCTTGATTTCCTGGTTAAATACTTACTATTGTTCTTGTTATTATAATTAGTAGTAGTAATATTAGTAGCATTTTTAGTAATAGTACATTGTAATGATCAATTGTATAGGGAGAGGTATTAGCAGTAGAAAGAGGGAAGTGCTCATGCCATTGAACAGAAAACTAGTAAAAACCTCACTTGGAGTATTGTACGCAGTACTGGAGACCGTATCTTCAGAAGGATATTAATAACTTAGAGAGAGTTCAGAGAAGGGCTACTAAACTGGTTCATGGATTGCAGGATAAAACTTACAAGGAAAGGTTAAAGGATCTTAACATGTATAGCTTGGAGGAAAGACGAGACAGGGGGGATATGATAGAAACATTTAAATACATAAAGGGAATCAACACAATAAAGGAGGAGACTAAACTTAAAATAAGAAAAAAACTACCGCAACAAGAGGACATAGTCTTAAATAAGAGGGGCAGAGTTTTAAAAACAATATCAGAAAGTATTACTTTACTGAGAGGGTAGTGGGTGAATGGAATGGCCTTCCAGCTGAAATTGTAGAGTTTAAGCATGTGTGGGATAGGCATAAGGCTATCTTAACTATAAGATAAGGCCAGGGACTTACCAATGAAAGTATTTAGAAAATTGGGCAGACTAGATGGGCCGAATGGTTATCAGCCGTCACATTCTGTTTCTATGTAATGTTTTTTCATACACATTGTGTTGCCGTATTGACCTGCGTGGTGTAACATGCCATATGTACTCCTGCTGACTTTGAATTGATTGAAATGTCTTTATAATTATAATTCCTCTCCCGACCTGGTCCATGAACCAGCTGCATTCTTCAAAACTAATATCATTAGTATGTTTGTAGTTTTCCTTTATGTATACTTAGATTTAGCTTTATATTAATCTTTTTAGTTATAAAGATTTGGTATTGGGCAGCAGTTCACCATTACTGTGTTATTTTACATTCTTCAAATCATTTTCTTTGGCGTTATTTGCTTAGGACCCCTATTGATTTCATTGTAGAGTTTTGGCCGTGCCACGGGAAACTCTTGCTGAGAAACACTCTGTTTATTCTGATAAATGCACCATCATCTTGGTAAAATATCTCTAAGTAGGGTTTTCTGAGGGAAAGACCATCATCTTTATGGATTAAAATCATTATTGTTATGTTTAATCACTAACTGCCCCAATTATAGGACTTTCATCCTCTACAGCCTTAACATTTTAATGTGTGTACAGTATTTTATGTTTTGCTGAAATATTTTAGAATATTGTATTTTCACTTCACATGTGCAGTTATTCTTACTAAAAATCCTGGTTCAGGGGGAATTAATGAACTCATTAATGCCCCCTTTAGCATATGAACTAGTTTTGGCTGGCCCATAGGCTCAGGTGGAATAACCCCCAACACCCTGATTGTGTTGCAATAAAAAAAAAAAAAAATATATATATATATATATAGGTTTTGTTTATTATCTGTAGTTTTCTCCTTCAATTATTGAGCAACTAATCATGTAAAGCCTTTCAGGCATGCTCAGTCTGCTCTAACATGATGCCTGAAGTCACTCATTGGCTTTGCATTGGGCTTTCTAAGCCTCGTACCCTTAAAGGCAGGCCTGCATTTTTGTTACAGGACTGAGTTAAAGGCACCAGGTGTAAGAGGTCTGCACCTCTATTAAAGTGTTTGTTACTTCCCAAATCTATAGATTTATAGTGTTAAACAGGGTTGACCTTTCATTAGGTCAGGTGTTGAGTACAAGGGGTTAAATTGTCAATACCCAAAAAGTTAGTGATCATGATCTAGCACCCCACCATCTAATCTATACTAACCCCTGGGATGGACAAGGATACATTTTTTATATTTAACATTTTAAAAAGTATTATCTACATGTAACAGGGAAGTGAACCTATGTTAAATATGCACACGTGTACATCTGTTTGCAACATATCTATTCCAGTGTCAAATCCGCTTACCAGAGGAAGACAGTCACTAGAGGCTGGTTTAACCCTGCAATGAAAACATAGTAGTTTCTCTGAAACTGCTATGATTTCAAATGCAGGTTTAAAACTAGGGGGACCTGGCACCCAGACCACTTCGCTGAGCTGAAGTGGTCTGGGTGCCTATAGTGGTTCTTTAAACGTTTTTTCTCCTCACTGTGGTAAAGTGCCAGGGTTGATGCTTGGCATATTGATTTGCATTTGACTCTTGTGAGTTGTTCATTACACCAGGAATTGTTTTTTGTCAACTTACCACAGTACACCATTCAGTAAAAACAAACTAACTCCTTTGGTAGGTTACAAAGGTGCACCTTATTCACCTTTCTCCTGTCATAATTTTGTATATAAATATCAGTTGAGATGTCCAATAAAGCATTCTCACGTATCGAATATTCGTCCATACGGTTTCTGCGGAGCTCTGGCTAGGTGAAGGTTCTATAATCGAGACAGCTCTTGTCTGGGGAAAAATCACCCCGAGCAGCTTGTATGCCTTTAAATTTACCCCCATCAGAGGATATTATTCTACTCTTTCACTTTTAAGCAGTCTACATAATATGCATTACAACTATAAAACATACTTTACTTTAATGCAATTCTGGGTTACCCTTGTAGCAATGTCAGATATTACAGCCTTGATTTAATATTTTTGGTTAAGCTTTTCAATTAATTTAATATTGTTGGAAACATTTTTAAAATTATTTTCAAAATATTAAAAAACATTTTTTTAAAAAAAAGCAAAAATATCAATTTTTTTTAGAATATTAAATCATTTTAAATGTTTATCCAAAGTATTAAATAATTTGAAAATCTTATCCAAAAAAAATGTATTATTAAATTGAGGCCTATATCAAATATTTTCCCATGATTCCCTGTGTGCATTGCCTAATGGGTTATTTGCTTGCACTCTATGTCATGCTATATTATCATAACTTTGCATTTGATTAAAAATCCAAATGAAATATAAACTGTTTTTTAATTTAAAATAAAACAAATCATATACTATTTTAGTTAGCAGTTACAATGTGCCTTTCCCTCTGAAGTAACAGTTCTTATTTCAGTTGACAATTCCTATGTAATTGTAAGAAATGTTTATAGATGATCACACCTACACTTTTATATTATTTCTCTAATTTCTTTACAGAAGACAAAATTCAGAAGCCATAGATTAGTGCAATATTTAGTTTTTTTTTGATTTATCACAATACTATAATTATATATACACCCAAAGAGCGACCGACGCGTAGGTATATATTATAATTTATTAGCATTTTATTACATTGTTTGTCACATTTAAATTTGTTTAACACTATTTAATCTCGCAAGCACTCAAAATGTCTTACATCAACGTTGCAACATTCTTCAAGCATATCCAGTACACTGTGACACACCGTACGACACAAATTCTGGTCCACATCAATGTCCTTAAATGCTTCAGAGATGAACTGTTTTAATTCGGCCATTACCTGGGATTCCTCTCCAAAACCTTATTCTTTCCTACACACCAAAGAAAAAAGTTTATTGGTGTTAAGTCGGGTGAATGGTGGGGGCCATTCAATGCTGCCACATCGTCTGATCCAATGCTGTGGAAAGGTGTTGTCAAGGTAGTCCCTTACAGCATTATGAGGAGGTGCCCCATCTTGTTGGCAACGTTAGCCCTGGTTCAGAGTTGTGGCTGTACCTCATCTAGCAACAAGTTTACATAATTCTTACTATCCTAAGTTCTATCAAAGAAAAACAGTCCCACAACACCTACGCTGGATAGTGCACCCCACACTGTGATACCTGGTTGGTTTAGTTTTGATGGGATAGTCAAGTGAGGATTTTCATTTGCCCAATGCACAGAGTTATGCCTGTTCTCGTGGCCTTATAATTTGAAAGAAGCCTCATCTGACCAGCTGATCTTATCAAGAAGGTCTGGTTCATTAGAAGTTTGGTTATGCATCATCTCACAGAATTGCAACCAACGATCTGAGTCGTCCTTCAAAGACCATGTAACAGTCTTGGACGATATGGCTTCAATTTCAATTGATCCATTATGTATTGCAAGGACATTCTCAAAATGGATAGCTGCTGAGATGCACGACAACAGAGGGGTTAAAGTACTGCAAAAGTAAAATGGGATCTACTGATGTTGCCAGTTACTTGGCTGGCAACATGAAAAAAAAGCTATGGTGGGGCTAGATCAGCACAAGGAAAAGATTGGCAAATAGGGGACCAGGAGATACAATAAAAATAGAAAACAAGAAGGGTAAGATGTGGAGAATTTAAAAAGCAAGATGGAATAGGGAATGGTAAAGGAAGATGGTATGCTAGGTATGCTGAGATTAACGGGAGTTAAAATCCCTGGTGGCTGCCATCGTAATAATGGTGGAATCTGCTGCTCCGTAGTGTAACTTCCACTAATACAGATTGAGGAACAGCTCACACACACAAAAATACAGTTTTACATTTTACAAGGCTACTTAAAATCAACTACCTTAGCAAACAAATTTGGGGATTCAGTTACACCATATCGTGTTCAGCTTACCACTAGGTCACAGTACCCCAATATTGGTAGATCCTGAACTAATTTTAACATGGGAGATTTACATGGTAACTTGCCATACTTACAACTTAAACTGTAGTCACCTCCAAAGGAGCAACCAGTAATCCCAGGCAGACCAGAGTATGTATGCCCTGGTTTGCCTGAAATTTGGGCCCTGTGGCCAGTGCATTATTACTCATTTAGGACCAGGAATATTTGCCGTTAATTAAGTCACCATCGATGCAGTAAGGGATATATATATGTATTTTTGAAAGGGAAGAGGTGAAATTAGGGCAGACTGGGGAGAGAGGAAATGGAATGAGAGTAGAAAAGGTGAGCTTTAGAGCAGTTATTAGATGAGATTTGGGCATGCCTCCCAATAGTACCAATTTTGGCAGGACAATCCAGATTTTTGGGTTATTTTCCAATGTCCTGCCATAGTTCTCTGCTGTCCCAGTTTTGGGGACACCAAAGAACTGTCCTCAACAATTATAGCATGAGCGCATCATAAATTGCAGTCGCACTGTGTTCAGGGCACTTAGTCGGCTGGCTAAAATGATTGGCAGGCAGTCTGGTGTGATTCACCAGACCCCTATTTGTGCAGGTCCTTTGGGTGCTTCACTGGCCCCGTCCTCTTTTCCTGCTCCCACCAGTGCCCTGATTCTGGGACTGCCGATGTTGGCAGGTATTAACTAAGGACACCAACAGTCCTGCATGATCTGAACTACAAAGTAATCAGCATTAGAAGGAGAGGACAGCCATGGAATCAAAAAGTAAGGATATCAGGAACCTGTTTATAGTTTTTTTGACTGTCTGCAGCCAGGTTGTGGATTAAAACCAGCTCACTCAGTGCTATTAGAGGGAGATTTATGTGCATACGTTTGATAAGGAAGTCTTTCTGCCATGAGGGGGCGTGGCTAAGTAGGGAAGTTTATGGTGCAACATTCTTTTTTGTGCAGAAACTATAAAGATTTGAGCCTGCAAAAAATGAGGTCAAAACCTATCAAATGCGTAGGAGTGTCAATTAAATATGAGAGACCTTATTTATTGACTCCCTTATCCATTCATCCTCTAAATGAGATTCAAGTCTAACGAAATAATTCTCTATCTCTTTTTTTATACTCACACTAGTATTATCCAAATTATTTTTCTCAAACTAATTTTTAAATGTCAGTTGACAAGATGAACATTTGAGAAAAGTACTCAGGAAGATATACTTAAACAAACTATAGTTATTACATAACCCATTTTTGCTTTTACCAATTTTCTCTTTGAAGTCAGGATTTCCAAGGTCTCTGGCTAGACATTTGGTCCATGTAAGTCAAATTTAGTTGTCCTTTGAGATGGCAAGACACGTCAAAATTATTTAATATACGTAGGATCAATTACATTCAGTTATAGTTTATATTTCTATTGGTATACTTGGATTCAAATTCTCGGAACACTGTTGACACATGGCAAAAAATGTCCTCACTTCAAAGGCAAAGCCTTATGCATTATTTTGTCTATACTCTCTGTTTACAGTTTGCTTTGTGTGTTTGGTGTGAATACTGGCATCATTTGCGTGAGATATAATCAGTATGATAGCTTTAGAGCCATTTTTGACATTTAGACTGGTCTAACTGCTTTTCAAAGCCACCGCTTTGTGTCACTGTGTACATATCGAGCAGTTACTTTCTGTGCCTAATATGAGCTTGAAGAAGACATAGAAATAAAGATATTGTGACAAAGACACCCTCTAGGTTTATTTTATTGAGATATACAAATTAGAACCTTGAGAATCACAGTATGAAATGATGTAGAGAATACGTGTTCCTGACAAATTCAGTATATAAAATAAGCAGCTTTTGGGGGGCGGGGCCTGGCACCCAAGATGGCCAGACGTGCTTGGTGATAGCTCTGGCACAATCAGGCACAAAAGCACACTTTTTATGCCCAAATACTGCTGCAAACTGCTTAACACGACTGGTGCCCTACCTAGCATCGAGCAGGAACACGGGGATACGGGTGTGGACCCGAGAATCAAAGTGCCCACGGCGACCGACACTGAGGCCTACCATGTATAGCAGTCCAGGGCCTGGGAGAGGCGGCCGATCTCCCGGTACAGGACATGCTCCTTGCAACTGTTCTCCTGCAGCCCCGCGACCCCCCCCTTTGGACCGGCGGGGGTTATCCCGGTCCCCCCTGGGGAAACATGCTTCTCAGCAATGGCAGGATCCTCCACAGAATGACCAACCGCATGGCGAGCCCAAGATGGCCGCCGCAATACAGCACTCTCAGCACCAGGAGAGCCCCGCAATCGCAGCGTGGAGGGAGAGCTTTGAAGCTCGATTTGACAAGCTCTGTCAGGAGTTCTGGGAGCGCTTAAATGGCAGACCTCACTCCACAACCCCGCAAGTAACCCAAGCTGTGGTACAGGATCACCAATCACACGGAGGGGAGACCCTTCTGGAGGATCTTGCGACCAGAAACCCGGGTGCTCAGAAAGCTGCCCGACCTCTGGTGCTCCCTCGAACCCGAGACCCAGCAAGGAGGAACAGGAGCAACACGGGACAAGCAGTGAGAGCAACCACTGCTGTCCAGGCTACTAAAAGCAGTGATCCATGTTACAGCGACCTACCAGCAGCGTACACTCAAAAGGCCTGTCACTTCTCTCTGAGCAGCCTGGAGACAAGCCACAACACCAGTACTGGCAAATTGAAGGACTGTATGCAGTTGCCCATATGTGGAGTAGGATAAATCTTCGGCACCAAGAGCCCACTCATATTCAGACAATCCTGTCTGCAATGCGGAGGACTATGTATCTTTACTCACTATAAGTACCCAGTGGCAATACAAACCAGGGGTTCCTATCCTCTGAATTCCTCATGTTGTTATTTACTGTTTATAACTGTGATATATAAGCTTACAATTTAAACTAGTTTTCTCCCCCTATATAAAAAAATGTGCAATGCTTTTGATGCCATAATACTACTGTTAATACATGTGTAAAAATCGACTTGCACCAGCTGTTGTGGCAGTGCAACTCTGCTTGTTTAATGTCTGCACGCATAAAATAAAGAATAAAAAAAAAAATAAAAAAAAAAAATAAAAAAAAATAAGCAGCTTTTATTTGTGGTCCAGATCACTGGAAATCTCTTATTTTTTCCTCATTCTTGTCTTTTACAACAGTGTCTTGTAAATTCGGTGTTCTGAGTTAAAAGGTGTGGTACACAATACCATTAAGATGGTCTGTCAACCCAATAAACATTGAGTATTGTGCAAGCTAGGAATCAGCATATCACACACTAGTCAAGAAACGTAAAATTTAATGAACACATCCCATTTTCAGGTTAACCATACACTGCCACTTCAAATAAAGCTTGCGTGTTACCGGTCCACTGTCTTCTTAAACATTTTTTATTTTTTTGTCTTTAGCATAAGACAAGCCCTTCGCTGTATCTCTGTCTCTTAGTTCTCCACAAGAGTGCTGATGCAGTTAATTGGGGCTTCTGAAAAGTGCGCATTAACATAGGGAAAGCTCGGCAGACGTTTTTGGCAGCAAAATATCATTATCACTTCTTGAGCCCAAGCCAAAATCTCCTTGCGGTCAAAACACAATTCTTAAACTAAACAATTAAAGATTTGTGCAAGTGTTACAGCGCACAGCTTCGAGACTGGGAGCGTTCTCCTGCCAGTGTGAGGGAAGTTAACAAGCTGGGTGATGGCTCATAGGAAGGCAGTGCAGGGGCTGTCTCAAAACAATCTGGTGAAATGCCTTCCTTGGCATTGCAAGGGACGGTCAGAAAATGGGCTCCATTTTTTAATTATTGTTTAAAGATTTATTTTAAGATATATTGTTATTTATACATAGCTTTAAGCAGAAATCTAATTTTGTCATTTTTGTCCCAAATTGTAGCAATTGTTTTTCATTTGCAGAGAAAAATCTGTCTTACATCCTCAGAAAATCTAAATTTGCATATTTCTTTAGGATTGTTGCGAAATATGTAACTTGTAATGCTTATTGTGAAAAAAATATGTTTTAACTAGGTCATGGCAATTCAAGGATTTAATTATATGCATATGTATTATGATGAACTGATTTTTTCAATTTGTTTGATCATCGGAATTGTGCGATGGACATTCATATAGCATTTTAAAACTGCTTATCTCATATCTTCCAACATGTTAAATGGACAAAGAGGGACACTGTAATTTTACGGGAGTGAGTGAGGTATAGCTAGGGCTGCTCTTACATATTTAATGTGATTTAGTAATAACAATTTATGCAATTGAAACGTTATTTAGAACATAGATAGAACATAGATAGAAAAAGAGGGGCAGAGTGATTTGGGCCCAAAAATACAGATTGACCTTCCTAAATAGGAACACTTGGGTGGCATGTTATACTGTGTGATGGTCACTTACAGTCAGGGGTTTTTTTTGTTCGATAAAAATTAAATGCTACTTTTCCTACTATCCTTTGCTTCTCTTTCTTTGTTCACAGTGGAAATATCGGAGCTTCTCTGGAAACACCATATTTTGATTGGCTACTCACCTTACATGTTCATTGCAGCCTTTTTTTATTTTGGTAATTCTCTCCATTATAACAACCCCTGTCCCCCTCCCCCTCCCCCCCCCCCCCAACATTAAAAAGTTGTCAGACCTTCAAGTGATTAAATACAGAAACAAAATACTTGCCTCCCCTTCTCTCTTTTTCTTCTCTTGCTTAATTTCTTATTCTTCTGTGTCTGGTCCCCTCTCTCTCTCTTCTACCACATGCAGATTTTTAGTTTACTTCATGACTAGTGGTTTCTATTTGACCTTTTTAGTTGGCCAAATGTGTTGGTATATGTGGTCATAGTTTTACCTTTATTATTCATGTGATAGGTTTTTACACTTAATGGTTATTCTGGTATTATTATTATTATTGTTGTTGTATAAAACCAGGCATTTTACGTCTACGTATGCCACATGGTTGCTTCTCATTGTACCTGCCTCCTATAAATAAAGATTTACAATAAAAATACAGAAAAAAATATTTTGTTACGGTTAATCTGTTGGGAAGGTATTAAACTGATTAAAATAATATTTTAAAGACATATATATATATACGTTTTGCTCATGATCTATTTCAACCTACTTGCCGAATGTATTTGTGCACAATTCACTTTTAATACACAACTAACCCTGAAAGGCTGCTTGTTAAAAGGGAACCTATAGTTCCAAAAATAACAATCGTTATTTCGGGACGAGAGGTTCACTTCTGTCCACCCCCTTCTGTCCACACCGCCTTTGCTGATAAAATATTTAAGTAAAATAAACATTAGTCATCTCCTTACCAGCGTTAGGACTCCTCCACTGAAGCCTCCTGCTCCTCGTTCAGTGATGTTGGGTGATGGAACTAGCCTTGTGCAGACAAAAGCCACACTCCTCCAATCAAATGCTGTTTCCACAAAACAGGGTTAAAATGACACTGAGATTAAGTGGTCTGGGTGACTAAAGTGTTAATTTGATGTATTCTAAAAGCATTCCAATCAGTCTCATAACTAGTGCAGGACTCATACACGAAAATTACTTTTATAAAGGTGAGTGAATGGTTAATTAGGTATGATATTAAAATATATGTTTTATTTTTTTATTTTTTTTCCTTTTTACAAATGCAAAAGCTGACTTTACATGTCACGTCTACTTTAACAATTACAGGGTGGGATGAAAAAACAATTGAACTGATCGTAGGAAATGCAGGAACGTTCCAGGACATTTTTAGCAAAATATAGGAATGTAATGAACTTTCTGCATACTCCACCCAAACTACTTTAGAATAAGGAAAGAAGTCATTTTGTTAAATAGTTTCCCTGCCTGCTCTTTTTAGTTAAGTTAGTTAAAAAGTCAGTCTTGTTAATACGATATAGATAGTAGACATTTTTATTCTTTTCCTGTTAGGGCTGCACAGAGCAGGCACCTGCTGACTGGCGCATTTTGGTGGGGATGCTGTGCAACATATACTTGCTCTGTGGCTGTTGTATGCGGCTTCAGAGCGGGTAGAGAGAGGGTTGAAGGGACTGTCTGCACCGATCACCCACCCTTCTTTGCGCTCGCTGTACTAAAGCTGCAGCAGGGATGTGACATCATCTCAGTCCCTGCGTCAGTACAAAGCTGCTAGAAGTTAGGCAATCAATGAAGAAAGACCCCAATAGCACTCACTGGACATCAGATAGGGTTCTGACTCCCTCTTTCAAGATACGAAAAGGGAGGTGGGGTGGAACTTTATTGTATAATAAATAAATAGAATAAAAAATGGGTCTGTGTATGAATCTGTGTGCAGATATGAATGTGTTTATGCGAGTCTGTGTGTATATGAGTCTGTGTATGCATGTGTATGTAAGTCTGTGTGTGTGTGTATATGGATGTGTGTGCCTGTGTATATGTGTTCATGTGTGTATATTAATGCGTATATGTATATCGATGTATATATGAATATGTATGTTTTATGAATTTAATGATGGGTGTCTAATTTAACTAACTAAAAGGTGTTTGGGCGTGAGACAAACTTCTAAAGTTTGTGGTTGGGATCCTTAATGCATTTCTGTCTTGCATGCCATGAATCCTAGGTATGCCTCTGGTCTTACCATCTGTCATTAAAGGCTTTGAAAAAACAAATTATTCATAACCAATCAACAATATTATATTACTATATGTTTAAGTAATGTTCTAAGCTCCCTAATCCCTACAACATATTATAGTGGTTCTGATGCAAAAAGTATTCAGGTGCTGACACTCCAACTGTGTTCTATGAAATAAAAAAAAACTCGGCCTCTCCTGACACCTGAAGCATAGCCTCACTTAAACATTGTCTCTAAAAATCCGTATAAAGCCACCCAAGTGCTCATAATAACTGCTGTCCAAAATGAAGGCAGGTTTGTAAGGACAATGTGGAAATTGAACTTCCACATTATCTCAGTGGCAGCAGAGGGATCTGTGTTTGGCTGCCGGGACAGCCCTGTTTTTAATACCACTCACAAACTATTTGACAAGAAGGACAAAACTACTTGTACTATAACCTTATACCTTTCAACTCCGGCCTAACTAATAACCCAGCTTTACTATACATCCAAAGGTACAAAGCACAATAGCACTTTACATTGTTTGTTTGTCACTTAAAGGGACACTATAGGAACCAAGACAATTTCAGCTTAATTAAGTAATTTTGGTGTATAGATCATGCCCCTGCAGTCTCACTGCTCAATTCTCTGCCACCTAGGAGTAAAACCACTTTGTTAATGCAGCCCTAGTTACACCTTCCTGCATGTGACCTACACACTATTCCTAAACACTTCCTGTAAAGAGACCTCTAATGTTTACACTTCCTTTATTGCAAATTCTCTTTTGTTTGATATTTTTTATGTCATGCACTTGCTAGACCCTGCTGGAGCCTCCTGTGTGTGATTAAAATTCAATTTACAGAGCAGGAGATAAAAATGTTTAGAGCAAGTTCACAAGGCCCTAAAACCTCGCACTTCTTGAGGAACACACAACACTGATGTCACCCCGACAGGCACCTACCTCACATGCCCCCACCTCACCCCCCCCCCCCCTCCCGCTGCTATCACCCTCAATGCAGAGGCAGAGCAGGGCAGTCCGAATACTAGAATAGCTAATAGATCCACCATTCCTGCCCTCATGAGAGCAAACGACTAGCCAGGCACCCTGCAAACACAGGACACTGCAGAAAGCAAGACCTACCCCTGCCTGCCCAACATTAACTTCACCACGATTAGCTTGTTACGTAGTAGTTACGAAAGTCGATCACACAGGCTACATAGCTGCATAAGTAAACTATAGTTTAAGCCCGACCATGAACCCTCGCACTTGAGCAGAACCTTTTGGCTCCGATGAGCCTACTCTACTGTGTAGATGTGACTAACTACACTGTTTACTGTTCCTGTTTTGTCCTTATTGAAAAAGGTGCAATACTAACGGTCACCTTGTATACCGCATCAATGTTTGATTTTTCTGCTATGGCAACACATACTTGTTTGAAAATATTTTTCAAATAAAAAAAAAAAAAAGCTTAAAGGAGGTTAATATCTGACACAGAATGAGACCATTTTTTCATACAGTCTGTCAGTCACAGACAGTGGAGGTGTGGCTAGGGCGGCAAAGCACTTTAACTCCTAAATGGCAGATAATTGAGCAGTGAGACTGCTGGGGCATGATCTATACACCAAAACTGCTTCAATAATCTAAAGTTGTTATGATGCCTATGGTGTTACTTTAAATTGGTGACACTTTAAAAAAAAAAAAAAAAATCATCACTCAAAAGGTAAGGAAAAAAATAAAAAACAGACCATATTAACCTCCCTGGCGGTATTCCCGAGCGTGACTCGGGGTTAACTTTCGCTGCCAGAAGCGGTAACCCCGAGTCATGCTCGGGGTAGATAACAGAGCTGGCAGCTTCCAGCCCCCGGAGGTAAGATGTACTTACCTCCGCCGCGATCCGCTTCGGGAGGACTGCCTCACAGCCCAGGCAGCCCTCCCACGGCAAACCAGGCCCCCGGGGGCCATGTGATCGCTCTCAAAGAGCGATCACATGGCCCTCTATAGCTGGCTGTGGATCTGCCAGCAGGGGGACTGTTTGAAATATCAGACAGTCCCCCTGCTGGTGGGAAGTATAAAAAAAATAAATAAAAGACAAGTGTAAAAATAAATTAAATATATTTTTATATATATATAATATGTATATATATTATATATATAATATATATATACATATTATATATATGTAACGTCATACAAAGTGTATTTTAATATTAATATAAGTATATTAATATTAAAATACACTTAGAATGACGTTACATATATATAATATGTATATATATTATATATATAATAGATGTACATATATATATTATATATAAATACGTATAATTAAAATAATAAATAAATAAAATAATAAAATAAATAAATAAAATATTGAAACAAAATTTAATATAAATTATATATGCATATGTAATTTCATTCTAACTGTATTTTGTTATTAATATATATATATCGGTAACAAAATACACTTAGAATGACATTCTATATATATCTATATATATATAAAATACAAATAACCGCAAATATATATATATAGATAAATACATATAATTGCATAAAAGATTACATTAGTATACACGTAGAATTTAAATACCTATAAATGCATATATATTAAAATTCTACATGTATATTTAAATAATCTTTTAACGTAATTATGTGATTTGATTAATTCAAATTTGATTGACATGCCTGACAACACAGGGAGAAAGTGCAGAGAATTTAATTCGCAAGCACTATATTTGACCCTGTAACTCTCCAAGACACCATAAAACCTGTACATAGGGGGTAGTGTTTTACTCGGGAGACTTCGCTGAACTCAAATATTCATGTTTCAAACTGGTAAATTGTATTACAACGATGATATTTTAAGTAAAAGTGACGTTTTTTGCATTTTTTACAAGCGAACTGCACTTTTATGGTCTATATTATTGTTGTAATATGTTTTACTGTTTTAAAACACTAATATTTGTGTTTAGTGAAGTCTCCCGAGAATAACAGTACCCCCCATGTACAGGTTTTATGGTGTTTTGGAAAGTTAGAGAGTCACATATAAGGCTTGCATTTCATTTTTTTCACATTGAAATTTGCCAGATTGGTTATGTTGCCTTTGAGAGCGTATGGTAGCCCAGGAATGAGAATTACCCCCATGATGGCATACCATTTGCAAAAGTAGACAACCCGAGGTATTGCAAGTGGGGTATGTCCAGTCTTTCTTAGTAGCCACTTAGTCACAAACACTGGCCAAATATTCGTTTTTTGCTTTTTTCACACAAAAACAAATATGAACGCTAACTTTGGCCAGTGTTTGTGACTAAGTGGCTACTAAAAAAGACTAAACATACCCCACTTTCAATACCTTGGCTTGTTTACTTTTTCAAATGGTATGCCATTATGGGGGTAATTCTCATTCCTGGGCTACCACACCGTCTCAAAGGTAACATTACCAATCTGGCAAATTTCAATTTGAAAATGGAATGTTCTATATTTGACCCTGTAACTTTCCAAAACAACATAAAACCTGTTAATGGGGGGTACTGTTGTACTCGTGAGACATCGCTGATTACAAATATGTGCATTTTTTTGCAGTAAAACCTAACAGTATTATGACATTCACAGTTAAAATGTCAGACGGAAATGCAAATGTAAAAAAAAATCTTATTTTCTCACATTTTTTTTACGTTTATTCATAATAAATGATGTTCCATATATGAATAGTTAATGATAGATTAAAGCCCTGTTTCTCCTGAACAAAATGATATATAATAAGTGTGGGTGCATATAATTTGAAAGAGGGGAACTACGGGTGAACAGACATATAGCGCAAATTCCAGTTTTTGTTTACGTTTTGTTTTGATCAGAACGTGCACTATTGACTCCGTCCTGAAGGGGTTAACTTCTCCTTGCGATCCAGCGATGTCCCCGCGCTGTGATTGCCGGTGAGAACCCCGGCGGATGCCTCCATCTGACTTCCTGGTTCCGTCTCTGTGAGCCGCAGAGGCTCATGGGGGCGGAACTGGGCAGGTAATTCAAATGCAAAAAAATGGTACCGCTTTTGGTACAAAATTCCTGACATAATCATACCGCCAGGGAGGTTAAAACAAAAATCAAAAAAGTGACCCTTCTAGGCAGCTCTTAATCTATACTTATTTTACTCCATATTTGCTGCACCCTATAGCAGGGCTGCCATCAGAAATTTTGGGGCCCCTGACACAGCTCAAGGTCTGGGCCCCCCGGCGCCTGCACCCGAGTCCCCCCCCCCCCCCCCCCCGAGTCCGCCCACAGGGATGCAGTGTCTGCAGGGCCGGTGCAAGGATTTTTGCCGCCCTAGGCAAAAGTAAAGTTTGCCGCCCCCCCCATGTGACATCACAGTGCCCCACCCATATGATCTGCCATGTTAACTAACACAGTGCTGCAGTGCCGCCGTGTTTACAATAAAAGGCCTGCAGGGACAGGCTATAGACACCAGAACCACTACATTAAGCTGCAGTGGTTCTGGGGACTATAGTGTCCCTTTAATGTGAGGTAAATTAAAGATTAGTGCCACGAATAATATACTAGATTGCCTACTTACAACCAGATGAGGATGATGATGGGCTTCAGCTGCCGTCTGGCTCCACTGGTCTGGTGTAGAACAGGCTCTCTGGAGGCGGTTTGTAACTGTGGTCACAAAAATCAATGTTCTGGGAGAACGAGAAGCAGCTCCATTTTTTGAGGGCCCTTTACACAGGGTCCACCTTCATGTTCCACCAATGAGTTTGCTCACAGGGGTGTGTGTGTGTGTGGGGGGGGGGGGGGGGGGGGATGTCCTGATGTGTGTAAGGAATGCATTGTGTGAATCTGTGTTTGTATGTGTAAGGGCTGCAAGGTGAGTTTGTGTATGTATGGGATGCACTGAGTGTGTGGAAGGGGTGCATTGTGTGTTGCTGTGTGTAAGGGATGCATTGCTTGTGTATGTGTGTCTGTGTGTAATGCATTATGTTTTTCTGTGTGCAAGGGGTGCATTGGGTGTGTGTGTGATGGATGTCAATCTCTCCCCCTACCCCTGTCAATTTCCTTCTTCTCCCCCCTCCCTCTCATTTCCTTCTTCTCCCCCCTCCCTCTCATTTCCTTCTTCTCCCCCCTCCCTCTCATTTCCTTCTTCTCCCCCCTCCCTCTCATTTCCTTCTTCTCCCCCCTCCCTCTCATTTCCTTCTTCTCCCCCTCCCTCTCATTTCCTTCTTCTCCCCCTCCCTCTCATTTCCTTCTTCTCCCCCTCCCTCTCATTTCCTTCTTCTCCCCCTCCCTCTCATTTCCTTCTTCTCCCCCTCCCTCTCATTTCCTTCTACTCCCCCTCCCTCTCATTTCCTTCTTCTCCCCCTCCCTCTCATTTCCTTATTCTCCCCCTCCCTCATTTCATTCTTCTCCCCCTCCCTCTCATTTCCTTCTTCTCCCCCTCCCTCTCATTTCCTTCTTCTCCCCCTCCCTCTCATTGCCTTCTCCCCCTCCCTCTCATTGCCTTCTCCCCCTCCCTCTCATTGCCTTCTCCCCCCTCCCTCTCATTGCCTTCTCCCCCTCCAATTTCCTTCCTTCTCCACCCCTCAAATTTCCTTCCTCCCTCCCCCCTCAAATTTCCTTCCTCCCCCCCTCAAATTTCCTCCCTTCCTCTCCCCCTCCCTCCTCCCTCAAATTTCCTCTCTTCCTCTCCCCCCACCCTCAAATTTCCTCCATTCCTCTCCCCCCTCCCTCAAATTTCCTCCCTTCCTCTCCCCCTCAAATTCCTACCTCTCCCTCCCCTCCTTCAAATTTCCTTCCTCTCCCCCCCAAATTTCCTTCCTCTCCCCCCCAAAAAATGTCCTACCTTCCTCTCCCCCCCAAATTTCCTTCCTCTCCCCCCATCAAAGGTCCTCCCTTCCTCTCCCCCCCAAATTTCCTCCCTCCCTCTCCCCCCCACTCCTCAAATTTCCTCCCTTCCCTCCCTCTCCCCCCACTCATTCAAATTTCCTCCCTCTCCCCCCCACTCCCTCAAATTTCCTCCCTGCCCTCCCTCTCCCCCCCACTCATTCATATTTCCTCCCTCCCCCCTCTCCCCCCCACTCATTCATATTTCCTCCCTCCCCCCTCCCTCAAATTTCCTGCCTTCCCTCTCCCCCCCACTCATTCAAATTCACACCCCCACACCCCCACCCACTCAAATTTCCTGACACCCGGCGTGCGCGCGAGGGAGCACTCTCCTCTGAGTGCTTCCTCTTCAGCTCCCTCGCGCGCCGCGTACTGATGCCGGAGCCGGAAGATGACGTCATCTTCCGGCTCCGGCATCAGTACGGTGCGCGAGGGAGCTGAAGAGGAAGCGCTCAGAGGAGAGTGCTCCCTCGCGCGCACGCCGGGTGTCAGCAGGGCCAGCCTCTGGGGGGCCCTGAGGTGACCGGCTGCTGGGCCCCCCAGGAGAAGAGGCTGGCCCAGTGGGAACATACCGGGGTCGCAGGCCCCCCTGCGACCCGGTATGTTCCCACTGAATGTGGGGCCCGGACGACCTGAGCAGTCCGGGCCCCCCAGGACCGCCGGGCCCATGACAACCGTTGCGGTTGTCATGCCCTGATGGTGGCCCTGCCCTATAGTATGTATTTATAATATACCAGCTGTTAAAAAGCTGAGTAAATTAACCCAAATAAAAATAAAAAGTTGTTTTGGAAAAATGTGAAAATATTCATTATTGATCTGATTCTGATGCAAACCATCTCCTGTACGTACGATGCTTGTTTGGCCATGTTTATTTATATTAACACATGACCTATGTATGATAAAGACTATGTGTGAATTCAGCCTGATTAGCTTCCTAGAACTTTACCTTTATGTACCCAGCACAAGCATTTGTTCTAATCTTAAATTCTTTAGTTTTTACCAGAACTCTGAGGATTGTTTTATTTAAGTGATATTGTTTCTTTCCCCTGCTTAAAGGGCTTTGATCATGCCTAAGATACAAAAATATTTTACACATATAAGAGCAATGATTTAGCTATAAATAATTTACCCTTTTAAAACTGCATTCAGATGAGAATTTAAAAGCAATCCATCCTGCAATGTCACTTGCATTTTCCAAGTAACGCCTCTGTTATACTCTGTGTACTAATTCTCAGTCAGCTACATCATTTACCCTACATATCGTATAGTGTTTGTTTTAGTTGGTTTTAATTTAGTTACAAGTCTAAAAAAATTCCTCAGAAAGCTGGTTTTCCTACATCACCATTAAGCTAGAAATTTAACATGCGACATAACCACAGCATCCTATCACACCTGTTTTTTCTGGATATCTGTATTCTGGATATCTTATGTTCTATAGATTACGGTGGCTATTCCCTAAACAGTGATCTGTAGTGAATTGAAAGTCAAATTTGCTAAATTTCTGAATAAAATATCCATGTTAGAAAATCTATTCTATACTGTCAGGGTTATTCACTAAAGTAAGAATTGCCTGGAATTCAAAGGAAATATCACATTTAAGACCAAGATAGCCAAACTGAAAACAGGATTGACTTGGAGAATTTTTCTAACTCGGCTATATTGGCCTAAACTGTAAAATTCACTTTGAATTTACTTTGAATTTTTTGCTATTCTCGTTTTAGAAAACAATCCTGTTTAGTTCTAGACTTTATGTTTTGTTGTCAATTTAGCAAAATTTGTTTGTCCGAAACAATTAATTGAACACAGCACAAGTGTGTGTGGTGTGCAGTATTGGAATTAGTCAATTGAAAAAAATAGCAATCGACTGTTAAAATGAAAATATAATGCTTTTGTGACACTGTTAATCTTAAACCCATGTGATCAAAACTTTAATTTTTAGATGCTCTGAATTAAGATACTCTCCGATCTTTACGTTTATCCTACAGACTGGAAAAACATTACTTGATACCTGCTGTGCCTGGCGATGCATAAAGGGTTAAATTTCCATTTCTGTCTGTTCTTTTCTAGATCTGAGGCCAGCCATGCCAGTCGCATCAGTATTTTATCATGCTAAATTTATACACAGCTATGGTAGTGATGGGAAGGGAAGATTCTACTCTCTGAGGAGCTGTGTAAAATATGTATTTATTGAATTATCTGAGTAAATAAACCAGTCAGAATTGCACTGTTTTTTTTTCAATG
The DNA here is from genome assembly GCF_036172605.1 of Pelobates fuscus. NCBI lineage: Eukaryota > Metazoa > Chordata > Amphibia > Anura > Pelobatidae > Pelobates > Pelobates fuscus. Next base: position 164,367,173 of record NC_086317.1, on the reverse strand, counting down.
TTCAGGTCGGGCTTTATCTTAGGCCCTATTACTTAGTATTTGTCAGGATATAAACTACTGCTATTTATTTAAACCCCTGTTTCACCCTTATTTCTTTCTGAGTTTCTCATTTTTTTGTTCACTGAACAGGTCCATCTCTTTGGGCATTCATGCCTCTCGCAGCACTTACTAATATTTTCCGCTGATTCCCATTTTGTTTTTTCCAGAATATCACAGCATTCTTCTGCAGTTCAAAGGGATTTTGGAGATAAGTCGCTTCAAGTGAAACCTCATATCTTAAACAGAAATTATAAAGATTATTTTTTTTTTCATAGCCATAGGAGTAGGAGGGGGAGGGGGGTAAGAGTTTTATTTTGATTTACTATAACTCTATGGTTTCTTAATTTCATCCTTGCTTTACAAGGATGAAATTAAGTTTTTATGTTGGAATGATTATTGTCCAGATCTTTAAAAAATTAAATATATTTTGTTGAGGATCATTTACATCAGTGTTAACCAGATTAAGACTAAGACACCAATAAAGTTTCCGCAAAAGTTGCATTTGTTTCTTAGCTAGAATAAATGTAATTGCTATAGATAGATCAGTTCAACTGTGTAATGTGTTACAGCTAATAATTGTCTTTCATTTTTCTCAATTTAAACTTTTGCAACATGTGACAAAATTGCCAAACCTGAGTAAATGAATGAAAATTATTATTAGATGGAGTGAAGAATGTATATATTTTATCCCTCTAAATTGTACATGTATTTGGGCAATAATATACTGCAATTTTTGTTCCATTTACAATTTGTGTTATATTTGTTGATGTGTTTTCACACTAATTGTACAGAGCATCAGAAAATGTTTGTGCTTTGAAAATTATAACAACAGTATTATATTTTCTAATAGATGATCATGTGATATAGTTAATTATACAAAAAGAGGAACAAAAACCTTGGGATTTCATCAGTTGCACTTACATTTTTAACATAATAATGGTATTTTAAAAACAATATTTTGAAAATAAGCTATTTACTTAAAATATATATAAATACAAAAATATATAAATACAGGTTTTTAGCATGCTTTTTATATTTCTAGATCCATAAGGAACATATAATATGTAGATTTCAGTAAACATGAATGTATTTATTAGTAATTTATAAATGTGTCATTATTTTATAGAGGACAGCAATTTTGTAAGTGCTGTTCATTTTTTACATAAATCTTCTTTGTGAATACCTTTGGCTCCTGAAATGGTTAATCATTATTGTAGGTGAGAAGATAGTATATGCAATACTGATATTTATGACTTTTCTTTAAGCCATTAATTTCAATTACCCGAAATTCTTTGAAGTGCTGTAATATTTCTACTGCTCATTTGCATGTCAGATTCCTTTAGACAGGGATTGGAAGGTCTAGTCATGGAAAAAACACTGCATTTTAATTGCCAGTAGGAATTGGTTTTAAGGACAGGCAGATACCCATGTGGGCAATAAAGTATCTGTGTCAGACTTAATGTACCAGACCTCAGGTGAACATCGCTATAGCAGGCACAGGCTGAACAATTCCCTAGGGATGTTTTAAGAGCTTGGAAAATCTCTGGGAGAAAATGCTTTGAACAGTCTCGGGAGGTTTGGATCTGTTCAGGGGGATGTATCTACAACACCTTAGCTTTGACTTTATAATAGGGGTGTGAAAGTTTGGTTCACTGGATGCTTCTGGGCTTGAATTCTGGGAAATGTAGTCCAACAATAGCTTGATTGCCAAGGTTTCAAAAAGGACTTGTTTCTAGGTCATGGTGGTGCCAGGGTAACTGCATTAATTAGCATATTGTACTTAATGGAACAAGCATTAAAGCAAAAAAAATCATATACAAGTCTGTTTAATACGCACAATTACAAGACTGAACGTTTAATACGCACCATCCCTGATTCAGTTCATTACAGAAAGTATATCATACCTCCCAAAAGTTCAAAATGGACAAATAGGGACAGTTTAATTTTATGGGTGTAAGTAGGGGTGGGATGGGAATGTTCTGAGAACTTTTAGGTGACTTACTAATTGCAATTTATGCAACTAAAATGTAATTGAGAACAATAACAATGTATCTTTTCTAAACAGACTGATTTCTAAACCTATTAATTGTAGTTTAAATACACATTACTGAGTATTATTACTATGGAGCTCTGCTACACACACAATAAAATGGAGCTCCTAGAAAAGAGTGACATTATGATAGAAAGGAGGGACACAGTGATTTGGGCCCCAAAGAAAGACTGTCCCTCCTACATAGTGTCATTTGGGGTGTGATATCTCGAGTGAAAGTTAACTATTATTCATTGAAAGGCACTATATTCTGTACCACTGTACAATTCGGGAAAAACAGACGGTATAATGTAAACAAACCTGTGCAAACTGAGCACCTGGTCTCTGAGCTGAAAGGGGTAGAATTATCAAAGTGTTCAGTTTTAAATAGTGATGCAAAAATGTAAAAGGGGAGACGTGACCAATGGAATATGCTGGTATCACCTGTTTCTATTAGACATGTGCAATTCATTTCAGTCCGAATATGTATTCGGACGAATTTCAGACAATTCGGACATTCGGGTACTTCCGAATGTCCGAATTGCCGAGGTCCCGAAGTTCCGAAATTAACGAATTTCCGAAGTGTCGAAGTGCTGAAGTGCCGAAGTTCCGAAGTGTCAAAGTGCCGAAGTTCCGAAGCACAGTATTGCCTAAGTACTAATATACTTACCCAGTGAAAGAAGAAGAATGTTACATTGTAAATAATTTTAAATAAAAAGTATACAAACATAGCCAGGATTCAGCTGTAAGCATTTGCAACACTCACAACAATCAAGTAACATACATTCATATAAAATGTAAGTTACTTAGCCTGTCAATGTAATGACCGGAAAGGAATAAGTAGATAACTCCCTAATTCCCACGGTAGTAGGGAGCTATCTACTAAAAGGCTGAAAGACCTAAATTGGTCTTTCAGCCAAATTTGCTAATACTAAGTAAAGATTACTTAGTATTAGTAAATTATGCCCCTACTCGCTATACCGCGAGTAGGGGCATGTCTATTAAACAGTGAGCAGCCTGTGGCACTAGCCATGCCCCTACTCGCGGTATAGTGAGTAGGGGCAAAATTTACTAATACTAAGTAATTTTTAATTAGTATTAGTAAATTTGGCTGAAAGACCAATTTAGGTCTTTCAGCCTTTTGGTAGATAACTCCGTAATACCATGGGAATTAGGGAGTTATCTACCAAGCGGCTGCAAGAGAAGTCCCGAGGTGCCGAAATTCCGAAGTGCTGAAGCTCCGAAGCCTTGAATTGCCGAAGTCCCGAATTGCGAAAATCCCGAATTGCGAAAATCCCGAATTTCGGAATGCTGAACCAAACCGAAAATTTTCCGCATGCACATGCCTAGTTTCTATGGTGATTGCATCCCTTTTAGTAACATAGACCATTTTTTTGAGCAGAAACCAATGATAAATAACTCATTATTTAGCATTAACATTTGTTTTTTCATAACGATTAGTCTGCAAAATAGCTTGTGGGCAGACATTCTAAATGGCAAAGTACTTTTTTGAACACCTAGAGGGTGTGTCCATCTTTATGATCTAACCTGCCTGAGAAAAACACGTTTTGCAAAGTCATATTGAGGCATTCTCCTAAAGTGACTGGTTATCAAACTTATTGTATGTATAGTGCTTATATGACAGTTAATCTATACCTACATATACACTGATCAGCCAACAACACTAAAATCAATGACAGGTGAAGTAAATAACATTGATTATATCATTAGAATGGCACCTATCAAGGGGTGGGATATATTAGGCAGCAAACAAACAGTCAATTCTTGAATTTAATTTGTTGGAAGCAGGAAAAATGGGCAAGTGAAGAGGCCTAAGTGACAATGACAAGGGTCAAATATTGATGGTAAATGACTGGGTTCGAATTCCAAAATGGCAAGTCTTGTGGGGTGTTCCTGGTATGCAGTGGTAAGTATTTACCAAAAGTGATGCAGAGAAGGACAACAAGTGTACCGGCGTCTAGGTCATGGCCGCCCATTGATGAACATGGGGAACTATGGCTATCCTGTCTGGTTCGATCACACAGAAGAACTACTGTTGCTCAAAATGTCGGCCATGATAGAAAGGTGTCAGAACACACAGGGAATCAGTTTGCTACGTATGGGGCTGTGTAGCCGTACACTGGTCAGAGTGCCCGTGCTGACCTTTGAAAGCAATTGAAGAAGGTTGCCTGGTTTGATGAATCACACTTTCTTTTAGAACAGGTAGATGGCCTGGTGCATGCGTGTTGTTTACCTGGGAAGAGATGGCAACAAGATGCACTTTGGGAAGAAGGCAGGCCAGCAGAGACTATGTTATGCTCTGGGCACTGTTCTGCTGGGAAACCTTGGGTCCTAGAATTCATGTGGACATTATGTTGACATGTACCACATACCTAGAGATTGTTGCAGACTATGAATACCTATTCATGGTGGTGGTGTTTCCTGATAGCATTGGCCTCTTTGATCAGGATAATGTACCATGCCAAATTGCAAGAATTGTTCCGGAATAGTTTGAGGAACATGACAAAGAGTTCAAGGTATAGACTGGCCTACAAATTCCCCAGATCTTAAGCCACTGGATGTGCTAGAACAACAAATCCGATTAAAATAGACCCCACCTCACAGCTTGCTGAACTTTAATGATCTGTTGCTAATATCTTGCTGCCAGATACCACAGGACACATTTAAAGGTCTTGTGGAGTCCATGCCTCCACGCATCAGAGCTGTTTTGGCACCAGGAAGGGATCCTACACAATATTAGGCAGATGGTTTTAATGTTGTGACTGATCAGTATATATATATATATACACAATTTAGTAAAAGTTTTGCACTCCAGCTTTCCTCCTTATAATGGCCCGGTGCTCAGCTGCACAAAAATACAAATTCCAAAAGAAAGCCAGCACTCAAGGACGAAAAATATGAAGGCTTTCAATCCAAACAGTCAACGTTTCAGTTCATAACATGTCCTGAGGAAAGTTCACTGTAGTGAACCGAAACGTTGACTGTTTGGATTAAAAACCTTCATATTTTTCGTATAAGTCCTTGAGTGCTGGCTTTCTTTTGGAATTAATATATATATATATATATATAACATTGAAACATTCAACAACTTTAAAAAGTAATTTGTCCCCCATCCTTCTGGGTTTTAGATATATTCCTCTGCACCATCCTTCACTAATTTTAGACAGCTGAATTGCAGAGAATGGATAAAAAAAAAATACTAATCTGAATTTTCTATTTCCAGCCCATAGAAGATTATGGGAGAAGCTCACTGCGTAAAAATAGGTGAATATCATCTACATCGTCAATGAATAAAACTTATTTTCAATATATTCACTAACTTGTATTCTAGGTACTGTGTGACCTAGAGCTCATTCACTTTGAATTCACACTCATGATTGTCAACAAGTTCTCCCCCTTCATTGAAATCTAACTGACTTTTTACAAAACATAAGACATCAGAAGAAGACAGCACTTGGCACGTTCCATTTTGCTCTACCTACCTACTTAAACCTGTTATATTGTTAGAGAATGACATGATAATGGCATGATAATACCCAAGCAATTTAGTTTCAGTAAATAAACCCTTCACAATATATATTATACCTAATAATAATTATAAAAGGCAAATTCTCATGTTATTAGATATATCTTTACCTTCATCACTGATGGGAAGGGAATCAGGCAAACTTTAGTCACATGCTTTGACATGCATTGAGAGATATTAGTTTTTTTGGCACTGTCCTTTGTCCCTTCTCATTTGAAAGATGTTATGACCTAGAAAACCACTTCTCATTGGATGTTTTTTTGTCTCAAGGGTCTCAAAACATCATGGGGACTGACATTCTACAAAAGCTGGGGATCGAAAGAGGAGCCATCTTTTATTATAATTAGCATTTATATAGTGCCAACATATCCCACAATACTTTAGAATTTAGAAAGGTTATATATGACAGCGAAGAAGGCACTGCTCAGACGAGCTTGAGATAGGCAGATAAACATCAAATACATCATTAGGTGTATTGCACTAAGACACTTACAAGTAAGCTGGTCTGTGTTTCTAAGTAATACTACCAATGCTCTAACCCGCTAATACATTGCAGTATAAACTGTGGAAAACAGTGCTGCAGATACTGAGACACCGTGATCTATGAAGTGTGTTTATGTTTGCACTGTCTTCTTTAATTACTGTATTTTTAAATTAACCGTCATTACCTATAAATGCTCTCTTTTCCATTTTATTTGATACTTATAAGATTTTCCAAAAATTGCTCCATATACCAGTTCTTTACAACCCTCTTGTATATCTTTACTAATTCCAAACTTAAACTACTGAATTATTTTGTTTGTTGTCCTATATGTTTGTGGCACCTCCATAGTATCTCTTAATACCACAGTCCTGCCTAATGTTGAGGCTGTGGATATTTTTGAACATGATGTCCCATTATGCTAAGCCAGCCATAAAGCACCAGCTGTAACTGCCAGCCATACGCTGATTGTGATTAGCAGACACTGGGAGGCGTTGCTTTGCCTTCTTTCTAGTTAAACAGTGTGCTGTGACTGCAGAGCTAGCTCTACGGATAGCTGCACATCTCCACCTGTTGCTATGGTTCAGACTTTTTGTTGTAAACACTGGGTAAACAGCTGCTGGGCTTTGCCTGTTTGTCTGGCCCGTAGCTGAGCTTTATTTGGGGAAAGTCAATAAGGAAAAATAAACATTCTCAGTCCTTTTGCACATAGATCCCTGGAACACAGATTTAGTTCAGTGTGCTACGCCCTAGGCACGGGTGAGGGGCTCCGTTCTCCCTAATAACTATTAATGTTATATGATTAACGGAATAGGGAAATACAGTGTTTTGTTTTGTAAAACTAATATGTTAATGCCAGACAACAGCTTATAGATATAGATTCACAAGGCTACTGATATTTGCACACAATTTAATAACATGCCCTGACACTGTGACACACATCATCTTAGCACAACCAAATAAAATATAGTTACCCCATTAACTGATTTCTAGCCAACCTGGAACAGTTCCACAAAATATATAAACATTATGTGAGCTTGATAAACGTTTCTGCTACTGTTTCCCAACACAAAGCACACATTAATATCCCTTTATTTCAGGTGAACGGAGGGTCTTTTTTCAGCAGGCATCTGGGAAAGAGATGAAATAGATTGGATGTTGTAAGTGAGCTGAACCTAACAGGAGATTTCTATCCTGTATCTGATGGGACAGGAGTGATTTAATGACCCTGTTCTGTGATCCAGTTTTTTTATTTGGATATTCTACTTTTGGGGATATCATAGAGTAGGGGTAGGCAACCATGAGCACTCCATGTTGTCGAATACATCTCACCTGATACTTTGCCAGCATTTTGGATGTAGAGCATTATGGGAGCTGTAGTCCACAACATCTGGAGTGTTGAAGATTGCCTACCCATGTCGTAGAGCATGACCGACCCAATGTAGTTTTTTCTTTTATAATTATAGTTATTGAACCACACTTACCATGATACCATACCAGCCATGCAAAATATGTGGAAGGTTTTAGTTCTACACAGGAATCTTAATTTGGCCCCCATTGGCAAACAGAAATTCTCAAAATTCAGAAAGAAAGGACATTATTCATTATACTCAAGCTCCAGAAGGACAATGTCGCAGTGATATGTGCAAGGGTGACCCTAGCTGTCTGGCTGTATGTGTACACAATCTAATTCACCCTCTTTCCATCTGTAAACTATCACACACAATGCGCATTGCATTACTGATATGCCACCACTCTGGCCCTGCCCCCACTTAGGCCCTCGTCTCTTCCATGCCAATTTCACACTTCATCAAATTTGAACCATTACTGCCTACTTAAAGCACACTGGTCAAATTTCTGCTCAGATGGTACTTGTGTTATTCATTTTTTACATGTGGTTTCATTTTTATATAATTAGGATAATAGAATTTTATTCTAACAATTAGACCTCCATGCTTGAAACGGTGATATATTTAAACATTTGCAGGGTAAGTTACTTATCAGGGAACTGGGGTGAATTAAAACTCAATTTTCAAACTTTTCAAAATAGACAACTTAAAAATGTTTTTATTTCACTACTTACAACTCACCATTTAGTGAATAGATCACTAATTATTTTAAATTACCTGTATTCAATATTTGATTTAGACAATAGATGTTAATTCGTTTATATACACCTCACTATGCTGTTTGACAAAACCATGTACTTGCATAGCTTTGAGTGGGAAGACTGCACAAACTTACACCAGCCATATAACTTCTACATCAACCATCATATAGCATGTACCCCTCTACATGTTATATGTACCATGAACCGTGTGCCACAGGGGTGCCCAATAGTTAGATCCCCAGATGTTGTATAACTACAACTCCCATGATGCTTTGCATGCATTTCAAATGCATTTAGAAATGACAAAGCATCATGGAAGCTGTCGTTTTAAAATATCTGGGGATCTACCTTTTGGGCACCTCTGATGTACCGTGGGTTGTGTTTTTCTTAACAATATGATGCATTTCTAAATTACAGGCATAAAATGGGAAGAGACAGTAATCTGTTAAACACAGATTACTCGAAACTGAGTGTAGAATGATATCCCAGGACATTCCATAAAAGGACAATTATTTTCTTCTAAAATTCTTCAGATATGCCGTCTGAACCCCTGATGAGAAGGGCGAGATGGTATGCAGGCCTCAAGTTCCAAATTAGCATGAATCTACTGTAATTATTTTGTCTCATGAGCATTGTGACACTTTGAGGAGCTGTTCCCTAGGCAGGTAAATTGAAGCTCTACATGTTTCTCCGGGAGAAATATATTTTTAGAAAATCTTTGTACAATCCATTTATAGGTAATAGGTAATGTGACGTTTACGGACCAGGAATACTGACTGTGATAGTACGTGCAAATGACTTCTGAAGGACTGATGGCTGACATACACAAAATGCCATAATCACAAAACAATAATGTGTAATGCTTTTTTTTAAAGACTATATAGAGACAGTATATCTAACACATGTACACATTCTTATTTCTATTGCCTAGATAAATGGATACGACCTATAGATTCTAGGAAGATTACCGTCTATATTGTGTGTTACATGGTAGAAAATTCTAATTCTACTGCCCTTCTTTTCCTTTGTATTTAAAAAAAAACAAAACTTTGAATTGATCCTTGATTTACAGCAATTAAGTAATAGATCCATTATTTTTTATTTTCCATTGACTGGCAACTTTGGATGAACAAGAAAAGATTTGTAACTTGCTAACGTGGCCTAAATTATACATTTCCGTTATCACAGCATCACAATGGACTGTTTAGTAAATAGACACCTCACTATAACCAACATGCACAAAATATTACAGCCAGCCAGCTTGCTTTTATTTCATTTTCATTATTTGTTTATACTGTTCTTGGAAGACAGCATTTTGCATTTCACACAAATTTGCAATTCACACACAAATACATATCCATTCATAAACACACAGAAGCACACACTCGCAAACATGCACACACTTACACAGACAAATGCACATTCTTACACAGCTATCAATTGGGGGCCCTCACTGGGTTTTTGGTTAGGTGTCCTGGCCCCATTATAATTAGAATTTTATAAGATTGGTTTAATTGGAAGTAGTGGAGATAAAATGTTGCATGTCTTTCTGTTTTTGTACACTTCTCAGATTAATACAGATTGCTATTTAATAGATGGATTTAAACCTTTTATCCAATATCTCAAGTCTGGTGGTGAAGTAACTGCAGAAAGTGGGAGACTAGGCAGGTTTCATAGAGTAGGGAAGAGGGTTTGTCTAAATTGGGGCTGCCCTGGCACTAACACATTGCCACAGGCACCCCAGGCAAGGACAACGGAGGAGAGAGAAAAATGTGAATCCCAGGGTGAGCTCCTGTAATCAGCTGTTTGTGATGGAATTCTATCTGGCCTGGTCTCTAAGGGATGAGATATACGGAGACAAGGAAGAGAGGGGTCAGGAATTAGTATGCAGGAATATCTGATCAGCCAAAGTAATTTTCTTTAATAATCATATTCATACGGCCTGCTTTCCGCACACTAGAAGAATTAAGTATTTAATAGTAATATATTTCATCTGGCAGCAGTTCCGTTTCGTTAGGAGCCTGGATGCCTCTGTAGGGGGAGGAGGGGGAATAGGAGAAAGATGAAGAATAGAATGTATTATTTATTGTTTAACTTCTTCTATTCCTCCGCACAAAATTATATTTTAAGTTTGCTAAAGGTCATTCATTATACATTGGCCACTATGAAACAGCTAATTTGCTATTACACAAAATAATTAGTGGGTACGGTTAATTGGAACATGTCCAAACATGCACTTCAGCCTTTATCTCTGTGCAATATTACATTGCAAATTTTGCAAAAAAGTCTTGGGATTCGCCATTATCAGGGATTTGTATTATGTTTAACATGTGGGTTACAAGTACTACACAAACATTCATTTCATGAGCATTGCATTGACTGTCCATGTATGTATTATTCACTAAACTGGGAAATGTGAGCATTGGAAATTTGAACACAAAAGCTGTAAAAATGACTGGCTTGTATATTGGCTATTCTGGAGTAAATCTGCAATTTTCTTGTCAAATTTCTACAGTTTATAAACCGATTAATAAACCAAAAAGTATATATAGTTTAATACGTATGTGTCAAAAGATTTACTGTTATATAATTTATTTATTATATAATTCACTCTTGTGAATTTAAACAATTATTCCATTGTTCACACAAACATATACTTGCAGGGTTATGCAATAAATGTTAGATTGTAGCAAATTATACAGAAATGGCAAAATTAAAGCTAAGATAGTCAAGCTATGATTATAGCGGAGTTGGAGAATTTTTCAGATCAGCTATTTTGGCCTAAACATTGCTAATTTAATGTAATGTGCTAAAATTTGTTTTTCATTGAATAGCTTTGAAAGAATTTACAGTAGATAAAAACCATGCAACGAACTCAACTGGATATTTCTAGAAGGCTGTTTTGGCTAAACCTGTGCAAGTCAGATGCCATATCACTACATTGTACCACTACAACTTCCACAATGCACAGTAACCTCATCCACTGACAGAATAAATTAAGTATTGGATAAGAGGCCATCAAGTAAATGAGAAATCCATGGGACAGAAGATTATGAAAAGAAAGAGGTTTGTGTTACATTTTGATCAAAGCAGCCTTATGCTGTTCTTTAGCAGATAATAAATATGTGTGCTTTACATCTTTAAATTATGAATTTTACCATATTCGAGAACTGAAATGTTTCAAGTCTATATGCCAGGGGTAGGTAACCATCGGCACACTAGATGTGGACTACATCTCCCCAGATGCTATGTCAACATTATAGGAGATGTAGTCCACGTCATCTGGAGTGTTGAAGGTTGCCTACTCCTCTCCATGCAGTCATCCTCAATATTAACCCAGTTGCCTGTTCATGGTAACTTAGAACGAATGGTAGACTGGTAGCCACAGGCTTTCAGGCATCACCACCATGGCCATTTGACTACTGCCAGTCCATGTGTGTGATCTAGATGTCAAACACACATTATAGTTAGCACTCATGATGTCATTTAAATTACGTATGTGCTCTTACTGCCACATCTCCTGAAAAGTCCTCTTCAGCTGCTGGCACTTCAGTGCCAGGACCCAACATTACTGCTGATCTCTCGCGCATGTACGAGAGTACAGCATTGAGGTCTATGGAGAATCCCACGAAACCACAGGATCCTCCACAGATAAAGCCAATTCCTTGCAGACATCACTGGTGACGACTGAGAGGAATTGACATATCTAGACAGGAGAAGTATGTCTATTTCACCTACTGTAGAGTATTATTATCTGTGAAGCCACAACACATACTGCAGCGCTGCATATTAGTACAAACGATACAGTTTCCCCAAACCAGTACAGTTTCCCCAAACCAAGGGCATATTGAGAGATGTTAACAAGACATTTTTCTGTCATACTCCTAAATGTTACAGGACGTCCCATCGTCCACACAAAGTGCTATTTTAAAGTGTGTGTTTGTGAGCTAACAGTGAACAGAGAAATGTGGGCATAGATTCTGCCTCTAATGAAAACCTTTAATCATATTCAAATAGGTTACTGTTCAGGGGGAAAATAGAAATATGGATTTGATGGCAATAAATTTCCATCGCTGGCTAAGCCCAGTGCTTAATTGTCCTGTCCCAGGGCTCACACATTTCATTGTTCGTTAGGTGCTTAAGTCCCAGTTCTCATTTTGTGTCGGTGACATTACTGCTGATGGCTCTAATACGCTCATAATTTGAAAGGGGATTTGCATGATAGAACGCAGAGTATTAAAAGAAAAGAAAAAAAAAAGGGAAGAGGGGAGGGGTGAAGGAGTGTGTGGGGGAGTGTGGATCTAGCTTTCACTTAAAAAAGTCACTTTCTTCAAAGTCAAATCATTGTTTTCATTAAAGTAGAAAATCTGCACATTGAGTCCGGCCGTGGCCGGCATTAGCCTTATTGTTCCTAATGGTTATTAATTATTAGGCTGAGTACTGTGATGGGGACGTGATGTCCCTGATGTCCTTGTTATTGGAGGGTGTGTGCTTGCATTTATGTGACTGTAAAGGGGGTGAGAGCAGGCACAGTTTTCTAACCTGCCATTAAATGGAAACCCTAAGCTTCCCATTACTTCTTTTGTACAATTTGATTTCTTGTCCAGTTAAAGGTTTTTTTTTCTTCTGTATTATAGCTTTTTTAATCTTTTGGTGATAATCCTGCAATTTTTCTTTAGTTAGAACAAATTTATTCCCCCCCATGTATTTCAAGAGTGGACAAAATAAGGTGTGAGATATGTATTGAAATGTCATATTCTGAAAAGTGTTGCAATGATTCAGAAGTGGTGGAATCAGCAATGGCATATGCCTGGTGGTTCTACAGGTTTTCATGGTAATTGCCCCACCTTTAGTACTTTGCATCATTTTTCAGAACATGGCACTAAAATAAATGTGCTAGTTCCCATTTCTATGGTTAATATTCAGTTCTATATCACTTGCTAACCTTTTCTTTCCTGCTAACCATTAAGGCAAAAACATGACTTCGAATGTTGTCTTCCTCATTTGTATAAGTTCTTTGCTTGTGTCTCCTGGTAGTTCCTTTAGTTGCACACTGTAGCACCTGGTCTTTCCAAAATAATATTTACAATTAGGTCTTCTTGGTGGTTTATATAGATGCCGATCACTTACAGTAAACAGCTTTATTTTATTAAGTCCAAAAGCCAGGAAGGATTGTTGTGAAGATTGAAAAGTAATTTCTGTCCATTATCGTTTTGTAATCCTGAGTGCACCTGACATGACCGACCTGTCCAGATGCTTATAACACGACAAAACGATTCTTAAATATTTTCATTTTCTTCAGTAACTGGAAGGGAGGGTGGGGGGAGAGGTGGTAGGGCTGGGAGAGGAGGGGGGTAGAGGGTTAATAGGCTGCGGTGACAGCAGAGTGTCCACATTGGGAAAAGATTAATGACAAAAATTAATCGCATGACCTTTCTTTGGAGAAGCTGGAGGTGAGGCAGGCCATTAAAGACTCTTATGTTGTAATTAACGTTTGAGGGGAGAAGAGAGCACCTCCAGAATGGATGTGATCGTTTAATTAGGGTTATGCGTCAGTGCCACAACCGGTTCAGAGAAGTCATAATTTAACCATAGCTTTAAATTACATTGCCTCAGCGTGGATGGCAGAGTTTAATGGCAGGCAGCTCGAGCTGCTGATATCGCGAAAAACAATTAGGCAAACAGCACAAATGAGAAACTCAATTAAATATCGTGAAGGAGAATTTTAAACAATTTCATGGAGGACTGCTGGTAAAAAAATAAAAAAACAACAACAAAAAAACAAAAACACACAGTTGCATCAAAATTTTAAACTACCCAATGAAGACCATTTATGCAGGACATCCAGTAATCCGGTGATTAATGCAGTAAAAATGTAGATTTTGTATCACGGTATTGTATATGTAAAGTATAACAGTGCAAGTGCTGCTCAGTAAGTTTTTTTTAATGTGTATATGGTCATTGCTTATTTAAGGCCTGACTTACTGGACAAGCAGAAGCTGCATTATGTAGCTCTAACCTCAGAGGATTCTTTAATATTTTTCCAGTACTTTACTAGTGGCATCGGATTCCGACACAATCTCTGCCTCTTCTAATGAAATGCAGCCAGGGTTGCTGCCTGTTAAGGTCTGTTAGGCGCGATCTTGATAAAACAAGATCACGCAGCGTGTCATGAAACAGCCCGGCTTTATTTCATTAGGAGATACATAGATGGTGTCTGAATCAGAGACTCCCAGTGGTTCACAAAAACAGTGTATTTGCCATAAGAGAGTGTCTCTTCTGCCCCTTCATGTCTGCGAAATCTGTGTTTTCAAACACACACTCACTTCTTTGAACTGTTTGCCTCTAATATTTAGAAGGTCATTGAATCTAATTAGATTTTTTTTGTTGTTAAGGTGTAAAAAAAAAAAAAAAAAACAACAAGAAAACAAAACAGAAAAATGATTTCTGTTGTATGGATTCTGAATTATAATGAACACGAACCACTTCTGCGCATGTTATCTTTGTCTTCACATTCCACACATTCCACTTTTATTGTATTATGTTGTGGATACTGTGGTATTATTTTAATACAGAGTAGGCATCACTGAGCTCTTCAGGTTCCTTTAGTGGTAAACATTGGGGAGCAAATGAAAAATAGACTCGAGAGACCTTTAAAGAGCATGGGCAAGCTTTATCAGCATAGTTCCGCTGAGTTATCTTTTTCAGTGTTGGTGCAGTTGCTCTGGCCCTTTGTCAAAGATAATTTTCCCCAAATCCTGTTCCAATCTGATTCCAGTTTTTTTTTATACATTTTGTACCATGAGCAATGCATATTCAGTGGCATTTCACAGCCCTCAAGCTATAATATGGACAATTAGTTCATTATTATTTATATATATATAATGTGCATTTTTGCAGACACAATATCATGTCTGTAATGCCTCATATAATATTATAATTACTACTTCTTTGTATTATTTCTGTACAGATTCAAATATCTATCTATGTATCTAGGTTCATATATTAAATGAATACGTAATGTTATTTTTTCCAATTAGCAGGTAAGGTAACAGTATGTCCATGACAGTTTTGATGTATTTAAGTGGAGGTCGCCTGGGCCCTTATTTACCTTGAAAAGCTCCAAAGTGTCTTGTAACCTCTAAGGTTACCTGGGAGCCTAGCTTCTCCGCTACCTCATAAGTTAGTTTCTGGAAATATGTTGGGCTAAAAATTCTGAGATGCTAACTGTGTGTCATCAACTACATCAGTAGAATGGTTAGGTTGCAGTGGCGTACATACCGGGGTCGCGTCTGCAACCGGGCCCGGCCCACCAGGGGGCCCGGCCGCCCTGTGACCCAGTATGCATGACAGTGTGGCTAGCCTCTTCTCCTGGGGGACGTCATATTCCGGCTCCGGCATCAGTACGTGGCGCGCAAGGGAGCTAGGCAGAGAGCGCTCAGGGGAGAGTGCTCCCTCCCTCGCGCGCCCGCCAGACAGGCAGCCAGCCCGCCCGGTGACCAGCCGCCCAGCAGCACCACTGGACCCCAGGGAATCCCCTCAGCGCTCCCAAAGGTAAGGAGGCTGGGGAATTAAATTTTTAAAAAAACGTGTATGTGTGTTAGTGTTAGAGTGTGTGTGTGTCTGCTAGTGAGTGTCAGTGTGTGTGTTAGTTCGTGTGTCAGTGAGTGTGTATGTGTCAGTGAGTGTGTTACTGTGTGTGTCTGTTACTGAGTGTGTTTGTGTGTGTCTGTTAGTGAGTCTGTTTGATGTCTGTTAGTGAGTGTGTGTTTGTCAGTGAGAGTGTATGTTTTGTAAGTGAGTGTGTATGTGTGTCTGTCTGTCAGTGAGTATGTATGTCACTGAGTGTGTCTTTGTCAATAAATGTGTGTGTCTGTTAGCTAGTTTGTATGCGTCTGTTCGTGAGAGTGTGTGTGTTTAAAACCCCTTCAGCACTTACCTTTCTCCAGCGCTGGACTCCCATGGCGCTGGGGATCCCTCTGCCCCGATCCGCCTCTCAGCTCCGAATGCTCATGCGCAGCAAGAGCCGCACACGCATTCAAACCGCCCATTGGGAAAGCATTACTCAATGCTTTCCTATGGACTTTCAGCGTCTTCTCACTGCGATTTTCACAGTGAGAATTGCGGAAGCGCCTCTAGCGGCTGTCAGTGAGACAGCCACTAGAGGCTGGATTAACCCTCAGTGAAACATAGCAGTTTCTCTGAAACTGCTATGTTTTCAGCTGCAGGGTTAAAACTAGAGGGACCTGGTACCCAGACCACTTCATTGAGCTGATGTGATCTGGGTGTCTGTAGTGGTCCTTTAAGTGTGTGTTCATCTGCATGCACTGGCGTACATACCGCTGTCGCAGCCATGTGTTGCGGCCCCGGCACGCGCAGAGTAAGCGCGGGGGGCACGGATCAATTTTCGCACCGGGGCCCCATGGGTTGTGTGTACGCCACTGCAGTAGGTTGTATAGTATGACCGGAATGCATCTGTGATTTCAGCTGGGAATTGAGTCACCCTATCACCATGAGATTTGATTTTAAAGCATGCTTCCATTAAATCGATCTTATATGTGTCATCTAATCATTGCACCCCTCACACACACTGCACTACACACACACACACAAACTGCATCCCTCTCACACACACACACACACACACACACACCATCCCACAAACACACACCATCCACCCCCCCCCGCACACACACTGCAGTCCTAACACACACTGCATCCCTCTTATACACACCTTGCACCCCTCACACACTACTGTCCCCATACCCTACTAGAACCCCTATCCCGGCAGTCTCCAGGTAAGTTGTCAAACTGTTCTAAAACCACGGCACTCCTGACACCATTACCACTGCATAGAGCAGTAGTAGTTATTGTGTCTGGATTAATCCTTTAAATAATCTACCAGTGCCCCTCCCGATCTGCATATGTATACACATATATACCACGCATTAGTATGGTGGAGCATGGAATGGTTATATACGTAAGACACAATGTCAAAGCTTTAGACATTCCAAGTACATATGCAAAACTTTTGCAATATATTGTTAGTATACGTTTTCAGGGCATACATACACTTGATGCCAGTCTGACTTCTAGACAGAAAGGTGCATTGGGGTAATCATTATTTGGTACCAGGCTGGAACCTTTACAATGTCCCGAAGAAGTTAGCATACAAAAATATTGATGTATTTGGGCCCATCTCACCTTCAACAACACCCCATGGAGGGCTCTCAAATAGGAAGAAAAGGAAGCAGAAAACTGTTTTCCTATGAGGAGGGTCTAATGCGCTTGCAGCGCTCGCTGCTCATGTTCATTAGCGCCCCCCTGTCGGGTGACTTTGTGTCGACCGAGCGCTGACCCTGCATCAATCTCACTAGGTAAGTACAGTAAGGGTTTATTGCGCGAGACAGGGGGTCAGAAGGAAGTATAGTTATAGGAAAACAACTTCGTATTCCTAGCACTATAGTATCACTGTAATCTACATCAACAGCAATCTGCTAGAAATTTACTATTCATTTACTTTTCTGTTTGCACTTGGTGGAATTCAACCAAATAGTAATAGCAGTATGTCTGACCCAAATCAGGCATTTTGATGGTTAATTCTGGCCAGTATTGGTCATTTTCTTCTCATGTCTATGTTGGTTCACGCAATGCACCTCCATGTTTATACCAGGAAGTGAGCATTCTAGCTAGGTAAACCTCCATTCTATTGCTCTTTTACTGGCTGTACTGTGTAACATGTAATGAGTTGCATGTTGTCCTGCATCATGCTCTTGTGTAGACTGTTAGAAAATGTGGTGGTAGGGAATGATGATCAACTGAGATTGAAGGAGACATGTTGTTGGTTTACGAGATGCATGTTGGTTATGGAAAAAAATGTTTGTTGTGTATTTCCATGTATCCAGGAATCCAGACACAAACGCCTCGACAACATCTACTGTCACTTAGTGATTGGTGTAATCTCACAAGTTCCTGTTTATATACAAACCCTAGCCTAATGTATACCGACTTATCTCAGATAAAGAGTTTGTCTTTCCCACTAGACTGGCATTATACTTACATGTGGAGGAGTCAAGCTGGACCGCAGTATGACTGTGTGGGACATTGTGTTTTGCTCCAGCTATTATCAAACAAGCTATTTCCCTTAAGCCTTTTCTTTGTTTTTTTTTTATTTTTAGAGAGTGGTTGTGTATGCTTTCTGAAATAACATTGCTGCATTTCACGTCTACTCTGAAGCTGTTGTTGCCTTTGATTGTCTGTCTATTGCACACTGTGAGATGAGGCCCTGGGGATAGGGCACATGTATGAGTGTGGGGATAGATGCGTTTGATTGGTTGTGTTTGAATGTGTGGGTGGGATTATGTGTTGTGTGAGTTAGTGGGATGTGGTCTTACCTCAGTGCCACTTGGGATTCAGGCCAGCAAACAGCTTAACTCCCGCCCGCCCCATGGGCTTGTTTCGTCGCAGCTAGCAGGGGGTATGTCCTTGCCGATTAAGTTTGAGGTGGCTACATTTAAGTATGTGGAATGAAGTGAGCAAGTTTTCATGTCTCAACCTCCCCTGCTCTAAAGGGTTAACCTTAAGTTACCTGTTATGTCGTGCCCACCGAGCGAGGAAAAGGTTGGCTGGTGGTAAGTATTGATGTCCCGACCTGTCGCTTGCGAATTGTTCCTGGCGAACATCGCTTGTTCGCGTAAGCCACGGATGGCGAACACATGCGCTGTTCGGTCCGCCCCCTATTCGTCATCATTGCGTAAACTTTGACCCTGGCCTGTACCTCACAGTCAGCAGACACATTCCAGCCATTCAGCAGCAGACCCTCCCTCCCAGACCCTCCCACCTCCTGGACAGCATCCATTTTACATTCATTGTGAAGCTGCATTCTTAGTGAGAGTAGGGACAGTGTAGCTGCTGCTGATTTGGTAGGGAAATTGATAGCTAGGCTAGTGTATTCAGTGTCCACTACAGTCCTGAAGGACTCGTCTGATCTCTGCTGTAAGGACAGCACCCCCAAAAAGCCCTTTTTAGGGCTAGAACATCAGTCTGCTTTTTTTTTTGTGTGTAATGCAATTGCAGTTGCCTGCCTGCCAGCCAGCTTGTGTGTCAGGCTCACAGCATATACTGTGCCCACTTGCCCTGAAGCCCATGGAACAACGCAGTAGGAGGAGTGGGCCTTGACAGAGCCAGGAAGTGGGCAGGTGCTAGTGTTTGGGGGTTGGCTTAATTTAATGGAGCTTGGGGGCGGAGACAGGGAGTATAAAGAGCAGCCATTTTAGAATAGGGGCCATTTTAACCAGAGCCTTTCTTACCTGTAAATTGTGTCAGGTCGGCGAGGTTCTTTTTCTTTGTCGTTTCTGCAGGATTATGGCGTCGCTAGATGAGATTCTGGATGGTGTTCGCGCAGCGGTGAAGGACAGAGGACTGGATTGGCTTCATCAGCAGTTGGGGACTGCCGGGCCTGCTCCTGCGGTACCGGCTCGTCGACCGGCGAGGAGGACGAGACCACCTCAGCGTTTGAGCCCAGGCGCTGGGCCTGCAGCGCGGCGGAGGAGGAGCCCTTCAGCGGGAAGTGGGGTGAACGACGGTCCGGGTGAGCCCCGGTCAACAGAGCCAGGCAGGCGCACGGCTCGCTCCGGTGGGCGCGGCAGCGGCCTGGCGAGGACGGCCGCACAGCGCATGGTGGCGGACGGATCTAAGCCACGCGGTTCCGCGGCTGGCAGGAGGAACGGTCCGGGCGGATCTCGGAAGACGGCCGGGGCGGAGGCCAGGCCGGCTGGGAGTCATATGAGCGGCGGCACGAAGCGGACACGTCCCGGTGAGTCAGCCACTAGTGCGAATGCTGGAGGGCAGGGGTGTGATGGTGATGGCGGATGTATGACGGCCCCTCAAGCCGTGGGGGGAGGCCAGGACAGCAGTGTGAAGGCAGGGACGTCTCAGGCTGAGGCAGGTCAGGGAGACAGATGCAGGGATAAGGGGACCTCACAAGGAGCGAGTGGGTCTGGGCACACGGCAGGCTGCCAGGATAGCGGAGATGAATCTGACATGGGGCAGACGGCCGAGGAGAGGCCTGGCTTGGCACTGACAGTTGAGGGACAGGGTGCTCAAACTGTTAAGCTGGTTCGGGATGTCAGCGGTAGGCGGGAGGGCCCATCTGGCCGCTCCCAGGGTCAGCTTCATGACAGGGAGGCCGCAGGGAGTGAGTGGAGAGCAGAACGACGCTTCTCTGGCGTCAGGCGCAGCGTTTCGAGGAGCAGAGCAAGGAGTTCAGGGAGCAGGGAAAGATCACCTGCGCGGAGCGGGTGCAGCTTGGCGGGCTCATGTTGCAGGAGGCGTGATTCCAGGGATAGCAGGAGGAGGAGTCAGCGGAGAAGATCGGGTTCGCCGGGAGAGAGGCCTAGTGATCGGTGGAGGGGATCATCTCGTGAGGGCAGTCGCCCTGCGAGACGCAGCGTTGCTGAGGAGGATTGGGAGGAACGTAGGGAGGAAAGGCGGGTGAGGAAGGTTCAGGACAGACTACCCAGATTTCCTTCTCCCTACAGGTCTCGGAGCAATACCCCTACGGTCTCGAGGCAAGTCCAGGCGGATGGGAGTCGGCGACAACGGGATTCTCCGGTGCCTGAAAAGGTGGACGGAAGGACGGCGCCTCTGCTGCCAGCTACGGCCAGAGGTTCGAGTGGTGAGTTCCTACACACACGACACCCAGGACAGTTGTTAAATGATTTAAGAACATTTTTAGATTCTTGGTCTGGGAAAGAGGGGTCGCCTGCGCAATTCGGGAAAGTGTGGGCGCGAGAGAGTGGTCGGGACATAGCTACAGGGCTCGGGGTTCCACAGCTGTCCGCGCACGGCGGAGGTGAGTCGGGAGCGGGGGCTGATTTGTCTGGGTTGGAAGGAGGGGGTGAAGAGCGGGAGGTAGGTGATGTCCCGGATGCGGCGCGGCAGAATGTGCACGTGTCCTTCGCGGGCCCCCTCGGATGTCATTTAAAGGTGGAAGTGAAGGAAAAGATATGGAAAGGTGAGTTTGTGGAGATATTTTCCCTCCTTCCCCTAGAGGAGTTCTTAGACTTGAAGGAGGAGGATAAGAAGGATGCTAAAAAGGAGGAAGAGGAGAAAAGGCGGAGGTATCGCAAGATACCTAAGACCTTTGGGAATTGGTTGAGGGCCTTCTGCATTCTAGCTAGCGTAATCGGGGAAAAGGCTCCGGGGCGTTGCTCAGAATTATTCTATTATTTGGATGGGATAGGTGATGCGTACCGAACCTACGGAGGTTTGGCTTGGTGGAGGTACGACGAACAATTTCGTCAGCGGCTGGCAGCGAATGCGAACATGCGGTGGGACCAAATGGACCTGCCGTTATGGATGCGCCTTATGATGGCCCAGAAGGCGGCGCCCTTTCCTGGGGCAGCCGGCACGGCCTCAGGGGCCGGGTCGGCTGGGCAAAAGAAAGGTTTCTGTTGGATGTTCAACGAAGGACATTGCAAATGGGGAAATAATTGCAGGTTCCGGCACGAATGCTCAGGCTGCGGGGGGTCCCACGGTGTCAACCGTTGCTTCAAAAAGGGTAAGTCTGGCGGGGGAAGCGGTCCCGCAGGGGCGGCAGCTACCGCAGCTCCCGTTGGGAGCGTCTCCGGTGAAAATAGACGTGATGTTGCCTTGGCTAAGGCGATACGTTAACAGGGAAGATGCTATTTTCTTGTGGCGGGGTTTTCGGGAAGGGTTCTTTATTCCCTACGTAGTTAGGGAACCTGGTACGTTGTGTGGGAATCTTAAGTCAGTGCGGGAACACCCAGAGGTAGTGAGGGACAAGCTAAGTAAGGAAGTGCAACTGGGGAGGATGGCGGGGCCGTTCTCGGCACCGCCATTGCCCGATTTGCGAATATCCCCGTTGGGCGTGGTTCCCAAGAAGGAGGCAGGCAAATTCCGGTTGATTCACCATTTATCGTACCCGAAAGGGGCTTCGGTGAATGATGACATCGACACGGCTCTTAGCTCCGTCTCTTATACGTCATTTGACAAGGCAGTCGAGTTGGTTCGGAGGCTGGGGCATGGTGCGCTGATGGCAAAGGTAGATGTGGAAGCAGCATTTCGACTGCTCCCGATACACCCGGACTGCCATCATCTGCTCGGTTGCTGTTTTGAAGGGGAATATTTTGTTGATCTGTGCCTGCCTATGGGGTGTTCGATCTCGTGCGCCTATTTCGAGAAGTTTAGTACCTTCTTGGAGTGGGTTGTGCGGACGGAATCGGCAGAGGGTGCGGTGGTGCATTACCTCGATGATTTTCTTTGCGTGGGCCCGCGGGATTCGGACCGCTGTAAACAGATATTGGACGTGTTTCAGTGGGTAGCGCATAAAGTGGGGGTTCCCCTGGCGGAGGACAAGACGGTGGGGCCTACGACGTGCCTTAGTTTTTTGGGCTTAGAAATTGACTCCTGTAAATGGGAATGCAGGTTACCGGGGGACAAATTATCACGGCTGCGGGAGCTGGTGGCCACGGTAGGGAGGGCCAAGAAAGTGACACTGCGCGGGCTCCAATCGCTGGTGGGGAGCCTTAATTTCGCGTGCCGGGTCATACCCATGGGGAGGGTTTTCTGTAGGCGCCTCGCACAAGCTACGAGTAAGGTGCGTCTGCCGTCACATTACATTAGGGTTTCGGCGGATATGAAGGCGGATTTAATGGTGTGGGACCGGTTCTTGCAGGATTTTAATGGAACGGTGATTTTTCGAGAGCCGGCGGCATCAGGGAAGGTTGTTGGTCTATACACCGACGCTTCTGGTAGCATAGGCTTTGGGGCTTACCTGGGGGGTCACTGGTGCGCTGAGCCATGGCCGGAGGCCTGGAGGCAAAGCTCGCTGATTAAAAATCTAGCTTTTCTGGAGCTATTCCCGGTGGTGGTAGCGGTGAGTTTGTGGGGGCGGGTGTTGTCCAACAAGCATATTACATTTCACTCGGATAACATGGCGGTAGTACAGGCGATCAATAGTTTGTCGGCGTCGTCCCCCCCTGTTTTGTGTTTGCTGCGGCGTTTTGTCCTTCTTTATATGTCTTTTAATTTGGTGTTTAGGGCTAGGCACATCCCTGGTATGTTGAATGTGGTAGCTGATGCGCTTTCTCGTTTTCAGTGGGAACGATTTTGGGAAGCGGCGCCGGAAGCTTTGGCACAGGGGCAGGCTTGCCCTGGCGAGATGTGGCAGCTCGGGACTGCATGCTTGGGGAGTGTATAAAGAATTCCCTTGCGCCGAGCACTTGGTCAGGCTATGTCAAGGTTTGGAAAGAATGGGACGAGGCGGTACAGCAGGTAGGGGGTGACAGTTCGCAAGGGCAGAGGGTGGATGTGCTGTTATGGGTACTGTGTCGCTTGTTTGCTAAACAAGCGTCGCCGGCCGTGATAGATAGGTGCATGTCTGCCATGGCGTTTTTGTTCAAGTTCAACGGGTGGGAGGACATTACGAAGAATTTTCTAATACGCCAGGCTTTGAAGGGCTTTAAGAAGGGTAAGAGGCTCGCGGACCCGAGGCGACCAGTGTCGTTTTCGGTCTTGCAAAACCTGTTAAGTGTGTTGATCGATCTGTGTAATTCCCCTTTCGAAGTGACACTATTTTCCGGGGCGTTTGTCTGGGCGTTTTTTGGGGCTTTTCGCATTAGTGAGCTGGTGAGCGCCAACAAGTCGGGGAACGGCGGTTTGATGTTCGAAGACGTGGTCGTAGGTAATGATCAGGTGCAGATGTGGCTGCGACGGTCTAAAACGGACGTGTACGGCAAGGGACGTGCGGTGGTCCTGTATGAGTTGCCAGGGTCAGAGGCTTGCCCGGTGGCTTGTGGCAAAAGGTACTGTGAGGTGCGGCCAGAAGGTAAGAGTTGTTTCTTTTTACACGCCGATGGTTCAGCGTTGTCGAGATTTCAGTTTCTGCGGGTTTTTCGAATGGGTCTGCAGAGAATGGGCTTAGAGCCGAGTCAATTTGGGACGCACTCCTTACGCATTGGGGCAGCGACGGAAGCTGCGCGTTTAGGTTTGGGGGACGAGCAGATCAAGCAAATAGGGAGGTGGGAGTCCGTGCGATTCCGCTCGTATGTAAGGCCTGATAAGTTGGTGTAATTGCTAGGGTGCAAGTATCTGGGGATGGGGACGTTGCCTTTGTTCTGCCACTAATCTTGTCTCTTTTCAGGTTTGAAAGTTTGGTTGCTGGGCCACTCGTATGTGTACTGGGCGGAGAAGAGAGCCGCAGTTCGCAGAAGCGGATCACAGCTGGGCTTTCCTTTGGAACGAGTGACTCTATGTTGGTTTGGTTTCAGGGGCGCAAGTTGGCAGAGTTTATGTAATTTCTTGTTTCAGAAAGTGGTTGGTGGGTCGGTCCCGGATGTGGTATTGATTCATGGAGGAGGGAACGACTTAGGTGGGATTCCGCAAAGGGAATTGGTGAGAAGGATGAAAAGGGATGTAGATCGGCTGAGGGAGCTGGTTCCTGGCGTGGTGGTGGTGTGGTCAGAAATGGTTCCGCGATTTGCGTGGCGGCACGCCAGGGACCCGGCTGCAATAGCTCGATCGAGGGGTAAGGTTAATAAGATTATGTCAGTTTTTATTAGACGTTCTGGGGGCGTAGTGGTGAGTCACAGAGAGTTGGAGGGCATGTTACCTGGGTATTTCAGGAGGGACGGTGTACACCTGTCAGACGTGGGGAATGATTTGTTGAACCTTGGGTTCCACGAAGGTATTGAGCAGGCCCTGTTTAGGTGTGGTGGGGGTCGCACATGCGCTTAAGGAGGTCAAGCCATGTGCTGTGGCGGAACAGGGCATAGTAGAAATTGGAATTTGGCGTAGAGTTTGGACTGGACAGGCCGAGGTGTAGGCCTGATGGAATTAAGGACTGGTTGGTTCTAGCTCTTCGGTGGCGACGAACCTGTGGGTGTAGGGGTGTCTGAGGTACACCCCTACAGTTAACAATATGATGTGGGGCCTCTTTGGTAGGCCGTGTTTCAAGTGAATTGTTATTTGTTATATATTGTTCAATTGGTAGGGTCATTGTCAAGGGTACTGTGTGGGGGGTATAGTAATTTAATGTATAGTTGGACAATGACCCTAAATTATGTTAATTATGTTAATTTATGATAATTTAATTAATAATTTAATTAATAAAAGCTGTGGACTTTATACTCCAACAGAATTAACTGTGTCCGTGTCTTATTTAGTTTAAGGTTATAGTGCATGACGAATATCGTCTGTACAAAGGTTTATATAAAAGTTTTAGCACATGCCGAATAACGTCTGTGCAAATGTCATGAAGCCCATGGAACAACGCAGTAGGAGGAGTGGGCCTTGACAGAGCCAGGAAGTGGGCAGGTGCTAGTGTTTGGGGGTTGGCTTAATTTAATGGAGCTTGGGGGCGGAGACAGGGAGTATAAAGAGCAGCCATTTTAGAATAGGGGCCATTTTAACCAGAGCCTTTCTTACCTGTAAATTGTCCCACCCACCCTCCCTCGGTTTAGCAGTTCCGTTTCAGTCACAGCGGCGGAACAGGGCATAGTAGAAATTGGAATTTGGCGTAGAGTTTGGACTGGACAGGCCGAGGTGTAGGCCTGATGGAATTAAGGACTGGTTGGTTCTAGCTCTTCGGTGGCGACGAACCTGTGGGTGTAGGGGTGTCTGAGGTACACCCCTACAGTTAACAATATGATGTGGGGCCTCTTTGGTAGGCCGTGTTTCAAGTGAATTGTTATTTGTTATATATTGTTCAATTGGTAGGGTCATTGTCAAGGGTACTGTGTGGGGGGTATAGTAATTTAATGTATAGTTGGACAATGACCCTAAATTATGTTAATTATGTTAATTTATGATAATTTAATTAATAATTTAATTAATAAAAGCTGTGGACTTTATACTCCAACAGAATTAACTGTGTCCGTGTCTTATTTAGTTTAAGGTTATAGTGCATGACGAATATCGTCTGTACAAAGGTTTATATAAAAGTTTTAGCACATGCCGAATAACGTCTGTGCAAATGTCAAGTGCCACCACTCATTCACTGGTGTCACAATAGCTTGCATTTAAACAAAAAAAAACTTTTTTTAATGTAGTATAATAGCAGTCAGTTTCCTTCACTAGTGTGCGTTTCAGGGCCTGCCCAGTGGCACCACTCACTCACTGGTGTCACAATAGCTTGCATTTAACAAAAAAACAATTTTTGGACTGTAATATAATAGCAGTCAGTTTCCTTCACTAGTGTGCGTTTCAGGGCCTGCCCAGTGCCACCACTCACTCACTGGTGTCACAATAGCTTGCATTTAACAAAAAAAAACCTTTGGGACTGTAATATAATAGCAGTCAGTTTCCTTCACTAGTGTGCGTTTCAGGGCCTGCCAGGGCACAGTGTCACACCAGTGCAACTCATATCTAGTGTAACGGTAGTGTATATTTTTTTAAAAAAAAATACAATTTTGACTGTAATAGATTGAATAGCAGTTAGTTGTCTGCCAGCGTGTGTGTCAGGCTCACAGCGTATACTGTGCCCACTTGCCCAGTGCCACCACTCATTCACTGGTGTCACAATAGCTTGCATTTAAAAAAAAAAAAACTTTTTTAATGTAGTATAATAGCAGTCAGTTTCCTTCACTAGTGTGCGTTTCAGGGCCTGCCCAGTGGCACCACTCACTCACTGGTGTCACAATAGCTTGCATTTAACAAAAAAACAATTTTTTGACTGTAATATAATAGCAGTCAGTTTCCTTCACTACTGTGCATTTCAGGGCCTGCCCAGTGCCACCACTCACTCAAATCTGGTGTCCCAATAGCTTGCATTTAATAAAAAATAAACTTTTTGGACTGTAATATAATAGCAGTCAGTTTCCTTCACGAGTGTGCATTTCAAGGCCTGCCAGGGCACAGTGTCACACCAGTGCCATTCATATCTGTCACAGTAGCTTGCACGCATAGTACCACTAATCGAAAAAAAAATGACAGGCAGAGGCAGGCCACCCCGCAGGGGCCGTCGTGGTCGTGGTTCTGTGATTCCCTTTGGCCCTAGAATAATGCCCAGTGTTCAGAGGCCACGTACCCTGAACTTAAATAGTTCTGAGGACATAGTTAACTGGCTAACACAGGACACCCAATCTTCTACAGCTTCCGCTCGGAACCTCGATGCACCATCCTCCTCCAGCTTAGCTTCGGGCACCTCTCAAGTTACCACTCGCCCGTCTGCCGCCACCACCAACACTAGCACCACAGCCGCTTCACTTGGTATGTCAGAGGAGTTATTTACACATCAGTAGGAAGAAATGAGTGACGCGCAACCATTATTGCCAGAGGATGTAGATAACAGGGATATGTCTCAGCCAGGCAGCATTACACACGTACGGTGTGATGATGATGATGTTGTACCCACTGCTGCTTCCTTTGCTGAGTTGTCAGATACAAGTGAAGCGGTTGATGATGACGATGCGTCCGTGGATGTCACGTGGGTGCCCACTAGAAGAGAAGAAGAACAGGGGGAAAGTTCAGATTGGGAGACAGAGAGGAGGAGGAGGAGACGAGTTGGAAGCAGGGGGAGGTCGTCGCAAGAAGCTAGTGGCACAGTCAGACAGCATGCATCGGCACCCGGGGTCAGCCAGACAGCACGCCAATCAACGCATGCTGTTGCCACCACCAGAATGCCGTCATTGCAGAGCTCAGCAGTGTGGCATTTTTTTGTGTGTCTGCCTCTGACAACAGTGATGCAATTTGCAACCTGTGCCAAAAGAAACTGAGTCATGGGAAGTCCAACACCCACCTAGGTACAACTGCTTTGCGAAGGTACATGATCGCAAGCAGCACACAAACTCAAAGCCGCCATCCTCCTCCTGGTCCAGCATGTTCAGCCACGTTAACCACTGCTGTCCTCCTTGCCCCCTCTCAACCATCCGCCCCTCCGTCTCTCGCCTTGAGCAGTTCCTGCTCATCTGCCCACAGTCAGGTGTCTGTCAAGGACATGTTTGAGCGTAAGAACCCAATGTCACAAAGTCACCCCCTTGCCCGGCGTCTGACAGCTGGCTTGACTGAACTCTTAGCCCGCCAGCTTTTACCATACAAGCTGGTGGAGTCTGAGGCATTCAAAAATGTTTTAGCTATTGGGACACCGCAGTGGAAGGTACCCGGACGAAATTTCTTTGCACAAAAGGCAATCCCCAACCTGTACTCGATTGTGCAAAAGGAAGTAATGGCATGTCTGTCACACAGTGTTGGGGCAAGGGTCCATCTGACCACTGATACCTGGTCTGCAAAGCATGGTCAAGGCAGGTATATCACCTACACTGCGCATTGGGTAAACCTGCTGACGGCTGCCAAGCATGGAATGCGTGGCTCTGCGAAGGAGTTGGTGACACCGCCATGACTTGCAGGCAGGCCTGCTGCCACCTCCTCTACTCCATCCTCTTCCATAACCTCCTCGGCTGAGTCCTCTTCTGCTGCTGCGTCTTGCTTCACATCAACGGCACCCCCCCAGCTCCCCAGGTACTGTTCCACATCCCGGATACGGCAGTGTCACGCCGTCTTGGGGTGACACTGACCCTTGTATAAAAAGGCTGAAGGAGAATGACCTGTACTGGGTGTCCACGCTACTAGACCCCCGGTATAAGCAGAAAGTGCCTGAAATGTTACCGAATTACGGCAAGTCGGAAAGGATGTAGCAGTTCCAAAATCAATTAAAAAGTATGCTTTACACAGCATATAAGGGTGATGTCACAGCACAACGGGAATCTAACAGAGGAAGAGGTGAAAGTAATCCTCCTCCTCCCATGACCACGCCGGCAAGGACAGGACGCTTTACAGACGTGTTGTTGATGGAGGACATGCGGAGCTTTTTAAGTCCTACGTATCACCACAGCCCTTCGGGGTCCACCCTCAGAGAACGACTCGACCGACAGGTAGCAGACTACCTCGCCTTAACTGCAGATATCGACACTCTGAGGAGCGATGAACCCCTTGACTACTGGGTGTGCAGGCTTGACCTGTGGCCTGAGCTATCCCAATTTGCGATAGAACTTCTGGCCTGCCCCGCTTCAAGTGTCCTGTCAGAAAGGACCTTCAGTGCAGCAGGAGGTATTGTCACTGAGAAGAGAAGTCGCCTAGGTCAAAAAAGTCTAGATTACCTCACCTTTATTAAGATGAATGAGGGATGGATCCTGAAGGGACTGACAGTGGGCGATACATTCGACTAAAAAAGGCCTGATGAGGGGGACTACTTAACACACCACTCCTATCTGATGGCACATTGGATTGCGCAGAGAGAGGCAATGCAGAGAGAGGAGTCTGAAGAAGAGGAGTCAGAGGAGGAAGGTGGCTTTGAGGAGGTGGAAGACCAAACACAGCAGGCGTCCCAGGGGGCTTGTTGTCACCTTTCGGGGACCCTTGGTGTTGTACGTGGCTGGGTGGAGGAAGAGACCTTCAATAACATCAGTGAGGACAAGGAACGGGACATGGCTAGCTTGGTATCCAACCTTGTGCAAATGGGGAGTTTGCAGTTTTGCAAATGGACTGTTTGCGGTTGTTTGCGGTGCGTTAAATGGGGAGTTTGGTCTGTCACTGTGAAGCGGGCGTAACCCTTTCACTACCTGATCGATACAACATCATACCTGATGTTTTAAAGCAGGTTATTCCAAACAATTTAGGAATGTTAGGTGAGTTATGCCCTTTATGGATTAAAACCAGACTCTGCATCAACTATGTAATTTTCCATGGGAGTTTTGCCATGGATCCCCCTCCGGCATGCCACAGTCCAGGTGTTAGTCCCCTTGAACATGGGCGTAGGAACCGGGGGGGATGGGGGGGACGCATCCCCCCCAGCAAATCATGCGGGGGGGACAGGTAATGGGGAAATCCCCCCCAGCTCCGCCGGCCCCCCTTTTGCTGCAGCCGCCCGAGCGCTCTGCAGAGAGCCTCAGGTGGCTGCAGCTCTGCCCGGGCTGGTGCGTCCATGAGGGCGCACCGCCCGGGCACAGCCAGAGGAGAGGGGCTGACAGGAGGTAAGCGCTCAGCGCTCCCTCCTGTCACTCCCTCAATGTAGCGTGGCCGAGCCCTGTATAGTCCGCCGGTACAGGGAGCATCTGTCTCCTGTACCCGGCCGGACTAACAGGAAGTGAACACTGAGTGTGCACTTCCTGTTAGTCCGCCGGATACAGGAAACAAAAGCTCCCTGTACCCGCGGACAGTACACAGCTCGGCCACGCTACAACACAGGTAGGGGAGGGGGGAAGAAAGAAACAAGGAGTGGGGGGGAGAAAGAAACAAGGAGGGGGGGATAAAGAAACAAGGAGGGGGGATAAAGAAACAAGGAGGGGGGATAAAGAAACAAGAAGGGGGGATAAAGAAACAAGGATGGGGGGGATAAAGAAACAAGGAGGGGGGGGGATAAAGAAACAAGGAGGGGGGAATAAAGAAACAGGGAGGGAGGGGGGATAAAGAAACAGGGAGGGAGGGGGGATAAAGAAACAGGGAGGGAGGGGGGATAAAGAAACAGGGAGGGAGGGGGGGATAAAGAAACAGGGAGGGGGGATAAAGAAACAGGGAGGGGGGAAATAAACAGGAAGGGAGGGGGATAAAGAAACAGGGAGGGAGGGGGGGATAAAGAAACAGGGGGGATAAAGAAACAGGGAGGGGGGATAAAGAAACAGGGAGGGGGGTATAAAGAAACAGGGAGGGAGGGGGGGATAAAGAAACAGGGAGGGAGGGGGGATTAAGAAACAGGGTGGGAGGGGGGGATAAAGAAACAGGGAGGGAGGGGGGATAAAGAAACAGGGAGGGAGGGGGGGGATAAAGAAACAGGGAGGGATGGGGGGATACAGAAACAGGGAGGGGGGATAAAGAAACAGGGAGGGAGGGGGGATAAAGAAACAGGGAGGGGGGGATAAAGAAACAGGGATGGGGGATAAAGAAACAGGGAGGGAGGGGAAAGAAACAGGGAGGGAGAGGGGGAGAAAGAAACAGGGAGGGAGAGGGGGGAGAAAGAAACAGGGAGGGAGAAAGAAACAGGGAGGGAGAAAAACAGGGAGGGAGGGGCGGAGAAAGAAACAGGGAGGGAGGGGCGGAGAAAGAAACAGGGAGGGAGTAGGGGGGAGAAAGAAACAGGGAGGGAGTAGGGGGAGAAAGAAACAGGGAGGGAGTAGGGGGGAGAAAGAAACAGGGAGGGAGTAGGGGGGAGAAAGAAACAGGGAGGGAGTAGGGGGGAGAAAGAAACAGGGAGGGAGTAGGGGGGAGAAAGAAACAGGGAGGGAGTAGGGGGGAGAAAGAAACAGGGAGGGAGTAGGGGGGAGAAAGAAACAGGGAGGGAGTAGGGGGGGGAAACAGGGAGGGAGGGGGGGAGAAAGTGAGTGACGAGGGAGAGAGATTGACATCCATCACACACACACACATACAATCACACAATCATGCCACCCTTACACACACAGAAACACACAATTCATCCTTACACACACTCAATGCACCCCGTGCACACACACACAATCATGCAATCCTTACACACACAGAAACCCACAATGCATTCCTTACACACACTCAATGCACCCCGTACACACACTCGATGCACCCTTTACAGACGCACACACTGCATCCCGTACATACACAGAATCACACCTTGCAGCCCTTACACATACAAACACAGATTCACACAATGCATTCCTTACACACATATCAGGACATCCCCTACACACTCCACCCCCTGTGAACAAACTCATTGGTGGAACGTGAAGGTGGACCCTGGGACCCAGACCTTGAGCTGTGTAAAGGGCCCCCAAAAAATGGAGCTGATTCCCGTTCTCACAGAACATTGATTTTTGGGACCACAGTTAAAAACAGCCTCCAGAGAGCCTGTTCTACACCAGACCAGTGGAGCCAGACTGCAGCTAGAACCCATCATCATCCTCATCTGGTTGTAAGTAGGAAATCTAGCATATTATTCGTGGCACTAATCTCTAATTTACCTCACATTAAAGAAACACTATAGTCCCCAGAAGCACTGCAGCTTAATGTAGTGGTTCTGGTGTCTATAGCCTGTCCCTGCAGACCTTTTAATGTAAATACGGCGGCACTCCAGCACTGGCGTTAGTTAACATGGCATAAAAATAATTGGAAAGGGTTAGGGGGGCTACTAATAAGGATAGGGGGAGAGGGGTAGGTAGAAAAATAATTGGAAGGGTTTAGGGGGGGCTACTAATATGGATGGGAGGAGGGGGGAGGTAGAAAAAATTATTGGAAGGGGTTAGGGGAGTACTAATATGAATGGAAGAGGTGGGGTGGGTTATAATATGCATGGAAGGGGTTAGGGGGTACTAATATGCATGGAAGTGGTTAGGGGGTACTAATATGCATGGAAGGGGTAGGGGGTTAAAATGCGTGGAAGGGGTAGGTGGGGTTCTTTTGTGCATGGAAGGGGTATGGGTGGTTCTAATATTCATGGGAAGGGTAGGGTGGTTCTAATCAGGAGGATCCCGGCGCTGTATACGGGTAAGTAAAACCCCTTCCTTGTAGTGACCCTTTAATGTTATTATTTAATCATTTATATAGCGACTGCAAATTCCGTAGCGCTGTACAATGGGATAAACAACTCCTAGTTTACGGAATAAGAATATACCCGGCGAGTAAAAATGCTATCCCCCCCAGATTTTTTGGGGTTCCTACACCCATGCCCTTGAAACAACTTTTCCATCACTATTGTGGCCAGAAAGAGTCCCTGTGGGTTTTAAAATTCGCCTGCCCATTGAAGTCTATGGCGGTTCGCCCGGTTCGCCGGTTCGCGAACATTTGCGGAAGTTCGCGTTCGCCATTCACGAACCGAAAATTTTATGTTCGCGACATCACTAGTGGTAAGCATTGGAAGGAAAAGGAGTTTATGCCGAGGGGAGAGGTGAGAGGAAGTGGTACATAGGCGCATGGTCAGTTTATTGGCAAGGACCTTTGGGTTCACTGTATGACACTATGTGTTAAGTTATATGGTAACCCCTTAAGGACAGAGTTTCGGAAGCTTGTCTTTCACTTAATGACAACGGCATTTTTTGCATTTTTTGCTGTTTGCGTTCAACTGCAATTTGCAGTTATTATTGCATTTGCAATATTATATAACGTTTTTTTAAAGGACAGAAAGGGATTTGATTTGATGTAACATATATATATATATATATATATATATATATATATATATAAGTAGAAATTGTAGCCGTATTAGTCCAGTGATGTAGATGTAAAAAACAGATAAAATTCGTATCTTGTAATACCTTTTTTATTGGACTAACAGAATTTTTTACGCAAAGTAGATGGTGGGAACCGCACTCAATCCCAGCGGCCAAGGGTGCTCCGGATCAGGACCAGCAATCCCAGAATTATACACGAAAGAAGAAAGGACCACAGGCACTCCAAATTGAAACCGTATGCAGATTTATTAGGAAAAAATGCAACGCCAAGCAACGTTTCGACCAACAAAGGTCTTTTTCAAGCTGGAAAAAGGCTTGAAAAAGACCTTTGTTGGTCGAAACGTTGCTTGGCGTTGCATTTTTTCCTAATAAATCTGCATACGGTTTCAATTTGGAGTGCCTGTGGTCCTTTCTTCTTTCGTGTATAACAGAATTTTTTAGTGACAAGCTTTCGGGATAACCTCCCTTTCTCAAGTCTGAAGCATTTCTGAGCAAGACGACACATAGAATTCACAACTCAACTTTGAATTCTATGTGTCGTCTTGCTCAGAAATGCTTCAGACTTGAGAAAGGGAGGTTATCCCGAAAGCTTGTCACTAAAAAATTCTGTTAGTCCAATAAAAAAGGTATTACAAGATACGAATTTTATCTGTTTTTTACATATATATATATATATATACATGCTTATTTATTATAAAAAAATACAGAAAAATGCAAAAAAAATGAAAAATTTTGTGTGTTTTTTTTACAGTTTTTGCAATAATAATGTGTGCACAATTAGTGCAGGTTAAGGAAAGTAATTCAAAATAAATTCATTTAGTTGTTCTGATTTACAGAATATATAATGTGTCTGGGATTTTAAGTTTTTTTTTTTTGGTAGTTACAGGTCACAAAGCACAAGGAGTAAAATAAACTTTTAATGTGGAGCGATTTTAGAATTTGGTATGTTTGTCTTGTAAGCTTAATAGCCATAAAAGAAAACAAAATTGCCACACAAAAGTATATATTTATATAAAGTAGACACCACAGGCTATTTACCTAAGGTTGTTTTGACACTTTCTACGTAGCCATTTCACCGCCAATCTCTGCTAAATATTGGAGTAAAATTTTGTTTTTTGGGGGTTTTGGCACACAAACTTAGAACAAAGAACTTCTCATGTGTATTTTGTAAAGTTGGTGTGTGCTATTCCTGTACAAAATTTTATTTTGTGTTCAGTTACATCTGCTGAGTAAAATGACACCCCCATTGTATGGCTTTGGCACTATTTTGTGTCAGTGCCATATAGGAGACCTGTCGTTTTCAGTATTCACAGTCGAATTTAGAGAAACGGATTTAATGAGCCTATGCTTCCATTTGGGGTATTATAGTAGTTTGACTGTTCAAAAAAAAAAAACCACAAAGGCCTACCATTTGTAAAAGTAGACACTCCAGGGTATCTCATAAGGTGCATATTGTGCCTTAACATGCCCCCATTTTTTTACCAATATATGCCATTTTTTTACATACAGATTGCATTTTTGCTGGGCATTTTGTATATTTCATATGTGCCACTAAGTTCAAAACCCCAAATTATGCTCAGCTAAGTCTTCTGAGTAAAAAGACATCCCCAATGAATGTCTTTGGCACTATTTTGTGAAGCTACAGTGCCATATAGGAAACCAAGCCATATCAAGTTATGGTTATTTATGTTTAACATTTTGGTTATATCAAAGAAAAGAGAATATTAAAATAAATTATGGATGTGTTATGCAGTAATTTATATTTGAAGGAAACCTACAGTTAGTGTTTGTGTAGATTTTAAGGCTTTACTGGGTTACAAAAAATGTTTTTAAAAAAATTACACTTGGTCAACTAACCTGCTTGATAGACTCTCCTCAGCCCATGCTCCTATTATGATTTGGGTCTCTTACAATATAGCGATATCCATATGTATGTGTCATATGAAACAATTTATCAAGACATATGGATCTCATCTTGTTGACAGGTATGAGATCTAATAAAGCATTGTTTAAATTTCTTCCGTCACTGCAAAATCAATATCTCCTAGAGTCCTAGCGAAACTTTAGTTTCCATTTTATTGGTTACTCTTGCTGATTCCATCATCTAATGGTCTTTATCATTTTCTTTTCTTTCCAACTGTACCGTTAAAGGGTTGCTTTAACCCTTCTTAAACATTGTCTTTTAAAGGTTAAACAATTGAGCATTGCTATTAGGTTCCACCCTTCCCCGTTTAAATACTAAAAAAAACTTTCAAACTTACCAGCAATCTAGATCTGGGTGAATCTCTCGGCGTCGATCTTCCTCCTCTGTCTGACATCAACAGGGGGCTTTGCATGGTCCAATCACAGGCTTTTTTCATAGAGAAACCTGTAATTGGACTGTTTTACTGGCTCAGAGCGAGTGCTTGTGCTCTAGGTTGGTGAAGGGGGTGTAGGGTGTGTACAGGGGAAGAAAAGGGAAAAAAATGCAGGAAGGTGGGAGGGGCTTAATAAATAAAGGGACGGAGTGGAAAAAAAGCTTGCCTGCAAGAGTGGAAGCTGAGCGTAAGTGCGCTGTGCGTGCAGACGACAGATGTAAAACATGCACAGCCAGAGGCGTATCTAGAAACCACAGGGCCCCGGTGCGAAAACTGCCCTCGAGTCCCCCCAAGTACATCTACCCCGCGCCACCTCCCTATACGTCTACCCTCCCCTTCCATACATTGGCCCCCCACACATGCAGACACGCACATAGACACACACATATATTATTATTATTATTATTTTATTTATATAGTGCCAGCAAATTCCATAGCACTGTACAATGGGATACACACAGACACACACATACAGTCACACACACACACACACACACACACACACATAAAGACACACACATACAGACAAACACACACACATGCATACAAACACACACACATGCATACAAACACATACACATATACATACAAACACACACATACATACAAACACACACACATACAAACACACACAGACACATATATACAGACACACACATACATACAAACACACACACACACACACACACACAGAGATACATACAGACACACATACACACATACATACAGACACACATACAAACAGACATACACACACATAGACATACAGATACGCATACATACAGACAGACACATACATTAAAACACACACACATACATACATACAAACAGACACACACACACAGACACACACACATACATACATACATACAGACACACACACACATACAGACACATACATACAAACACACACACACATACAAACACACACACATACACACACAAACAGACACACACACACATACATACAAACACACACACACACAGACATACATACAGACACACATACATACATACAGGCAGACATACATACACACACATACATACAGACACACATACAGAGAAACATTCATACAGACACACACACATACATACAAACAAACACATACATATACAAAATAGTTTAGTTACTCTCCTGTTTCCTACCTTTTAGATGCAGGAGGGTGACTTCCCTGGGGTCTGATCGAAGTCAGAGTTCCCACTTGGACTCCCTCCTCTCTTTCCTCCCGCGCGACTCCTGGTGGTTGCTGGGAGGAAGTGACCGGGGCTGTCACTTCCTCCCAGCCTCAGACCTCATCAAAGGGGGCCTGATCACGCTGTACAGCCCTGGGTCGCAAAAAGAGGCGTGCACCACAGTCGCAGGGGTCCGCAGGGCGGCCGGACCCCCTAGAGTGAGGGACCCGGTCGCAGCTGTGACCCCTGCGACTGCGGTAGTTCTGCCACTGTGCACAGTATTGACATTAGGCAGCCTGTTACATTCTTCCGGGCTGCCTAAGTCACATGTGCAGGGGGATGTAACTAGCCCCTAGTGCCAATATCTTTACATGCGCTGTGTTTTAAGATGAAAAGATGCACATACAAACTCCTACCACTATGACCACTTCAAATCACTGAAATGGTCATGATGTGTAGAGGAACTGAACCGAATTACTGAAATGCCGAATTTCCGAAGTCTCGAAGTTCCGAAGTGTCGAAATTCTGAAGTGCCGAAGTTCCAAAGTGTCGAAGTGCCGAAGTCCCGAATTTTGGAATGCCAAGCCGAGCCGAACCGAATATTTTTCCCATGCACATCTCTAATATTTATTTATAAATTAAATACTTAGATTTTTTTCTACCGAAACGTTGCGCTTTATCGCATCATTAACTATCCAAAGTTCATAGGTTGTGCCCAATTCCTGGCTAATCCATGGCAGCATTACAATAGGGTTAGCTCCTCCCCCTTGGCTATTTAGGACAGGAAACACAAATAGACCCTCCTTACCTGGTATCATCAGTCTTTTTTCCTGTCCTCTTGGCTGTGGACATGGTTTATGGTAAATTGCATTACCTTTACTAGATTTTGTTTTAGTTTACCCCTCCTTAGGTTCTTGCCCAGGAGAGTTCAGCCTCTCTCTCCTGGAAGCCATTGGGCCCTCTACTTATTAGGCATGGTGGTACTCCTAACCGCTGTGTTTTTTTAATGCAGCGGTACATGTGTGATATATACTTACTATTTGAATAAAGATCCACAGTGATCTCTTATGTAGTGGTACTATAAAGGGGAATGTATTATAATGGCAAACTATATCCGCTGTGATCCTATGGGTAGCGGTTATTATGTGTGACACATGCATTAAAGATTCAGCCTCTTGCCGCTGTGATCCTATGGGAAGCGGTGCATGGTGCATACACATTATTCAACTAAGATAAATCTGCTGTGATCCTCTGGGTAGCGGTAAAACTGCAGCCACATATATAAAGAATTAGATGTCAGCCGCTGTGATCCTTATGGTACCGTTAATTTATTAGTACCTGCAAATATATGGAAGCCTATAAGTTACTTGCCAGCTGGGAAATACTTGTGTTTGGATTATTTTCTATGGGGGACCTCCGTAGGGCATTGCCTTTGGTTTCTTGCATGCACTCACCTTTATCATAGGCTTCTTTCGGTTGTTTCGTGCCATTTCGCCATCTTGGTCGGCGTTCTCTTTTATGTACTCTGGTGTTGTCGGACCGTTCGTTTCTTTCAACGTGAAATTAGGTTTTAGTTTCATTTTTTTAATCTCGGCGAAGTTCGGCTATTTAGGCATGCGCATTTGCACAAACAGGTACTGTTTTCACTCTCCTTTGAGGTTTTCTGACTTGGAGTGATAGTTTGTTCTCCTGCTCTGACGATTATCTCTGTTAGTGCAGGTTGGTTATTCCTCTTTTTTCTTTAGGTGTGTTTAATTGTTTTTTCTCCTTTCCTCTTAATTTGTTGTTGTTGTTTTCTTTTTACTTAGCTGCCCTTATGTTTGCGTCTAGTTCTTCAAGGGGGTCCCCTTCTAGGCATTCGAGGTAAACTTTGTTTTTGTTTTTGTTGTTGTTTTTTATAAAAGAGTGCATTAAATTTGGTCTGCTTCAAGTTCTCTTCTTCTTGCTTCTTTCAGTGTCCGTGATTTTGGCATATCTGAGAGATCGGGAGGTGGAAAGAAATTGCATAAATCTGACAGATGTATAGCCTGTGATGCTAAAGCTCTGGAAGGGAAGAAGTTATGTAGTAACTGCCTGTCTGAAGCAGCTGGTTCTCCAAAGGATCCTTCTCCAGATATGATTAAGTGAATGACAGTAGATAAATCTATGGAGCAGCATAGATCTCGCAAATGCCCAATAATCTCTTCTCAAAGAGACAGGGAAGATTCTGATTCTGATGTCTCATTTGCAGAGGTACAGTCACAAGAGGGTGAAGGAATGTATTCCTCAGATGATTCAGATTCGTTAGATGAGCATATGGATATAGCTTGGTTGCTTCATCTAAGTGTTGCTTCTAAGTGTCTGTGGTTGGAGATATTCTGGAGAGTTTTACAGAAGCTTCAACTGTCTAAGAGTCGTGCTAAGAGTTTTCATTTTTTACTGTTACAGGTAAGATTCATCTGTAGGAAAAGGTTACTGATTGCACAAGGTTTGATTTCCTGTTGGTAATTATAAGGCATTTGATTTGATTAGTTAGCTACTTGCTATTGATTGCTGTTTAAATTAGCTATTGTTTGCAAATAAGCAGAGGCCTACCCAGGTGTTAAACATTCCTAGTGGGAGGTGATTTTAGGAGTATATAAGAGTTGTTGTCATTAGCTTGGCTAATATAGCTTGGTTGCTTCATCTAAGTGTTGCTTCTAAGTGTGTGTGGTTGGAGATATTCTGGAGAGTTTTACAGAAGCTTCAACTGTCTAAGAGTCGTGCTAAGAGTTTTATTTTTTTACTGTTACAGGTAACATTCATCTGTAGGAAAAGATTACTGATTGCACAAGGTTTGATTTCCTGTTGGTAATTATAAGGCATTTGATTGGATTAGTTAGCTACTTGCTATTGATTGCTGTTTAAATTAGCTATTGTTTGCAAGTAAGCAGAGGCCTACCCAGGTGTTAAACATTCCTAGTGGGAGGTGATTTTAGGAGTATATAAGAGTTGTTGTCATTAGCTTGGCTAATATAGCTTGGTTGCTTCATCTAAGTGTTGCTTCTAATTGTCTGTGGTTGGAGATATTCTGGAGAGTGTTGCTTCTAAGTGTCTGTGGTTGGAGATATTCTGGAGAGTGTTGCTTCTAAGTGTCTGTGGTTGGAGATATTCTGGAGATAAACTGGAGGTAATCTGAGGTATTCAGGAGGATAAATAAAAAGTTAAGATTCGTTTGATTTAAATAATTCACTCATTGGAATGGCAGACTTAGTTCAGTGTAATAGTTGCTATGCATTTGTTTCGCGTTCCACTTTTTGGAGGTTTGGTTGTAGACAGTTCTCTATCTTGCGGCAGGAGATTGTATTTTTGAAGTCTGAGATTTGTAAATTATCTGGTAAACAAACTCAGGCTGGAACTGCTGCAAAGCCACTGCCACAGAGACATACTAGGAATGGCAGATTAATTACTGTAGGATCTTGTAGACTTAGAGTTGTGGATAAAAGGCATATTGCACAGTCTGTTGTTCTACATAATTCATTTTCTGCACTTTCAGAGTGTAATGGTGTCATGGAGACAGGCACTGAGGCTAGTGGTGTTGTGCAGAGAGGCACTGAGGCTAGTGGTGTTGTGCAGAGAGGCACTGAGGCTAGTGGTGTTGTGCAGAGAGGCACTGAGGCTAGTGGTGTTGTGCAGAGAGGCACTGAGGCTAGTGGTGTTGTGCAGAGAGGCATTGAGGCTAGTGGTATTGTGCAGAGAGGCATTGAGGCTAGTGGTGTTGTGGAGAGAGGCACTGAGGCTAGTGCTGTTGTGGAGAGAGGCATTGAGGCCAGTGGTGTTGTGCAGAGAGGCACTGAGGCTAGTGGTGTTGTGCAGAGAGGCTTGAAGACTATGGTGAGGCCTAATAGAAAGCAGTTGTTGTTGGGGGATTCCATCATAAGAGGTGTGGAGATGGACAATGGTGGTCTTGTGAGGTGTCTTCCCGGAGCTACTGCTCACAGAGACAGGAGACGTATCTGTAATATTGTTAAGCAAGCAAAGCAGGAAGGGGAATTGGATGTACTTGTCCATTTAGGGACAAATGACTTGGCTTGCAATGAGGTTTCAGAGGTTAAGGAAGTTTTTAGTGTTTTTGCCAATGATATACGGCAGGTTGCTTCCACACTGTCATTCTCTGAAGTTCTGCCTGTGCATAACACTGAGAATGACAGGCGGATGCGTATTAGGGACTTTAACTTGTGGCTTGGTGAATGGTGTCGGGAGCAAGGATTTGGCTTTATTGCTCATGGTAGCTCTGGTTGGAATGGAAATAAACTGTACAAAAAAGATGGTTTGCATCTTTCTCAAAAGGGAACAAATGTTCTCAGTGAGCAGTTCAGAGGTTTTGCTAGAATGTATTTAAACTAGGAGGGGGGGCAAAAGGGTGATAAAATATCAATCCAATTGTCCCCCAAAACAAGGACAGAAGGTGCCTGTAGCAAGTGTGTTAAAAAATGATAAGCTTAGAGTCATGTCTACAAATGCTCGCAGTTTAGGGAATAAGATCCATGAACTTGTGGCAATAATGGCAACTGATAGTGTAGATTTAGTCGCTGTTACGGAGACATGGTATAATGAAAAAAATGACTGGGACATAGCAATACCAGGGTACTCTTTATATAGAAAAGACAGGGAAGGCAAGAAAGGGGGAGGGGTGGCCCTGTATGTGAAGGATAGCATAAAATATAGCCTAATAAAGGTTAGTGAGACGAACATAGAGTCCATTTAGGTTACGTTAGAATTTAGTAATCACACAGTAATTCGTGTAGGTGTGATTTATAGGCCCCAGGACAAATTGAAGAGTTAGATAATCTACTAGTTGAAGAAATAGCTAAAATGACAATGAAGGGGGAAGTTATCATCATGGGTGACTTTAATCTTCCTGATGTGAATTGGAAAACAAAAATAGCTACTTGTGCCAGAAGCACACATATTCTAAACTCCCTACTGGGATTGTCTCTAAAACAAGTCGTTGAGGAGCCAACTCGTAAAGAGGCCATACTAGATTTAGTGTTAACAAATGGAGATTTGGTATCAGATATAACTGTAGGTGAAAGTTTAGGATCCAGTGATCATCAGTCAGTGTGGTTTAATATAGGAACAGTGACTGAGTCACACCACACAAAAACAAAAGTTTTAGACTTTAGAAAAACAGACTTTTCTAAAATTAGAATATGTGTAAAGGAGTCATTATCAGACTGGAGCAACTTAAATGGAGTCCAAAATAAATGTGATTATTTAAAAGCTGCACTACTGAAGGCAACAGAAAATTGCATTAGGCTTGTCAGTAAAAGCAAAAAATTCAAGAAACCACTGTGGTACTCCGCAGATGTGGCCAAAATAGTAAAAAACAAAAAGTTAGCATTTAGTTTTTATAAAAAAACCCAGAGTGAGGAAGACAGAATGACCTATAAGATTAGGCAGAAAGAGGCTAAGCAAGTTATAAGAGCTTCCAAATCACACACAGAAGAGAAAATAGCACAGTCAGTAAAAAAGGTGGACAAAACTTTTTTTAGATTCATAAATGAGAAAAGAAAAGTAAAACAAGGATTAGTTAGATTAAAAACAAAAGAAAGAAGGTATGTAGATGAGGATAAAGGTCTAGCTGACTGCCTCAATGAATATTTTTGTTCGGTATTTACAGCTGAAAATGAAGGAAAGGGACCTCCGTTAAAAAAAAGGATAAATGAGTCATTTATTACACGTGAGTTTACAGAGGAAGAGGTTCTATTTCAACTGTCAAAAGTAAAGACAAATAAGTCAATGGGACCTGATGGAATACACCCAAAGCTATTAAAAGAGCTTAGTGGTGTACTAGCAAAACCATTAGCAGATTTATTTAACCAATCATTGTTAACAGGAGTGTCCCAGAAGATTGGAAGTTAGCGAATGTTGTGCCCATTCACAAGAAAGGTAATAGGGAGGAGTCAGGGCAACTATAGGCCAGTAAGCCTTACTTCAGTAGTGGGGAACGTGATGGAAACCATGTTAAAGGATAGGATTGTTGAACATCTAAAAACATATGGATTTCAAGATCAGAGACAACATGGGTTTACTTCAGGGAGATCATGCCAAACTAATCTTATTGATTTTTTTTTTTGATTGGGTAACTAAAATTATAGATCAGGGTGGTGCAGTAGACATTGCTTACCTAGATTTCAGTAAGGCTTTTGACACTGTTGCACATAGAAGGCTTATCAATAAACTGCAATCTTTGAGTTTGAATTCCAATATTGTTGAATGGGTAAGGCAGTGGCTGAGTGACAGGCAACAGAGGGTTGTAGTCAATGGAGTATATTCAAAGCTTGGGCTTGTCACCAGTGGGGTACCTCAGGGATCTGTACTTGTACCCATTCTCTTTAATATTTTTATTAGTGATATTGCAGAAGGTCTTGATGGTAAGGTGTGTCTTTTTGCGGATGATACTAAGATATGTAACAGGGTTGATGTTCCAGGAGGGATAAGCCAAATGTCAAATGATTTAGGTAAACTAGAAAAATGGTCAGAGTTGTGGCAACTGACATTTAATGTGGATAAGTGCAAGATAATGCATATTGGACGTAAAAACCCAAGGGCAGAGTACAGAATATTTGATAGAGTCCTAACCTCAACATCTGAGGAAAGGGATTTAGGGGTGATTATTTCTGAGGACTTAAAGGTAGGCAGACAATGTAATAGAGCAGCAGGAAATGCTAGCAGAATGCTTGGTTGTATAGGGAGAGGTATTAGCAGTAGAAAGAGGGAAGTGCTCATGCCATTGTACAGAACACTGGTGAGACCTCGCTTGGAGTATTTGTACGCAGTACTGGAGACCATATCTTCAGAAGGATATTGATACCTTAGAGAGAGTTCAAAGAAGGGCTACTAAACTGGTTCATGGATTGCAGGATAAAACTTACCAGGAAAGGTTAAAGGATCTTAACATGTATAGCTTGGTGGAAAGACGAGACAGGGGGTATATGATAGAAACATTTAAATACATAAAGGGAATCAACACAGTAAAGGAGGAGACTATATTTAAAAGAAGAAAAACTACCACAACAAGAGGACATAGTCTTAAATTAGAGGGACAAAGGTTTAAAAATAATAGCAGGAAGTATTACTTTACTGAGAGGGTAGTGGATGCATGGAATAGCCTTCCAGCTGAAGTGGTAGAGGTTAACACAGTAAAGGAGTTTAAGCATGCGTGGGATAGGCATAAGGCTATCCTAACTATAAGATAAGGCCAGGGACTAATGAAAGTATTTAGAAAACTGGGCAGACTAGATGGGCCGAATGGTTCTTATCTGCCGTCACAGTCTATGTTTCTATGTTTCTATGTGAAGCTGGTCAAAGCTATTAGATATAGTCTGAAGTTAGAATAAACTGATCAGTCTAAGCCATTCTCTTCCAGTATTTTTCCAGAGCTTGTAAAATGGAGACCTTCCTTTCCGATCCATGAAGCCCTTAAAGAATTGTTTGAGACAGAATGGAAAAATCCTCAAAAGAAGGTTTCAGTTCAAGGAAAGATATATAAACTGTATCCTTTCTCTGAA
Organism: Pelobates fuscus; assembly: GCF_036172605.1. Taxonomy (NCBI): domain Eukaryota; kingdom Metazoa; phylum Chordata; class Amphibia; order Anura; family Pelobatidae; genus Pelobates; species Pelobates fuscus. The sequence goes on along the minus strand of NC_086317.1, from coordinate 164,322,757 downwards.
GAGGATTCTGCAGTTTGGAATAATGCACCCAAGATTGATACAGCTATCATTAGATTGGGGAGAAACACAGCTCTGCCTTTGGATGAGATAGCCTCTTTTAAAGATGCCATGCATAGAAGGATTGATAATAACATGTGTAAGAATTATGTTTTAGCAGGAGTAGCTTAAACCCTTCAGAACAAGAGGTTAGGAAAATCCTGCTAAATCATGAAGGTCATGGTATGTCCTGGAAAGTTTTAAAAATGAGAGGAATCTCTATGTATTTTATTACTCAAACACTTGCATTCAGGTGAGTGTTTCTTGTTTTCTTTTGTATCTTAAGATCTTTGAATAACTTGAATACCTTTATTATGGGATCTGTGCATACCATGAATTGTAAAGCTTTGGGCATCCCGTAAGGTGGCGTAATCTAAAAGCCATCATTAGTTTTGGACATGGCAAACACTAGGCAAGTGGTAGGCTTAATGATTGTATGACATCTTGTGTGACTAAATCCCTATTATTTTACCCAAATTAGGGATTTTATGAGCTATATAAGCTTTAGAGTGGGTTAAGTGTGGAATGCACTGGTTTGTATATAACATAAGTCTGTCAATGTCTGGGGTAGGCAACCTTTGGCACTTCCGATGTAGTGGGCTACATCTCCATGGCAAAGCATCAGGGACAATGTAGTCCACAACATCTGGAGTGCAGAAGGTTGCCTACCATTTGTCTATGTCAACAAACATGTTAAGAAGGCTTTGCACATAAAGAATACTAAACGAATTAATCTGAGAATACGATTTAGTCAGTCTCTATATATTTCCCTTTTAATCAAAATATATTTTAATACAATAAAATAGTTTGTATAAATAAGAATATTGAGATTTCTCTTATTTTTGTCGTATGCATATTTCCTTTTGAATAGTGGGGTGTGAGGTTACATCAAATGTGAGGTTACAGTGTTTAGAGGGGAACAAGTTCAGCAAGAAGTAGGTAATGCTAAAATGTGGATTCTTTGTACAGAGGTGTGGAGGATTTGAAGAAAGCTATGGGGGCTGTTAATTAATGGTGGGAAGTTAGTGTGTGGCTTAGACTCAGATTTGAATAGACAGTGCTGAGCTCCATTCAGGTAATCTGGCAATCAGCTTCATGAGAAACAGGAACGTGTCCACAGGCACACGTACTTGACCACTCAGAGAATGCCAGCCCAAGAAACAGCAGGTAAGGTAGCCCTCTGTGGCTCACTTATTCTCAGCCAAACAACAACTGCATCACAAGATGGTGGGAATGTGAACACTGTCAACTTCAAGGCAGGCAGCCTAGAGGAAGAGTTAGGTGACTCATAGACCTGCTCCCTTGACATAACAACAATTTTGAGGCACATGAGTGAGTTGAAAACGTATCTTGCCGGTGAGATACACCACAGTAAGTGTGAAGATAAAGCTAGAATAAATGGTTCTGGTAAAATGAAAGAGGGGAAAAGGTGGATGACCTATTCAATTGCACTAAACTAAATATCTTCAGAATCAGAGTCCTACTAGAAAACATTGAGGACAGGTGATCCTTCTTCATATGTTTTGACCAAAATTAACAGAGATTTCAGATCAGATGTGGCTCATAGATAGGACTTAGAAAGCCTTACATTTCAGGAGGTCAGAGGGCAAGCGATATTGTTGTATACTTCCACTTCTACACTACTAAAGAGGCCACAATCAAGCTGGATGAACCGATGCAGATCTATTAAGATTTATTTCAAACTACCCAGAAAAAAAGGAGGCTTTGGAATTTGGTGACAGACATCCTATGTGTGCAGTGGATTACATTTGCATTGGGATTCACCTTCAGGCTGCTGGCATGGAACAGTGATCCTAGTGCCCAATTTGGATCCACAATACTTTTTACGCTCCTTAGTTATGGCTCCATCAGAAGGATTACAGCTTCCATCGACAGATTTATCACCCCTGTCTCATCTTCCCTCAGAATGGGGAGAAGTTGGAGTCCCAACATAGGCCTCCCAGGTGAAAAGGTCATATAGATGACCTTTCAGTCCAGTCAGTTCCTAATCCCTTGCCGACAAGGTTTTCTGTAAATTTGAGAGTTTCCTTGAGTATTGACACGGGGCTATTGCATGTCACTGGACACCTTTCTCATAGTCGTATGGACCCCCAAAGAAAAATGCCATAGTGGGTTGAAAAACTGTCTAAATTAAATTTAAAATGAACCACTATTAATGCTGAAAATGCTGGGAAAGGAATTCCTCAAAATAAAAGGCATCATCTCTAAGTGCTACAAAACAATTTTTTTTATTTTATAATTCCTTATTTTTGTAGTGCAGGTATCAAAGGCATGAACAACTGATAACATGTCATTAGTTCAAGCAATAGGTAGTGCAAACAAAGAAAAATAACATAGACATCAAGGGATAGATGCACTTTCTTTTTTTTTTTTACATATATATAGAAACAAGAACTGTATCCTTAGCCTGGAGTGTATCCTGTTTGTAAGGAGTGGTTGATGAGTAGGTATAGAGTATTTTGCAGGATAGGGTGAAAGGCTATACTTAGTGAATTAGTGTAGTAAGTGGTGATATGATAGGTGTTTGAAGGTCATATAGTATGGGCGACCAACCTGTTGGAGTTATTCAGGGTGTGGAGAATTATACGTGAGGTTCTGTTGAGCAGCATGTGGGTCAAAGTAGAGGGGATGTATGAGTCTGCATAGCTCCAGGTGTTGAGGCGTATTTGCCCTTGCATTGAGTGTTACCCCTAACCAAGGGAGCAGCGGGGGGGTGCCTTAAAAAAATTTGTAGCAGTTGCGCGTTTCATTGCGCTAGCGTATATATTTAGTTGTTCCCCACATATGGTTTTGAAAACATAAGAGAAGGTGATAAAAGAGAGGAAAATAAAATAAAAATGAAGAACGTCAGAGAAACAGACTGAGTTGGGAGCCCTCCGCTGGGCCAGTACATGAAGCATCAGCGCCAGTCTCAGTCAGGTGTCTGGTCGGCTTCTTATTGCATTCCTTGGTGTGAAGTTTACCACTGTGGCCGGGTCCCAGGTGCTAGTTGAGGCTTGCGGGTTCATGCTTGGGGTCTGCTCCATTATTCCCAGCAAAGAAAGGAGAGTCGGTGCTTCTGCTGCTAATGTAATTATGTTAGTCGTTACCTCTTGGGTCACTGATAGGGATCTCGCAGGTTCCCATCTGTATAGTATGGTGGCTGTTCGCAGGCGGTGTGTGGTCTCGCTGAGGGATTTGTGCCATTGTAGTGTGGCTTTTGTTAGGTCTTGGTAGAAGGATAACTGTGAGTCCTCAAAAGGGAGCGGTGTCTTGCCCCTCAGTGCTGTCATGATTGAGATGAAGAGCATTTGAGAATGACGTCTCGCGCCTGAGTGGATAATGTTTTACGTGAGGAAGGGAGGCGATATATGCCATCTATGATGATCTTTCAAGCTACAGCAGGAGGTAGAAGGGACGACAGGAGGTGTCTCACGTAATGTGGTAGTTCATCAGTTGAGAAAGTGGCAGGAATGCCCCGGATTTTAACATGATTGCATTGGCTTCTGTCTTCCATGGTTGACAGCTGTGTAGCCAGCGCCTGTTGGTTTGATTGAAGTTGGTACAAAGTACCATTTATGGTATACATGCCACTGTGTAGATTGGTAATTTCTTCTTCTGGTTGCTGAACTCTAGCTGTGACTTTTTTCACATCTGGTTTGATATTAGTGTCTGCTGCCAGCATTTTGTGGACATCCTGGAGTAGGAGCTGTAGGTCGTGTTTGGTGGTAGGTGCTGACCCGTCTGTGGTGTCCATGAGAGTGGGTTGGTCAGTTTGGGAAGATGTAGAGGTCTGTGACCCCTGGAAGCTGTGGGTGTCTGTGCTCCTGTTTCCTCCTCAGGGGTGCTGGTGTGTGTGCTGTGGAGGCCCTCTGCGGGCGCCATCTTGTGAGGCACTTGCCTCTGCAGCATGGTCCCGATATCCCTTTTGTCTAGCCCCAGATTTTTGTGAGTGGCGCCCCATGGCTGTTGTGTGCTTAGCTGAAGTTGCGGAGCCCCAGCCCGGTTTGTCCGGGTCTTTGAAGTCACAGAGGAGTGTTTCCCAGCTAGCAAGGGCAGGTGAGTAGGAGGCCTTGGGTCAGCGCCACTGTTTGTGCACCTGTGCGGGTTGAAAGACTCAGGGTTGTGTATCAGTGGACTCACTGTACCTCCCCGATCAGGTGAGGGTGGTTTGGGTCGGGAACAATGTGTGTGGCCGGCATTGGAAGGCTTGTTTTGCCGGGACTGCTCGGAGCTACCAGAAATGGCATCCGGTCCGGCTCGTGGCTAGCTCCGCCCCTACAGAACTATTTTGAATGCTGCTTGTCATACTGTCAGGTCCCCTGCCCTCGCGCCGCTCGCAGCGACCTTGCTTACCTCATCACAGAGAGTGGCATAATCTGGTTCTTGTCTCTAGACTGGCAGTGTGTCTGACGCTGCACGCTCCAGAACAGCTTCCTTATATATGTGCTGCACGCGGTCATGTGACCCAGCACACAGTGATGACCTCAGAGACCACAAGGGAGGGAAGAAACTCCTCCCATGTGTTGTGGTTAACACTAATTGGAGATTAGCCAATCAGACACACCCTGTGTGTATATAAGCTAACCTCTCTCTTGCCTCAGTGCCCTGTTGTGGTCTTTGGTTTACCATTGAGCATTGCACTTGTTATTTGGATTTCCTGGTTACTGATATTTGGCTTTGTCTCTCGTTATTCCATCTCTCTGTCTCCCTTGACCTCGACTATATCTTGCATAACCCGACCATTCTAAGGATCGGTATTGCAATTCTCTCTACTCTGTCCTGCCTGCGTGTTAGGGTTCCCGAGTGAGCGTTACACATACACTTACACTTGAATCAATGCATCTCTATGAGGAAAATTCAGCGTCTCCATGCAGAGCGTGGGGACGCTGAACGGCAGAGCTGCTTACTGTGCAGCACTGAGCCAGGAAGCACCTCCAGTGGCCATCTGAGGAGTGGCCACTTGGAGGTGTCCCTAGGAGCAATGTAAACACTGCCTTTTCGAAAAGCCTGAAGGGAGCTATTATACTCACCAGAACAATTACATTAAGCTGTAGTTGTTCTGGTGACTATTGTGTCCCTTTAAACAAAAGTTGAAAACAGTGTAAATCCTTGCAGATACACATTGTCTCACATTGAGATCTGTAAAACAGCTGATCAGGTTGCACACAGCTCAACCAGTAAGCTGAGCTGAGCTACTCAAAGCAGCCCCTTATTATAAAAAGAAATATAAGTAGTTTAGTGACTCGTTCAGGAACCACTAACTCCTCAGGGAGTGAATGTCAGCAGGGGGTGTTGAGGAACAAAACTGTGGTAGAAGCTTTGCTGCTCACCCCACTATTAGTTAGGTAGCATGACAGGATATAATTGAATACCTGGCTTTGCAACATGTGTTTATTTCCAGCTTTGCTTTCATTGAACTCCTGGAGAGTATCAGCATCACGCTGTTCGTGGGTAAAGAGGCCGGGGACAGGACATAAAAAGGCGGGAAATGTCATGGCATCTCTCACTGTTAGTGTAGGGGTCTTCAGGCTGAAGCCCCAGGTGTTTCTGGAACCCAGCAACACACCTGGCTGCAGGTTTCCAGCAGTGTGTGTGTCTGTGCAGCAGAGTTCTGAGTCAAGAGATGCTGCTACTACAGGGGAAAATCTTTGTCTTTTTTATGATCTGTGTAGGTAGGGCCCATAGAAACTATATATATAAGCAAAACACTCTCTGAGGTGTCAATGTAGATTCTTATTTAGCCTTTCAAATGGCATGTATCCTCATTGTGCTAGAATAACAGTTTAGAGATACAAAAAGAAGCATCTTATAATATCATATTAAATCTTCCCATACCATAGAGACATAGTGCCAGCTATTGCCAGGCATTGAGACAAATCTGTCACTTCCTGACAAGCCAGTAACATGCAATGGTTCTGTATAGCAATATAATGTGTTTAATGACTGGAGCATATTCGATATATGAATGAGGAAGATCTTTACTTGCAAGCCATAAAATCTTCCATCTGAGCTTTTAAACTTATGGTGGAATCTGTTACCACAAACTATTAGAGCAAAGGGATAATGAATTTGTGGTTGATTTAAGGTACCGGTCATGCTACAGCACCTCCTTGCAGCCTGGAGGATTGTAAAGCTATTATTAACTGAATTAGTGAAAGACATACAAAAATCCCCCTAAACCGAGTATATGAATTATGTATAACTGGACAGCAGCTATAATAAACACACAAACAAATAAATAAATACATTTCTGGGCATTATGGGAAATGAAGATGCTTCTGTCTATATGTACCCTTTTAATAATAATAAGCATTTTTAAACTGTGTCTCTTCTCTTCATTCACGCACTCCAGACTCTACATATTCATTAAATGACGGTCAAAACAATACACAGTCTGTACCTTTCTGGTCGATTCTGTCTCTCGGCATTATTTCTATAGCCTTTAGTGAATGAGGCCCAGTTGCCTGCTGGAACGGATTTTAGCTCGGCCCCAGACCTTCCATCTCCCCAGCTCTTGCTGTGAGCCTGTGTGTGGGCATCACCAAAACAAACACAAGTACAACACTCTGTTTCTCTCTCTACACACATTTTCTCTATTACCTCCATACTGTGGCCTCCTTTCCATCTCCAGCTCAATGTTGTCTTTTTGTCTATGTCTCCCCCCTCTCTTTAATTCATTGCAGCTGTAAAAACCTCCTCGCCATCTCTTCTATCATGTGGGCAGATAGGTGAGTGGCAGGAAGAGAATCCCTCTTAAGCCACTGTGGATAATGTGTACCACATGTATGAACTGGCAACGCTCCCACTGACCGCAAGGCCCGAGCGACAGAGGGCTACAGTGAGGGAGAATAAAGCACTGAGCGGGATTCTAGTTGCCTTAAAATTAACATGTCAACTCAATCTCCCACAGCATATCTGTCTGTTTTAAAGTTAGCAATACCAAATGGCACGTCTACTAAATACCTCAAATCATGCAGTTTCCAGGAAACAAAATCACCTTTTCCGACTTGATTGAATTATGATCAGGCTGAGGCAGGGCCAAATTGTGGGTAAAATTAGGTAAATTCCAGCGACTTGTAATATATTTTGCCTCTGGCAGCTGTTCAATAAAGCACACCTGCCCATTCACTTCAATCGCCCAATATTGTGTATTACTGTAAATAGAAAACCCTTTGATTTTCTAATTACATACTGTGACAAGAAGGATTTAGGTTCACCATCCATCGCTTATATTTATACTGACCGCTGGAATTCAGTCACATTCCTCTTAACAGTAAGGAGTCTGGAAAAAGAAAGACATTTTTTTACTACACAGTACACACAGTACTGATAAAAGTGCATGGTTCTTTCCATTTTGATCCATTTTTTATTTATTGTATAGAAAAAAATTCCAAGTTATCTGGTATTCAGAAACCACTTGGAATGCAGAGCCGCGTCTCTCAGAGCTATTCACTAAACTCTAGAGTTTAGAGAATTTAGGCCTCAATTTAATATTGTTGGATATGCTTTTCAAATAATTTAACATTTTGGAAAAACTTTTTTAAATGATTTAATACTATGAAAAATATTAAAACTTTATATATAAATATTTTCATATGTTTCATATATTATTTTTTTTTTCAACAATATTAAATCAAGGTCATAATCTAAACTGGAAAATGTAGGTAAAAATGTAGGTTCTCTTGAAAAGAAAATCTCCTGATCAGCCCAAATTGCTGGGCTATGTCAGTCTCAGTTTTATCATTGTGATTTAATTACATTATATATTTTGGAGTCTAATTACCTACTTAGCATTCAAAAAGATTAGCAAAAGAAAAGATAGATAGATAGAATGGTCCATACTTGATTTAGATCTATACTTACGATATCTCATTCAGTCATGGCTATACTGTATTTGTTTAATTGTATACCATAAATGATCTACCAAGAAGGAATTGTATGGTATTAGTTCAGCAGTTCTTTGGGTTTTTTTTACTTGCACACTAAAGTATTGTGGGCAAGCATCTGCATAACTATTGTTCAAGCTCCCTCATCGAATACTATGAGAGAGTTTGTACACGTTACATTGGATGCATGTATGCACAAAACCCAGGCATTAAGCCAATAGATGTCACGGCACCCAGCTCCTCTCCAGGCAACTTTGCCGGCGTGGCTACACAAAAACTAAGCAGCCACTCTGACAGAGATATTTCTGACTTACCTTGGTTCTCGGGGGTCTTTGCAGTATTTGGTTGATTGGAAGGGTTATGGGCCTGCTGATCGTTCTTGGGTTTTTGCTTCAGGCGTACATGCAGGCCGCAAAATCTGTTCCTTCCATGCCAGGGTGGTCTTCAAGTAGGGGGTACCGTCACTAAGCAGCCACGCTGACACAGATATTTCTGACTTGCCTTGGTCCCAGCGGGCAGCTGCCCAGTCTCCCTCTGTTCTTTTTTTTTAGTCAATCTTTCTTTTATTAAAGGCAGTAAATATGGGATACAGAAGAAAAGTCGGTGGGAAACATACGATTAAGTAACAGTATGGGTTTGATACAACAAACAACAAGAATAGATTATAATTCCATAGTAGTACGATGCCTTATTTTTTGTTTTCAGATTTTGTTTTAAGAGCTAAATAAGATAAGTTTTGGCAATAAGCCTGAGTCAGAAATACAAACTATGGTTCTGAGGAGGCATATTAGTCACCTTTTGAGTCATGAAGGCATAAAGTTAAGCGGGGTACAGCGTGGGGATAGGAAGGCAACAAAGTTTCGATATGAGGGAGGTAAGATACAATGTACCGTACGGTATCTCTGAGTGACTGCGAGCCTCTTAGTGTTATTGAGATGAGTAGTGCTAGTGAGTATTTCACAACAATATTGTAAAGGGCAACACGTAAGAGAGATCGCTAGTAGTGTTATGCCATCCGTGCTCCAGGGTAGGCTAGTCGGATAATTATATTGTAGGCTTTGTTTTCGGCGATAAGCCAGTATTAGGGGAGTACACAGGGTTAAGGTGAGGGGAAATGGGAAGCTAGGGGGCTCTCTCTCCTGCACCTTGCCGGCGAGTGATGAGGGTTAGATTTTACGCTTTGCCCAGGTTCCTCATATATATAGGTGCGCTATAGTTAAATCTTTGTGTTAAGTGATAACTTAGTGTGGGGATTCCTTGCGGGTATTAGTAAGGTTGGTGAGTGCTGTAGTGAGAGGATGATTCCCAATGGTGGAGCACCTGTAATTCTTGGTTGTGAACATGTGTATGTACTGCGTTCGTCCGAGTGCCCGGGTAATTTGCGAGCTTTCAGCCTATACCTTGTGTGTGGTAACATGAAGCTCGCCTGGGTGGCGCCCACGGGAGGTCGCTAGCTACCAGAAGTCAGACGGGGATCACCTATCAAGGTGTCACGTTTCACGAAGTAAGTATGGGTATTCAAGGGTCACCTAGTCACAATCATCCTTGGGCTGTTGTGGGTGTATCGTGTCCCCGTCATGTGTCGGTCATGGGCCTCTATAATGTACGTGTCGCTACCGTTGAGTAGTGTGGTGAGGATTAAGGTGCATCCCTATCTTTATGTCCACCTTGCGGCATCTATCTCCCCTCTAACCCATGGTTGGGCCTTTCAGGGTTCACCGGTAATGTGATGGGAGAAGGTGGCGTTAGTACTGGGTACCCGGTCGGCCTGGTAGTAACCCTCGTTGTCTAAACCATACACGGCAAGTACTGGGCGTGTTCGGTACGGGAGGCAAGGAGAGGTGAAGGCAGGTAGAGCAGAGCGAGCAAAGATTCGGGAAGAAAAGGAGATAGACGGGGAAGTGTGGGTGCTTGAGGACAGGAGGGAGGAGTGGATTAGGACAATGTGGACCTCTTGGGACGTCCCCTTCTGGGGTGTCCTCCCTCTCCGCGCCCCTCCACAGTGGCTCCTCAGGGGGTACCCAAGGACGTCTGAGGCCCTCGAATGGTCTAGTCAGTCTCTCTTTCAGCGATGGCGGTGGCTACGGGCGTTGGTTGTGCCCTGGTATTGCGGTTGTCAGAGATAAACATGAGCCATGGGGTCCAGGTCTGTAGGTGTCATTCTGTGGTGTTCCGGAGGGAAGCCGTAAGTTGTTCCATGCCATGAATCTCCTCCACCTTGTCCATCCATTGGATAAGAGTGGGCACCAGGGGGGACCGCCATCTAGCTGGGATTAGGAGCTTGGCCACATTCAAGAGGTGTCGGGTCAGAGATTTTTTGTATTGGGAAAGGGGTAAGGGGGTGTGGTGAAGGAGCATCTGCAGCGGTTGGAAGGGGAGTTCTACGTCCAAAATGTCCTTGATCTTCGCGTGGACTTGCCGCCAGTATGTGGCTATCTTCCCACACGACCACCAGATATGTATATCAGTACCTGCCTCCAAGCCACACCTCCAGCAGACCTCGGAGATTTCGGGCATCATCCTGTGTAGCCGTACCGGGGTCCTATACCAGCCAGTCAGTAGTTTATAGTTAAGCTCTTGATGTTTGGAGCTCAAGGCGCTCTGGTGGGCCAGTATATGGATTTTCGTCCACTGGGGGGCCGAAAGTGTGATGCCCGCGGCCTCTTCCCAGCGTGTCATATGTTTCATAGGTTCCCGGGCGGATGCGGCGAGAATCATCTTGTAGAGGGTAGAGACACCGCTAGTCATATGAGCCCGTCGCACGCACAGGTTCTCAAGTTCCGTGGTCGGTCTATGAAACAGGTGGCGTCCAGGGTGGGATTGATAGAAGGTCTTAACCTGGAAGTACCGGAACCTGTCGAGGCCCGATGGCGTTGCCTCTCAAATCAGATCCGGGAGTTGCCTGTACACCAGTGGTGCATGAACGTCCATTCGGTCTCTCCAAATGCCTTGATATCTCTGGGGGAGAGGCTCCCCGCAAGTTCCGGGTTGTGCGTGATCGGAGTGAGCGGTCCAGGTGTCGTGGAGAGCTGGAGCCTCATCCTGATGGAGTACCAGGTCCGCAGTGTCGCCCCTATCAGAGGATGGTTCCGGGTCCGCGAGTTAGTCAGTGGGCCGCCAAACCAGGCCACCGCTGGGAGGGTGCCCCCCAGTTGCGCCCGCTCCAGGTGTATCCATGTTTTGTCGGTCCTGTTCACGTGCCAGTCTACTACTCTGAGTAGGTGTGTTGCCCTATGGTAGTCCCTGATAGAAGGGAGGCCAGTTCCCCCTCGATCTTTCGGCTGGTGGAGGTGTATTCTCTTCAGCCTGGGGGTCTTAGATCGCCATATAAACTGGGTGACGGCTGCCTCGACGGTTCGGAAGAAGGAGGTAGGTGGGTTGATGGGGATGGTTTGAAAGAGATAAAGAAGGCGGGGCAGGAGGTTCATCTTTATGGCGTTTATTCTTCCGAACCAGGAGACACAGAGGCTCGCCCAGCGTGTCAGGTCTGCTTTCAGGGTGTGGAGCATTGGTGCGAAGTTGTGGGTGTAGAGTTGGGTTAAATCTGCCGATACCCATATACCCAGGTATTTGATTTTGTGGCTACACCATGAAAAGGCGAAATGGGTTTTCAGGCGTTCGGTCAGTTCCTTGTCGATGGTGATGGGTAGCGCTTCCGACTTATCCGTGTTTAGCTTCATGTTGGACACACTACCGTATTCCGCGAAAGCCTTCAGCAAGTTCGGTAGGGACACCAGCGGGTTAGCGACGAAGAACAGCATGTCATCGGCATAGGCCGCAACCTTGTGTGTCTGGCCATAGATATTTAGTCCCCCGATTCCCCCGTCCTGCCTGACCGCCCCCCAGAAATGGCTCTAGGGAGAGGGCAAACAGAAGAGGGGAAAGCGGGCAGCCTTGTCGCGTTCCGTTACGAATGTGGATAGGCTCGGATAGGGCGCCATTGATCCGTATGCGCGCTGTCGGGTCCACATACAGGGAGGAGATCCACGCCATCATGTGCGGTCCAAAGCCCATGGCCCTCAACGTAGCCTTCATGTAGCGCCAGTCGACCCTGTCAAAGGCCTTCTCGGCATCTGTTGAGAGGAGTAGGATCTTTTGCGAGGACTGGCGTGCTGCCTGGATGACATTCAGGGCACGTATAGTGTTGTCCCTAGCTTCTCTCCTCGGGATGAATCCGACCTGATCTGGGTGGACCAGCTCTGGCAATATCCGGCTAATGCGCGTGGCTATGACTTTCGTGAAAAGCGTCAGGTCTGCGTTTAGGAGGGAAATCGGTCTATAGCTCGCACAGGCGGTCGGGTCTTTTCCTTCCTTAAGTATAACTGTGATAGTGGCCATTAGTAAGTCCCTTGGGAGGTTCTCGCCCTCCAAGAGGGAGTTAAGGCCCGCGAGCAGTTTAGGGAGCAGGATATCACCGAATTCCTTAAGATATCTCACCGGGAAACCGTCCGGGCCCGGGGCCTTGTTAGTTTTGGCGCCCTTCAGCGCTGATTGGAGTTCTTCTAGTGTTATGGGGGTTTCCAGTTCCTCAGCCAGCTCGCGGCTTAACGTGCTCGTAACATGTTGTTGGAGATATGCCTCTATCCTATCGTCCCGGCGGCGATCGGCGCCTGCGGAGTGGTCCGTGGGAAGATTATAAAGCTTGTTGTAGAATCCGTGGAATGCGCCGGTTATTTTATCCGGGAGCTGCGAGGTCGTTTGGTCTCTAGTCTTGATTTTCGTGATTTGGCACATTCGGCGCTTCTTTTGAAGTGTCCGGGCAAGGAGGCGGCCACATTTGTTGGAGTACTCGTAAAAGAAGCGGTTGGATTTACGGATGGTGTACTGCAATTTCCTGTGCAGGATATCTCGTAAGGACTTCCTGGCTTCCAAGAGGGCTTTATAGTCATCATCCGTCTGGGTGGTCTTGTGTGCATTTTCCAGTTGTGTGATCCTCGCAGTCAAGTCCTTTATATGCTGTTTCTGTGTCCTGTTCCGGTGCGAGCATATTTTGATGAGCAGTCCCCTGAGAACGCATTTATGCAATTCCCATATCAAGAGTGCCGGGACATCCGGGGTTTCATTATCTTCGAAGAAATTGGTGAGTGCTGTACGGATGTCCGCAACAATAGGAGCGTCTGCGAGGATGGATTCATTCATGCGCCACTGGCGATCCGTCGGGCGTTAGAGGGGGGATCGAATTCGTACGGACACGGGTGAATGGTCGGACCACCCCATAGGTTGTATGTCAGCCGAAAGGAGCAAGGGGAGGAGCTCACGGGCTAGGAACACATAATCCAGTCTGCTGTATCGTTTGTGGACCGTGGAGTAGTAGGTAAAATCCGTGTCACATGGGTGAAGCGCCCTCCAGGCATCCACTAGGCCAGCATCCCGCAGCCCCTCTCTAATGGATCGTAGGCCATGTGGAGAGAATGAACTCGCTCCTCTGGAAGTGTCCGCACCCGGTTCTAGGGCTACATTCAAGTCCCCGGCCATTATTAGAAAGCCCTCACGGAACTTCTCCAGCTTGGACAGTGTTCGTCTGAGGAATCTACGTTGTTGTATATTCGGGGCATAAACACAAGCGAGGGTGTAGGTGCTGTCTGCTATAGTGCCTTTGATGAAGAGGAAGCGCCCCATCGGATCCGGCATTGTCCCCGTGCAGAGGAACGGGACTGTGCGGGCTAGCAAGATCGCCACTCCTGCCCTTTTCGACGTCGGATGATTTGCGAAGTAGCCCAACGGGAATCGTGAATCGCGTAGCGATGGGCCCTTGTCCCCCATGAAATGGGTCTCCTGAATGAATGCTATTGACGCCTTTTCGGCCCACAAGGAGCGCAAGAGATGCGATCTCCGTTCAGGTACATTGAGGCCCCTGGCAATATTCGACCAGATGTGGAGAGGCGCCGGAGTAAATCCCGTTCCCATTGTCCCGAGGTGGGGAGGGTAGAGATGGGAGGTTGCGGGGGGTATAGTGGGTTGAGTGAGTAGGAGAGAAGAAGAGAGCCTAACTAGGACCCTTGCAGGGTCACAATGACTTGACACCGAAGGTGGATGAATCGTGCGGGCCACTCCTAAGGAGCGGACCACCATCTCCCCCCAATTTTAGGTGTGGTGTCTGTCGAGGGGCACCAGTCCGAACGAGCACCAGCGCTATACCTAGCCCTAGTGGCTGGAGCACAGTGTAACACGTGGGTCTAGGATTGGGGTACCCCTGCCAGGGAAAGTGAGTTGGTCCCCCCACAGCTGTCACAACCTTCCACGTGTGTTGGTTGTGTGTGTGTGGTTCAGAGTTATCTGTCGTCCGCCCCCCTGGCCGAGGGCATAATGGAAGGTCGGTAGGCATAGTGGTTGTCGAGCTTGGGCAGACTTTTCGGGTGTCATATGCAGTCACTCATGTCCTGCTGGGCGGGGCAGTCTGCACCGTCACTGAGGGTCACTGATGTGTGAGGGGGCACGTCTGTCCGTCCAGGGTCAGGGCGTTATCATGGTTCCAGCTGAGGTTGGTCACCCCCAACGGCCTGGCGTGGGGGGGGGGGAGAGCTGTTCACGGTCACGGCTCAGTTAGTTTATGGGCACTTCTCTGTGGGCCAGGCGTTACTCGACTCAGTGTGTGCAGGGTTGAGGAGTCGACTATGGGCGTGGGGCACGACTAGGGTGCAGAGCGTGATACCTTGTAGGGTAGTCTGGTCATCCTACCCAAAGTGTTGCCGCCTCCCGCCCCTGGTCTGGTCCGGGTCCCCCGATCCTCTTGCCCCCAGGGTGCAGAAATGAGTGGCAGTCGGGCATAGCGTCACCTACAACGGGTACAGTCGGCGGGCATGTGCAGCCCTGGGGCCTCAGACCTTTGTACCGAGCCCCTACAGTCACCACCTAGAGTCAGCCTCAATGGGCCACTGTCAGGTCCGATCCTCGTTTCCGTCACATCATGCAAGCTAACAGAAAGATAAAACGTTAGTGAAACTACCGAATGACAGCATACATTGCAAAACAGGGTTTGAGAACTGATGGCAAGTCCCAATACAAAATGTCTCTATATGGTCTCCTTCTGTAGTAGAGAGACCCCAAAAGCCCCTAGCCCAAACCTTCTTCCCCGCCCAAAGGTTTAGCCTGGACCCCTATTGTGAAGAGGCCCAGGGTTGGCCCAATCCGGTGTGATGGTATCTGTCCTCGCTCAAAGATATGGGCCCCAGCACGGACAGACAACTCACCAGTCCCAGCCGACCATAGCAGCAGCGCCCTATTCTTCTGGGCCATCCGGCCCCCCTCTCCTGCGTGGAGCGGTTGGTCTACCTGAGGCCGCTTCAGTGTTCTGCTGCGGCAGCAGCGGGTCTCTGCGTGTGGCGACAGCTTCGTCCAGAATTCAATTGTGTATTCTCATTGGCGCTAGCCCCAGGGTCCTCTGGAACCTCGGGAGGTCCTCAGGCCAGCGGGCCGTGATCCAGGCACTCCCGTGTTTCGCCTGTAGGCTGAATGGGAAACCCCAGCGATATGGGATCCCCTTGTCCCTCAAGGCACTGGTAACCGGCCTCAGGGCCCGCCTAGCGTCCAGGGTCAGGCTGGACAGATCTTGGAAGAGCGATATTGCCGTTCCTCGGAACTGAATGGAGGATATGTCCCGGGCCGCAGCCATAATTCTGTCTCTCAGACCCGTAGCTGTTATGCAGCAGATCACATCCCTGGGGTTGCCATCCTGTCTCACCGGCCCCAGGGCCCTGTGAGCGCGGTCTATGATGAGCGTAGCGGGAGAGACAGCACCAAGGATCTGCGTGAACAGCGCTGACAGGGTGGTTGGGAGCGGCTCGTCTCCCTGTTCAGGCAGGCCGCGGACGCGGATATTATTGCGCCTGCTTCTGTTCTCCAAATCCTCCACTTGTCTCCGGATGGCGAGCAGCATATTTCCCTGCCTGGTAACTGCCACTTCTGTTGCTCTGTGCTGGTCGTCACAGCCCCTCGCCACTGATTCAATTTCATCCACTCTCTGCTCTAGGGTGGATAGGTCTGCGCGTAGGCCTGCAAGCTCTTCCCTCATTGCAGCTCTGAGTTCCTGTATAATGGAGCCAGTGTCAGCCTTGGTGAGCATCCTCCTGGAGATCTGTGAGAGCTCCACTCTGATTTGAGCGAGGTCGCCGGTTTGGTTGGATTCCGGCGGGGAGTCCCCAGTTACCTCCGAGTCCGGGGATCCGGGCGCCATCTTGTCCACATGGCGGGTGCCGCGGAGGTCGGACGGAGTGGCGACAAAGTCGTCCATGGGACCAGTGTGTCGGTGCGGTGAACACGCCGCTGCAGTCCCCGAGGTGAGGGGCTTCTTTGTGCGCACCATTGCCTCTCGTTCCGGTGCTTTGATTGCTGGTTGTAACGGCCAGGGGTGCAGAGCTCTTGCACTAAGCCACTTGCTCCATGCACGTCCAGGCCACGCACCCCGTTTCCCTCTGTTCTGTTGCCATTTTTAGGAACACCAACCGCTGCGGTTCAGATTTTTATAGGAAACTTTCCTTCGCCCACATCAAAGATGGCGCCAACGTGCCTGCGATGTCACATCATAGACGTGCACGTACATTTTGGGGTTAGAGATCAGAGACAGACAATTACAGCCTAAGGAGGGTTATTTAAACCCAATTTACCTTTTTGTCAGTACCCTGTTGTGGTTTCCACTAGCTGGTTAGCCGAGAGTGTGTTCCTGATTGCCCTTTTCTGGTATTTGACTTTGGGTTCGTTTTGACTTCCCTGATTTCTGTTATCCTTGACTTTTAGCTTTCCTCCTCATTGTGTCTCATTCTGTGTCTCTGACCTCGGCAAGTATTTTGACTATTCTCAGGTACGTTAAGTCCGGCCATTCTAAGGTCCGGTTAGACTTTATCCTTAGTTCTACTATAATCCTGACAATAGAGTAGAATGCTTAGTGTCACTTGTATTTAATAACCAAGGCATATAGAATGGTGAATACACTGAAAATGTCTCATTGATACACTACTACCTCTATAAGCATTTACTTATTTATTGCATAACAGAAGAAATGATAGGATATGTTTAAAGGCAAAAAAAAATAAAAAACACTGCCCCTGCTCTGGTCCACAAGGCGTATAGTCATTAGGTAAGTTTGTGGTAGAAGAATGAGAAGACATTGTCATCCCACTAGATTTCCAAAACTGTACCATAAATCATAGACACAGACAATAACCTGTGTGCAGTAAGTACTATATTGTAAACCATATTGCGCCCTATCTACATCATCAGACTTCAGGACTGTGCGCACTTTTTATCGTTCAAAGACACCCTTTTTTTTTGGCAATGAAGAGTTAATATCTAACAGATTGGACGCATTTAATTTAATAAATTCCTTGCACTCTCCTCTAACCTCATTCCAGCTTTTTGCTTATGCAAATATACAAGTAATACATAGATCAAAAGAGTTCCTTAAACCATGAATTACCTGACTCACACACTTTCTCCTGTCTCCTAAGTCTGTCTTCTTAGACTGATAATATGCTACATTCGAAGCTCTACTTCTTAGACTCTTGCTGTGTGCTTTGCTTGTCTTTGGCAGTATGAAAACAGCGCTGTATTAAATACAGGGTCCTCCTGGAATGTGCTAATGTGTTTGCTACATAAGGTGAAATGCTGGTGTATACCCAGTAGGTATGCTCAAACCAAGCAACTAAAATAAATCACACAAGTGGTATGGAAGATTGAAGAAGTCGTGTTTTAGCTAAAGAATGATTTGCATAGCAGATAATTCTCTTGCTCTCTGAATGCATTTAAAAAATCACAGTTAAAATGGCAAATTCAAACTTTCGAGTGATGATCGATGTTGACACCTCACTACATTTGTAAGAGCACATTACAGCTATTTACAGCACTGTTTTAATGGCATGATGTAGGTTTTAATGTTAGTGAGTAATTAGTCCATGTATGTGCGTAGTAGGAACTGGAATGCAAGATGAGAAGAACAGAACTCCAATACAACCCAATAACGACAGACACTGATATTTGGATGAAACAGGCCACAGCATTTATTAAAACATATTATAAGTACTGCATAACACATTCATAAGTTTATGTAAAACATTATCATTCTCATTAATATAACTAAACATAAATATATAAATAACCCATTAATTAACACATAAATTAACAAATAGTGTCATACAGTATTTACATAGTTACATAGTTATATAGCTGAAAAGAGACTTGCCTCCATCAAGTTCAGCCTTCCTCACATTTGTGTTTTTAATTTGATCCAAAAAAAAAAAACAGTTTGAAGCACTTCCAATTTTGCAACAAACTAGGAAAAAAAATCCTTCTTGACCCCAGAATGGCAGTCAGATTTATCCTTGGATCAAGCAGCTATTACCCTACATTGAAAAAATATATCCTTGAATATTCTGTTTTTGTAAGTATGCATCTAATTGCTGTGTGAACATCTGTATGGTCTCTGATAAAACCACTTCTTCGAGCAGGGAATTCCACATCCTTGTAGTTCTTACAGTAAAAAAAAACAACTTTTTTTTGCCTTAGACGAAATCTTCTTTCTTCCAGTCTAAACACATGACTGCAGACCACTTACATACCCGTTGCCCCCCCAATAACGACAAGACACCTGAGTATTGGATAAGGGCAACGGCCACAGCTTTATTATACCAACATATCAACTCAGCCAGCTTTATCACCACCTGTCGGCTGTTGGGGTGACTACCCAACAGACAGATATACCGGATAATTCCAAGAGTCCGTACAGTCTGCCTTCTGCCATCAGCCCTGGCAGCTGCGACTCCCCAAAGCCTTGTCTTGCATTACTTGCGCTGGCCAGGACCTCCGCCATAGCTGTGACAAAAAGAAAGAGAAACAACAAACACCGCAAAACACAGAACCACATACATAATCATCCTACAGGGAGGGAGGGAGGGAAGGGAAAAACCTGTTCCAGCCTTCTTTCAGGAATGGTGAGTACCCTCCCCTAGCATACATACTTATACTGTCCCCCATATTGCCACAATTGTATCCCATCAGTCCACACCCCTTACTGTGTGGCAGCAGTCATGCCTCCCCTTCCTTACAGTCCAGGGGATCCCTTGACTGCAGACCACTTACATACCCGTTGCCCCCCCAATAACGACAAGACACCTGAGTATTGGATAAGGGCAACGGCCACAGCTTTATTATACCAACATATCAACTCAGCCAGCTTTATCACCACCTGTCGGCTGTTGGGGTGACTACCCAACAGACAGATATACCGGATAATTCCAAGAGTCCGTACAGTCTGCCTTCTGCCATCAGCCCTGGCAGCTGCGACTCCCCAAAGCCTTGTCTTGCATTACTTGCGCTGGCCAGGACCTCCGCCACCGCGGTGCCGACCCTGATCTCCATTTGTCGGCATCGCGCCCCCCGCAGACAGCGCCGTTTCAATCCCACCTTGGATACCCACATTAAGTATATCCAGCCCAATCGGATTCAGGTGAACCCCATCAGCCCTCATTAGACTCCGATTGTCCCCTTCCAACTCCGTGTGTCGAACCGACACACCGCCAAGGCAGCGAACAAACCTGGAAATTGCAACATTAAATTTTCGCCTGGCCTTTTCCAACCCTTTTGCATGCGGCAAGGCTTGCCAGCACGGACGGGGGACAATCTCTGACCACACCAAACAACATTCTTCAAATAATTGCATGCACCGAGCCAAGTCCCGCCGTACATCGTGTATTAAATCCACCGTCCTTACCCTCCCTAGGTCATTCCCCCCTGCATGGATTACAATTACCACAGACCCAGACACAAACCTGCTGAGAGAAACGCACTCCGGGTAGATTTGGCACCATGACAGACCCCGGATACCCCTCCAACGAACCCTTGCTAACTCGTCTGGAATCCCCAAATTTCGGCCATATGAACGAGACTCTGCCCGGCGAGCAGCCCAATAGATGAAAGAGTGTCCTACAATCCAAACATACCGGGAAGAACACCCTAAAACAAAGACAAGTTACAGTAAATGAGGCCGCACGTACAGCTGATACCTACGCGACGACCATCTACCCAATCGCTGCACCTGAGACCCCGAATATCCTAACACACTAGCCTGAGTGGCTGCACCAATCCGAAAAGAATGAGGAGAGAAACCGGTTGGATCCAGACCACAATGCTGCAACGCCTTAACCAGCATTGACGCAAACTGAAAACGCGTCAATGGAGACCCATCCGCATGAACTAGCAAGGCCCCAGACGACGGACGAATGGCCAGATACTGGCCAAACAGCCACACCGGGCACAACATCCCGCCCGTACTCCCCACACGCAACCACATGCCTCTTGCCGACTGATCCGTCTTAGACCTACGGATATGCAAGTCCACAAACATGTCAGACCAGCGGACATCCGACAGCAGTAAAGGGGGGGTTGCCTGCCGGGAAGGGGCCACCAGCTCCCCCACTCTAAGCGCGCCAAAGAAGCAAAAGGAGAATGCCACCTGAAACAGCAGACACTCACCTGGTGATACACAGACGGCCTGAAGAGCCGTCAACAATTGGCCCAGCAAATCGAAGGAGATCGGCCGACGTCGGTCCGGACCTCTCCGACTCCTCCAACCTCGCATAACCCTCTGTAAGCAAAAATCTCTGGTGATGTCCCTCCATCCCAGAAACCGGAACAGGAAAGACAGGGCAGACAACGCCTTGTCTGCCGCCGAACAAGACCTACCAGCAGCGAGCAACGCGTCCAGGTACCTTAAAGTGATCTCCACCCGGGCCGCCTCAGAGGACAGCCTCACTGACCCATCCACCAAAGCCAACCAACCCACCCATACCGACCTGTATGCCTTCCAAGTAGGAGCTGACAAGGAGTCCGACACCAAGGACATCAAACCTCCGAAATTAGGTCCCATAAGTAGGAAGGGCAGCGAAGACCCACGTGATCCGCCTCTGGAGCCGACTCCCGAAACCGGTCCCACTGAAACCGAGAAAGAGAGTCAGCTACCACGTTCAGCTCCCCCGGTACATGCCGGGCCTGCATCCACACATTAAATTGCAAACTAAGCAACACCAGATGCCGCAAGAGAGCCAGAACAGGAGGAGACGCAGAAGACGATCGGTTAATCACATGGACAACACTCATATTGTCCGTGTGAAAAACCACCACCTGATCCCGCAGATTCTCACCCCACAATGCCAGGGCCACTACTATGGGAAAAAGCTCCAGGAAGGTAAGGTTACGCATAACAGGTAACTCACGCCATTCTGGAGGCCACGCCGCAGCACACCACTTGCCCCTAAAAAAGGCCCCAAAACCGACTGACCCAGACGCATCAGTGAAGAGATTCAGCTCTGAATTCGACACCGCTTCATGCAACCAGCACGACCGCCCATTATATTTGCTTAGGAAGGAACTCCATACCTGTAAGTCAGCCCGCAGCTTGGCCGTGACTCTGATGTAATGATGTGGCTCCCTGATACCAACCGTCGCCAACGACAGGCGTCGACAGAAAGCACGACCCATAGGTAGAACGCGACAAGCGAACGCTAGATGACCCAGCAACACCTGTAACGTTCTGAGCTGGACCTTCCTAGCCCCTTTTACCAGATCTACCATCCTCAACAGAACCACTAATTTTTCGTCGGGAAGGCGAAAAATCATACGAATTGAATCGATTTCGATACCCAGAAACGACAATTTGGTAAGCGGCCCCTCTGTCTTCTGCTCCGCCACCGGCACACCAAACCTGTGCGCCACTGCCCGGAACGCCGACAATAACTGGGCACACTCCACCCCCTCCCGAGGACCCACAAACAAAAAATCATCGAGATAATGCGTAACTGACGCAATACCTGAGAACTGAACAACTACCCATTCCAAAAATGAAGCAAACATTTCGAAATAGGAACAGGAAATGGCACAACCCATGGGAAGGCACATGTCATAAAAATATGACCCTTGAAACTGACAACCCAGAAGGTGAAAACATTCCGGGTGAACCGGCAATAACCGGAATGCCGATTCAATATCAGATTTTGCCATGAGTGCCCCTACTCCCGCTTTTCTAACCAGCGACAGCGCCCGATCAAAGGAGGCATACCGGACCCTGCTGAACTCTCTGTCAATGTCATCATTCACTGAACTCCCAGCCGGGTAGGACAAGTGATGAATCATCCGAAAAGAGCCAGCCTCCTTTTTTGGGACAAGTCCCAAAGGGGAGACCCGTAAGTTAGAAAAAGGGGAAAAATCAAATGGCCCAGCCATGCGACCCATCGCTGTCTCCTTAGCCAACTTTGCGCCCAACAGGGGCTCCCTGCCCTTGACTGACCGGAGATTGTCAGCCCAACGTGGCTCTGGGGAAAAAACAAAAGGGATCCAAAAACCCACGGAAAACCCTTCCCCCAGCACCACTGCGTCGTGGCGTCTAGGGTAAAGCTCGAGCCACGGCAACATCCTTGCCACGCTCACTGGGGTCTTCCCCCTTTGACCCGTCGTCTCGCCCCCCCGCCTTAGGCACAGGCTGCCTCGCCTTCTTAAAGCACCGCATAGCGGGGTGAGCCCCTCCACAATGCGAGCACTCATGCCTAAAACGGCAGGAGGAGTACCACCTGCAGTGGCTCTCGTTAAAGAGCCAGCACACTCCTTTCTTTGGACCAGCCGGTGCCCCTGAAGGAGCCCCGGCTGCTCCTGAAAAGGGGGAAGGACGACTGGGAGTCATGATCAGCAGCCATAGGCTACCATCCTGGGTACTAAAATCTAACCCTGGACACGCCGCCATCTTTTGGCGGAACTGCTGGTCATACCGGTACCAGCTCTGACCACCATAAACCTTATATGCACCCCAAATAAGGTCTAGGTAGCCGAACAAGGCAGGTGCCCGGTCTGGAAAACTCTTGGTCAGGATAGTAGCGAACACGGCAAAACCTTGCAACCAATTCCCAAATGTCCGTGGGAGTTGTTTGCTCTTCTCCGTGTCCTGGGGATCGCCACGACGTGGCCTATCTACAGAATCCTTCTCCGGAGGGACCAGTGAGAGAAAATCTACAAACTCTCCTTTTAAAATTTTATCACATGTCTCTACTGGGACATGCATGCCCAACGGAGACAATTCACAGCCAGGTAGCGGAGGGCGGAACACCCCTCCCCATGCCGGCGTTGCTGGGGCCTCCCCCAGGCCCCTATGTGTCTCACTGTGCGCAGCGGGTGGCAACCTAGGTACCACCTCCCTATGGGTCTCACTGTGCGCAGCGGGAGGCAACCTATCTACTACCTCTCTAAGCAGGCGCAACAAGTCCCCTTGCTCCTGATGTGACCCCCCAACTAGGCTACCCCAAGCGCTAGCGCAGGCCAACTCACCGCTGACAGGAGCTGCCACGTGAGCCCGCTCTCCAGGGCAGTCGCCACCATCTCCTTGCTGGTCCTGGTCATCTGATTCGTGGGATCCAGACTCCGAATCCTGTGGGTCAGCAGTACTCCGGCCGGTCCGCCAGTTGCTGGGTCCACTACCAGATGGGTTGCTGGTAGTGACCATTCTGCTGCTTCCTCCACGTCCTTCAGCAGCCAGGGGCCGACCCCCCGCCATATTGCCTCTCCGGTGCCTTCCTTCACCTATTGAGGCTCTTTCCTGGCTCTCCCGAGCCTCTCTGCGCCGACTTTGCCCCACTTCCGGGTTCCTCTGCCCCACTTCCGGGTTTCGCGGCACTTGCGCGCGTGACGTCATCACGCGCGCGCCGCCCGTCACTGCCGGCGCGACCACGCTCTTTCCCGCCATCCTGAGTGAGCGCGTCATTTCCGGTGCGGCCGGAAGAGAAGGAGGACTCCTCGAGCGCTCTTCCCGCGCTCCGCCATGTTGGGCCCGACTCACCGACATCATTGCAGCCCGCGGCCGCCTCCTGGCAGCCCGGGATCCACCGCTCACCACGCCATCAACGATCCTGGTGCTTCTCCCGACCGGAACAGCCACCTCACCGCCACCTCGTCTCACTGGGCTTGGAGAAAGACGAGTAGGAGGCCTAGACCGCCTAGGCCTCCTACCACTCGCCAGCGATGGGCTCTCAGCATCCAGCAGGTCCTCTCCTCTCACCTCCTGGGGTAAACCGGCCATTACTTCAGCCAGAGAGCCAGCTCCATGAGACGAACGGTAAGCCTGCAGCATCCCAATCAGGGCATCCTTAGACACTGCAGCCATCTTAAAATCAAAAATCAGGTAAGGCAATAATAAAATCTCCTGAAATTTTCCTTTTTTTTTTTTTTTTTTTTTTTGTGTAGTATATGGAAAGAAGGGAAACAATAGGGAAAAACCTGTTCCAGCCTTCTTTCAGGAATGGTGAGTACCCTCCCCTAGCATACATACTTATACTGTCCCCCATATTGCCACAATTGTATCCCATCAGTCCACACCCCTTACTGTGTGGCAGCAGTCATGCCTCCCCTTCCTTACAGTCCAGGGGATCCCTTGACCTCGTGTCCTATGTAAAGTCCGGTTTGTGAATAGATATCCACACAATGGTTTGTATTGGCCCCAAATTTAACTTAAGTAAACATCTTTGCCAATAAAACTCATCAGGTGCCTATGCACAAAATTGCCCAGAGGGTTCTCACCTCCCCTTTCGTCCACCAAATTCCCTTTTCCCTCCAATGCTTACCACTAAAAAGCTTCTAGCTCAGTGGGCACGTCCAAATAGGTAACTTATAAGTTTACCCTACAAAGCAGGGGAGATTGAGAACCGAACCTTGACCACATCATCACACTTGCTGTAACAGCCCCCCAAACCGATTGGCAATGACATGCCCCCGTCAGCTGTGACACAAACTACAACAATGAACAAGGGGAGGGAGGGTGGGAGGGAAGTTGTTTGCTGGCCCGAATCCCACGTGGCACTGAGGCAAGATAGTTCTACACCACTCACCTAACACATAACCACTCTCATACACACATACACAACCAATCACAAGCATTCATAACCAACCTCACACATGTGCCCTGGTGCACTTAGTGGTGCTATCTCCCCAAGGCCTTGACTGTGATGTCATCATAAATCTAGTGAGACAAAAGAGATACACATCACGAATGGTCAAAAGCTAAGCACAAGAGGAGCCAGTTACGTAGCAAACCTTTGACCAAAATAAATATGCATGATCCCATAAAATTGCCTATCACCAACTTTCATTGCCTTCAAATATATATATAAAAAAATGACTGCCAAACATTTGTTTTAACATTGGTGGGACTTTTGTGTGTTTTAGTGAACATAATGAAACACTTGCAGAGTTATTTAATAAATTCTGAATTTTCACAAATTAATTCCAAATTATAAACCTCCAGCAAAAATAGTCTAGCTATCACTATAGTTGGATTGGAAATTTTTTCCAAATCTGCTCCGTGTGTATTATGCTTACCGATTTGGCATAGCAGCTCAAGTAAATGTGCTTAAACTGAGGAACAAAAGCCAATCAATTTCTCCAGTATACAAATTGTTAAGACCATGGTATACCCACTATTGAATCCAATGTTTATCCAGTTATTACTGGTTTTCATGGGAATTGCTCCAGTTTTAGAAGTAGGCTATTTTTTTTTACTATTGACACTTTAATAAATCTAATTCCCAACCTTTGTTACAGTCTTTGTAACTTAGTGGGAAATATTTAAAATCTTCCGTTTTGTACTTTAACTTAAGGTTTCTCATGGCAGTCATTAAGGCCAACAAATTGTCCATAATTTGGATATTTCTTGATTCTGTTTCTAAGGGGAATAAACAATACATTTGAACCACCAGCAGTACTTAAGGCCTGATTTTGAGGTCTAAACTAGGCCTTATGCTTCTTAACGGTTATCCTTATTCCAGTCCTTTAAACAGCTTAATTAACCTTACCACAGCCTACACCAAGCTGTTATTTTCATTCACTGATGTATTTCCTCCTACTCTTGCTGTATGTGATCAATTGAAATCAGTGCTCCAGGAGTGGTATTTGTGTTACATTAAATGACAGGGTGCACTGTATGAATAATCCTTTCGCTCACGCTTAGCTCACTGCTACATATCGGGTTTTCGAAATGATTCTTAAGTTCTGTCACATGTATCCTGCTATAACAAGACCTCTTTGCTGCTTTCTTTGTTAGGCAGCATCTTTGTTTCCCTTTTACCTGAACATTGCACACCCTTTAATAACAAGTCATTAATTATGGTAATGATGATAATCCTTGTCTGCATCTGCACAGACTCGGGATAAAAGAGGAGGCAGATTTCTTAGAGCAGCTCAGAATGATGGAGACACAAAGCTCCATTGTTCTCTGGAAGTGGAGAAAGAATGAAGAAGATTGGGGAGGTTCGTGTGTCAAAGGTTCCCAGTGCTATACTAGTTTCAAAACAGCACAGGCATTTTTAAGAAGAAAATCCCATTACTGGGGTCATTTGTATCATATTAGAAATCTGGTGTTGGCTTTGCAATGTAAATGTAACACATTCCTCCAGGCAGTTGTAGAACCAAAAATGTATGAGTATAATATTTGATCTGTATCACTTCTGGTATTACAAAGAATGAAGAGCCAGTTCTGCATATCGGTTTCTCAAGCATTGACATGCCTCTTTATTGTTTCATGGGATTAGTACAGAGAATACAATATCCATCTGACAAGACCCATCCATAGTTCCACTCTTCAGCTCATGCAGTTCTCTCATCATTCAACCCCCCAGTCTTCATCTCCATGTTTCAACCTCTTCACAGTTGTGTATTAAGAAATGTCTGTCCCTGAGTGAAAGGTGAATATCGTCATCATTCACAATATTTAGAATCCTTTCCTGTAAAATGACTAGTAATTAAACAAAGAAAATGTGTTTCTTCCCTTTTCTAGGAAAAATCCCACCAGAAAACACTGAACGATTAAAAGTTCCAGCTAGTTTGAAACAAGAATTTTTACTTAATGAAGTTGATTACTTTAAAATGGTCACAACTGGAATCTGTAACTGAGACACTCAAAATATGCATCGAAAGTAGCTCCAATTCATTTCACATTAGATTGTCCTGGCAATGGGCTCTCAGGGATTAAAACAGACATGTCACCTTTTAGTTTTTGATATAGATTTTTCATTATTATTATGGAAAAATAGCAAATGGCCCTTAAAAAATATATCAAAGTTAGACGTACAGCTTAGGGGAAAAAAAAATAGGCATTTTAATCAGCTGCTGCTTTGGTTGCTTATGCCATTTCTATCAGCCATCTTTCTGAATTTTATTTGACTTTAAAACATGCATAATGATGATGATCCTCTAGACCAGGGGTGTCCAGCCTGTGCGTGGGCCGCATGCAGCACAGGACCGGTAGCAGTGCGGCCCGGTTGCAGTCTTGGTGGAGAGGGACTGGACTGATCCACCCAGACAGACAGCTCTAAAATAAAACAAATTCCATTTAAATAATTTTCCCCTCGGACTGTGACAGCCTGTGTCATTTCAAGGAGATTAATGCATGGGGTGCTGGAGGATGCTGGTGGCCTGATGGAGCACTGTGAGGCTCCCTTCACAATTTTTGGCAAGTCCGTGTCCATTCTCCACCTCCGCACGCAAGCAGGAAGAGGTCAAGAAATGGCTCCCACAGTCTTCAGTGCAGGTTAAGTATCAGCTAATTTGTCAGTGACTTTGTATGTATGTGCTTGCTAGTGAGTGAGCTTGTATGTATGTGTGTCAGTGGGCTTGTCTGTAGTGAGCATGTGTGTGTGTCAGTGAGTTGGTATGTTGTGAGCTTGTATGTAGTGAGCATGTGTGGTGTGTATGTATATATACACATATATACACACACACACACACTACATGGCACAGTTATGAATCAATTGTTGTGTATGATTTGTCAGTGATTGTGTGTGTGTGTATGTGTGTGGTGGGGGGTCTGTGTGTATGTCTGTGATTGTGTTTGTATAAGTCAGGGCAGACGATCTTGGAGGTGAAGATCCTGGATGTGGAGGTCCTGAGCTGGTATGGTTACACGTGGTCTGCGGTTGTGAGGCCGTTTGGATGTACTGCCAAATTCTCTGAAACGCCTTTGGAGACGGCTTATGGTAGAGAATCGAACATTCAATTCACAGGCAACAGCTCTGGTGGACATTCCTTCAGTCAGCATGCCAATTGCACGCACCCTCAAAACTTGCGACATCTGTGGCATTGTGCTGTGTGATAAAACTGCACATTTTAGAGTGACCTTTTAGTGTGAACAGCCTAAGGCACACCTGTGCAATAATCATGCTGTCTAATCAGCATCTTTATATGCCACACTCCAGGTGGATGGATTATCTCGGCAAAGGAGAAGTGCTCACTAACACAGATTTAGACAGATTTGTGAACAATTTGTGAGAGAAATAGGCCTTTTGCGTACATAGAAAAAGTCTTAGATCTTTGAGTTCAGCTCATGAAAAATGGGGGCAAAAACAAAAGTGTTGCGTTTATAATTTTGCTCAGTATATATATATATAAATATATATATATATATATATATATATATATATATATATATATATATATATTGTGAAGAAAAGAGACCTCAGCTAACCTTTTCTTCTATGTTTTGTGTATTTAATTTCCCTTTCTGCCTATAGTAGTTTATCCGTTCGGCAGTTTGCAACTACCGAACCACGACCTCCCTCCTTGCTTGTTGTGATCTGAAGCACCGACAATTAAGTGTTCCCTGGGTGGCCGTTGTTCGTATAGCCGAACGCCACGAGGAAAAGAAAACGGCGGCCATCTTGTTCGCACGAGGCGAGTCAGCGGGACTTGGTCGTCGAGTGTCTGGAACTAAAATCGGACACTCGACCGTGCGAAGTACCGCTGAAAACTACCGAACGCCCGGTTCTCCCACTTGCCAAACACCCAGAAGAGCGGCATTCGGTAGTTATATTCGTATGAACCAGGGGAACAATCGCTCCTATGAGCCAGGAGGGTATTTTCGGTACTTTTGACCGCTTTCGCCTTTTTCCCCAATTGACCGACCCCACACACTGAATTCGTGGAACTGTTTTGGGCAGGAGCCTCGTGTGTGGTCGGTAAACTAAGACTTCCACACTTTTTAAGAACCCCTGAACCGATCTGGGTGAAATTTGGATATGTTTGCCTCCCAGATCGGGGCTATCAGGGGATATGTATTTTGTGGGGATACCTTGTGGGGAAAGGGGTGTTCCAATGTTTGGGTAAAATGTGTGCCCTCTGCCTGGAGATAATTGATTTAACCTTTAACTTATCTCACTATCTTCCAGGCAGAGGAAGGGCGTGTATTAAGAAAATACTGTACAGTGATTGGTGATATGTTTGTTTGTTTTGGGAGGTCCTCTTGCATGAGGATCCCCATAAAAGCCAGCCTGTTTCAATAAAGCTTTAGTTCTGTTACACCCTTCATGAAGTCTTGGCTCATGTTTGGGGAAAGGATACTCTAACTATTGGGAAGGATTGTCGGGAAGCTGTATTCATTTCTACCCCCCCCTGCTGGAGCTATGATCACTTATACTCAACAGCTGGAAAAGGAACAAGGGACCGCAGCACCATCACCCCTGCAGGTCTTAACAACTGGTGGCAAGCGACGGGATTGAATGGAATGCAGAAAGACAACTGATGAATGGCCCAGCAGTACGAGAAACTAAAAAAGACGACGCTACAAGATCTACTGGAAGCCCGAGGCCAGGGGGCAAGCAACAAGAGAAAAGCTACCCTCATAGCAGAACTAATGGAGGGCGACCAAACCAGCAGCGTGACGGACGTCAGCCGAGAGGAAGCGGAGTTCCAGCGGAAGGTGATGTGGAGGCTAAATTTATATGGGCCGAACCCACCACCGGAGGCGATAACGCAAATCCTGGCGCAAGTGAACGCAGAACGCAGTGCCCTACAGGCCAGCTTGAACCAAGCAGACAATGCATCACTAACAGGATCTATAAATGGAGGGCAGCTGAGAAAAATTAACTATGCTGCATTTAAAAGCTTTGCGGACGGAGAAACAGAGATTGACGCATATCTACAGGATTTTGAACGTCAATGCGCTTTGGAGGGTCTGGAATCAGAGCAATGGGCATCGATCTTAAGCAGCAAGCTCACGGGCCGTGCAGCCGAGGCCTACAGAGCAGTTCCTGACACAGCCATACATGACTATGCCAAGGTAAAGGAAATTCTGCTAGCGAGATATGCCGTGACCCCAGAGACTTACAGAAAGAAATTTCGGGCCTTACGGAAAGGGGGCCGAGACTCCTACACTGAGTGGGCTTTTAGGCTGTATCGAGCAGCCCGAAACTGGATACAAGGCTGCCTGGCCACCACATTGGAAGAGGTACTACAACTCTTCTTACTTGAACATTTTTTTGAGCACACCCCGACAGACACCAGGGATTGGGTCAGAGACCGAAAGCCGGCTACCCTCGAAGCCGCAGCCAAGCTGGCGGACGAGCATCATGAAGGCCGAAAGGGGGAAGCTAGTGGGAACCGTCCTCTGGTAAGGTCCAGTGCTCCACCTCCAGGACCTGCGACAAACCCCAGACCACCCACAGCGGTCCCCACACCCCAGCCTGGTTTTGTCCGGAGGCCACCACCGGTATGTCACCAGTGCAATCAGCCCGGGCACTACAAGATCCATTGCCCTCAGCGGAGCCGAACCAGCTGGGAACGGCCCCCACAAACCCCGAGGGCGGCCGCTCACCACTATCAGCACACCCCGGTGGGCGAGCCAGTGTCAGGGTACCTGAGGCCTCTACCTCTAAGGGAGGTAGAGACTTGGTGGTTTATCCGTCCAGGCGAGCTGTTTCCTCCGTTCCTCGCGGTTCATCCAGTCACTTAAACACCGGCCGCGAGGAATCCACGTCCTTTTCTAGCAGGACGCTCAATACGTGACGTCATGACGCTATCACGAGCTATCTGTCACTCAAGTGTCCGATATCCAATCGGTACTTGTCAGAGGCGTGATTTCCATCCAGAGCCAGGGTATTTAAGCTTACTCCTTACTTCAGCTCATTGCCCTGTCGTGGTTCTAGCTTGTCTAGTCACTCAGTGCTCTGGTATTCTAGTTTGCTCTATTGGTTTTGACTCGGCTCGTTGTACTACCCTGCTTCTCTGTTATCCCTTGACCCGGCTTGTCTCTCGCTTATCTGTCTTCTCGTTCCCTCGACCTCGGCTTGTCTCTGACTATTCTTTACTCTCGGTACGTTAGTCCGGCCATTCTAAGGCCCGGTATACGTACCTTTCCACTCTTTGTACTCTGCGTGTTGGATCCCTGTCCCGATCCTGACATTACGACAGGGCCAATGGATCCTGCAGGTACAAACAGTCAGCTTGGTTCTTCGGATCCCAGGTTTGACGCCATGGAACATAGGATGGATCAGATGGCTTTGGCACTACAGGCACTTTTGTCTCGTGCTAGTAATCCACCTGAGGAGACACGTACTCCTTCTATCTCTCCTGCAGTCTCAGGTCTAGAGGTAGCCACTGTAGGTGCTTCTTCCCGTATTACCCCACCAGTACGTTATGGCGGGTCACCGGAGAAGTGTCGTGGCTTTCTAAACCAGATTAGCATCCATTTCGAATTACAACCCCGCTCTTATCCTACAGATAGAGCAAAGGTTGGATTTATTATTACTCTACTCATTGAAAAAGCTTTGAGATGGGCCAATCCTTTATGGGAGAATGATAATCCACTAGTCTATAATTATAATGCCTTTGTAGCTGCGTTTAGAAGAACTTTTGACCCCCCTGGCAGAAAGGTCAATGCAGCTAGATTAATGTTGCGCCTTAAACAGGACAATCGAACACTTGTGGATTATGCACTAGAGTTCAGATCCTTGGCGGCAGAAGTTAAGTGGAACGAACAGGCTTATATAGATGTGTTTCTGAATGGGTTATCAGATGTAATTCTTGACGAGGTCGCTACTAGAGAACTCCCTGAAAATTTGGAGGATTTAATTTCTTTTATATCTCGTATTGATGAACGCTTAAGAGAGAGGCAGAACACTCGAGATAGGACCCGTAGACCCTCCTTTAAACTAGCGCCTACCTTTCAAATCTCTGAGCTCGAAGACTTACGTATTCCTGAACCTATGCAGATAGGCAGTACTCATCTCACTGAAAGGGAGAGACAGTACAGGAGAAGGGAGGGTTTATGTATGTATTGTGGAGTCAGGGGTCATTTACGCCTAAATTGTCCCAATCGTTCGGGAAACGCTCGCACCTAAGTTCCTCTAGAGGACAGGCCTTGGGTGTTTCTACTTTGTCCTCTATTCACAACTACAAGGAGCTCAGGCTTTTGTTACCCGTTTCTTTAAAGTGGGAGAAGGGAGTAGCTAAGACTATGGCACTAATCGATTCTGGAGCTGCTGAGAGCTTTATAGATCAGGGTTTTGCTGCCAAGCATGCTATTCCATCCCAGTTAAAAGAGACACCTCTGGCTGTCGAGGCCATCGATGGTAGACCGTTACTTGAGCCTGTTATTTTCCATGAAACCATACCGATTAACTTGACTGTTGGCATCCTGCATAAAGAGGATATATCCTTAATGCTCATTTCTTCTCCGTCTATTCCCATAGTCCTGGGGTACTCCTGGCTGAGGAGACACAACCCTATTATTAATTGGGAATCAGGGGAGATAGTTTCGTGGGGAGAGAATTGTCAAGAAAAATGCTTGCGGAAGGTCTTACCTCTCGGATTAACTAATACATCGAATACCTCTGACAATCCTACAGAGACACAAATTCCGCCTCAGTATCTAGATTTAAAGGCAGTATTTGACAAAAAGAAAGCCGATACCTTACCCCCACACAGGTCCTTTGATTGCAAAATTAACCTACTCCCTGGTACCATGCCTCCCAGAGGTCATGTATACCCATTATCTATAAAGGAGAACTCAGTCCTAGAGGAATATATTCACGAGAATTTAGACAAGGGATTCATCAGGAGGTCCTCCTCCCCTGCCGGGGCTGGATTTTTTTTTGTTAAAAAGAAAGATGGTTCTTTGAGACCTTGTATTGATTATCGAGGCTTGAATAAGATAACCATTAAAAATGCCTACCCGATTCCCTTGATCACCGAACTCTTCGATCGTTTGAAGGGCTCTACAATTTTCACCAAGTTAGACCTCAGAGGGGCATATAACTTGGTGAGAATCCAGCAGGGACATGAGTGGATGACGGCATTCAATACTCGATATGGTCACTATGAATATACTGTTATGCCTTTTGGGTTATGCAATGCGCCAGCTGTATTCCAGGATCTGATAAATGAGGTTCTTAGGGAATTTCAGCAAGATTGCGTCATTGTATACCTAGATGATATACTCATTCATTCTAGTGAGATTGAGATTCATCACAAGCAAGTCAGGAGGGTTTTGCACAAGCTTCTCCAGCATGGCTTGTACTGCAAGTTGGAGAAATGTAGCTTTGATCAAACCCAGGTAACCTTTCTCGGCTATGTGATCTCTGGGGAGGGATTTAAGATGGATCCGGATAAGCTCCAATCCATTCTAGAGTGGCCTTTACCCACAGGTCTTAAAGCCATACAGAGATTTATTGGTTTTTCCAATTATTATAGGCGCTTTATTAAGGGCTATTCTTCCATTATTGCACCTATCACTAACATGACCAAACAGGGGGCTGATACTAAGAATTGGACTACTGAAGCTCTCCTTGCGTTCAAGACTCTCAAGGAGCTTTTCGCTTCCGCTCCAATTTTAGTTCACCCTGACACTTCTCTGCCTTTTTTGCTTGAGGTAGACGCATCAGAGACTGGTTTAGGTGCTGTCCTATCTCAAAGGTTGGGTGTTGATAAACCATTACATCCATGTGGATTTTTCTCTAAAAAATTGACCGGTACTGAAAGCAGGTATGACATTGGTGACAGAGAATTACTAGCGGTTATCAAGGCTTTGAAAGAATGGAGACATTTATTGGAAGGTACATTACATCCTGTTACCATTCTGACAGACCACAAAAACTTGTCTTATATCGGAGAGGCCAAGCGTCTGTCCTCCAGGCAGGCTCGTTGGTCGTTGTTTCTTACCCATTTCAATTACGTTCTGACTTACAGACCTGGGTCAAAGAATTCTAAAGCCGATGCGCTATCTCGCCAATATGAACCCTCTGCTTCAGTTGAACCACTTTTGTCCTCCATTGTACCCAAATGCAATATTATTGCTAATACCAGTCTCAAAATTCATTCTCCGCTACTTGACCAGATCTTGAAGTCACAACATCTAGCTCCCGGAAACACTCCTGAGGGAAGAAACTTTGTTCCTCCTGAACTTCAACTGGAGCTCTTACAATGTTTTCATGAAAGTAAAATAGCTGGTCATCCTGGTATTCGCAAGACATACTCTCTGATATCCAAGGATTTCTGGTGGCCTTCACTTCGAAAAGATATTGAGGAGTTCGTCGCAGCTTGTGAGACTTGTGCCAAGACTAAACTACCTCATGCATCTCCATGTGGCCTGTTACACCCCTTGGACATTCCTGAGAAACCTTGGTCCTGTTTGTCCATAGACTTTATCGTTGATTTGCCTGCTTCCAAGAGACAGACTGTTATTCTCACGGTGGTGGATAGATTTACTAAGATGGCCCATTTCGTGCCATTACCTAAACTTCCGACTTCTCCTGAATTGGCGGAGATTTTTGCGAGAGAGGTTTTTCGCCTACATGGGATTCCTTCAGAGATTGTTTCTGATAGAGGTTCTCAATTTGTCTCACGTTTCTGGAGATCCTTTTGTTCTCAAATGGGCATCAAATTGAACTTCTCCTCTGCCTATCACCCTCAGTCTAACGGAGCTGCTGAACGTACTAATCAAAAGATCGAACAGTATCTGCGTTGCTTTGTTTCCGAACACCAGGACGATTGGGTCGGTCTGATTCCTTGGGCGGAGTTCGCACACAATAACCTTGTTTGCGATTCAACTCGCTCTAGCCCTTTCTTCATGAACTATGGCTTTCATCCTTCGATTTTTCCTTCGGTTTCCTCTTCTCAGGGGATACCGTCGGTTGATGATCATGTCGCCAACCTGAAGAAATTATGGGATCAGACTCGGCAAATTCTATTACATAGTTCCTCGCTGTTCAAGAAACACGCTGACAAACATAGAAGAGCGGCTCCTGTTTTTGTTCCTGGGGATAGGGTATGGTTGAGTACTAAGAATATTCGCCTAAAAGTTCCATCTATGAAATTTGCTCCTCGCTACATAGGCCCTTACAGGGTTCTCACTCGTATCAATCCGGTTGCGTATCGCCTTGCTCTGCCACCTGCCTTACGCATTCCTAACTCTTTTCATGTCTCCTTGTTGAAACCCCTCATTTGCAACAAATTCTCCTCTAAGGTCCCCTCGCCTCGTCCTGTTCAGGTGGAGGGTCGGGAGGAGTACGAGGTCAGCTCCATCATTGACTCCAGAATTTCAAGGGGAAAATTGCAATATCTGGTCAACTGGAGGGGATATGGTCCTGAGGAGAGGAGTTGGGTACCTCAGGAGGACGTCCATGCCTCTCGCCTTCGCAGAGCATTTCACCTCCGCTTCCCATCTCGCCCCGGTTCATTCCGCCCGGTGGGCGTATCTGAGAGGGGGGGTACTGTCAGGGTACCTGAGGCCTCTACCTCTAAGGGAGGTAGAGACTTGGTGGTTTATCCGTCCAGGCGAGCTGTTTCCTCCGTTCCTCGCGGTTCATCCAGTCACTTAAACACCGGCCGCGAGGAATCCACGTCCTTTTCTAGCAGGACGCTCAATACGTGACGTCATGACGCTATCACGAGCTATCTGTCACTCAAGTGTCCGATATCCAATCGGTACTTGTCAGAGGCGTGATTTCCATCCAGAGCCAGGGTATTTAAGCTTACTCCTTACTTCAGCTCATTGCCCTGTCGTGGTTCTAGCTTGTCTAGTCACTCAGTGCTCTGGTATTCTAGTTTGCTCTATTGGTTTTGACTCGGCTCGTTGTACTACCCTGCTTCTCTGTTATCCCTTGACCCGGCTTGTCTCTCGCTTATCTGTCTTCTCGTTCCCTCGACCTCGGCTTGTCTCTGACTATTCTTTACTCTCGGTACGTTAGTCCGGCCATTCTAAGGCCCGGTATACGTACCTTTCCACTCTTTGTACTCTGCGTGTTGGATCCCTGTCCCGATCCTGACAGCCAGCACCCGACTCCGAACAGTGGGCTGTACTACATGAGGTAGACCTAGCCCAAGCTGAAATAGACAACCGAGTCCACCACAGACAGTTGGTCACCGTAGACGGTCAAGAAGCAGAGGGGCTCCGAGACACGGGCGCCACCCTTACACTGGTACAACCACACACCGTAGCTGCCAAGGCCCGCACCAACAGGACTGTAGCAGTACGAGTGGCCGGGGGTGCCATCCACAAGATACCCACTGCTCGGGTACAGCTAAATTGGGGCCATGGTGACAGGCCGATGGAAGTAGGCATTATGGCGGGACTACCAGCGGACGTTTTGTTGGGGAATGATTTAGGGTGCCTGACTTCACAGCTGGTACAATCCGAACCTGCTGGAGCCTGCGCAGTGACCACTAGGGCGCAAGCCCGCCGAGCTGGACCAACACACTCCGAGGAACCACAGGTAGGAACTGAAAACCCCGTAGTCGCCCCTAACCCTATCCCCTTCTGGGGTACCCCCCAAGACTTTGGCCAAACCCAACAAACAGACCCCACCTTAGCCGGTTACAGGAAGGCAGTAGGGACACCCAGAGAAGGGAATAACCACGAGGGATTCCAATGGGATAAGGGGTTGCTGTATAGGGTTACCGGGGGAGTGGGGAGGGGGGCAGCACAAGTGATAAAAAGGCAGCTGGTAGTACCCCGGAAATACAGGGCAGAGCTTCTAAGGCTCAGCCATGATATCCCGCTAGCCGGACATCTGGGTATCAAGAAGACTAAGGACCGCCTTACCCAGACGTTCTTCTGGCCAGGGATATCCACCGATGTGCAGTCTTACTGTAGAACCTGTGATACCTGTCAACGAATAGGGAAAAGGGGGGATCACCCTAGGGCCAAATTAAGACCCCTACCTATAATTGACGAGCCATTCTACCGGGTAGCAGTAGACCTGGTGGGGCCTCTCAGCAAACCCAGCTCCTCCGGGAAGCGCTACATACTCACGGTGGTGGACTATGCCACCAGATACCCTGAGGCGGTGGCGCTCTCCAACATTGAGGCGGAGACGGTGGCAGAGGCCCTAGTTAAGATCTTTTCCCGAGTACGGTTCCCCCGGGAAATACTTTCCGACCAAGGGACCCAGTTCACGGCAACTGTAACGCAACAGTTGTGGCAGAGCTGCGGGGTTAAACCCTTATTCAGCTCCCCCTATCACCCACAGACCAATGGTCTCTGTGAACGATTTAACGGCACGCTTAAGCAAATGCTCACAGTGTTCACAGAGTCCTACGGTCAATGGGAGAAGTTTCTACCTCACCTCCTGTTTGCCTACCGGGAAGTGCCTCAGGCGTCCACTGGGTTCTCCCCCTTCGAACTCCTCTACGGGAGAAAAGTTCGGGGACCCCTGGACCTCATACGAGAGCACTGGGAGGGCAACACAGGAGAGGAGGGAGTCCCAGTCCTGCCATATGTGCTGGAGTTTCGGGACCGCCTGCAAGCTCTCACCG
Organism: Pelobates fuscus; assembly: GCF_036172605.1. Lineage (NCBI taxonomy): Eukaryota > Metazoa > Chordata > Amphibia > Anura > Pelobatidae > Pelobates > Pelobates fuscus. Next base: position 164,285,288 of record NC_086317.1, on the reverse strand, counting down.
AGTCCGTCCGGGAGAACTTGCGGGCGGCCCAGAAGCGCCAGAAACAATGGTATGACCACGGGGCAAGAGATAGGAACCTGGAAATAGGGCAAAGGGTGTTAGCCCTCAGACCATCCAAAAAGAACAAGCTCCAGGCAGCCTGGCAGGGGCTATTTAAAATAGTAGAGAAGATTAGTGACACCACGTATATCGTGGCCAAATGTTCGGATGAAAGGGTAAGACGGGCCTTTCATGTAAACATGTTGAAACCCTATCACGGACGCTCGGAAGATGTGGCTGCCATATGCGCCCCATCCACGGACGACAGTGAGGGACTCCCTTTACCAGACCTACTAGCAGCTAACCCCGGGACGGTAGAACAAGTTGGGTTAGGAGACAAGCTAGACCCCCCTCAGCAGGCAGACGCTAAGCACCTGCTCCAGGAATACGGTGGGCTATTCTCCTCTCTACCCGGATACACGTCCGCCGCAGTACACCGGGTAGAGACCCAGGGGGAAAACCCCTTGAGACAACAGCCCTATCGTATACCAGCAGCAGTACGCACGAGCATGTGGAAGGAGCTCCAGGAAATGCTCGAACTAGGGGTTATTGAGGCTTCCCAAAGTCCCTGGGCGTCTCCGGTAGTGTTAGTACCGAAACGAGACGGCACCACTCGCTTCTGTATTGACTACCGGAAACTAAATGACAGGACAATCACGGATGCCTACCCTATGCCGCGGATCGACGAATTGCTCGATCGCATGGCTAGTGGACACTTCCTGACTACCCTAGATCTGTGTAAAGTCTATTGGCAAATTCCCCTAGACCCGGCTGCCATCCCTAAGTCAGCCTTCGTCACCCCATTCGGGCTATACCAATTTAAGGTTATGCCGTTTGGGATGAAGAATGCCCCGGCTACATTTCAACAGATGGCGGACCGACTTCTGGAAGGAATGCAGGACTTCGCATGTGCTTACTTGGATGACATCGCCATCTACAGCGGCACATGGGAAGCTCACCTGGGACACTTGGCTTTGGTATTTAACAAATTACAGGAAGCCGGCCTTACCCTGAAACCCGAGAAGTGCCATGTGGGCATGGCAGAAGTCCAGTATTTAGGGCATCGGGTAGGTTCGGGTAAGCAGCGGCCCGAGCCCGCCAAAATAGAGGCCATAGCAAATTGGCCCCAACCCCGCACTAAGACTCAGGTCCTAGCTTTCTAAGGCACAGCAGGGTACTATCGCAAGTTTGTCCCCGAGTATAGCACTCTAGCCAAGCCCCTCACCGATCTAACCAAAAAAGCCCTACCCAAGCAGGTATTGTGGTCCCCGGAGTGTGCAGCAGCGTTTCAAAGTCTTAAGGCAGCTCTGAGCAAAGCTCCAGTATTGGCGGCCCCAGACCCTAATAAGACATTTCTCGTTCACACAGATGCCTCCATGTTTGGGCTGGGAGCCGTGCTGAGCCAGGTGGGGGAAGATGGCATGGAACACCCGGTGGCATACCTCAGTCGGAAGTTACTACCTCGGGAGGTCAGCTATGCCACCGTGGAAAAGGAATGCTTGGCGTTGGTATGGGCCTTAAAGAAGCTCCAACCATACCTCTACGGCCGAGCCTTTACGTTACTAACGGATCACAACCCCCTCATTTGGCTCAACCGAGTCTCTGGAGACAATCCCCGGTTGCTACGCTGGAGTTTAGCGTTGCAACCATACAATTTTACACTGCAGTACCGTCCGGGCAAACAGAACGGTAATGCGGATGGACTTTCCCGTCAGACGGACTTGGACTCTTAATGCTACCACCCGGACATCCCCTAGCCAACCCGGCAGGGTCTAGGCGGGTATGCCGACCCATGGAACTAAGGGGGAGTAATGTGAAGAAAAGAGACCTCAGCTAACCTTTTCTTCTATGTTTTGTGTATTTAATTTCCCTTTCTGCCTATAGTAGTTTATCCGTTCGGCAGTTTGCAACTACCGAACCACGACCTCCCTCCTTGCTTGTTGTGATCTGAAGCACCGACAATTAAGTGTTCCCTGGGTGGCCGTTGTTCGTATAGCCTAACGCCACGAGGAAAAGAAAACGGCGGCCATCTTGTTCGCACGAGGCGAGTCAGCGGGACTTGGTCGTCGAGTGTCTGGAACTAAAATCGGACACTCGACCGTGCGAAGTACCGCTGAAAACTACCGAACGGCCGGTTCTCCCACTTGCCGAACACCCAGAAGAGCGGCATTTGGTAGTTATATTCGTATGAACCAGGGGAACAATCGCTCCTATGAGCCAGGAGGGTATTTTCGGTACTTTTGACCACTTTCGCCTTTTTCCCCAATTGACCGACCCCACACACTGAATTCGTGGAACTGTTTTGGGCAGGAGCCTCGTGTGTGGTCGGTAAACTAAGACTTCCACACTTTTTAAGAACCCCTGAACCGATCTGGGTGAAATTTGGATATGTTTGCCTCCCAGATCGGGGCTATCAGGGGATATGTATTTTGTGGGGATACCTTGTGGGGAAAGGGGTGTTCCAATGTTTGGGTAAAATGTGTGCCCTCTGCCTGGAGATAATTGATTTAACCTTTAACTTATCTCACTATCTTCCAGGCAGAGGAAGGGCGTGTATTAAGAAAATACTGTACAGTGATTGGTGATATGTTTGTTTGTTTTGGGAGGTCCTCTTGCATGAGGATCCCCATAAAAGCCAGCCTGTTTCAATAAAGCTTTAGTTCTGTTACACCCTTCATGAAGTCTTGGCTCATGTTTGGGGAAAGGATACTCTAACTATTGGGAAGGATTGTCGGGAAGCTGTATTCATTTCTACCCCCCCCCCCCCTGCTGGAGCTATGATCACTTATACTCAGCAGCTGGAAAAGGAACAAGGGACCGCAGCACCATCACCCCTGCAGGTCTTAACATATATATATATATATATATATATATATATAGACTGGAAGATGGGACTATACAAAATTAGTCATTACATTACCCCTGCAAATGCTTATGTTTAGTTTTTTTTCGTCAGTGGGCAAATTAAAGGAGTAAGATGATTGTTAATATTGATATGAAAGAGACATAATTTAGAGTCAGGAAATAGAATAGATGCATTTGAATTCAGTTAATAAGCAGACGGATCTGGGGCTTAAAGGTCATGAAATAGGTGAATTATGTGAATTATAAAGTAATAAGTATTACTGTCTTGTTCTATTATAATAGAAGACAGACATTAGTTGCAGGTTTCACCACAAAATACAAGTTGTCAGAATATTAACACCTTCATCTCTGAATTTCTGTGATTGAAGCAATTTTGGCATTTATCATGTGCATGTAATAGTAAGTATGAATACAATGTGTGTCCCCACTGTGTGTATCTGTATTACAGCTTAATAACACAGCATTTGGTCAAAGTGTTGGGGAAGAAGCATCTGGATGAGGCAATTTGCAGCCTGATAAACAGTAAGTAGTTAGGCTTTGTAAATTGGGGTGCAGTTTCTGAGATACCCTGGACAGGCTAAAATGGGACTTAACAGTTTGCTTCATAGAAGCATATTTTCAGTATTATATTGTTTTTACCCAGTCCTTTCACCGCCCCCAATTGCCTAAAGTAGAATGATCCCAAATGTATTTACTCACTGGTCCTTGTGTATGGTTCCTGTTCTTAAAACCGTCAATAGAAATTTGAAACATAAGTTCTCCTGCCAACAATGTTTTCAAGTAGTTTTTCTGTAGTTTGTCCATAGACTTTAAATACTTTAGTATTGTCCTTAACATAATTGTCTCAATCACATTCTCCTTCCACACCATAAACATTTCCCATTTTGACTATTTTTCTTAGAGCTATTTTTCTCACTATTTATGGACAGTTGAATCAAGGTTTCTATGGAGGTAGAGACACCGAATCTGGCCAAAGTTTAATTCAGTATGTCAGATATGCTCACTCTGAACTGATCTGATCAGTTGAGGTTGATCTAATTCCAGAACATATTTAAGATTTTTTTTAGGACATCTAAGATGTTATAGTGCCCATATAGCACTTTGGATGGTGACACACTTGTGAAGTCTATTTTAAACTAGTGGTCACATCATGGCTAACCCATGGTTCCCTTCTTGGATTGAACTACAGCTTTTCTCATGCCAAATGAAGTGACTAGACTTGCTGACTCCATTAAGAAGTCACCTTACCCAAAAATGTAAGGTATCATTTCATTCAGTACTCATATGAAGAGCTAGCTGCAAACCTACCTGAAAATCTGCTAGCCTGGACTTATTCTTCTACTGAAAGAGACATTGATCAGATATCTCATTCCCCATTGACATTAATTAAATGGTCATCCACACACTCTGTGACTTTCCTATTACCTCCTTTCCCCCCCTCTTTTCTTCTTCCTCTCCTTTTACTTTATCTTCTCTTATTATGTATCTCGCATTATCTCATAATGTCAGCTTCCTTTGTATGTAACTCTAAACATAGTTTTTATTGTAATTAAGGATAAATCAATAAACATGTGACTTGAAAAAAATACATTTCTGTACCATCAATATCACAGCTAAAGCCTCTTGAAAAACACATATTATGCACCAAAATCAAGAGTTTTACTATAATTTTAACATAATACAACAAAACGAATCTGTCTTCTGCGTTTGTATCTGTCTTCTACATCTCTGTGTCTATCTTTCTTTACTCTGGCATGCACTCATTTTCTCCCCCTCTTCTGCAGTGGCTACTCCTGAGGTTTATGTTTCCTTGTCTATATAAAATGTGTGTATTTTTCCCCTCCCTGTATGCCTTAAATAGATTGGAATCAAACTGTTTAAAAACTAAGAGAAAAAAAATCATGTGTGTATAAACATGACATTCACCCCGTGTTTGGTGTTGGTGACACATGATGAGAAACAGATGGCGAAGGGTGGTGGAGAAGAGGAGCAAAGTATAGATATCTACATGTTGTAAGACTGTATGTATATGTGTGTTGTGTGTGTGTGTGTGTGTGTGTATATATATATATATATATATATATATATATTGTTTTATATATTTCCATAGACTGTATATAACATAATTAATTTAATTTCAGATATATAGCTGTTTACAACAGACACCATTAATGCAGCATGTTGAGTGAGGGGCTAGGGAAGCAGAAACAGCTCATTCTCCCACCAAATCTCCCCATCTACTCTCCTGGAAAATCGTTATCCAGAGATGGACTGAATTAATTAGTGCAACTCCCACCAGCCTCAGGTAGACCAAGACATGCATCCTGGAACAGAGCCAAGATGTAAAAAACTCTAGCCTTAGCACTAGTATTTACCCTAATTCTAAAATGAATGAAATAATATAAAGTTTACATCATTCCAAAGCATGAGTTAGGGAAAAATAATGCCATCTTGGGGTTCTGGAGGCCTTTTTAAACCAGTCAACCTTCAGTATTGATGTTTATTGTGATGTCACCAAAACCCTTAAATGGCATCATCTTCCCATAATACTCTCTGCACCATTTTATTTCTCTATTTTTCTTGCACTGTTTCCCTCTGTCATACATATGGGAATTGTTGGGAATTCAATGTGAATTCAAATTGAATTTCAAATTTAAGGCAACAGCAGATGAAGTAGAAAAAATCTCCAGCGTTGCTTCGGTGCCAACAGTCTCAATTTTACTGGGACAGACCTGCATGTTTGGATTAAGCATTCTCAAATCTGCTAAGCAGTTCAATCCACCAGCCATATTTCAGGATGCAGGAGTGGACAGGTCACTATATTTATTACCAATTTATTACTGGCATTTATAAAGCACCAACATATTCCGCAGCGCTGTACAATTAGGGTAGAGCATACAATATGCACAGACCTATACAAAAGGTAAAAAAAAGGCCCAGCCCATGAGCTTAGATCTCGCTATTGAAGCTCTTTTATACAAAGTGCTTAGATAGACAGCCTGTGATCTTACAATCTGAAGGGTATAATGGGGATTTCAGACAAGAAGTAGAAGGGGAAATTTGTAAGTAATGGCCTGAGGAAATTAACAGAGAGTTGAAGCTACTGGTAAGATGTAAAGGGAATAGGAATTAGTCAACATGGCCACCAGCTTTATAGTTGGACTTGTCCCTTTCATGAACAGACCTGCTGTTCTGGGTAGCATCCTCATTTGCCTTTCCATTGCCACCTCGTTTCTAGGTGGTGGACAGGTAATATTGGCAGGCATTTCTACTATTTTCACCCAATATGGGAAATTCACTAGGAATTCCCAACAATTCACATTTTAGTGAATTTCAAATCTTAGGCTAGAGTAGCAGAATAGTGGCAGAATTTAAATAATAGATGTCTATTTAAGCCATTTTGACCTTAAATATGAAATTCACTTTATATTCTCACTTTAGTAAATATCCCTATAAATGCCCCCCTCTCTCTAAACCTCTGTCATATTATTTAACCGTTTTAAAGAGGATTTTTGTTTTAGACCTGTGCTGTACAAATGCCCTATCATCAGTGTAATTTATTTACCTGCAATGTTCAAACATGAATTTTTTTAGTATATTATATCTTCAGCTAATTTTATTTGAAACAGACTGTTTCACTTTTAACAAATTTGAGAAAAAAAATAGTATTCAAGTAGAGCTTGTAGCCGTATTAGTCCAGTGATGTAGATGTAAACAACAGATAAAATTACAGTTGAAATACAAAAAAAAGAAAAAAAAAGTTGGAGTTGAAGTTTTCAGTAAAAAAAAAAAAAAAAACAGTTATAAAACAGATCTACATGCTTTCTGAGTTCAATAAGGTAGGGTGGAAAAATAAAAAGTGAGGAGTCCCATAACGTCTGGATTCCTATGGAGAAGAAATGACATTCAAAATAAAAATGACTGTTATAAGGTTAGAGCAGCTGCATCTCAAAGTCTCGTAGTTTTCTTTTACTGATTTTCTTGGGATGTCCAGGTATCTTTGCACAGAGGGTTAATATATACTGATGTTTTTCTTCTGGAATGATTTGTAATTTTATGGTAAATAATATACAGCAGCAAAACCTTCAATGTTTATTTAGCCTGGAAGAATGTGGATTAAGAACTCATAAATCATTCTTACAGTTTCACGCAAAATGTATCGTCTGATGCAAACCTGTTAGGAATCTATTCCAAGAAAAACATCTCAGTGTTCCCTTGTCTGTGCATACAGAGGCAGTATATAAGTACATGTACGCATATTGTGTATATGGAACTTGAGGGAAACAGTAATGTTTTGTCCTCTCAGAACCTTGGACAAAAAATAAAGTTAATCAGAACTTTCATGGTTGAATATCCTCTCTATGGAAAGCATCCTTATTGGACACTTCAAATTATCTATAACGGGGATAGGCAACCTTCGGCACTCCAGATGGTGTGGACTACATCTCCCATAATGCTCTTACACCCATAATGCTGGCAAAGCATCATGGGAGGTGTAGTCCACAACACCTGGAGTGCCGAAGGTTGCCTATGCCTGATCTATAAGTTAAACTTGAGTGTGATTGGTTGTGTGCAGTACCCAATTAAATTAGGACCCTCCAAGCTGGAGATCAGTGTCTACTGTAATAGCCGCTCTGTGTCTCAACCAGATGTTTCTGTTTGTGTTGCGATGTTCGTCAATTTGTAGCCGTGCTTCAGCAATCGGAGAATAGAAAACAGTGATGTAAAGGTGTTACCTGAAACAAAAGACCATTATTTGTTCATCAGGCGTAGGCACAGACTATGTCATAAGCCTGCAGTATTTTATATGATTCATATTATTAATATCTTATTTATGGAGCATAAACATATTCCATGGCATTGGAAAACAAAACATACAAGAAATCAATGCCAAATCTGGGAATAAATACAGGAAATAAAATCCCAAGCAAAAATAATGGTTGTATTAGGCATAAATACCAGCTGGACTATTACATTTATTAATTAGGATTAGTTTTGTACATTAAACAGAACAGTTCTATGAATTAAAAAAAAATCATATTTAGTAAATAGAGTTTGTTCTTTGTAGGGAGACGTATGCCAGGGTCAAGTATCGATTTATGCAAAATGTAACTGCTGGATTCTTCACTTTTTTATATTTTATATAGATAGGTACACTCTTTTTTTTTTTTTTTGTTAATCAAGTTTTTATTGAACAGCAATAAAAAAGCAAAGCAGGTGGGCGCGCAGGCCCTCAATTATTCAGTGTCAGATGAAATATAAAGATTATTAACATTGAAGTCGACCTGACAATCAATAAAAAATTAGTGTCGCTTTTGATAGTATTTATACAGGTATATTTTAACAGCATATGTCCTTTCATACAGTTCAAGTGCGTTATCGTATCCCACATGAGGGGGTGATGATGTGGTGCGTGAGAGAAGTGTCATCTAGTGTTGTGTTAATATGGTAGGTCTGTTGCGTGTGGTACAGAGAGGGTCTCATGCCCCATAGTGAGTGGTAAGTGTCGTGTGAGTGCCATTTGTATGGTAGCGTCGATGTGTGCGATATCCCATTGATCTCCGTCATACTGGAGTCGTTATTATTGTGGTAGCGTATGTGTGTGTATGGTCGAGTGCCATTGTGTGATGGGTATTTAACAGTCACAGTATAAACTTCGGTGGGCACGCAGGCCCGCAACATTAGGATTTGAACATGATGCCGTAACACGAAGGAGAAAAGCTATCGTATCATCTAAAGTCCACAATAGTATCATCTCCCACAATAATGTAACGTTTACAGTTTACCAAGCGTGATCTCCTATGTATCCCTGGTGTGTTTTCATTCTCCCATCGGTATGAATGTGTCATAGTGTTTGAGCAGTGTGTAGTTGTCTATTAGCTCTGACGTAACTGTGAGGTATTAAACCCCCGTTTTTAGGGAGAGTAGGTCTTAAGAGCACGGACTCGTGATGGAGCTCAGGCGCGCGGACCCATCCTGTGAGTGATATGTGCCTTAATAAAAGTTGTGAGCTAAGGTTCCGGGGTTTCTCGCGGTGGGTCATTCGTGGTCAGTGTGATGTTTCGGTATACTCGATGTGTCCCCGGAGGCGAGCTATCTCGTTGTGCGCTATGGGGTGAATGTCTAGTGCCAACCCCGGTTTGCTAAATCTAGACCTCTATGGTTAGTTCCAGGAGTGTGCTATCCCCTATTGCGTTGTGTTGTTGCCCTGTATTATTGTCTGCAGCTGGTGGCCGAGTGTGCGCGTGTAGCTCCATGTGTTGCGTCCTACGTGGCTGTATGGGTAAGTATCAGTATAGTGGTGGTGTACAGGTATGGTTCGGATCCCGGGACCAAGTCTGGGGGGGGTTGAGGCGTGGTTGAAGCATATGGAGGCGGACCCCTACGGGTCTGAAGTTATGTTACCCGTCTATGGGATACTATTGTGTCCGTATCCCTCCCTGAGGTCGTCCGGGTCAAGTTCCTTCAAGTCAACGATGGGAGCTCGTCATGAGGGTGGTTTGCGGGGTCTCCAGGTTGGTGGGGTGTCCTTCTGTGTTGTCCATGTAGGTACACTCTTTTTCATGTATGTATAATGTTGTCATGATGTTAATATAATGCATTGAGTGACTATTATGTTCAGCTAAGCTTTATATAAAATAAACATGGATCCATCCTTGGGTGGATGGCACTGGCTTTTGGTGCATATAGTATGTATATTTGGCACATGTTGGACCTTTTGATATCAGTTAAAGGTTTACTCCAACACTTTTTTACATAATTTTTTTTAAAAGTCCTAATATCCTAGTGGGCATTATTGCTAAAAATGTATCAGAAATCCAGCACCGGATAAAGCTGTTGGCGCTGCACAGCATCCCCCCCCCAATGTAATGGCAGCCCTTGCAAGATCCAATCAAAGGCTTCCAATAGAGAATACAAGCACCCTTACCCAGAAGAGGCAGGGAGTGGGGAGCGAGAGAGCGAGAGAAGGAGGCAATTAAAGTGTATGAGACACGCAACTCATAGCCAATTGACAGACCTAGCACCAGCACCTGTATAACTTACCACTGAAAATGTCTTCATGTCATCCGTTTATTAACACTTTTTCATGCGCACATGTAAGCCTCATGCTGCCCTATAACAATGTGCTACACTATAAAAAGGTGCGATACAACTATAATATTATGCACGACTGGTTGTGGTGAGCGCACACTTCGCCTTGCATGATATACTACAATAATTATATATTGTGCAAACTCCAAAGAAGCAAAGTGTTACTTTACCCGACGCATGTATGTTTCGTATAAATATTTTATGTTTGACTAGCCTATGACATAGTGTAAAAACCTACTATCCAGAAAGTTACAAGCGATGTTGTTTCGTGTTATGTATTGAAATGTTTAAGCAACGTAAATCTATACTGTTCATAACCTTATTTACTTAAAAAATGTGCTAGATCCACCGTCTACCCCTATGTTTAACCTGTTTACCACGCGCTAGAGGGCTGCCTTTGGGGTACCTCACAAGTGACTGTTGTAACTGCATGCACAACTAAAATAAAGAATTGGAAAAAAGTGTACGAGACACATACACACACAGACAGCATACTACCACACATAGACATACTGACACACACACACTGACACACATACTTACACACACATACACTGACACACATAAATACGTTGACAGACATATTGACACACATTCAGACATACTGACTCACACAGACACACATACAGACATACTGACACACACACACACAGACACATATACTGACAGATATACTGACACACAAAAAGACATACACTGAAAGAAATACTGACAGACACAGACACAGACACATGCACTGACAGACATACTGACGCACACACAGACACTGACCGACATATTGACACACACCAACATACACTGACATGCACACTGACACACACATACACTGACAGACATACTAACACACACACAGACACATATACTGACAGGCATACACAAACACTGACAGACATACTGACACACACAGACATACTCTGGCAGACATACTGACACACACATACAGAGACATACACTGACAGATATACTGACACACACATACAGACACATACACTGACAGATATACTGACACACACACAGACACATACACTGACAGACATACTGAAACACAGACACTAGCAGACATACTGACACACACAGATATCCTGACACACACATGACATACACTGACAGACATACACACACAATGTATACTTTTTAACCCACCTCCCGTTTCCTACCTTGGAGGGTTACTTTTACTGGTGTTCAGATTGGTGGCTAAGGCTGTTGGGGGTTAGGACCTGGCTCTAACAGCCCAGCCCAACCCAGCCCAGCTCCCTTCTGCCTCTTTGGTGTCTCCCGCACATTGGGTCACCCGGTGGGCCTCCTTAGTGTGCGGCTGCACTGGGGGCCCATGGAGCAAAACAATGAATAGTTGAGGGCAGCAGGGCCCACAGGGCAGCTGCTTTGGGCCCCCCAGGAATAACCCCATTTGCCCCGCGTTAAAGATGGCCCTGGGCACTACGTGCAAGGGAGAAGCTAATTATGTATGCTGTCAGAGTGCAGTGCACAATGACAAAGAAAAATATGCACTGAAAAATATTTGCCGGAGATGTAACTTGAATGAAACTCCTACCACCATGAGCACTTCTACAAGCAGAAGTCGTCATGTTGGTTGGATTAACCTTTAAGTATAATTTCAATTTGCAGCACACCTGTGCACTGTTGTTGACAGTAGTGAATTACTTCCAGTAGTGACACATGCCAAACATTCTAGAGTACCACCTCCAACACAGCAATTCATAGGAGGACCACACTATCAAAATGCATGCATTGTGTATTTGCTCCTTTATCATTGCTTTCAACATTAAATATATTGATATTAGGATTTTGTCATTCATTGGCTATACCAGGAAGACTCAAGTTTGCTCAGTTCGACCTGTGACAAGCCCCTGTATCTGCTGTCGACCAAAAGAAGATAAAACCCAAAACTTGAAGTGAGTTCAAAATGTGCAACTAGAGCAAAGTTCCGTCATGACTTGAATTTATTAATAATTTTTAATATAATCCTTTCTGCATAGAAAAACTCTCAAAACACCCATATTTCAACGGAATTAAGCCAATGTGTGTGAGTGTGTGTCTGTTAGTGTGTGTATGTCAGGGAGTGTGTCTGTTAGGGAGTGTGTTACTATGTGTGTGTCTGTTAGTGAGAGTGTATGCGTGTCTGTTAGTGAATGTGTGTGTCTGCTAGTGACTGTATGTGTCTGTTAGTGAGTGTGTATGTCTGTTAGCTAGTGTATGCGTGTCTGTCAGTGAACGTGTGTGTGTGTGAATGGGGGGGGGGGGGTGTCTGAGTTTTGTCATGCCTAGGGCAACACAAAACCAGGATACTCCACTGGGAACAGTAGGTTGCTGAGTATACTGCCAGAAAGAGCTTAACGTATATATAATTGAATTTGAAACACCAACTCGTGGACTCTGTTCTAACATACAACACGTCTCCTTCCTCCCCTCTACCCTTGTTCATCCCCCTTTCCTGTATCTCACTGTGATTACCCATTATTTACATACTGCATAATGCAGCAGTCATTTCCTCATATTTTGCAATAAACAGTCCGTTCAATAAAATGTTTAATTAAATTTTATTTTATGTGCCTGTTACCTTTTTATTTTATTTTTTATTTTTTTTTTTACTAATTTTAGGCTATATGGTTAGTAGGAGCAGTAGGAGCTACGCTCTACTGATATCATAGCAACTTTGACTGTTATACTTGCAAAGTAAATCAAGCTTGTCATTGAACAGCCTGTAACTGAGGAATATTTCATCACAACAATGCAAAGTAAACCACACATAAGCAAAACACGGACTATAAAATGTCCTAGTACATCAATAACGTTTACTGTGAGGACTCACAGGCGAGAGTTCTTTGCCATTAATCTTAGAAATTCCTGTGTATACATCAATATAAATAACTATTTGAATTTGGAAGTTGTAGGATGAAAGATAATAAAGGACAAAGGATAATAGGTACGTTGGAATAGGCACTGAAAGTTGCAAAATGCCGTATTTGAATTCAACAATTTCTGGGATGTTGACATGGCTAAGGTTAAATAATAATGGGCAGTCAGAGTCGAAAATGGCTAGACCTCGTAGCTGCCATCACAATAAATGTTTCTGTGTGAAAGCCTGGTTCTATATATGTATATAGATATTAATACAGATATGTGTGCCTATTTTTTTGTTTATAAATTCTATGTTTATATACCGTATATACTCGTGTATAAGTCGATCTCATGTATAAGTCGAGTGCAGTTTTGTGACCAACAATTGTGAAATATGCTATGCCTCGTGGATAAGTCGAGGGTAAAACTTGGGAAAATTCTGTGATTTTTATAATTATATACACACACACTCATACAAACACACACTCTGCATTATACACACACACTCATACAAACACACACTCTGCATTATATACACACACACTCATACAAACACACACTCTGCATTATATACGCACACTGTGCGTATATAATGCAGAGTGTGTGTGTTTGTGTGAATGCAGAGTGCGTGTGTGTGTGTATATAATGCAGAGTGTGTGTTTGTATGAGTGTGTGTGTATATAATGCAGAGTGTGTGTGTATATAATGCAGAGTGTGTGTTTGTATGAGTGTGTGTGTTTGTATGAGTGTGTGTTTATATAATGCAGAGTGTGTGTTTGTTTGAGTGTGTGTTTGTATGAGTGTGTGTGTATATAATGCAGAGTGTGTGTTTGTATGAGTGTGTGTGTGTGTGTGTGTAGTGTGTGTAGTGTGTGTGAACTGGGTGGGGGGAGGGCATTTTTATTATTTTTAATTTTTTTAATTTTAATATTTTGATTTTTATTTTAATATTTACATTTTTTAATTTTAATATTATTATTTTTTTGTTTACATTTTTTTTAATTTTAATATATATATTTTTTTAATTTTAACATAATTTTTTTTAAATTATTTTTTTTGTCCCCCCTCCCGGCTTGATACCTGGTGGTCCAGTGGATGAGCTGTGTCGGAGGGGGACTGGCAGCAAGCTGTTACTTACCTTTCCTGCAGCTCCTGTCAGCTCCCTTCTCCTGCGTTCCGGTCATCTCCACTGTAAGTCTCGCGGTCTGAGTGCTGCGCGGAGCGTTGCCACGGGTTACCCGTGGCAACGCTCTGACGCCGTGGCTCTTGCAAAACTTAAAGTGGAGGAGAAGGGAGCTGACCGGAACGCAGGAGAAGGGAGCTGACAGGAGCTGAAGGAAAGGTAAGTTACAGCTCGCTGCCAGCCCCCAACAGGACCGCCGAGCTTGTAATGTAATGTAAAACTTGTCTTATACGGTAGTTTTACACTTGTGCAAATGTCTTAAGGATGAAACATCAGCTATAGAGTAGCAATGTCAGTATGTACTAAAATTTAGGTGGTGCTATTACACTTACAGCTTAATAACAAAAAAATAAGAGCATTGTGCTTTTATTATGTTGAAATTTAGCAGAGTTATATTAGCACAGCACAATGTCAGAACTAATGTATTAGGGCCATGGTGCAAGACGTTTTTGGAGGCCCCCTCTTGCACAACACTCACGATGCAATGCCAGCTGGGGTCTAGCAACTACCCATGCTTGCAGGGTTGTACTTGTGAGCAGTGTTTGTGCATTTGGATTTAAGCAAGTTTTTGTATATAGTATGTGTGTTCATGAAGGGGTGCATTCGCATTGCACTGTTGCCATTGAAATGCAGTGCTGTATTTGTGTGTAATGTTAAAGTTTGAGTGCAGGGCTGTGTTTGTATGTAGTGTTGGCTTTTAATTGCAGGGATGCTTTTGTGTGTAGTATTTGTGTTTGTATATAGTTCTGGCGTTCTCATACAGGGATTTGCTTGTTTTGTAATTGTTTGTTTGATTGCTGGGATGTATGCACATGTGCACATACACTGCCACCTACATAAATACATACTTACACTGATATACATACACATTAGCACACACACAGATACACACTTTAAAACACATTAACACATACATTCAGATACACACTGACATATACACACACCCTGACACACAGATACACACAACGACACCTACAAATGCCCTGACACACACACTGACACATACACACAAGCTGGAAACACACCCAGACACATACACACACTTTTCCTGCTGACAATGTGTCCCCGCAATACCGGCCCTGTATGTGTCTGCCAAAGCATGCTGCCAAACTATGCAGGTTCTAAAGTACAGTTCATACCATTATTGTCTTGCTCTATATTCTCAAGTCTTCTTTTCTTAAATGCAAAATTTTCCTATGCTGACAAGGAGGTTAGGAAGCCAGCGGTTGGGGATCTGGGCACACGAAAATGGTAGAGCAACACAAACTGTGTAAATAAAGCAGGATCAGGTTCACGTAACACAATTAGGTCTCTGAAACTGGAAATAGTGGCAATATGGTGTTGAGTGATGCTCCTCATATATTGTTCTCTTTTGTTTGTGTATTTTAGGTACAAGGGACGTGGGGGTAAGTTTCACTTTTTTATTTTTCCATTGATTAAGAGCTACCTGTTGTTGGGTATCTCTTTCCTGGAAGGAAATGCAGCGGGCCATTTAGAAGGTACATGGCCATTTTAAAGGCATAATGTTTACCATAAAATATGGTCTTATATAAAAGGCTCACTACAAGCAAAATGAACCTGTATGGGACTGCTAACACTTCAGTGGGAAGAGGAAATGTATAGCTGAAATATCAATTGCCTCTAAATGAAAGGGCTCTTTGTAACATTCACAAACATTTAAGTATAAATTTCCATACTTTGACAGAACCCAAGGTACTTCAATTTACATTGCAGTTTTTCAGAAGGCTGCGGAAAGCAATTTTCCTATGCACGGTTCCCTTCCTGATTTTACTCAGGAAGTGCTCTTAAGAACAAGTGCAAGGAAAATAATTTATTCCAGCTTTTAAAAAAAATTAATGTAAAAAAACCCACCTCTTTTTTTTTTAAAGGACATATTTGTTTTGTAAACGTTACAATTTTCATTAATGTAGACATACATTCTACTTTTTTTTTTTTTTTCAGGAAACAGGACAGGAAATTTTGGCTCCTGCATAAAATAAAATGTTTGTACAAACTTTGACCAGGTGTATATATGTTCTGTGAACAACGACAAAACAAACAAAACATGACAGTATTCAAGCGAGTTTGAAAAACAGGCTTGTGTTGTATTTAAAATAATCTGCACGATTCATATTGACTTTCCTTTGCACTTCATAGAACACTCTGATAAGGTTGGGAACAATATGGAATTAATGGTATTTAGGAAGAGGGGATAGTAAAAATAACATTACTAGAATTGTGTTATTTAAGAACTCTAACCAATTTCAAATATGAATAATTGTAACTGTTTTTTATTTTTATTGTTCTATCAATGTTGGATTTTCTATGTAATTGTTGTATAAAATTGAATGACAATGTATCAATATCCATAGCTGTTTCAAATAATTGGCCCATAAAATTGCAGTGTGTATGTTGGCAAAAACAAATATTCTGGATAAATAGAACAAATATCTGACCTTTAAAGGGGAACTGTCATTTCTATGGAAATTAAAAGCTATGTTTACTTATTTCCAAACCTAACAAAGAGGTTTCTCTGACTTGTGAAAAACAATATGCAATGTTCAAATCCACACCTCTTTAGCCAACAACTGGGCACCTCCATCTTGGACCTGCTGCCTCATTGTTGTAAATCCTATCCTTCACACACCTGGTATACAGAAAGTAAAGATACCATTCATAAAGTGTACTGAGAATTCATACTACATCAATAAAGGTACCATGTATAGTTGGAAACGCGTCTGCAACAGGCTCTGCCTCCAAATGCCTGGCAACATGGTGCACAGACTCATTTTGCAGATGTTAGATTTCTAATTGAGTTTGCCAGAACAGCAATTCCTTCTCTTTTAAAGTCCTCTTGCTGATATTATTAGTGGAAATAGCAGGATAAAGCTAGTTTTCATTACAGCCTGAAAACATTTAATCCCATATGTTAGATACAAGACTATCTTTAAAGACAATACAATCTAACAATAAATCTAAAGCAAAGGATATACATACATATACTGTGCCACAAGCTCAAAACCAAGGTAAACATAAAAAAAAAACCTAAACAATGACTGTTTAGTAAATAGCTCACTAATCCACCTTACTTAAAGGGATCCTATAGTGCCTGGAAAACAAAGCTGTTTTCCTGGCACTATAGGGTTCATAGGTACCCCCCTCCCTCACATCCCCATTTCCTTGGTGCTTGGCCAGGCTCCGCCCACGCTCCTCCCCCTAGTTACCGGGAGCGCACATTAGACCTCCCTATAGGAAAGCATTATTCAATGCTTTCCTACAGAGAAAATCTGACACTGTAGGTCCGTGAGGATGTCCAGCGTCAGATAATGGACCAAAAGTCCATTTGGATTCCGGAAGCCCTCTAGTGGCTGTCTGGTAGACAGTCACAGAGGGCAGACTTAGAGCTGCAATGTAAACAATGCAAAAAGTTCACAGCACCCAGACCACCTCAATGAGCTGAAGTGGTCTGGGTGCCTACAGTGTCCCTTTAAATCTGACTGATATTGCTAAAATTTAAAATCAATAAAATAAAAAATAAAAAAGACATAAAAAGGCGAAACAGAAACTTAATGTAAAAATACATATCAGGTAACCAAACAATACTTAACAAAAGATGTACCTGTTCACAAACTGGAAGTCCCCACTTGGTGAAATTATATTCTCTCTTACTTTTTTTCATTAATTTCTATAAATCACATCTGCGAAGCATCACCCTATTTTTTTCCTTTGGTGGATAAGGCAAATTCTTAATTGAATTCTTTGAATATTTTTCCATTGTGAATGTTCATATCATTGGTTGGTCTACCCACCTATTTTTACAGGTTCTTGGGCTAAACTTTTCTTGATTAAAAATTTTAGACCAAATTAGCTTAATTTGGCTCTTTTATTAAAAAAAAAAAAAAATATTCCCTGGTGAATTCTCTTCAATGTATGGTTTACAATTCAGATGACTATCAGGCTTTTCAGGGCAATGTGTGATTTCTGAAATTCAAAATGGGACACTTAAAAAATTATAAAAAATTATAAAAGGCACACTATAGTCACCAGAACCGCTACAACTTAATATAGTGTTTCTGGTCTCTATCGCCTGTCCCTGCAGGCTTTTTAAAATAAGCACTGCATTTTCAGAGAAAATACCCTGTTTTCATTGCTGGCTACTGGTGCTAGTGACAGTCACTCAGAGGCACTGGCATCCAGGGTCTCCATGCTCTGTGTGGAGGCGCTGAACTTTCCCCATAGAGATGCAACGATTCACCTTTTGCCCCGCATGCACAATTGCCTCCCAGTGCTTTCCAATGGGAAGGCATTGGATTGGCTGAGATCATCATAAAAGGTGAGTAAAAACACCTTTCCTATGCAATGCAAGGTGGGCTGGGGACCTAAATAGTAAGGTTTACACTATAGTGTCAGCAATACATGTTTGTGTTCCTGACACTATAGTGTTCCTTTAAATGTGAATCAAAAAAAATAATAGCACCCGAGTCTGTGGAATGCTGGTGCAGGCCTCTCCAGCACCCGGGGACCGGAGAGCGGCTTCTCAACAGAGGTACCATAATGCCCGCAGGGGGTGGCCCCAACTACGAGGTTCCTTCGCACTCCGCAAGGGCTGACGGAGGACTCATCGACCTGCAGGACCCGCTCACGGACACTCTTGACCGTGAGACATAACATACCCGGACCACCGACCGCACCACTCACTTTGCAGACGAACCCTGCATGTCAGCAACGGCACTATGATGGACTAGAACTGCCATGACACACTTAAGGGCCTATTAAAACCCACTGTACAGCGTTACTAATGGTTTACAGCAGGCCTGACGTTTCTGAATAGATCCACTCAGACTCGCAGATCACAGCTTAGGAATCATCACTCACGCATGGTACACACGACCACATAGCCTACTTGATTCCTATAATGTCACAATATACACAGGGTCTGCCCTGGGGATGATAGCACTTAACTTGCCCAGGGCTATTGCCCCACCTCCGGCTAACCCACATAT
Organism: Pelobates fuscus; assembly: GCF_036172605.1. NCBI lineage: Eukaryota > Metazoa > Chordata > Amphibia > Anura > Pelobatidae > Pelobates > Pelobates fuscus. Next base: position 164,266,247 of record NC_086317.1, on the reverse strand, counting down.
TACCGCCATATATTTCATACCTTCTGACCTATCAAGCCTGTTGACCATCATCCTTTTACTAACACGAGAATATAACACATTTTGGATAAGCAGCCTATGTACATTATGCGTCCACTACTACTTACTAATCTAACCACATTAGCCTGCTTCAGTACCTAGCTTGTTATACCCACACTACTTATACTGTTACTAGAGCAGCTTCAGTATTGCCTTGATAATTTATACCACACAGTTATAGATATGTTAGCGATTTACTTGTTCTTTTAAAAAAACAAAAAGGAGGCAGTCGCTTCACAGAGACGGTTTCAACTGTATTGTTGTACCCCTTTTGAAATGTATCTTAACTGTCTCCCCTTCTTTTTTCTGTTCCCATATAACTATATGCCTCAATAAAAGAAAGATTGACAAAAAATAAATAAAATAATAGGCCAACATAGCTAAACGGAAAGTCGACCTGACTTAAAAACGTTTCCATTCTACCTGTTTTGGCGTAAAATTTGAAATTCACTGATATTTCACACTTCATTGAATAACCCTGTATTGTTTTTTTTCTTTTTTTAATCTTTATAGTTTGTATTCTTGTACTGTAATGTAACTTTTATTATCTCTCTTTATTAGAATTCCATGCATAGGTCTCTCTTTTTTTTTGTTGCAATATTTCTTTTTAATCCTGAATAGACATAAACACGTGAACATTAAAAGCAAAGTATTTTATTCAAGTTTGTTATATAGCTAAATTACATTTTATTTTATGTGTGATATGTTTCACAACTTCTGGTGCTGTTAATATTTTAAGATGTCCCTTTCATCTAAAGTTTTTTTTTCACATAATGGACATAAATAAATTTTAAATATTTACCAAGTGATTCATTTTATTTTCCACACACCTTGCTACAGTACATTAAGCTGTAAATTGCCAGTTGAAGATATAACTGTCTTTCAATGCTGTATATGCCATTTTGGCAGTATAGTCATCAATGACCACGTTACACCAACTTGGAGAGTGTGATGAAATCATCCAATCAGAACCTGGGATTTGCTCAAATTAGCTGATTGTCAGCTAGCATTCCACTGAGCAAAGAATTCAAGTGACTGTTCTACTATGCAGTATGTTCAACGGACCCTAAGGGATGGTCGTTTAGTTGTGCATTTATTATTCACTTTTGATTACAAAGATTTTTAGATTTATCAGCACAAAATACATAGTTTTAAAGTGAGATTTTCGGATAACAGTGCCACGTTAAACTTCTGCACTTTACGTCGGAATATAAGTTCAAATCCAAAGTATGCCTTAAGGTTTTTTTTGTTTTCTTTATGATATGAATTTGATATATATACGTTAATCATATGTTAATGCTTAGCATATACATTAACTGCTAACATATGACAGAATCCACCCTTAAACTCATGTTTATCCAGGCCACGTTATCTCAACCTGCAAAATATTTTTTTTTTCTACACAGTGCAAACTTTTTTACTAATCGTCCGAATCGGTTAACGCGAATAAGCTAAGAATTCATAGAACAACTCCTTGTATAATTATTTGCTAAATGTGCAGTTCTTTTTGAAGATACTTGAAAAAAATTATATATATTTTTTTTAAATGGTAAGCTATCCAAGTTGTACTGTCTGTGCATGACTTTCGGCGCTGCTGTTTATTTGAAGGTTCATAAAACAGTTGACACCCAGGCTTGAATAAAATCTGCCAAGATTCAGCTTGCTCCTATTTCTCAATCCAAAGGTTCAACGGGTCAGAAAAACCAAGGGTTTATAATTTGAAACAGCTGGTTGACCCAAAAGCACAGGGCTGGAGTGATATTGCTGTCTAACGCATTGTATACCGTTATGACAAGAAAAGGTTTTAATTGCCCTGCATTACGCAAAGGGCAGGTACTTTCTATTGCACTTTGGTGTTATTCTGATCTCAAGATAATCATGTGTAATTAACGTGACATTAGCATAGCAATCACACAGTGCATCATTATTAAAGTAATTAGAGAAAACCCGTTGAATGTTGAATGTGCACATAGAAACCTCAATTTTTAAATAATGGAGTGATTACTCGATTCCTCCCCCTCAACTTCCCCCCTTCCCAAATTTGTTGGTCAGTTGTCACTGTGCTCTCTGACCTGCAGCAGGTTCAAGATGAAAAGCTGCTTAACCTCCTTCTGCGTTTGAACCAGCAGATGCTTTTGAAAGAAAGTGAAATACACGCAGCAAATCTGATACTCTGTTTGCAAAATGGAAACAACATTTTTACAAAGGCTGGTGCTCCTGATCTCCTAGGAATATATCGCCTTAAGAAATGTGCGAGAGAGCAGAAGGAAGCAGGATATTGAAAAGGAACAAGAAAGAAAACAGAAAATAAAGAGACAATGGTTTATTCTTCTATTGTAAACAGCCAAACCAGAGAGTAAAACCCATGCAGATTATCTCACTCACAAGCGTATCAGGGCTGGAAAATCCCCGGATTCTACTGGGATGTCTTTGATACAAGTGAATACATAGAAAAGTGCATTTCGTAAGCAAACTGGAGCATTTTGGCATAGTCTGAACTCTCGGGCTTCATCCTGCAGTGTGATTACATAATTGTCATGTTAGACGCTTTGAAAAAAGAAATCACCTAAACATACAGCCAAGTATTTTCTTTTTGTATTTTTTATATATAATTTTTCTTATGTCGGATTCTTATGTGTATAATTTTAAGTTTTCACCCTCACTTTTTTTTTTTTGCGTCATACCTGCAAGTAAAACAAAAGCTGCATCCGAGAAATTAAAACGGTGTTTTGTGTTTTTGCTTCAGTTTTGCAGCTAAATCGCTCCCTTCCACCATGTGCCACAAACGTGTTCTCTGCGATGTGGACTATGAGCGTTCATAGTGATGCCACCTGCATCCCAGCCATTTGGCCATTCCTTGTAAAACGCCCTGCTTGTTGATACAGCAGCCAGAGAGGCTTTTATTAAATTGTGCACATTCCATAGGCTCTTCTGTAAAGCAGCAAAACCACTGCTTATGTTAAATCATTGTAGCTGTGGTTAAATATTGAAATATCGTAAAAATCCCATCATTCACTCTATTATGTTGTTAATGTTTCACAGTATAGAACCGAAAAGAAAATTGTTTTACTATTACATGTAGTGATAATGTAATACTCTTCCTTTTTTAATATAAATTCTTTATTTATATAAATTTTTTAAATTTTAATAAACAAGGGAGATTACAGAATAAAGAAGAAACTTTCACATTTTTACATACGGGGTATCATAAAGTACAACAGTAAGCTTTATACAATCCGTAGTGTGTTCTGTGTTCTGCTCTAGAGGAGGTGCTATGTATTGTAACTTTTATGACCTAGAGGTGATACACGCTTATTCCATACGGTGGAGAAGTAACCTTTAGGTTTGCAAAATGTGAGGCTTTTGAGTGAGCAGAAGGAGAAGTCTTATGTGTTGTTAACTTTGCTTCTTCATTGCAACCCCAATGAGGGTTTCGCGATGACGGGTACGTTTAAGCGTTTTGGATCCGGCCATGGCATGGAACCATAAAGGTTAGAGAGAGTTGTTAATGCATTGTAGCTGGTGGTAGAATGAAGTGAACCCATAAGTGTCAGTGAGGTAACCAGAGGGTGCCTGCCTCTCTCGTTGGGTTTGACAGGGAGGGAGAGATAACAAGATAGCCAGAATGGGGGGAGGGTTAGGAAGAGGAAATAAGAAGAAGAGAAAAAAAATTAAAAAGGGAAAACGGGGTAAATATGGGGAGGGGAGACTGGACAGAAAGAAGTTGGAGCACTGCCGTACATACCGCGGTCGCAGGGGTCGCAGCTGCAACCGGGCCCAGCCCTCCAGGCGGTTCGGCTGCCATGGAGTTCTCTGTCTCCAGCTCCCTCGCGCACACTGCAGTGATGCCGGAGCCGGAATATGACATCACTCCAGCTCCGGCATCAGTAAGCGGCACGCGAGGGAGCTGAACAGGAGGATCAGTGCTCTCTTGCCGCCTGCAGTGACCGGCCGCCCAGCAATCGCACTGGACCCCAGAGAAAGCTGGAATCCCTTCAGCACTCCCAAAGGTAGGGAGGCTGGAGGATTAAATAAAAAAAATTAAAAATGTGGGTGTGTGTTAGTGAGTGTGTTACTGTGTGTTTCTGTTACTGAGTGTGTTAGTTGTGTATTAGTTTGTGTGTGTCTGTTAGTGTGTGTCTGCTAGTGAGTGTCAGTGAGTGTTTTAGTTTTTGTGTGTTAGTGAGTGTGTGTGTTACTGTGTGTGTGTGTCTGTTACTGAGTGTGTCTGTTATTGAGTGTGTCTGCTAGTAAGTGTCAGTGAGTGTGTTACTTTTTGTGTGTCAGTGAGTGTGTGTGTGTGTGTGTGTCAGTGAGTGTGTTACTGTGTGTGTGTCTGTTACTGAGTGTGTTAGTTTGTGTGTGTCTGTTAGTGAGTCTGTTTGGTGTCTGTTAATGAGTGTGTGTTTTTCAGTGAGAGTGTATGTTTTGTAAGTGAATGTGTGTGTCTGTCTGTCACTAAGTGTGTGTCTGTCAGTAAATGTGTGTGTCTCTTAGCTAGTGTGTATGCGTCTGTTCGTGAGAGTGTGTGTCTGTTAGTGAGTGTGTGTTTATGCTTGTCTGTTAGTGAGTGTGTGTTTGTTAGTGAGAGTGTATATGTGTTTGTCAGTGAGTGTGTATGTGCGTCTGTCACTATGAGTGTGTGTCTCTATGTATGTTTGTGTGTATGTATGTGTATTTCTGTGTGTGTCTGCATGTGTGTGTGTGTGCCTGTATGTGGGTCTGTATGTGTATCTCTTGGTCTGCATGGGTAACTGTTTGTCTGTATGTGTATCTGAATATTTGTCATTAAAGAACCACTATAGTGCCAGGAAAACAAACTCGTTTTCCTGGCACTATATAGTCCTTAGGTCCCCCCACCCTTGTGAATCCCCTCCCGCTGGGCAGAAAGGGTTAAAACCCCTTCAGCACTTACCTTTCTCCAGCGCCAGGGTCCCTTGGCACTGGTGAATCTCTCCCTGATCCGCCTCTGAGCTCCAAATGCTCATGCACGGCAAGAGCCGCGCACGCATTCAAACTGCCCATAGGAAAGCATTATTTAAGGCTTTCCTATGGACGTCCATCGTCTTCTCACTGTGATTTTCACAGTGAGAATCACAGAAGCGCCTCTAGTGGCTGTCCATGAGACAGCTACTAGAGGCTGGATTAACCCTCAGTGAAACAGAGCAGTTGACGCCAGATTTGTGCGATGTGTTCGCATTACCACCAAAGGTGGATATAAGTACCCTTAGTCCTGCACCCTTTCCAGCAGCTGTCCGAATCTGTCCTCCCCATTTGTGTAAGCTGCAGGGGGTGACGTACCACGTTCCTTGTGATTCACGCAAACAAGCAGTGGCTTCCCAAATGGCCAGCCAGTCCTTGGGGTCTCCAATAGGTCCCAGATCTATCTCCCGACATGTTGGATAGGGTGCCTTCCTGTAAATTGTGAGTGATGAGGGTATAGAGTGTTGAGATTTGACACTTTTGGATGGGGTAATGCATACATGCTCTTTCAAATGGCGTTAAGGGGGTTGTGCTTGCTATTTTGTTTGTGGGGGTGCTGAGGAAGCTCTTCATCTGAATGTGGCGAAAGAAGTCAAATGTTATAAGCGGTCGGGGTCGTGGGAGATCCATGAAGTGGATTAGTTGGTGGTTTGCGTAGAAGTAGTGGAATATGGTTATATCAGTGTCTTCAAAGTGCACAAAGTCTTTGGGATGCATGCCCAGGGCGAAGTGATTGTTCCGAAGGATGGCCTGAGTGGTGAGGGATTGGATATTAGTTTGCATTTAATTGCTACTTTATCCCACATTTTTATAGATGTGAAAATCGCCAGGGATGTGGAGGAAAGTGGCGGTCGTGTTTGTGTCGGAAGACAACTATTTAAAGATGGGAAGTCCCTACCAAAGATGGTATGCACTAAATCTACCCATCTTTTGATGCCATAGGGGGCGTGAAGGTTCTGAATTTGGGCTAGTTGCGCAGCGTGATAGTAATGAGTAAAGTGTGGCAGTCCAAGACCCCCCGTTTTATTTGGAATATAGAGTGTTTGGCGTTTGAGTCTTGCCAGTTTGTTGGCCCAGATGAATTTGTCAATGTTTGTCTGTAGCCTTTTAAATCATGTGTGACAATGGGAATTAGTAAGGCTTGAAAAAGGTATAAGAATCTTGGTAGTAAGTTCATTTTTATAAAAGCTAAGCGGCCTAGCCATGATATTGGCATAGTGTTCCAATTCTGTATATCGTGGAAGGACTTTTGTATTAGGGGGCTGTCAACAGGTCATATGTTTGGGCGAGATCTGTGGAGAGAGAGGTACCCAGGTATTTAATTGTGGTATTTTAGAGGTTAAATGAGCATTGTTCATGAAGGGTGATTATAGTCACCGGGTGTACCTGAATTGGCAGGGCTACTGTCTTGTCAATATTTAGTTTGTAGCCCGAGACTACAGTGTAGTCTCTAAGTGCGTTGAAAAGCAGAGGCATGGAGTGTGTGGGATCGGTTATGGTTATGAGCAGATTGTCAGCATAAGCTGCGGTTTTGTATTCTTCTCCCCTGATATGTATGCCTTTGAAATCTGCGATCGCTCTGAGGGATTGGAGTAGAGGCTCAAGAGATAGGCCAAACAGGATCGGAGAGAGGGGGCAGCCCTGTTGGGTCCCATTGAATATTTGAAAGGAGGGTGGTTGCAAGTGCGAAAGGAGTAAGTTTGCCGTAGGAGAGGTGTACAGTGATTGTAGAGCATCTAAAAAGGTTTGGGGGAAACCAAATTTACGGAGAGTGGCAAAAAGTAACCTGTTGAAAGCTTCCTCAGCATCGAGGGATAGAACCAAGGTGGGGATCCATCTGAAGTCTGCATGCCAAATTGAGTCATATCTAAATCTGGTGTTGTCGCTGGCTTGTTTAGAGGGGATAAACCCTACCTGAACTGGGTGTATAAGTTTGGGTAAGAAGGGTTTAAGTCATTCTGCCATAAGTTTCGTGAATAGTTTAATATACACATTGAGCAAAGAGATGTGGTGGAAGTGGCTAGGCTCTAAATGAGATTTGTCAGGTTTGGGTAGGAGGCATATGTTTGCCTGTAACATGTCAGGTGGTAAGGCCTCTCCTTCTAGGATTGGATTAAAAAGTTTGCAGATGTGAGGGGTGAGAGCTTGGGCATATGTTTTGGTAATAAAGTCCGTAGAACCCATCTGGTCCCGGGCATTTATTGGGTTTAAGGCAGATTGACTGAAGTGAGGTATTGTTCAATCTGTGTCGCTTGCAGGTTGGGGTCTTGGCAGGTGTGTGGGCTGTGGTCATATAGGGAGGAGAAGTAGTCTATACATTGTGGTGTTTCCTGTGTTTGTCCGTCTGGGGGTTTTATTTTCTCTATGCATTTGTGGGCAGCTCTACGTTTGAGCTTATGAGTCAGGAGAGTATCTGCTTAATTGGATTTTTAGTAGGTTTGTCTGGTCCATTGAAGGGCCTTGGCAGAGTCTGCAGCCATGAATTCTTTGATAGTGTTTTGGCATTGTGAAATCTGTGTGTTTAGTTCTGGAGTAGGGTATTGTTTGCGTTTGGATTCTAAGGATCGTAATTCAGTCAGGGTGTGTTCGAGAGTCTCTAATTTTAATTTTTTTTGTGGTGTGAGGCGAGGCTGATCATTGTACCATGGAGAACAGACTTGTGAGCCGCCCAAAGTGTGCCCTGAGAGGAGACCGAGTCTTGGTTGAAGGTAAAATAGTCAGTGATCGCTTGGGAGATTGAGTCCCGTATCTGTGGGTTATGTAGTAGAACTGGGTTGAGGTGCCAAGATCAGGATTGGACTGTGTTTGACAACGTGAGTGTAAGTGAGGTAGAGGTAGACTTAACCATGAGCATAAGGGAGGGAGATATTAGAAACAGGGCTGGGAAAAGAAGGTATAGACACGGGAGGTCGGGTGTTGGGATCTCCAAGCATCTATCAGATGTGTCTGCGTTGTGAAGGCTTGGAAGAGTTTGCCCCATTTGGCTGTTTTGGGCTGGTTTCCTGCATGTGTTTTGGTTCGGTGTCTGTCCACTGCTGGGGCTAATGTGGCATTGTAGTCTCCTCCTAAGATCAAGTGATGGGAGGAAAAGAGCAGTAAGTGTGGGGGGCGTGGCTTGACCGCCGAAAGTGATGGCCGCTTAGGCAGAGAGCTCTGCACCCCGACCGGTCCAAAAACCACGCCAGACGCGAATTACCCGCTCACCAACACCTGAAACTGAAAGCAGAGCAACGAAGAAGGTTTAGGAGATGGCCCAACACAAAAAATCGGGAAACAAACGGAGAGACGGTACTCCATCCGTAGCCGACCTCCTCACAACGCCTAGGCCGCAAGCGCATAAAGATGGCGGCGGCCACGCGAGCGCGGACTCCCCAAGCTCACCGGGCACCAGGGACCTGAATGCCCCGACACAGCAGGCCACAATGTCAGACATAATGCGGTCACTGGCAGAAGTGAAAAACTTTTTAGCCGGGGAGATTGAAAGATCGGCAAGAGAAGTAAAGGCCGAAATACAAACTGTGGGGCAACGTACTGAAGCCCTGGAATGGCGGATGGACCAGGTAATAACGGCCCATAACGAGACTGCCACTACCACCAACACCCTACTGTCCAGGGTAGCTGAATTGGAGGCAGAAGTTGAAGATGCTTCCAACAGATCGAGAAGGAACAACCTGAGGATAAAGGGCCTGTCTGAAAGTATTAAAGACACAGACATCCAGAAGGTACTCATAGACATGTTCAAAACACAGCTGCCAGCTATCCCTGACCACATGTGGGTGATAGACAGGGCGCACCGGGCACTTAGGGCCAGAGGACCCCCCAATGGCCCACCCAGGGACGTGATTATGAGGTGGCACTTCTTTTCCACCAAAGAGGCCATCATCAAAAGCACCAGACGTCACACGTATACCCTAGACGGCACCACACTCCACTTATACCAAGATATAGCACCAGCAACGCTCGCCAGGCGCAGAGAGTGGAAACCTATAGCTGACCTAGTCAGAGCCAAGGGGCTGAATTTCGCCTGGGGACACCCCTTCAAAATGCTTGTGTTCAACGGGCCTCGCTCAACCGTGCTCCTGCCCTCGGCGGACCCCAGAGCCTTCTTGAGGGACCTAGGAATTGAAATCCCGGCAGACTTTCACCTCCCCCAGAGGGCTATCCAGGCGCTGGGGCTGTTACCCAGGGAAGGCGAAGCACTAGACGGCATTGCACCTTAACGCATACTAACAGATACTAACAGACCCCCTCCCACCACATCGCCTCCATTGTATAATAAAACGACCGATACCCCCCCCATGTGGCTCCCCAACTCAGCTTCACAAGCAAAGTTGCTTCATACAATGTAAATAACCAGAGACTTCCTGAAGACCAACTACTACCCAAGCAACCCCACCACGACCTGCAAAGCAAATTTATCACACAGGCCGGAACCGGATTTTAACATGCTCCACCATTGATGGTATATATTGACTTTATATAAACAAGAAGGGACGTAAGAGCAGCAACAGAGATGCCCCCCACCGTTTTTTTCTCCCTTCTTCTTATTTTGTGCTGTAAATATGTGTTTGGAAACATGAAGAAACGACAACTCGGAAGAAGAAAGTAGTGAGGGAACAAGGACAGAAAAGGAAAGAGACAATTTCTTAAAAGCGCCTTTCATCGGCACTCTCCGACTACCGCCCAAGAAAGAACCATCTAAGGAAGAAGCTGACCGCCGTAGGTCGATGACACAGGGCGAAAAGACTTTGCATATGCCTACCACGAACTGAGGCACTCAAGGGCGGTGTATTGATCGTAAAGAATCACGAGCCTATACCGGCAGTATCGACAGATGGACTGAGAGCACCACCTGACCACACACTCCCTGATGAATATGGCCCCTGCCGGAGTGCAATGCGGACTATTATACCCACCTCACATCCAACTAGACACGCAAGTTTCACCCTGTGTTGTGTATTTATGTATATTTATGTTTACTTCCATGCTAACGGGGAGGGAGGGAGCAGTTCAGGCGAGCAGTTGGGTCAGTGGGCCCAGGGAAAGGATCACCATCCACACACCCCCTCACCCCCACCCCACCCACTTCGGAAACAGTATACCATCAAGACTAGGTAGATAGGGCCACCCACCTTAAGGGGACATGGGAACCGGCAGGGCCGGAGAGTAGTCGACATTACACTGTGCGGAAAAATCATCCCCTCATTATTTCAGGTTAAACCAGTACGCTTGGGTTAGAGGGTAGCTTGGGTAGCCACAAGCGGGAATCCCACATATATTATACCTCTATGTAAAACACTCAGCGGGGGCGAATAGGGACAGGAAGATTAGGCAGCCCCACAGGATGGATAAGGGGTGAATGCCCTAAATTTTGAATTTTGTATTTTTCTTATTTTTCTTACTCTCGCTCTAAACCTGATTACGTTAAAACTTCTTGAGTTAATATTTGTTGCATATATTGTTGTTTATACATGTCACATGTGACGGGACACATAGACGACCTGACTTACGTACACAGGTATGACCAGGGAACGGGTGACGACTAACAGTACCATAAGGACCGACACCGGGGTGCTCGGCGATTGATTGCCCCCTCCGCGCTAACACTTGGTACCGCGGGGCGGGTAGTCACCCCCCGAGACACCCGGCACTAGTTGATAAGACCGGGGCATTTTCCCGGAGTTTTCTCCAACTACCTCCCCCCCCCCTCCTCAAGCTACCTTCCCCTACTCCCCCCCCCCCCCCCCATCCTTCCACCTATCCCACCCCCCATCCCCCTTCCCGGCCCGACCCCCGTCCGGGCTCGAGTCTGGTGGGCCCAACGGGTTATACCCGGGGAACAGCAGGGCTCGGGGGGGGGCGCTCGGCGGCGGAGCATAGTCTTGCTGCACTAGCGACTCAAGGTAACCTCAAAGACTCTACAACATGACGACGCTAAAATTTACCTCCCTTAATGTAAACGGGTTAAACACACCGACCAAAAGACGCTTGCTAATGAGGGAACTGAAAAGACAAAAAACGGACATAGCTTTCATACAAGAATCCCACCTCCTGCGCTCAGCCCGGATCCAGTTGAAGGACCACACATACACCAGGGTGTATTCCTCCAGGGCCCTAGTAAAAAAGAATGGGGTAGAAATCCTCCTACACAAAAATTGCCCCTTTATAGTACAGTCGACAAAAGCGGACACGTCAGGAAGATATATAATCGTCTCAGGGACGATCCATGCTACCACATACCACCTCATTAACATTTATGCACCCAATCAGCCGGACCCAGGTTTCTGGGACCAAATACAAGCCTTAACCCAGGCCCTGTCACATGGCATCCTAATCCTAGGGGGCGACATGAACGCCACTCACTGCCCAACAGTGGACCGCAGCACCCCTACTGGGGGACAGAGGGCGCAAAGCACGAGGGGACAGGACAAACTCCTCACACAATTTATACAGCAGGCAACACTATTTGACCACTGGAGACTGCGGAACCCAGGAGTGAAAGATTACACGTTCTTCTCGGCCGCACACTCCACATACTCTCGCATCGACATGTTCCTGGTGAACCAAACCGGGATCCCGTGGGTGCAAACTGCACATATTAACCTCATCACTTGGTCGGATCATGCCGACATAGAACTCACCCTCAGGATCCCGGGACCTAAACCACCATGGAAATGGCGACTTAACAGCACACTCTTAAAAGACCCAGAGACGGAGAAGCACCTTAGGGAGGAAATTCTGACATACTTTAGAGAGAACGATCACCCAGAGCTGACCCAATCCACGATATGGGCCGCACATAAGGCGGTACTGAGAGGTACCCTAATAAAAATAGCTACCCGCAGAAAGAAACAGAGAGCTGAAACCCTCTTCGGGCTCCAAAGGGCACTGAGGGGGGCAGAGGCCAAACATAAACAAGACCCGACACCTCAGGGACTACACGACCTCAGGGAACTTCGACATAAAATCAGGTCAATAGCAGTAGAGGATCTGGGGAAAGACTTAGTTCGCAAAAAACGCTTCTACTACGAACGCTCTAATAAGATGGACACCTTGCTAGCTAGGGCGCTGAACCCCAAGCCCACCTACCATACCATTTCGGCCATTAAAAATAAACAGGGTCTAATAACCCAACACCCAGCGGAGATTAATCAGATATTCACAGATTTCTTTGCAAACATTTACAACCACTCACCAACACTCAACAGCGACAACGCGGACCATATAAAAGAAGTAGCAGACTACGTAGCTAGGACTAACATGCCGAGACTGGCCCCGGAAGCTCTACACACCTTAGGGACCCCAATAGATGAGGAGGAAATTAGTAAGGCGATCACAGACCTTAAGGGCAACAAGGCCCCAGGACCAGACGGCTTTGACGGCTCATATTATAAGATCTTTAGGGACGCATTGACGCCCAACCTAGTGAAAATGTACGCAGAATGGATGGAGGGTGGGTGCCCCAATTCAGACATGCTAACGGCTGACATAGCGCTTATACCTAAACCAGGGAGAGACCCAACCGAACCCTCCAACTATAGGCCCATTTCCCTGATTAACTTTGACGTTAAGATCTTCGCGAAGATTTTAGCCACAAGACTTAACCAACATCTGGGCATGCTGGTCCACCCGGACCAGGTCGGTTTTGTGCCAACGAGACAATTGTATGAAAACACCAGGAGGGGAGCAGACATCATATGGTGGGCGGTGAGATCTCGAACGCCTTCTCTGATCCTTTCCCTGGACGCAGAGAAGGCGTTCGATAGAGTGCAGTGGCACTACCTATTTGCACTTCTCGAACAACTACGGATGCCAGAAACCTTCATAAAGGGCATTAAAGCCCTCTATGCCCAACCGAGGGCGCAAACCAAAGTGCCGGGAGCGACCCCGACCCCGTTCGCGACAACCAACGGCACGAGACAAGGCTGCCCCCTCTCCCCCCTACTCTTCGTCCTCTCGTTGGAGCCTCTCCTGCAGAGGATAAGAGAGGATGAGAACATCTCGGGTATACAGGTGGGAGGGGAGGAGTTCAAAGTCTCTGCATATGCGGATGACGTCCTGGTCACACTAACCAAACCTGCTCAATCCCTGCCTCGACTGGTGACAATACTGGAAGAGTACGGAAGCGTCTCAGGCTACAAAATTAATCTAGATAAAACGGTAGCCATGCCTATAGAAATGGACAAGGCAGGAACGGACAACATAAAAAACACCTACCCCTTCAAACTCACACGGTCAGACTTCAAATACCTTGGAGTAAAACTCACGGCAGACCCTGAGAGGCTATTCAGCGCCAATTACACGCCCACCATCCAGGCGCTCTGTAGGGACCTAGAAAAATGGCATGAAAGGCCCATATCGTGGATTGGTAGGATGCATGCAGTCAAAATGACGCTGCTCCCACGCATTTTGTTCCTATTTCAAGCCCTTCCAACTAAAGTCACCAAACAAAACCTACAAGTACTACAAACACACATAGACAATTTCATCTGGGCACAAAAAAGACACAGGATAGCTCGACAGACCCTATACCGACCTAAAGCGAGGGGTGGACTGGGACTCCCGAACCTCTATCATTACTACCTCGCAGCCCAACTGGCCCAGATAGTAGCATGGCATACACCGGAGGGCGCACACAGATGGGTCGACCTCGAGACAAAACTAATGCACACTGACCTCCCTCAATTCTGGATATGGGTACCAAAACAGGACCGACCTTCACTGCAAACATCTTGCCCAGCGATCCTCAACTCCGTTAGGATCTGGGACTTAACAGCCACCAAATTCGCCCTGACACATACACCCTCACCGCTGACTCCGTACCTACGGAACAAAGCGTTTGGGCCCGGGCTGAGCGCACGAGACTTCAGGGGATTAGAAAGCACAGGAATGCAAAGATATAAACATATGTACATAGGGGATTCCTTCAAATCCTTTGAAACCCTACAAACTATAGCACCCCTAACGACCAAGGACGTCTTCCGCCACATGCAGTTACGAGACTTTGCCAGACTCCCAAACATAAAGAAAGCAGCCCAGACCCCTATGACATTCTATGAACGACTATGCGATGCCGAAACAATCCAAAAAGGGATGATCACCACAATTTATGCTCAGCTCAGTGCCCCAGACAGAGGAGCCGCAGACCCAAATTACATACACCAGTGGGAAACTGATTTAGGGGGAGCAATAGAAGGAGAGGACTGGGTAGACATATGGGAAGCAACAGCAAAGACGTCAATCTGTGTGCTACAACAGGAGCAAGCATATAAAATGCTCATGAGGTGGTACACCACACCTGCCCAACTCTATAAAATGGGAAAAACAACGACAGACACATGTTGGAAGGGATGCGGGGGCAAAGGCACCTTCATCCACATGTGGTGGGAATGCCCAGAGGTGACCAAATTCTGGAAAAGTATCCAAACACTACTTCAAGAGGTCCTCGCACGACACATAGACCTAGATCCCTGGGCAATCCTCCTATCCAGACCTAATGACTGCCTTTCTAAAAAAGAACAACAACTACTAAATAAACTTACGCTGGCGGCTAGAAGGGCACTAGCACAAAAATGGCTACAGCCCACGGTCCCTACTGACAACGACGTGATAGTCAAAATCAAAGACACTTATCTGATGGACAAACTGACTGCTCAAGTCAGACACACAGAAAAATCATTCCAAAAAATCTGGCAACCATGGGAAATTTATGCCAATGAATAATTCCAAAATAACCGAGAGTCGCGGGTTGCGGCCCGGCGTGCTTCCGCCTGCCGGGCGCCCCAACGGGCACAGTACCCCCACCTCCCACTACCTCCCCCCCCCCCCTCACCCGTAACTCCCAACCTACCCTATCCTACCCCCTTTCAGTACGACTGATCAGTACCGCAGAGGGCTTGACATACCAGACAAGTACGACTACCTCAACTGGGTAGAATAATGCACTACGACGCAAAAGGCGATTAGTAACTGTGTTAGTATACAGAGCACTACCTCGCAAACACAGACACTCCACGCCCACCAGCAGATTGCCAGACCCAAATAAAGTTAACTGGTAAACGTGATACGAAATGTGGTACAGAACTTTAATAACCATGTTAATAGACACTTAGTTTTATTTTTTCTTTTATGGTATGTTTCATTTTGATACTTGGGCTACCAACGCCCGGACTATGGAAAACCAGCGCCGAGCGGCATAACCCTTTATACTCATGTATAATGACACGATATACATCATGTTAAAACACTGTATTACATGTACATGAAAGACCCCTGCGTGGGTCATCTACTGTATTTTTTTTGATGCCGTTACGGATGCTGGAACAAAAATAAAGAATTAAAAAAAAAAAAAGAGCAGTAAGTGTGCATGTATGGCATTCCAGAAGGGGCTAGTGTATTTGTGGGAGCCTATTCAGCTGCTATTGTTATATATCGGCCCTGGGTATCCGGGACCGTTTGTTCTGTGGATAGTGGGCATGATGTGTGAAGTAGGATCACTACGCCATTTTGCTTACCGGTTGGGGAGTTGGCCAGGAAGTATTGGCTAAAATGGCGGCTCAGGAGAGGGAGCGGACTAGCTTGGGTGAAGTGGGTTTCCCGTAAAAGGATAATTTATGCTTGAGTTCTGTTTGCCCATCGTAGAAATTGGTGGCGTTTGGAAGGGTTGTTGAGGCCCTTGCAGTTTATGGAGATGCAGGACAGAGACGATGGCATGATGGGTGGTAAGGGTTCCTTGGCATTAGTTGTGGCTGCGGGATCCGGTCAGTAGGGTATCGGCAGTAGGAAGGCTCAAGGGCAGGAAGAGAGGGGAGCTTTAAAAGGAGAGAGAAGGGAGAAATGGAAGGGGAGAAAAGAGGAAACAAGAGGGGGAAGGGGGTAGAGAAGGGCGGGTGAGTGGAATACAGACAGGAGGAGAAGAGGGGGTGAGGATGAAGTGGAAAGGAGGGGGGGAGCTGCGGGGCAGTGTAGATGAAACTAGGAGCCTGGTCTTATATGAAGGTAGCCAGGTCTATTGGGGACGGAGTAATTCTGGTCTGTGGCAAGATAGGAATCAAGACCAAATGAAAAGTGTGTCCACGAAGGCTATGTGTGGGGAGAGATAAGAGAGATGGATAAGGTAAAGTTATACTTCGAGGTCCTATCCCTCCCTCCTGAGCTTGCATGTACGCATGGCGATTGATTAACATTTAAGTAAGAACGTTCATTTACAGAATCGCCACACTGGCCCAACTAATTATAACCAGATAATTTAAGTTAACCGAAGATGAGGCACATCACATGGTGGTTCAATGTTTTATACTATACACTTTTGTTGCTAAAGTGGGGTCCTGTTCATAAGTGGGAGGGTGTGGGCGTAGTCTTGGGCGGTCATTCTGGGTGTCACATGGGTGGGTTATTGCCCATCCTATACTACAGAGCATAATGGAGGGATGTTGAGGAGAGGGGGGATGCAATGAGGGGGACATACATTTTTAGGGGGTCCTGTCAGTGTGGACAATAGATAGCCTGCAAAATGAGGCTAGTGCTTGTGGAGAGTGATAAACAATTACATGATAGTAATCAGAGTTGTGCTTTGCAGGCACAGGAATCAGGGGAATGTGCGGTCATTAAGACCTGTCGTAAGTTGGCCTCGTTCATGATGGTATTCCCTATTGACTATTCATTTGGGTTGAGTGTTACAACATGGGTCCCAGAGAGACCGAGGGTCCGGTAGCGGTGTCTAGTGTTGTGGGGAATATAGGCTGGATGGTTAGTGGGGTCGTCAGCCCTTCCTCTGGCCAGGGAGATGAAATCTCAGGTGGGGTTTAGAGGGGTCCGGGTGTGTATACATTGATCAAAGAAAATCTGTAAAAAATTAAAAAACACAATCTAGTGCAGATTATCCTTATTATAGTAATAATACACATATGTGTATATGAAACAGTGTATTATTACTATAATAAGTATAATCTGCACTAGATTGTGTTTTTTAAATTTTTTACAGATTTTTTTTGATCAATCTATCTTAGGTATATTTTGAGCGCAACAATTGTTTATGGTTTTTGGATTATTTTGTCACTTTAGGTGATTGCAGCTTATTTTCACAAGCACTATTTATTTTTTAAGCGCTATTCACTTTTTGGTTATTATATTGTCCAGGTGTTTTTGTTCGTGACTGAGATTCGTCTGAGTGCCCCTTAGATGGAGAGCCACCTAGAGCGTTGTGGGTGGCGTCAAGATAAGTATGGTATCAGTAGAGACATATATTTGTTAAACTTTGGTGCGGTTTATGTGTGTCATAAGTTCTGTGACGTGAGCAGTGACCATAGTTCACTCCTGTAGGTGTGGTGGATCTTCAGCACATTAAATAAACAAAATATAACAATAAGATAACCCATAAGAAGAACTCCTTGGCATATCGTTGGTAGGGTTGCGTATCTAGTGAAGGCTGAACCGGGATATACGTTTTTTTGGCTACAGGATGTTACCTGGGGTACATCCCATTAAGGGCAGGTGTGCAATTGCAAAGGGGAGGTACTGGGGGAGTCGGGAAAACCGGGGTTCTGGGCTCCGTGTAGGGAAGGCACCAGTGGTGCTCAGGAATAACGAGCTGGGTGTGGTAATACTTTTTTTTTTTATATATACAGCATACCTAAAACATTGCACTAACTTTACTTTTTCTACAGGACTTTGCCATGTTCATAACAGAAAAAAAGTAAATATAAGAGTCATAACTTAATTTTAGTTATTTCTCTTACCACATATAAACATTTACTATTGCATTTTGAATCTGATAATTAGCCATTTCTTCAAAATCTAACAGACATTTGAATTTGGGAGCATGCACTTCCTCACCCAGATTGTCTTGCAGTTAGCTCGAAAATAAGACTGGAGCTCTCAGATTTAATATGCTTGGATAATTGTATGCTTATTATACAGATGTTGTCTCTATTTGCAGTTTTAGCTGGGAAAGAGACTTCTTCCTTGACATCATTTAGGAGTGAGTTTGTGGTGGGAGCTAGCCAAGATAGCCACATGGTTCCATGCCACATATATCAAATTTAGAGTCAACAATGTCACAACACATAAAGGCCTCAAGCAGTAGGATATTTTGGCCAAGGCCAACAAGCCCTATGGTGGTACATTCATAGAATCGGTTTAGACACATATTGAGAATTCTCCATGTGTTATAGTTCAAGGGAGTCAACTTTCTGTTAAGGATGCCTCTTGTTAATGATGGATGACATCACAGTGGGATTGTCAGGACAAGGGAATCATAAAAACGCAAATACTTCACTGGCATAATATATCATGGTGAAAATAAAAAAAAATGGAAACATTCCATTTTCCTGGATAATTTATATAAACATAAACATAAAAAAAATCCAGTGTTATTTACTAAAATGTATTTACTTACTTTACTATTATTTTGGGGTGTAACCCATCATCAGCCCTCCACAGCAAAGTATTGTGAAAAACATTACGTGTAACCTATTTCTACAGATTTTACCCCAAATGATAAAAGATGAAAACAATTATTCAAGGTTACGGATACTTTTTTTGAGAATAGAATTCATTCTCCTACACAAATCTCTTCAGCCATGACATGTAGTTTAACATTTCTCCATTTGGGACTAATTTGACAGATATGTGTTCTGAAATTTAATCTATTATAAGATAATGTTTAAAGGAAATGAAACCTGTATTCCTAACGGTATAGTGTCCCTGTCCATATCCATAGTGGCCTCCCCTTTCCCCCATATATTAATAAAATCTTAATAAAAGTTTTACTAACCTTTTTCCACTAGCAAGATTCCTTGGCCAAGTCATGTCCTCCTCCCCAATCGTCCAATCCAATGTTTTTTGCAGAGGAGCATGGAGGACCTGATGCAAACGCGCAGCAAGCGATGCATGTGCATCCAAGCTTCCCCTTAGCTCCTTATAGGAAAGTGAGTTTAACTTGGTCAGTGCAGCAGTAGCTCCTCTAGTGGAAGGCAGCTACCATTGGTCGATTTAACCCTGAACTGTAAACATTGCAGTTTCTAAAATGAGATGAAGTGGTCTGAGTGACTTTAGTGTCTCTTTCATGTATCATATATCATTATGGTTTTTACCAAAGCATCCTCCTTATACTCTTGAAAACTCTGTCTAGTTTATAGGACAGGGGTAGGTAACATTTGGACTATATCTCCCATAATGTTCTTATGGCAATAACACTGGCAAACCATCTGGAGTGCAAAAGGTTGCCTACCTCTGCTATAGGAGAAGTTCCAACTCCACGGGACAAGAAAATCATCCATCGAACCTTTTAACTCTGCTGATCAAGTTATTGGCCTATAATTAAATTGCAGCTTGGGGACAATCACACACTGTAATGGGATGTCAATGGACTAAATAACCAAATTAACAAAACACTAATCATTTTAACTTTATACAAACATCACAAAAGAAAAGCTCATTGGTTCAAATTTTAATCTACGGTAACTTAAATGATTCTTTACCATCGCTAATATCCTTAGATGGACACTATAGTCAGCAAAAAACATTTGCTTAATTCAGCAGTTTTGGTGTATAGATCATGACCCTGCAGTCTCACTGCTCAATTTCTGCCGTTTAGAAGTTAAATAATTTTGTTCATGCAGCCCTAGTCACTTCTGTCTGCATGTGACATGCACAGCCTTTCTAAACACTTCCTGTAAAGGGTTATCTAATGTTTACACTTCCTTTATTGCTAATTATGTTTGATTTACTATTTCCTATCGTCTACTCTGTTATTAGCTTCCTAGACCCTACAGGAGCCTCCTATATCTAATTAAAGTTCAATTTACAGAGCAGGAGATAAACTTTAAAGTAAGTTAACACCTGACTAAAAATGAAAGTGTGACTGTGTGAGTCACTGCAGTAGGAGGTATGGCTAGGGCTTCATAAACAGAAACAAATGTGATTTAACTCCTAAATATCAGATAATTAAGCAGTGACACTTCAGAGGCATGATCAATACATTAAAACTGCTTGATTGAGCCAAAGTTGTTTTGGTGACTATAGTGTCTCTTTAATGATGCTATTGATCATACTAAAAACTATTTACTGTTACAGAATACCTCATGTTATGCACAGAATGTTCCATGGTATATCACAAATGAAACCATACCTGATACTCTTTGCTGGTTATTCACTAAAGTGAGAACTATTGGTCCTTTTTGGCCTTAAATTTGAAATTTGCTTTAAATTAACTTTGAATTCCAGCAAATATCACATTAGTGAATAGCCCTATTAGTGAATATTTTGTAACAATGGAAGACTACCAAGAATATAATTGGTTCCTAAATTCAATTTAGGGAAGATAAACTATGAAATGTAAAAATATTTTGACTTACACCGCTTCCAATATTTAGGACTTTGCAATATTAATCAGACAGTCAGAATTTAATAATTTGGTCTCAAGCAAAATAACTTATTATGACTAAATGATTGTACACTTGGTAATGTTCAGCAACAGTTCTTTAGAGCAGTGCTCCCCAACCTTTTTATCGCCGCGGACCGGTAAACGTTTGATAATTTTTCCGTGGCCCGCTTGTTTTAATTTAATAAGACAAAAAAAAACAGTCACATATATTAAAAAAAACACGCAGACACATACATAGTCAGAAAATCACAAACACAGTCACATAAAGACAGACTCAAAATGGTGTGTATGTGTGTGTGAGCGGTGCAGTGTGTATGTGAGGGTGGCAGTGTGTGTGAGGGTGGCAGTGTGTGTGAGAGTTGCGGTGTGTGTATGGGGGGCAGTGTTTGTGGGGCAGTGTGTGTAGTGTGTGTATGGGGCAGTGTTTGTGAGGCAGTGTGTGCAGTGTGTCTATGGGGGCAGTGTTTGCGGGGCAGTGTGTGTAGTGTGTGTATGGGGGCAGTGTTTGTGGGGCAGTGTGTGCAGTGTGTCTATGGGGGCAGTGTGTGTAGTGTGTGTATGGGGGCAGTGTTTGTGGGGCAGTGTGTGCAGTGTGTCTATGGGGCAGTGTGTGTAGTGTGTGTATGGGGGCAGTGTTTGTGGGGCAGTGTGTGCAGTGTGTCTATGGGGGCAGTGTGTGTAGTGTGTGTATGGGGGCAGTGTTTGTGGGGCAGTGTGTGCAGTGTGTCTATGGGGGCAGTGTGTGTAGTGTGTGTATGGGGCAGTGTTTGTGGGGCAGTGTGTGTAGTGTGTGCATGGGGGCAGTGTGTGTATGGGGGGTAAGGAGGGTAGGGAGGCTTTTTTTTTTATCTATTTAATTAAAATTAATATATTCATGTCCCCCCTCCCTTCTTACCTTTACTGGGAGGAGGGGGGACATTTCTTAGTCCCTGGTGGTCCGGTGGGGAGTCCCTGGTGGTCCGGTGGGGAGTCCCTGGTGGTCCGGTGGGGATTCCCTGGTGGTGAGGTGAACTCTAGCCCAGTTACAGGGCTAGAGTTCACTCTCGCGAGATTTGGAGCGTTGCCGTGGTTACCGCGGCAACGCTCCAAATCTCGCGAGAGGAGGACCCGGAGGAGCTGCAGGTAAGAGCTCCCGGGTCCTCTCTCACTCCCTCCCCTGCCGGCTGTCAGCAATGTGCCTGCAGACCGGGGAGGGAGATCTCTGATCTCCCCTCCGGTCCGCAGGCACATTGCAGGGCTGGCACTTGGGCAATGCCAGCCCTGCATTAGCCGGCAGGCTCGCACACCCCACACCCCTGGGCGGCCCGGTACCGTTTGATCCACGGACCGGTACCGGTCCGCGGCCCGGGGGTTGGGGAACACTGCTTTAGAGCACCAGTTTTTAACATGATCACTTTTCACTGAATACTTCAAAATCTTAAAGAAAGCCTTTACTCCCACTCTCACATCCCTTTTAAGTAAGATTGACCAGGACCATGAATGTAATAGTTCCCACAAACAAACAAAAACATTTCTTTAAAGGGGAACTCAACTACCCAAATTAAAAAAATAAAACACACTGTTTAGATTGTTTAGTGAAATGCAGTAAATATCTTTAGTAGTGATGGTAACTCTCCTTATTTATTTGGGCTTATATTGGGTATAATTACAATAATCCCAAAGACAAACAGTGATTTGAAGAGTGGGAAAAAGAGGTAAGGTAAGAGGAAAATTTGATGAAGGAGAAGATTTGTCAAACTCTGTGTCTACATTTTATTTCAAAAATATGATATCAACAGCTTTGATATCAACAGCCACTGAGTCCAAAAGTGTCTACTGATGTCTTCTTAAATAGCTTCACTATAAATGCATGCCGCTATTAAAGATCTGAAAGTTTTGGATTAGATATGCAATATATACATCTTCTGTACGTATTATGGTATTGGCTGTCCAATCAGAGATTTCCCTATGCAGCTCAATGATAAATCTTTTTAAGGTAGGTGCTCTGGGCAATTAATGCCTCTTGAGTTTAGCTTCACTGAGCTAACAAAACCAGGAAGTAACCAAACTATCTGTTTGATTGACAGCCAAAGGGGAGGAGGGGTGGTGTAACCAGGTAGGTTATTTTATAAAATAACCTACCTGGTTACACCACCCCTCCTCCCCTTTCCATTGATGTCTGTACTTTTTGCAAAATGAAAAAAGAGCACATATTATTCACACAGCAAGCTAATGCACTTTAGGGTCTGGAGTGCACTTTTAAGTTTTCCTGTAACAATCCTACCTTACAAAGGTGAGAATTTCCAAAGCATGACAACATATCTCCCAACTTTGGGTGGTATGGATTTGGGACAGGTGGACGGGCATTCAGAAGACATCACCAATGTCGCAACTTTTGTCTATGGCGACACCCATAGTGGGTAGACTCACTTAAGGTGTGTCAGCCTGGCGTCAAGCATGCCATGATGACAGACATCCTCCCTGCTAGCACCCTACATACAAAACCATGCAGAGAGTTATGCTGAAGTGTTCTCTGCATGATCCTAGTGCCTGCTCCACAGCACAGGAGCATCTAACATGCTGTGATGCCCGAGGACAGTTCCCTGGGGATGGTGGAACAAGGCTCTAAATTCAGAGCTAGCTCTATGGGGAATGTTCAGCATCTCCATGCAGAGTATAGAGGCTCTGAGCGCCAGTGCAGCACTGGACTAGGAAACACCCCTAGTGGCCGTCTGAGTGACTGCCATTAGAGGTGGTACAAGGTACCAATGTGAATACTGCTTTTTTTCTGAAACAGTGCTCAGCATACAGGGACATGCTATAGACACCAGAACCACTACATTAAGCTATGTAGTGGGTCTGGTGATTAAAGTGTCCACTTGGGGAATTGTTCTATCTTTTTTGTGGATATCATTGTAATGGCATCTGCATATTTATGCGGCTCTATCATGCTCTAATGTAGAACTGTGTGTTTTCACCACATAGGTCAGGCCGTAGACGTATATGTCTGGTTAATTCTGAAAGAGGTTTAATACAATCCCGTGGGGTTCATGTTACTTTAGTGGCTGACACATATTTTATCATTAATGTTCGTTGCTTGGGCGTGGATCTGCATTAGGGCAAGATTTTTTGTACATCTGGTGATCATTTTATGGTCTTGAATGTTTTAGGCAAGAGAATGATCTAACACAATGATCGCAACACTTTTACTACTGGGCTGGCTGAGCATCATGGGAAATACAATTAAAGTACTAAGGTCACCATAACTGGTTTACAGTATAATGATATGCCAAAAACTGACATATAGACATTACTTTGTGGCTCACACCAGGCTAGCATGAGACCAATATTCACACTAGTACGTACCGAGCAGAATACAGTGACAGTGCTGCAAGGAAGCGGATTAAAAATAAACATTACTACAAATTCAATCCCTGGCAAATGTAAGGACAAAAAAATGTTTTTTCAGAGGCCAGAAAAAGCAGAAAGTTCCATATTAAAGGGCTGTGTAAGTGACCTGCCCTGCAAGCTTCTCCTCTGGGTTTTCCACCTTATAGCATGAAAGAAGCTAAATTAGCAAAACAGAAGTAAACTGTTGACTGTTTCATTGCAGGATTAAGTGTGATAAATGGGGGTTTTGTTCTGCCTCTGTCCAGATGTTGTGTCTATGCCGCTGTGTTTTTTCTTTTACATTCTTGGCGTGGAGCCCGTATATATTTTGGATACTGAGGGGAGAATATAATACCGCTGGAAAATGATGCGGTCTGGTTACCTTTTAAATAACATTTCCTCCCTCCTCGATTTTCTAATAGTTTGTTTTTCTTTCCATGTTTTCCTTTTATTGGGGATTTTTTTTTTTTTTTTTCGGGGGGAGGGGGTGAAGAGGGGGAATTATTAACACTGCCAAGGATTCAACCAGAAAAAGTGTACTTATATTAATTCAGTGAACTGCGAAGAAAAATAGTCTCATTTATACACACATATAGCATTTTATATACAGGTATATGCGGATAATATATATATATATATTAGTGGATCTATATATATATAGATAGATAGAAAAATATATACAGGGTTCCAATTTTTTTCTTGCCGTTAGCCATTAATAAATGGATGTTTGGCCCTGGCAAAGTTTGCCGCTAGCCACCGTAACGTGAAAGTATTTGCCCTAGCAAAGCAAAAATTCAACAATGCTGAGTGCAATGGATTATTAGTTTAAATAATATATATATATATGGTTTAATCGATACATAATATATGTGAATATTTTAATCTGTATTGATATATATATATATATATCTGCACCAGGAAATTACTAAAAACTTTGCATAATACACAGATGGTTCCTGGTTAGGTTTTGTACCTTTGACCGACATTTTATGTAATTGCAGCTTCAGAGATGCACCCACCGTTTTCCTAGGAAATACCTGTAGTTTCTGGCCTCCACTGTTAAAAACACTGAAAAAACGCTACGGCATAGAGAAAGAATTCAGACCTCCCAATCTTAGAAAAACAAACAAAGGAAAGATTGTCCAGCACAGCCTTTGCTTTCACTGCCATGAAAACCTTCCACTGATCAATGCAGATTTTTAACTTCTACCTTTCCTGAAATGTGTTTTAAATACTCTCCTTGTAGACGTAAGCCATAGATTATATCACTACAGTGCACAACTACATGTTTATTTGTTTTTTTACAAATAATAAGCCAAAACAGTTTGGAAATCAATAAAGTTGCAATTCGGCTGAATTGGCATTTTTTCCTGGTTCCCTGCTATCTAGGGGAAAAAAGGTGATTCAATTATCACAGCACCACAAATTAATGTTTAATAAATATTGGGACGACTAATTTGCCAGCAAGGCTACCAACATTGGGCTGGGCCAGTCTGTGATTCCATAAGCATCACTGGTGATATCATGGGGGTGGACTTGAGTGGAAAAGTGGTGGGTTCTACCCAAAAAGGGTAGAATGTGCATGCTTTGCTAGCTACCGACAGCCATTCTGGATAGGCTCACTTAGAAGTGCCAAAAACAGGACTGTGAGTGAGGCAGGGCCCCAAAATTAGGACTGTTTCACTGATTGTAGAATTGTTGGGTTGTATGGCATATCACAACATATTATTTAGTGAAAAGACACATTGACATATTTCATAACACTGAACACAAATAGAAAGGACAGTTGCTGTTTTGCAAGACACAAAAGGGTTTATTTACTTAACGCATAACTGTAGAAAATGAAAACCCATATTACAATATTTATACCAAAATTGTTCATTTGAAAAAGAATCTACAAGTCAGTTATAGCTACACTTCGTCATTTTTGTCTGACTTTTTTGGTTTGATTTTCCAGTTGTTGTTTAGTAAAGCCCAAACTCTAAAGGGAGCAGGCGCACAGAGTGCTATAAGGTTAAAAATAAATAAAGACAGATAAACCAACCAGCTTAGTTTAAATCTATCCCTACGTGGAAATAAGAATGGCATGGAAGTTTTTTTTTGTTTTTTCCCTTGATACACATAGTAAGTCCACCCCAGTTATAAATAAATAGTCAATTGATACAGAGTGAGAAACATGGACTCACCTGTAATTTAAACATCAATGGTAAGGGGGTCCACAAGAATGAGGGTAGAAGGAGTTGATAAAATACTGAAAATATTAAAATATAATATCTTACACATTATCTAACTAAAACCAGAAATAGCTGTTATAAAGCATCACAGTTATATTGTAATCTGTATGCAATGAGGTCATTAAAGCACCTGCGAAGTTGGTCACAGTTAAGTCTCGGAAAGGGGAGGGGATCATTAAAGTAATGAGAGTAACGTTCTAGAACATATGTTCTTATTTCTAAAATAAACGTATTCGATAAGTGAGACAATTAGAGCTACACAACTGCAATACATAATTGGATCAATGTAATGTCATATGTTTTTAATAAGGAAACTCAGTAAAGTATAGATTAACCGTGGCAGCTGTGGAGGTTTACAGGTTTTGGGGTGCTAAACTCCACTGATAGAATATGAATCCACCCTGTAATGCTGTTACCCAATGACAGATCTAGAAGACAGGTCTACTTCATTGATGCAAAACCAATGGGTAAGTCAGAAATGCTGGCGAGCCTCATGACAGGCCCAATTTTGAACACACATGTGTTATACATCATTATCACGCCAATGTATTGTTTTATTGGAGCAAAAAAAGGGGGGAAGGGGTTCTTGCCCAAATGCCCTTATGGACCAGCCTTCACTGTAGATTATGCATCACTAACTTAACACCATTATCTAGTGTTGCAGTATTTATGATGGGGACAGGTACTATAAAATACTATATTCAGATCATTTAAAAGGTTGCACAGAGAGTCATATATAAAGGTTTATATTTAAAATTTCCAATTTTATAAAGAATGGTGAAATAAACAACTGATGGACAAAAAATCTGCAAATAGACAATCCACTTAAAGAGACAATACAGTCACCAAAACATCTTTAGCTTAATGAAGCAGTTTTGTGTATAGATTGTGCCCCTGCAGTCTCACTACTCAATTCTCTGCCATTTGGGAGTTAAATCACTTTGTTTATACAGCCATAGTCACACCTCCTTGTGTGTGACTTGCAAAGACTTCCTAAGCACTTCCTGTTTAGAGCCATCTAATGTTTATACTTCCTTTATTGCAAATTCTGTTTAATTTACAATGTCGGAGATCCTGCTCTATTAATAGTTTGCAGGAGATAAAAACTTTAAGTAAGTTAATATGTGATTAAAAATTAAATTGTTTTGTTTTCATGCAGGCTGTGTGAGTCACTGCCGGGGGAGGTACGGCTAGGGCAGCAAAAAATGAAACAAAAGTGATTTAATTCCTAAATGGCAAAGAATGGAGCAGAGAGACTTCAGCGGCATGATGTTCACACCAAAACTGCTAATTAAGCTAAAGTTGTTTTAGTATTGTAGTGTCCCTTCAAGTGAAACTGTTTTAAATATATATATTTCTGTTGACAAAATAGAAATATTTCTAGACAAATATAGCCACGGCTCCTGTCTCAGTGTGGTAGGACAGTAAAAATATGGATCAGTAGTCCTTAATTCCATAACTGAGGACTACTGATCCATATTTTTAACATGGAATGATGTGCCAACATGGTATCATATCATTAGTAGCTCTCCCCTCTTGCCCTAATCATGTTTTAAAACGAATGCCCAGGCCTCCAATAACAAAAGTTATATTTATCTCTCCCCAAAGTCAAATGCCAGGGTGATGCCCAATATTCATAGTACAATGGCAAATACATTAAAAATATCCCTGCCTTCCCCTATATCTCTAACTGTGAAATAGATTGGTGTAGAGTGATTTTTCCTTTTGGTTTTCTGTAAAACCAATCTCTGTATATTTTAGATATAAGATAGTCTCTTAGCTCAAAATTGGTTCAGTTCCTACAGTGATTTCTTAGATTTAGTTTTGTTCAGTTTTATTTCTCTTACTAAACATCTAAAAAGATCTCCCTGACAATGCTGCAGTCCCAGTTTTGTACC
This sequence comes from Pelobates fuscus, assembly GCF_036172605.1. NCBI lineage: Eukaryota > Metazoa > Chordata > Amphibia > Anura > Pelobatidae > Pelobates > Pelobates fuscus. Next base: position 164,238,321 of record NC_086317.1, on the reverse strand, counting down.
CAAATCCCTCTGTCTTTCTTTTCTTATGCCCCTTATTTCTAGAAGGCCCATGTTGTTGTTGTTGTTGTTGTTGTGCCTGAGTGCTTAACAGAGCTTCACAGCAATAATACTCACAGTATTGTGTCTTTAAACTAAAATAAATGGGTTTAGAAATCAGACTGTGTAAATAAGCTGAATTGTTCTTGTTCTAACTTACATTTTAACTGCATACATTGTTATTAGCAATTTACCCAAACATTCTCCAAACAGCCCCGCCCTTGGCCACACTCACAATGTTAAAATTAAACTGTCTCACTTTATCCATATGAAATGTTAGAAGTTAGGCTAATTCATCATTCCTCCCTCCCACCCCCTATGTTCTTCAACTCAACAAAGTTTTGCATCTGACCTTTTTGTAGAATATTGCATATTCTGTATGGTCCTATTCAAATACATTTTGCCCCCTTCAGGACAACTCTAGGCTTTCCTCATTCTTACAGAAGGATTTTCTTTGCTCATTAGATTTTACGCTAGTCTCCAGTCCATTAAATGGACACTCCAGACTCCTAAAGCAATTCAGCTTACCTACAGCTTACTTACAACAAAGTGAAATCTCAATCAGAAAGATGGTCCTGTTACGTCTGGGTAGTTTAGCTTAGTTGAAATAAATTCAAGGTGCAGGCAATCATCCAAAGCATCTGCCTTGCAAATACTTCTCATTGAGCTTGATTGGGAAGTCTTTGATTGGACAGTCATAGAAAGTCTGGGCAGGGTTAGAAGGGGAGGGCTTGCAAATGCAGCAGACAAGAGAACTGCAGCTTTTAGCAAGCTGTTTTTAGGTATATCCAGAGCCAGCGCTCCCTATAGGCAAACTAGGTGGGCGCCTAGGTTGCTTAAGGGGGGCGGGGGGGTGCCGGCCCTGACAAGTTAGATTTTTTTTGAGTATGCCCTTTTGCTCACTGCTCACTAGTGCCCAGTAGAACACAGGTCTGGTGGCATACAGATCAGCCCGCTCAGCCAGGCCTCCCCCTCCCAGGCATGCATTGCGGAAGCGCTGCCCCCCCCTCCCAGGCGCTTCACTTCCTCAATCCCACCCCTTCCGCTGGACGGGCGGAGAAGTTGGCGGGAGCATAATGTGCAGAGAAAGGGCAGCCAGGCGCAGGGAGTAATAGAAATGAAGGTAAGATATGTCAGAGAATGTGTGTTAGCCTGCTTCATGTATGTATATTTATGTCAGTGTGTCTGTTTGTATGGGTCAGTGTCTGTCTGTATGGGTCATTGTGTGTGTCTGTATGGGTCATTGTGTGTGTCTGCATGGGTCTGTGTGCGTCAGTCTACATGGGTTAGTGCGTGTGTGTCAGTTTGCATGTTCAGTGTGTGTCAACTTGGGTCAGAGTGTGTGTTAGTCTGCATGATTGGGTGCTGGCCCTGGGTATATCCCAATGAAAAATTAAGTGTGCATTTAAAAAAGCCATGCCAACTAACCAGTTATTTTTTTCTGACATTGGCATTACACCTCGGTCCTAACTAGCTATTATCTTATTATTATTATTACTATTTTTATTATTATTATTATTATTACTTATATAACATCAAATTATTAGCCTTCAATTGCCTTGTTTCACCTTCTCATCTTCATATGTCATACAATGCTCCTATACTTTCTGAGCTATTCACTAAAGTGTGTATTGTCAGGAAATACAAGTGAATTCCACATTTTAGGCTAAAATCTTCAAACAGGAAACATTATTTACCTCAGCTATGTTTTCAGTGTGAGAATTCTTGCCTACACTTTTAAATTCACTTTGGCATTGTTACCATCAGGAGTCTGGGCAATATCTTGGCACATGATATAAGGAGGGCTCTATTTGTGCTAGGAGAACTCCGATGGTAACATAGGTAATATGTGCTATTTACTCACCATTTTAAATCATTGTTATCACAAAATCAGCATTTTAGTATCTCAAAGATGGTGTCTTTCTGGTATGGGTCATGGTAATTCACAAAAATGACCAAAAAGCATTTCAGCAGTAGATAGATAGGCCTCTAAAACCACAGAAAAACTGGCTGTGAGATGAAGTGGTCTGGGTGCATTTAGTTTCTCGTTAAAGAAAAGAGAACTGGGCAAAATCCTGTAGGTCCTCTACTATTATCCAATTTGGGAGTTTTTCATTATCAGTAACTTTTTGCGCTCTATCATCAAACTGTTCTTTAACCGATGAATATACATTTCACTTACACCTTTTAATTTCTATAATGCTCTTCTGCATGGGACTTTATTGAATGATTTAGCACAACAGTTCATGTCCACTTCAAACCCATGATCTAGTCGTGTCCCTGTAGAATACAGCCAAGTTATTTATTTATTTATTTATTTATTTTTTTTTTTTTCAGGGAGGTTAATTTTATTATCGTGGGACTTTAGAAATTTAACTATTCTTGGAACCAACAAAGCCATACTGCTTTAAGAAAATTAAAAATACAGTATGTACCAGAAATTCCAAGAGTAATTTGTATTTGTTTGATCCGTTATGGTATAATGTTAGCTTTCTGATGGTTCTTCCTTCAATGGATTCATTGGAAGGGGGCATTAAAACAGTCTCATTGTTATTCACCAAAGTCAGGGGTGTCCAAACGTTTTTCAAAGAGGGCCAGATTTGATGAAGTGAACATGCCTGAAGGCCAACCATTTTGCATGACATTCTTTGAACCATTAAAATTGAATGCAATGTAACTATTTTATACAAAGTTTATTGCAAACTGCATACTTCATCTCTTTATTCCGTCCCTTCTCTCCTTATTCTGTCTCTCTTTACTCTGTCCCTTCTCTCTCCTTATTCTGTCCCTCTTTATTCTGTCTCATCTCTCTTTATTCCGTCCCTACTCTCTTTATTCCGTCCCTACTCTCTTTATTCCGTCCCTACTCTCTTTTTTTTTAAATTCTATGTTTTTATTGTGCAGGTAGGTACATAACATTTCTATACGCCACAACAGCGTTCATATAGATGTGCATACAAGCTTATTCGTGGCATTAATATGTGCACATTTTTAAGGTATAAACATTCGGGTTGTTACAGAGTTAAAACAATCAATGGTTAATCGTAGTTTAAGTCCCGTTTTCAGTGGGTTGACATCTAGCTGTACACACTAAAGAAACTATGTCTGCTTAAATGTTGGCTGTTCTTTTCCTAGATGTTTGTGCATACATATCAGATAAAAAATATAATAGTCGCTGAGTTTTAGCTTTTGAGAGGAAACCTGAACAGTAGGTAAACATAGCTCAATACCTGTTCCTATCCAATAAGCAGCAATATAATGGCTGTGCACATAGTTTGGCATATTACCAGTGCTATATCTGTATGCGTGGTCTCACATCCTATGCATCAGCTCCTGTGGGTGTATATGCTAAGTGCGGGATTTAGCATGTGCATTAACATGAATGAAGTATACTTGTACCCTCTAACCAAAAATCAAGATGAGAGAGCAGGTGCATGTTAAGCTGGCGAAACAGTGGCATTGACAGTAGTGCATTTTTACGTAATGCTTATAACTTTAACCAATTTAGTACTGCACAGTTTTTATATTAAACATGCATGCAAGGAACTGTACATAGGGTATGTACTTTAAAGAAAAACAATATACGAGTAAGTGCTGTCTGTGAATGTAAATGTTTGATTAGCCTATAGTGCGTACTGAAGGCAGCATGGGCTGAGCGCATTTATGGTTGAGCAGGTACTGCCGTAAATTGCGGGTAATATGGACCTGCTAAGCAGTGTCCTCAGTTGCACGCTCGGTAATAGGGGGGTGAGGGCATGCTGTAGGCATGAGGTGACCTAAAAGGTGAAAAGTAATGCTATCAAACGTTCACTGTAGGTAATTGTCACGCCAGTCGCCTTTTTACGCTGAGTTGTTACGACTGGTAGGCAAGATGTGGGTTTTCAACTAGGGACATGAATAGGTATATTCAGGTGCATTGAAAATAGTGAGCTAATGCCTTGGCATCAGTATGTATGTTAGTTGAGTAAACTTTGCTGCCACTAGTGTGGAGTGTGGTTGAGTCAACATTAAAGCATGAACAGAAGCAATTGGCATGCGATAAAATTTTGAAGCATAACCGAAAATACGATAAACTAAACTAACCATTCAACAGTACATGCCTTATTGCGGCCCCTGAGGCCATGCCTGGAGGAGAGCTAGTGCTCTGATCAGAGACTAATTTCAATTTTTACAGTAAGTGTACCTACTATGGTCTGTGGGAGCGCAAGCTACTGACCGGGGTGTCGATATAAAAAAGTGTAAGTCATGAGAGCCGCTGTGGCAGTGGATGGGGGCAAATGAGGGCACCCAGGTTACGCAACTGTATGTTGGTACATAGTTAAATAGACCTGTACGGGTCATGTGATGATGTGAGGTTTGGTTCTCGATGCCCACCGGGACGAATTAAGCATGCATACAGGCTAAACCTAGCTAATGAGTTGCAGGATAAGAACCAGAAAGTAAAAAGTTAAAAGCAAAGAATTAAAATTGAAATTAAAACAGTTGAGGTAAGTGCCCAAAAGTCTCCAGAGTCTCGGCATGGGCCCGCCCGTCTGGTCTCGTTGGGGCGAGGACCCAGTGTTGCCCGGCAAAAGGGGGATTTTCCGGTGGTGTCAGGGGTCCGTGTCGTTGAGTCTCAGGGGGTCCTGCCCGTCTGTGCCGTTCCCGGTTATAGGTAGACCAGCAGGTGTTAGGGTGATGTGTACCGTGTCCTTACCGGGGCCAAGCGGCAGGTCCGAGACTGCGGTGTGGGGTGTCTCTGTGCCTTTAGGACGTAATTGTAGCATACATGTCCGGTGTGGAGCTTTGGGGGATGAATGGGGCAATCCGGTCCGGGTCCCAGACATGGGTGCGGTTTGGGGAACCGTTGGCGACCAATGCTGCTTGGGGTAGCGAGTCTTGTGGCAGGTCTAGAGCTTGTAGGAAGGTCGGTGCGTCCCGGATGTCCTGAAGGGTAAGTATGTTGGATCCTCGCTGGACCGTTAGTGCTCTAGAGGACCGCCAGCGGTAGTCAATCCTGTGGGCACGGAGCATTGAGGTGATGGATCTGAGCGACCTGCGCCAGGCGAGGGTGCCAGAGGACAGGTCTGTGTAAAATGAAAGGTCCATATTTTCAAAGCGAAAGGGGGTATTGCCCCGGAGGGAAGACAGAATCGCCACTTTCTCCCTGTTGGTGCGGAGGGTCAGAATGACATCCCTCGTGGCCGAGTCAGGCGCGCTTTTTGGTTTAGGGACTCTGAAGACCTCCGCTGGGGTGATTGTCATGGTGGGTCTTTGTGGTAGCACTGCTGGTATCAGGCGCCCCATAAGTTTATGCAGGTCGGCCTCCGGGATGTCCTCCCGGACTCCTCTAATCTTGATGTTTAGAGCTCGCCTGGCGTCCTCAATCGCCGCAAGGCGGCCTTCATATTGCTGGTTCTGCTGTTGCAGGGCCTGTACGGTGTGTTGCAGTGCAGTGACACTCTGGGCCTGGGATTGTGAGGAGCCCTCTAGTGTGGAGATGCGTCCCGTCAGGCCTTTCAAATCAGCGCGGAGCGCTGTGACATCCTCGTGGATGCTGCGTTTCAGGTCCGCTAATAACGCTTTCAGGACCGCCGTAGTGATCGGCTCCGCTTCTGTTCCCATGCCGTTTCGGTTTGCCTTCTGTGGTGGTTGAAGAGGCTGTGGGTACTCCTCCTCCTCGGATATGTCCTCCGAGAAATCCGAGCACCCGCCATGCAGAGCCGCCATGCTGGATTCTGGGGCTCCACGTGTTTGCCTCCACATTTCCCCTATCGTAAGTCCCGAGGTGGGCTTGTGTGGTATCGTTTTCTTCCCCTTTCTTCCCATGAGGTCTTGGGGTGTTTGCTTGCCAGTTAGGGCGCAGAGGAGGGGGGTATTTCAGATTTTTCACTGCCTAAGGCTCGGAGCTCCCTTTGCTGGCGTCCGTTCGCTTCGGCGTTCAAGCTCCGCCCCCAGCCAAGTTATTTTTACATGATTTATCTGTCAAAAAATCAATTTCACTCCTGCTAACAATATTGTTTGAAATGTATTCATGATTATCCCATAATAAAGCCTTAAAATAACTTCCCACCACAAATTTCAAGCTAACAGGTCTGTAGTTTCCAGAATAAGATATTGAACTATGTGCCTCACTTCAATCTTTTGACACCATGCCAGAAAATAATTTCATTGAAGATCAAAACTAATTATCTGTTTTCTACTAAACTAAGCTCTATAAGCAAACTCCTGTATATATATCTCTGGCCATGGGGCTTTATCTACCTTAACTTTTACTTTGATTACTTTGTTGTTTGTTAGCCAATTGCATGTTTGCTGTAAGATTCCTTGAGTGTTTTTTGTAACATTCATTTGCAATCTTGCAGCCATAATTTATTCTGGTTATATACAGAGAAATATTACTAAAAATTTGAGTCTTAATCTGATTCTCATTAACTTGCTAATTTCACTTTTAAATTTCCAAAATCTTGTTACGGTTTTGGTAGCAATGTACTTTTCTTTGCTATTATCTAACAGTCCTCAAACTTCACTCTAAAACAAAAAGTTACACGAACCATAAACAGCTACTAGAAATTTATGAAAATAGATTGGTTTACATCAACAATAATTCCCTGCCACTGTAATTTCCTGTCTGAGATGCTGATGCCTTTTTCCGAATGGACTGAATGGCAACTCTGGAGAATAAGGAGGCTCTGAAATATAAGAAGAAATGTTTTTTTTATATACAAATTTTAGACCCTTGCTTTAAACATAGAATAAAACGATCCCTATGGTTTATCTCCCAGTACATGATCAGGGTCCTGGCTTGCAAACTGCTTCTAGTTTTTTGGACATTCCTATGTAAACGTCTTGCCTCGTTTGCTAAGCCTATTTAGTGTTTTTGTTTTTTAACATTATTTCTAAAAAGTATTACTTTATTACCCAGTCATTAATTTGTCAATTGCCTGATCTGTGCCTTTCTCTTGAATTTCACTATGAAATACTCTCTCCCTTAATGTATATGTATTGTATACGTATTATTAGCAGGGTTATTTACTAAAATGAGAATTGTCAGTAATTCTAAGTGAAATTCAAATTTAAGTCCAAAATAGGTGAACTGGGTTGGTTTAAAATTCACTTTGAATTCCCAACAATTCTCGTTTTGCTGAATAACCCTCTTTAAAAATTATTGTTGAAGAGCATACACAGACAACTGCACTAATTGTTAGTACAATTCCTGGGTTGTGAGTAGACATTTCTCTAACTTAGGCCTCAAGTTTATATTTTTGGATACGCTTTCCAATTTTTTTTTACCATTTTTGGATAAACTTTTCAAATGATTGCACTCTGTTAGAATTTTTTTAAAATAATTATCTACAGACTATGTATGAATATGGGAATATTTGTTCATACATCATTTAAAAAGTTTTTCTAACAGCTCAATCTTCCACACCCTCTCTCCACATGGAGACTCCGGAAAGGTGTGTGTCTCCATGGTTATTTGGCTCTGCTTCCCTGTTGTAGTAGCAGTACTGCGGTCTCCTCACAGCCGCGGACAGGCCAGGAAGGTCTTCCCCAGTATGACGTGGTAGGTGGGCGGAGTCACAATGATGCCCGGCCTTCCCAGGCTCGCACATGCTGGAAAGGCGCTCTCCTAAAGGGGCAGGGGGCAGTACTAGCTAGTACTAGGGAGGTGTATCAAGAGCTCAGGGATCTTGCGGATGGGGTGTACCATTTCTCCCATATATAACAGCCCGTCTTCTCAGTGTGGTGTTTCTCGTTTATGAACCTGTGCTGCCTGACCTGACTTTTGGCTTTCCTGACAAAGTATCTGCTTATTCCCCATCTGTACCTCATTTTTGGTCATTTCCTCCAGCTACGTGCTGCATTATTAGTCTTCTTTCTTCCTAAAAGATTGTGATAATTTGAAAAACTTATCCAAAACAATTAAATTGTGGCCTTCATCTGTGGTTCATCCTGTTTTATTTTTCAAATGTTTAATTCTATTTCAGCATATACCTTTGCCCCATTTATTTTAATGCTATGAGAGCCTGTGATTGGTCCACATGAGTGGCAGGTGACGTCCTGATGGAGTACGGAAGATCAGCACCGGAAGCTTCACCTGGTGCTGGATTAAGGTAAGTTAAGAAACTTTTTTGCAGGCTTTTAGGGGAAAGGATGAAACCTAATAGGTATACCCCATTATCCCATTGAGCGTTTAGAATGTAAATGAATTATTTTTTAAACAGATTGGAGTAACTCCTTAGGTGTTAAGGAAATCTTTGTATAGCAGTATAAGCAGAGATTGCAATAGGTGCAACTGGCAATTTTGGAAGTTCTACTGATAATGATTTATAGACAGGTAACGTAGAAGGATTTGCCACCTTTGGTCACATAGAAGAGTCTCAAAAACTTTTTCAGTTTTTCAGTTATCAGTTTGGTACAAGGTACATGTTGGGTATGAAATCCTAGGTAATTTGATGGGTGAAAATACCCAACAACAAAACAAAAGCCTGTAGTCATTAAATGATTCTGACTTTGAAAAAGTAATAGAACTACAACTAATGAAGAAACTCTGTGATGCACAAAACATGTGGAAGTCCTTCAGGCAGGTGTACATGTAACGTATAGATTATGCTTGCATAATCAGCAGCAGATATATAGATTAAACAATATATTTGCTAGATAATAACACCTGTCTTTTCCAAGGTGACCTTGGACAAGATGGATTGGGTTTTTCACCATACATGCAACGTTCTGGCCAAATGGACTTCAATGGCCGGATCATATTTCTGGTGCCTGTATGCACAAATAAAGTCCTATGCTGCATATCTCTGTCAGATGGTTCAGGTACTGTGCTACTGTATTGGAGGGGAAGCAATTCCAGGAGAAGAAGGTTCGTGGTGGTGGAGATCCACTAATTATTATTATTATTATTAGGCAATGTGCATTGCCTTTACATTGTTGAATAGATGCATTCGAATGACCAAGAAATTATATGCATGACTTCCTACTACATTAGGGGTGGCACAGGGACCATTTTTGTAATTCTGGGGAACTTAGAACTATGATACCAGACATTAGTGTTAATTGAATAGAAGCTGGAATGTTCTTGATGGCATGTAAGATCTTGGCAGCAAGTCTCCGTTTTTGTTCTTCTTGTGCCCAGAATGTACTAATTCTGATCAGGAGCATGAAACCATAGAAATGCAAAAGCAAAGGCGTAAAAGCACATAAATAAATATAGGAACATTGCAACACAACTTGTTACATAACCACGTCCTCATTCTTCCACCTTAACTGTTAATTGTTGCCAGCAATTCTTCATTCCCTCTTCCTACTTTTGTATCAAATGCTCTTAATTCTTTCTCTGCATCTAGATCCTCCATTTTCAAGCACAACATAGTCATATGAAGGGGGTAAATTATTTGTAATAAGGTCACGCACAGCTGATACTTGAAGAAAATCAGCCTCCAACATCAGAGGTCAGCAGAATAACAGGTTTTCCTCCCTTGGGCTTTCATATATTTTATATTATATGCAGCATGGGACAGGGAGCAGAATTTGGGAAATAGAAGCAGACCCAGCTGGTTTCGGCAGTAAACACCTCAGCAGCGTGTTCCCAATTTTCTTTTCTTTTCCCCCCCCACCTCTTTCTTTTTCTTTCTTTAAGGTAGCCGTGCAGGAGCTTTGCCAAAACCTTGTGGTCCCATGGGGGTGACTCCCCCTCTCTGAGCGCGCCCCAGCGCCTGCCAGCCCAATTAAAGGGACACGAGGGGGAGGTTACAGCTGGAGCTGTCCTGCTTCTCACAGCCAAGTCACAATTGTTTAGTCTGAAAGGATTTTCAGGGAGAGCTGGCGTTCAGTGGCCTCCACATCTGGATCTGCGGCTAGACGGCCTCTCTCCTTGGCTGCTGTCCCTTGAGCCTGTGCAGTCTATAACCCGGGATCTGCTGACAGGCTGCAGTCAGACAGAGTGTGAGAGCAAAAAGGCTACCCTTCTGACACACACACAGCTTGGATAAATACAGGGAGCTTGGCTTCTCAAATCAGTGGGGCACTTCACCCTCTCCCCTGTCCTTATTAACCTCGGCAACAGCAAAATGGAGTAATGTTTTGAATTAACTCATTCAGGGAGTGCTTAGCTCTGGCACTAAGACAGCTGAACTAGAGAAGTTGCTGGAATTTAGCATATTTTTTTCCTCTTGGTAAAAATGCCCAGTGTATATTATTAATTAACCATAATGACCTATTAGAGTATCTGTGCATTGATATTAATTAGCACAGAGGAAGCTTAATGCCTACATCCTTCTTGGTGCTGCAGTGTTCTAGGCATTGGCAGGGAGTGTCACTTGTGTTTATTTTTGTCTAATCTTTCTTAATCCATAAATGTTGGCACCAAGTGATCATCTCCGGCCTACCAGGATTGAAACGTGTTTGATTTCTTTGTACAGTCAACCCTGGGATTGTCATTAAGGCAAGCAGAAAGATTAACTCCATGACAGACAGGATGGTTCAGCTATGAAATTTTACTTTCTGTTGCTAAATGCTGAGCTTTTTGTCTTCCAAGTTCTCAAAAGGGACAAATATTACTTTTAAAGCGCAGTGGCACATACACTGATAGCAGCATTCAAGAGATATGGTTATAGAAAAGACGGGAAACCAAAACAACTTTAGCTTAATGAAACAGTTTTGGTGTATAGACCATGCCCTTACAGTCTTACTGATTATTTATCTGCCATTTGGTAGTTAGTTCGCGTTGTTTATACATCCCAAGTCACACCTGCCTGCATGTGACCTACAAAGCCTTTCTAAACATTTCCTGTAATTGGACCTCTAATGTTTAAACTTCCTTTATAGCATAGCCTGTTTAATTTAGAATTTTGTATCTCCTGCTCTATTAATAGCTTGCAAAACTCTGCAGGAGCCTCCTTTATGTAATTAAAGTTCAATTTACAGAGCAGTTGATAAAAACGTATATAGTAGGTTACAGTTTTGATGTACAGATCATGCCCATGTAGTGCCACTGCTCTATTCTCTAGCATTTAGGAGTTAATTCACTTTATTTAGCCCCAGCAACACCTCTTTGCATATGACTTGCACAGCCTTCATGAAAAGAGACATCTAATGGTAATACTTCCTTTTTTGCACAGTCTAATTAATTTATTCGTATTTCCTGCTCTGTTAATAGGCTGCTAGGCCCAGAAGGAGCCTTCTATGTATGACTACAATTTAAAGGGAAACTCCAGTGCCAGGAAAAGTGCTGTCTCCTCCTCCGTGACGCTCCTCCTTGTGATTGCGTCGGCCGGTGGGCGAGACTGATCTTGCCCACCGGCCGAGGAGACCTAATGCGCATGCGCGGAAATGCCGCGCATGCGCATTACGTCTCCCCATAGGAAAGCATTGAAAAATCATTTCAATGCTTTCCTATGGGGTTTTGAGCGACGCTGGAGGTCCTCACACAGCGTGAGGACGTCCAGCGACGCTCTAGCACAGGTTTCCAGTGCTATGGACCAGGAACTGACCTCTAGTGGCTGTCTAGTAGACAGCCACTAGAGGTGCAGTTAACTCTGCAATGTAATTATTGCAGTTTATGACCACTCCAATGGGCAGAAGTGGTCTGGCTGCCTGGAGTGTCCCTTTAACTTACAGATTTAGGAGTAAAGTAAGTTAAGATCTGATAGAAAATAAAACCATTTTATTTCCATGCAAGCTGTGTCAGTCACCGCCAGGGGATGTGTGCCTAGGGCAGCATGGAACAAAACAAAAGTGATTTAACTCCTTAATGGCAGAAAATTGAGCAGTGATACTACAGAAGCATGATCTATACTCTAAAACGGCTTAACTAAGTTAAAGTTGTTTTGGTGACTATAATATCCCTTTATAAATAAACAGTGGGACAAAGATGTGGTATATTCTAAAAGCGAACAGTCTATTGCTTCTATTGAGCATGAACGTGGCTGCTAAATTGGAAAATTCCTTAAATTTAACCCAAAATTGCAATTCTGATATTCACTAAAGGAACTTTAGAGGCAAGTAAATTAACTTGAGTGCATTAGGTATGGAGATATTACAAAATATGGACGTTCAATATTTATCAAACCCTTTCTGGAGTACTTACTGTTGAAATGACTTCTTGCCTATTTTTCCAGAAATTCCCCCAAAACTGTTGTTTTGGACAAATGATTACATAAAATTAACAAAGAAAAAGATAAATGGAAAGTTGACTGAAAAAAATATATATAAGGATTGAAATGGCAGATTATAAACCATGTGAAATAATGGTCTAATGTGATTGACTGAATAACACAAACTCATTATTTTTTAAACTACTGTAACATGAGCGGTTCAGACCCTTGTGTCACAGCTGAAATAAATGTGGTTGACTGGAATAACCTAGCAAATCACATGGAACATACATCTATGAAACACATGTATAAATACTCTATGTCATAGTTGCAATACTGTCTTGAAGCCGCCGATTAAACTGGTTAGATTTATATGTTCCTCTAAATAATAGAGGGGTGTGCGGCAAAGTTCTTTCCACAGCACACCTCCTGATAGCTGCTTAGACAAAAGATTAGAATTTGCGTGAGTTAATTGACAACACTGGATTTCATTATATATTTTAACATTGACCTACATGTATATATATTGTTTCACACATACACTGATCAGCCACAGCATGAAAACCACCTGCCTAATATGATGCAACCAAAACAGTTCTGATGTATTGAGGCATGGGCTCCACAAGACTTCTAAACATGTCCTGTGGTATCTGGCACATTAGCAGCAGATCCTTTAAGTTACGAGCTGGGGCCTCCATTTATTGGATTTGTTGTTCCACCACATCACACAGTTACTCAAAAAGATTGAGATCTGGGGAAATTAGAGTTCAAGGCAACCCCTTGAACTCTTTGTCATGTTCCTCAAACCATTCCTGAACATTTTTTGCAGTCTTGCAAAACAGCATTAAAGCATTAAAAGAGGCCAATCACAGCAGGAACACTATTGCCATGCAGGGGTGTTTGTGGTCTGCAACAAGGTTGGTGGCAACATCCACATGAATGCCGAGACCTAGTGTTTACCTGCAGAACATTGCCCGCCCCAGAGCATAACACTGCCTCCGCAGGCTTGCCTTCTTCACATTGTACATACTGCTGCCATCTCTTCCCCACATAAACGATACACACATCCACCGTATCTAAAAGAAAATGTGATTCATAAGACCAGGCAAATGTCTTCCTTTGGTCCAGTTCTGACACTCACATTTGCATTGAAGACACTTTTGGTGGTGGACAGGGATCATCATGGGCACTCTGACCGGTCTGTGGCTACACAGCTCTATACGCAGATGCACTGTGTATTCTGATGCCTTTCTATCATGTTTAGTATTACATTTTCACCAATTTGAGCTACAGTAGCTCTTCAATCCCTTGAACTCTTTGTCATGTTCCTCAAACCATTCCTGAACATTTTTTACAGTGTGGCAAGGTGCATTATCCTGCTAAAAGAGGCAATTGACAGCAGGGTACACTATTGCCATGCAGGACAGTAACTCTTCGGTGTGATTGAACCAGACCGGCTATCCTTCACTCTCCAGGTGCATCAATGACGCTGGTTCACCTGTTGTCCTTCCTTGCACCACTTTTGGTAGGTACTGCATACTGGGACCATATCACAAGACCTGCCATTATGGAGATGCTCTTACATAATCATCTAGCCATTACTATTTGGCCCTTCTCATAGTCACTCAGATATTTTCACTTTTTTCAATTTTGCCCATTTTTCCTGCTTCTGACACATGAGATTTAAGAAATGACAATTCACTTGCTGCCCAACAAATCCCACTCCTCTAAATGTGCCATTGGAACGATATAATCAATGTTATGCACTTCACCTGTCAGTGGTTTTAATATTATGGCTGATTAATGTGTTATGTATTGAGATATATACACTGCTCAAAAAAATAAAGGGAACACAAAAATAACACATCCTAGATCTGAATGAATTAAATATTCTTCTGAAATACTTTGTTCTTTACATAGTTGAATGTGCTGACAACGAAATCACACAAAAATAAAAAAAAGGAAATCACATTTTTCAACCCATGGTGGTCTGGATTTGGAGTCACACAAAAAAATTAAAGTGGAAAAAGACACCACAGGCTGATCCAACTTTGATGTAATGTCCTTAAAACAAGTCAAAATGAGGCTCAGTAGTGTGTGTGGCCTCCACGTGCCTGTATGACCTCTCTACAACGCCTGTGCATGCTCCTGATGAGGTGGCGGATGGTCTCCTGAGGGATCTCCTCCAAGACCTGGACTAAAGCATCTGCCAATTCCTGGACAGTCTGTGGTGCAACGTGACATTGGTGGATGGAGCGAGACATAATGTCCCAGATGTGCTCAATTGGATTCAGGTCTGGGGAACGGGCAGGCCAGTTCATAGCATCAATGCCTTCGTCTTGCAGGAACTGCTGACACACTCCAGCCACATGAGGTCTAGCATTGTCTTGCATTAAGAGGAACCCAGGGCCAACCGCATCAGCATATGGTCTCACAAGGGGTCTGAGGATCTCATCTCGGTACCTAATAGCAGTCAGGCTACCTCTGGCGAGCACATGGAGGGCTGTGCAGCCCCCCAAAGAAATGCCACCCCACACCATTACTGACCCACTTCCAAACTGGTCATTCTGGAGGATGTTGCAGGCAGCAAAACGTTCTCCACGGTGTCTCCAGACTCTGTCACGTCTGTTACATGTGCTCAGTGTGAACCTGCTTTCATCTGTGAAGAGCACAGGGTGCCAGTGGCTAATTTGCTAATCTTGGTGTTCTCTGGCAAATGCCAAACGTCCTGCACGGTGTTGGGCTGTAAGCACAACCCCCACCTGTGGACGTCGGGCCCTCATACCAACCTCATGGAGTCTGTTTCTGACCGTTTGAGCAGACACATGCAACCTGCTGGCCATGTGTTTAAATTCTATTCCCTCGGGCTGTAACAGTGTGTGACAGCCCGAGGGAATGCAGGAGAGAGGAGCTGGAACCGTGCTGGGGTGCTGGGGGCTGTCTGTGGCCGGAGGAAGCACTGACAGACTCCCCGGCACAGGCCCCGCACCCAAACGAAGCCCCGCCCCCGCACATAAGCCCCGCCCCGCCGTTAAGCAGCAGCTGCAAAAGCCAGCAACAGGTAGGCTTGATGTGCTCAGGTGTGTGTGTGTGTGTCTGTGTGTGTGTGTCTGCTAGTGAGGAAGCGTGTCTGTGTGTGTGTGTGTCTGCTAGTGAGGGAGCTTGTGTGTGTGTGTATGGACTGAGCAGTCTGTGTGTGTGTGTGTGTGTATATGGACTCAGCAGTCTGTCTGTGTGTGTGTGTGTGTGTATGGACTCAGCAGTCTGTGTATGGACTCAGCAGTCTGTGCGTGTGTGTGTATGGACTCAGCAGTCTGTGTTTGTGTGTGTGTGTGTATATGGACTCAGCAGTCTGTGTTTGTGTGTGTGTGTGTGTGTGTGTGTGTATGGACTCAGCAGTCTGTGTGTGTGTGTGTGTGTGGACTCAGCAGTCTGTGTGTGTGTGTGTGTGTGTGTGTGTGTGTGTATGGACTCAGCAGTCTGTGTGTGTGTGTGTGTGTGTGTGTATGGATTCAGCAGTCTGTGTGTGTGTGTATGGACTCAGCAGTCTATGTGTGTGTGTATGGACTCAGCAGTCTCTGTGTGTGTGTATGGACTCAGCAGTCTCTGTGTGTGTGTGTGTGTGTGTGTGTGTATGGACTCAGCAGTCTGTGTGTGTGTGTGTGTGTGTGTGTGTATGGATTCAGCAGTCTGTGTCTGTGTGTGTGTATGGCCTCAGCAGTCTATGTGTGCGTTTATGGACTCAGCAGTCTGTGTGTGTGTGTGTGTGTGTGTGTGTATATGGACTCAGCAGTCTGTATGTGTGTATGGACTCAGCAGTCTGTGTGTGTGTGTGTATGGATTCAGCAGTCTGCATGTGTGTGTCTGTGTGTGTGTATGGACTCAGCAGTCTGTGTGTGTATATGGACTCAGCAGTCTGTGTCTGTGTGTGTGTATGGACTCAGCAGTCTGTGTGTGTGTGTGTGGATTCAGCAGCCTGCGTGTGTGTATGGACTCAGCAGTCTGTGTGTGTGTGTGTGTAAGGACTCAGCAGTGTGTGTGTGTGTGTCTGTGTGTGTGTGTGTGTGTGTATGGACTCAGCAGTCTGTGTGTGTATATGGACTCAGCAGTATGTGTGTGTGTGTGGACTCAGCAGTCTGTATGTCCGTGTGTGTGTGTGTGTGTGTGTGTGTATGGACTCAGCAGTCTGTGTGTACGTGTATAATCAGCCTGTGTGCATTCAGCAATGCCTGTGTGCATTCAGGAGTCTGTGTGCATTCAGAAATCTGTGTGTGTGTGTGTGTGTGTATGTATTCAGTGTACTGTGTG
Source organism: Pelobates fuscus (assembly GCF_036172605.1). Taxonomy (NCBI): domain Eukaryota; kingdom Metazoa; phylum Chordata; class Amphibia; order Anura; family Pelobatidae; genus Pelobates; species Pelobates fuscus. Next base: position 164,221,891 of record NC_086317.1, on the reverse strand, counting down.
TATGTACTCAGCAGTCTATCAATAATTGTAATTTTTATTCCTGTGAGTTGTTGTGTAGGAAGGGCCCCAGTGCACTGCTTTGCCCGGGGGCCCTTAACGCTGTTAAGATGGTACTGCTTGTGTGTGTCAGTGAGCTTCTATTTAGTGAGCATGTGTGTGTCAGTGAGGTTGTCTTTAGTGAGCTTGTGTGTGTCCCTGAACTTCTTTGTAGTGAGCCTTGTGTTTTTACAAGTGAGTTTGTATGTAGTAAGCTTGAGTTTTGTCTGTCAGTAAGCCTATTTGCGCATGTCAGTGAGCTTGTGTGCTTACTGTACAATATATACATATTGACTTGTAGAAATGGCATACATTTTTTCCAGAGCTGCTTTGGATTCTCAGTTTGGCTCTGCCAGCGAGTGCGCTTTACCGCTGAATCATCTGTGTGAGCTGCCGCACACTTTAGCATTGTTACACTCGTCTGGGAGCTGCTGTTGACAGGTACTAGTAGTCTAGAGATTGGGACATGGGGTATATGCTCAGCTATCTGTACTATAGTGCTGTTATCTGTATAATACAGATCTGTGTGTGTATAATATCCCGGGATAGTCAGTGTTCCTGTATAGTGCTGCTCTCTGTCTTGGGATATTATACACAAACAGACCTGTATTATACAGAGAGCAGCACTATACAGGGAGCACTGACTGTCCCGGGATATTATACACACAGCCATGTATTATACAGAGAGCAGCACTATACAGGGAGCACTGACTGTCCCAATTTATTATACACACAACCCTGTATTATACAGAGAGCACTGACTGTCCAGGGATATTATACACAGACAGTAATTGATAGCTGTGCTGCAAAATGTACTTGGAATTTTTTTTCAAATGTTGGCAACAATGGCACTGTATCAAAGGAAATGTGTTTGGTTTTTTAATAATCCCTGGTGGAAAATAATGAATCCTCCACCAGGGATTATAAAAAAACAAACAAACAACACATTGTGTCGGGGGTGGGGCTTAACATGCAGCAGGGGCGGGGTCAAACTGCGGCGAGGGTGGGGTTGAATGTGCCCCCCTACTTTTGTTCCTGGCCCACCATGTGCCCCCCCTAAAAATGAATCATAGAGACGCCACTGCATGGCCCTATTTGCATTTTTTGCCAGATATGAATCTAGCAGCAAATTTGTCACACATTACAAAACTGCCCACATACCCAAACAATTAGTCAATCACTTGCAAAAACAGACATACATTCAGATATACACAAGCACACACAAATTACAACTAACTAAGATATAGATATGTATTTATGTTTTAGGTTACCCGTAAACTATCTAAAGCTGTTAAATCACACTATCTACACACGCACATAGAAGATCTGCCTTTAACACATACATACCTAATATGCTACTCTCACGTAATTAGACTCTCATACAGCTATTTAGCCATACATATACGTATACAGAAAAAAACAAAACATTCTACACGGCCATAGTTACATTTATTGGTTATATTGTTTTGGAAGTACATTCACAAATAGACAAACTCACATGCATTCACAAATAGCCAAACAAAAATGTACATAGGTACATCAAAAGCCAAATACACAAATGTACCTCTTACTCCCAGTCAGTGTTAATATTCTCGACTAATAATTTTAGTCAAATTTAGTCGACTAAAACTACAACAATTCAGATGACTAAATTACGACTGTGGCGGAACCAGCCCCGCCACTTGTGCCTGGAGAGGACTGCTTGCCATTCTCTTGCCCTGCGACTATGTATTGCCCTTCTAGGAACTGATTTGGGCATGTTGTATTGTATTATGCTGCTACTGGCCCTTTAAGAACCATCTGGGGACATACTGTGGAGTTACTGGGTGGCCACCATTTCATGTATCAGAGACACATGGTGAGAACAATGGATGAAGCACATGGTGAGAACAATGGATGGTGGCCATTTTAACTCACAGACACTGTTGTGACTTTTCTACACGGTGCCATCTCGCCGGTATTTGGTGCACAAAGACATCATGCAGTAGTTTTAAACTATACAACAGGGGACACATTATACAGTAATTATTTTTCATATAGCCTGTATATTTTCTGCAGAATCTGCATTAAACTGTATCTTCCAAACTACTGAACGGATCTGGGTGAATTTTGGATATGTGGTTCACCCAGATCCCCCGGTTCCGAGGATATTTTTGGGGGTTATTGCATGTTTTGGGGTCCCTGTGATATGTTTTATAAAACTGTATGTCTCTGCCTGTGATAATTATATTACCCATTGTGTTCAGTAATCATATCAGGCAGAGGGGAGGATTTTGTGTGGGAGTGTCTGTGTGTATTGTACGGATTGATTGGTTGTATTTAAAAACCCTGTGGGCAGTACTATGTTTGTGGATTGTGAATAAAAGAGGCTGTATGTGCCAGTTCAGTCAGTTCTGCTTGACCTCAAAACGAAGTGTCGTCTCGTTATTGGGGGGAATTGGAGTGTATGCTGATTGCCAGAAGTGTAAGCTGATTGTATGCTTTTCTTGTTCAGCTGTTTACAGCATTCATATGCTTGAGAGCATTCGTATGCTTCTCCGGTTCGGTGGTTGTGGTGTCTGCTGCAGTGCTTGGAGTCCTCAGGAAGCGCTAGATGCATCCTTCAACGGAGGTACCCAGTCGGGGTGCCCGTCAATCCGTTACAACGACTAAAACTAAGATGGCATTTTGGTCAAAAGACTATGACTAAAACTAAATTGTAATTTGCCGCCAAAATTAACACTGCAAAGAGGGATTGTGGAAGTTGCAAAACAGACCAACCAGGGCTTGGAAAAGAGAGACACCTAGAGGGGCTGGAAGGACGCAAAGAACCACAGAGGGGTTGGCGAGGGGCAAAAGAGACAGATAGAGCCTTTAACTAAACCCATTATATTTTAGTTGTGTCGACTAAAATCTACTGGAAATTTAGTCGACTAAAACTAGACTAAAACTAAAATAATTCAGATAACTAAAGTATGATTAAAACGAAAATGGCGTTTATGTCAGCTGATTATGACTAAAACTAGATTGAGATTTGCCTCCAAAATTAACACTGCTCCCAGTTCACTGCTCCTGCTCCATTGTTTCTTTCTTCTATCTTGTTTCCCCCATTAAATTCCCTGTTCCTTCCATCTCACAAACTCCCATTTCATTACTTCTTCCTTTCATCTCCCTGTCCCCCACTTTATTACACTTCATACCCTGGTGCAGGGCTTCCCAAACTTTTATGGGCCGAGACCCACCTTTGAAAACTGTAATTTTTTGAGACCCACTTGCTTTTAATGCATATTTTAAAAATGAACATGACAATCCACTTTAGAGGCATACAATTGGCACACCATGGCAATCAGTTTTAGAAGCATACAATTGACACACCATGGAAATCATCTTTAAAAAACATACAATTGGCACACCATGGCAATCAGTTTTAGATGCATAAACTTTGCACATCATGGCAACTTTAACTTGGTGTTTGAATGCAGGTGTGCATTTGTGTGCAGTGTATACACTTCCACACACATACACATACAGAGACACACACTGACACACATGAAAACATGAAAATACACAGACACAAATACGCACACTGACACACCGATACACACAGACATACACACAATGACACCTAGTTTCCCACACAGAGATACACAGACACTCATGTACACAGATATACACTGAAACACAATACACACAGACACACATGGACACACAAATACACACACTGACACAAAAGGACACACAGATACACATAGATACAGAGAAATGAGGTGAGGGTGACAGTGTGGGAGGGAGTGTGTGTGTGCTGGTGACAGCGTGGGTGGGCAGTGTAGGGGCAGGGTGAGAAAGGGTTACAGTGGGTTACAGTGTGGGGGGCATGGGGATTGAGGGCTACAGTGGGGGGGCAGTGTGAGAATGGGTTACAATGGGGGGACAGGGTGAGAAATGTGTACAGTGGGGGGCTCAGGGTGAGAAGGGGATACAGTGGGGGGGCAGGGTGAGAAGGGGTTACAGCGTGGTGAGGGGGCAGGAAGAGAAGGGGTTACAGTGTCGAGAGGGGAGGCAGGGAGATAAGGGGTTTCAGTGTGGGGGTAGGGAGAGAAGGGGTACAGTGTGGGGGGCAGGCAGAGAAGGGGTACAGTGTGGGGGGCAGGAAGAGAATGGGTTACAGTGTGGGGGGGCAAAGAGAAGAGGTACAGTGTGGGGGAGGCAGGAAGAGAAGGTAGTGTGGGGAGGGGGCAGAGAGAGAAGGGGTTACAGTGTGGGAGGGGAGCAGGGAGAGGAGAGGTAACATTGAGGAGGGGCAGGGTGTGGAGGTTGTATACTACCTTTATTAAATTCCCTGGTGGATCGGTGGGTTAACGCCCCGGTCTGCAGCTCCGCCCGGTGGAGAGCTGCAGACCATGTGATAGAAGTCTCCCGAGCACCCAGAGTGTTGCCGTGGTAACACTCTGGGTGCTCGCAATACTTCTATCACACGGTCTGCAGCTCTGCACCCAGAGGAGCTTCAGACTGGAGGTGCTGAGCAGACTGATTGAAGGGAGCCCAGCGGCATAGAGGGCAAGGCGCCGTGCTCCCTCCTGGTGTAGGGCCCCGCAGTCACGGACCGAGGGCATAACTAATCAGTCTGCATAATGGTCTCTTAGGTCCCTGGCAGCCCTAGAGGTGTGGGTCAGCGCGACCCAATGGGAGTCGACCTGCACACTTTGGGAAACCCTGCCCTGGTGGGTATTGTGTGGGAGCAGAGTTAGCATTAAGATGCTCTTTTACCACAGGCTGCTGTCACAGCTCCCTCACTCCCTCACTCCCTCACTCCATGAAGCTTCAGCTGATGGAGGAGGCAGGGATATGACATCATATCCTCCTGTCTTTCATCAACTAGTGCCTCACATGGTCATGCAGTGGTAAATTGAGAGCACCATGGGTTAAAAAAAAGCAAGGAACACATGCCACACCTGAAGTGATACCTCTCATGACTGAATGTTCTGGTACTCTACATCAGAGTTCTGGAACTTCACTAAATAAGTTGAAACACAGCTTCCTACCCAGCTGTCCACACCACATATTCTGAGCTAGCAATAGAACAATGCCAAAATTACATATGGTGTTTTTCAGTAACTCATTCTGGACTCCAGTCAGGGCCAGTCCCTCCTCCCCAACAATGCTCCTGGCACAGAGTTACTCAAGTGAAATATCTTAGTAGTTAGTAGAAACATCTCTGGATGTTTATTGGTCAGCAACTGGCTCAACGCCAAATAGGTCAATATTGTTTTTTTATTGGTACCTGGCTCAGAAACGTTACTAATTAGGATAAAAACTAATTGAATAAATCACAATTTGCACCTGGGTTCAGTTTAGTGTATACCCAAGGTGGTAACTGACTTGTATAAAGTCCAAAATAGAACTCAATATATTCAAGACTTATTAACGTACATCTGTCTCAGAATTGTGTCCCGTGGTGCTAGAATCCCCTGACCAGAGTTTTTCCACTGGTTAGTTCTTGTACTGCATAGCTACCTAACTAAAGGAAAATGCATAAATAGTGATAAAAAAGAGCTGGGTGCTAGCCATCTTTACTATGTGTCATGTCAGTGATGTCAAATGCCTTCTACTGTGTGATGGTGAGGTCTTTTTTGGCGTTAATGATGCATGGTCAATGATGCATGAGCCAAGAATGGAAATTGGTAATATAATCTACCTATTTCTCTTATAAATCACATTCTAATAATGAGTTTGGAACATCAGATGACTGTGTTTACTTTCAATCTGATCATTGTCAAATTAAAATCAGAACCTCATTTTGGCAAGACAAAACACCAGAATGTTCTCCATCCAAAATGTGACCCCACTAACACTAGTGGACATAGTGACATGGCATAATCACTGCAAATTGATAAATTATGAAATCAGTGTAATCACATATACATTTCACAGACTTTAAGACACCAACTTTGTATCTAATACTGAACAAAAGTACATGTATTATGAATAAAAGCACACGTAGAATCTCCCAAGTGATTTGGTGTACTTTACCAACAAGAAAAATGCCCTAATATAGAGACTGTGACAACAAATCCCACTCTTCCCATTTCCCTTTAACTTATGCTAGAGCCTGTGATCTGGAATATTAATATGCTTTACGAGTGCCTCATCAGCACTTTCCCTCATTCATGTAGAACAGACAGTAAGGGTGTGGTACATGTCTTATTCACGTACTAATTTGTTAAAGTGAACACACCTTTAATTGCTTCTCTAGCAGAGGGCATAACATTAATATCCGAAACAACAATAATCATTTAACTGCTGGACTTATATTTGGCATGTAGAACAATTTTAGAATAGTCTTCTGCCATATAACTACTTCATCTAGAGAGATATAGTATGAATACATACATGCAGTTCTGCATTAAAACAATATAAGGGGTCATTTTAACAAAGACAGTATTTGCAGTAACACATTTCTCCTGAACTTTTCTGAGCAATTAAAGCATTTGTATAAGCTCAGGTTTTGAATAAATTCAATTAACATTCATCCAAATGTAGAAATTGTAGCTCCTAATTGAGTTTGTTCCAAAGTGAAGCTTCTCTAAATTGCTCCGATTTGTATTACTGAATGTGTTCTGGATGTGGCCCATATGTTTAAAAAAAAATCTTTCCATTAACCTATGTCTGTCGGGTTTGATTCCCTTGCGAAGATACAAGTAAGTTGTGGGGGCTGTACCAAATTGCTCCTTCACTCCTGGCCATCCAAGTCACACAAAGGGTCATCAATGAAGTATTCTAAAAGAATACAAAGAATTGAAATGTTTGTTTAATCAGAGCTTTGCTTTCACTGTCTAACGTTTGTATTGATGACTCCCAATACTGGAAGACTTTTGAAACCTTGCATCTCCTATACTGGAAAGCCTCAATCAGGTCCATCATAAATATATGGGACAGCGTAGCTTGGTGACAGTTGGTGTTGTGCCAAAGTTGACTTGCCGACTGAGATACATGCATGCAGAATGGTTTTCCTTTGACATTTTACCATCACTTGTTCAAGCAATGAGAAATACTGATGGGGGGGCGGAGTCTGACCGCCAAACGGAGTGGACGTGGGTTCCATGAGCTCTTGTCCGGCGGGCAGGAAAAAGCTAAATAACGCCGGCCTCGGGGCCCAAACAAGCACCAGGGTGCACTACCCATGTTGGGGGTGCACCATAGAAGCGGGGAATACCACTCCGACGCCCGTCGGGACCAGGGGCACTGAAAACCAAGTGCGGCCTACCTGAGCTGAAACCTGGGAGTAGCGTCCGCTCTCCCCGACCTCAGAGCTCCTAAGCGACGCAGCAAGCACCCTACCCCCCCTCTTTGGACCGGTGGGGGTTATCCCGGTCCCCACTGGTCACTCTGAGTCCACTGACGGGTTTACTGACCGTGCAGCTTGCAGGGGTATTACTCTGACGAGACGCAGCCAAGATGGCGGCCCAGCAAAGGCCCAATTCCGACAGTACAAGCACCCGACCGCCAACGCAGGCACTGGAGGCATTTGACAGGCTGTGTACAAGCTTCTGGACGACACTGTGCAAGCAAGGAATGACTCACAGTCAAGCGGTGAGAGCAGTGGTTAAGTTGATCCGCCCTGCAACCCGGCGCCACCACTATGATTCCCGGTCTCAGCCCCCCAGAGCAGTTATGCGGCTACACAGAGGCAAGCGACCGACAAGGCGGAAAAAGGCGCCAAGAGCCTCGGGCATAAACACCCGCTCCTACGCTCGTTGGAGCCCCAAACAAGCCCCACGCACCTCACCGGATCCAAGCACCAGGGACCAGCACGGCACACGTCTGCCCCTTATGACCACTGTCTCCAACCGGGTCGCAATACAAGGGTCCACCCCACAGCCTACTGAAGAAGCCGAATCCCATTGCAGAGACACCATTAAGAGGGCTTCTAACGCCAAACTCCAGGACATTCCTGTGCGCTGGGTATAGGCTGAAGCGCCTACCACACTGCCACACAAGGGTACTTTTATCCTTAGCCTGGACTGTTCCGAGCTTCCACAAAACCTAAGTACCCAAACTCAGAGGCCTGAGGCATTACCCAAGCAGACTATGTTTCCGTTTTTTTTTAACTTTTGCCCTCATCGGTTATGAACCTGCAAAATATGTTGAAGCCAACTCCCAGTGGTTTAATGCTTAATTAACTCCTGACATAACAACTTTATCTTTTGTTAAGACAGTTCAGCGAGATTTCCTGACATCATAGGCACGACCTTGCGTAATTTCCAGCTATCTAACTCCTCATTGCCTATGTCTGTAGAGCACGACTCATATATTACACATAAGCCAGTTATTGTCCCACAGTATACCATAGTATTGTATTATAACTACACTAGCATAGCCAAACTAGCATTGCTAAACGTTATTCACTTAATGCTACTCTGACAATATAAACGTATAGTTAAGCTTGTTATCTCTTTATATATAAAAAAAAATGTGTGAACCTCTCAGCCACAGTCTAACTTTTGCAATTCCTGAAACACGCTGTTGATAACTTGTAATAATCTGCACAACAAAAATAAAGAATAATAAAAAAAAAGAAATACTGATATACAAAGATTAAAGCACATAACATTTCCTATCATTTTGTTATATAAATGTCGTGGGTGTATCTATGTTTGTTTTTTGAGAAGTATATTTCAGTCTAAAAAGTGTATAAAAGGAGGTGCTATTTCATGATATTCTCATACTAGGAGCAACATGCAATAGGAAAAGGAGGGGAGCAAGTATATATCGTCACATGTTCACATACATCTTTTTTTTTTTATTCTTTTTTTTCGCACTGATAGATATGCAATAGTATGACAAAATAAGCTTTTGTAGAAAGCTAAAACTTAGATGTGGTGTCTTGTGGGTTACAGAAAGGAAAGTTGTGTCGTTAGTACAGTAGTCATCTTACATACATTGAACAACAGTTGTTTGCAGTGTCATCTGGGTTTGCTTTTTTTCAGTCTACATTAACTACATACAATGGCAGTACCCCGAGGAGCTGGCTGTATCGGCTAGTTACATTTAACAGACGCATTCTCTTTTACGTTACATTCCTTCATTACTCGATTATTACATCAGTCATTCCATTGAGCATTTATCAGTTTATGACAGTTAGCTGAAGCCATCTGCGTATATTAGTCAGATTTCTGCCATTCCCCACTTCCTGGGTTGCAAGTCTATAGTACTTGCGGGAAGAAATAATAGGGGGAAAAAAAGAAGGAATACCAGAAAAAGAAAAGAAAGAAGAGAGATATGTGATCTCCTAGTTGGCCTAGTTGGCCAAGTCCAAGAGCGTATCGATCCTTCCTGTGTGTCTTAGTGGCCTGTGTCCTGAATCTTAGCCTTGGCCAGATACCCTTCCACATCTGGGTTCTGGTGTGTCTGTGTCAGTGCGATTGTGTCCCAGCTGTTTATGCTGTGAGTTGCAAGGCACTGGAAATTTGTAATTCTTCAGATGATGAGGGTCCAACTGTTACTGTTACTATCCAACCTGTTTCTGTCGACTACTGGCACTATCTTCAACATCCCCCTGTTCTGTTTAAGGATGGTGGTAGTAGTGGAGGAGGTACCATTGGTAGGTTCTCACAACTGCACAGAATCAAATACAGCTCCAGTTTACCTGCTGATGGCCCTAATACTTTCCTCTTCTGCTTCTTCCCTAAGTAATACAGACTTAAGATGTCTTTGCAGATGTTATTTCATACCAGCACTAATGAGATGACGCACCACTTCTTTGTCTCACAATTTACACTTTGCAAGTACACCTTCTTGGAGGCACTCAAAGTTATCCCAAACTATGGTTTGTTGGCACAATAAAGTAAACTTAACCCTTTGATTTGCTCTCCTGAAGATGTGGGTGGATTTCCATTGGAGGCAGTGGAAGCTGTTGCAACACTAAATTGTACAATAGCACTTGCTTGATAAATGCTAATGGAAATGTTGATGGTGGTACTGGTCATGTTGATGGTGGTGGTATTGGTGATGATGGTAACAATGACAGTAGGTGACCTACTTCTCCCACTGGTAGCAGGTGCAACTGATGTTATGACTGTCTTTATTGGATAGGCAAAGCTGTTACAGATGGACTTGGAAATTGTGAAGAAGACGCACACTCACTGATTGAGAAAATATTTGGCTGCTGTCTTCTCCATGCTTTTGTCTTCTAATTCCTCTTGCTCGGTTCATCATACTCATAGTCGAGTAGCTCCTGGGCCAGAGATAAAAGTGCTATGTCTGCAGGGAAAACAGAATTATTATCATATCTATCAAGGTCAGTCAATGTGTAAATTACTGATTTCAAGCTGGTACTTAGTAGTTGTTGGTAGCAGTAGACACATCACTAACCTTAACCACCAGTCTCACACTAGGATACTTGAAACAAGTGTCTCTCATTCAATGTATGGGTGACTGTAACTGTGGCAGTAGCTACGCAAGAGAAATGTTGTCCCCCATTTAAGTGAACAACCCACTCCCCCAAAAAAGGATTTCCATTTGTGTCAAACTGTAAATTGGTGATTCCAAGTTAAGTGGCAGTGGCTAGCAGTAGGCACAGAGCGAACCATAACCAGCAGTCTCATACTAAGATGAATACAACAGGCTAATTTCCATTTAAAGTTTGTGTGTGTGCCACACTTTCCCCAAAATAGGATTTTCTTTCTTCAAACACTTAACAAAAAGGTTTGTCAAAATGTAAATTGGTGATTGCAAGTTAGTGTTAAGTGGCAGTGACTAACAGTACGCACAGCACTAACCTAAACAGTCTTACAAATTAAAGGCTCCCATTAAATATTGTTTTAGCTAACGAGTTAGATAGAGCAGCAACCTAAAACTATTCTCTCACTAGAATTAATGACATTGGCTCCCTCTCCCACACACCCACAAATGAACAGCAATACACAATACAATACACAAACGCTGATGGCCTATCTCCCTCAATTGCTGCGTAAAGTCCTGCTTGAAAGTATAAATTGTTTTACTACTCCTTTTCCCTCTTCTGGTCAGTTGCACTTGATAAAATTGCACTTGATATCAGTTGCACTTGATAAAATCAACATTTTGTGTCTGTTCCCTAACAATCAATTATCTTTTTTTCCCACCTATTGATTGAACAGAAGATACAGCCCACAAGATTGAGCAGACCCTGTGTATCATGGCAAACAAAGCTGTTTATTTGCCCCCAGGAATGGGTGCAAATTTGGCACTTATTTGGCGCCAGGAATGTGTGCCCATTGCGTGAGTCATTTGCTTCCTGAAAATCATATGGTGAATCAGAGTTACGAGACAGAGAGAGAGAGAGAGAAACAACAACCAGACATTTAAAACATGATAGCTTTATTTCTTCTTTTAAAAATCTTTGATGAAGTGTCCGTCAGGTATGAAACTCGCAAGTGTCATCGTGGAGGTGCCTTCCCCATGATGTAGAGTCATAGCCACAAATTTTAAATTAAGATATTTCTGAGGATGAGTGATACCCACTAGAGGCATACACTGATCAGCCAAAACATTGAAACCACTGACAGGTGAAGTGAATAACATTGATCATCGTTACAATGGCACCTGTCAAGGAGTGGGATATATTCTGGTTTGTTCAAGTTATGCAGTGATTAATAGCTACCAAATGTGATGCAGGGAAGGACAACCGGTGAACCATCGTCAGGGTCATGGGCGCCCAAGGCTCACATGTTGAGCAAGGGGTAAATGAAACATAATATGAAAAATCCTAGGAACTGTCCATTCCACTCTGTGACATGGATAAAAAAAAAAAATGATTTCCATAAATAATACAACTAAACATATTAATACTATTATAACCTATTTAATCTATGGGACTACTATTTGAAGATCTGCCGTTTTTTCAGCCATCAACAAATCAGTCATTAACCAGTCAGAGACTGTGCCTTCCAGAGTGGTTCCCAGCTTTGTATTGGAATCAGACAGTTTGTAACATGCAATATGATGATACATAAATTATTTCTGATGACAGAGCCACGTTACAGAAAATATTGGATGCTGCTTGGACCTCCAGTAATTCTTTATAAGCAGAGGTGACTAGGTTGCTTCCCTTTCCAAGGGGACATTTATTAAGCATGTATCACTAAAGACAGCAATACATTTTAATTCCGATCTGTGGTATAGATAATCCTTAGTCTTAGGTCATGCCTCCCAACACTGGTGGTTAGAAACAAGTGATTTATGTGATCACTTGAAGATTGGATCTGTATATCACAGACACGGTATATGTGCATTTGACAATAATAACAGTGTATATTTGTAGGACAGGAAGAATACTGTATACACAGCTGTTCATTTCCCCTCTAGCACAGTTTGAATCCAGGTTTCCCAGGGTCACCTTTTTTGCTCTAAGTGAGTTGCTTGTTCACCAACTCTCCCACTAATCCACCTGGGGGATTGAAATTTTGGAAATACATATCTGAGCGGCTGAGGAAAGGAGGAGTAGGGGTAGGAGGACATCTATTGAGGTGATGAAATGTTCTTTCAAACGTAATATGAGTGTTTTTGCCTGCGGCATCCAGGTAAAATAGAATGGAAATTCCGAATGCTTACATGTACACATGGAGAGTGAAAGCAGCTTCCGCCTTCAGTAATTCTAAAATCTCATTCTGAAAAAGTATAAATAACATGCTGGCAGGTTATGCTATTCACTCTCCTTTCACTAAAGTCTAATTCAGGTGAATCAGAGTGTGTAATGCTTAGATTCTCCTCCCATAGCATTTATACCTGTAATGTACGTTTTGTTTAATCTTTTTATCTGCCAAAATCTTTTCTGGAAAAAAAAAAAAGTTACATGTGGACAGCATTTTATTAAAGATTTATTTTCCTAACAATAAAAAAAATAAAAAAATGTAATTGGATTTTTCTTTAAGTAGTTGAATATCATTTGCAGAAAAATTAAGGGGTATTAAAGTCACATTTGGTGGTCTTTATACATTTTGCAAAGGTCTACCCTCCAAAAAAAAAATCATGTACAGACTGCAAGACAGGGTGATGGCTTCAGTTTATCTGGGTTCTGCAATCCTTAAAGAGGTTTCAATTTAGAGTCAGTGACTACTAGTTTTGAGTTAAATTTTCACTTTGGTTGTGTCACTGTTAAGACCTCCACTTCCCTAAAGCTATATAGCATCTTAAGTGGCGCCTTACAACTTGTCTGTCTTCTCTGCTTCCAGCTACGATGTGTCCTGTCTTATTGTATGAAAAACATTAACCAATATTTGGCTCTGACTACAGTTTTTGAGGCTGTGTGTGACCGGGTTCTGACACCATCAATATTATCCTTGCTCTCATAAAATGTTTTAGAAGTCCTATTGGTAATCTTTAGAACACCTTGATAGAACTGTGAATGGACGCAGCCTCCTATGAGTTCATTCTATAGGATTTACTTTCTTTTGTCTTTGACCAAATCCAATTCCTCCAACTCTTTCTCTAAATACTCCACCGAGATGAATGTGGATACAGTAATCGAAAATCCAAATTGTTGCCCCTAAATGTAACGTAACTGGTACTGGTAGGCTTTTAGAGTTACTATTAGTGGTTTGTTGATGATCTTTATATACAGGCATATACACTACATGAAACACAGCCCACCAGAAAGGAAACCTTCAAAAGGAAAAACGGTAATCGCCAGCCAAAGTATCCAGATATAAGATACTGATCACTCTATGCAACCTGCTTGCCCACATACACTGCATTCCATCCCAATGAGCAAAGAATGAGCAAAGATGGCATTTTTGGGAGTAAATGAAAACAGACAGTTCATTGAGGATACCCCAAGGCATCTTGGATGGGGAGCAATAGAGAAAAAATGGGGGTGAAAACTGGGGACATAAATAAGCTAGGAGTGTGACAGGACTTTGACAACAGCAAGTTCAAGTAACATAAACCTTAACCCTGCTGCACAGTAGAGTTTATATATAAGGTCATATACACATACAAACCTATCTTCAACATCTGACAATAGCACATTATGAAATAAGAGTTAAATACTTTGAGTAAAAAGGATAACAAAACTGTCTGACAGACAGAAACAAACTCATACAGTATTTGGAGAGATTTACCTGGGCCATCTATAAATATCATGATAATCTCTACTTTTGTCTGAAGCTTAAAACTTCGACCTTAAATAAACACTGTAGTCACCAAAACAACTTTAGCTTAATGAAGCACTGTTTTTGCATGGTCTGTTTATTAAGGATATCTTATCTCCAGCACTGTTAAAGGAACACTATAGTCACCTAAATAACTTTAGCTAAATAAAGCAGTTTTAGTGTATAGATCATTCCCCTGCAATTTCACTGCTCAATTCACTGTCATTTAGGAGTTAAATCACTTTGTTTCTGTTAATGCAGCCCTAGCCACACCTCCCCTGGCTATGATTGACAGAGCCTGCATGAAAAAAAAACTGGTTGCACTTTCAAACAGATGTAATTTACCTTAAATAATTGTATCTCAATCTCTAAATTGAACTTTAATCACACACAGGAGGCTCTTGCAGGGTCTAGCAAGCTATTAACATAGCAGGGGATAAGAGCATCTTAATTAAACAGAACTTGCAATAAAGAAAGCCTAAATAGGGCTCTCTTTACAGGAAGTGTTTATGGAAGGCTGTGCAAGTCACATGCAGGGAGGTGTGACTAGGGTTCATAAACAAAGGGATTTAACTCCTAAATGGCAGAGGATTGAGCAGTGAGGCTGCAGGGGCATGTTCTATACACCAAAACTGCTTCATTAAGCTAAAGTTGTTCAGGTGACTATAGTGTCCCTTTAATAGCTTGCTAGCCTTTGCAGGAGAGTCCTGTGTATGATTAAGGTTCAATTTACAGAGCCAGAGATAAAAACTTCTAAAATAAGTGTACATCTGATTGACAATGAATCCTTTTTTTTCCCATGCAGGCAGAAACAACATTGATATAACTTCTAAATGGTAGAGACTTAAGCAGTGAGACTTAAGAGGTATGATCTATACACAGAAACTGCTTCATTAACCTCTTAACCCCTTAAGGACACATGACATGTGTGACATGTCATGATTCCCTTTTATTTCAGAAGTTTGGTCCTTATGGGGTTAAGGATGGCGGGCGTGTTATGCCGTCCTTAGGGAACCGGCTCTAAACACCGGGGGGGCGGCATAGCACCGGCGATCCGGGAGACTCCTCTTTCCTCTTCGCCCCCCTGGGCCATGTGATCGCGAGGTCCTTCATTGTATCTAGGACTTCGTTTCTACCCCATTATATTTTCTGCCTTTTATTATGTTTTGTCACAGCTTGAAAGAGGAAATGCATGGGGAGGGGAGTTTTATAGTACCTAACTTTTTTCTGATTGGTTGTTTTTTCTGTGCTGCTGTGGAGTTCTAGTAAAGAGAGACTTAAGCAAATTCTCGCCTCCTGTCATTAATAAAATTAAGATTATAGGTACACTAAAGCTAGCATAATCTACAATTTTAAAACATGACAGGAGGCTTCGTATTTGCTGTTTTAACGCTCAGCCAACAAATCCAATGCTGTTTGTTTCGCTGGTACCTGTTCCATGAGCTATTAGTGCAATCCTAGATGTACTTTCCAATTACGAGAAGTGCCAGTAGACGGATCGTCACAGATGCCAGCTGACGAAGCATCCTAACTACAGAGAAACACTCTCCGCCGATAGGTCCATTGTACGTGGGTTGAGACCTGTTTCCTATCAGCCAGTCAATGAGCTGCCAAGCTGACCCATCAGCCATTTCCTTGAAGGTGTAAACTGCCGAAGGTCATTTGCGGATGTAGGGCCGCAAAAAGAAACTGCCACCATGTCTCGACTCTTGGTGCGGAAGGTGGCTCCTCTGATCTTGCCAGGGTCATCAGGCGATGTGGCCTTGCAGGTAAATCTCCAACCTCAAGGAATGCGCCTAAATCCACCACCTCTTCCGTAATAGAACCGAGTGTGGTCTTACGTTCCCTCATGACCTACCTGTTGTGTTGTCTCATCCGAGCGTAAATGTATTATGTAGGCAAGAGTGTGGTCAAACTAGCCGTATCCAAAGTGGTTCCAGTGTTCCAAATGGATTGTGTAATCTGCAGCTGCAGTAGAGAAAAGACTCCTAAAGGCCGTCCAATCAAGGTCCCAAACTGAACCTGTGTGGTGGAACGGAGGTTCGCTATTCTGGGAATTGTGAATCCGGGAAATATTCAAAAGGATGGGAACGTAAACCGGGGTTGAGATTTCCATCCAGATGTCATCGTCTAAGAGTGATAAGATGTCCGTATCCAATGGTGATTGGACCTGTATAACGAAGAAGATTCCTATTCCATGTCCGACTTGTCAAAGCTCGTGTAGGTGTTCCTGGTCTACACTCCACCTACAAGACATGGTATAATATAGTGAGACCCCTAGGTCCCTGTGCCCCTGACTGTCCGGGCATGTATCACCCAGAGAAGGCCCTAGGTCAAGGGGCCCCTGAAGTATAAATTCGATAAATGAAGTATCGAAGTATCAAGTCTTCCCTATAGAGGGATACCTCCCTTCTAAGCTTGGGGTACCATTAACACATAGCGTTCTCTAATACGCAGGCAAGACATAAAGTCCCTTCACGCATGACAGATGACTCCATATAGTAAATACATCGGAAAAAAAAAAGGTCTAGCTTCCATCGTCCGAAGCAGGTGATGTCCCGTTCGAAAAAAAGTCAGAAGTCCTATCGGAGTCTACTACACCTCCTGAGCAGTACTCCAGCGGTAGGTTGCGTCCTGACTTTCGACATCCGTGTAGGTGTCTGGCACCCGAGGTTCCTCCCTAGAGTCCACCGTAGGTCTCCCTGATGGTAGTTTAAAGGGTGGGTTAGCGAGAACCCAAACCAAGAGGGTTCCGGTGGGGTATATAGAGTATAGAAGGAGGGCCCTCCATATCCGAACCATGTTCTCCAGATATGTGTTCAGAAGAGTAGGGGCAGTCGTGTCAACTTATCCCAAGATTGTAATGACTGGGGAATCCACGTCAACCAGGGTATCTGTTCTTTCCATGCGATCCATGTGTACGGTGTACCTGCAGATCGGGTATTGGGTCTTCCCTAGTTTTGTTACCCGAGCAAGGAAGTGCCCGTTTGCTCTATGAAGGCCTCAGGATCTCATGTCACCTTGACACTGGAAAAACTGACGGCGCAGTTTTTCGCAATGGCCTGAAGATCTTAAATAGGGTGCAATCGCCTGTTTGATATAGTGCAGATATACCCAAAAACTGTACTCTCGTAATACCTGAGGTTCATCTGTTAGCCGTACCATTTCCAGGAGTGTGAGTAAATAAGCGGGAAATCTCCCCCCGTAATACCACTGTGAGTATTTCTCGCGTGGGGTATAGTGGTCCGGACCCAGTAGATCCATTATCGGTGGTGAAATATAGGCATCCAGTCTAAATATGCATACCTTGTATGATCAGGCAGCCCTCTATAGTGAAATCGGTAGCACAGTCATTAGATTTAATTGAATGTAGGAGGGACGCCCCTCTATGTAAACATCGTTGTCCTGTACAGGTACAAGCCTGTGTGATGAATAAATAGACGATACCGTAGTGCGTTGAGTGCATAAGAGAGTCGCACTCTCTAATAATGGGACTGAACTCTTTGTCAGCGTCTGGCAGATAGCCTGAGCTTAATAACCAAACCTTAGAGTTTACATCCGTGTCCGGTTCCCTCTATGAGGATGTGTCACTCAAAACATGTCCTCTGTATCCAGCTCAGTGTGGGGCTGTGGTTGCAGGAGGGTTGCGCCCTCTAACAATGGATCAGTGTCCGGTACAGTACATGAGAGGGGTTCGTTCTCTGCTCGTTAAAATAAAATTATCAGTCTCAGGCCGAGACGATGGAGGGCCGCACCCTCTTGTAATCCAAACTAGAGTCCTTTAGAGACTCAGCGTGACCAACTACAATGGGTACACCATTTACTAATATCCGCATAAGACTGCGATCCTGAGGTGGGTCTCTCTGTGATTGCAAGACCTCTCTCTAAATCGTTCACCTGAGGGATGGAATCAACTGGTAATAAACCAGACCGATGGTAGATGGGATATTGTACAACCTCGGGCCGTGTCCATCCTTAATAACAGAAGGGGATGCTGAGAAAATGCAAGCTACGGAAACAGAGAAGAAAACTACCAACGGACCACCCGGATCCCGTGCGCGCGCAGGATCCAGGATGACCGTTGGCAGCCTGAGGAAAGCCGGAGATGTTCTCCGCAATCCACAAGAGCTCGGAAGGTCGGATGAGGCCAAGTCAGGCCTCTCGACGAGCCGAGCGATAGGATCCTGGACACCCACCTATCTCCATGTCAATAGTGGGTACTGAGCTTTCCTCAGTGATATTCCCCCCAGGCTCGAGGCCAAAAAGGGGGTTCGGGTACAGATAGGTCCGGCCAACGATGGGCACAGGTAGAGTAGGCCATATAGAAGGGCACAGACATAGCAGGCCAATCAATGGGGCACAGACATAGCAGGCCAATCAATGGGGCACAGACGTAGCGGGCTCATCCTGGGTTGCGTATTAAATGAGTAACAGGACCTCTGTGTTTGGCAGAGACCCCTAAATATTTGTAAATCTACAGGGTATCCTGTGACATAGGACCCTTAGACACCAACCCCTTTTAGACAGTGTAATACTGTGTGAAAAAACGTAAACTGGGACTAGCAGTCCCTAAATGCCCAGCAGGTAAATTAGTGGTATTCCAGCTGTAATGGATAAAGGCTAAAAAGGTTCCAGTGATTATAGTGCCCATTAACTCATGAAATACTGAACGATTCCATTTTAACTGAGAAACTGGTTTGCGCCTGGATCTATAGATCTTTATGGGGTTTCCTCATCAATATATGCACCATCAGTAAACCCCCAGAAGAGTACTGTACCCATGGTATTTTTCAGTAAATGGGTTAAACAATAGCCCCTCATTGAGCTTGGAAGGAACCACCTTCCAACTCTACTAGCCACAGAAGCCTAATAAAGTGAATTAACGCCAGTAGCGACTGGTCTCCCATACCAGTTGAGTCAGAGTCAGGGCTGTTATAGAATTTACATCTGCCCTAGACAGTGAAACCTCACATTACAGAGGATTCATCTCTGACTGTAGAGATGAACAAGGAACATATATATATATTGAGGCACAGGGATTGGGACATATGGACACAAGATAAAAGTGCAACAAAGCCCATTCACTAGACCTAGATTAGTTAACTCCAACAGGACTCAGTAAAAAACGAGAATTGCATTAACCTCTACTTGCCAAATACAAAGGAGTAGGCATGTAGAATGTTAACAAGGAATCCTCACTTAGGAGTACACCATCCTGTGGATATCCCTGCTCTAACTGGCTGGATGGCTCTGCCGGAGCCGTGTGCGGCGCCAGAAACCAAAACCCGATGTCCGATCACTGTGGGCGGTCGGATACACGTGGGTCTGAGAAAAAAAACTGGCCGCAGCGAGGCGGCCACGTGTGTGAGCGGATCCAGCCGCCATGTACTCGCGTATGAATGCGGGAAATCCTCACACTGCAGCTCGTGGAATCAGAGGAGGCAGCCAAACGGCTAGTCTCCTGAAACCCCAAGCAGAGCGCCCGTAGTCCGGCGGCGCTGGAAAGTGGGATGGGGAGGGTAAAATACAACGGTCAAACAACAAAGGGAGAGCAGACTGAAGGTCTCCCCAGGCAAAACCCCCCATAAAAAACCCCACCCTGAACGGCAAACATCCCCAGCGCAACAGGGGTAGCAAAGAGGGGTAGGGTGCAGAAATCCCAAACTAAATATGATAATATATACTAAAATAATATATTTAATATAAAACAAAATAATATATAAAACATATAACTAAATATTCTATACAATATATAACTAAACCATATATATATATATATATATATATATATATATAAATAATAAATATATAAAAAACATATATGATATCAAAATATAATACATATGGATCATAAATAAGTCATAATAAAACCCAAAGCCACCAACTAGAAGCAGGAGGCAGTGGTACTCTGACCTGTACTGATGCAGAGCAGCAAAGAAAGAGGACATTATGCATGGGGAGGAGAGTTTTATAGTACCTAACTTTTTTTCTGATTGGTTGTTTTTTCTGTGCTGCTGTGGAGTTCTAGTAAATAGATACTTAAGCAAATACAAAGCCTCCTGTCATGTTATAACATTTCAAGTTTTTGTTTACGTTTTGTTTTGATCACAATGTGTACATTTGGCTCAGTCCTTAACCCCTTCAGGACGGAGTCAATAGTGCACGTTCTGATCAAAACAAAACGTAAACAAAAACTGGTATTTGCGCTATATGTCTGTTCACCCGTAGTTCCCATCTTTCATATTAAATGCACCCACACTTATTATATATCATTTTGTTCAGGAGAAACAGGGCTTTCATTCCATATCAAATATTTATTTATGAAACCTAATTTATTATGAATAAAATTAAAAAAACTGTGAGAAATGTAAATTTTTTTTAAAATTTGTAGTTCCGCCTCACATTTTAGCTGTAAATGTCATAATACTGTTAGGTTTTACTGCAAAAAAATGCACATATTTGTAATCAGCGATGTCTCACGAGTACAACAGTACCCCCCATTAACAGGTTTTATGGTGTTTTGGAAAGTTACAGGGTCAAATATAGAACGTTCCATTTTTAAATTGAAATTTGCCAGATTAGTAATGTTACCTTTGAGACGGTGTGGTAGCCCAGGAATGAGAATTACCCCCATAATGGCATACCATGTGAAAAAGTAGACAACCCAAGGTATTGAACGTGGGGTATGTTTAGTCTTTGTTAGTAGCCACTTAGTCACAAAAACTGGCCAAAGTTAGCGTTCATATTTGTTTTTGTGTGAAAAAAGCAAAAAACTAATATTTGGCCAGTGTTTGTGACTAAGTGGCTACTAAAAATTACTGGACATACCCCATTTGCAATACCTTGGGTTGTCTACTTTTGCAAATGGTATGCCATCATGGGGGTAATTCTCATTCCTGGGCTACCATACGCTCTCAAAGGCAACATAACTAATCTGGCAAATTTCAATGTGAAAAAAATGAAATGCAAGCCTTATATGTGACTCTCTAACTTTCCAAAACACCATAAAACCTGTACATGGGGGGTACTGTTATTCTCAGGAGACTTCACTAAACACAAATATTAGTGTTTTAAAACAGTAAAACATATTACAACAATAATATAGTCCATAAAAGTGCTGTTTGTTTGTAAAAAATGCAAAAAACTTCACTTTTACTTAAAATATCATCGTTGTAATATAATTTACCAGTTTTAAACAGTAATATTTGAGTTCAGCGAAGTCTCCTGAGTAAAACAGTACCCCCTATGTACAGGTTTTATGATGTCTTGGAGAGTTACAGGGTCAAATATAGTGCTTGCGAATTAAATTCTCTGCACTTTCTCCCTGTGTTGTCAGGCATGTCAATCAAATTTTAATTAATCAAATGACATAATTATGTTAAAAGATTACTTAAATATACACGTAGAATTTTAATATATATGCATTTATAGGTATTTAAATTCTACGTGTATACTAATGTAATCTATTATGTAATTATATGTATTTATCTCTCTATATATATTTGCGGTTATTTATATTTTATATATAGATAGATATATATAGAATGTCATTCTAAGTGTATTTTGTTACCAATATATATATATTAATAACAAAATACAGTTAGAATAAAATTACATATGAATATATAATTTATTTTAAATTTTGTTTCAATATTTTATTTATTTATTTAATAATTTTATTTATTTATTATTGTAATTATACGTATATATATATATAATATATGTGTATATATCTATTATATATATAATATATATACATATTATATATATGTAACGTCACTCTAAGTGTATTTTAATACTAATATATATACTAATATTACTATTAAAATACATTACGCATGACGTTACATATATATAATATGTATATATATTATATATATATAATATATATACATATATTATATATATAAAAATGCATTTATTTAAATTTTACACATGTCTAATTCTTTTTTTTAATTCTTCCCACCAGCAGGGGGACTGTCTGATATTTCAGACAGCCCCCCTGCTGGCAGATCCACAGCCAGCTATAGGGGGCCATGTGATCGCTCTTTGAGAGCGATCACATGGCCCCCGGGGGCCTGATTTGCCGTGGGGGGGCTGCCTGGGCTCTGAGGCAGCCCCCCAGAAGACGATTGCGGCGGAGGTGAGTACCGCCGGACCTCCTGGGCTGCAAGCCGTTACGGCGTTCTATGCCGCCGCAACGGCTTTAAAGCCCTTTAAAGCCGCGACGGCATAGAACGCCGTAATGGCGTTAAGGGGTTAAGAGGTTAAGCTAAAGTAGATATTTGGTGACTATATCTATATGCAATAGTCAAACCCAGAAACAATCGTGATGCAGCATGTATGTACGTAGTGGGCATTGGATAGCATTCCCCTCATCCCCCCATAAAAACCATAACTTACCCCTTCAAATAACGACAGACAACTTCTTGGGAAAAACAGGCCACAGCATTTATTAACATCACGAAATACTGTATAACTCCTTAAACATATAACATAATAAATTAACATAAACACTTTTATACAGTAATAAAGAAACCGTCCTTGCCAATCTAACTTCCCCAAGGCTCTCACCTCCCCCCCTCGGCATAATAAAAACCATGTTCCTTTTCAGGGCTCCCCACCAGCCGTTTTTCCGCTCGGTGGGGCCCAACCATAATGCTCCCCACCGGTCGACTTACAACCCAGTGGGGACACGTCCAACCTGGTACCTCTTCCAGGTTCACCATAAGAGACAGGGGGAGGATGAGACCCGGCCATTAACCCCCTTTTCATCTAATCTACCATCCCTTATTTGGCAAGGACATGCCCCGCCTCGCTGTGACAACCACCCGGGCTCAAAGCAGCAAAGGGAGGGTGGGCGGGAAACTTGTTGCTGGCCCGGCTCCTAAGTGGCACTGAGGTCAGTCTGCTTTGTCACCACCCACTTCCTCACATCTCACACTCCCACACGTAGCACATAGCCAATCATGCACCATCCATCCCACACTCATACATGTAGAATATATCCAATCATGCATCATTCATCCCACACTCATACATGTGCCCCTGTCCGCTAAGCTGCGCACTCTCCCTGGGGCCTTAATAACAGAGAACTATCCCATTTACCCCCAAAATAATGACAGACAATGTAGTATGAATGAAACAGGCCACATCATTTATTATAACATATGACAAATACTGTATAACACATCCATAATGTATTTAAATCTTTAACCTTACTTGATATAAACCAAACGTCAAACATAAATAACTACAACTTAACAACAAATAAGTTAACACATAGTGTCATACAGTGAACCCAACCGTCCTTGCCAATATACTGACCATGAGCCTAGGCACCACTTCTTCTCACCTCCCCTCTCGGCATAAATACATTTTTATTCCAATGCTTACCACCAGCCAACCTTTTCCTTGCTCAGTGGGCACGTCCAAACAGGTAACCTAAGGTTAACCCTTTAGAGCAGGGGAGGTTGAGACCTGAACCTTGACCACCTCATTCCACACGTTGACATAACCGCCTCAAACTTAATTGGCAAGGACATACCCCTGTCTAGCTGCGACTAAATATACCAATGGGCAGGTGGGAGGGAAGCTGTTGGCCCGAATGCCAAGTGGCACTGAGGTAAGACCACCCCCACCAAACTCACACACCACATAATCCCACCCACACATTCCTACACAACCAATCACATGCATCTATCCGCATTGCTTATATATGTGCCCTTGTCCGCTTAGCTGTGCTATCTCCCCAGGGCCTACACAATCATCAGTTCTGTGGAGTAGTTTTATGTACTTCTCTGTGAGACAGTTTTTACCAACATTTTAAAATCTTGCTTAAATGTGAATCAATTAAGGGAACTTTAAATGTGGGCATATTTTAAAATCATTTACAACTAGTTTTTGATATGTTTAAATGTATGATGAGGTAGAATCACTGTACGTGCTTGTGACGATACAGACTAATATCGTCCGTTGGTACTACCACTAACTTGCACAGCTGATCACTATACTAAGTGCTATAACCTGGGCTTGGAGTCCCTTTATCCACCAGCATTCACATTAAAGCAGATCTTGAATAGTTAAAGCAAGGAAAGAGACAACCAGCTTCTATCTTGGTACAAACAGCAACAACCTTTATTTTCGAAACAGCAACTGCCAGGCAGATATCTCAGCATGGGGGGAGGCTCTGCATCTTCTGTCATGTGACACATTAAAGTCTCTTTTAGTCACAATGCTATGTAACCGTTAATATTTTATTTATTTATTTCTGGAGCAACCTAGATGTACAACAAAAGTACCAAAAAGATCTTAAGGAAGAATTATAGAATTATAGCTCATGAGTCAAAGAGATGCCACAGATTCAATCCTCTTTTTTTGTAAATAGTATAAAAGACTGTGACTCAGCATACAATCGTTCCTGTAAGTTCTAATGAAGCCTGGCAAGCAGTCAGCTCACTGTGAAGGACTAGGCCAAGCTGAAACTTTCCTCTAAAAAGTGTAAGTTGTCACTTAGTTCTAAGTTGTCACTTAGTTCTATATCACTATATCACTATACTCCCCTGGGATTATAATCACTAGCTCTTTAAAGAGCTGTTCCTGCTATACTCTCTGGAGTAAGAGAGGTTCACCCACTGGAAGCTGGATCCTGGTCTTGGGTCCAGGGTGGGTGGAGGACGGCGAGTTCCCAGCCAAGCTGTAACGCTGGACGTGGGGACTACAGTGCTGATGGTGTCTGGTGGAGTGCTTGGAGTCCTCGGTGAGCACTAAGCGCATCGATTGGCGGAGTCACCCGATCGGGGTGTCAGGCGGTCCATCACAAAGTTTATGTTGCTAGTCGTAATGTGAGAGCCAGAAGAGCAAGGCAATTAAGGTAAACTTGGGGGCAGAGCCTAATGCTTGAACTGAATGGACGCCAATTTCCCGAGCTCCTGCACATATAAAGTTAATTCAACGCAATCCTTGCAAACAAAGAGATACATCTGAGCCAAAACACTCACCTACTTGGCCTGGTGGTCCAAGCGGTGACCAGATGCCCTTCTTGTTACCGCAAACCGCCCAGGTACAGGCCTCAGAGGAGCACATTTCAGATGTAAAGCAAGAGGTACAGGGAAATGGTTCAACTGCTACAGGCCTCACAAACGGAGCTCCTTACCCGGCTGGACCTGGCTGACGACCGAAACAGACACACAAACATAAAGATCAGGGGCATATCGGATGCAATCAGCCCAAATGAACTGCCACATAACCTAATACGTCTTGTCACCACAATGTTGTCTCACACGCAGGCCAAAAAGCTAACTCTGGAAGGATACTTCCGCATCAACAAACCCAGGCAAGCACCAGCGGCAGCAGTCGTGATAATCAGATGCCAATCTATGTTTGACAAAAAACAACTTATGACAGGAGTTCAGGGGAAAACCCCATTTGAATTCGAATCCACACAGCTTACCCTTTTTCAGGACTTAACCAGAAATGCACTAATATGGAGAAAATATTTTGGCCTGGTAACAGACGTGGAACACTTCTTCCAGGCACTGGGTCTCCCAATGGGACCCGCGGCCCCGAGACACGGACCACTACGCACACCTGGGATCCAGCACGAACCACTCCTTTCATCCCCCGTATGAGAGGGAATTCGGGAGCTAACACCTGAACTGTTCCGGTCAAACGGGGCACAAACGCCCAGATACCTTTGCTCTGCAATGTTTCCACAGTTTAATTTGTGTTTTGGTTATGGTTAATAGCCCCACTGCCTATTTCTTACATGTATATGCATATGAATTATCAATGTTTAGGGAGAAATAATTTTTTGCCCAAAATATTTCAATTCTACCACCAAATGCTACATATTCCCCTCTCCACCACCACCTACTTCTCCTCCCTACCTCTCTACAGGCAAGCATGCTGCTTGCTTATCAAAATTATTTTAATTTCCATACTTTTACAAATAATCCCTGCACACTGACTTTGGAACCAAATCCAATTTTGTTTTATTTCACCAACCACCCTCTAACCCACCCGTAGTCTCACCCTTCATTAATAGTTGTGCTCCGCAACTAGTGTGCCATGACTCAAAAGTGTGCCGCAGCATTGTGCTGGGTGTGCTGCTACATGTTTTCTGATAGCAGTGCCGGATGAGCTGGATCTGCTGCCACCAGTGCAAGAAGAATGGTTCCAGAGAACAGTGCTGAGGCTCTATGACGGTTGTGCCGCCTCCACCGGAGGTAAAACTGTTAGACCTAGCACCGGAAACACATTATTCTGATATTCTGAGTGCACATTCAAAGAAGGTAAAGAGATCACAGTTCTATTCCCAAAAGAGGAGCTGAATGGGGCACACTGACTGTAATATTTATTAATGGGTACACTGACTGTAATATTTATTAATGGGCACACTTACTGTGATATTTATTAAAGGGTAAACTTACTGTGGTATTTAATAATTGGCAAAATGGCTGTGATATTTATTAAAGGGCAAACTTACTGTGGCATTTAATAATTGGCAAACTTACTGTGGTATTTATTAATGGGCAAACTGTGCTATGTATTAATTGGCAAATTGACTATGGCATGTTCTGTGGGGCATAGTGACACTGTTCTGTGTATGCACCTTTTTACTCCTATTTTTTTAATATATATTTTGCTTGTGGTGGTGTGCTGTGGAATTCTGGGAAGAGCTTTGGTGAGCTTTAGAGCATGATCAGTCATCTATAATCTACACTATGTAGTTACCACACAAAGTACACTGTACTTAAAATACACCCTGCAACCTTTTGTGTCAACTCCCCATTATTATCTTTGGATTGTAAGCTGACTAGTTATCTTACCAGGCACTTTGTATAAAAGAAGTGTATTTGCGAGATTGTAAGTTCACGGACAGTCTCTTGTTCCTTTTGCATCAGTATGTGTTCATTATTTGTCTGTATTCCGTCTATTGTAAAGAACTGCGGCATATGCTGGCACTATATAAATACCAAGTAGCAATAATAATAATAATAATAACAGTATTGTATATAGGACAACAGGCCATCCTTTGAGACTTGAAGAAAGGAAATTCCATCTATAAAAGAGAATATGTTTTTTCACAAAGCAAAAGGATGTAGAAATATATGTTTAAAGGTAAAAAAAAAAAGGGTTGAGGCGGGGGCGGAGCCCACGCCTGAACAAGCCGGACGTGTCTTGGAGCTGCTCCACAAGACGGCCCAAGTAAACGGCGAAACAAGCTGCCACTAACCTTGCTACCGAGCCACTGGAGCTGCAGCCCAATCCCCGACGATATGGGGAAGAAGAGTAAAAAAATGCGCTCGGATCCGGGCGCAGGGTCGCAAGATATTGGCACCTTTATGCGCACGACCGCGCGGTCTGCAGCAACCAAGATGGCGCCCGCAGAGGCATTCACGCCGCTGTCCTCGGATGATGACAGCAGCACAGCTGACTTCTCCCCTCCGCCTAGGCAGCGACCAGCGCCACAGGCAAACACAGGCCATGAGGACTCTGCCCCATCCACTAAGGCAGACATAAAAGCTTTAATGACATAGATCTAGGCCATGTTCAGGGCGGACCTGGCACCAATCCGGGAAGAAGTGACCACCCTCACCACAAGCATGCATGCAGTGGAGGAAAGCATGGCAGGCTCCAAGTTTGCACAGTCGGCCACAGATGCTTCCATAGGAGCTCTGCAGAAGCAGTGCGCAGACCATCAGGCCCAGACAGCCAACATGGAGGACAAAGCCAGGGCACGCAACTTGAGGATAAGGGGGGTGCCAGAAACGGTCTCAGGAGCAGAGTTCCCCCACTACTGCAGGAGGCTCCTCGCTACCCTCCTCGTGCCCAAACAGGCAAAGCAACTGGTGGTAGATTCATGCTTCAGACTGACCAAGGCAACCAACGCAGCCCAAGAGGTACCCAGGGATGTACTACTGAAACTGGTGCGGGACTCTGACCATGGTGTTATTATGGGGGCGGTCAGGGGCACCCCCACAGTTTCCTTTGAAGGGGCACAGCTGGCATTTTTCCGGGACTTTTCCAGGCATACCTTGGCATGGAGGAGATCTCTTAAGCCAATTATCCAGCTTCTCCAAGAGAACTCTACTGCATACAAATGGGGCCCCGCCGACTACTGCCCGACAAAGCGGGCAAGACATATGCCATATCACAACCCGCTGAAGCACAAGCCTTCCTGCAATCCCTTGGCCTGCCAGGGGTAAATACGCCATCAGCAGACCACTCAGCCTGGAATGTAGCGGACATTACCACGTTTGTGCCTAGAAGTGGAGCACCTGCAGCAACAGAACTGCTGCCCTGAACTCTGGGGCCATACCTGCCTTGAATATGCCTTAATAATGTTTACGTTTTACCTTCCTTTACTGTTGACTGTGAATATATAACTTGCCTCTGATGTTATGTTGTTGGCTCCGTAGGCCTCAGATGTAGCTCTCCATTAAAGTATCTATGTCCCACCCCACCCCCCATAGTGAAAGTGTATAAGCGGTATCGCTGCGCTAAAATAGTTAACCTCTGAACACCTTGCGCATGACCCCGACCTCCTGTACCGGCGTCATACATAATTCCCCCCAGCCATGGGAGGCTATCAGCCTGCGTATTCATGCCTGCACCTTAAACAAGTGCCTTACTAGAGCCCCTACCACAAGGAGTAATGCAAACTAGCCATAAGGCGCACGCAACCCATTGCCAGCATCCCCCAAGTTACAAGCCCAATTGCCACCTTTAAGAGACATTAGCTCTTAAATAATTAAAAAAACGAGTAGGTACAGTGATGTCTATATGGCTTTATTGTTCCTGCTACTTATCTGCTACTCACGAATGCACTGTTGTATTCTTTGCTAATACTCACAAAAATAAAGAATAAAAAAAAATATAAATATATATATATGTTTAAAGGTCTGGATGACTTTTTGGATAATCTGAATATATAATATATATATATATATATATACACACACACACACAATAATTAATAATAAATAATAAATAAATAGGTGATATAAGGCAATAAATGATTGCCATATTGGAATCAAGAAGGAATTTATTCCCTGTATGTGACACAAACAAGTAATACAGGAGACTACTGGGAGATCTATGAGGGCATGGGTGTGCCTTTATTTATAGAGGAAGTGATGAAGCCAGAAAGGAGCAGACATTATGCGGTGTCAGGTGGTCTGATGGTCAGGGCTGGCAGCAAAGGAGCGAGCTCAAGAATCCAGTCGTAGGTCAGAAGCCAGGAAATCTAAAATAGGTAGCAGGATGCCAGAGGCCAAAGGTTGGAGACATAAAGTGTGCTCGGGGTCATATCCAAGGTCAGAAGTCAAGAAGTTTTACTGGGATTCAGAAACAAGAAAACAGGAAACAAGAATCAGGTACCAGGATCAAGAATCAGGGAAGAGGATGCTGGGAGACTGGGACAAGTACCAGAACAACCACTAGAATAAGCCAGTACCTATATTGTCTAGGAAAATCTGCACCTCTAGCAAAAGAGAATGCTGGAGGTCCTTGGGGTATACGTGGCTATAGCTGTATCTCAAGTGACAACTCTTTATGTTTAGTGATAGATCATTGTACAAAGGTAATCAGCAAACTCAGCAGCCATTCCCAATAACAAAGAAGTGACTGCTGTCTCAGGAAGATATGAACAGAGTAGTAGAGTATGAGGGAAACCCAGAGTAAATAAAATCATTTTAAAAAGGGGCACAGAGATGAAAAGATTATGAGTGATTGAAGTGATGGAGTCATTTATGGCACTTAATGGTTCAGCAATGCAGAATAGACTTCAACAACACAGTGAACCACTATCCCAGCAATTGGAATGCTGTGTACAAAAATGAGACTCAAGCAAAGAGGCTTATCAAGCAAAGAGGATATTATTAGTTGAGTTTGAAACTGTCTTATAATTCTTTTTCAGAGTGGATTCACCTCTGTTTGGTACAATAAAATACAATACAAGAAAGTACAAGAAAATCCTCCTCAATATATAGGTAACCATTATACTTGAGGACTGCAAACGTTGTAAGTCGATTTCCTATTGAAATTAATGGAATCAGGGCTAAGAATCCTAACATGTTAGAAATAAGATAATTCCAGATTGCCAACAAGTGTTCTACGGAATATCAAGATTTTTAGACCATGAATTAACATTTTCTTTTCTCCTTTTGTGAATTCTTGAAGAATTTGAAGATTTATAATCTCAAGGTTATTCTTTGGCTAATTCTATCCCTTGTGTATAATTCCCAGAGACTTTATCTTATATCGTTCATAAACTTTAAATCTTGCATGTTATCCTTATCATTATTTATAACCTTGCATAAACAGGGGTCAAATAGTCATTCATGACTACATAAACATTCACAGGAAAGACTTCTTTATGACACATTTAGCATTGAGAAATGCTTTTAACAGACAAAGTTGGAGAGTTGATAACCATAGTGAGAAAGTTTTTTTTTTTTAACCAAAAATCTAAGTTGATCTAATACACAAAAGGAATGTAATTTTTAAAATACCACAACATGTATAATTAATGAACATATTAAGTCAGCAT
The DNA here is from genome assembly GCF_036172605.1 of Pelobates fuscus. NCBI lineage: Eukaryota > Metazoa > Chordata > Amphibia > Anura > Pelobatidae > Pelobates > Pelobates fuscus. The sequence continues at coordinate 164,191,192 of NC_086317.1, read as the reverse complement.
TGACTTTTCTTAATTTACGTTTACGGGAATAACTAGAATCAGTCTAATGAAATAAAAGAATAGGTTTGAATTTGAAGGGGCTTTCAGATAAAACAAACACAACCATTGGTTGTCACCATTGGATATGGTCTTAATAATGAAGGTTTGTGCCGTGAAACTAAAGCAATCAGAAGAGATTTCTGAGGACCTCGGAAAAAAAAAGTTATGTTAATATTGGAGTAAACTAAAGTAAAGTAGGAGTAAACTTACATCATTACAACAGCAAGACGTACAATTGTCTATGAGTTTACAAAGATCTTCTGGGTAATATCTAAGGTTAACTATTATAAATGTTAAAAAAAAAAATAGTATGCCCTCGGGTATACAAAGAGCACCAACGCCATTGCCGACAGACATCTCAATTTGCCATCACGTGGATGATCCAGAAGACTATTAGAAGAATGTAGTGTAAAAGCAAAAGATTAAACATTTCTGCATAAAACCAATCATTTCGATTTATTTTTCCAGTAAACTGGGTACTTATCTACAAATAAAAAATAATTATTTAAAATATACCTGAGTACAAGTTATAGTTTACTGTAAAAATCATAATATTCACAACATATCATAATAGTCCTATTAATAGTATACTCTGATAAATATATATAACAGTTATATCATATTATAAATATTATAAATAGTGATCAGTTTTATTGAAACTGTACACAGCAACAGTATATCGCTGATAAAAAGTCAGGTATATATGAGGCAAAAGTGACAATGAGATCATAGGGCTGCTCTTAAATTCAATTATATGATTCCTGCTTGATGGCCTTTTAAGGAGAGATGAAAAACGCGATGTGAGTGTAACAGAGCAGTAGTGTTTTTTATGGAACAACCACAAGTGTGATACACCCTCTGCCTAGCACAGAGGAACTTGAAATCCTAATTACTTGCATATTTTGTACAGTTTTTTTTATTTTATTTTTAAAGCATATAACTCAAATTACACATTCCAGTAGCTAGAAAGATGGAAGAAGGAATTGAGCATTGCATGGTACACATGCCTGGTTTTAACCAGGCAACCTTACTTACTGTGTATTGGAATTATACGTTCAGAATATACATTATTTTAAAGGAGCACTATAGGGTCAGGAACACAAACATGTATTACTGACCCTATAGGGTTAAAACCACCATCAAGCCACCCTGGTCCCCTCTTGCCTCCCTAAATATATAAAATCTTACTTGTATTCAAGCCTGAAACTGCATGCTTTGTCCCTGTTCATTTTGACCTGCCCACTGCCTGCTGACATCAGCAGAAGTGGTAGCCTGATCCAATCACAATGATTCCTCATAGGAGTGGCTAAGACTGACAAAAATGCAGATCAGGGGAAGAGACAGTATGATTCAAACACAGCCCTGGCCAATCAGCATCTCCTCATAGAGATGAATTGAGGAAAGTTCAGTGTCTGCAGGCAGAGGGAGGAGGCACTGAATGTTTGGATGCATTTTAGGCAGCCATGGCCCAGGAAGGATCTCTAACAGCTATCTGAGGAGTGGCCAGTGGAGTTATCACTAGGCTGTAATGTAAACACTGGATTGTCTCTGAAAAGTCAGTGTTTACAGCAAAAAGCCTGAAGGTAATGATTCTACTCACAAGAACAAATACAATAAGCTGTAGTTGTTCTGGTGACTATAGTGTCCCTTTAACATTCTAAATATTACACTTTTTTGACTTTCAATTTCACATTGGGCATTCAGATCAATATCACTCTGAAGTACTGGAAAATTGTGAGATATCATTGTTTGCACTATAGGATCCACCTGATACTATGAAACACATTATATTCTTTATAGATTTTACAAACATGCAGAACAGTCATAATACACCATGGCTGCTTTAAACTTAAAAAATACCCAAATGAGTCTTCTAGGACTCTCTTAAAACCATTACTGAATTGAAACAGTCACAGACAGTTGAAAACATCCTCTGGCTTTCTACAGGAAATTCATCTTCATGTAGAAAGCATATGCGTCTTCCTGAGGTACAGGCAGTTTCTAAATAGCAGCCATGTCATCAATTACAACTTTGTGACAATCACATTGTACATTTTTTGTTTAGTCTGTGTCACTGAGATATTGATATAGTTCTGTTTTGGTTTTGAATGCTAAGTGATTTTGACATTTAGCATCTATCCAGGGAAATGTCTGTTTATCCCTGTTGGTATACATCAAATTGTAACCACTAGGTTGTCATTACTGCTACAAAGGCTATATGTAGCCTATGCTGTCACTGATGTAGAGACTGATCCCACTAATATATTGAACCATTCGGCAGTTTTGTGACGAATGCACATACAATTAAGGCATTGACAGGGTTTTTTTTTTAAAAAAAAAGTGTTATTCCTTGACACTTTGAAAACTCACATATCAAAGTGTTAGTTGTCAGATCTTGCTTATACTCTGTTAGCTTAATATGATTCATGTTTGCAGCTACATTTGTCATTCGTGGTTTTATGTGTAATTTCTGATATTTTGTCCCCCTTTGTATATGTTATTTAACAAAACGAAATCAAAATTGATGGGAGTTTGAATGCAGGACTAATATACTGATGTTTTTATGTATCCGTCTACTGTTGTTTCAATTAATATATGTATGCTCTTTAATGAAAAGTGTGTCTTACACGATCTATTTAATTGGTTCTACACGTGCATCCTTGGCAAAATGTATAATAACAAAATAAAAATGACAATGTAAAATTGAAAGATACAAGGCATACAACATAAAGGTGCCTGACAAATAAAACACCTCAGGTCATATTAGAAATGGAGAATTATCAGTAGACAGCTTGCATATACCTACAGTCAAGGAGGCCAATACACAGTGCATATACATAGGGAATAATACATGCAGGAGATGTTATGTTTTAAGGCACAACAGACACCAGAACAAATTACAAAAAAATACAAGGTAATATATAATAATAATAATAACCAAGGAGGTCAAAAGTAAGAAGTTAGAAGAGGGGGTATATGAAGGAATATGGTGAATATGAAAACGAAAATAATATCTATGAAAACAAATAGATATAGAAATAGATAAAGCCTTAAGCAAGACAAGAACCGCATAATCATACACCACAAATTTTGTGTTACCATGCATCATGGGCAATGGATGTTTATCAATCCATCTCAATAGCTTTAATTGATTTATGGAAAAAAATATGGTCATGATTGGGAATTGGAGGTTATTGCTACGCATGTTGATAAGGTGACTTACTTTAGAGATATCATTGTTTTTTCTACCATGGTAGTCACAAAGGTTGGGTAGTGGCAGTATGTATGGATCTAATGCTGCTGGGCTTTGGATCATATAAAACAAGGTGGTATATATAGCGTAGGTGCACTGTTTGTGAAGAATACCACAACAAAGATAATTAGGTTTTTATTTCTTGCTCCTGATGAGAGTAGATCAAATCAGTAAGCATAGCATCAAAGAAAACAGACAGTGTTCTGGGTTTTGAGAAGGAACAAATTCTTTCTAACAGTACAGGAAATTCAAAATGAGAACGCACATGCCAAAACCAAGGTGGATACCACGCTCTGGTTAACCCAGGAAGGTATTTTCCAGCAATCTGGATTTGTAGAAACAGTGTGGGCACATACACTAATATCCAAACGCCGATTTTATTAAGGAGCAAGGTACAGCAACATGTTGGCCAACAGATTGGCAGACAAAATATTGCTGTAGCTTGTTGCTAAACAAAGCATTGGCTAACATAGGCTGTGCCCACAATTGAATGTCAAGTACAGACAAAAGAAAAGCAAATAAAGTGGAGTTTATATATAAATAGTAGAGATTTTATGTTTCTGGGTAGTAAAATAGAGTTGGTCATATTAAACAGTAAATCAAGTGTTCTGAGGTCTGACTGCTGTACTTAAGTGGATTTGGTGAATCTGTGCAGTTGCATATCATCATAAAATGAAGAGTACTAAAACATCAGGTCTTTGCTGTAATTTAGCCAACAGAGCTGTGTAAAGACAACAGGGAAGTCCTAGACTGCCTGTGTTGGAAGGCATGTAAAGAGTCTGATATGGGACTGTAGTTTTCTTAGCTCGCTGGTAAAATATAAAGGAATCTAACAGGGTTATTTACCAGAGTAAGAATTCAAAGTGAATGCAAAGTGAACTTCACATTTAGGGCCAGAGTAGTCAAACTGAAACCATAACTGACTTAAATACTTTTTTTTTTAGTTTTACTATTTTAACCTTACCAGACCACAAAGGTCACCCAGACCTCTTCATCTCAAGGATGTGGTTTGAGTGTAGTGGTCCTTTCCTTTAACCATTCCATGTACGACATTGCCAGTTTGTAGAAAGAGTAATATTCACATGGAAGAGTTAAACACGCCTTTAGTGTCAGTTTTTCTGACAGCCACTAGAGGCACTGCCACCTCCAGAACTAAATTAAACATGATCCTGTAATCAAAGGCTGCTGGTAGAAGCATTTGATTGGAGGTGTGGGTCATTTGGCCAAACATCTGTATCTCCAACCCAATGCTTCTCTTTTAGAAGCATTGTATTGGAGGAGATTGTGGAAGACGTAGTTGGCATGCTGACCTCTTTGGTGGAGCGGGCGGCTGTAGTGGAGGAGTCTCGTTGTTGGAAACAAGGTAAGTATCATTCTCTAACTTCATTTTTTTTTAATAGTAATGGGGGTGGACAAAGGAGGATGGACAAAAGTGAACTTACGATCCTGAAAATATTATTGTTGAAATTCACTTTGAATTCTCGCATACGTGAATGACCCTGTATAGAGGAAATTCGACGTGGCAGAAACAATGCTTTCAAGCCATGACATACCATCTTTTCTAAATATATTTAAAAGGAAGATGGTGACACAGCGTGCAAATTATTACAAATAGAATGAGTACATTCTCCATAAATGTTTTATAGATACAAGTCTTCAATAGGTTTTGTTGGGGAGTTGTGCATTTATGACGATACAGAAATTGTAAATTGTGGGTAATTAGTTTTTTTTTTATACCAATTAAGTGAAATGAACACCTTAAAGGTGAAAGAGAGCAGTTTTAACCAAGATCTGCAGCAGTTGGAGAGGCACATCAATAGGATGAGTTTTGCCTACAGTAACTCTGTCTCTCTCTGTGTGTTCTTTTACATAGCCGGCAGATTATGCTTTGAAATTTTGAAAGCAGCTTGGACAAATGGAGAGAAATATGCTTGTCCAGTGAAGAAAATAGCAATGTGTATTAGAGAGTGGGGGAGCATGTCAGAAAATGTGTAGCAGGAAGTTTTAAGTGTAAAGATGGCAAACAGTAAATATTTTAACAACAAAAGAAAGCTGTAACAACTTTGTTGTTATTTGTTTGTCTGGCACACTAATGGTTAGACAGGAATATATGGTGTTTTAAAATAAGGATACACAACACTGACACAGAGGCCAGTATTCTCTACAAAATGTATATGTATAATGATGTAGGAAGAATGGCCAACTGAAATGGGCAAATGGGCTATAACTGTCCCAAATGCCTGGTAAGGGCATCGCTTTAAGATTAACCCCTTAAGGACTGGACTGTTTTTGCGATGTTGTACATTTGCGACCAGGCATCTTTTTACACTTTTGTGGTGTTTGTGTTTAGCTGTAATTTTCCGCTCTCTCATTTACTGTTCCCATACAAATTATATATTGTTTTTTTCAGGACAAAAGGGGCTTTCTTTACATACCATTATTTATATAATCTCATGTAATTTAATTTTTAAAAAATGAAAAAATATAATGAAAAATTTAAAAAAATACATGTTTTTTGACTTTTATGTGAAAAATCTTTTACTCATCTACAAAAGCGAATGAAAAAAACTGCTAAATAGATTCAAAATGTTGTCCTGAGTTTAAAAATACCCAGTGTTTACATGCTTTTTGCTATTTTTTTGCATGTTATAGGGCTATAAGTACAAGTAGGATATTGCGGTTTCAAAACATAAATTTTTAAAATGTATCAATAGGGACATTGTAACACTATTATCTGTCATAAATCGCTGAATAACACCCCACATGTACATATTTTTTTTAAAGTAGACAACCCAGGGTATTCAATATGGGGTATGTCCAGACTTTTTTAGTAGCCACTTAGTCGCAAACACTGGCCAAAGTTAGCGTTCATATTTGTTTGTGTGTGAAAAAAGTAAAAAACTAAATTGAACGCTAATTTTGGCCAGTGTTTGTGACTAAGTGGCTACTAAAAAAGACTGGACATACCCCATTTGCAATACCTTGGGTTGTCTTCTTTTCAAATGGTATGCCATCATGGGGGTAATTCTCATTCTTGGGCTACCATACGCACTCAAAGGCAACGTAAGCCATTTTCAATGTAAAAATATTTGACCCATATATTTGACCCTGTAACTTTCAAAAACGCTATAAAACCTGTACATGGGGGGTACTGTTATACTCAGGAGACTTTGCTGAACACAAATATTAGTGTTTCAAAACTGGAAAATGTATCACAACAATTATATCATCAGTAAACGTGCTGTTTGTGTGTGAAAGATGCAAAAAAAGTCACTTTCACTGACAATATCATCGCTGTGATATGTTTTACTGTTTTGAATCACTAATATTTGTGTTCAGCAAAGTCTCCCGAGTAAAACAGTACCCCCCATGTACAGGTTTTAGGGTGTCGTAGAACGTTACAGGGTAAAATACAGTGCTAGCAAATTAAATTCTCTGGACTTTCGGCCTGGGTTGGCAGACAGGTCCCTTAAATTGCAATCAATAAAATAACTTAATTATGTAAAAATATTACATAAATACGCACGTAGAATTTAAATATATATGCATATTTATATATTTGAAGTCTACGTGTATATTTATATAATGATTTTTTATTTTATTTTTTTTAATTCTTTATTTTTTATTCGTGCATGGAGTAACAGTAAAGCGTACAGCGCCACAGCTGCTGCAAGCGGTTTGTCATCATTTCAACATGTGGCTTGTTATACAGCACGATTTTTATATTTTAGAACATGAAAATAACAAGATGTAGGCAGTTGCATAAAAATACAAAACGTGGTAAACCTGCGATTTAAATTATGAAACACTCTGAATTATTATGTCTAAGGCAGTAAGACACGATAGGGTTACAGGCTTGCTTCGGTAGACACATGTGCCCCTTCTAAATATGTGAACGTACGCTGTCTCACCTATGAGGCAGAAGAATATACAGATAGCTTGACTTTTTTTTTTTTTTTATAAGATAAACCAGCTCAGCCGAGTATAAGATATCAGCATACTAATATAGCAGGGACATTTCCGTGGAAGCATATACGGTCAAAATCATCATTAGATATTACATGAGGCTTCGCCCTTATAGTGGTTTGAATATTAGATATCAGAAGACCTTGCACTTTTTATAAGAGTAAAAACAAACAGGCTAAGTGCATGAGCAATCAATAAAAACAAAGAGTGTTAGGGTAAAGCATGCTTAGTTATTCTAATAGTAGAGTACGACTATTTATATAGCAGACTGGTCATTTTCAGTATGGGTTGCATGAGAAGTGTGAGATTATGTGGTGGAATCTCGGTAAAAATAAATTTAGTAGGCCGAGATTACCACGTGGCATGTGTACGTGCATATGCTGACGTATCGATCAGTTGGTTGCACGAGGCAAGATACGATCAGTAGTGTACGGAGCATGTGCAAGAATACAGGATGTAGTATTCCCCTCCTCCATTGTGCTGGACAGGCCATGCGGTCAAGCAGGAAGTTAATTCTTATTTGTATTGATTGGTCAAGAGAATGTGCGGGTGGAGCTTAATATGGGAGGAGTTATGTGCCTATATAAGGAGCCTGCACTATTGTCCGGGGCTCAGAACTTGCTGTATTTTGGTGACGTTAGTCCCTCTGAGTCCCGATCGGTGATCCAATAAAGAATCTCTTCCTTCCTGAAGAAACCTGTGTCCATCTCTCTGTGCTTTGCTTCCGTCAGTTTCTCCGGTATCATTTGGTGCATTGGCCGGGAAACTCATCGTTCAACGGTAGCTGAGAGGCAGAGGCGTGAGACGGTCTATCTTTGCCCACGTTCTCTACGGCTGCACCCCTGAACTTCTGCGTGGACCTCCCTTCGTCTCGGCGCCACTGGTCTGTTGTCCAGGAGATCATCGGCCTCTACGTAAGAAGTGCTGGGGTGTCCCCGTCGATGAGTGTGAACTCAGGTTCAGGAACGAGGAGGTAAGACAACTGCTGTTTTAGACGGCAGACCCACTAGGGGTATACCGATTGTGCGGTAGGCCCATAAGGGGTTATTTGTGTATGGAATCTGCCCCCTCTGTCGGAGGGAAGGAGCGAAGGCGCACCGCTCAATCGAACGCTCTTTAGTCAGACCGTTTGATTTGGTTAGTCAGGCGGGGTCCTGTGTAAATAGCCCTAGCCGGACACCGGTGTCTTGTCTAGACTAGCGTTCTAGGGTGTATATTTCGTTCGCTAGGTCGGAGGGACCGGGAGACTAAGCGGCGCCTGTGTAAATTCGGTTCGCTAGCTCTCAACCTATCTTGGCTAAGTGGGAAGGCGTGTAAATTTGGAACCCACTAGATTTTTGATAGTAATCGACTAAGAGGCGCCTGTGTAAATTCGGTCCTCTAGCTCGCTATATGTGGTGCTTGGGCAGTGTGGCTAACCAAAACGGGTGTACATAGTTTTAGGTAGCCCATTCAAGGTACTGGCCAATAGTTTAGTTGGGAATTGTAAATGTGTTAAAGATTGTTTAGTAAAGTGTATATCTTGTTAGATAGCGCGAGCTCAGCCGTCTAGCGAGAGTGTTAATAGTGTGTTGCTGTATTATAGTGCACGGTACCATAACCCTGTATATTTACTGACACTGTATATAAGTACTAATCATTGTCGTCCATTGCATGTTTAACACCATAACCACTAATAATTGTATTGTGACCTTAAATTGTGCTTTGACCTATGCTAACCGTACTGTAACCGCTATTTGTAAAAGACGATGTTACTGGGGTGTGTTATAGACGGGTAATTCGTATATAGAGAATTATAGCGTGGGTGACTGTATAGTTTCGCCAAAGGGCATAATATTGATTATCTAGTGACTGGTGTAACAGCTGTGTGTGTACTGGAATTCCCTGAGTGTTTATTGTGTTATTGTGTACGTTTCACTTGGTAACCGTACCACGTGGTGCTGTTGCCAGAGGAAATGGGTGTGACTGTTGAATAGTACGCGTGTATAGTATTCGTTGTCAACGACGTTCCATTGATAAGTATGGGCGCGTCGCAGTCAACGATTCCGGATCCCTTAGGTTGTATGGTGAAGAATTTTTAAAAGGGATTTAAAACCTGTGATTTTGGGGTTAAAATGTCTCCTGTACGTTTGGTCACTTTGTGTACTAGGGAGTGGCCTACTTTGGTTGCGGCATGGCCGCCACGTGGCAGTTTGGATCCAACTCTGGTACAGCGCTTACACGTGGCTGTATCAGGTAGGCCTGAACTTTACGGGCAGTTTCCTTATATTGATTGTTGGAGACAGGCCGTAAATGACTCGCCAAAATGGATCCAGACGTGCCACGAGGAGCAGTGTCGCCTCATGGTGGCTAGGACTTGTTTGTCCACTAGGACTGGTGTTAGGCCCATTTTGGACACGCCCCCTGAGTCCGAGATCCCTTTGCCGCCCCCTTACTTTCCATTAAGAGGAAGTGACGCAAATGCAGGAAGTCCTGCACCCCTCCCCTCATTGCCCTCATCCACTTCCGCTTCCTCCTCCAGTACAGAATCCACCCCCTCTCGTACTAAATCTCCCCTTCCGGAATCAGAGCCAACCCCCATTAGATCTGAATATCCTGATTTGGCGCCACTTCAGACTTCCGGTCAAGCTTCTTCTAGCTCGGCTCGAAGTGTTTTATTTACTACCTTTTCCCAAAACCAAGCTCCCACATCCTCATGCCCTATTTCTCCCCGACTGGAACCCATAACTGGCGCCCCTCCACGTAGCCCCATACAAACCCGACAACTGACCGGTACCCAACAATTAAAACATTATCAGATGCCTCTTCGTCTGAATCCCGGGTCAGCCTATATCGATGCCGCAGGTCAAATGGCACATGCTGACCCAGTCTTCGTATATGTCCCGTTCACGACAACCGATCTCTTAAATTGGAAGACCCACAATTCCTCGTACAATGAGAAACCACAAGCTATGACTGATCTGTTCACCTCGATAGTTCAGACACATAACCCGACATGGGCTGATTGCCAGCAGTTATTAATGACTTTGTTTAACAATGAGGAAAGGACAAGGATTAATCAAGCGGCCATTAAAGCGCTAGAGGATAGAGCCCGTGCTTTGAATCAAGCCAATCCAGCAGCATGGGCCGCAACACATTATCCCAACACCGATCCCGACTGGAATGTAAATGGTGCTGATATGGTTCAGCTCAGAGCCTATAGAGACGCTATAATTGCTGGCATGAAAGCCGGAGGAAAGAAAGCCATTAATATGTCGAAGACAGTTGAGGTGATTCAGAAAAGTGATGAAGCGCCCAGTGTCTTTTATGACCGATTATTGGAGGCATACCGCTTGTATACCCCCTTTAATCCGGAAGACGCAGATAATTCCCGAATGGTGAACTCCGCCTTTGTCAGCCAAGCTTACGGAGATATTAAGCGCAAGCTACAGAAGTTAGAAGGGTTTGCAGGAATGTCTATCACCCAACTAATGGAGGTAGCGAATAAAGTGTATATGAACAGGGAAACAGAAAGTAAGAAAGAGGAAGAGCGCAAGATGCGTAAAAAGGCTGATATGCTAGCGGTAGCGATCGCAGGCGTAGATAGACGGGGCCCAGATAGAGGCGATAGTAGATGGAATAGGGAGCCTTTGAGTAGGAATCAGTGCGCGTATTGCAAGGAAGAAGGGCATTGGAGGAACGAGTGTCCACAAAGAGAGCAGTACGAGAGAGACCAACCCAGGGCAGGTTATGGAAACTTTAGAGGCAGAGCGAGAGGTAGAGGAGGCCCCGGAGAGAGTAATGCTAATAGAGGGAGCAATGGGAACAGAGGAAGTGTTAGGGAAGATAGGTATTTCCCAGCAGCGCAAAGGTCCCGCGATAGAGAAGGCAGGGACTTTGTAGGATTGGCTGACACGGTCATGGAGGACTATTGATACCGACCGGGCTCCATCCCCCTTGGTCGAGCGGAGCCTATGGTCGATGTATCAATAGGGGGAAAAAGGAGTGCGTTCATGATCGACACTGGTGCTGAACATTCAGTGGTGACTAATCTAGTTGCTCCTCCATCTGGAAGGACTATTACTGTAATAGGAGCAACTGGAAGAAGTGCTGAAAAACCGGTTCTTAAAAGTCGACTCTGTACATTGGGAGGCCACGTAGTAAAACATCAATTCCTTTATATGAGTGAATGTCCAGTCCAATTGCTGGGACGTGATATGCTATCTAAGTTACAAGCGCAGATTACGTTCCTACCAAATGGAACAACATCCTTAAAGTTTAATGGACCTTCAGGTATTATGACATTATCCGTACCAAAGGAAGAAGAGTGGCGACTTTATACAGCGTTGACTAGCCAAAACCCTAGGAGTGATGAGTCCTTATTCAACATACCAGGAGTTTGGGCAGAGAACAACCCACCAGGACTGGCCCGCAATATTCCACCTATTAAAATTGAACTAAAACTTGGGGTTTATCCAGTGAGCCTAAGACAATATCACATCCCGCAGAAGGCTAAGAAGAACATCCAATCTTATCTGGATAAGTTCATACGGTATGGTATCCTAAAATTCTGTACTTCCCCCTGGAACACCCCATTGCTGCCTGTTCAAAAGCCCGGTACAGATGAGTATCGACCTGTGCAGGACTTGAGAGCAGTCAATGATGCGGTTGTTAGTATACATCCAGTTGTACCCAATCCATATAACCTGCTTGCTTTAATTCCGGGCGGGGCTACTTACTTTACAGTCTTAGATCTCAAAGATTCCTTCTTTTGCCTCCGAATTGCCGCAGAAAGTCAATGTATCTTCGCTTTTCAATGGGAAAACGCTGTAACGGGCTCAAAACGCCAAATGACCTGGACAAGACTGCCCCAAGGGTTTAAAAATTCACCTACCCTATTTGGTTCAGCTCTAAGTCAAGATCTACTGGATTTCGAGTCCATCCCAGGAGAGTGTGTATTGTTACAGTATGTAGATGACTTGTTGATAGCAGCAGTTACAAAAGAAATATGTCAGCAAGCAACGCACGATCTACTACACATTCTCTGGAAGGCAGGATACAAGGTGTCTAGAAAGAAGGCTCAGTTGTGTTTGCCAACTGTCAAATATCTGGGATTCCATATCTCTGAAGGTCAAAGAATTATGGGGCCAGAGAGAAAAGAAGCTGTGTGCCAAATACCGATACCCAAGAATAGAAGACAAGTGCGAGAATTCTTGGGGGCAGCAGGCTTCTGTAGGATATGGATTCCCAGCTATGCGATACTGGCAAAACCTCTGTATGCAGCTATCAAAGGTACAGAGCACGACCCCTTCTTATGGACTCAAGAACAGCAAACGGCATTTGAAGATGTGAAGAAGGCTTTGATGAGTGCCCCAGCATTAGGTCTACCTGATCACACACGACCATTCTACCTGTATGTACATGAGCAAAGAAGAATGGCTGTGGGAGTATTGACACAGTACTTGGGATCATGGCAAAGACCTGTTGCCTACATGTCTAAGCAACTGGATGCAGTGGCCAGCGGACTTCCACCTTGTCTAAGAGCTGTAGCTGCAGCCGCCCTGCTAGTAGCTGAAGCCGATAAACTCACTCTGGGTCAAGAACTTTATGTACGAGTCCCACATGCAGTACAGACGTTGTTGGATTACAAAGGAAATCATTGGTTTAGTAACAGCCGTATGACCAAGTATCAAGCAATGTTGTGTGAAAACCCAAGAGTGCATTTAGAGACTGTAAACACCTTAAATCCAGCTACCCTTTTGCCACAACCTACTGAAAGTCAACATGATTGTTTGGAAGTAATGGATGAAGTATTTTCAAGTAGACCAGATCTTCGTGATTTTCCCATCCAGAACCCCGATGTTCAATATTACACTGACGGCAGTAGTTATGTGAAAGAAGGGATCCGATATGCAGGATATGCAGTGACAACAATAGACAAGGTGATAGAAGCTCGGCCACTGGCGAAAGGAACATCAGCACAAAAGGCAGAATTGATAGCACTGACACGAGCGTTACAATTGGCTGAAGGTTTAAGAGTGAACATCTACACGGACTCCAAGTATGCGTTTTTAACCACTCATGCCCACGGAGCTTTGTATAAAGAAAGAGGACTATTGAATTCAGAAGGCAAATAAATCAAGTATGCAGCTGAAATCCTACAACTATTGGAAGCAGTGTGGGAGCCGAAAGAAGTCGGTATCATACATTGTCGAGCGCATCTAAGAGGAGATGGTGATGTAACCAAGGGAAATCGGATGGCAGACAGTACAGCTAAGCGTGCCGCTGAATCGGGAAGACAGGAGTATGTGGGGCATATAGCTGCCCTTATACCAACTCCACTGTCTCAATGGACTCCAGTTTATACAGCTCAAGAAGAGGAGTGGTTAAAGACTGAACCTGGAAAGTATTTGGAGAACAAATGGTATCAGTTAGAAGATGGAAGAATAGTCATTCCAGCATCACTAGCGGTAGAAATTGTCCAAAATTATCACAACGGGACACATTCTGGGAGAGACAGCACAGAAGAATCTCTCAGAAAACATTTCTACATACCAAGATTGTCCAACTTGACTCAGGCCATTGTACGAAGATGTGTGACGTGTGCTAAAAATAATGCAAGACAAGGACCAGTAAAGCCACCAGGAGTCCAGTTTATGGGGGGACTCCCCATGTCCGATTTACAAATTGACTATACAGTGATGCCTAAATCGGGTGGACATCGTTACCTGCTGGTAATTGTGTGCACCTATTCAGGCTGGGTAGAAGCATGTCCTACTCGTACAGAGAAAGCAGGAGAAGTTGTGAGATTCCTGTTACGAGAAATAATACCCCGATATGGACTACCCTGCTCTATAGGATCGGACAATGGTCCAGCTTTTGTTCATCAGTGCCTACAGCAACTGACTCATATGCTTGGTATAAAGTGGAGGCTTCATACTGCATATAGACCCCAGAGTTCTGGTAAGGTAGAGAGAATGAATAGAACTATTAAGAATCAGTTGGCTAAAATGTGTCAGGAAACCCAACTTAAGTGGAACGTTCTCTTACCCATAGCTCTATTGCGAATCCGCAGTACCCCTACCAGAAGGATGGGCCTCTCTCCTTTTGAAATCATGTATGGGCGACCACCTCCCGTACTTGGTAACTTAAGGGGGGATTTGAGTCAGTTGGGAGAAGGAATTACCCGGCAGCAGGTTGTAGAGTTGGGTAAGACTATGGAGGAGGTACAGAAATGGGTACAAGATAGATTACCTGTGAATATTTATCCCCCAGTTCATAGTTACCACCCAGGAGATCAAGTGTGGATTAAAGAGTGGAATAATGTACCGTTAGGGCCCAAGTGGAGAGGTCCTTATGTTGTTCTTTTGTCTACCCCTACAGCGATAAAAGTAGCCGAAGTGACTCCGTGGATACATCACTCCAGGGTTAAACCAGCAGCAGTCGATTCTTGGCAAGTTACAGCAGATCCAGAGAATCCCTGCAAGATCCGGTTAAAACGCACAACTCAGTCGGAGTAACGAGGAACTTTGTGGATTACAAATTTTATTGTTACAGAGATTTGGTGAAGTGAGTGTTTAGACGGCCATAATAAAGCCTGTCCGCTCACCGACGTATAGTGTATAAGCCAGGAAAGTCTCGAAGGGACTCCTGTGAAGACGAGCAGAACTCCATTCCCTGCAGCCCTTACATCCTGGAAGCTGAGGTGCCTTCGCACGGACGAAGACTGAGGATGACGGCGAAAGATGTGTTCTTGATAATGTTTATTTATGTGTATTTTTATATTCAGGAAGGTAGAGGTACCGACACTCCTAGCTGTGAGGTATGCATTAAGACTACAAGAACAGGTAACCATATTTCCCAAACCCTAATTTGGCATTCACAATACGAGTGTAAAGGAGATGTATCAAGATGTAGATACCTAAATATAGAATATAGTGTGTGCCATTTAGGAGTAGGAGAACCTAAGTGTTTCAGTCCGGAGTATCAACCTCGTACAATTTGGTTGACTCTCAGGAATGGAGATCCTCAGGGGACCCTAATTAACAAGACGGTGTTAGAATCCGTACATTCTTCGGGTGTTCTGCTATTTGATGCATGTAAGGCGATATCAAGTGGTAGAAAGCCGTGGAATGTATGTGGGGATCTTAGATGGGAGAGGACGTATGGGTCTAACGATAAATATATTTGTCCCAGTAGTAAAAATAAATATGTGAGTCCTAGATGCCCAAATAGAGATTATAACTTTTGCCCATATTGGTCTTGTGTGGGGTGGGCAACTTGGGGACAGACAGTAGACAAGGACATGATAGTGACTAAGTTGCCTACCAGCCCATATTGTAAGTCTATGGAATGCAATCCAGTCCATATACTTATAAATAACCCCGACAAGTTCTTAGACAAGTATGGTAATTTATTTGGGTTTCAAATATATGGGACGGGTTTAGATCCTGGGACAGTATTGTTTATAGGGATGGAGACTGATACGGTATCCTCCCAGACTCATCAAGTATACCATTCCTTTTATGAAGAGATGAGTATAGATAATAAGATCCCCCATAATGCTAAAAACCTGTTCATCGATTTAGCCGAAAGTATTGCCGGTAGTCTTAATGTTACCAATTGCTATGTGTGTGGAGGTACTAACATGGGAGACCAATGGCCTTGGGAAGCAAAGGAGGTAATGTCCGGTTCTGAGGCAGTTGACCAATTAATATCTATACAAGCCGATTATCATATGAGTGTTAGAGGTAAATCTGAGTGGAGATTAAAGACCTCCATCATAGGTTATGTTTGCATAGCAAGGAAAGGAATGATGTATAATACTTCTGTAGGAGAATTAACTTGTCTAGGGCAAAAAGCTTATGATGATGATACAAAGAATACAACTTGGTGGTCGGCTTCAAATGTCTCAGAACCATCTAACCCGTTTGCTAGATACGCCAATTTAAAGGATGTGTGGTTTGACCTATCTATCACATCTACCTGGAGAGCCCCAGCAAATTTGTACTGGATCTGTGGTAAGAAAGCCTATTCGGAGTTGCCACAGGACTGGGAAGGGGCATGTGTGTTGGGTATGCTCAAACCATCCTTCTTCTTGTTACCTATTGAAACAGGTGAGACTTTAGGTGTTAAAGTGTATGATGTGAATCATAGGAAGAAAAGGGGACCCATAGAGATAGGCGCCTGGGAAGATAATGAATGGCCTCCCCAGCGTATTATAGATTATTATGGGCCAGCCACGTGGGCAGAAGATGGTACCTTTGGTTATAGAACCCCTATTTATATGCTCAACCGTATTATAAGATTACAGGCGGTGGTTGAGATCATTACTAACGAGACATCACAAGCGCTCAATCTTCTAGCGAAGCATAATACCAGGATGAGGACAGCAGTCTACCAAAATAGATTAGCCTTGGATTACCTTTTGGCAGTAGAGGGAGGTGTATGTGGGAAGTTTAACCTGAGCAATTGCTGTCTTCAAATAGATGACGAAGGGCAAGCAATAGCTGAGCTTACTAGCCATATGGTTAAACTAGCGCATGTGCCTACTCAGGTATGGAAACGGTACAATCCAAGTAGTTGGTTTGGTAGCTGGTATGAGTGGTTTGGAGGGCTTAAGGCAGTGGTAGGTGGAGTCCTACTGATTTTAATGTTGTGTCTACTCCTGCCGTGTCTTATACCCTTAGTAGTTAGGTCTATGCAAAGCCTGATAGAAAATATAGCAGAGAGGAAGGCTGCTGCACAGATAATGGCAATTTATAAATATGAGGCTCTAGATCAGGGAGAACCAATGCAGGAAGATGAGTGTTGAAGATTCACATCATAAAATAAGTCTGGTCTGGTTCAAGGTGACTTGCGGTGTATGCAAACTAAGGTTCAGTGATGCCTCAAGTAATTGTGAAATATCAAGAGGCATCAAAGGGGGGAATGTGGTGGAATCTCGGTAAAAATAAATTTAGTAGGCCGAGATTACCACGTGGCATGTGTACGTGCATATGCTGACGTATCGATCAGTTGGTTGCACGAGGCAAGATACGATCAGTAGTGTACGGAGCATGTGCAAGAATACAGGATGTAGTATTCCCCTCCTCCATTGTGCTGGACAGGCCATGCGGTCAAGCAGGAAGTTAATTCTTATTTGTATTGATTGGTCAAGAGAATGTGCGGGTGGAGCTTAATATGGGAGGAGTTATGTGCCTATATAAGGAGCCTGCACTATTGTCCGGGGCTCAGAACTTGCTGTATTTTGGTGACGTTAGTCCCTCTGAGTCCCGATCGGTGATCCAATAAAGAATCTCTTCCTTCCTGAAGAAACCTGTGTCCATCTCTCTGTGCTTTGCTTCCGTCAGTTTCTCCGGTATCAATTAGATATATCAGTAGTTAAACAAGCTTGTCATATTGTCATATAGCAGTAACTTTTGGTCCTAAAGTACATCAGAGTGTGCAAGCCAACCTGTCTGCAGTTAATGATACAGTGAAACATTAATGGTAGTATACGTTAAGTTGGTAATAGGCTTATCTGAGCATGAGAACTAATGGCAAGCTGCCCCCAGGAGGCTTCAAGCAGGTTGCTTGGTTAAATAGGAGGTAAGTAAGATA
Organism: Pelobates fuscus; assembly: GCF_036172605.1. Lineage (NCBI taxonomy): Eukaryota > Metazoa > Chordata > Amphibia > Anura > Pelobatidae > Pelobates > Pelobates fuscus. Next base: position 164,173,353 of record NC_086317.1, on the reverse strand, counting down.
ATTGGGTAAGTGCCCGGTAGGTGAGAGGGCGTCAGCCAGAAAATGGGCACTGGGGCGTAGGCTGTATGTGTGGGTAGCAGCCAGGGTTATGGGGAATAAGTCCACAGTCACCCGATGCCAGCAATTGGCAGTTCAGAGGGCAGGAGTATACAAAAAGACTTCAGGCTCTGGGATCCAGGTGAGAGCCGGCAGCTCTGGTCAGAGACCGGGAGTAGGGCTCTCCACGATGTCTCCGGCTTGTTGCTAGGTCCAGGCTTGGCCTGCGAGCTCCGTGCTGCAGTCGCTGCGGGTGAGTTCTGCCTCTTACGTCTACGCCATTGTGGGACTCTCACTACCGGTGCTATCGTGGATACCCGGTGGAGCCTTTCTTTCTGGCTCACTAGCCCAGTCGGTGCTTGATATAGTTGAGGTCCAGGTGTTCCACGCAGAGGTTTCAGCCGTTTACGCTGGAATTCAGGAACTGACCTCTGCCTGTGTTGCCTTGAAGGTAGGTGACGTCTGACTTTCTCTTTCCCGACTGGACGCCGACGCCTTTTTCGGATCGGCCGGATAGCTGCGGCCCAGACCCTCCGCTTATTTGCGGGCTTTGGGACCCGAAGTGTATAGGTAGGTAGCGTTGGAGGCACAGCAGCGCACATCCGGGCAGCCAACTTCTCCCAAAACAGTTGGAAAGTCTTATTTATTTTGCCGAGCACATCCGACTCCTCAATACATGGCTCCGAGAAGCTCACAGCCGCCGCCATTTTGTATGTCGCTTAGTATTTTGGGCTCGTGTATCGGGGTTGTGCCTCAGCAGCAGGGCTACAGCTCCGCTAAAGACAGGCAGGTCAGGCTCAAATGCTTGCGCCAAGATAACCCCCACTGGCAGGGGGGAGGGGGGACCTTTCCAGTAGAGTGATCAGCGGGGAGATCGGCCGCTTCTCCCACATCCGCACCCACAGGTAGGCCGCAACACCGCTTCGGGTTCAGGCTGCTTGCCACGCTGCAAAAACACTTCAAAGAAAGGCAGAGTCGTTTGTAGGGTGTCCCCAACTTGTAGATTGTCTGGTTTTCTGTGGCAAAACCTCGATTTGTACGTGTTAAGCAGGTTTCTTAGACAGAGCTCTCTCTGCATGCGGCCATTCAGCTTGGCAGCCAGGCCCCGCCACCTTATATAATGATTTATGTAATTTTGTATATGGACATATGAATAGTTCGTATTCTTTTTATTTATTTATATATACATAGATATATATACAATTTCATTCTAAGTGTATTTTGATATAAATATATATATATTAATATCAAAATACAGTTAGAATAACATTTCGTATAGATATATAATTTTTTTTTTTAAAATGTATTATTATTTTTACATGTTTAATTTAATTTAAATTACTTATTATTTGTATTTTATAATAATATATATATACAATATATATAGTTATTATATAAATTATATATATACGTGTGTAATTTAATTATAAGTGTATTTTTATATTAATATATGTACATATTAATATAAAAATACACTTAGCATGACATTATATATATGATATATAGACATATATTATATAGGTATAATATATGTCTATATATCATATATATATACACATATATAATAATTTTTTTTATTAACATTAACTTTATTTTATTTTTAGGATTTTACAGTTGCAGGAAGACTGCCTGTCAGCACAGACAGTCCCCCTGCAGGCAGACACATGGACACCTATTGTGACCATGTGGTCGCCCTGTTGGGTGATCACATGTCCACAGGGGTCCTAATCCGCCATGGGGAGACTGTCTGGGCTGCAGGCAGTCTCCCCACAACGGGACCAACGCCGATCGCCGCCGGGAACGACGGCGATCGGGTAAGTACATTTTAAATTTAGTACGGTTCAGGACCGTCGTCGGTCGGCAAGGGAAAAATGCAGATGACGGTCCTGAACCATCTAGCATCCTCAAGGGGTTAACTGTGGTTCCAAGAGTAGAACGTTAACTATTTTAAGTATTGAAGTGAAATAAGGTATTGTAATATTAACTGCACTCCTCTTTTTTTTCTGGCTGGCTCCTATGAATTATAGAGAAGCCTTTGATTGGACCATTTAACCAGCTCAGAGCATGAGAGGGGGAGAAAAGTGGGGAGCCAGAGAAGGAGGTGGAGCTAAAACAAAAAACTGAGCTGACTGGGAGGTAGGAGTGCTGCAGACCAGAAGGGAGGGAGGGTCATCCATGCAGTCAGTGACGTACTGGCCCACCGGGATACCGGGAAATCTCCCGGTGGGCCGCGGCACCTTGGGACGATCAGACAGCCCTAAATTAGGCTAATTTCATTTAAATGATTTCCCCCTCAGACTGTGCCAGCCTGTGTCAGTCCGAGGGGATTAAGGAGGGAGGTGCTGGGGGCTGGCGCAGCCGCTATTAGGCTGCTGGTTTCCCTGCACAATGCTAGGCAATTCTGCACCGCCTGCACACCCCCGCACTTAAGCACCCCCACCCGAACACAAGTCTCGGCTGCCGCAAATTAGCTCCTCCCCCTCCCCCTTGCTGGAAAGAAGAGTCCAGAGAATGACAAATTCAACTACCAGTGCCAGATAAGTTTTAGCCATGATTGTGTGTGTGTGTGCCAGCTAGTAAGTGAGCGTGTATGTTTGTGTACCTGCTGGTGAGTGAGCTTGTGTGTGTGTGTGCCTGCTAGTGAGTGAGCCTGCATGTCTGATAGTAAGTGAGCTTGTGTGTGTATGTGTGCCTGCTACTGAGTAAGCTTGTGTGTGTGTGTGTCTGCTAGTGAGTGAGCTTGTGTGTATGTGCCTGCTAGTGAGTGAGCTTGTGTGTGTGTGTGCCTGCTAGTGAGTGAGTTTGTGTGTATTTGTCTGCTAGTGAGTGAGCTTGTATATGTGTGTGCGTGCCTGTTAGTGAGTGAGCTTTTGTGTGTGTCTGCTAGTGAGTGAGCTTGTATGTGTGTGTGTCAGTGAGCTTGTCTATAGGGAGCATGTGTGTGTTTTAGTGAGCTTGTCTGTAGTGAGCATGTGTGTGTCAGTGGGCTTGTCTGTAGTGAGCATGTGTGTGTGACAGTGAGCTTGTCTGTAGTAAGTTTGTGTGTGTGTCAGAGTTTGTCGTACTATATTTATGTGTGTGTACCAGTCAGCTTCTCTGAGTGTGTCAGTGAGATTGACCTATTGGGCTGGCATAGATTTTTTTCAAGAGCTGCTTTGTTTCGCCAGTCTGGCCCTGCATGTAGTGTGCACTAACAACAAACATAAAATATGCACAGAATTGACATTAGGCAATCAGGAATTGCCAAAGTCACAGGTGCCGGGGGTGTAACTAGCCCCTAGATCAACCCAATATCTCAGTATGTGCAGTATTTTAAGCAGAAATACTGCACATACTGGCTCCTAGCACCATGACCACTTCCAAAAGCAGATGTGGTCATGGTGGTTGAAGTAAAACATTGATGTAAAATAGATTAGCGCGGGGCGGAGCCTAGCATCCAGACTGAGAGGTTGTCTCAGCTCCAGCCTAATCCTGCACTTTTAGGGGGTAATCCCCCCAAAATCCAGCACAATCCCCCACTGGAGAGCATCTATCATGATGGGGACACCCGGGGGAATCACCCGATACCAAAATCAAGCATGTAACCCCCCGGGGACCCGACAATATAACCCGAGGCCTGCCGGAGATCGAGCAACAGGGAGACGGCCGCTCCCCGCACTGACTGACCTGGACGTGGATACTTCGGGGCACTCACCTCCTACCTCCCCCCATGGACCGATGGGGGTCATCTCGGTCCACATTAAGCAACTGGAGAGGCAGTAAAAAGCAGCAACACCAGGTGCCGGATTACTCGCAAACGCAAAAAAAGCCTGAACGACGAGACACTCAGGCAACCCAGCCGTAAGCGAACTGCTCCTCACCCACACAGGGCCTCAAGATGGCACCGCAGAAGGGAATGTCCTCTGCACAAAAGCCACCACATGAGAGGTAACCTAGCCCCAGACTGCAACCACAGAGTTTTACGAACCCTCCACACACCCAGTACCCGACCGCACTCTTCTTCCGAGCTGGGAGCTCACCTGGAGGTAGCACTCCACCACCACCCATACACCCAGGGAGATAGCCGGGACCCGGTGGAACCCTGGGCCCACGACCCTGACGATGGGGTCAATGGACATGTGGTAGGGGCCCCCGCTAAGGCCTCGGGCCGAAGACACGCGCAACACTCGAAAGTGATAGGAGGAAAACCGCAACAGGGAGGATCAAGCGACTGGATGGTCGGAATGGGCAGGCAAGAAAAGCAGGACAGCTTCCTAGCCGAGTGCAGGTTAGAGGGGGATTCCCCCCACTCCCTGATGGACTGGCTCTCGTTTCTTGCACCGCCATCCCACCCTGTGGCGTGGGCTGATTGCTCAAGCAGACGACTGCAATGCCCATCACCCGGGACTCCTACTAATCATTGCGTTACAACCTGTACCAAAACTGGTGCTAGATTTACAAATGTCACATCAGGCCTAGGTCTCATCGCATAAGACTTAGCAAAGTTTTAATAATTGTGTGTTACCTTAGTTACTGACCTAAGTATAGCCTATGCTAATTAACATGTTACTCTAAAAGGAAGTAATAGCTAAGCTTTGTTTATTTAGTTGCTTATAATTTTGACTTAATCAGATGCGCAGTTTCCTATGTCTAGGCCCATAAGGCATAACGTTCTCAATGCATGCAAGACTCAATGTTTAACTAGCCTGTTTACTCACAGACACATCTGCCTAGCAATTTTCAGTCTGAAGTCACTAGCCTGTATAGTTGCACAAAAAGCCATAAGATTGTAACCAGCGATTTGGAAACAAGAGTATCGCATTTCTTGGATAGCAGTCTATGTACCTTATATATACACTACTACTAACTAATCTATTCGCACTAGTCTGTTTAATTAACTAGTATAATATACCCATACTACCTATACTGTTATTAGAGCAACTTAAGTATTACCTTGACAAATGTACCTTACAGTTATTACTTACAGGGTATTAACAATCTACTTATTCTTTACAAAAAAAAAAGGCAGATGCTTTGTGGAGATGATAGCAATTGTACTGTTATACCCCCGTTTGGAATGTATATTAATTGTCTCCCCTTCTTTCTTCTGTACCCATGCAACTCTATGCCTCAATAAAAGAAAGATTGCCAACAAAAAAAAAATAGATTAGCGAATGTACCATTCAGAAGGGTTGCCGCTTTTCTGAGTAAAATATTAAACAAATTGAAAAAAAAAACTTTTTTTTTTTAAAAAGGGTGAATGTCCCAGTCGTGATTCAGATTTTTAAAATCATGCAATGAAATGTAACCCTAATGCTGCAATTTCCCCGATGTTAAAAGATAAGTCTCAAAAGATAAACAATAGTCTGCAGAAACATGGGTAATCCTCAAATACATCACAGAGAAAATGGAAATATGAAAAAAGTGCACTTTTATTAGTAGAAAATTATATGTACACTATAAGTACATGGCATCAAACTGTCATGGCAGCCCTCATAATTACTGCATGTTGTACAGGTATGACATATCATACAAACTACATGGTGTGTTGAAGTGGCATGGGTTTTTTAAGTATAAGCAGCAAACTTGGGCAGAAAATTAGAAGAAAAAAAAATTTGAAAAAATATTTAGCGGAAAAACAGTACTACCTGCAGCTGCCAGACAGGGGAGAGACCACCCACACAGCTACCCGAGTGAAAAGGTCGAGTAATAAAGCCCTGGACGCGTTTCGCACCCCCTCTTAACCCTTTAAAGTGATTGGAAACTAGTTAGCTGTGCTGGTTTATGTAAGGTGCTAATAAAGTCAAAATTGAACAAATCACATACTTGATTCGGTGTTGTGTCTTTATCACAATTGAGGTTTTGGTGAGGATTTATCTAAGAATATTTTGTGGCATGATAGGAAGTCATGGGCAAGTCTTCTAAGTGATTAGTATGGAAAATGACACAGTCTTTGAAAAGTCGGCTATTCAATGCTTCTCCTGGAATTGTTGAAAGTACTGTTAAACTCTTACTTACATAGTTAAATTGCATTCTTTCTTTTTTTTTCTGCTAGAAGAGGCCCTCTTCAAATTACAAATAAAGCAGTGAAACAGTTACCTATAATATACATCAGTCATTACATACTCCTAGCATAAGCCGATTCTTCTGACCTCCATCTTTGAAAGGTGAAAGAGGCTTTTGAGTTCTGATCATCCTGATATAAGGAGCATGCATGTAAAGATGAAACAAAAAGGTATGAACCTGAGAGAAGATATCAGTCCTCAGCCAGTCTGTAGTATCAGCGGGAGCCTCACAAGAGGTTTGTTTAAGATCCTCCGTAGATAAATAGCTCCTAGAAGTGTTTGTTTTAAGTATGGTATGTGCAAAGAAGGCTGTGTTGCTTGATTACAACTTGGTTACAGATTTGTGAAGTAGACCTTTAGAGATCAGAGAGAAAAATATCTGACAGCATTGTTGCGGAATATCGGCCTAAGTAAATATTTGGAACCTATGATGAAAGAACAAACACAAGCCTTACAATAACCAGTAACAATTTTTTTTTCTTTTGCATTTTTCCAGAAACGTTTGTGAAAGAGCCCAAGTATTAACATGAGATATGACAAATATATATATATATTTATATATATCCCTTGAAGCAAAGTCCAACCATATTTGTTTTACAAGTTGACAAAGCTAGTTATACAAAGGTGCTAACCAGAGGGCGATGAGTTTTTCATTTCTATGAAATTAAGTAGTAAAACACTTACATAAAATATATGGTGGTTTAACTTGTAGTGCTGGATTTTCTGGCTTGTTTAGAGATGCTTCCTGCTGCCCCGATAATAACTGTGGGGTGGGCATTTGGGCAACACACATGACTTTTACGAATAGTTAAAATAAACAAAAACTATGTGAAAACTATAAAAAACATTTACCAATAAAAAAAATAAGAACAGGGACAGGCACAAAGCATATTAAATGCGATCACTTATATTTGGAGAATGTGATCAAATAAATTATAGACTGTGCACGACGAGAAAATTCAGCTTGGCCGAACAATTTTCCTCAAAAACAGAAATTTTGGGGTAATCCAGAATCTTGGTACCAAAAAACTCATTCAGGAACCGAAGCAGACAAACCAAAAGTGCACGAAAATCGGCCAATCAGTGTACTGCACAACAAATACATAACATAATATTATGTATATATTTTGCAGCACACTTATAGGAGCATTTTACCAGCATTTGGTTCACAGATCAGATAACCAATAGAGGGAGAAAGAGGAAAAGCAGTAAAAAATAAAATGTATGTTTAGATATTACCGGTATATATTTATTAAATATATAATATGAAAATACATATAGATATATATATTTTAACTACGCCACTTTTTTCTCCTCTATTGCTGACTTCTCACTTGATTTGCCAATAAAATCAACATGTAGTGATTGTCAGCCATCAATCATCTAATTTTTTGGGAGAAATCCAGAATCACATATCAAAACGAACGTACTTGGCAATTGCACATTTCGAATGGTTTGCGATCCAGGTACATTTTTGCTTGGAGTTTGGGAATAGCCCCAAATTGCCTTTTTGACCACAATAAATATCCATGTCAAATAAAGGATAGTCTAGTACATAATCTTGCAACAGCAGAACCAGAAAAACCTCCTTAGTGCGAGAAAGGAGTGACAAAACATACTAATCTGTCATTGCTGGGTCAACCAGAAGTTCCAATAATAGTTTAGGAAGGCATGTGGCTTTACCATGACCTTGGTTTCCACTTTTAGTGATGGCTCAAACATTGAAGATGTTACCAGTATTGGTAGAACATACAGTAGGTCCTGTTTGACAGTGAGAAGTATTTTTGGACACACATGTGTCAGTGTTTGTATTATATAACTAGCCAAATGTTAAGATGGCAATTGGTAGAAGTATATACAGATATTCACAAACTTTACCAAAGGCATTTTGAAGAAGGAAGCATAACTATAGACTCCTCTTTAAATCTGAAAATTATTCCAGGTAAACATGCCAAATGTCTAGCAAAATGTATAGACATGCAGATTATAATACAGAGATATAATATAATAATAAAATGTATGATAAAAAGAAAACCTTAAAATGAGCAAATGAGAAAAATAAGCAAGAAGATCGTTCACATAATGAGCATATATTATCATTCACAGAAAATATGTTTGCCCCCCTTCCCCATAGTATAGGAATTAGATGCAAGGTTATCATCTCCCCAACAGAATAAATGAAATCAGGACAGTGTGTGGGCAGGCTGAAATGGTGGTTCTCATGAGGCCACATGTATCATTGGCTAAGCAAAAAATGGCCATTCCCAACCAGAAAAGGTGAAACCCTCCCCCTGTCCCCAAGAAGGCACATGTCAGCCGGAAATAAATGCCTGAAACTGGGACAATTGGAGGTATGGGTTATTACCACCATGGTTGTAGAGTGTCTTGAAGGTGAAATACCTCATTGCGCCATTTAAAAACAAACAAACAGACAAAAAAAACAACAACCTTATAGATTATCTTCAGTGTATCTATTTTGGTTTTCATCATGATTTAGATAAACACATTAACCCTGGGTTTTACCAGGAAAAGATAGATATTCAATATTAAGTGTTCTTTTCTACCTTTATTACAATTGTATTTTCCAGATGTCTATTTGAAAATATATTTTTGATAATGCATTAAATACTATATTTATTAATCTCTACTCTGGAAAATCATTATATATTCTATAAAAAACCCTCATACAGATATTCAAAGATTGACAACATCTAAATTCGCTAATTAGTAACACATCAGAACACAATTTCGGAGTGTTTACGGTGCATATGTTAAATTCATAACCCTAAATCACAGTGGAATTTTGAAATCAGCAAGGGTTCTATTTTGCACATCAAAGTGGGGCAGAGAACAAGTGTTGGTATGTGAATACTGCACAAGGTAATGTGCAAGTGTGGGCATATGTAAGCGTGCCTCTTGGGTATGTAGATAATATTTTACAGACTTCTGACCTACTACTTAATGTAATAATTCTTATGGTTATAAAGAAAACAAAAAAAAAATCCTCAGGTCATGCCAAGGACATAACCCTAACTTTATCTCAAATAAAATAAAAAAATAAAAAAGACAGAAGCCTAGCTTTATAGATTCATATAAATAAACGAATGTTTTGAGTCCCATTTATGTGTACTCACTGTGAAGAGTTAAATATTAATATAGGGGGCTGACCGCAAGGTATACAGAGATCACAAATGGCATATTGCCACCACTCCGATACAGGTGGCAATTAAGTTGAACTTATTGATAAAAAGCTGTCTTCTTAAAAGGTAACTAAAATCACCCAAACCACTCAATGAATTGTTATGGGTGCAATGGTTTTCTCATGTTTACATAAAAAGGGTTACATACACATTTGATAGAAGTCTTCCTGACAGCCACTAGATGTTCTTCCTCCCCCAGAACTAAGTGAAATTGCTGCCTCGTGAGTTATCTCTTGAGCTAACCAAACCATGAAGTACAACAACTGGTTGTCTGCTTGAAAGACACATGTAGTAACCAAGTCGATTTATAAACGTGTCAATGTATACTGAAATCTGCACATTTTGCAAAATGAAAATATTAGGAGCCACGCTTTACACAGAAATCTTTTCAACAAGCTAAATTGCTTTACGGGTCTATAGTGCCTCTTGATTAACTTTATAATAGAGAAGACACTCAAAAAGGGTAGAAAATAACTGGGCTCACATAAGAGCCTCTAGATATCACTCTCAAAACCTGTTATAATGTATCAATCTAGTACTACTAAGTTTCTATTAAATTGACATTGATAGTCCCCACTAATGCTACTGACAACCTAACCCAGTGGTCAATGAAAAATAAAATGTCCTACATACACACTTACAACATGGTTTGACACGTGTTTTGGTGCTATAAAGAGAACTTTTGTCAGGGACCCATTACACACTGAAATGAGTCAGACCAAGGTCAGTCGTTAAATATTCCACTCAACTCATTAAAATGAATACAAATACAAAGAAACCAGTCCTGCGCTCCAACTCCCATTACTCCCGGGCGGCAGCAATGACCATAGTACATATCAGCCAAAATACATATAGTAAAAAACAAAGAATTTTTTTTTTTACCTGCGCTCTTTCCACATCCCTATGTATTTTTAAACAAATAGAGGTTTTTAGTTACCTCCAATGGCCATGAGAGGGTAAGCCCACCTGCCACATCAAGGCAGACCTCTTAGGTGGGTCCTAACTCTAACCATTTACCTTGCTTCCTTGAGCTTCTGGCAAAAATATCTCTAATGAGACAGAATGGGGTATTTTTTATATACATCCCTACATGCTTATTAACCCTTAATAGGGAACACATGGGATGGGCAGCCGCATTGCAACCTAGCTGTATGATACAAAAGTTAATACAAATACAAAGAAACTAGTCCTGCGCTCCAACTCCCATTACTCCTGGGCGGCAGCAATGACCATAGTACACATCAGTCAAAATACATATAGTAAAAACCAAAGGAAAAAAAGTTACCTGCGCTCTCTCCACATTCCTATGTATTTGATGTGGCAGGTGGGCTTAACCTCTCATGGCCATTGGAGGTAACTAAAAACCTCCATTTGTTTAAAAATACATAGGGACGTGGAAAGAGCGCAGGTAACTTTTTTTTCTTTCATTAAAATGAATGGAACCTCTCTCATAAACACATCCACTATGCAGGTTATGAATATTGCACCCATGTCAGAGGGGAGGGGATGAGACTGAACGCAGGAGATCATGCGTTATAGTCTCCTCTTGCACTACCACCTACAATAGGCAGAAAGTGAAAAAGATCATAAACAATAGTATTTGGGTACCCCCTCTAATAGAGAAATAGTAAAGTGAAAACCTCCTACAGTGTGAGAATTGATTATAGATATCATTGCCCATGATCGCACAACGAAGTATAGCGGCCCAGAGAGACAGTAAAGTAACTATATCTGCCATCCCCAAGTATGAATGGTTATATTATCTATTAGAAGTCGACCAAAATAGTTGGATCATGTTGTCACTACCCATGGCTCCTAACCATAATATACCATAAACGCATAACATATAGCATATGCGGATCAAAAGCTTGGCAAACAAACAAACTTGGGGACAACATAATAGAGATGTCTAAATTAAGTAATTAATGAGTGCCTCCCTGAGATTGGGTGGTGGGAACTGGGGACAAAGGATCTAAAGTTCCGGTCACACGCACAGACCCCTGGGAGGGGGAGGACCCTGGAAGGGGACACTAGATGGCGGGAACAGGGGACTAAGGGATTGAGGTTTCGGTTCCATTATATGACCCTCGGGAGGGGGAGGACCCTGGGAGGGGACATTGTCTTTTTATGTGTTCCACCCCTTGAATGGGGAAAAGTAGAAAGCCGAGTGTGGCCATTAAAGTTGTGTTTTGTACCCCTGGAACTATGTTTCATCCAGTTACTGGGGGGAAATGGGTCTCTTCATGTATTCAATGTGGAGGTAACCAGTCGGGTTACCCACGGTCCGCTACAGGGTGAAGGCAAAAAAAAATAATATATATATTATAGATCAAAAAAGGACATGAAGAGATACAAGGTTTCGACCTAGAAGCCTTAGTCATGTAGGCTCAAATGTTGTATCTCTTTCTATCCTTTTCAATCTCCAATAAATATATATTTTTTGCCTTCACTCTATGTTGTGACGCCTGTGAACCTCAATTTTTAGTTATTCCTGGTGGGCTGTGGATCCCCTTCCACAGAGCTTGCACGTAAACGTATTTGTGTGCAGCACTCCTTTGACTTTATGAGTTCTTATGCAGAGAAATGAGACTTAACAGAGAAGTTTATGAACTCAAATTTCTTATACTGTTCCACCATCAGTAGTTGATAAGTATGGAGGACCAAAGGTAGTATAAGAGCAACTCCATCAGCAAAAGGATAGATGGGAAAAGGGTCTATGATTTGATGAGACAGAAATTACAAATAGCAAAATACTATTGAGTTATTCACTAGGGATTTTAAAGACCCGGTCTAATTTATCATATCGGTAAATTAATGCCTGCATTTATCTTCAAAGGGTTATTCACTAAAGTGTATAATGTCAGGAGTTAAATAATTTAACTTAAACAGAAAAAACCTGCCTTGAAGAATTTTTCCAATTCTACTATTTTGGCCTAAAATTTTAAATTTACTCGAGCTTCACTTTGAAATTCCGAAAAATTCACATCTCCAAGACTTTACATGTTTTATTGTTGTTGTTTTTTTAACTGTAATACTCATCAACTACACATAATATAACATAATACTCAACAACTACACATAATAATCAATGCTAGTATTACTAATAAACATTACAGGGTTCTCTCCATACGTCCATACTTCATCAATTTGTCTCTGTCTGTCAAACTGAGTATGTAATCCTCTGACACGTACAGTATCCAGCTCTGCATAAATTATACTATTTACATTTACAGTGTCTTTCCTTTTCCTATCACAATCAATTTTCCCAAGTTCCGATTTCTGTGCTACTTGTTGAAACAGATCTGTTCTTCAGTCTAGGAAGGGGGTGATTGTGTTTAGGCCCTCTGATTTGCTAACATGCCGAGAGATGTCTCGTATTTTAACTATTACCTAGAACTGTCTGTCAGTATTTCTAAAGGCTGTTCAGGTCTCCCAGACACCACAGGGAGGAGTAGGATGAGGAGGAGGTGTTGAGGGGGTTGGATTGTTGGCCTGGCTCTGTACTTGGATGCGGGCCCTGCGTCCTGCTCTGTATTTCTCTGGTTTACTAATATCACGTAAGTGCAGCATTATGAAAGGCAAGTTACGGAAACCCTCTCTCTCAGACGCGCTGCCCGTAACACATTCCTTCCACATTATTGGCTGCTTCCTGTTTACTCATCTCTCTGTCTCCCTAATTTTGTCTTCAGCTTTCCATTTCCTAAAGAGACAGTGCACTGAAAATGTTAACTTTCCATTTCCTAACTTGAACTAAAACCTTCTCAGCCTATCACTGGAAACAGATGCATCCAACCTCGGCCCTGCTTTTTGGATTCTAAAATATTTAATGACAGAAAATCTGAAACCAAGAGGGCTGCACTCACCTGAACATGCATACATTATAGGGTGCTGCTGGGGCCAATATATAAAACATACAAAATACACCACCCAGCGCACTTGCTTACTTACTAAACAATGATTTCAAACCTCACAGATATTAGTACTTTTATTTAAAAACACCTCACCTAGGCAAAAAATAATGGGTGATTAGTTACATTATATAATCATATATTGCATAAGCCTGCCACAACGTCAATAATATGATCATATAATGTAACTAAACCCCCATTATTTTTTGCCTAGGTGAGGTGTTTTTAAATAAAACTATTACAATCTGTGAGGTTTGTAATCACTGTTTAGTGAATAAGCGAGTGCGCTGGATTGTGTATTTTGTATGCTAGCACTAAATTAACCCCTACAGTGCCCTGATATTAATTAGTAAACCCTACACAACCATAATACTAACCCTAACCTAAAAAAAATTGGATTTAAAAGGTAAGAAAAAAACAACAATTTCAGGATTCTCAAGTCATTTCACGGTGCCTAGAGGGATATTGGCTATACCTCACTGATGATACCTTACAAGGTTGAAACGATCGTCTGGGGTTGCCATATCTCTCGTGCAGAGAGAACTTACTGGCATTTCGGATCTGGACTGCCCGAACGGGTGGGACCAGTCATATATGCTTCAGATATGTTCTCTCTGTAATGGCACAAGATGAGCTAAATCCACCTTGAGATCTGATCAGGGACCCACCGAAGGGCAGGCTAATTGAGCTGTTGTCCGTTCTCACCTCTTTTGCTACTTGTTTTTCTCTCCTCAACTCATTTATAAACCAGGTATGCGCTGTTTGATTGTTTTTTTTGTTTTACACCCTGTTCTAAATTATTATGCAAATTATATTTTTCTCATTTACATAAATAATTTATGTAAATAACAGTCAGCATAAGTCTCATGTTATCAACTATTAAGAGTACAATTCAAATTGTTTTTTAACAAACCTCCTAATGATAACAGTATTTTTTGAAAACATAAAAAAATTCGGGATTATTCTAACTTTTAGTGACCGAATAATCTAAATTTTATTAAAGACAGGAGGCGAATATTTGCTTATCTTTCTTTACTGAAACTCCCAGCAGCAAAGAAACAGTTAACAATCAGTTTAAAAAATTTAACCAATCAGCATGCATCACAGTAATATAAACTGCCATCAGGCTCCTCCCAATTCCTCTTTCTTGATGTAGCCGAACAGCTGTAGAGTCAACCATGTAAACGTAGAACCATTAGAACGATGAGTAGAAAACGGTGTTAGGATGAAGACAATGCTCAACCCGCGGGGAAGACTTTAGACAGAGAGGACGAGTGATCTTCACACTAGGAGGAAAGAGAGACATCGTGAAAGTATGGTCTCTTTGACAAGAGAAAAATAAATTAAATGTAATTAAACTAACGTCCAATTTAAGTGCAAGTTTTAACATATAATAATTAACAGTCTGGTGTCTAGTGCAAGTTAAAACCAAATTAAAATGTAATGAAACTAATGTTCAATTTGAGTGCAAGCTTAACATATCATAATTACCTAACGAGTAAAGGTTAGAAAAATTGAGAAAATATTAGTCTGCTAGTTAGAGATACTTACCTAATAGGGTGGGAAAAGATATTCCAGGGTGGGAAAATATTCGCCTCCTGTCTTTAATAAAATTTTGATTATTCGGTCACTAAAAGTTAGAATAATCCCGAATTTTATGGCAAGGCAGGAAGCTTCATATTTGCTATTTTAACGCATAGATAGCATTGACAAAGAAACATGTGGAGAATGTCTAAAATAAAAAGTACGGAAAGTGGATTCTCTAGACCAGTCAGCGGAAGATAGAATCTCCGCTAGGGAACCTCCAGCTATGAATACAGAGGAGGCGGCCGCGCCTCTAACCGAGTGAGCCCCGAAAGACGCATCGATGCCGGCTAGGGTTAGTAGCCATTTAATCCATCGAGCGATGGTAGGACACGAGACTGGTTTGTGTGGTGGCACATAAGACACCAGGAGGGGCCCAGTAGGTGTCCTGAGAGGGGTAGTGCGAGAGATATAGTGTTTTATGCAACGGGCTACGCAGAGAAGGGGTTTCTCTGGAAAATAGGGGTAGCTCACTGTAGATGAATTGGTCTTGGTGCGTCTATTGATGTGAAAGTGCACCCCTTCCGGTGTGAAATCGAGGGCGTGAAAGTCGAAAGCCCTGATGTCGGAGACTCTTCGGAAGGAGACCAAGCAAAGTAGGAGAGCTAATTTGGCTGACAATTGGCGTAGGGAGAGCGCCTCGTTGTCCGGCCAAGCTTCTAAGAACGTGAGCATGATGGCCACGTCCCAGAATTGTTTATATTTGGGAGCCGGGGGTCTAGCGATGCGGATGCCCCGTAAGAGTCTACACACAGAAGGGTGTTTGCCTACTGAAGAACTTTCGATAGGAACGTGTGCTGCGGAGATAGCAGATCGAAACACGTTAATAGTTCGGTAGGATTTACCTTGGTCGAACCGAGACGAGAGGAAATTGATAATATTAATTATAGATGTTGAAAAGGGATCAAAGTTCCTTTCCAAACACCAGCAACTCCAGAGACGCCAAGCGGAGATGTAAGAGCGTCTGGTTCCTGGGGCCCATGAATCCCAAAGGAGTCCCTGAGCAGTTGTCGAAAGGCCTGAGACATTCCAAGATCCCCTGAAACGGTCCAAGCCACTAGTCGGAGATGATCCTGGATTGCCAACGGGTGAAAGTTGCCTGCCGGGTCCCTGAGGAGGTCGCAGGAGGTGGGTAGAAGCAGGGGAAAGTCCACTGACAGTTCCAGGAGGTAAGGGTACCATGGTTGGGCCCGCCATAGGGGGGTCACCAGTGTTATCTTGACACCTTGAGTTTTGAGGTGTTGTAGTGTGCGTGGAATCATGGAGAATGGAGGGAACGCATATGCACCGGACATCGGCCACGTCTGTAAGAAGGCATCGACTGCAAGGCACGCTGGATCTGGCAACCAGGTGAAAAATGCGTCCATCTGACTGTTGAGGCAAGACGCAAAGAGGTCCAGGTGGAATGGTCCCCGCCGAATCTGGAGACGGTGGAATATCTGTGGATTCAGTTGCCAATCGCTGGAATCCCTCCAATGACGGGAGAACCAGTCTGCAATGAGGTTGTCTGATCCCGGTAGATATTCTGCTCGCAGGGAGATATTCCTGTCTAGGCAGAACTGATACAATTCTTTGGTCAGGTCCGAAAGCATCTTTGATTTGGAACCTCCTAGACGATTCACGTAGCGAACTGCTGACACATTGTCCATCTTCAGCACTACGGAACAATTGTAGACGTCCTTGGCGAAACTGCGGATAGCGAAGGAGCCTGCAATTAGTTTGAGGCAATTGATATGAAGTGCTCGTTCCGAATGGGACCAGAGGCCTCCTGTAGAATTTTTCGAGCAAGTTGCGCCCCATCCGAGCAGGCTTGCATCTGATTCTAGAATTAAATCGGGTTGGGATCCGAAAATGGCTCTTCCATTCCAAGCGTCCATATGGTTCAGCCACCAATGGAGTTCTAACCGAACTTCGTCTGTGAGTGTGATCTGTTGTTCGTAGGATGTTGACTGATGTAAATATTGCGTCTTCAGGCGTTGTAATGCTCGGTAGTGTAATGGGGCAGGGAATATGGCCTGTATTGAGGCGGAGAGCAAGCCGATGATGCGAGCTAGATCTCGCAGGCAGAGGTATGGTGATATCAGCAACCTCCGAATGTCCTTTTTTAAGGATTTGATTTTGGTTGCCGGAAGTTGAAGGATTGCCTGAACAGAGTCTATCTGGAATCCCAGAAATTGTACCGTCTGGGACGGTGTGAGAGATGACTTTTGGCGATTGATCACGAAGCCAAGGTTCTGTAATAAAGCTGTGGTCATGGCTGTATGAAGGTGAAGTGTCTCTTGATCCTGCGCCATGAGGAGGATATCGTCCAGATAAATGATGGACCGGATTCCCTGGGAACGCAGTAATGCCAATACTGGTTTCATTAGTTTGGTAAAGCACCAGAGTAGGTCTCTCAATAAATGGATTCCCTCCATTTTGAAATGACGGTATGTGATGAACTTGTTCAGATCTCTCAGGTTGATAACAGGGCGCAGGTCTCCTGACTTTTTCTTGACTAGAAACATGTTGCTTATGAAGACCTGAGGGCCAACAACTCTTTCGATCGCACCTTTGGTTAATAGCTTGTTGAGTTCGCTCTGTAGAGTCGACTCGTCTAACAGTGACATTTTGATCGGGATAGGAGGAGATTTTTGTATCGGTTCGTCTGAAAAGTCTAGGTGGAACCCGGACACAGTCTGAAGGATCCAAGGATCCTGAGTGAGTTGAGACCACTGTTGGGAAAAAAGGGTTAACTGGCCTGCAATAGGAATATGAGAATAAGGAAGGTCTATTACCTGTAGCAGTGCGACCGCGGAGTGAAGCGGATCCACGTCCTCGGATAGTTCCGCGTGAGGGGAAAAATTGTCTGTGGTGGAATCGGGTATTGCCCGAGTTCCAGGTGTCCGAAGGTCGAGGCCTGTAGCCCGTGAAGGCGGCTCTGCTAGTCGCACGGCATCTGTAGCGACCAGCTCTCCCAGAAAAACGCTGTGTGCGAAACACCTTGCGAATTGAGGATTGCGCTTTTGTCAGCGTAGTAAATACAGAGACATGTTTACTAAGTTCTTTTATGAACTTGTCTCCGAATAACATGCCTTGAGCCTCTGGACCAAGTTCTTTAGTGCCCAATTCGGCAAGCTTGGCATCAATTTTATAAAGGACGGCCTTCCGCCGTTCTGTCGAGATTGCCACATTGGCATTGCCTAAAAGGCAGAAGGCCCTTTGTGCCCACTCTCGCACCATATGTGCGTAAAACGTGCCACCTGATAAAGCCTCGTCTGCTAAAATGAAAATTTGTATAAGCGGGCCCGCCACATCCATCAACTTATCTTGAGTGGCTTTCAGACCCTGTTCTATACCCTTACGGGGGTCTTTCCCTGACTTGGTCAGAAAGGTAACAAGGAAGGGGTCGAATTCAGGTGTACTGGCCACCTTGTCCGGGATAATGGGACGTGGGCATTCTGCCCTCAATTTGGCTCTCACCTCTTTTTCTAGAGGCCGACGGAGCCACATTCTGCAGTATTTGGCAATGTGGTCCGGGGGTGTCCATTCGGCAGATCTAGGGTGCTTGATGCATCTGGGGTCAAATAAAGGGCGGCGAGAGGTGTCAAATAAGGTATCATCCTTTTTTAAGTTAGGGTTTTCGGATGTTAAGTCAGATTCCAAATGGAGTTCCTCTTGAGGTATGAGGTAGTCATTATTTGCAAATACAGACGGGTAAAGGTCTCGGGATGTCTTATTAGGTGGAGCATCATTGTCCGAATGATCTGCATAATATTCATCTACCACCTGAAGATCATAATTAGAGGTTGAACCCTCAAGCGGGTCCAAATTATGTTGGGAGACAACCTCCCTGGGTTTAGAATAGGATACCCTAGGGTGTTTGGCAGGCACTTTGCCTTTACCGGCGGTAGTGCTATCACCTTTCCAAGGGCGTTTGCGAGGAGCTTCATCACGTTCTGAACCGTGAGAATCCTCGGAGTCTGACAGCTGGGTAATAGTCGCTGTAGGGGCTGGGACTGTCTTTTCTCTGAAAGCTGCTAGAGCTTTGGGTATGGATTTGGTTATGGCATTGAATAGCCAAGCCTTAAGTTCAGCAGAGACTGCTGGTTCTGGCAAATCCGACATAATGTCAGTAACAGTGGGGTCACCACTATAGTATTTAACTTTTTTGTATGTTTTTTATTTTTTATTTTTTTTATTATTTTTTTATTTTTTTATTTATGCAGACAAACTATGTACAATGAGGCGGTGGACTTAGACAGTAAACAACTTTGGTAAACAATTACCTTGCAAAAAGTGGGGTTCATCCACAGTTTATCAGTGGGGTTCACCCAGAGAGGAAGGAACAATAAATGTTAAAGGAACAGAAAATTATATGTGTAAAAATATATTTAAGTGTTATTAAAGTGATAAAGGTCAGTAAATTGAGCACTAATAGGGATATAATTAGAATAGACTCACCTGGGAGGCTAAGCAGCAAAGAAAGAGGAATTGGGAGGAGCCTGATGGCAGTTTATATTACTGTGATGCATGCTGATTGGTTAAATTTTTTAAACTGATTGTTAACTGTTTCTTTGCTGCTGGGAGTTTCAGTAAAGAAAGATAAGCAAATATGAAGCCTCCTGTCTTGCCATAAAATTACAATGCACTGTTCCAAATTATTACGCACAGTAAGTTTCAAAACACTTTATAGGTTGTAAAGAACTGAAACTTGTCATTTGTTGTGTTTGCAACATATGTACTGAAATCAAAAGCTATTTCAATCAAACTTATAACAACATTTTAACTTTATTTATTTATTTATTTTTACTTTATTTTTGTTTGAAAAATCTTGTTGGAAAAGTTACAATACAATATGCATCAGATCAGTGAGATTTGACGTACAGGTTAACATTGCCTCTGTAACATCAACAACATTGCGTTCCTGTATCAGTTAAAACACTTCTGTTACTAGTTGCAACAAGGATCCTTCATTTTTGTATTTGTATAACTTGGAGAAAAACCAGCGGTGGGCAGTTCGATAAGCTTTCTGTGATGAGCAGTTTGTATTGCCTGTGGTATTGTTTGGTGTGTGGGTTGGGACTCAATAACTAGGCGCTTTTACGTGGACCCCGTCAGGTGTCCAAGGTTTGTGGTGGGAGCCAGTGTAGTGGACTCTGCATTTGCGTCCCTTCCCGTGGAAAAAGTGGAGAGAGAGTAAAGACCAGTGAGAGGAAAGGTTATCTAGAGGGAGGATAGTTAGAAGGGAGAAGAGGAGGAGAAGAGAGGAGAGAGAGAGAGAAAGAAAGGGGGGGGGGGGAATTCGCCGGTGTGGTATACTCACTGTTTACCCAGGGTTCCCATAGTTTTTCAAATTTGGTTGTGGATCCTCTCACCCTAGCTGTAAGGTTGTCCATTAGATGAACTTCCTTTAAATTGGATATGACTCGTTTAATAGGCGGCATGTCTACCTTCAGCCATGTCTGAGCTAACGCTCTTCTAGCTGCTAATGTCAGTTTTTGGATCAATCTCTGTTCTCTGTTTGTCCAGTCATCTATTTGTCTATTTAGTAAATATGTCCAAGGGCTAAGCTCTGGAGTCCTCTGGAATATTTTCTTGATTATGTTGTTTATTTTCTTCCAATAAATTTGTACCTTTGGGCATTCCCACCACATGTGGAGGTAAGTGCCCCTGTGGCCACATCCTCTCCAACAGTCGTCGGATGGTGTTTGTTTCATGTGGTATAGTTTGACCGGGGGGGTGTACCATCTGAGCATCGTTTTGAGGGATTGTTCCTGGAGAGATACGCATATTGATACCGAGTTGTTTGCCTCCCATATGTCCCTCCATTCCACCCCTCCAATACTTCTCCTAATTCCCTTTCCCAGGTGTCCGTGTATGTCAATGTTCTCCATTCCTCTGTTTCGGAGCAAATGTGCGCGTACAACATGGTTATTAGACCCTGTGGTGTTGTTTCATTAAGGCACATTTTCTCAAAAAAGGTCAATGGTCCCTTGCTCGCTTTTTGTATGTGGGGGTTTTGTGTGTAGTCTCTTAGTTGTAGGTACCGGAAAAAGTCTGCTGGTGTGAGGTGTGCTTTCTGTTTGAGGTGTTCAAATGATACTACCTCATTATCCTGAAACATATGGCAAATCCTCTTCAATCCCTCGTTTTCTATGTTTGCGAACTCTCTAGGTGCCATACCTGGGGGGAAGGCCCTATTTCTCAGCAGGGGTGTTAATGGGGATGGTGATGCTGCTAATTTGTGTTTATGTGCCGATAAGTCCCATATTCGTAGGGAGTTTAATATTGCAGGGCAGTTGGTTCTTAAGAACGGTCTTTCTGCTTTGGGTACCCACATGTGGTATTGGGGCAGGTCTGGTCCCGTGAGGAGGGACTCTAGGTCCACCTCATATCCAGTGGCGCATGCCACATGGCCACCTGTGCAAGCTGTGCCGCTAAATAATAGAAATATAGATGTGGTAGCCCTAGTCCCCCCCTCTGTTTCTGTCTGTATAGGATATTTCGGGATATTCTATGGCGCCGTTTTTGCCACACAAATTCCCCTATAGCTTTTTGTAGCGGGGCTAGATCTGATTTAAGTGGTTTAATGGGTAGCGCCTGGAAGAGGAACAGTATACGGGGTAATATATTCATTTTAATAGCATGTATACGACCGATCCAGGAGATGGGTTTATCTAGCCATTTCTCCATGTCCTGCATTAGTGTGTGTATGAGTGGTGCATAGTTCTGCTGGAATATTTTGGTTGGATCGCTCGTTAATTGGATCCCTAGATATTTAATGTGATCCCTTGCTATGGGGATGTTATAGTTTGCCCATAGTGCCGCCGTGTCCCCCGCAGACAGGCCCATTGGCATGGCGCTAGATTTTCCTAGATTGGCCTTGTATCCCGAGAAGTCTCCGAATTTCGTGAGGACATCCCGTAGGGCTCGCATGGATGCAATCGGATTTGTTAGTGAACATTTTAACTTTTTAAACATTTTAACAGGTCACGTTACATTTTAATATAGGACCCCTTATTTGATAGCAGCTTCACAGGTCTTGCATCCATTGAACTTGTGAGTTTTTGTACAGTTTCTGCTTGAATTTGTTTGCAAGATGTCAGAATAGCCTCCCAGAGCTGCTGTTTGGATGTAAACTGCCTCCCACCCTCATAGATCTTTTGCTTGAGGATTCTCCAAAGGTTCTCAATAGAATTGAGGTCAGGGGGGATGGAGGCCACACCATGACTTTCTCTCCTTTTATCCCCACAGCAGCCATTGATGCAGAGGTATTTTTTGCAGCATGAGATGGTGCATTGTCATGCATGAAGATGATTTTATTACGGAAAGCATAGTTCTTCCTTCTGTACCAGGGAAGAAAGTGGTCAGTCAGAAACTTCACATACTTTGCAGAGGTTATCTTTACACCTTCGGGGACCCTAAAGGGGCCGACCAGCTCTCTTCCCATGATTCCGGCCCAAAACATGACTCCACCACCGCCTTGCTGACGTCGCAGCCTTGTTGGAACAGGGTGGCCGTCCAACAACCATCCACTTCTCCATCCATCTGGACCATCCAGGGCTGCACGGCACTCATCATTGAACAGGACTGTTTGAAAATTAGTCTTCATGTATTTTTCTGCCCAATGCAGCCGTTTCTGCTTGTGAGCATTGGTTAGTGGTGGCCAAATAGAGGGTTTATGCACAGTTGCAAGACCCTGGAGGACTCTACACCTTGATGTCCGTGGGACTCCAGAGGCACCAGCAGCTTCAAATATATGTTTGCTGCTATGTAATGGTATTTTAGCAGCTGCTCTCTTGATCCGATGCATGGATCTGGCAGAAATCTTCCTCAATGTGCCTTTATCTGCATGAACCCGTCTTGCTCTGAATCAGTCACAAATCTCTTAATAGTGCAATGATCACGCTTACGTTTTCGTGAAATATCTAATGTTTTCATACCTCGTCTAAGGCATTGAACTATTTCACTCTTTTCGGCAGCAGAGAAATCCTTTTTCTTCCCCATATTGCATGAAAATGGTGCTCTGCTTAATAATGTGGAACACCCTCCTTTAGTAGCTTCTCCTTAAATTGGGCTCACCTGGCAATCTAATTATCACAGGTGTCCGAGATTGTTTTCAGTGATCAAAAGAGCCCTGAGACACAATGCCATCCATGAGTTAAACTGAAAAACAAAATATTTAATCTTTGTGACACTTAAATAGAATTTGCATAATAATTTGGAACAAGGTGTATAAGAACTTGATGTAGAGTCAAACAAGGGATACTGTTCTTGTCACATAAATGAACTATTGTTCTGCTAATTACTGTAATTGTGGTGAAAATATTAAGATTTGCCATAAAATTTACCAGATGTATAATAACAAGAGCTGTAGTGAACTGAAAACCAAATTGCAAAATTTAGGCTAAGACCATTAATTTGGAAAAATTATCCAACTGGGCCAAAGACAAAACGTTAGTATTTTAGCCTACATTTAGACATTTAGGTTTTCAATTCACAGTTCAATATTTAGTGAATAAAAATAAAATAAAATGGAAATGTATAACTGTGGCATATCGACTATGAACTTCGAATATTCTCTGAACATTTTGTACTTGATGAGTTTTTTTATTTTGTGTGTGCTCTGTGGATGTATATATATATGAGATATTTTTACAATAATTTATTTTTGGAGACAGTTTATGTATGGTTTTTGTATCGGGATCGTGAGGAGCATTGACTAGATTTGCATGAATTTTTGTTTATATGCATTATGACTGTTTTGACCAATACATTATAGATGGTCTCTAATGTGAATCTTCTGATCTTCTATATAATAATTATGTCTTTATAAATATTAACTAGATTGCCCTTATATATGGGTTTATTTCATATATAATAATTAGATTTTTTTTCCTCTCTCTTTTGTTTTTCTATTATATTTTTTCTTTTTATTCTGCAATTTGAGGGTTGTTTGACACTGTGTATTGAATTTATTTTTGTTGTCTATGCTATTATAGCCTCCAACCGGTAGGGTATACTTTATTGTCTTTCCTATGGGCTAGTGTATAGTTGGACAGCATGATCCTTTCCAAGCGACGTCTTGGGCATGCGCGCTATGCATACCACGCCATTACTCCAGTTCCATGTATTGGAACGCATGGTGCGTTCCACACCTCATTGTATCACCTTTAGCGATCGGTCGTTTGAACGATCGGGATAGGTGAGTATACCTCATACTTTTTCGTTATCAGGATCCGGAATATGGATCTGATTCAATGATCCAAGTACTACTATTCATGTCTCGGCATGAGTCTGGGGATATGGGGAGTTTTAATATGCTTTTAATGGGTCAGACACTATGGGATTACTATTTGCTTTATTTTCTGTATGAGTCATTACCTCTTATAACAGATCATGTCATGTTCAATTTTCCTTGTAGATATATTTTGTTTCATTGATATATTCTTTTTGTTTCTTCTGCTACCGATCATCAAGTATACATATGTTTTTTTTGTACCTATCTAATAATATTTATTTTTCATATTATTGATGGTGCTCCTTGATTGGATATTTTTCATAAGCAAGTTGCAATGCAATAACTGTGCCAAAGTGAAAAGTTGACAGAATTTTTTTTCAAGAATTTGTATGCATGAATAACAATGCATTAAAAAAAGTAGCAACAGTGAAGAATTATTTACATACTTTTATTGCACTACAATAATTTGCCAGACTAAAACAGTCATTGTCTACTCTACACTGATGAGCCACAACATTAAAACTACTGACAGACCCCCCTGACCTTAATACACGCTCATATATGCGTTAAAACCTAAGGGGCTTCTCCCCCCCCCCCTCCCCTCCCCGGCCTTGGGTAGCCGCAGGGGAGTGAGCGAAGATGCAGCGATTGGTACATCCTACCCCACTACTGCAGTCAGAGACGCATCCAAACATACCAAGATCACTCTGCTAAATAAAAGCTCGAGAAATAGCCCGACCTACCGTATAGTAACACCTAGTGTCTTCTGCTGCACCCGCCAGCCATCACACAAAATATCTTGCCACCCACATTCACCACATAGGCATAAGTAAGTGACACACACGCTACAGTTACAGACTGAGGCTGCAATGCAGCAAAGACTAGCATACAACATAGGATGTTCCCACTTTTCAACGACGCTACTGCCTTACTATCGCTTATGACCGCTTCATTAATAAAAAAAAAAAAATGTGCTCATGTTCTTACCATGCCCCATTGAAATGATTGTATTGTATACTAATATAGCGAATGGGATGCCTTTGTGGCACCACTCGCATACTTGTTCAGCATAAAAGCACGAAAAATAAAGAATTTAAAAAAAAAAAAACTACTGACAGGTGAAGTGGATAACATTGATAATATCATTACAATGGCACATGTCAATGGGTTGGATATAACAGGCAGCAAGTGAACAATCAGTTCTTGAATTTCATGTGTTGGAAGCTGGAGAAATGGACAAGCAAAAATATCTGAGTAACTTTGGCAAGTGCTAAGTAGAGATGGCTAGACGAGTGGGTCCAAGCATCTCCAAAAAAGTCTTGGGGGTGTTGCTGACATGCAGTGGTTAATACATACAAAAGTGGCGCATGGAAGGAGGACCAGTGAACCAGCTGCAAGGTCATGGTTGCCCATTGATGCTTATGGGGAGTGAAGTCTGGTCTGGTCCGATCACAGAAAATAGCTACAGTAGTTTTAAATGCTGAAAAACTTAATGCTGGCCATGATAAAAAGGTGTCAGAACACAGAGTGCATCACTGTTTGCTGAGTATGAGACAGAGTAGACCAGGTCTATCACAGAAAGCACCTTCAATGAGGACCAGAGCGTCAGAACCGGACAACGGAGAAAGTGTTATGCTCTGAGAAATGTTCTGCTGGGAAACCTTGGCTCCTGGCTTTCATGTAGATGTTTATTTCACTCATACTACCTATTATATATATATACCATGTATAGATTGTTGCAGACCACGTTACACCCCTTCATGGCAATGATGTTTCCTTATGGCAGTGGCCTCTTTCTGCAGTATAATGCATCCTGCTACACTGCAACAATTGTTCAAGATTGGTTTGAGGAACATGACAAGTAGTTTTTAAATGTGTTGCCTTGGCCTTCAAATTCCCCAAAACTCAATCTAATTGAGCACTTTAGGGGATGCGGCAATTTACCACACTCGTCGCTTCTGGACCAAAGTTTTTTTTTACAGATAGAGTGCTGCTCATAAGGGAACCGCACGCACACTAAATTAGTAAGGGAGTGACTACTCCTTCATACTCTTTGTAGCAGATCCGGGTGTCATGGACATTGAGAGCCCCCATGGAAGAGGGAAGAGAGACATGGATGGAAGGGGGGAAGACAGACATGGAAGGATGGGGGGGGGGAGACATGGAAGGAGGAAGAGAGACATGGCTGGAAGGGAAAAGAGACCAAGATGGAAGGGAAATAGATGGAAGAGGAAAAGAGACATGGATGGAAGGGGGAGAGACACGGAAGAGGGAAAGAGACATGGATGGAAGGATGCAAAGACATGGAAGGGGGAAGAGAGACATTTATGAAAGGGTAGAGAGACATGGATGGAATAGGGGAAGATATATGGTAGGGGGAAGAGTGACATGGATGGAAGAAGGAAAGAGACAAAGATGGAAGGAGGAAAGAGAGACACGGGAAGGGGAACAGAGACATGAATGGAAGGGGGAGAGACATGGATCGAAGGGTAGAAAATTTATATTTTTTTCTTATGGTCACCTCCAAATGGGCATCTAAAGCAAAGGTGCGGGGCAGGGTGCCCAACCCAAATGGACTCCATATATACATGTTTGCTAAGATAGGTGATTTTAAGTAATTGAGAACTGTATTTTTGTGTGCACGCTGTTTCCTAATCTCTATTTTATATAACCTTTGGTCTCTATGGCAGCACCACTGCTGAAAAATGCATGTTCCAAGTGTTCCCCGAATTCCCTTTTTTTCTAAATACTAAATGTGAAATGAAAGTGATCTATTTAACATATGCATTAGATCAAGCATTTCTAATTGCAGTTATCCAGCCTTGGGTCAACAAAGAGTTACATAGCTGAACACTAAGGATTTATGCTTCCATGGGCCTTGTGGTTAATAAATGAGATCATTTAAAACAATCGTCATATTTTGGGAATTTTCAGACTATACTACTGAGTTTCTGGGTTTTTATTCCAAACTAAGGTGAATGAAGATAACATTGTCTGTACACTTTAATGCCTAAGCATGTCATTTTTTTCTTACATGTAGGTCATAGTACACTGCTTGAGTGCTGGTTATTCATGGAGAAATATTATTGTGAAGTTTGCTATAGTGGTTATGGTGACATGAGTGCCCTGACACTTACCCATCAAAGCAGTCACTGTGTTTTTGGACATTTTGACTTCTTACCTGGGGTCCCTGTTTCCACTACTATTGCCAGAGAGCAGGAAGTTCTTAAGCAGGAACTTCCATTAGTTCTTCTGAGCTGACACTCTCAGCCAATGATACAAGCCTGGCACTGCAGGGATTAGCTCAGGAGATCTAGTGGAGATTTTCCAGCATTCCAGCATAATATTGAAAGCAGAGGATGGGGCTCAGTGGACCCCTGGTAAGAAGTCAGACCAGTCATAAACACTACTTGACTGCTTACTTATTATTATTATTATTATTATTATGTTATTATTTATATAGCGCCAACAAATTCCGCAGCGCTTTGCAATGGGTGGATGAGCAGACATGTAGTTGTAACCAGACAAGTTGGACACACAGGAACAGAGGGGTTGAGGGCTCCTGCTCAATGAGCTTAAATGCGAAAGGGAGTGGGGTAAAGTGACATAAAAGGTAAGGATAGTATTATCCTAAAGACAGTTGCAAGAGAGGAATCAGTCGGGAGCTATAAACAGTTTAATTGATACGCTTTTATGAAGAAGTGGGTTTTTAATGATTTTTTTGAAGGAGTGGAGACTGGGTGAGCATCTAACGGAGGAGGGAAGAGAGTTCCACAGGAATGTTGCAGCCCTCGAGAAGTCTTGAAGGCTAGCATCAGAGGCGGGAGTACGGACAAAAGACGTAAGTCTTCAGCAGAGCGTAAGGGCCTAGACGGGACATACTTGTGTATTAGGGAGGATAGATGGTTGGGAGCAGCATTATGTAGAGATTTGAAAGCAAGAACCAGAATTTTAAATTGAGCCCTATATCTTACAGGAAGCCAATGTAGGGACTGACAGAAGGGTGAGGCGTGGGAGGTGCGGGCGGACAGGAAGATTAGCCTCGCCGCCGCATTCATTATGGACTGAAACGGCGCAAGTTGGGAGCACGTAAGACTACTGAGAAGTGGATTACAGTAGTCAAGGCAAGAAAGGACTGTGGAATGGACCAGCACCTTAGTCGCATCTGGCGTTAAGTATGGTCGGGTGCGCACAATGTTTTTGAGATGTAAACTACAGGATTTGGCGATAGACTGAACATGAGGCGTGAAGGAGAGGTAGGAGTTAAAGAGAACACCTATGCAGCGAGCCTGTGGTGGAGCTGATGGTAGCACCGTTGACTTGGAGGGAGACACAGGAGTAGCAACACTTGAGGGAGGAAAGACCAGAATTTCAGTTTTGGTCAAGTTAAGTTTAAGGAAGTGGGCAGCCATCCAGTTGGGGAGATATCAGGAGAGGACAGGTAGATTTGCATGTCATCTGCATAGAAATGATTTTGGAAGCCAAAGGAGCTAATGAGTTTACCAAGGGAGGCAGTATTAATAGAGAACAGTAGGAGACCAAGGACTGAACCTTGGGGGACACCAACAGAGAGGAGTTGGGGAGAAGAAGCAGAGCCAGAGAAAGAAACACTGAGAGAGCGCTGGGAGAGGTAGGAGGAACACCAGGAGAGAGCAATATCTTGTAGACTGATATTGCGGAGGATGAGAAGAAGCTGTTGATGATCAACAGTGTCAAAAGTCGCAGACAGGTCAAGGAGAATTAGGATATAGTAGTGACCACAAGATTTTGCAGCAAGTAGATCATTGGATACTTTGGTCAGTGCCGTTTCCACAGAGTGCTTAGCACGGAAACCAGACTGAAACGGGTCTAGCAGAGAGTTGGACTTGAGGAAGTCTATCAATCTCGCATACACAACTCTTTCAAGGATCTTGGATGCAAAAGGCGGCAGCTAGATAGCACGGTAGTTGGATGGGGAGTTAGGGTCAAGGTTGGGCTTCTTTAGAATTGGGATTACAGTTGCATGTTGAAGGGCAATGGAAATATGCCAGAGGAGAGAGAGAGATTGAGAATTTTAATGAGAGGTGGAGAAAGAGAAGAGTACGGATGAGATGCGAGGGAATTGGATCTAGGGAGCAGGTGGTGGGGCAGGAGGACTGGAGCAGAGCAGAAACCACTGTAGCGGGTGCGAATGAACATAGAACAGGAGCGGGAGTGAGGTTAGGGGGAGTATTGTAAGGGGAAGAAGAAAGATGAGAGATCTCTTCCCTGATTTTAGAGATCTTGTCAGTGAAGTGAGTTGCAAAGTCTGAAGCAGTCAAGTTAGTAAGTGGAGGAGGAATAATAGGGCAAAGAAGAGAGTTAAATGTGTGAAATAGCCGTTTGGGTTTGCGGGAGAGTGTGGTTATGAGGGTATTGAAGTAATTTACTTTTGCAGAGGAAAGAGCCAAGCTGTATGAGCTCAGCATAAATTTATAGTGGAGATAGTCAGACGCACAGTGAGACTTTCTCCAACAGGGTTCAGCAGTTCTTGAGGATTTTTGGAGGTATCGAGTCAGCTTGGTGTGCCAAGGTTGTTGTTGGGGGCGCCTGCTGCTTTTAAATGTAGGAGGTGCCATGATGTCTAGTTGAGAGGAGAGGGTGGAATTGTAGAAGGAGGATGCAGAGCTATGACAGATGAGGTTTGAGATAGGTAAAAGGAAAGTTTGGAGATTAGTGAAGAAATGCTCTAGGTTACAATGGGGGGGAACAACCATGACCACTACTGTGAGTTTTAAAGAGTCTGCCAATTAACCTTTTCAGAATGTTACCAGGTATGTTTATCAATTTACATTAGAGTGCCTGTGACAATTTTACGTTGTTATTTACATCTTCTCTTTCTTACTGAATCTAGGACCTGGCTGAAATAATTTCGTAGCTTACTGCAGATGTGTCAGTGAGTATATGGTGTATGTATGATGTCCTATATGTGGATTGTTACAAAATTGTTAGTATGGGTAATTCAGTTATGAAATGTATTCCATTTATTTTCAGGTAGCAGTGAGCTCCTATTTCCTTGTAAAATCA
Organism: Pelobates fuscus; assembly: GCF_036172605.1. Classification (NCBI taxonomy): domain Eukaryota; kingdom Metazoa; phylum Chordata; class Amphibia; order Anura; family Pelobatidae; genus Pelobates; species Pelobates fuscus. The sequence goes on along the minus strand of NC_086317.1, from coordinate 164,143,313 downwards.
TTTCCTGTTTGGTTTCTCTAACAGGTTAAATTCCACTGGTGGCTGACTTGCCCACACGTGAGAATTTATAGATGTTTTGGGATATGATCTGCAGACCAGATATTTCTTATAGATCTCTTGAAATGGAGACACCAAATGGGTGGAACTAAGCTGAACTTTGCCTCCCCTGCAAACAGGAAAACTTTCAACATGCACATTAAACCATGGAACTTACATTCCCATAAATGTGCACTGGCATCAAGATTATCCATGTGTCTCCATTGCCCTTTTAACACTACTACGTTTGACAGATTAAACAAAAAATAAATTTTAGCACAGGATGCTGTGGGTCATGTTATGGGCCTCATTAATGTAACAAATACAGATCTTTTTCAGTCTTCAAACTTCAAAATCTTTCTGGATTCCACAAAAGAAGGTCTGCGGGTGGGATAACCAAGAAAATAAAGTTTATTAATAGAAATAATTTATTTTTAAAGAATTGTACTTTTGCAATAATCTACCCTTAATACCTGCCGCTCTACCCTATACATTGACAATAACATTAAACTTCAAATATTCACACAGCCCAGTCAAAGAACCTTCAAGCTCTCCAGACAAAAGAGAAATGCTTCCTGGTGAAACTCTGCTCCTCTTTGCTTTCAGGTCTTCCAGTGTCTGTCTAATGCATGAGAAGTGGATCATCCCATTGCACAGAATGCAGTCTGTAATTTGCCTGTCAGTTCCCAAGCAGCAGGTCAATGTTGTGACTGAGTATGGGGATGGCTCCCTTTAGGGTAATTACACCAAATTCCCTCTTGAAGGACAGCTCTGACTGGATATGATCAGAGGAGCTGAGCTTTCTTTTCAGTGAAATTCATGAATTCATTTGTAGTGAGTAAGAGCCCAGCTGTGACATGAATCCCCTTTCTTAGCGCTGAGGTGAGTCAGTGAGAGATTTCAGGGTAGAGTCACAGAACACCGGGCAAACAAGCTGCAAGAAGCCTATGACGTGATAACCACAAGACTTTTTTTTTTTTTATTGTTTTCTGTTGAAGGAGGAAAACTGTCTTTTTGACCTCAAGCAATGAGTCATTAATTTATGGCAGCAGTGAAAGCTTATTTGATACCCTCTGTTTTGTATGTTTTAAATAAAGTAAGAGTAAGCAGCTCTCAACAAAAAAAAAAAGGTTATTGGACCATTTTGGTGTCATTGTCAAACTGCACCTCACCATCCTTCCCCACATGTTTTTAGACTATGCAATTTAAAGGCTAAGAGGTAATTTCGCCCAGCCCCGATCTGCCTCCAGGTGTGCATCACTAGTGATATCCTCCCAGATAATCCAGTTCTTCTCATAGAGAAGTTTTGGGAGCCCGGGGTGCATGTGCGGTAATTGCCACTCTGCCCTGGGAATCGACACCATGTGCTGGCAGTGAGTGTCATATTGAAGGACTGAATCAAATCCTTCTCAACGAGTAGCCCCACTTCTGCCTTGAGTAAGTGCGCATGGCGAATGAGATTGGGAACTGCCTAAATGACTGCTTGACAGCTGAGAGTTGTTACCAAAGAGGGTTTTTAAAGTGCTGATGTTTCTTGCAAGACACTCTGTTACCTCCAAAAGCAAGCTGGGATAAAACCAAAATATACTGTCGATATGACAAGTAGTGGATGAGCTTTACTGAAAAACAAGTCAACTTGAAAACATCAAGGAACAGCCAATCGACATCAAATGTATTATCAGGAAAAAAGGAAAATCAAATAAAAGGAAAATACAAAAATGAGGCTGGCAATGTTGTCATTGTTGTGGGATGCTGGACATATATTTATGTGGTATGGGGATTGTAATGTTGTCCAATTCAATAATATGCCATAATAGCAACACAGAGAGTGAAGGTAGCTGTTGCGTTCAATCTTTTTTAAATGTCACTTTACTGCTCATGGGATGATGAGAAGAATGAAGAAGAATGTCCCCCTTCTGCTTATAACAGAATCAGAATGCTTGTGCAAGTGTTAATGTAGACCACAGGATGTCAATGGACCAACAACATGACTCCTGAACATTATTAATCTGAATCCCGCTAATGGGTGCAGAAAAGTGTTTAGGAAATCATGCATGATTTGTCCCTTAACTAAACAGTGTCTTGCAAGATTTGGAAAATAAATAAGCAGTCAAGCAGCTGAAAAGGCAGGAGAACTTCTCATTGTATGGTCATTAAAGGGACTCTGTAGTCACCAACTACAGCTTAATGTGGATTTTTTTTGGTCAATCTTTTTTTTCAGTGCTTAGAGTTACAGATATGCTTATATTTCCACAATAGCAGGAATGGGCTTACAAGAACAATTCAAAATAAGCAATACTATGGCATTCTGTAAGACAGCACCATTTTTTTAAACGATAAACATGCTCAAACATATAATGTCAGGAGTTAGGGTGGCATAAGTGGTAAGTGAAATAAGCTATAACGAAAAGCATGAACATAAGATATTATACCGGGCGGCCTATTAAGATTTGGACACCAGCATCACATTCATATATCATACTAGTGGAGAAGTGCTGTAGCGCTCAAACGATTGTCAGGCCTAATGTCATAGTAATATGTGTATATATGTGGGACTGTGTGTGGTTTTACGCTACAATATTATGAGGGGTTAAACCACATTGTAAGGAAACCCAAAGAGAAAACAAAATAAAATAAACAGAGTAAAGCTATGTTGAATAGCCGTGGTGGTCCCTCAACGTTTACCATGTTATGGCGGGTTAGGTACCCCAGAAGACTGGAGCAAACATCAAGGTAAACACGGTGAGGTGACTAATAAACTCTAGGTAGCATACACCCCATATAAAAATCCAGTAACAGGTGGCCTATCCAATACCGGCCCCCACCACCAAACAGAGTTGCAGCACGGTCCATACCACCACCCCAGGCTCCAGGAGGAATGAGGTGTAACTTGTCGCCGTTGAAGTTCCCTCCGGGGATATGTGGTGTGCATCGGGTTATGTCCCCTCAAGAACATCGGAGTATGTCCATTCAAGGCACGGCCGAGCAGAAGCTAGTGCCAGTCACCCCAGGAAACAGGTAGGCACCAGGAAATTGGGACACCTGTAGCAAGCATGGGTGAGCAGAGGATCACATCAAACCGGGCAGTGGTCATCTGAAAAAGGCCTTGAGTAGTTTTAGTGTATATAGTCTGTGTCTGCAGACATTTTAATATAAATATTGCCTTTTCAGAGAAAAGGAAGTGTTAACATTAAAGCCTAGGGACACCTCCAGTGGCTGTCCCTAGATGACCACTAGAGGTGCTTCCTGGGTTGGTGCTGCACAACTGAACACTCCTCGTAGAGATGAATTGATTCAATGCATCTCTATGAGGAGATGCTGATTGGCCAGCACAGGATTTTGCCGTGCATGTGTGATAACCTCCCAATGTTTTCCTACAGGAGTTCTTGCCAGCAGAGCATGCAATCTAAAAAATCCTGACTTCAACAATCAATCTGCCTCATTTTCAGCTGGTTATGAGTACATAGTGAAGAGCAGACTTAGAGGTTATATTTTTAATATTTAATTTAATATATTTAATCTTCTATATGTAATATTGATTTACTAGCCTGTCCCTTGCTAAATGGGTGGTGAATAAAGAGGCATGACTCACAAAAGTATATTACTTTGGTTTTGAATAATTTTAGTGATGAGGTCCTCAAGCAAATATATTTAGAACTACGCACTACCCTCAGGTATACTATTAGAATTGAGCCGCAGGTGATATCTTGGTGGAGTGGGCAAAAGCCATAAACAAAAAAATACCAGACAAGACAAAATATTCCCTTGAGGGATAACGTACTTTTCAAAAATAAACTAAAATGTCTGATTTTCAGGGACAACTAGAAAATAGAATTGTTGAATCATTCTCCTGAATGTGTTGATTGTTAGGACAAGTGCGGGAAGTCAGAATGAAAGCATTTAATTTTTATTTTATATAGTTAGATTTCATATTTTTTTCCCCAGCATTGCAACATTTGTAAATAACAAACAGTTAACATGAAGGAGGCTGGAAATATCAGGGCACTTTAATAGGAATAAACTCTCTTTTAATTTATGCTAATGTGCCGGGCTGTGGTGACAATAAGCACGAAATTACAGAGTGGCTTTCTAGCTGCTAATTATCCCCCATCTTTGTTGCTCGTGAAGATGGACACACAATTATACTCTCTTGCTGTATATTAATACAGATTCTTGACATCTTCAGTAGACCCAGAGCTGTCATCGAGCTTTTTGTCTACTTTAATTGAAAATTAATGGTTACTGTGTTGCCACGGAGACGGTGGCAATGGACGCCAATGGCGTTCGCATTTCAAACAGAGGCTGGTGGCATTGTTTGTCACCGATGACCTTGAAACTTAAAGAAAAAGTTATTTTTTTTAAAAAAAAAAACATATAGGGAGGGGGCTGGAGATGAAATAGGAGGTTCAAGGTCATCTGCTAAATCAAGGCTAAAAAACTAATGGGAGAAGAATTTAAGAGATTAAATTATCTGTGTGTTATACTTAAACATGTAGGTGAGTTTTGCAATCTGAAATATCCATATTAACGCTGCATGCTTCAAACAACAAAATCTACAATAAGTCTGGGTCATTAAGGTCCTGTACATACTCCCCACAGTCATGACTAGGAAGTCTGAACTGCCAAGTTAATGTAAGGTGAAAGCATGAAATAGGAGGCTCTTGTGCTATTTTGCTAAGGCCTGGGGATGAGCAGAGGGACAGGCCCATGCACATAGACGGCGCATAAACTGCTGCTTCGAAAAGGGGTAAATAGGCCGCATGAGACTCCTACTAGCTGTAATTCCCACTATAAGCATTTAAATCATCAGTAGTTTAACCCAGACAACCTTCATGGGCATAGACATTTTATAAATTAAGGATTGTAGTAATTCTTCTCACGGAACACCCTTTGAAGAGCTTTTAAGCTGCGTACTGGCAGTGTCTGCAGTTTTGTATTCTAAGCAGGCTGTATTTGCAGCTGATCACATCTTAATTTGTGTACAGTACTAGGTAGGTTTCCTGTCTTTGTGAATGATTCATTCCCACAGATGCAGAATTTAGAAGCAGAGAAAAGTGTTGAGAATACAAGGGTGCCCTCGCTTTACTTGCATTCCGATTTCGGCACTAATCCCACCTCACAGTCCTGTCAGACTCCTGTTCTAGCGCTGACTTTGCTGCAGGCATTTTTTGTGCTCAGCACTCTCAGATCTGCCACCTCCTGGGACCCCTAAAGAGGACTCTGAGATTTCTGTGTTACCGGATCATTCACTTTGTGCCCTGAGGCAAATTGCAGGATCCCTGGAGAAAAGAGAAGAACAACACTCTGACGTGGAGGAGGGTACGCCAAATGCTGGTTCTCTGATTTTGGATTGTTAAAGCACAAAATTGCTTTAAATTGACATGTTCAAGGTCCTGAATCTAATCTTCTTCCCCATCAAACCCTGCGTACATACACCAAGGTATATACGTGAAACTGTGCGCCGAACGCTTACTGAAGCACAAAGCTCTGATAATATAGTGTTTTTATTACTTCTCCCTTTGTAGGACATCAGTATTTCTTAGTATGTATTATGTGTAACCTGTGTAATGATATGTACCTTCATTAAACAAGGTGCACATGTCTGAACCAATGCTTAAAGATACAGAACTGTTAAAGTTTCAACACACTTGGTGTCAGAACAGATTTTACAAATTGCATTACAGTATGTTGAAGTTTTAAAATGTTAGCAGATCACTCTTCTACAAAATAAAATTATTCTCTATACATCTAGTGGCATTTTTTTTATATGGGCCATTTTCAAATATTCACATGTAGTTCTGTAAATTTAGGGACAATTCAACCAAACAACGCCTTATCCTAAAGACAATCTAAGGCACACTCAGAATGTTAATTAGCTTCCAGTGCTTAAACCTTCTTCATTTTTCCCCTCAACTCACTACATGAAAGTTGGCTAACCTCAGCAGTCAATCAGCTAAACATCGCAAGGCATGCCAATTAGCATTCTGCTAGTGCTACCAGGAAGAGGGGTCCATGAGGTTAAATTGTCTTTACATTTACAAAACAGAAACTTGATAAAGGGACACATTAGAAAAAAAGGAAACAAACATAACCGATAGGTAGAAGAACTATATTATGCAAATAGAAATTAGTATGACAGTTTCCCTTAAGAGTATAAAAATCTTCTCTGATCAGAAACAATTAACAAAGTACACAGAATGATGACATGATATAGAGGATTTTGCGTGCTCCATTATCTTTGTTCTTCAACAGAAATATACAAAACGCATGCAAAATACTACTAGTGTGAATGTGAACTAGTTTATTTCAAGTACTTTCAACTGTTGGGATTTTGTTAAATGTATAAATGCCAGAAATAAGATGTGAATGTCCTAGAATCAGATGATTTGCATTGTAAGTAAGGTTGATACATTAATGATTTGGTGGGCAGGGAGTAAAAACTAATGTAATAGAGGTGTAACTATTTTCTCCAATTTTTTGGGGGGGGCTAAAACGGTTGCATTAAAGGTATCAAAACACTCCATAAACAATGCCTTGTGGTGTCAACTTTTTAAATATATGCACGTTCATGGCAAGAAAATGAATTGGGATGTGTAAAAAGGCCCCCAAAAAGAAGATAGGCAAAGAAGATATGTCAAATTTTAAAAACACGTCAGACATTTGGCATTGCACCCTCCAAACAACCCAACAAACCTATGCATAGGTGCTTTCACTGTACTCAGGGAATGTTGCTGAACACATATTGGGGTGTTCTTTGTCAGTAGCCCATAACAGGAACTGAGAATCTATGCCTAAAGTACAATGTGAAAAATAACACAATAAAATTATTACTCAAAAGATTTACAAAGACTGGTGGTAGAATTAGTGCATAGAACGTGTTCAAATATTACCATTTGAAATACCCTAGGGTGTCTACTTTTTAAAAATATATGGTTTGATGGGGGTAAATTACATTGGCCGGCTTAAAAAAATGTCCCAAATATCTAATAAAAATATAAATTGAAAAAAAAAAAAATGTCCCAAATAGGACATGGGTGCATGATGACCAGATTTGAAAATTCCATGCTGGAAAGCTGGAATGCACACCCTCCAAATAAGTTATTTTAGCAACCCAGAGAACCCGACACAGCTGTACATGGTTGGTATCAGTGTATTCAGTAGATGTTGCTGAATACATATTGGGATGTTCTTTGGCAGTAACACACAACAGGAGCTGATAATCGATGCCTAAAGTACAATGTTTGTGAAAAATAACACAAAAAAATGACTACCCAAAAGTTTGATAAAGACTGGTGGTAGAATTAGTGCATGGAAAGTGTTAAAATACCACCATTTGAAATACCCTAGGGTGTCTACCTTTCAAAAAAATATACAGTACATGTATTCTTAAATTGCTATGTGTGTCAAAAAATCACCAATTTTTTATTTTTTAAATTTGGCATAGATTGGTGGTAAAATGGCTGCATGAAAAGAGTCAAAATACCCCAAGTTTAAGACCTTTGGTTGTCTTCTTTTAAAATACATATACATGTGAAGGGTTATTCAGGGATTCCTGACAGATATCAGTGTTACAATGTAACTTTCATTAATTTAAAAAAAAAAAAAAGTTTGGAAATATCAAAGTGCTACTTGTACTTATTGCCCTATAACTTGCAACAAAAAGGCTAAGAACATGTTAACATTGGGTATTTCTAAACTAAGGACAAAATTTAGAAACTATTTAGCATGGGTGTTTTTAGCGGTTGTAGATGCGTAAGATTTTGGGGGTCAAAGTTAGAAAAAGTGTGTTTTTTAATTTTTTTCATCATATTTTATAATTTCTTTTTATAGTAAATGATAGTAAATGATGAAAATATTGGTATATTTAGAAAGACCATTTAATGGCGAGAAAAACTGTATATAACATTTGTGGGTACAGTAAATGAGTAAGAGGAAAATTACAGTTAAACACAAACACTGCAGCAATGTAAAAACAGCCCTGGTCCCAAATGGTAAGAAAATTTAAAAATCGGTCTGGTCACTAAGGGGTTAATTTATCTACATTTTACAATTTTCCTTTTTTTTTTATATACTTTATTTTTGTGTGAAAGTCTTGTTACATCAACAGCATACAATGTTTGGTGTACATTAGGCGTATGACATATTCATTTACAGTATTCCTGGTATAACATCGGTAGTCCTTTGTCTGCTCACAGTACTATGCATGTCACATAACAAGGTCATTTCACATTTTGTATTTTTCATATAACTTGAGTATCAAACCAACGGCATTCCTTGAACTATAAACCATCTACGCTAATGTGGTCCTTTCAACCATATTTATTCCTAAACTTCGGTTGTGGGTTGTGTCACCGATCCCTCATGATGCGGTCCTGGTCCAGCCAGGTGGTATGATATCTGCGTTGCTTAGGAATTTGGCGTCTAACCCTCTTCCCGAGATTGGAAAGAGAAGAAGTTAAGTAGTGAAGAGATATAGCAGGAAAAATTATGAAGTAAAGAGAGAGAAAAAAAAAGGGGGGAGAGGAAGAGGAATATAGAAATAAAGGAGTGGAGGGGGAGGAGTGCGTCAGTTCCGCGAGGATCGGGGGTGTCCGATGGCTCGCCTTTTATACCCATCTGTTGAGGTGTCTCTTTTAAGTGCAGATTTAAGTGCAGATTGCATATCACCTTCCGTATGGAAGGCAATTTTACCTTTAGCCATGACTGTGCAAGGGTTCTTCGCACTGCCAATGTTACTTTGTGTACTAGTTTTTGTTCCCTGTTAGTCCAGTCGTCTAGGGATCTGTTCAACAAGTATGTCCAGGGATTCAGCTCGGGTACCCTGTGGAAGATCTGTTTAAGTAAGTCATACATTTTCGACCAGTAAGTTTGTACCAGAGGGCATTCCCACCACATGTGAAGATATGTGCCTCTGTGGCCACATCCCCTCCAACAGTCGTCAGACGGTGTTTGGTGCATGTGAAATAATTTTACCGGGGTGGTGTATCATCGGAACATGGTTTTATAGGATTGCTCCTGGAGGGATACACATATGGATACTGCATTGTTCGCTTCCCATATTTCTCTCCACTCTATTCCCTCCAGGACTTCTCCCAGCTCTCTCTCCCATGTCTCGGTATACGTTAGTGTACCCCATTCTACTGTTTCTGAGCATATGTGTGCGTACATCGTCGTGATAAGTCCTGATGGTGTGGATTCGTTTAAACACATTCTTTCATAGAATGTCAACGGGGCTTGCCCTGCTTGTTGTACGTGTGGGCGTTGCGCAAAATCTTTGAATTGTATGTACCGAAAAAAATCCCTGGGGGTGAGATGGGTCACCTGTTTCAGTCGTTCGAATGGAACTATGCCTGCGCTCTCATACATGTGGCAAGCACTCTGTAAGCCTGCTTTTTCTAGGTTTGCGAATTCTCTAGCCTCCATTCCCGGAGGGAAGGCCCTATTCTTTAATAGTGGTAGAAGTGGGTATGGGGAGTTTGCCAATTTATATTTGGATGCTGACACGTCCCATATTCTCAGGGAGTTTAATATAGCTGGACATGTGGTTCTGAGGATTGGTCTATCTTCCCTGGGCACCCACATGTGGTATTGTGGTAGATCAGGGCCGGTGAGGAGGGACTCCAGGTCCACCCATCTCCTTACCCCTAATGGCGCGTGCCACATGGCCACCTGCGCTAGTTGCGCCGCCAGGTAGTAGAAAAAAAAGTGTGGGAGCCCTAAACCTCCTGTCCGTTTTTGTCTGTATAATATGTTTCGGGAGATTCTGTGGCGCCGATTTTGCCATATGAAGTTCCCGACTGCCTTTTGAAATGGGGCTAGGTCAGATTTTAATAGCTTAATGGGTAACGCTTGAAATAGAAAGAGGATGTGGGGTAGCACATTCATCTTTACAGTGTGAATACGCCCGATCCAGGAGATAGGTTTATCTAGCCACTTATCCATATCTTGCACTAGGGTTCGTATGAGTGGTGAATAGTTTAAGTGATATAGTTTGGCTGGGTCGTTCGGAAGTTGTATACAATTTGACTTTTAATTCATTATAATTCATGGTTTGGTAAATAAAATAAACTCCTGCATGTTTATCATCACAATGCATGAATCTATCTATCTAACAGGGTTATTCACTAAATTGAGAATTCAAAGTGAATTTCAATATAACAGCAGAGTAGTAGTAGTAGTAGAATTCAAAGCAAAATGACTTAGATCATTTTTTCACTCCAGCTAGTATAATCTTACATTTTAAATTCACTTTGAATTCTCACTTTAGTAACCAATTAATAACCCTATTAATGTTTTAATGTTTATATTCCTGTAAAAAAAACAAAAAAAAAAACTGGAAATAAAAAAAGAATAATTAGCCTAAAACTATTTATCCTCATGTTACTTCTGTGCAGGCAGTATACACAGACATGGCAATAAAAAAATGTTTACGTGATGTTCGTGTCTCCGTGATCTCCGTGGCTGTAACAAAGTGGCACTGACTCAGGCATACATTACTCTGTATGTTACAGGCAAGATAAAGTGCAGAGTGCAGAGACAGCCTGTTCCGATTACAGGGCGATGAGGCTGCATACTCACCCATCTGGGGCTGGTTATAGGGCGATAAATAGTGAAACAGAAAGTGTGTTTTCCCCTTTGCGGTTTCTGTTTTTGTAACCAGATGTCACAGCTGAGTGAGGGTCGTTTGGTCTGTAATTTGTATCTGGAGGAGCGGTTTATTTCTCTTTTATACAGTGGCTCATTTCACCCTCTGCTGCCACTCAAGATGTTAACCACAGAGCACGCTTCCTAAATCAGAGCACGATGCATGTACAGTGTCAGAGGGATTCCTGAACCCATAGAAGATGCTGCCATGAATGAGTCTGGATATTCTAATATGCTACAAACTAGATTTGCTCTGATCATTCAGACTCTGCTGGCAGTGTGAGCATGTACTGATACATATGAACATGAACGGATCCTGTATCTGTCTTCCCGTCTAAAATGTGCGCGCTTCTGAACGCTCAGATTATTATGTCTGTCTGCACCTCACCTTCTGTGCAGGACACACCTACGGTAGGGAAAGTACATGAAAAGCACAGCTGCTTTAAACGGACACTGTAGGCACCATAACTATTTCATCTCACAGTAGTGGTTGTGATACCTAGACTGCCCTCGAACAGTTAAGGGTTATAACGTTTTCAGATGGTTTGACACTGAATGAGTGGCCCTGGGTGCCATCACATTGACATATGTATTCAGAATCTTAATTCAGTGCTAGTTTGTAGCACCTTTGGCAGTGATTACAGCCTCAAGTCTTTTGGGGTTTGCAAACCTGGATTTGGGTAGTTTCTGCCATTCATATCAGTAGATCCTCTCAAGATCTTGACATGTGCACAGACGTTATTCGGCATGTGCAAAATTATAAATAAAACACAGACACCGCTTATTCTGTTGGAGTACAACGTCCACAGCTTTATTAATTATAAAATATTTAAATTAACAATTTAGGGTCATTGTCAACAGTAATAACTCCGTTCCTCTCGATCCCAAATACCCCTGACAATGACCCTACCAAAACAATACAAACATAACAATTGATACATAACGAATAATACCTGGCCTACCAAAGAGGCCCCCAACATTTGTTTACCTGCAGGGGTGTACCCAGACACCCCTACTCCCCTAGGTTCGTCGCCACCGACGGGCTAGAACCTACCAAACACTTTAACTTCCGGCCTACTCCAGCCTAGAACTTGGCATAACACATTCATAACCCCCAAATAGCCAGTTTATCCAAGCCCTATTTCCCGCCGCTGTGACCAAACGGGAACTACCACAAAACATAAAACAAAGGGAGGGTGGGAGGGACAATTCACAGGTAAGGGCAGCTCAGATTAGAATGGCCTCAACCTAAAATGGCCGCTATTTAAACTACCACTCTCCTCCCCACACTAGCTAGGCCCCACCCCCTGACCTCCAGTTCACCTGCCAACTTTCTGGCCCTGTCAAGGCCCACTCCCCTCCTGCGTTGCTCCGTGGGCTACAGTCAGGTTGGATGGGAACTGGGTGGACAGTCATTTTCAGGTCTCTTTTGTAGCCTTCCCAAGATCTGTGTCTCAACACAATTCTGTCTCTGGGCTTTACAGTCAGTTCCTTTGACATTATGGCTTTGTTTTTATTTTGATTTGTATTTGCATCTGAGCTAAATTTCAAGTGTCATTGCAAAGGGTCTGAATACTTATATCAATGTTATAATTCAGTTTTTTCATTTTAATGAATTTGTAGTTTTCAAAAATCTGTTTGTGGGTTTTTTTCTCTCCTATTATGGAGTATTGAATGTACATTGATGTGGAAAAATGAATTCAAACTATTGCAGCATAAGGTTGGAAACAAAGAAAAGTGGAAAAAAATGAAGGTGTCTGAATACTTTCTGACTGCACTACACATTTTGCTTGGAAAAAAGAGTAAATGGAGGCACACCCTGAATATGCATGTCTAAGTAGTGGTGCTGCCGTAAAGATCAAAATATATACAAAAGGGGCGCAGGGGGCGGGACTTGTCAGTGGGGCTGCGTGCTGTCTCGGAAGCTTTAGTAACTCGCTGTGTCCTTGCTCAGATTCCGCTCCTGTCACCGGCAGAATGGGGGCCCAGCTCAGCACGCTCGGAAGAATCGCAAGTTTCCCATTCGCGATAATTTATGGCATTTTCCTGAGAATTTTTGGCAAGCGTGCCCCTGCCATCACCTTGGAGAGTGCGGACATCAAATACCCCCTACGACTTATTAGCAAAGAGGAAATCAGCCATGACACTAGAAGATTCCGCTTTGCTTTGCCTTCTCCTGAGCATATCCTGGGTCTTCCGATCGGGCAGCACATCTATCTGTCGGCCAGGATCGACGGCAATCTGGTGGTTAGACCCTACACACCAGTATCCAGTGATGATGATAAAGGCTACGTAGACCTTGTTGTGAAGATTTACTTTAAAGGAATCCATCCGAAGTTTCCCGAGGGAGGGAAGATGTCTCAGTATCTGGAAGGTCTTAAAATAAATGAAACTATTGATTTCCGGGGCCCAAGTGGTCTGCTGGTTTACAAAGGAAAAGGAACATTTGAAATCCGCCCTGATAAAAAGTCTGCCTCAGTCAAAAAGAACGTGAAGCACCTGGGTCTGATTGCTGGTGGAACCGAAATAACCCCAATGCTGCAACTCGTCCGTGCCATAACCAAGGTCAAAGATGACAAAACCACCTGCTACCTGCTGTTTGCTAACCAGACCGAGAAAGACATCCTGCTCCGAGACGAACTGGAAGAGATCCGAGTGAATCACCCCAGGTTTAAGCTGTGGTACACACTGGACAGAGCGACGGAGGACTGGGATTACAGCCAGGGCTTTGTCAATGAAGACATGATTAAAGCGTTCATTCCTGCCCCCAGCGATGATGTTCTCATCTTAATGTGTGGTCCACCACCAATGATCCAGTACGCTATTAACCCGAGTCTGGACAAGCTGGGCTACCCCCAGGACCAGAGGTTTGCCTATTAGAAATGTCCCTGGCCGGTCAGGAGTGGGAGATGGACGCAGTAACTGGGATCGAATGGAAACGTTTCCTGCAAGGAGTTTGAGAAATGCCTTGTTAATCACTAAGTGGGTTTTATTAATCTGTGCCCGCGATGGGCTGTATCACAAAATATCGACATTCAGTTTATAAATTGTTTGGCTTTTTCTCCAGCAATGTGTGACCAGCGAAAGGACATCCATGTACTGAATGCGATTAATAATATAACCGCGAAACCGAAAGGTTTTTCTTTTTTGTTTGTTTTTTATGTACTCTGTTCTGGTTGCAGTTGTCTGTGGTTCTTTGTAAATTTGCACTTGCAAGTCTCTCTCGTAATCTTGAAAGTATTGCTCCTCGTTTGTGATCAGGAAGTTATAAACCCCGCCCACGGCGTGGCTGGGAGGCTGTAAGAGGCAGTTACAGGGTCCAGTGTAAATACTGGTCCAGGAGCAGCGTCTTTTTAAAAGTGGAGCAGTCACCATGGAAACCAATGGAAGGTTCCTTCTGATTGCTGCACTTTTAGAAGTTTCCTGTGGAATTGCTGCAGAAAGTGGAAATTAATTGATTTGTCCCTTCTATAAGTGAGAGCAGGAGTTTGGGGGCCATGGGGGACGGGATCTCACAGAAATTAGCCCTGCCCCTGCCACACTTTATTAATTCACTGCATGAAATATACTGACACGCAGCACCTTTCTATATCATTCACAGCTTTAACTTTTCTGCCGATTTGCTAGTTCTTCGATAAGACCAGTCACAAGGCTGACACACCTTCCCTCGATCAGGCCTTTATTTTTATTATAGAATTTATTGCACTTTCCACGTAAACGCCCTCTGACTCGTAGTCACTATAAATCTTGTGTTTTTTTTCGTCACACTCGCAAGTCTTGCCTTTGGAGCATTTAGAATGTTTCCTTGTTTGCACTAAAACGTGGCTTCTTTTTAAATGTTAATTCTTTGCCTTTTTAAAGAATTGTAAAGTGTTATAATCTTTCAAATATAAGCATTTCTGAAATTGTGTTTGCGTGTCTGTAAGCCGTGCTAATCATCGGTTTGTCTGCTTTGCGATTGGCCTGCCACGTAACCTACATGTGGGCTGTGCTGCACGTTTGTGACTATTCGTGTTCCGTATTCCTTTCATTGTTTGTAGGTATGTAAAATGTGCTACAGCGGGTGTAGTAGGTTTCATTTTGATGATACAGTGCATAGCTGATCTGATTGGCTGAGCCCTGTTCACACAGATCACACATTATGAGCTTGGAATGCTTTTATCCTAATGCTTATAATTTTGCAGCAGCTGAGGTATTGTTTAAGATTATTCACAGCTAGAACACCTTTATCAGGAAGGGTCAGCAGAACCAGTATATGTAACCTTTCCCATCCATTCTGGTGACGTAACATAACGTCCTCATTAAACATGTCTAATTGTTACTGAGGTGCAGACGTAAAGCACAGTATTCTGAATGAAGAAATTAAAGATTATTTTTTTATATTTCATCTAGAACTGTACCAAGAAATTTGACACGAGGCAGGATTTATATTTTCAGAATAACTTCTAACTCTGAATTGTAAAATTCTGTGTTCTATTAACCTGTTAATATCTGTGTGTTTATTTAACACTAACAAGGTGTGCAGGGGATTAGCTGTGTTCATGGGAATCTAGCTTCATTTGTTGGCTTTGCCGCCGGACATCCATATTTGGATTTTCCACAAGGTAGACCAATTCCCGCCATAGCAGAGATGTGTAACAGCCATGCCAATCATCCCCAGAGCGCAAGTGATGGGTGATCCACCTGTATCTTACCAAACCGCGGTGTATCCCAGAATCTCATTTCAAAACCCTGAAAACATGACTCTATTCATTAAATGGAGATTTATTTTTGTTGTTGTACGTTTGGAACAGACTTTCAAATTTTCGATCAAAATAGAGGAGTGGGGGGGAATCAATCCAAGGATACTGCATCTTGTCTAGTTGGCCGCGAAGTTTCTAAACATACTGTTTAATGAATACGTCCAAATATCAGATAATCTAACTGAGATTTGACATGCAGTTTAGGATTTTCTTCCCCCTTGATAATCTGTCAGTTTATTGAATACCCCCTTCCCATCGCGAACACACAGTCCAATATGTGGAAAGCTGTCCTGTCAGATTCCTGTGCAGAACAAGCCTGTAACCGTTAAATCGGTGACAACTGACTGTTAATATTCCTGTTTACAGGTTAGGGTGCAGTCTTAATGTTACTATTAGACCCGTGGCATTGCATGCTGTCATCAGATGGGGGGAGCGCCTGCTATTCTGGTCTCGGTTTGCTGATTTGCAAATCATACATTCATTGCTATAACGTCTCCTGTTTATAGTCCTGGTGAAGTGCCTTTTTGTATCTTCCTTCTCGATAATGTATCAGAGACAACCTATAACTAAATAGTGTAACCTTTACCAAAGAACCTTTTCAATATCAATATTAAAGGTGCATTCGCTTTCAAAAAAAAAATAAAAAAAAATAATAAAAATATATATATATATATACAAAATACAGATTAATGGGACACTCTAGATCCCTAAAGGACTATGTCCTCTTCTTCATTTTGCAAAAAGTGCAAATTTTAATAGAAATTGATACTTTTAGAAAAAATTAACTTGGTTACACCCCCTTGGCTTACATGCAGACAAATAGTACTGTTACTTCCTGGGTTTGTTAGCTCAGTGGAGCTAAACTCAAGAAGCAGCAATTGTTCAGAGCACCTGCCTTGCAAAGATTTCTTATTGAGCTACATTAGAAAGTCTCTGATTGGACGGCCTCAAAAAGTCTAGGTGGAGTTAGAAGGGGAGGGCTTACAAAGGATTCAGACAAGAGAACTGCAGGTTTTGCAAGTTGTTTTTAGATATTCCCCAATGAAAAAATGCATAAATAAATACATGCACATTTTCATTTGGGGTATATCTACCTAACACTGATTGTTAATTATTTTGTATTTAAGCAGCAGAGTTTCCCTTTAAGGAACAGCACACACTCATCCACTATAGATACCCTTTGGATGGGACCACAGGAAAGCATAAATTGAGGAGAGTCTTTGGAAGCAGTTAAGCAGTAGATATTGCAGTCAGCATATTCACCTCCCATGTTAAAATTAGTGAAGTACCCACTGATATTGGGGTACTGTGGCATGGTGGTGGGCTTGGCACAATATGGCCCATTTGGTGTAACTGAATCCTATATTTGTTTGCTAAGATGGGTGATTTTAAGTAGCCTTGTAAAATCTAAAACTATGGTGTTTATGGTACCAGGAATCCCCTGCGTTGGTCCACAGAAAACTGTCAAACCATTTCCAAATTCCAAATTCCAAAGCTGTCCTTTCTGATGTGAACTGATACGTTAATGTGAAAGTTCATAATTCACCATTATCATACCAACTTTGGGCATTATTCTATCACTATAGTGTACTGGTTATGGTGCTTACAGTATCACTTTAACAAGTATCAACCCAGGGCTGCCACCAGAAATTTTGGGTCCCCTAACTGAGCTCAGGGTCTGGGCCCCTGGGGGCCCGCCTCCAAAACCGCCCACAGAGACCGCCTCCAAATCCCACCCACAGGAATACACACACAGACACAAACACATTCACTGATACAAAAGGACACAGATACACACACACACGCACTGATACATACTAACAGACACACATACTGATACGCATATAGGCATAGACACACACATACTGAGACATACACACAGGCGTACATAGTGACAGACACATACTAACATAC